>NC_133330.1:83478431-84876232 GCF_042186555.1 Aquarana catesbeiana | reverse complement strand
GCGGGTGCAGCTTTCCTGTGGGTTTGCTGCCCTTAGCCATAGACTTCTGTTATATCCTGCAGGTTTGGTGCACTTTCTGAATGCAGGAGTTTTGGTGCGCTTTAGAAAGTGTACCACACCTGCAGAATATAATAGAAGTCTATGGCAAAGCGCAGATAACCCAGGAAAGTCGCAAATGCACCATGGTGCAGGTGAACCGCAGCACATCAGTTTGAAAACAGCCTTATAGAACAGTAAGGGTTCATTTACATGTGCAGTTGAGGGGTAGTAAAACCTCATAGTTAAGAAGTTTTTTTTTTTACCACCCCTGCCCCAACCGCACCCCGTTTAGCTGCAGTGACCAAGGGTGTACACATGTCGCAGCCACAGCAGGAGTTATACGCCCTGTGATGGTTGGTGGGTGTAGCACCTGTAAAGCCTGCCCTATTCAAGTAAATGAGGCCACTCTGCAAAATGCCCTGCAACCTTGTGCAATACAGCAAACGAGGGGTTAAAGCAGGCAGCATTGTGTTGCTTTTTCGCCACCTGCTTTAACCCCTTGGACCCCGCAGAAGCATGCAGTTGCAGGACGCTTGAAGAGTGGCCCCATTTACTTGAATGGCTCGGGATTGGCAGGCAATAGCCCCCACCAAAAGCAACAGAGGGTTTAAGTCCTGCTGCGGCATGTGTACACCTTTGGCTGCTGCCTCAGCAGCTAAAGGGGGAAGGGATTGGGGGCCGTAAACTCAACCGCAGGGTTTTACCACCCCCTAACTTTACGTGTGAACGAGCCCCAAGGGTGCTGCTGCAGAATACAACTATGGGCTCATTCCCAGGTGCAGTAGGCACTGCTGCTTCTCTGAAAAGTGTTACAAGTGTTGTGTTTGACAGGTGGTGAGGGGGCGATATGTTGCCTCCTCACCACCTGATTTAAACCCATGATTGCTGTGAAATGCACACAATTACAACCGGTGTGAGGAGGCGACACTGTGTCCGGTGATCTTTGACTTCTTCCATTTTGTTCAGGTAGATATCCACCTCTTTAAGGTTGTCTACTCCTGAATTAAAGTAAGGAAAAGTTGTATATTTCTTTTTATTTTCTTAAAGCGGAGTTCCACCCATTTAAAAGTCAGCAGCTACAAAAAGTGTAGCTGCTGACATTTAATAATCAGACACTCACCTGTCCCATGGTCCAGCGATGCGGGCACACAAACACAAAGCTTTGCTCCTCTCCCCCTCCTCTCTGCGGTGCCGGCATTGTAACTGTGGGTGCCCAGCTGTGGCTTCACAGCCGTGCATGTGCGAGCTGCGCTGCGCATGGTGAATGGCCGGGCATGTGACGTGTCGCAGATTGCAGGGAGGGAGGGGGGAGATGTGAACTTCCTTCCTGGGTCACCAATACTTAAAGCGGAAGTTCCATTTTGGGTGGAACTCCGCTTCAGTCCCTAAGAATGAGCTTAGCTGAAGACCGCTCTCTTCTGATGTCACACAGATCAGCCCAGGCACCGTGTCATTCCGACTCTGGAGTCAGGTTCATGGACTAAGAACCGAGCCATCAGTGATGTTCAATCGCTGGGCTCTCAGTGAAAAGGAGGCGGGGAACAGATGCAGCATTGGACCAATGCTGCATCCACCTAGGTAAGTGTGAATCTGAAAAAAAAAATAAAAACCCATACTTCTGTTTTAAGGTAATAGTACTTTGTACTATGTTTACAGAAATCTCCATCCACCTACTCACATGACTGCTTTTTCTAGGATTCTGCACAGAACATGAAGTTGTATTATATTCATTGTCTGCAATAGGAACTCCCATCTTTTGATGAGGCTGCTTTTGAGACTTTAGCACATGCATAGTGTTGCTGGGACAAATCATTTTGTATTAAAACATGCTTGATCAGGTAGAGGCAGAGCCTTTTCAACTACATTAATATTTCCACGACATTATCAAGAAAGAGTATGCAGTAAAAATTGCTAAAATCATTCACTTACGTATATATTTTACCTGGAAGGCATTTTGTTTTTTAACACAAAATTGGATTTAAAGAAGGCTGTAAATGTTAACAACTCCATAATGCAACAATGGTATATGCCAATTATTCAATTCACAAACTTGCTGTGGACTGTATTTACAAGGTCTTATTCACATCTGTGCCTATTTACCCCAGTACATTTTCTATTGAAATCAATGGAAAAACGTAATCATTTGTTTGTGTTTATTTTGGTGTGTGCTTGTTTTGAGTGTGCAATTTCTTAAAGTGGCATAATGCTCCATAACTATACTTTACAATTTATTAATCATTTGTAATCTTCCCTTCATTGGGCTTTAAACTGGAACTTTACTAACAGGCAGGATTTTTAATGCAAAACAGACACGCAGCTTAGTGTGAGAATTTTGGCAATGACTGAACTCCCACACATGCAATGGAAACGGCGGGGATTAATACCTAGAATACCCGCCTAGCTAAAGATGTCAGTGTCCGGCAGGGAGCTACCAGGAATCGCATCGCTGGAGAACAGGTGAGTATGCTATGCTTTAATAAACAGGAATAGCAATGCATTTGCATGTCAACATGCATCAACACGTGTCGATGTGTGTTGTTTTTGTTGTTCTTAACGTCCATTGCAATGCACTGTGTATTGAATGTCAACCCACATCATAAAGTACATCAGTGCAAGTTAACTCATGTTGTGATGCGTTGGCATTTATTTTTTTTTTTTTTTAAACCTGGTCAGGCCACTCGAGTCAAAAAAGGTACACAGTAACCCAAGTACAAATTACGTGAGTATTTTGTACCACGACACTACCTGCCTGGAGTTTGCATGTTCTCCCTGTGCCTGCGTGGGTTTCCTCCGGGTACTCCGGTTTCCTCCCACACTCCAAAGACATGCTGGTAGGTTAATTGGCTTCTGTCCAAAATTGGCCCTAGTATATGAATGGGGACCTTGGATTGAGGGTAGGGATTGATGTGAGTGTGCGATGTTCAGGGTTAGGGACAAGGGTCAGGGTTGTAGACCCACACTCACTCAGGTTGAACTGGATGGACTGGTGTCTTTATTCAACCTTACTAACTATGTAACTATGTAACTATGTAACTATTAACCACAAGAAAGTAGCAAAATCAACAGAAAAAAGAAAAACATTTTCCCAGACAAAGTCTGAAAATAGGTGTGTGTGTGTGTTTGGCTTGCGCTAAACATATAGGAGTATGAAAAAGACTATACTAACACATGGGCAGATCCGCTCAGCGGAGTCCGCCAGCTCAGCGGGAGATTGCTCCGTTGATCTCCACTGAGCCGGCGGATGACAGATCCCTCTCTGCTCACTGAGATCGGACGAAAACGGACAGCATGTCCGTTTTCATCAGATCTCATCCGATCCGCCAGACAGATGGCTGAATCTATCGCCATATGTCTGTCTTGAGTGGATCAGATGGCAGGCGGGTGTCATCGAACACATCTCCGCAGACACCCGCCTGCCCATAGGAGTCAAGGTGTGGCCCACTCGGATACATCAGAAAAACGGACAGGTGGATCCGAGCGGGCTTATCGTGTGAAAGGGATCTAAGACTCATCCCTTAAAGGTCAGGAGTTTAGAGAAGGTAAAATACCCAATTCCTATCCTACTCTGGTCCAAAACTCTCATGCCCTGTACACATGGTCGGACATTGATCGGACATTCCGACAACAAAATCCATGGATTTTTTCCAACGGATGTTGGCTCAAACTTGTCTTGCATACACACGGTCACGCAAAGTTGTCGGAATTTCCGAACACCAAGAACGCGGTGACGTACACCACGTACGACGAGACTATAAAAGGGCAGTTCAATACCAAGCGCGGCACCCTTTGGGCTCCTTTTGCTAATCTCGTGTTAGTAAAAGTTTGGTGAGAGACGAATCGTGCTTTTTCAGACTTGTGGTTTTCAGATCGTATTTCTGCTGTTCAGTTTGTGCTTGTGGGTTTGTGTCTGGTCTTCAGTGCATGCAGCGAGTTCCCATTGAAAATATCCGTGAAAATAATCCTGACGATTTCAGGAACTTTCTCAGGATGACGGACCCCGTTTTTCACCGTTTGTTGGCTTTGCTGACCCCTTATATTAGCAGGCAGGATACCTCCATGAGGCAAGCCATCACTACAGAGCAGAGGTTAGTCGCGCTTTGCTGACCCCTTATATCAGCAGGCAGGATACCTGCATGAGGCAAGCCATCACTGTGGAGCAGAGGTTAATTGCCACCCTGCGGTACTTGGCGATGGGAGAAGCCTGCAGGACCTCAAGTTCTTGACAGGCATCTCCCCCCAGGCTCTGGGGATCATTATCCCGAAGACCTGTTCTGCCATCATCCAGGTCCTGCAGAAGGAGTATATTAAGGTAAGATTTATCCTTTAACATCACATTTTATTGTATTAAATGTTTGTTAATATATTGTATTTCTTTCCTCATTCCCTAATTACCATGATTGTAATATGCTGTGAATGTCCCCTTTGTTAGGGATGAGCTTCGAGTTCGAGTGGAACTCATGTTCGACTCGAACATCGGCTGTTCGCCAGTTCGCCGAACAGCGAACAATTTGGGGTGTTCGCAGCAAATTCGAATGCCGGAACACCATTTCAAAGTCTATGGGAGAAATCAAAAGTGCTAATTTTAAAGGCTTATATTCATGGTATTGTCATAAAAAGTGTTTGGGGACCTGGGTCCTGCCCCAGGGGACATGGATCAATGCAAAAAAAAGTTTTAAAAACGGCCGTTTTTTCGGGAGCAGTGATTTTAATAATGCTTAAAGTGAAACAATAAGAGTGTAATATCCCTTTAAATTTCATATCTGGGGGGTGTCTATAGTATGCTTGTAATGGGGCGCATGTTTCCCGTGTTTAGAACAGTCTGACAGCAAAATGACATTTCAAAGGAAAAAAAGTCATTTAAAACTACTCACGGCTATTAATGAATTGCTGGTCCAACAATACACATAAAAGTTCATTGATAAAAACGGCATGGGAATTCCCCACAGGGGAACCCCGAACCAAAATTAAAAAAAAAAAATGACGTGGGGAGTCCCCCTAAATTCCATACCAGGCCCTTCAGGATATTAAGGGGAACCCCGGCCAATTTTTTTTTTAAAAATGGTGTGGGGTCCCCCTCAAAATCTATACCAGACCCTTCAGGTCTGGTATGGATTTTAAGGGGAACCCTGCGCCAAAATAAAAAAAAAAAAAAAAAAAGGCGTGGGGTCCCCTAAAAATCCATACCAGACCCTTATCTGAGCACGCAACCTGGCAGGCCCCAGGAAAAGAAGGGGGGATGAGAGAGCGCCCCCCCTCCTGAACCGTACCAGGCCACATGCCCTCAACATTGGGAGGGTGCTTTGGGGTAGCCCCCCAAAACACCTTGTCCCCATGTTGATGAGGACAAGGGCCTCATCCCCACAACCCTTGGCCAGTGGTTGTGGGGGTCTGCGGGCGGGGGGCTTATCGGAATCTGGAAGCCCCCTTTAACAAGGGAACCCCCAGATCCCAGCCCTCCCCCCTGTGTGAAATGGTAAGGGGGTACAAAAGTACCCATACCATTTCACAAAAAAACTGTCACAAATGTTAAAAATGACAAGAGACAGTTTTTGACAATTCCTTTATTTAAATGCTTCTTCTTTCTTCTATCATCTTTCTTCTTTCTTCACAGCGGGAGCCTCCCTCCATGCCATCATGGATGGGGAGCGGCCCGAGGAAAAGAAGGGAAGAAGACGCCGAGGAGGAAGATGCCGGACAAGAACACCGGAGGAAGAACCAGAAGAAGAAGAAGATGGAGGAAGAAACCCAAGGAAGAAAGAAAGAAGAAGCATTTAAATAAAGGAATTGTCAAAAACTGTGTTTTGTCATTTTTACCATTTTTGACAGTTTTTTGTGAAATGGTAGGGTACCCCCTTACCATTTCACACAGGGGGGAGGGTCGGGATCTGGGGGTCCCCTTGTCTTTTCCTGCGGCCTGCCAGGTTGCGTGTTCGGATAAGGGTCTGGTATGGATTTTTAGGGGGACCCCACGCCATTTTTTTTTTTTTATAATTTTGGCGCGGGGTTCCCCTTAAAATCCATACCAGACCTGAAGGGTCTGGTATAGATTTTGAGGGGGACCACACACCATTTTTTTTTTTAATTTTGGCCGGGGTTCCCCTTTATATCCATACCAGACCTGAAGGGCCTGGTATGGAATTTAGGGGGACCCCCCACGTCATTTTTTTTTTTTAATTTTGGTTCGGAGTTCTCTGTGGGGAATTCCCATGCCGTTTTTATCAATGAACTTTTATGTGTATTGTCGGACCGGCAATTCATTAATAGTCACGAGTAGTTTTAAATGACTTTTTTTCCTTAGAAATGTCATTTTGCTGTCAGACAGTTCTAAAAACGGGAAACATGCGCCCCTTTACAGGCATACTATAGACACCCCCGGTACGTAATTTAAAGAGATATTACACTTTTATTGTTTCACTTTAAGCATTATTAAAATCACTGCTCCCGAAAAAACGGCAGTTTTTAAAACTTTTTTTTGCATTGATCCATGTCCCCTGGGGCAGGACCCAGGTCCCCAAACACTTTTATGACAATAACTTGCATATAAGCCTTTAAAATTAGCACTTTTGATTATTCATGTTCGTGTCCCATAGACTTTAAGAGTGTTCGCGTGTTCGAACAAATTTTTTGCCTGTTCGCAAGTTCTGATGCGAAACGAACAGGGGGGTGTTCGGCTCATCCCTAGTCCTCATGCATGCTGGATTTTTAAAATTTGTTTTTTTGTCCTTCATACATATTTGCCTTCACTTACCTCCCCAGCATGCTCTCCTGGGCCTATATCCACCTCGTCTACTCAATTAACAATGTATTTTGTCAGCTCCATAATAGTGCTTTACCCAAAATACCCCCTAAAAAGTGTAAAATTGTGATGTGTGCAGGTAGAGTGCCAGAGGTTTTTTTATTTTTGGGTCCCAAAATCATTTGGAACCCTCTCTCCCCCCAACTGCTAACTCAGCTGATACCAATCCTCTATCTGCTGACTTTGCCAAACCCATACACACTATACCCACCTATTTTGTGGTCATATTTATGGACGAATTCCCCAAAGCATGTAGTGCAAGGGCCTGCCTGAATACTTTCAAATGGTACTGTTTAAAGTTTTTTATCCTATTATTATATTGATAGGTAATAGCAGAATGTAAAAATGTGCTAAAATGTGTACAGTGTGTATTTATATCTTTGTATTATGACACGTCTTACCTGTCCAGGGAGCTGCCAATAGTGTAAGTAAGGAGGGGCTGGCCAAAGTAATACACATTATTTAGGCATTCATCTCTAAATTAAGTGGAGAGGGTTACCTGTCCAAAACATCTCCCCCCCTAAAATTTTTTAAATGGCCCATGGGGGGGGGGGGGGAATCTGATGGGTGGACCTTATACCTTTGTCTTTAAATACTCCCTAAAATAAATGTTATACTGATGTCGGACAAGAATGTTTGTGTCTAATCTGCTTTCAATGTTTATGTGCAAAATTATTAATTAATTTTTCTTGTTTGACGCCACAACCCACAGGAATGGCAGACTGTGGCATCCCACTTTGCCCAGCGGTGGGACATTCCTAACTGCATCGGGGCAATTGATGGGAAACATGTCCACATCGTCCCACCACCCAACTAGGGGTCATACTATTACAACTATAAGGGGTTCAATAGTATTGTGATGTTGGCGGTGTTGTCGGCTACTTACGAGTTCCTGTATGTGGACGTGGGGAAGAATTGCCGGATGTCAGATGGTGGAGTCATCGCCCACACCGAGTTCTACAGGCGTCTCCAGAATGGCAGCATGGGCTTGCCACCTCCAGAAGACAATGCGGAAGGACTCCCATTCGTCTTTGTTGCGGATGAAGCGTTTGCACTGGGGGGACCATCTTATGCAGCCATTCCCTATGAGCACCCTCACCCAGAGGGTTTTTAATTACCGGCTGGCCAGAGCCAGAAGAGTGGTGGAGAACACGTTTGGAATAATGGCCAGCCGATTTCGCCTATTTCTTACACCGATGCACATGGCGGAATATAAATTCAATCACATCATCCTGGCTTGATGTGTTCTCCACAATTTTTTAAGGAGAAATTCTTGGAACTATGCTGGCTCAGTTGGGCCTGAGGCCAGAATTCATATTAATGAACCAACCCTGACGGCGCTTGAAGCTGGCCGTCCTGGCTTGCCCCCCCAGAGTGCCCGCGAGGTCCGTATAAGATACATGGAATACTTTGTGGGTAGGGGGGCCATCGATATGCCAGACAATGTCTGAGACATTTTTTAAATAAAAATATATTTTAAACTGAACAAATATTTGCTTTGATTTACTGCTTGGCTTTCTCTTAGCTGACCATGACTGAAATTTGGGGAGTCCTGAAAATGGCATGATTGTGTAAAATTGGAAAGCACTGTTGGGTGTTATTTACTAAAGGAAAATACACTTTGCACTACAAGTGCACTTGAGACTGCACTGAAACTGCACTTGTAGTGCAAAGTGGATTTGCCTTTAGTAAATAACCCCCATTGTCACTGAAAACACCAACTTTACTACAGAAAATGCTTTTGAGCATTGAAAGAAGAAGCCACACATTGTTGATTCTCAATCTTTTTAATCAAAGCACAATCACATATGTATTTATAAAAGGTTTTTAGAACAAACCAACATGTGTGTTGTATAACAATTTTTTAGGTCACATTAAAAGTAGAAATTGCCTTTTAAGGTAAAACAGGCATGTTTAACCACTACACATCCGCGCTATGGCCGAATGACGGCCACAGCACGGACCTGAATTCCCAGGAGGCCGTCATATGATGGCCTCCCCTGTGCACGCTCCCGGCGCGCACCCTACAGGGCACGCGCCGAGCGCGCTGTGATCACCGAGTCACTGAGACTCGGCTGATCACCGATCCAAGTAAGGGGCCGGTCCCGGCCCCCTACCATGTGATCAGCTGTCAGCCAATGACAGCTGATCACATGATGTAAACAAAAGATCGGTAATCGTTTTTTTTTTTCTACTCACGCTGACAGCGTGAGTAGAAAAAAAAGCCAATCACCGGCTCGGATGTAAGGGACATCGGTCCCCAAGTGGAAGAGGCACATCTGCCTCATCAGTGCCACCAAATAGTGCCACCTAACAGTGCTCACAGTGCCACCTAACAGTGCCCACAAGTGCCACCTATCAATGCCCACCTGTAGTGCCAATCAGTGCCACCTGGCAGTGCTGCCCATCAGTGCCCATCACTGCCACCTATCACTGCCACCCATCACTGCCCATCACTGACGCCTATCAGTGCCCATCACTGCCGCCTCATCACGTACATCAATGAAGGGGAAAAATTACCCGTTTTAAATTTTTTATAACAAAATATAAAAAAATACATTTTTTTTTTTTTTAAATTCAGATTTTTACATTTTTTTAACAAAAAGTAAAAACTGCAGAGGTGATCAAATACCACCAAAAGAAAGCTCTATTTGTGGTGAAAAAATGATAAAAATTTCATTATATGTACAGTGTTGTATGACCGCGCAATTGTCATTCAAAGTGCGCCAGCGCTGAAAGCTGAAAATTGGTCTGGATAGGAGGGGGGTTTAAGTGCCCTGTAAGCAAGTGGTTAAAACCAAACAGAAATACACAACTCTGGAACTTACAAAGTTTGACTTTTATAGAAAGTGAAGGCAATATCAGACATGAGTATTTATAAACTGTGTTTGATATTGCGTTCAGCAGATGGGGTGAAGTCACCCCTGGAAAAGCCAAATTTTGAAGATGCACACAAATTGCCTAATGTCAACATGTGCTAGCTGCCATCATGGGGGATCAATGGACGTGTTTTGTGGGTGCAACCCCTTCCTCTCAGCTACTTTATTATTGAGGAAGGGGTTGCACCCCCAAAACGTGTACATTGATCTCCCGTGATGGCAGATAGCACATGATGACACAGCGTGTGCATCTTCAAAATTTGGCTTTTCTATAATATGTCACAAAATTGTCAGAAAAAAAATAATCACAAAGCAGAAATAAGTTAGGGATTTCTAGGGGTTTTAAATTCTCCCTAAAACATCAATGATCTTCATTTTGTTTTGAACATCATTGATGTTTTGCTTGTTGTTTTCCAAGTCCCTATTACACCCCATTATCTCCCGATCAGGATCTGGACACTTTCACTGGTGAAATGACCTTCTTCCACAACATCACGATCACCTAAAATATAAAAAAAAAAACCACACCATGTATTATAAATATACAGGCATCCATCTCTTACCTGAGCCTGTGGTCGCAGACACTCACCTCTTGTGGTGACTATTTCCACAACGTCTCCCTCCTCCTCCTCTGGTTGGGTTTGGGGGATTTCCACTTCTTCATGAGGTGGGGGTCTGTTGTCTCCTCTGATGAGTGGTGTCCTCCGAGTCTTTTCTCCCCTATGTTAAAAAAAATAGGTATACTTAGTACACAGATATTTGATGGCAGAAATAGGAATATGAAACATTGCTTGGAAGTGGGGTACAATTGTCTGTTTTGGCAGAGTTGCAAGATGAAGAAATATTTTTTTCCTTTGTCAAGCTTGAATACTTACCTGTTTTGTACAAGCTTCGCAGATGGAGTCACCCCTATAGTAGAGCACCTGGAGCACCTGTGTGGGCCCCCTAATAAAAAGGGTGTTCTGGTGTCCCACACTGGTGCTCCAGCGCCCAGATGTGTAAACAGCTGCTGAGTGTCCTCTCCTTATACAGAATCTAGATAGCATTTCATTCTAGTTACTAACCAATCTAGACAATAAAATTATTTTAAGAGAAGTAGGTCATAAAAAATGTCTTGAACTGCATCTGGACAAAACATGGTGTTTTATTGGCCAAACGAACAATGTTTCCTACGAACGAATAATGTGTCCATGAACATGAAAGTTGCAATTTTAAACTGTACAACAGTAAAGAAAAGCACATGGAGCAGCACGAACGTAATAAAAATCAAGAATAGGAACACAGGACAACTACTTACTTTTTTGGAGCACTCTCTTGATCCTTCTATACTGATCGTGCTCCCTGATTTTGAGGTCCGACCACCGCTTCCTCAGTTGATCTTTGGATCGACGTACCCCAAAATTACGGTGCAGACTCTTCACAACTTTTGCCATGATCTTGGCCTTTCTGACATTTGGGTTGGGGTAAGGTCCATACTCCCTGTCATAGTCGGCCCTCTTCAATATGTCGACCATCTCCACCATCTCTACAAAGGACATATTTGATGCCTTAAATCTTCTCCCCCGGGATCGTGACGTTTCTGGCTCTGGCCTTTCCTCCTCCTCCTCGTTGCTGCTATTAGCACGCACCTGTTGTGTCTCCGCTATGTGCTCTTCCCAACTGCGCCGAACAAGAAGGGGCGGGGAATAGACTAGAAAGAACGTTAGGGGCGGGCAGAGCTTCATGCATGCGCAGTGTATATAAAGCGCAACACGCGTGCGTCGTACGTACAATCTGTGAGCGGAGGAAGGAGTATAGGAAGTGCCGATCGTGATAACGAAGGTAACATTTAAACTTGGGCCTATACTGCTTATAGATTGAGGCCTATATTGGGACAAGATTAGGAGACTTTAGCCTGACATTAGGGTTTGTCTTGTGTATTGCAGATAAAATGGATGGCTTCAATGACCACAACTTCCTCCCCCTGTTCATAGACAAATACAGGGAGCTGCCCTGTCTGTGGCAGGTCAAACACCCGCATTATAATCATAAACAAAAGAGGCAGGCAGCGCTGGAGAAACTGCTGGAGTTGGTAAAGCCGGTGGTCCCCACGGCAACCATCCCCTATTTAAAAGCCAAAATTGGTGGCCTGAGGAGCACTTATCTTAGGGAGCGCAAGAAGGTCCTGGATTCCCAGAGATCCGGAGCTGCAGCAGATGACATTTATGCCCCAGGCTGTGGTACTATGAGAGACTGCGATTTCTGACAGAGCAGACTGAAGTCGGGGAATCCCTCTCAACCCTTCCTTCCACTCTTCCTTCCACCCTATCTTCCACCCCAGCTGAGGCTTCCGATGTCCAACCTGGGATTTCCAGCCAGGAAGAAGTGGAGGAGCCCAGCTTGAGCCAGGTATAGCATTCTTCTACAGATTTCTGGTCAATGAATTAATGATGTTAACTAGATGTTATTATTGATCACGAATTGCTGATTTAATAAAGTGTTTTACATATCAATAGACAGTAGTGGGCAAAACCGATTAGGACAAGAATGAAAAATGCTGGGCTCAGAATGATAGTCTGTTATATTTGTTAACATTCAATTTGCAACAGTCATGAGGTGAAAAATGTGTGTGATTGATAAAGAAAAAACTAAAACTATGTCCCTTTTTCATACTCGGGAAGACCTCAGCCAGGAGGAGGCTGTGGAATGTGGCACACAGGAGGAGGCTGTGGAATGTGGCAGCCAGGAGGAGGCAGGGGTTAGTGGCAGCCAGGAGGAGGTGGGGGTAAGTGGCAGCCAGGAGGAGGCCAGGCCAGTAGGAGCCTCACAGAATCCCAGGTTCCTCCCCTCCGCCTTCCAAACAAAAGACAGGAAGGGGAGTAACGTGGAGGATTCAGCACTCAGGCTGATTCAGGAGGCTTCTGCGTCCCTCAGAGCCACCCCCACTCGTGAAGAGGCCTTTGCCTGCATGGCTGTCACAGAACTGCAGGACATACAGGAGGGCCAACGCCTCATGTGTGAGGGCATCCTTTATAAAACTTTAAGGGGGTGAGGGGCGAAATCACACCCAATACCCACCTGTGTGAGTTGCATCCTCCTCCTGCCACAACTCCACCACCACAGACACAGCGTGGAAGGAAGAAAAGAAAGTGATGGCCTGGGTTCAGTCTGGTCTGACAAAAGATGCAGGCTCTTGTATGACCACAGCCTGGGGACACACATGTCATTTGCTGCTGTTCATGATATCTTGGACTTCTGGACCAGATTGTACTCCCTTATATATGGACTCCTCAGGCCACCAATTTTGGAAATAATTGTGTGCCAAGGCTTCGCCAATTTTTGCTGTTTCTTCAGCGTTGCCTCCCTCTTTCTTTGGTTAGGACCCCTTAATAAATTTTTGGTTTGTTTTATTATACTCACCTATGTGTGTTTTCCTTCAAAAAGGACAATTGGTTTGTGAGGAGGCAGGTACGTTTCAAAAATACAATATGAAATTAACAAGAGACACCAACACTAAGCAACCTCCTTGAGATTAAATAATACAAGATAATAATCGTGTTGTGGTAATATGACACACAAAACACACCCAAAACTATTCTGGAGTAAAAAAAAAAATATATACAAAAAATAACAGGAGATCAGGATTTCAAAAATTAAAAACAAAAACAGAAAAAATTCTAAAAACATCCAAAAATTAAATTTTTTTTCGTGAGATGTAACAAATAAAAATATTATATTCATGAAATCACGATAAATAATAAAGAAAGAAGTTTGTGAGAAGTCTATGTGAATATGAGCAGCAAAACAACTTCATTCTTCTAGCATTATAAAGAAGAGAGTGTGCTGCATTAAACAATTTAAAACATTGCAGCGTGACGAAAGTGCTATATCCATTATGAACGCTAATTTTACCAGACCGAGCAGTTCCGTCTTGGAATTTATTCTGAGCATGCGTGGCACTTTGTACATCGGAATTGTCCACATGTTCGGAATTGACATGAACGGATTTTGTTGTCGGAAAATTTTATAGCCTGTTCTCAAACTTTGTGTGTCGGAAATTCCGATGGAAAAAGTCTGATGGAACCCACACACGGTCGGAATTTCCGACAACAAGCTCCGATCGCACATTTTCTGTCGGAAAATCCAACCGTGTGTACAGGGCATTATACTCATTGGGCACTAAGCTGTGGTGATGTCTTCTAGACACTTTCTCCAGATTTTATCAAGTTTGTGTAAGCAGCCTCTTTTTGCATAAATATCTAAGTATAGTGGTATGTTTATGTTGACAAGTTGCTTCCAGTAGTGTATGGAGGGTGCAGAGGATTTCTTCCATTGGAGTTTGATAGCCTTCCTAGCATAAAATAGAAGGAGCCCAATCAATGATCTGCCAGCTATTGTGGTTAACATGCCCTTGACTAGGCCCAACAGGCAGACTTTCGCAGAAGAGGCAAATGGAATCTCAGCTACCATGCTAACAAACTTAACGTTGGGTTGGCATTTTTAACACGCATTTTCATATCACTATAAAAATGCATTACAGAAAATAAGTGTTGAATAGGCCCTGAAATATAATTACAAATAACTGCCTCATGTACAGAACCACAAAGGCCCTTCCTGCTACATTTTTCGTATACTCTATTACTGAAATGACCTCTGGATGTGCAATTAAAATTTGTTAGTGCCCATTCTTCAGCAATGACATCACAAATTGCAACATGGCAGGTGGTGATGTATTAGTCCAGAGCAGCAAAAGGGTAAAACGGTATCTGATGTAGTTCAGTCTTCATTGTTGTATTAATGGTGTCAGTTTAACTTATGACACTGTTTATGTTCCCTATCCTAATATAGCCTTTGTAACCATCACCATAGTACATTCAATGACTGGTAAAAAGATTTTTCATTTTCAAGATAACACTTCATTATGATGTTCTAAATACTCAGCTTTAGCCGTATGATAGTCCTGATTGCATGTTATTCAGGATAATCAGCTGCACATTGTATTCATACAGATGGAAAGTTTATGCAGATTATACTGTACACATAGAGCACAGCATTATAGAGAGTCATTCTAAAAATGTATTCACTGACAATATGGACCATTAAATGAAATTTGATTGCTAAACCAATATTGTTTTTTTGAATACTTCATGCATCACCTAGAAATCAGCACATCTGATGTGTTTACCTGTTAAATAGATGGAAGTAATTTTCCTTCAGAAGCAAGCCATCTACATACTAAAATATGAGACAGATGTATCATGGGCACATCCATGATGTTTGCAGTACGTACAGTGCACACAAGCCCCAAAGGGGGTGGGCCCACTGTGCTCTCACTGCACAAATTGTGGGTGCTGTTTGCATTGGGTATCACCACTTACTGGGTGTCCAATAGGATATTTTGAGTGGAAGTGGTGTATTGGTTACTGGAAAGATATCTGTGTTCCAGCACATGGCCCTGGAAGAAGCCTCTGTCCAGCATTTAATCAGATCCTGGACAAGGGAGGCAAGCCAAAAAGCCCTGTGTTGTAAGGCATGACACAGTGAATAAGGCCGTCAGCAATTAGATGTGGGAGTCACAGGGGGGTTCCTGGCAATTGGCCGCAGACGGAAACCCCAATGAAAAGACTCGGAGACTGACAACTCCCAAAGCTATTCATGGGCACTTGCACGTAATCTCTCAAGCAGCGATTACCTGTAAATGATCAGCCCTAGAGGCAGACTGTCTGCATCCCGGACCGATCATTCGCAGGTATTTGCTCTGTGAGCAATTACATTTGAGTGGCCACAATTGGTTGCAGTTGTCAGCCTCACATAAAGGAAGACAAACAAAAAGAACAGTATACTTTACCATACAAGTACATGATACAGCAGGCACATATCAGGAATATGAAGTGTTGGGGTAACAAACACTTTAAGAAAATTATCAGTAAACATAACCTATTATTGTGTGCAGTAACTTGAAACTGTTCACCTGCAATATAACGGAACAAAAATAGAGACATATACCTTGGCAATATTATATAACTGAAAATAAAACATATGTACAGGATTAAACCTTTGTGAAGAATAGAATTCAGAGTCTATTGTGCAGAAGGCAACCCGCTCGGTACAGGATTCAAAAGATTAATGCTGTCATCGTAGTAGCGCCGACTACTACTGTGATTTCCAGCTTCCACAGTGACCATTCATTTATAAAATATGCATATGTACTATGCAATAAAACTCATACCTAAAGTAAAGCTTTGAATCCAAACTCCAGCCTATTTTTTTTTTTTTTGGTTATTTTTTTTTTTTCATTGGGGAAGGCTTAACGGGTTGTAAAGGTTTGTTTTTTTTTGTTTTTTTTTTTAATGACAAACATGTCATACTTACCTTCTCTGTGCAAGGGTTTTGCACAGAGGAGCCCGAATCCTCCTCTTCTGGAGTCCCCCAGCGATGCTCCTGCCTCCTCCTCTTCTTCTCGAGTACCCTCTCGGAGACTCGCAGTCCCTGGAGGCACTCGTGCGGGTGCGCTCCCGAGTCCTGCGGCTGCGTCCATTGACACAGACAGCAAGACATGGCCTCGCCCCCGGGCTTCCGTGTCACTGGCTTTGATTGACAGCAGTGGAAGCCATAGCTCGTGCTGCTTTCAACCCAGCCAATGAGAACTCGAGACAGTGGCTGGAGCTGCATTGCTCATTGCTGGAACAATCAGGTTCAGGTACGTAAAAGAGGGGCTCTGGGGGGCTGCTGCACTACAAAAGGTTTTTACCTTAATACATTAAGGTGAAAAGCCTCAAGGGTTTATAACCCCTTTAAAGCCTCTGTCTTATTTATACTACATTCTATGCATATGGTTGGAAGATTTACCTTCACCTTCTGTTTCAGTAACAGAGTGTCACCAGGACAAAAAGTGATCAGATATCTCTTTTATGAGGGCAAAGACAGTAACAAAAAAGCCTATTTATTCAGCAGCGTGAGGAGGGGTTAGAACAGCTGTCAGGTTTTTATTGATCTATGTACTTTCCTGCCCAGGTGTCACTTGAAATTTTTAATTTCTTCCTCTGGTATTGTTGGGACAGGAAGTATGGGTAGTATTTTGAGTGAGGATGCAAACAACAATAAAAACCAAAGATGTTCTGTTTCTTACCCACTCCTTAAGTTAAAGTGTTTTGGTGGGAGTTGGACTTTAAAGCAGAACTCTGCGATCGTCAAATAATCCCCCATTAGTACACCCCCATACACAAAACACTAAACAGTTATTACATTTGTGAATTGCCTTACCAATGAAGAGAAAAGTCTGATTGAATTTTCAGGAAATCTTTTCTGCCAAGGAGGAGCTGTTAGAACAGTGATTACATCATTTCCTCTTCCCTCACTTTACATGAACTACATTTCCCATGAATCTTTGGGAATTGCAGTGAATATGGTAGGGTACACTAGGCATGTACATGTTAAATGTGAACTTGCCCACTTCAACATAAATCACACCCATCATTCTCAGCCACACTGCTGAGCACAACACAGATAGTGAGGGGAATTTCTTAGAAGTGTAAAAGCATGTGTAGTGCTACCCCTGCAAGGGCCGCAGTAATATACGGGTCTTCTGTCCCACACCAGTGATGGCTCACCCTCACTTGGAACCAAGTAACACCAAAACACAGTTTAAACTTTTAGCTGGGCTTTATTAGAACTAGCAATAAGCCCTGAAAATAGATAAACTGATTAACAGAATACCAATATTAAATGCAATGATATAATACAACTGCTCAGTAAAGGAAAATGGGATTGGTGTTCGTTCACTTTAACCGCCAGTGGGAGGCCTTGCCTGAAATGCACTGAACAAATGGTGAACGAAACTGTACAATACAATACAAAAATAATGTTCAAAAATTTCCCAAAAGTGATATTAATGACTATAAGATCCTACCTAAGTCTTGTAGGTTCTAGCTAACCACTGGCCAGTGGGAATTCTATTCACACAAACACACACAGAGTCTGCCAGTGTTGGGGCCCTTTAAATACTGTGTTTGAGTACTCAGACTTTTGTGAAGTAATATTTGTAATCCACAAAATGGAAAGGGGTATCTTCGCAAAGTGTCACAAAGATTAACAGATGTTGTGATCCACCTTCAGATAGAGCTGCATTAACGGTAAATAGGGCCTAGCAGAATTAAGCAAGATCCACATACACATGGATGGCAGAAGATCTCTCACCATTAGATGCACTTGATATATCTTCCTTCCAGCAATTGGTTGATTGATCGCTGTCTCAGTCGTCCGGGTTGGCGATGGGAGCAACACATGCCACAGAAACCTCCAAACAGGATAATGATGATGATTGCTGTACTGAAATTCGTCTCTAGATTTCACTGCACTGTTAGCTCATCTTCAGTAATCAGGCAGAATAACACACTGCAAACTCCCCTCTCAAGTGTACACCTCCCTTTAGGAGAGTCACAGACAGCATCACAGGCTCTGGAAGTGCTCAGGAGATAAACACATGAGATACTTTTTCTGTCTGGCTGCCACAATGTCTGCCTGTCTCTCCTCCTGTTTCCTCCTCTCTCTCCCCCCAATCACAGCTCTCCTGGGCTGCTATCCAATCCTGTGCTTCCTTGTTTTTGTTGTTAGGAGTGGGCTTCCTTCTTAGCTACAGCAGGACCCAATCTGCCTTCAATCCTGCAGCTGTACCCAGTAGAGTTTCTCCTCCTGCTATCAGTTTAGCCAGAAAATGCAATGCAATGTTTCAGAGAGCAATACTCTGCATATATTACAGAGGCAATACTAAGCCAGTGCTACATCCACCCCCTTCTAAAAAATCTTTGGTACCCAAACAGAGAAATGAGTGCAGTTAATAATAACATAGCATTTGTACAGTAACCTTACACATGGACCAACAACTTAGGCCTATGAGCTTAGGCTGATTTTATGACATTTCCTAACAAATGCATTAAGTAATGGGAACTGCCACCAAAGTGTGTTGGGAGATGGGTTGGGGACATCAGTCACTGGTACCACCATAGAATGTGCCTGAGAATCAGGAAGTCTGTGAACAGTGGGAATAGCTTCTTCTGAGCTTGTTCCAGGGGTGTCGTGTGTTAATCCGAGTGGGGGTCTCACTGTTCTCGTAACTCTCTGTTCTTTGGGCTCAAGACTAGTCTCCACGGGATTCTAAATCAGGTTCAAGGTGGCTTTCCTCAAACAGTTCTTCTTCAGATTCAGAAGAACTCCCATTAGGATACCCTTCATCAGGTTCATGGACTAACTGGTAGGCTTGCTTTGCTAGCTCTGAATTGCCTTGCACCTGGGGCACAAATTCTGATGCATCAGGTCGGAGCACACTTGAGGGCTGATTAGCAGTTGATGTGAAGGGAGTGGCATCCATGAGCTCAGATGGCCACAACCATCCTACCTCCAGATCATCATCACTGTCATCTTCTATTGTTGTGGCCTCATCTGGCAGTAGAGGTTGAGACCTAGTAACTGGAACTTGCCTGGAAGAAGACAGTTTGGGTAATGAAGCCTAAGTTCTCTCAGGTTCCCTGATGGTTTCACTCAGAGGCAGTAAATGATTTCGATGCCAGGTCCTCAGGGGACCTGTTTTCCCATCAGGCCGGATTTGGTATACTGGAAGACCAGGCAGTTGCTTACAGACAACATATTGTTGAGAACTCCACCAGTCAGCTAATTTATGCTTTCCAGAGAGACCCAGATTCCTCAGCAACACTTTGTCACCCGGCTGTAAATCATGAATTCTAACTTTCAAATCCTAATTCTTCCGGCTCTTCTGACCTCTAACACCAGAAGCTTCTTGTGCCTTCTCATAGGCTGTCTTTAGGTTCTTTCTGAGCCTATCCACATAGCCCCTGTAGGATATAGTGGAAATTCTGTCTATTGAGACACGGAAGGCCAAGTCCACTGGCAGATGAGCTTCTCTTCCAAACATCAGTCTATATGGTGAGTAACCTGTTGCGTCAATTTTAATACTATTATAGGCATGAACCACAGCGGAAATGTGCCTGCTCAAATGCTGTTTTCTTTAAGATGAAAGGGTTCCAAGCATGTCAAGGAGGGTACGATTAAATCTCTCTGGTTGAGGATCCCCTTGAGGGTGGTAAGGTGTCTTTCTTGATGCTCAGAAGATCCAATAGCTGTTTAATAAGCCTGCTTTCAAAGTCTCTTCCTTGGTCAGAGTAAATTCTCTGAGTAAATCCATAATAAACAAAGAATTTCTCCACTAACACTTTGGCGACTGTGGAAGCTCGTTGATCTCTTGTTGGATAAGCCTGGGCATAACGGGTGAAATGATCAATCACTACCAACACAATCCCTTGACCGCTCGTGTTGGGTTTGTCAGGGCTGGCTCAGCTGTTCCTTCTCTGAGCTGGCCGCTCAGCTGTCGACTAATTGCCAGCTCTCATCTCTCTCCACAGTTAACCAGCTGTTGTGGATCTGCTCATCAGTCCCGTCTACTTAAAGATCTCCAGATTACTTCATTCCTGCCTTCGCCTTGGTCACATCACAAGAAACCATCTCCTGCGTTCCTATTTAAACCTGGCTTAGCTGACATCCCTTCTGGGTCCTTATCCTGCTTGCTGTTCCTCTACTTGGATCCCTGACTTCTGGACTGGCTGATTACCCGATCTGGTTACTGAACCCTAGCTTGGCTGATTACCCGATCTAGTTACTGAACTCTGGCTTGGCTGACTACCTGATCCGGTTACTGGACTCTGGCTATGCTTTGACTACGCTTACTCTATTTACCTTTTTATTTTTATTAATAAACAAGTGTGATTTTTCTGTACTTCTGTCTCGGTCTGGTTCATGGTTTCTGATAGTAGGCGAAGGCCATGAATTCAGAAGATACAGTCAATCCACTTGGTAATATTTTTTCTAGATTGGATGAGCAAGATCACCGCATGGATAAGTTTGCCATGGCGTTACAAACGCTCCTGAGTCGCATGGCTCACCTGGAATCCCCCACTGTGGCTGCTCCGGTACAACCTGAGTTTCAGGCCATCCCTGCTGCTGTGCCAGTCTCTGTGCAGGCACCTGCCTTGAGTATTACCTCTATAAGAGGTATGTCTGGTTCCACCCCGCTTCCCCAGCGATTTGGGGGCGATCCAGTTCAATGCAGAGGGTTTCTTAACCAAGTTGAGATATACTTTGAGATCATCCCCCAGGTGTTTCCCACGGACAGAAGCAAAGTAGGGTTTGTGATATCTTTGCTATCTGAGAGAGCCTTGGCCTGGGCTAACCCTCTATGGGAGACACAAAAACCTGTTGTCTTGAGTTACCCTGAGTTTGTGGCCTCCTTTAAAAGGGTATTTGACATTCCCACACGCTCCACTTCTGCTGCCAAGTGCCTCATGTCAATCAAACAGAGTACGAGAACTGTTGCCGACTACGCCATTGAGTTCCGTACTCTAGCAGCAGAGGTTGCTTGGAACAATGAGGCCCTCATGACTGCTTTTTCTCATGGTCTCTCGGATTCTATCAAGGATGAGATAGCAGCCCGAGATAAACCCATTGAGCTGGAGAGCTTGATCTCATTTGCCATCCTCATTGACTCCAGACTCAGAGAAAGACTTTCTTTTAAGGAGCACTTGAGGAAGCCTCCTGTACATTTGCCTCCAAGCTTTGCAGTCCCACCCATGCCTCCCTCACCTCCCATGCCTCCTGGTACCGAGTTGGTCAGTGAAGATGAACCCATGACTTGGGCTTCACAAGTCTCTCTGCGGATGAGAGAGCCTATACGAGGAGGGAGAGATTGTGCCTTTATTGTGGCCAAGCAGGTCACTTTTTGAAGTCTACCCGTCCTGGGAACACCGAACCTTGAGGTCCTGTCATGGACAGACCTTAGGTGGTGTTGTGTCGTCCCCAGTTTTCCAGAAGAATAAGCCCCTGGTTTCGGTCACCCTTTCTTGGACTAAGTCGTCTATCGAGATACAGGCTCTAATCGACTCTGGGGCTGCAGGCCTGTTCATTGATGCTGCCTTTGTATCAAAGCACTCAATTCCACTGCAGCTGCGTGACACTCCACTTGCCATTGAGGCTCTTGACGGGAGACCTCTACGGCCTGCCCATATGACTCATGAGACGGTTCCATTGTCCATGGCCGTAGGGGCTCTTCACCATGAGATAATCCAATTCCAAGTTATTTCCTCTCCTAAGTTTTCGCTGGTTATTGGTTATTCTTGGTTACAGAGGCACAACCCCTCTTTTGATTGGCTCCGTGCTGAGGTTCTCTCCAGGTCACCACAAACATGCTTCCAGAAGGTAGCCAAGGTCCTGTGTACCTCTTCACTCTCCTCCCTGCCAGAGTAGTTCTGTGATTTTAGCAATGTCTTTGACAAAGGTCAAGCCGGTAGTTTGCTTCCACACTGGCCGTATGATTGCGCAATTGACCTTCAACCTGGTGCCATTCCCCCTCATGGCCGGGTTTACCCTTTGTCGGTCTTGGAGGATAAAGCCATGGAGGAGTATGTTGCAGACGCACTTTCTCTGGGTTTCATCCGCAAATCCTCATCTCCTGCTGGTGCCAGTTTCTTCTTTGTGAAGAAGAGGAGCAGTGAACTGAGACCTTGTATTGATTATAGGGGTCTCAATCGTTTCACGATGAAGAATGCCTACTCGATCCTGTTGATTACAGAGTTATTTGACTGGCTCAAGGGATCAACGGTTTTCACTAAGCTTGATCTGAGAGGGGCTTACAATCTTGTGAGGATTAAGGAGGGCGACGAGTGGAAAACTGCGTTTCATACCAGAACAGGCCATTATGAGTATCTCGTAATGCCTTTTGGCCTTTGTAACGCTTCGGCAGTTTTCCAGGAATTTATTAACGATGTCCTCCGAGATTTGTTGCAGTTATGTGTGGTGGTTTATCTCAATGATATCCTCATATTTTCCAAGTCCCTGGAGAGCCACTACACAGATGTCTGTTGTGTGCTTCAGAAATTAAGAGAGAACAATCTCTATTGTAAACTGGAGAAGTGTGAGTTCCATCGGGAACAGGTTAAATTCCTGGGCTATGTCATTTCCACTGCTGGTTTTTCGATGGACCCAGAGAAACTTTCGGCAGTCCTACGGTGGCCTCGACCCGTGGGGTTACGTCCTCTGCAGCGTTTCCTGGGTTTTGCCAACTATTATCGGAAGTTTATTCGTAACTTCTCCTCTCTGGTCAAGCCCCTGACCGATATGACCAGAAAGAACGGTAACCCACAGAGTTGGTCTCCGGAGTCCATTAAGGCCTTTGAAAGTTTCAAGGCTGCCTTTGTTTCTGCTCCTGTGTTGGCACATCCTGATCCTACGTTACCTTTTATCCTTGAGGTTGATGCTTCTGAGACTGGTGTTGGCGCCCTTCTGTCTCAACGTCCTACCTCTGAGAGTGCTATGCATCCTTGTGGCTACTTTTCCAAGAAATTGTCACTTGCCGAGTGCAATTACAAGATTGGTAACAGAGAGCTGTTGGCAATCATTTTAGCCCTGAAAGAATGGACACATCTGCTTGAAGGTACCACTGTGCCGGTTCTCATTCTTACTGTCCATAAGAATCTCACATTCTTGTCTGAGGCTAAACGCCTCTCTCCCAGAAGGGCACGATGGGCTCTTTTCTTGTCTCAGTTTCAATTACATTGTCTCATTTTTACCCGGTACTAAGAATGTAAGGGCTGACGCCTTGTCACGACAATTTTCCTCCACTTCCAAGTTGGAGTTGGTTCCGGCTGCTATGATTCCTCCTGATCATATTCTGGCTACGGTTCGCACCAGTCTTACTTCTCCTTTGGGTGACAAAATTCTTGCCTCTCAGGTCGATGCTCCTCCTGAGAAACCTTGTGACCGCTGCTTTGTCCTAGAGAATCTCCGTAATGCCGTGCTCCAGACTTACCATTCTCCCAAGGCAGCTGGCCACCCTGGTAAGAATCAACTAGTTTGGGCCATTTCCCAACAATTCTGGTGGCCTAGTCTACATGCTGATGTAACTGCCTTCGTAGCTGCCTGTTTCGTGTGTGCTCAGAGTAAGACTCCACGACACCTTACAGTGGGCATCCTACAACCCATACCCAATGGAGAGAGGCCCTGGATCCGCCTGTCTATGGATTTCATTGTGGAGTAGCCCAGCTCCCAAGGCAACACAGTTATCCTTATGGTGGTTGACCGGTTCTCAAAGTTGTGTCATTGTATTCCACTTAAGAAGTTTCCCACTTCTAAGGAACTGGCTTCCATTTTTGCTCAGGAGATCTTTCGCTTACATGGGCTACCCAAGGTGATTGTCTCGGACAGGGGTAGTCAGTTTGTGTCCTGGTTCTGGCGAGCCTTTTGTGCACAGCTGGGAATTCGGGATGCTTTCTCCTCTGCGTATCACCCGCAGTCTAATGGGGCCGCAGAATGAGCCAACCAGTCCTTGGAGCAATTCCTACGTTGCTATATTTCTGACCATCACAACAACTGGTCAGACGACATCTACCATGGGCAGAGTTTGCTCACAACAGTTCCTTGAATTCTGCTTCCTGATTGTCTCTGTTTATGGCAAATTATGGTTTCCAACCTTCCATGTTTCCTGACTCGTTTGTTCCGCAGAGTATTCCTCCACTAGAGGAGCATCTCCGTGGTCTTCGTTCCACTTGGGCACAAGTCCAGGAGGCTTTGCGTCATGCTAATGATAGGTACAGACTCCATGCTGACCTCAGACGCCTGCCTGCGCCTTCCTACCAGGTTGGGGACAGGGTCTGGCTGTCATCTTGCAACCTCTGACTTCATGTTCCCTCACTGAAGTTCGCACCTCGGTTTATTGGGCCTTTCCATATCCTTCACAGGATTAATGCAGTGGCTTACGCATTGGACCTTCCTCCTAGTATGCGCATCTCAAATGTGTTTCATGTCTCCTTATTGAAATTGTTGGTCTGCAACCGCTTTACCACCTCGGTGCCACGTCCTCACTCTATACAGGTTGAGAACCATGAGGAGTATGAGGTACAATCCATTGTTGACTCCCGTAGGTTTCGTGGGCGCATAAAGTACCTGGTGCATTGGAAAGGGTATGGTACGGAGGAACGCTCCTGGGTCTCATCCTCAGATGTACATGCTCCTGCCCACCTCCGTGATTTCCATAGACATTTTCCCCTTAAGCCCGGTGGTCCTCCGAGGGGGAGGGGTCATTGAGGAGGGGGGTACTGTCAGGGCTGGCTCAGCCCTTCCTTCTCTGAGCTGGCCGCTCAGCTGTCGGCTAATTGCCAGCTCTCATCTCTCTCCATAGTTAACCAGCTGTTGTGGATCTGCTCGTCAGTCCCGCCTACTTAAAGATCTCCAGCTCAATTCATTCCTGCCTTCGCCTTGGTCACATCACAAGAAACCATCTCTTGCGTTCCTGTTTAAAGACTGGCTTTGCTGACATCCCTTCTGGCTCCTTATCCTGCTTGCTGTTCCTCTATTTGGATCCCTGACTTCTGGCTTTGGTGATTACCCGATCTGGTTACTGAACTCTGGCTTGGCTGATTACCCGATCTGGTTACTGAACTCTGGCTTGGCTGACTACCCGATCCAGTTACTGGACTCTGGTTATGCTTTGACTACGCTTACTCTATTTACCGTTTTATTTTTATTAATAAACAAGTGTGATTTTACTGTACTTCTGTCTCGGTCTAGTTCATGGTTTCTGACAGGGTTCCAGACACAAGAAATCGATGCACACCAGATTCATAGGACTTTGACTCTGTAGATGGCCCATTGGGGCAGCTCTGGAAGGCAAAGTCTTTCTCTGGATGACTTTCTATGGAGTGACAGTAACTTTCGATTTCAGTTCGCATACACGGCCAGTAGAAACAATCCCTAACTAACTTAAATGCTCTATCAGGTCCCAAGTGTCCATGTTGATCATGTAATGCATTCAGCACTGTCCCCCTATGCTTTCCTGGGAAGAACAGCTGCCAACTCTCCTCAGGTTTATCAGAGGGGCCCCCTCGGTAGACCACCCCATCTGAGAGCTGCAGTCGATTCCACTGCTTGTGAACCAATCAAGCCTCCTTTGGGGGGTCTGCTGTGAGTAGAAGTTCTGGGCGACCACTCTCCAAGGCTTTCAAAGTCAGAGAACAAAGGGGATCTTCTGTCTGATCCTTTCTCAAGTCTTTCTTGGAAAGGGTAGGCAGTCCCTCATCCCTCACTTGGGTCAAGTCACAGTAGAGTTTTGGGACCCCAACAGTGGTGACTCCAGTGGCATCGGCCCCTGTGGCTCCTCTGGCTCTGTACTCAATCCCTTGACACAAAGCCTGAATGCCTTCTGTCGTCAATTGAGTCCACCCTTCCTTATGAGTTAGTGGGTCATGGGGTCTCCTTGACAGAGCATCAGTATCCCTATTTCCAACTTCAGGTCGGTACTTCAAGCTGAAACAAAAACTAGAAAGTGCTGGCAACCATCGATGTCCCATGGAATCCAGCTTGGTCGTGGTAATGACATATGTGAGCGGGTTGTTATCGGTTTTGACTTCAAATTCTGCACCATACAGGTATTCTTTAAGCTTGTCCACGACAGCCCATTTCAACGCCAAAAATTCCAACTTGTGGGTAGGGTAATTTCTCTCAGATAGAGTAAGGCTTCGACTCACATAAGCAACAGGTCTCAGACGTCCATCATGTTCTTGGTACAACACACCACCTAGTTCTTCTCTGCTGGCATCAATATGGAGCTCATAGGGCTTGCGGTTGTCAGCGTAAGCTAAAACTGGTGCATTGGTCAAGCTCCGTTTCAATTGAAGGAAAGCTTGTTTGCATTGATCAGACCACTCTCCCTCTATGGACTCCCGAGACTTTCTTGCTCCACTAGTTTGCCGGACTACTTCTGAGACCTCTTGCTCTCATTCATCATCTCCAGCCCACAACAGTTCAGTGAGAGGTCTGGCTATTTTGGCAAATCCCTCCACCAACCTCCTGTAGTAGGAGCAGAACCCAAGAAAAGATCTCAGCTCTTGCACATTTCTGGGCCTGGGCCAGGGCCAAGTGGTAACGGCTTCCAACTTCTTGGGGTCAGTGGCCACTCCGTCCGCTGAGACAACATGCCCAAGGTAGGTAACTGATGACTGGTAGAACTGGCACTTCTCAAGGGACAGCTTCAACCCCTCTTCATAGAGTCGCTTCAGAACCTTCTTTTGACGCTCCTCATGTTCTTCCAAAGTCCGTCCAAAGTCAATAATGTCGTCTAGGTACAGTAACACTTCAATTAAGTTCATGTCACCAACAGTCCGTTCCATCAAGCGTTGGAATGTAGCAGGGGCTCCAGCCAGACCCTGTGGGATTCGTACAAACACAAAGAACCCCACTGGGCAGATGAAATCTGTTTACTCCTGGTCATCTGGATGCATTCGGATCTGATGGTACCCTCTTCTCAGGTCAAACACGCTGAACCATTTGGCTCCTGAAAGGCAGTACAGGGCATCTTCTATTCGTGGAGTGGTGTACTGGTCTGGGATGGTTCTTTTGTTGAGAGTGCGATAAATGATACAGAGCCGTAATGACGCATCTTTCTTCCTCACCACCACAGTGCGAGAAGCATAGGGACTTCAGGAGTCCCGAATAATCCCTGTCCTCTTCAACTCCGAAATATGTTCTCTAAGGTCATCTAAATCAGCTAATGGGATTCGTCGAGACCTTTCTCGAAATGGCCTATCTTCTTGTAGACGAATATGATGCTGTGCACTCTCTGCGCATCCCACGTCAAACTCATTTTTAGAGAAAATTTTCCTCCACTTTAAGAGTTGTGTTTTTGCCACTTCTTTCCATTCAGATGTCATAGGAGAGCCTATTGGATAGAAATACTCCTCTGGTAACTCTTCCTTGGCTTCCCCCACTACACCGTGTTGTGTGAAGGGTGTGGCTGGATTTACCTGCCCTATCATCATTCGGGTCCGAAGCTTCACTGGAGAATCAGTAACATTACGAACACTGACAGGAACCTTTCCATGGGTTCTCTGTAAGGCCTTCATAGAAATTACTTCCGGAATCCGTTCCAAACCCGAATTTGTCTTCTGTGGGTCACCTTCAAGGATAACATAAGGACCAGGTCCCAATTCAGTTTGACTGAAGCCCGCAAACATGCTACTTCACCTGGCTGCAAGACCTTTTCCGTGTTGTCCAACTTCCACAATTTTCCCACTCTGTTGGGGCCTTTTGTTCCTGGACCAATCACTGGTACGCTGAGCACAACATTGGATGTACATTTTTTGTTTCATTCTCACCCTCTGAGATCAGAGGAGTGAGTAACAATTGAACCAAGTCAGTGTTCGTCCCCACAATCATGGAACTTCGATTAGCCCCCGGGTGGGGCGGGGACATACAATGGCCAATGTGTCGGAAGTCTCTTTCTGCCCTACAACAGATGGGCCAAATTCAAGCTTGACTGTAAGATATCCATCATAGGGGAGCTTCTTAGTTCCTATACCCCAGATCTCCAGATTTTCTAACTTCTGAAAGGGCAGGTGTTTATCATAGAAATCACTGTAAATTAGAGTCACTTGGGCACCAGTCTAGAAGGGTTTTTGTGTATACACCTTCCACCTGAACTGGCACTATAGGGGAAGGACCCACCAGCTTGTCAGGGAACTTGCTTGGCTGTTTTGGTGCAGCTTGCTCGGCTGTTTGGGCTTATATCCCTCTTTTGGCCTGTGCCCATTTCCGTTGTCGTCTAGACTGACGGTTTTGGTTGTGGGGTGCACCGATCTCCCGTGATCTGGGACCTGACTCTGAGAGTAGCTTGGGCAGCCTAACTGAGACTTTGGGCGAGGTTTGGTACAAAGGTTTAGGCCTTACCCACCCTTCATTTAAGACTTGTGAACTGGAGCGAGTTGACTTAGATGGGCACCCGACTGACTCCCTCACCAGAGCCCTCTGGAGTTTCCCGCCGGCTTATGATGTACTCTTCGTGGCTTTGGTGGGCTGGGACAGTCACGTTGATAGTGACCAATACCCCCACAATTATAGCAGACCACTGAATGAAAGGGTTCTCCAGCAGGAACATTCTGTATTGCCTCTGCCCTGGTTGGTTTCAATGTCTTTTCCCCCTGTGGTATGGCAATTCTGGCAGACAGCGATGTCATCATCTCCATCATCTGTGACATCTGAAAAAAACTAGCAGTTTTTTAGCCTTAATTAAAGCCTCTTCTTCTAGGATAGTTTTGACCAATTTGGAATAAGTCAATGGCTTGTTCTGGTCTCTAGTCCAAAATTTCAACATTATGGGATCCAGTGGGAGTGCTCCTTTAAGAATTTGATCTAACAAAGCTTTGCTTGCATGACTCAGCTCCATGCCTCCTTTTAGAATGACCAGATGAAGGATTTTATCCAGCCGCCGGACATAAGCGGATAACTCTTCTCCTTCATTTTGATAGGTGTGTGAGAACATATAAATTAGCTCAGCACAATCCTCCACCCCTCCAAAAATCTCTTGTAAAGCTTCTAGACACTCAGTGGCTGTGCAGCCTGGCTTGTCCCTTTTTAGATTTCTGATTACATCTGAAGCGGGAGCTCTTAGGCTCTCGATTAACCTTTGTCTTTTTAATGTGTCCGCGACTTCCCATTCTTCCACAACCTGCACAGCCTGATCTATCCAGGTTTCGAAGTCCTCTTCCCCAGATGGCACAGAGACATTCCCGGAATAGAACCGCAACTTTCGGTATCCATAATTGGCAGACGTGGCTGAGTTTTGTGCCAATGTTTCCACCAGCTTTCCCATATTGGTAAAGAATGTAGCAGGAGGGGTGGGAGTAGTAGCTGATACTCCTGGCACTGATGTTGTTGAGCTAGCATTTTCAGGGTGATCATCCAGCATACTTGGCTTTATAAGCTGAGCTTCGAGATCCCCTGGTAACTGTATGCTAACTCACTGGAAACCGGTCAGGATCCCTCTTTTCCATTCTAGCAAAGCATAGGTGCGAGAGGCTGTCTGATCAACTTTCAGGTCCAATATGAATGTTTTCTGATCAGGCATCAAAGCTGACACTACTTGCTGGACCTGTTTCTCAGTCCAGGTGGCACCAGTGAGGCTCATAATTACACAGAGCCCCAACCTGCCATTTCAGTCTTTACACCACTTGGCAGAAATAACAGGGTCCATCATGGTGACTTGGCTGGTAGAGGTAGTCATCACTCTGTGACAGGGACCAGACGGTATCCCAGATGAGAATCTCCACATGTAGCGCTACCCTCACAAGGGCTGCTGTAATATATGGGTCTTCCGTCCCACATCAGTGATGGCTCACCCTCACCTGGATCCAAGTAACACCAAAACACTGTTTAACCTATTAGCTGGGCTTTATTAGAACTTGCAATAAACCCTGAAAAGAGAGAAATGGATTAACAGAATACCAATATTAAATGCAATGATATAATACAACTGCTCAGTAAAGGAAAACAGGATTGGTGTTCGTTCACTTTAACCTCCAGTGGGAGGCCTTGCCTGAAATGCACTGAACGAGTGGTTGTACAAAACAGTAGAAAAATAATGTTCAACAATTTCCCAAAAGTGATATTAATGACTATAAGATCCTACCTAAGTCTTATAGGTTCTAGCTAACCACTGGCCAGTGGAAATTCTATTCACACATACACACACACAGAGTCTGCCAGTGTTGGGGCCCTTTAAATCCTGTGTTTGAGTACTCAGACTTTTGTGAAGTAAGATTTGTAATCCACAGAATGGAAAGGGGTATCTTTGCAAAGTGTCACAAAGATTAACAGATGATGTGATCCACCTTCAGATATAGCTGCATTAGCAGGAAATAGAGCCTAGCAGAATTACACAAGGATGGCAGAAGATCTCTCACCATTAGATACACTTGATATATCTTCCTTCCAGCAGTTGGTAGATTGATCGCTGTCTCAGTCGACTGGATGGCGATGGGAGCAACACATGTCACAGAAAGCTCCAAACAGGATAATGATGATGATTGCTGCAGTACTGAAATTTGTCTCTAGATTTTACTGCACTGTTAGCACATCTTCAGTAATCAGGCAGAATAACACCCTGCAAACTCCCCTCTCAAGTGTACACCTCCCTTTAGGAGAGTCACAGACAGCATCACAGGCTCTGGAAGTGCTCAGGAGATAAACACATGAGATACTTTTTCTGTCTGGCTGCCACAATGCCTGTCTGTCTATCCTCCTGTTTCCTCCTCTCTCTCCCCCAGTCACAGCTCTCCTGGGCTGCTATCCAATCCTGTCCTTCCTTGTTTTTGTTGTTAGGGGTGGGCTTCCTTCTTCGCTACAGAAGGACCCAATCTGCCTTCAATCCTGCAGCTGTACCCTATAGAGTCTCTCCTCCTGCTATCAGTTTACCCAGAAAATGCAATGCAATGTTTCAGAGAGCAATACTCTGCATATCTTACAGAGTCAATACTAAGCCGGTGCTACACATTTTATGCACAATGTTTAGTTCATTCTATGTAGTCTACTTTCATTAAATCTCTCCTCTCCCAGCCTGAACAGGAGATAAATATATTGCCCTTACTTGCTTTATTTAATCATTAGTGAACTGTAGACACATGCCGATAATTATATATTTTACACACTGTACTCTTCTGTAATTCAGTATTAGACATATTCCTCCTCCTGCAGCGTTTCCAACATCATTCAGTGCTAGTATGGTGTATCTGAGCACATCCCCAGCCGCAATACAGAAAGAGAGAGCTGGGACATGCTGCTTTACATCGGTAACACGGGAGCATGAGAAAAAAAAAACAAAAAAGTGCAGCCCTACCTTATTAATCAATAACTTAACAACTACTCAAGGACTAATATACAGCGCTGATTGGCACAGATGGGCACTAATAGGCGGCACTGGCAGCACTGATGGGCAGTAATAGGCAGCACTGATTGCCACTGACAGGCAGCACTGATTGGCACTGATAGGCGGCACTGATGGGCACTGATTGGCAGCATTGATGGGCACTGATTGGCAACACTGAGGGGCACTGATAGGCGGCACTAATTGACAATGATTGGCAGCACTGATGGACACTGATAGGTTGCACTGATGGGTGGCACTGATGGGCAGTGATAGGGGGCACTGATATGCGGCACTGATTGGCAGCACTAATGGGCAGTGATAGGGGGCACTGATATGCAGCACTGATTGGCAGCACTGATAGGCAGCAATGTTAAGCAGCATTGATGGGCAGTGATAGGCGGCACTGATGGGCAGTGATAGGCGGCAGTGATGGGCACTGATTGGCGGCACTGATGGGCAGTGATGGGCATTATGTATGGGCACTGACAGAGGAGAGGGGGAGTTTTCATGCAGCAGACAGTGAAAGCTGCTCAGTGTGTGTGAAACTATCAGTTAATATAACTGCTTGCAGTGAGAAGATCGGCTGTCAAAACGAAGCAGTGATGTCGGGCTTGCGTGGGACAGAGCAGCTATCAAACACCAGTTAATTACTAGGCTGCTTATGAAAAGGGGCGGAGCCACAGAAACGTAGCGGCCCACCCAGTCATCATCCCATTAGCTGTTGTTTGATAGCTGCTCGGTCCCAACATCACCGCTTCGTTTTGACAGCTAGTATTCTCACTGCAAGTAGTTATATTACCTGACAATTACCATCTGCTGCCTGTGAAACAGTTTCACAGGCAGCAGGTTACACACAGTTGCAGCCTTTCTGAGCAGCCCAGGGGGCTGTCAATTCTAGCACAAGGTCTGTGCCGCCTCCATGGGCGGTACAGACTGGGAGTCTCGGAGTCCCATCCTCCCACTACAGCGTGCAGGGACGGACGTGCATCATTCCTTGCTGTAGATAAAACTACAAATGGAACGTGCCAAGACTGGTGGCTGAGGGAATCAAGGAATAGTAGCCACTGGTCTTACAAACAGGAAATCCCTGGCAAGTAACATGTGCTGTATACAGATCATATAGCAATAATCTGAAACATATTAGAGTTGCCCACACTGTAGTTCTCACAAGCGCTCATTTACTGGTATAATTAACACCTCTTTGTATGCTTGCTTGCACATACTATCATGCTGGTGCAATTAAGCCTCCTATGGGTATTCACTAGACTGGGCTCATCCACACCCCTTGAAACTGACTGCACCATTTCTAGCTAACTCCTATATACTGTACCTTCCCAATGCACCACCCATTTCTCAATTAAATAGGGAAATGCTCCAAAACAGAGCTTTAAAGTGGTGTTCCAGCCGAAATTGTACTTTTACATAAAAATACCCCTATAATACACAAGCTTAATGTATTCTAGTAAAGTTAGTCTGTGAACTAAGGTCTGTTTTGTTAGTTTATAGCAGTAGTTTGTTATTTTATAAACTTACAGCAGGCCGTGGCCATCTTAAGTGTGGGCATCTGAAGCCAGACTGTATTTCTTCCTGGATCTCATCCTTGCAGATCTCGCACATGCTCAGTGCAGCACAAGCAGTGTAATAGGTTTCAGGTCAGGTTTCCATAGCAACGGCAGTGTCAGAGGAAGTTGCCGCCCTTCCCAGAAGGCATTGCAAACAGAAAATGATGCGATGGGCCGCGGCCAGGGAAGAGGATGTGAAAAATGAATACAGCAGATATACAGTAGGTGCTGAGAAAGAACATAAAAAAATATCCAATTCATTTACAGTGCACAGTTTAGTGAAGGATGCTGAAGAGTTGTAAAAGTGGGTGGAACTCCACTTTAAGTCATTGGTCGGTAGTTTAGTTTTAGATGAAAGTTTGGCTTTAAGGTTTATCACAGTGGAAATCTGTCATGAAGAAATGTGGATACTGCTATTATTGACCACTTGTGAAAATGCTAGTTAACGACCTATCTTGTTAATTTATATGCTTCAGTACTGTTAGGTTTCTTCACAAAAGAAATCTATATTATTATTATAATACATGATTTATCTAGCGCCAGCAATTTATGCAGTGCTTTACAATTGAAAAAGGGGGACAGTATGATTTCAATACAGTTTAATATAGAAGGCATAGGAGGGCCCTACTCAAAAAGGAAAAGGTAATAGCTGCAGGGAGGTGACTCGGGTACAGTTCTTAGGTGGGGTTGGCTTTCCTGAATAAGTGAGTTTTCAAGGATCGCCCAAAGGTAGACAGGGTAGGAGCTGACCGGACATACTGGGGTAGGGAGTTCCAGAGGATGAGAGAGTCTGTGAAGAAACCCTGGAGGCGAGGGTGGGAGTAGGTAACGAGGGAGTTAGAGAGCAGGAGGTCTTTGGAGGAGTGGAGAGGGTAATTTGGGCAATATCTGCAGATGAGGTTGGCGATGTAGCTGGGGGCAATGTTGTGGATGGCCTTGTATTTTGTGGTTAGTATTATGAATTTTGTACAATGTGGTAGGGGAAGCCAGTGAAAAGATTGGCAGAGAGGGCCAGTAGTCAAATTTCGGTTAGATAGGTGTTTTAGTCTAGCAGCGGCATTCATAATAGACTGAAGGGGAGATAGCCTGTGTAAAGGTAGGCCAGTGAGGTGGATGTTGTAGTAAAGGCAGGCAATAACCAAGGAGTAATTAGATTATTTTGTGGTGGTGTTAGTCAGGAAGGGGCGAATTCTGGAAATGTTGCAGGGGTTAAGGCAGCAAGCTGCATGGCCAGCTTATCTTAAACACACATGCAGCTGGAGATGAAAAGTGTGATTGAACACTCCCCCCCCCTTTTCTCCTTGTCTTATAATGTCTGGTAATCTTTTATTATTTTATTTTTGTTTCTTCAATTGCTTACACAAATGGTGATGTATATGCACTGCTATCTTGTCTTTTTGGTATTGGAAAATTTTGCCCATTTCCAGTAAACACAGAAGCTTGCATGATTCCTTAAAGCCCAAAAATCTTATCTAAGATTTCCCAGTGAAATCGGCACAAACAGCAAAGCTATTACACATTCTCCTTAAAGGCTGCTTTTCTTTAAAAATATGATTATGCCATATATGAAACTGTTTAGTGAGGGCTGCAGATAAGCTGAACCTGCATCAATCTGTATTGTCACTCCGGTATTGGATAATGTATCGTCAAAGTGCAGAGTGAAGATGACTGGTGCTAAACACAGTCTACAGCAAGTTTTCTAGATCATTTAAAAAGGAAATCAAGGCATTTTAGGTTGTACCAGTCCTTGTCACTTTAGTAATTTATTCACAATCCTGTAAAGGCAAAAAAAATGTTTAAGAAAACCTCTGGCCAAAACTATGTACAGTAAGTCCCCTGCATACAATTGAGTTCTGTTCCGAGACCACGTTTTGTAAGTCCAATTTGTTCATTCGCCATCAAAGTTAGGCTAGGTACCCAACTAACACAATTGTCTGGCTATAAAGTACTGTACTGTAATAGGTATATAAAACAGTAGTTTTCACACTGATACTGTACTGCTGTACTCTATACAGTACTGTACAGTAAAGTATACAAAAACACAGCCACTTGTAGAGGATGCAAGCACCTCACAAGGTACGCCAGACACATGAACTAAGTTACGTAATTGGTCATGTGAATGTACATTCACATCCTTTAAAAATTGCAACTTGCAGGATCATACGTAGGGACTTACTGTATTGTATTATGTTATCAGTGAAGAGGTTGAAGTAGGTAGGCTAAAGTCCCTATTTATCTGTGTAATTCCTAATTACATTTCTGTTTGCCATGGCATGATTCCAGTTAAAATATATATATAACCAATACTTGTTTTAAAGTTTTGGATAGATTAGGGAAGGATTACTCCAGTAGCGGCTGGTGCTCCATCAGTCAGGGGGAGGGAGGCAGACTGACCCAACCACAGACCCAGGCGGCAGCTTTCCCCTCAGTCTCCTCCATGTTCTGGCCTCTGTGCCCTCCCTCCGTCGATCAGGCTTTCCCTGCATCTCCTCAGCATCACGGCTGCCGTACATCTCCTCCCTCCTCCTCCTAGGCTAATAGGATGGCTTCTCCTTTTGGCCAATCGGGAAACGGGTCTCACTATTGTCACACAACTGGGTGGGCACTGCGCCCTGAGCCCACCCTTTTTTGAAGCCTATTAGAGCCTCTGGCTCTAATCACGTGCTTAAAATAAAAAAAAAACCTCATTGGAATCCATGCATCTAGCGGCCCGCATGTAGGATAGGGGGGTGAAGCCACTGCGCCCCTAATGGACAGGCTGCCACTGGGTTACTCCTCTGGTTTTTTTTTTTCAGCTTCCTGCTTTCTTCTTACTACTTGTTTGGGAGACGCAAGAGGAAATGGCAGTAAATCTTGCCAAAGTAAGGGCAATCTCAGGCAGTTGACACTAGAAATTTTCCCTTACCTTTTTGTTCCAGAGACCGCTGTAAAATGTTGGTTTACCCCTCACTTTCTGCCTTGGTGACAATAGCGAGAATGAATCTTACTGGGACACAGGCAGCAAAACAAGAAAAACTTGAATGAGGGTCTAACCCTTTCCCATATGAAACCAAACTAAAAATTTATTTTTCCTTTACATACACTTTAACTTCATTTACACTGACTCCTTATTACATCTCAACCATTCTAACATTAATATTTGGGTCTGTTTTTAAATCAAAGTGACAGATTTCGTTTTGTGTGATATCTGTGGCCAAATAACAGCAGTTTGCCTGTTCTTTTGTGCTGACACTGGAAACACTTATATAGCAATGAAATTTAACCACAGAATTTAGAAGTGCATAGATAGGAGAGCTTTTTAAACAGATGACAATATGTTAAAGTGATTGTAAAGTCTTGTTTTTTTTTATATTAAAATAACAAACTTGTTGTTGTACTTACCTCCTCTGTTGCAGTGGATTTGCACAGAGCAGCACCGAATCCTCCTCTTCTCGGTTCCCTCTTCTGTGCTCCTGGCCTCTCCCTCCTGTTGAGTGCCCCCACAGCAAGCAGCTTGCTATGGGGGCACCTGAGCCGTGTCACAGCTCTGTGTGTCTATTCAGACACGCCGCTGCGGTTTGGCCCTGCCCCTCTCTCTCCTGATTGTCTAACTGACTTTGACCGCAGCGGGAGCCAATGGTGCTGCTGCTGTGTCTCAGCCAATCAGGAGGGAGAGTCCCGGGCGGCCACGACACTTGTGGACTTTGCATCGTGGACAGAGATGGGGCTCAGGTAAGTATTAAGGTGGCCGAGGGATTAATTAATATAAAACCTTCTGACTTTACAACCCTTTTAATTTTCAACAGTGGATAGTTTATTACGCAAATTTCATACAGAAAATAAATCTGTCCTAAAAAGTTTTATAAAAAATAAAAGTAATGACAGATTAGCAATACCCAATGTTTAGACAACTGTCCCCCACACTTTTTTCCTGCAAACGCATTCCCTGTTATATCGCAAACATAAAGAAGCCTAAGGTTAGGTTCACACCTATGCGTGTGGCTGCGGGTGCCAGCCAAATTGCGCTGCTCTTCGGAGTTGCGCAGGGCTGTCATTCATTCTGAAAGGCACCATTGCGCATCTCACCACGCAGCGCGTTTGCGGGTGCAGGAACTGCAGGGAAATTGCATGGACAAAAAAAATGCGATTTCTCTACAGCCGTGTTTTTTGAAAAGGTGCATGCACCTTTTTTTTACGGAAACGCAGGCACAGCAGCCCATTCACTTGAATGGGCTGCCATGCCTGCTCAAACACGGCCCGCACAAAACACGTTAACACGTAAGTGTGAACCTAGGGTTAATCAGCAGAGCGTGAGATTTGTATTGCATATTTGAGTGAGTATGTAGAGCTCAGCTGCATTTGAGCTTTTAACTGATGTAAGAATAAAGTATACGCCTTTGTTGAAATTAAAATTTGTATGGCTAGCTTAAAGTATAACTATAGGCAAAACCTTTTTTTTTTTTCATTTTGGATAGAGTAAGGAAGGGTTATAACCCGTTGGTTTATTTCTTGCCATCTGAGCCTCATTGGAGAGATTTACCTTCACTTCCTGTCCCATAGCAAAAACAGGAAGTGAGAGGAAATCCCTTCAAATTATGGGAATCCATTGGGGACCCCCAAGTCATCAGAATTAGTGTCCCCATTGGAAGATTTCCCCTCTATTACTCTTCTGGGGACAACCCAAAATTTTGAGTTTTCTTTTACTTCCACTTTCAATGCTAATGGTAAATAGGACAAATGGAGAGGATTAATCTCCCTAATTGGGGCATAGACAGCAATAACAACTGACAGGTGTTTAATCCATCTCTACTCTATCCAAAACTAATGAAAAAGTTTTGCCTTTAGTTATACTTTAAGCATTCCACTCAATTTGTATCTAGTCAGGTAGGTTATCGTTTTACATAATTATTGGTGGATCTAAAGATTGTTCAGATTGCAAGGCATAGGGCCAGTAGTAGATCTACATTTTTCCTCTGGATTTTCTGCCACTTGAGTGCACATAATTGACAATCAGCTGTGAATTTCTGTGATGCATTGCACCAACCTCATTCCTACTGACTTTTTTTATTTTGATTGCCAATGATCCTGTTGGTGAGGTTGTCTTGTGAATGTAAGTTGTGAAAGATTATGGCAAATATCACCTGTCATATCACAAGTTAATAAAAAGGCGATTGGCATGAGTGGTCACAGAAATGAACAATCAATCATGGTCATGTTTTGATTTTGGGATAGTATGATGTGATATGGTTGTTTTTCCCTTTTATCGTTACATAAGCTGGATTATACCATTGTATACATTTTGTCTGCATTTAAAGTGGAACTTTTGACAGAAAATTAAAGTGTTACTAAACCCAGAACCTGCATTCACTATATCTGATCTCCCACAGAACATGGAAAATGCAATAGCATTAGTAAATATAAACTGATAAATACCATTTTTCATCAGCTGTATATAGCAGTTAAAGCAATCTTGTGACTTGTATCAGTGTGTGCTGATAGATTTTAGGAAGAGTTTTCATTTCTCCCACAATTGTCCTATCAGGCTTCAAGTCCCCTGATCCTATGTCTGGACAGTGCTGTTTGGCCCTGTGCTGATAACATGCACCTCCCAAGAAAAAGAGAAAACTCTATCGATAAACAAAAAAATGAGCAGCCTGACTCCATAGATTGTAAATATTAGGTTATGTTTTGGAGTCTGTGGAAGTGGATGATCAGAGAAGACAGGATTGAACAGCCTTTTTACACAATGCAGATTAACCTCTTAGGTTCCAAATGAAGGGGTATAACAAGCATGCTTTACTGCATGGTGCCAGGTGGGATGAGGATGACGGGGGAGAGAGAGAAAGAGGAAAGGCACAGAATGAAACATAACACATTTTTGGCCGATCTGTATTATTTATGAATTTAAAAATTGAGAAATAAATGTATTTTTAAAAGTTTAGAAATATCTATGGCTTCAATATGCACTTTTGCAGGCTGTAACTGATACTGTTCAGAGGTCCTGCTTTAATGGGAGGTGGATCATCCATCAATCAAGATGTGTCATCCCACCCACTGTGTTCTTTTTTTAGTTACTGGGCGTAGAGGGAGGGACCGGGGCTGTCATTTATGATCTGTATACATGTGTGATGTCAATACTATGTGACCTATCTAGCTCAGCTCAAACAAGAAATGCTCTCTCCAGTAATAGAGACCAAACTGAGCATGTGCAGCAGGACTACCCAGACTTTGTCTTGTCCAGAGTGACGGTGCAGGTAGGGGAAGCATAGTTGCCGACAGTCCCAAATTTCCTGGGACATTCCTGGCATTTAGACCCTTGTCCCAGTTTTACTGTGTCCCGGGAAAATGGCATTTTCCCGATTTATCGCCAGAGCCGCCACTAAACGTCAGGGGCTGGCACTGATAATGATGTCTGCACCGCCATTTTACAGAAGACCAGCTCTTGTGAGAAAAAAACAAGAAGCGGAGCCCGGGTGGCAATGAAAGTGGCTGCCAATCCATTTCTATTGGCAACCGCTTTCATTGCCACCCAGGCTCCGCCTCTTGTTTCTTCCCTTTGGCCTCCACGAGAGCTGGTCTTCTGTAAATGGCGCGGAGACCAAATCACTAATACAGAGCAGCATGGACTAGCTGCATCTGTGGTGACAAAGTGACAAGCTGTATCTGTGGTGACAAGTGAGTGCAGCATCTGTGGTGACAAGTGAGCGCTGCATCTGTGGTGACAGTGACAAGCTGTATCTGTGGTGACAAATGATAAGCTGCATCTGTGGTGACAAGTGAGCGCTGCATCTGTGGTGACAAGTGCACTGCATCTGTGGTGACAAGCTCCATCTGTAATGACAAGCTGCTTCTGTGGTGACAAGTGACAAGCTGTATCTTTGGTGGTCTGGTGACAAGCTGTATCTGTGGTGACAAGTGCCCTGCATATGTAGTGACAAATGAGCGCTGTATCTATGGTGACAAGTGACACGCTGTATCTGTGGTGAGAAGTGAGCACTGCTTCTGTGGTGACATGCTGTATGTGTGGTGACAAGTGACACGCTGTATCTGTGGTGAGAAGTGACATGCTGTATCTGTGGTGAGAAGTGAGTGCTGCTTCTGTGGTGACACGCTGTATTTGTGGTGACAAGTGACACGCTGTATCTGTGGTGACAAGTGACACGCTGTATCTGTGGTGACAAGTGACAAGCTGCATCTGCGGTGACAAGTGACACACTGTATCTGAGATGAGAAGTGACAAGCTGTATCTGTGGTGAGAAGTGACACGCTGCATCTGTGGTGACAAGTGAGCACTGCATCTGTGGTGAGAAGTGACAAGCTGCATCTGCAGTGACAAGTGACACGCTGTATCTGTGATGACAAGTTACACGCTGTATCTGAGGTAACATGCTGTATCTGTGATGACAAGTTACACACTGTATCTGAGGTAACACGCTGTATCTGTGGTGACAAGTGACATGCTGCATCTGTGGTGACAAGTGACACGCTGTATCTGTGGTGAGAAGTGAGCACTGCTTCTGTGGTGACAAGCTGTATGTGTGGTGACAAGTGACACGCTGTATGTGTGGTGACAAGTGACAAGCTGTATCTGTGATGAGAAGTGACACGCTGTATCTGTGGTGAGAAGTGACAAGTTGTATCTGTGGTGAGAAGTGACAAGCTGTATCTGTGGTGAGAAGTGATAAGCTGTATCTGTGGTGAGAAGTGACAAGCTGTATATCTGGTGAGAAATGACAAGCTGCATCTGTAGTGAGAAGTGACAAGCTGCATCTGTGGTGAGAAGTGAGCGCTGTATCTGTGGTGACAAGGGACATGCTGTATCTGTGGTGAGAAGTGACAAGCTGCATCTGTGACAAGTGAGCACTGCATCTGTGGTGACAAGCCGTATCTGTGGTGTATCTGTGATGACAAGTCACACGCTGTATCTGTGATGACAAGTGACACGTTGTATCTGAGGTGAGAAGTGACAAGCTACATCTTTGGTGAGAAGTGACACGCTGTATCTGTGGTGACAAGTGACACGCTGTATCTGTGGTGACAAGTGACACGCTGTATCTGTGGTGACAAGTGACACGCTGTATCTGAGGTGACAAGTGACACGCTGTATCTGAGGTGACACGCTGTATGTGTGGTGAGAAGTGACACTCTGCATCTGCGGTGAGAAGTGACAAGCTGCATCTGCGGTGACAAGTGACACACTGTATCTGTGGTGAGAAGTGACAAGCTGCATCTGTGGTGAGAAGTAAGTACTGCTTCTGTGGTGACAAGTGACACGCTGTATCTGTGGTGACAAGTGACACGCTGTATCTGTGGTGACAAGTGACACGCTGTATCTTTGGTAGCAAGTGACACGCTGTATCTGTGGTGACAAGTGACACGCTGTATCTGTGGTGACAAGTGACACGCTGTATGTGTGGTGACAAGTGACACGCTGTATGTGTGGTGACAAGTGACACGCTGTACCTGTGGTGACAAGTGACAAGCTGTACCTGTGGTGACAAGTGACAAGCTGTACCTGTGGTGAGAAGTGACACGCTGTATCTGTGGTGAGAAGTGACACGCTGTATCTGTGGTGAGAAGTGACACGCTGTATCTGTGGTGACAAGTGACACGCTGTATCTGTGGTGACAAGTGACACACTGTATTTATGGTGACAAGTGATATGCTGTATCTGTGGTGACAAGTGACACACTGTATCTGTGGTGACAAGTGACACACTGTATCCGCGGTGACAAGTGACATGCTGTATCTGTGGTGAGAAGTGACAAGCTGCATCTGTGGTGAGAAGTGAGTGCTGCTTCTGTGGTGACAAGTGACACGCTGTATGTGTGGTGACAAGTGACACACTGTATCTGTGGTGACAAGTGACACGCTGTATCTCTGGTGACAAGTGACACGCTGTATCTCTGGTGACAAGTGACAAGCTGTACTTGTGGTGACAAGCTGTACCTGTGGTGAGAAGTGACACGCTGTATCTGTGGTAACAAGTGACACGCTGTATCTGTGGTAACAAGTGACACGCTGTATCTGTGGTGACAAGTGACATGTTGTATTTGTGGTGACAAGTGACATGCTGTATCTGTGGTGACAAGTGACACACTGTATCCGCAGGGACAAGTGACACGCTGTATCTGTGGTGAGAAGTGACACGCTGTATCTGTGGTGAGAAGTGACACGCTGTAGCTGTGGTAACAAGTGACACGCTGTATCTGTGGTGACAAGTGACAAGCTGTATTTGTGGTGACAAGTGACACGTATCTGTGGTGACAAGTGACATGCTGTATCTGTGGTGACACGCTGTATCTGTGGTGACACGCTGTATCTGTGGTGACAGACACGTATCTGTGGTGACAAGTGTCATGCTGTAATAAACAAAAACCGCGCTAGTTTGATGTAAATAAGAAAAATTATGTGATCTTAAGTATAGTCCGTGTAGTCCCATATGAATGTTCACAACAAACGAAAGAAGTATAACTTCAAAAATATGTGGATAACATAAAAAGTTCATCCAAGATAATGAAGTAATGGAAACACCACTGGAGCTGGAAAATCACCAAAATAATGTGCTTACCAGAAGTAAGCCAAATAGGGGCAGGTGGCTTAAACCCAGCCTGGGCCTTTAGATAGATGATCCAGAAATATCAGGATAATCGCACTCGTCCCGTGCGCCCAATTCATGTGGATTTGAAAAAGATGGATAACCAAAACATAGCATGATACTGATATTACAAAGCACTCCAAAAGTGAACAGTGCAACACTCAAATAAAGCTAATCATGTGTGATCATATATCATCCTATGTCAACGTAGCAACCAAGGATGGTAAATGAGTGTCATGCAATCATGCAAGGATGCAGTGTAAGGTGAAAAAATAATAATAAATTAAAAAAATATATATATAAATATAAAAAATTTATTATAACAACAATCCGAATCTGTGATACAAATTGGGTGGAAATAAACTGCACCACAATATTAAAAAAGGAACAAAAATCCTCTATGTGTGACACATCGCATGCACAAACTGCTTACCAGATGACAGTGAATAAATTTCCACACAACCAAACGTGAAAACCGCAAAGTGAAAGTTGCAGCAGCGAACCTGGGGGATATCCTGCTTACCAGATATCCAAGTAGAGTGGGCAGATGTAATGGAGCATACACAGGCTCCTAACAGGAACGGCGTGGACACGTCCTGGTCACTCTAATCCCATGCTCAATGGTGTATATAAAATAAAAATACCAATAGTGTAATACTGTATATTACGGTTTATTAAAAATAGAGTAACACTTACTACAAAATGAAGAAAACAAAGCGAAAGCTGGAGCTGGCCGGCACTCAGACACACTCCCGTCCTCACAGGGCAAACATGGTGACGTCAGCACGTTCCTCCCAGACGCGTTTCGTCACACGCTGACGTTTTCAATGGGGAACCATAAGTGTCATGCTGTATCTGTGGTGACAAATGACACGCTGTATCTGTGGTGACAGACACACTGTATCTGTGGTGACAAGTGACAAGCTGTACCTGTGGTGAGAAGTGACACGCTGTATCTGTGGTAACAAGTGACACACTGTATCTGTGGTGACAAGTGACATGCTGTATTTGTGGTGACAAGTGACATGCTGTATCTGTGGTGACAAGTGACACACTGTATCCGCTGTGACAAGTGAAACGCTGTATCTGTGGTGAGAAGTGACACGCTGTATCTGTGGTGACAAGTGACAAGCTGTATTTGTGGTGACAAGTGACACGTATCCGTGGTGACAAGTGACATGCTGTATCTGTGGTGACACGCTGTATCTCTGGTGACAGACACGCTGTATCTGTGGTTACAGACACGTATCTGTGGTGATAAGTGTCATGCTGTATCTGTGGTGACAAATGCCACGCTGTATCTGTGGTGACAAATGACACACTGTATCTGTGGTCCAGACACACTGTATCTGTGGTGACAAGTTGTATGTGATACTGACCACTTAGTTGGTTGTCTTGTTCCGCCCCTTTAGGGGACGGATCAGTGCCATACCAGTGTATATATTTATAGGCAATGTGAGGAGATACAGTTTTGCCCCAGTTGAAGACCCCTTAGTGTCGAAACCGGTCGGGCTAGCATTTCTTGTATCCCACATTGCTTTTATTTAATTTTTACCTGTTCCTGTGATCACTTTTATTGATTGGTGTTTACCATCTGAACTTTTATTCTTAAATAAACCTCATTGGCTTTTGACCTGCACCATTGGAGTCCTTCTCCTTCCTTCTGCTTTACATGATCATTCCCTGGAGCCCTCACAGAACATCGTTGAAGATGGCTATTCAACAGGGGAGTACTTGGAGCCTTCACGGTCCAGGAGCTGAGGATACCACCTTGAACGGGTTCTTCCATTTGTGTCCAGTATCTGAGCGACATCTGATGAATACAACAACATCTGATATACATAATATAAGATCCCAAGCCTGTCTGATCCCTCTGTCGTATGGCATTTGGGGTCCATCACAGCTGGTAAGAGTACCCATTTATATCTTGAGTTCCGCTGTTGTTGACTACAGATAAGCCTTACACTGATTATCTCACGATTGGGATTACTCTCACCAGAGGAATATACCATTTAAGATTTTCTGTGGACATTCTTTCTCACACCCCCACTGGGTTATATTCAGCATAGCCAATTTATATTGTTTTTTGGTTTCTTTTTAGATGTGTTATTTATTTTCAATTTTTTTGTGATTTATTTTCACTTTTTAGTAGCGCTACACTATTAGGCCCCTTTCACATGAGGCGGACTCCGTTTCTACGGAGCCCGCCTCGGTCCGCCGGCTCAGCGGGAGATCTGTCCGTTGATCTCCGCTGAGCCGGCGGATGACAGGTCCCTCTCTGCTCACTGAGCGGGGAGGGGCTTGTCAGGCACCGCTGCTGCCTATGGAGGGATCGGACGAAAACGGACAGCGTGTCCGTTTTCGTCAGATCTCACCCGATCTGATCCGCCAGCGACGGATCTGGACGTAGAGCCACGGGGTCGGATGTCAGCGGACATGTCTCCGCTGACATCCCACGCTCCATAGGCTAACATGGATCGCCCGTTCAGGTCCGCCGTCAAAACTGACAGGCGGACCTGAACGGTCCGATCGTGTGAAAGGGGCCTTATTATATTATTCACTTTGAACTTTGTATGTTTGAGTGTTAGCAGCTTGTGTTCTAATTTAGCGCAGTCTTTTTCCCCACCTCCACACACTAGGTTTGTTAGCATAAATATTCATGTGGAATGTATGTTTCTTGCAAAAGAACATTATTTTTATTAATTTGTTATGGGTAAAGATCCATTTTAAATACTTAGGGGCAGAGCTATTCATCATGTGTATGTGTATTTATTTCGCTCCAGGGTGAATGTTATTATTTACACAGAATAGAGTGAATCAGAAATAATCCACATTATGGCCACTAAATAAAGCTGATGCTCATAAGAAATTATTATTACTTTTTTTTTTTTTTTTACGAAGTCTGCTTCATCTCGTGGCCATAAAGCAGTATTTTCATGTATTCACTATATTGTGTATGAATGAAAAACATTCAGCCGGGAGAGAAATGAACCAAAATAAAATTTGATTGGTTTCACAGGACAAATAGCTCTGCAATTATTTTTATTTTTTATAAATACATCCCTTAAAGTGGTTGTAAACCTCTGACATAAAATATGAACATAGCGTATCCCTCTAAAATGTATACTTGTCTCAAGAAATAGCACTGTGTAATTTCTGTCTGATAGGTGAAGGGTTAGTGTGTGGGTGTGGCGCAGTCCTAGTTCATAGAAATACTTGGTAAATCGTGTGTAGCCAAATCCCATATGTAAAGTCGCATATAAAGTATAAACCAAAATTGCAAATAAAAAATTCAACGAGAATAAAACCAAACATAAAACAGCAAAGTGACCCCCTTTGGAGTGTGTAGGTGTAACGTGGTCCTAGTTTAAAAAATACTTTGTAAATCGTGTGTAGCCAAATCCCACATGTAAAATCGCATGTAATTATAAACAAAATATAAACAAAATCGCATATAGCAAATTTAACGGCTAGGTTGGCCCCCTTTGAATTGGGGGAGGGGGAAGGGGAAGAGGGGATGAAATCAAAAAATGACTTTAGCCAAAGCTATTCCATCCGCATAAAAACCCCATGTAGTGATTGACAAACATAACATTGCTGAATAATTACATAGGTTAAATTGTGACTAGTGCTCAGTGCAATTTAAGTGAAAAACTTGACATCTTTGTAAAACAAGGCAGGTATTTGTATAAATCTTGGTGACCAGGTGCTCGTGTCTTGTGATCATGCGGACACTCACCAGCTTCTTTAACCCCTGCGGGGGTAATGCGCAGTCACAGTGTATGCCACTGTGCGGCAATCCACAGGCAGTTTCTGGGTCACGGTGACGTTTTAGGCAGCTTCTTTGACCCCTGCGGGGGTAATGCGCAGTCACAGTGTATGCCACTGTGCGGCAATCCACAGGCTGTTTCTGGGTCACGGTGACGTTTTAGGCATAAGAGAAGAAAGAGGAGATTCCATAGCGTAAAACCATAAAACACTCTTTATTGAACGCAGATGACAGAATGGTACTCACATTTAAGCAGTTTATAATAGGCAACCAAATGTCATCAAAACAGGAGAGCGTCAGATTTAGGTTGGTGATCCTCTGGGAGATGATGCAAAAGCGTCAGAATAGGCCACGCCCTACGCGGCAGCTGGTCGGCAAGTGGTTAAAGCAAATGGGTAGGTGAAGGGGACAGGTGAAAGTGACATGTTCTGTTGATGTCCAGCCTCTTTCACTGATATTTACATTCCCTGCACTTTTTCTTTGTGCTGTTCACCTGCCGGAGCCCCAGGTACAGTGTGTAACCTCTGTGTTGGTCTGTGTATGCCTGCAGTCTCTTACTGTAACCTGTAGTATATCTGCAGTCTCTGACTTTCTCTTGTAGTATGTCTGCAGTCTCTGACCATCTCTTATAGTATGTCTGCTAGCGGTGTAGTCAGTGTTTATCTGGCGCTCCAGATGGAGTAATCCTTAGGGGTATAGTCTGTGGCTGTAATAGCTGGATGGTGATGTATCCATAGAAAGGGGTATTAAGAGTTAAAAAGGAAGGCAGCCATCCTTCAGAGTGTGTCCAGAACTCTGCAAGACATGTAAGGAAAAAACAGGGAGGGGGAGGCGCCGACCTGAGTGTAGTATTAAAATGATGACTTTAATAGGATAAGATTAAAAACACTTACAAAATTATAGAAGATGCATGCTCGTCAAAGTAAAGTGCAGTCCTGGCATTCCACATGGCTCTGTGGGTCCCACCGCTGTTCCGGATAGCTGGAAAGGATTGAGCAGCTGGCTGGAATGGATCAGAGTGTTTCTCCAGGAGCAAAGGAACTAAGCAGCTCCACACAGACCAGCATGGACCGTGGAACAGGAAGTGATGTCATCGGCATCTGATTGGACCTAGGCAGGGCTGGAATCTTGTCAATCAGGGCTGCAGTGATGAAAGGCCCTTCCTAGGTCCAATCAGACGCCGGTGACATCACTTCCACTGTTCCACGGTCCATGCTGGTCTGTGTGGAGGTGCTTGGTTCCTTTGCTCCAAGCATTTCAGGATGGACACATTTTTTTCAATTATGAAATTGCTGACTCCAGACTGTTTCATGGCATCCCTAGATCTAAGGAATGCTTACCTTCATGTTCAGATAAATCAGGTTTCTCAATGCTTTCTACGCCTGGCCCTGGATCTGGGGACCTCAGTCTGGCACCTCCAATTCAGAGCTCTGCCGTTCGGACTTTCATCCTCCCCCAGAATCTTCACAAAAATAATAGCGGAAGCTCTGGAACCTCTGAAGTTGAGAGGGATTTCAGTTGTCCCCTATCTGGACGACCTGTTGTTCTTCGCAGACTCCAAAGAACAAGTCTTGTCAAATCTCCAGGTGTGCCAGGCTCACCTCAGGAATTTAGGGTGGCTCCTAAATCTGCAAAAGTCAAATCTGGAACCCTCACAGGAGATGACGTTTGGTGCTTCAAAAAGTCTTTCTACCGCAGGAAAAAAGGGAGAAGATCCAATCAGCGGTGAAACAAGTTCAGAACAACCTGTCAGTGTCAGCCAGGTCAGCTATGGCGGTCTTAGGTCTTCTTACGGCATCGATTCCTGCCATTCAGTGGGCCAGATTGCATTCCAGACCCCTCCAGTTAAACATACTACGCAGTTGGTCCTACCAGCAGCCACTAGAGAAACAGATAAAGCTTTCCTTAAAGGTAAAGAGGGCTCTCTGGTGGTGGAAAAATCCATCCAACCTGACAAAAGGCCTTTCTTGGGTCTTTCCCCTGGACAAGCGTCTAACGATGGACGCGAGTTCTTGGGGTTGGGGAGCCCACCTGGATGGTCAGACTTCTCAGGGGGTCTGGTCCAAGTCAGAAGCCCAAAAATCCCCAAACTGGCGGGAACTGAAGGCAATTTTTCTTAGTCTCCTAGCCTTTCAACATGTAGTAAGGGGCCATCATGTTCAAGTTCTGTCAAACAATACAACTGCAATAGCCTACATACTGAAATAAGGGGGAACCAGGAGCAAAAGGCTCCTAGAGTTGGCCAGTCAATTACCTACCTGGACAGAACAGAACGGGGCCTCATTATCAGCAGTCCACCTGAAAGGTTCTCAGAATCTACTAACAGATCTTCTAAGCAGAATGAGGTTGGTGGAAAAGGAATGGAGCCTGAACCAAGAAGTTTTCCTGATGGTCTCCAAAGCTTGGGGGCAACCTCAAATAGATCTGTTTGTCAACCAACAGAACTCAAAGGTACGCAAAGTCTTCTCTCTCCACTGAGAAGATCAAGCAGTAGGCATAGATGCCTTCGCCCATCCGTGGCATTACCAGCTGTGCTATGCTTTTCCCCCCTTTCCTCTGATACCACTGGTCCTAAGGAAATTCAGAGAAGAAAAGACCAATTTGATCCTGGTCACTCCCTTCTGGCCAAAAAGGCCTTGGTTCGCGGCTCTATTAAATCTGGCCACGGAACCTCCATGGAAGCTGCCATCCAGAAAAGATCTTCTAACGCAGGGGTCAGTGAACCACCCAGAAGCGGACTATCTTCAGCTAACAGCTTGGTTTCTGAAGAAGACCTCTTGAAGGTGAAGGGACTATCTGATAAAGAAGTAAAGACCCTTCTTTCATGTAGAAAAGAAGTCACTCGGGCCATATACATGAAGGTCTGGAAAAAATGTAACTCCTAGTGTGCATCTAAAGGCCTTCAGGTTAAAAGTTCAGTATCTGTTCTTGAATTTCTCCATGAGGGAATGGAGAAGGGACTGGCAGCCAGCACCCTGAAGATCCAGGTGCTGGCTTTATCTGTTTATTTTGAAAGAACTTTATCCAAAGAAGTTTTAATTTCAAGGTTTTTCAGGGCACTCGCACGAAATAGGCCAGTACCCCTTAAAGATTTTCTCAGTTGGGATTTGTCTATTGTTTTGCAGGGTCTCTCGGGAGCTCCGTTTGAACCCTTAAAGAAGCATCCTTGCAGAATTTGGTTCTCAAAACAATTTTTTTGGTGGCCATCACCTGCAAGAAGAATCAGCAAGCTCCAGGCTCTGGCAGTTACAGAACCTTTCCTTAAAGTTTTTGTAGACAGAGTGGTCCTTCAAACGGACCCAGCGTTTCTTCCCAAGGTTTCTTCAACCTTTCACCCCTCACAAGAAATAATCCTGCCCACTTTCTCTTCAACTTTGACCAGTCCAGGAGAAGAAGCTTTTCACACTTTGGACATGAGGATATGTTTGTTACACTTTCTTACAGTAACCAAGGAATTCAGAAGATCGAATGCTCTCTTTGTGGTTGGATTTACTGTCTGCCGCAGATTAAGCCTTCAGCAGGAAGGTACTGCAGGCAGTAGTCCCACCATAGGGTACGTTTCTCAGTTATCCTCTCCAAGGTTGTCCTGAGAAAGGCATAGTTAGACTTACTGGTGATGGTATTTCTAAGAGCCTTTCAGGACAACCGTTACTTCCTTCCCTTTGTTTATCTTAGAAGTGATTTTAGGTATCTATCATGGTTTTTTGGTGGTTTTCTGTGCTTCGTTTTCCAGTTTGTCGGAGACCACAATAACTGAGGCCATGGTGGAACAGGAGGGATTTAAAGGCTGCATGTGTTTCCTGTGAAGAAGGCGGAGCTACGCTCTCCCCAAGGTTGTTGTGAAAGGCTCTTAGAAATACCATCACCGGTAAGTCTAACTATGCCTTTCAGTTTGTGGCTTTGCCCTTCGGGCTTGCCACAGCTCTCTGGGTGTTCACAAAAGTCCTAGCACCAGTATTGGGTCTTTTAAGAGCCCAGGGAATCTTGGTGCTCAGGTACCTCGACGAGCTCCTGCTCAGAGATTACTCACTACAGGCTCTAAAACAGAGCATAGCCTGCACAGTGCGGTATTTAGAAAACTTGGGCTGGGTCATAAATACTGAAAAATCTGCCTTGAGACCAGCTCAAAGTCCTGAAATATTTAGGTCTGATCAGTGGCGGCCAGGGCCGTCTTTAATTTTGATTGGGCCCTGGGCAAACATTTTCTTGGGGCCCCCCTCCATTCTAAGACATACAAAAAATAGCAGGTAGACTCAAAATCAGTTTACTGCAGCAGATCACGCAGCGATTGCAATTGTTTGCCAGAGGTTACAGACTATCATTACTGCTCAATGGCTGGTTTCTAGAGGTTACAACACATAATTTCTGCTATGTTAATGTACATTATTAGCGCTCACTAATTGGTTGCTAGGGGTTACAGCACATCATTAGCACTTACTGATTGGTTGCTAGAGATTAAAGCAGATCACTACTGTTTGCTGATTGGTTGCTAGAGGTTCATGCACATCATTACCTCTCACTGAGCAGTGGAGCAATCCCAAATAACTGAGTAAGTAAAGGGGCACATTAATACACATACTGCAGGAAACAATCAGAGACTGCGGACATACTGCAGGAAACAATCAGAGACTGCGGACATACTGCAGGAGATTACCAGAGACTGCGGACATACTGCAGGAGACACTCAGAGGCTGCGGACATACTGCAGGAGACACTCAGAGGCTGCGGACATACTGCAGGAGACAATCAGAGACTGCGTACATACTGCAGGAGACAATCAGAGACTGCGGACATACTGCAGGAGACAATCAGAGACTGCGGACATACTGCAGGAGACAATCGGAGACTGCGGACATACTGCAGGAGACACTCAGAGACTGCGGACATACTGCAGGAGATTACCAGAGACTGCGGACATACTGCGGGAAACAATCAGAGACTGCAGACATACTGCAGGAGACGCTCAGAAGCTGCGGACATATTGCAGGAGACAATCAGAGACTGCAGACATATTGCAGGAGACAATCAGAGACTGCAGACATATTGCAGGAGACAATCAGAGACTGCAGACATATTGCAGGAGACAATCGGAGACTGCGGACATATTGCAGGAGACAATCAGAGACTGCGGACATACTGCAGGAGACAATCAGAGACTGCGGACATATTGCAGGAGACAATCAGAGACTGCGGACATATTGCAGGAGACAGAGACTGCGGACATACTGCAGGAGACAATCAGAGACTGCAGACATATTGCAGGAGACAATCAGAGACTGCAGACATATTGCATGAGACAATCAGAGACTGCGGACATACTGCAGGAGACAATCAGAGACTGCGGACATACTGCAGGAGACAATCAGAGACTGCGGACATACTGCAGGAGACAATCAGAGACTGCGGACATACTGCAGGAGACCATCAGAGACTGCGGACATACTGCAGGAGACACTCAGAGGCTGCGGATATACTGCAGGAGACAATCAGAGACTGCAGAAATTATACAGGGGATGGTCAGAGAACTTTCAGCAATGCACAACTTTACAGTTAAATAACACAGCTCAGGGTTTAAACAGTCAGGCATTTTATGGTTGTAAGGACATACCTGGCCAGCCAAACTCACTACATACATTCAGGACTGTTGGCGGGGCTTCCACTCTCTACTCTCACTAAAGCAGCTGGGAGCTCCACTGATGCTTTGTTGGGGGGCCCACATCAACCGTGAATTGTCGGCCCGATGACAGCCTTGCAGAGCGCACAGAGGACATGGGAGGATGTATTCCGCGCTAGCCAGCTGAGAGGGGCGGGGCCGGGAGCTCCACTGACGCTCTGACCCCACCCACGTGCAGCCTGTGTACTGGGAGCGCCTGTAGTGAGAGCCAGTGATCGGAGTGTGAGTGTCATTGGAGCTCCCGGCCCCGCCCCCAGACCTCTGTATTCACCAGCCAGTATAGAGGGGGCGGGGCCGGAAGCTCCACTGACACTCCCACTCCGATCACTGGCTCTCACTACAGAAGCTCTTTTCCGAGTACACAGGCTGCACGTGGGCGGGGTCAGAGCGTCAGTGGAGCTCCCGGCCCCGCCCCCTCTCAGCTGGCTAGCGAGGAATACATCCTCCCATGTCCTCTGTGCGCTCTGCAAAGCTGTCATCGGGGCCCCAATTCACGGCTAGCGCGGGCCCCCCAACAAAGATTGGGCCCAGGGCAAGTGCCCCGTTTGCCCTGCGCTAAAGACGGCCCTGGTGGCGGCCCGTGTATTGTGGGCGCATGGGCTCCCCCGACTCCTCTGCCTCCCTCCCTATTCATGTGCCCAGCCCCTTTCAGGATGCTGGACACATGAAATACTATGGCGGGAATAGGCGGGGGGTGTATTTTGAAGCACGTGATTAGAGCCAGAGGCTCTAATTGGCTTCAAATTAGGGTGGGCTCGGGGCACAGAGCACTGCCTCCTGATCCCACCCTGTTGTGTGGCATAGCGACTTAATTTCTGCTATTTTAACACTAATGTTCCTCCCTGCCAATCAGCAGGCAGGTCAGTGAGACCTTTTTCCCAATTGGTGAAAGCATCAAGCGATCCTATTGGATGCCTAATGCTTTGGCGGAAGAGGACACACAGAGGAGGAAGCCTGAGGACGAGCCAAACAGACACAAGAGCCGCAGCTGCCACTTTCTGCCGAGGAGTGCCCCGTCATTCCAGGAGAGGAGCAGAGCCCTGCCACACTAGCAGTAAGTGCCGCCGGACCGGCTGCGTGCGGGGGGGGGGGGTTAGTCAAGTGACAGCCGAGCCTGGATGCATTTGATGGGCACAAGTGGCAAGTGGCTGCATATACTAGGCACAAGTGGCTGCATTAGATGGTCACAAGTGGCTGCATATACTGGGCACAAGTGGCTGCATATGATGGGCACAAGTGGCTGCATTTGACGGGCACAAGTGGCTGCATTTGACGGGCACTAGTGGCTGCATATACTGGTCACAAGTGGCTGCATTTGACGGGCACAAGTGGCTGCATTTGACGGGCACAAGTGGCTGCATATGATGGGCATAAATGGCTGCATTTGATGGGTACATGTAGCTGCATATACTGGGCACAAGTGGCTGCATATGAGGGGCACAAATGGCTGCATATGACGGGCACAAGTGGATGCATATGATGGGCACAAGTGGCTGCATATGACAGCCACAAGTGGCTGCATTTGATAGGCACAAGTGGCTGCATATGATGGGCACAAGTGGCTGCATATGATGGGCACAAGTGGCTGCATTTGAGGGGCAAAATTTGCTGCATTTGATGGGCACAATTTGCTGCATTTGATGGGCACAAGTGGCTGCATATGACGGGCACAAGTGGCTGCATACGACGGGCCAAGTGGCTGCATACGATGGGTCAAGTGGCTGTATATGACGACACAAGTGGCTGTATATGACGACACAAGTGGCTGCATATGACGGGCACAAGTGGCTGCATATGATGGGCACAGTGGCTGCATTAGGGCACAATGGCTGCATTTTACGAGCACAAGTGGCTGCATTTGAGGGGCATAAATGGTGCATTTGACAGGCACAAGTGGCTGCATATGATGGGGCACAGTGGCTGCATATGATGGGCATAAATGGCTGCATTTGATGGGCACATGTAGCTGTATATACTGGGCACAAGTGGCTGCATATGAGGGGCACAAATGGCTGCATATGACGGGCACAAGTGGATGCATATGATGGGCACAAGTGGCTGCATATGACAGCCACAAGTGGCTGCATTTGATAGGCACAAGTGGCTGCATTTGACGGGCACAAGTGGCTGCATATGATGGGCACAAGTGGCTGCATATGATGGGCACAAGTGGCTGCATTTGAGGGGCACAATTTGCTGCATTTGATGGGCACAATTTGCTGCATTTGATGGGCACAAGTGGCTGCATATGACGGGCACAAGTGGCTGCATATGACGGGCACAAGTGGCTGCATATGACGGGCACAAGTGGCTGCATATGACGGGCACAAGTGGCTGCATATGACGGGCACAAGTGGCTGCATACGACGGGCACAAGTGGCTGCATACGACGGGTCAAGTGGCTGTATATGACGACACAAGTGGCTGCATATGATGGGCACAAGTGGATGCATATGACGGGCATAAGTGGCTGCATATGATGGGCACAGTGGCTGCATTTGGGCACAATGGCTGCATTTCACGAGCACAAGTGGCTGCATTTGAGGGGCACAAGTGGTGCATTTGACAGGCACAAGTGGCTGCATTTGACGGGCACAAGTGGCTGCATTTGATGGGCACAGTTTGCTGCATTTGATGGGCACAAGTGGCTGCATGTGGTGGGCACAAGTGGCAGCCTGAGGACGAGCCGAGCAGACACAAGAGCCACAGCTGCCGCTTTCTGTGCCCCGTCACTCCAGGAGAGGAGCAGAGCCCCTCCACACTAGCGGTAAGCACCGGACCGGCTGCGCGGAGGGGTGGTTAGTCAAGTGACAGCCGAGCCTGGCTGCATATGATGGGCACAAGTGGCTGCATTTGATGGGCACAAGTGGCTGCATATACTGGGCACAAGTGAATACATTTGATGGGCAAAAGTGCCTGCATTTGACAGGCACAAGTGGCTGCATATGATGGGACACAGTGGCTGCATATGATGGGCATAAATGGCTGCATTTGATGGGCACATGTGGCTGCATATACTGGCACAAGTAGCTGCATTTGACGGGCACAAATGGCTGCATATGATGGGCACAAGTGGCTGCATATGACGGGTACAAATGGTTGCATATGACGGGCACAAGTGGCTGCATATGACGGGCACAAGTGGCTGCATTTGATGGGCACAAGTGGCTGCATTTGATGGGCACAAGTGGCTGCAGGCTGCATATAACGGGCACAAGTGGCTGCATATGACAGTCACAAGTGTCTGCATTTGATGGGCACAATTTGCTGCATTTGATGGGCACAAGTGGCTGCATATGACGGGCACAAGTGGCTGCATATGATGGGCACAAGTGGCTGCATATGATGGGCACAAGTGGCTGCATTTGATGGGCACAATTTGCTGCATTTGATGGGCACAATTTGCTGCATTTGATGGGAACAAATGGCTGCATATGATGGGCACAAGTGGCTGCATATGACGGGCACAAATGGCTGCATATGACGGGCACAAATGGATGCATATGACGGGCACAAGTGGCTGCATTTGACAGGCACAAGTGACTGCATTTGACAGGCACAAGTGGCTGCATTTGATGGGCACAAGTGGCTGCATTTGATGGGCACAAGTGGCTGCATTTGATGGGCACAAGTGGCTGCATATGACAGGCACAAGTGGCTGCATTTGATGGGCACAATTTGGTGCATTTGATGGGCACAAGTGGCTGCATATGACAGTCACAAGTGGCTGCATTTGATGGGCACAATTTGCTGCATTTGATGGGCACAAGTGGCTGCATATGACGGGCACAAGTGGCTGCATATGATGGGCACAAGTGGCTGCATATGATGGGCACAAGTGGCTGCATTTGATGGGCACAATTTGCTGCATTTGATGGGCACAATTTGCTGCATTTGATGGGAACAAATGGCTGCATATGATGGGCACAAGTGGCTGCATATGACGGGCACAAATGGCTGCATATGACGGGCACAAGTGGATGCATATGACGGGCACAAGTGGCTGCATTTGACTGGCACAAGTGGCTGCATTTGACTGGCACAAGTGGCTGCATTTGATGGGCACAAGTGGCTGCATATGATGGGCACAAGTGGCTGCATTTAATGGGCACAATTTGGTGCATTTGATGGGCACAAGTGACTGCATATGACGAGCACAAGTGGGTGCATATGACGAGCACAAGTGGGTGCATATGATGGGCACAAGTGGCTGCATACGACGGGCCAAGTGGCTGCATATGACAGGCCAAGTGGCTGCATATGACAGGTCAAGTGGCTGCATATGACGACACAAGTGGCTGCATATGACGGACACTAGTGGCTGCATATGGTGGGCACGAGTGGCTGCATATGTTGGGCACAGTGGCTGCGTTTGGGCACAATGGCTGCTTTTGATGGGCACATATGACTGCATTTGACGGGCACAAGTGGCTGCATTTGATGGGCACAAGTGGCTGCATATGATGGGACACAGTGGCTGCATATGATGGGCATAAATGGCTGCATTTGATGGGCACATGTGGCTGCATATACTGGCACAAGTAGCTGCATTTGACGAGCACAAATGGCTGCATATGACGGGCACAAATGGCTGCATATGATGGGCACAAGTGGATGCATATGACGGGCATAAGTGACTGCATTTGACAGGCACAAGTGACTGCATTTGACAGGCACAAGTGGCTGCATTTGATGGGCACAAGTGGCTGCATTTGATGGGCACAAGTGGCTGCATTTGATGGGCACAAGTGGCTGCATATGACAGGCACAAGTGGCTGCATTTGATGGGCTTAATTTGGTGCATTTGATGGGCACAAGTGGCTGCATATGACGAGCACAAGTGGGTGCATATGATGGACACAAGTGGCTGCATATGACAGGCCAAGTGGCTGCATATGAAGGGCACAAGTGGCTGCATTTGACGGGCACAAGTGGCTGCATTTGACGGGCACAAGTGGCTGCATTTGACGGGCACAAGTGGCTGCATTTGACAGGCACAAGTGGCTGCATTTGACGGGCACAAGTGGCTGCATTTGACGGGCACAAGTGGCTGCATTTGATGGGCACAGTTTGCTGCATTTGATGGGCACAGTTTGCTGCATTTGATAGGCACAAGTGGCTGCATATGGTGGGCACAAGTGGCTGCATATGATGGGCACAGTGGCTGCATTTTTCCCAAATGGCAAAAGCATCAAGCGATCCTATTGGATGCCTAACGCTTTGGTGGAAGAGGAAACACGGAGGAGGAAGCCCGAGGACGAGCCGAGCAGACACAAGAGCCACAGCTGCCGCTTTCTGCTGGGGAGGAGTGCCCCGTCACTCCAGGAGAGGAGCAGAGCCCCTCCAAGTGACTACATTTGATGGGCAAAAGTGGCTGCATTTGACGGGCACAAGTGGCTGCATACGATGGGACACAGTGGCTGCATATGATGGGCATAAATGGCTGCATTTGATGGGCACATGTGGCTGCATATACTGGCACAAGTAGCTGCATTTGACAGGCACAAGTGGCTGCATATGATGGGCACAAGTGGCTGCATATGATGGGTACAAATGACTGCATATGACGGGCACAAGTGGATGCATATGACGGGCACAAGTGGCTGCATTTCATGGGCACAAGTGGCTGCATTTGACAGGCACAAGTGGCTGCATATGATGGGACACAGTGGCTGCATATGATGGGCATAAATGGCTGCATTTGATGGGCACATGTGGCTGCATATACTGGCACAAGTAGCTGCATTTGATAGGCACAAATGGCTGCATATGATGGGCACAAGTGGCTGCATATGACGGGTACAAATGGCTGCATATGACAGGCACAAGTGGCTGCATTTGATGGGCACAAGTGGCTGCATTTGACAGGCACAAGTGGCTGCATTTGATGGGCACAAGTGGCTGCATTTGATGGGCACAAATGGCTGCATTTGATGGGCACAAGTGGCTGCATATGGTGGACACAAGTGGCTGCATATGATGGGCACAAGTGGCTGCATATGATGGGCACAAGTGGCTGCATATGATGGGCACAAGTGGCTGCATATGACGGGTACAAATGGCTGCATATGACGGGCACAAGTGGATGCATATGACAGGCACAAAGGGCTGCATTTGACAGGCACAAAGGGCTGCATTTGACGGGCACAAGTGGCTGCATTTGACGGGCACAAGTGGCTGCATTTGATGGGCACAAGTGGCTGCATATACTGGGCACAAGTGGCTGCATTTGACAGGCACAAGTGGCTGCATTTGACGGGCACAAGTGGCTGCATTTGACGGGCACAAATGGCTGCATATGACGGGCACAAATGGCTGCATATGACGGGCACAAGTGGCTGCATATAACGGGCACAAGTGGCTGCATTTGATGGGAACAATGGCTGCAATTGATGGGCACAGTGGCTGCATTTGGGCACAATGGCTGCATTTGATGGGCACAGTGGCTGCATTTGATGGGCACAAGTGGCTGAATTTGATGGGCACAGTGAGGCTGCAATTGATTGGGGGGTTCAGTATTTTTCAGTTTGTTTGTACCCTCCCAAAAATTTTGAGCACCAGCCGCCACTGGGTCTGATCCTAGATATGGTCCAGGCAAGGATATTTTTGCCATCCATAAGGATCTGTGCCCTGAAGCATCAGGTGCGTCAGATAAGGGGCACCAGACAACCCTCCAGTCGGCTTTCTATGAGTCTTCTAGGAAGGATGGTGTCCTCCTTTGAGGAAGTGCTCTGTACCCAGTTCCATTCCAGGCCTATACAACAAGACATCTTGTCGGCTTTGAACAGGAGAGGACGAGCCCTGGATTATGCCATGTTCTTATCTCCTCGGGCGCGCTTAAACCTAAGATGGTGGTTGCAGGATCAGAACCTGCGAAAGGGAAGATCCTTCCTCCCGGTGTCTTGGAGAGTACTGACCACAGACACCAGTCTTTCGGGCTGGGGAGCAACCTTAGAGGGGCCCCCAGCTTAGGAGAGATGGTCAAGGGCAGAACAGAGCCTGTCCATCAACATCCTGGAGTTGCGGGCAATATGTCAGGCCCTGTGGTCCTGGATGGTGGAGCTTCAGGGCTGCCCTATCCGGGTTCAGTCCAACAATGCCACTGCAGTAGTCTATATAAACCATCAGGGCGATACCACAGATTATCTCAGCTGCCAGCAAATCTGCCCGGGGGAATGGTCCCTACACCCGAGGGTGTTCCAGGAAATTTGCCAGTGTTGGGGATGGCCAGATGTCAATCTATTGGCATCCAGGTTCAACAACAAGCTACATCAATTTGTGTCCTGAACAAGGGATCCTCTGTCAATCGGAGAAAATGCTCTGGTAGTTCCATGAAGCCAGTAATCCCTGGTGTATGCTTTCCCCCCGATCTTTCTCCTTCCACATTTGTTGCACAGTATTCGGAGAGGGGGTTCAAGTCATTCTGGTGGCACCAGCCTGGCCCAGAAGGCCCTGGTTCCCAGAGATCATAAGATCTGCTGTCTCAAGGTCTGTATTTCACCCCAATTTACAGTCTCTAAATTTGACGACATGGCTCTTGAAGCCAGGGTGCTGAAGTATCGTGACTTCTCGGGACCACTGGTGTCTACCCTAGTGAATGCTAGGAAAGCGGCCACTAGGAAGATCTATCATAAGGTCTGGAAGACTTATATTGCTTGGTGTGAAGCCAGAAAATGACATCCACGGAAATACGTGATTGGGAGAATTCTCCTTTTTCTACAGTAGGCTGTAGAAATCAGATTGGCTTTGAGTACAATCAGAGATCAGTTTTTGTCCCTGTCAGTATTCTTCCAAAGGCCTTTAGCCTCCCATTCGCTGGTCCGAACCTTTATGCAGGGAGCAACTTGTTTGCTTCTCCCCATTAGGTCACCTATGTATCCTTGGGACTTAAATTTGGTGCTGTCTGTGTTACAGAAACAACCATTTGAGCCAATCAAGGAAATTCCATTAGACTTGCTGTCACACAAGCTAGCCTTTCTGATCGGCTGCTACCTGGTCTTTAGTGCATATGTTCACAAAATGTTATCAGGTGGATGTTCGAGCAGCTGAGGATTCGGCTTTCGGCTGCAGTCTACTGCAGGCTGCCATATAAGGTCTGATGGCGATTGTTTGGCAGGGTGTCTCCCTCCCCTCAAGGTTATTGCTCTGGGACGTCCTAGTAGGTAATGAGCCTAACTCTGTATCCCGTGATGTATGATAAAGAAAATAGGATTTTTTCGTCATACTTACCTGTGAAATCCTCTTCTTTGAGTACATCTCGGGACACAGAACACAAAACTGAATTACTTCCTCTATGGGAGGGGTTATATAGGGGTTCACTTCCTGTTTAATGCCCCGTAAACACGATCAGATTTTCCGACAACTAATGTTGGATGTGAGCTTGTTGGTGGAAAATCCGACCGTGTGTATGCTTCATCGAACATTTGTTGGCGGACTTCCGCCAACAAATGTTGGCTAGCAGGTTCTCAAATTTTCCGCCAACAAATGTTTGTTGTCGGACTTTCTGATTGTGTGTACACAAGTCCGTCGGACAAAAGTCCACACATGCTCGGAATCAAGTATGAGCAGGAGATGTAACTAGCGTTCGTAATGGAGATATCACGTACGTCTTTTACGTCACTACGTTCGTACTTGTTGGCCAACATTTGTGTGACCGTGCGTATGGAAGACAAGTTGGAGCCAACATCCTTCGAACAAAAATCCACGGTTTTGTTGTTGGAAAGTCCAATCGTGTGTACGGGGCATTAGACTTTGTCTACCAGTGTCCATTCACCTAGAGATAGCATATAACCCAGTAGGTTGTGAGTATTAGCCTAACTCTGTGTCCCGTGATGTACTCAAAGAAAAGATTTTGCAGGTAAAGCAGAGGTCTGCTGAAAATAAAATATTAAAAGCCAGCAGCTACAAATAATGCAGCTGCTGACTTTTAATGTATGGACACATCCCTGTCCAGGGAGCCCGCAATGTCGGCAGCCGAAGCCGATCCGTCCTTCGGCGCTCGGCAGCTGCCGCCGCCGCCGCCATCCTTGGTAAGCGAATAAGGAAGTGTAACCATGCAGCTTCACTTCCTGGTTCCCTACTGCGCATGCGCGAGTCGCGCTGCGCATCCTCTCAGGTCCCTGCTGTGTTCTGGGACCTGTGTGTCTCCCAGAATACAGCGGGGGGAGGACAGGGTAGGCGCCGGAAGTGGCATAGGTCACCGCAAGCGACGCGGTGATCTATGCCAGGAAGTGGGAGTAAATACCTGTATTAGACAGGTATCTGCTCCCTCCTCCCCCCTGAAAGGTGCCAAATATGATACCGGAGGGGGGGAGGAATCCAAAAAGTGGAAGTTCCATTTTTGGGTGGAACTCCACTTAAGTATGACGAAAAATCCTAATATTTGATCCCTAAGCAAAATATGACTTAGTACTTGGTGGAGAAACCCTTGTTGGCAAGCACAAAGGTAAGATGTTTCTTGTAGTTTCTTGTGAAAAAAAAAAAAAGATGTTTCTTGTAGTTGGTTACCAGGTTTGCACACATTTCAGGAGGAATTTTGGTCCACTCTTCTTTACAGATCTTCTCTAAATCCTTAAAGTGGTTGTAAAGTCTGAAGGTTTTTATCTTAATGCATTCTATGCATTAAGATAAAAAACCTTCTGCGTGTAGCAGGCCCCCTAATACTTACCCGAGCCTGAATATCCTTTAGCGATGTGCACAAGTGCCTCGGCCGTCTGGGACTCCTAAATGGCTGAGACACAGCAGCGGTGCCATTGCCTCCCGCTGCTGGCAATCAAAGTGAGTTAGCCAATCAGGTGAGAGAGGGGGCAGAGCCACGTCTCTGTGTCTAAATGAAACAAAGTAGATATTTGCCAGCACACCATGGATCGACACAAAGTAGCGTCCAAACTGATTATTTATTGCATGATCACAACACAAGGAGAGTGCAACGTTTCGGAGTGACGCAGGACCCCTTTCTCAGGCATGTGATAAACATGGGGTAACAGTGAAAAGAATTTAAATAACCATCAACCAATCAGAAAAGAGCAAAAAACAAAGCTCCACTCACCCCTTGACAGGTATGACGTCATAAGTCCTGCCAAAAGCTTAGCAAGATGAGCACAATACCACAGATTTAAGAAAAACGTATGAGAAAAGGGGGTTAGCAAATAATATACTATCACTGACCTGTGTATTGTCAAGATGGACTTGACAATGTGAATCCTTAGTGACTATTTCTAGAGGGCATCTGTATACCGGGCACGATCTGGATATAGATCAGTGCCAGTGCGGAGATCAATAGTTGTGGGTCGGCTTGGATCACAGCAGCAATCGCTTGAGCGATGCACCGGCGATAACCAAGCAACAGGGGAAGCTGCAGTGCTGGGGTTGCCGATGTCATGGAAGCGTGTGACGTCGGGGGACCCTCCCATCTAGGCGGGTTGCGTCCAATCAAGAACAAGGGCAATGGAGAAGTGAATGTGAAAAACGTGAGTGAGTAGAGAGAAACACAGCCACCGAAGCAGCGGTAGAATAAGGAAAGGAGAACAGGAAGAGAAAAAAAGAAAGAAAGAGAGACATGAATAGAAGAAAAAGATTGGGACCAAGGAGTATTGGAAAACAAGGAGAGATGTGAATAAATATGGATTGGTAAAGCAGGTCAAGAAAAGGAAGAGGATGTAGAGAGGGGGTGTAAAGAAAAGCGATATCCATAATGGAAAGGAAAATAAACAGGATAGTAATAACAAATAAACAAATGAAAATAAATGTAAAAATAAATAATAATAAAAAATAAATAAAAATGAAAAAAAATAATAAAAACAAAAATAATAATAAAAACGTTGCACTCTCCTTGTGTTGTGATCATGCAATAAATAATCCGTTTGGACCTTTGTGTCGATCCATGGTGTGCTGGCAAATATCTACTTTGTGACTTGAACTAGTATCTAGCTGGTTTTTGCTGCAGCACCCAAACTTCGAGAGCTTATCCAGGAATGCGTGCGATGGGAATATGTGGTATTATCTGAATGGACACACAGAGCTGCGGCTCGGCTCGGGTGCCCCCATTGCAAGCTGCTTTCTGTGGGGGCACTTAAAAGGAGGGAGGGACCAGGATCACCAAAGAGGGACCTGCGAAGAGGTGGATCCAGGCTGCTCTGTACCATTACACAGAGCAGGTAAGTATAACATTTAGTATCAATTTAAGGTTTATTGGCTGTCGCTAGGCACCTCAAAGTTTCAGCTCCCTCCATACATTTTCTATAGAATTAAGGTCTGGAGACTGGCTAGGCTACTCCATGACCTTAATGTGCTTGTTCTTGAGCCACTCCTTTGTTGTTTTGGCAGTATGTCAAGCTGGACGACCCATCCACGACCCATCTTCAGTGTTCTGGCCGAGGGAAGAAGGTTCTCATCCAAGCTTTTACAATACTTGGCCCCTTAATGTGGCAAAGTCAGCAGAGAAACCGCCCCATAGCATAATGTTTCCACCTCTATGCTTGACTGTAGAGATGGTGTTGTTATGGTCATAGTCAGCATTTAATCTCACTTAATTGCACTTAATCCCAATCCTTCTCTAAATCATTTAGATGTTCATTGGCAAGCTTCAGACAGGCCTGTAAATATGCCTATTTTGAGAAGGGGGACCTTGCGGGCACTGCAGGATTCCAATTTATGGCAAATCCCTCAATTTTCTCATGATCATCCTTACCCCATGAGGTGAAAACCTGCATGGAGCTCCAGACCGAGGCCGATTAATGGCTATTTTTTATTTCTTCCATTTGCGAATCATCACTCCAACAGTTGTCACCTTCTCACCAAGCTTCTTGCTAAAGGTCTTGTAGCTCATTCCAGTCTTGTGCAGGTCTACAATCTTTCCTCTGATGTCCTTCATTCCTCATCATCTACCCAAATGAACCAAGCCCACCCCGGAGAGGATATGCAACCACAGAGACCCAAGAGCCACCATTTAAAAAAGGTAAATAAAAAGAAAAAATGTCTCTAAAGTGAGGTAATTCATATTTCATGTCAGAGGTTTACAACAACTTTAATCAAATATTTTTTAGGGGTGTAGGGGATAGAAAAGGTTGGGAACCACTGCTCTAAACAAGCAGGAGAACAGTAAAAGGCAGCTAAACACATATTCAAATACTACTATAATATCCATAATAGTATCCTTGTAAAGCTGGCCATTCACTGATTTAAATTAGGCTGGTTCAGCAAGGACTGTCTGAATTTCCAGAAGTTTGTGGCTGTCCCCACACCACAGAGTTGTTGGAAAACCTCTGTCAAAGGAGCATGGTGGAAAATGTTTCTCTATCAGTGGTTGCAGTCAGTCAGCTGCAAGCACTAATCAGTGTATTCTGACAGTTGTGGGTGCTGCTTTCAGAATACAATGCCCGGGATGGGGGGATTTCTCCAGCCACCTCATTTATTGGAAGGAGGAATCTGCTAGTTTTTTTTTCCATTTAGCTTTCTGGCAGAATAAAAAAAAATATATATATAGCGTATGGTCAACTTTAGTGCCTAATATTTTTTTGCAAATGTCTTTCAAAACTGTGTGTGTGAAGCCAAATCAGTACATCAAGTTTTTTTTTTTTGTCTGAGATTAGTGAATACTTTCCATCACCAAGAGCTTTGTTAGCAATCCAACATATATAAATATATCAGAGTCTTTATCTGGTTCACAAAATCTGACATTTATGATGAACTTGTCACTATGAATTATTTTTCTGATTCAGAAGTACACCAAACCTGCCCGTTTGTCATGCTTGCCATTTTTGTCTGAGGTTTATTATGCATTTAGTTTTAGATCAGTCTTCTCTTCCTTCCTGTGTTTTGAAAGCAGGTAATCCATATTTCCAAAAGGCATAAATGAAAAGACTCTAACAGATTCCACTGCTGCCTCTTATTTTACAGGTTTTATATTAAAGCTTTTTTACTTGTACGTAATTAACCATAAATTAAAAAATAGAAGGATCAGCTTCTGCATTATGGGCAGACCTGGAGATTAGGAATGTTTGCAAAATAAATTGACAGATTAGTAGATTATTGAACAGCATTGATGGCTTCAGTTTTGAACATTGTCAAAGTCTAGGCCTGTTTTGTTTACCCATAATTGTATTTTTTTTTGTACTTTGGACAAACAGTTTGTTTTCATTTTGGATAGAGTAGGCAAGGGTAGAGCCCTGCCAGTTTATTTTTCGCTGTTTGTGTACCATTGTGGAAATTTCCTTTTACTTCCTGTCCCAGAAACACAACCGGTAAGGAGAGAACATCTTTCAAAGTGGAATTGGCTTCCTAAGCTGGCCATATATTATACAATTTTATTATTCAATTTCCTTTAGATTTACCTTTTAAGGGGCTGCCTGATTGCATACAAATTGAAAGTGTTTAGGTTCGGAAAATTGTACAAGAAAATTGTATAATGTATGGCCAGTCTTAGTTACCATCATAACTGTTGGTGTACAGTATCTTTTGGAACCATAACATTTTGGATTTGCCCTCACCTTTTGTGAAAGTAGTCATCAGGAAAAATGGAGTGGTAAATCTCCCAAATGGGGAGACAGCAATAAAAGATGACAAAAAGTTCTAATCCTTCCCCATACCACCAAGAACTAAAAAAGAGTTTTGCCTAGAAGAAAACTTTAAAGTATAAGTATGGCCTCCCATTAAAAAAATGTGCTGCGGGGGGGGGGGTGTGCCCAGCTATAGAGAAGAACAGACTTGCTTAGTTAGCACTAAGCACTGTCTGGGCTTTACCTTGCTGTATCCAGTCACTTTTCTTCATGTGACCAGCCAAGGATCGACAGAGGGAAGACTCAGGAACCCGCCAATCCCTCTTCTCAGTCCGGCCTGTGGGACTTCATTGTCTCAAACCTGCCGAGAGACCAGCAAAGATTGCACTGAGGGTGACCCAGTGACGGGACCCTCCACACTCAGACTAAAGGTGGGAAGCCTTTCCCACCCAGCATTGGCCATTCCTTCTTCCTGCTGGCCAGTTCTTTCTTCCCCTCAGCAGATCGCTGCTTCCCAGCATCCTAATACCCCCTCCCTCATGGCGAATTTTGGGCTGCGTTAACTCCTACTCTCCTTGTCTACCAAAGTAGACCTGTGCTCCCGGGCAGGGGAGTTTAAAGATGCCTTAAACACTGAGGTGGATGCCCTCAAACAACACTTCTCCTCCATGGATGCTAAAGTGTAATAATTATAAAAACTCTCCTAAATACCCAGATCAACCTCCTAGAGAGATGCCACATCCAATACCACTGCACTATTTTCTCCTTGCACCTTAAAGCAAAGGACTTCAAGAATCGCTCCTGCCTGAATGTGAATTAGGGCTGCAACTAACGATTATTTTGATAATCGATTAGTTGGTCGATTATTGTTTCGATTAATCGATTATTCGGTTAATAACCTTTAAAAAAAGTGTGGTGTATAATTTAGTTAATATGTAAAGTTTTTAAAAAAAAGCAATTTATTCTTAAATATCTCTATGCAGTGGTAAATATAAACAACCAACAATATGGTTAGGGAGCAAAATATTGAATCCACTCTGAGAATAACAGACAGAAGAGATATACTGTATACACTATTAGAAGAGAAATACAGTTTTTTGGCCAATTTGTTGTTGGGCAGATTAAAAAATACGAATTGCTGCAAAAACGCATTACATGCTTTTCTGCAGCTTCTCCATTAAAGTATATTGAACCAAAAAAGCACCGTTTTGCATTTAAAAAAAAAAAAGTCCTTGACCCTTTCCAAATACGCAGCGGCTGAAAAAAAGCATAGATGTGAACGTGTCCCATAGAAAACCATGTTAAATGAACTGTAGTGTGTTTCTGCAAAAAGCACCAAAAAACACAAAGATGTGAACCAGGCCTAAGACGTTTTGTAAAATAATGGGGTTAAAAAAAACCTAAAATGAGCCCTTTATAGTACAAAAAAAGCAAATAATCGCTACTGTAAGTGGTTCATTTTTTTACTGTAGAACTGTGAAAGTAATATTTACAGTAGCGATTATTTGCTCTTTTTGTACTATAAAGGGCTAATTTTATTATTTTTAACCCCATTATGTTACTGGTCGATTAATCGATTATGAAAATAGTAATCGATTAATTTCATAATCGATTAGTTGTTTCAGCTCTAATGTGAATCAATAAACTCAACTGAGTACATCAGATAGCCGGACTGAGAGCAGGCTCTCAGTTCTGACCGAGGTGTGTCCAGTGCCAATTGCATTTTTTTGCAGCTAAGGGTGAAATCATGCAAAGAGCATGGCACACTGGCCCGGTGGGATTTGACAGAGCACAGATCCATCTCTTGCCTGACCATTCTAGAGCAACCTTTGCCATGCGCAGAGTGGTGAAACCATTCTTAGATCTACTTTATAGATTGTGGGGCCAGTCCCAATAGCCAAGATATTTAGCATTTTTGTTTTCCCCCACTTATGTACCATTTCTTATTATTTACACAGAGCATGCAAGGATTTTTTGCTGCTCTGCACAGTGATCTTGTTGTTGTTATTGTTCTTACAATATTAATAAAAAATATTAAAACAGAAAATTGTGACACTGTAGTTCTCATTTGGAATCCAATTCAATATTTATATTAAGCACAAATAATTACACCTATATTAAATAATTTTGAAACATGATTGGCTTTATTAGATTTGCAAAGAGATTAATACTTAATGAATCTTACATAGTTGCATAGCTAACTACATTGAGAAGAGACACAGGTCTGTCTCACAAACGTGTGTGGTTTTGATCCAAAGTAAGGCAACTGCCTATGCAGATTTATCTAATCTAGTCATTATCGTGTGTGTGAGGGGTCCTTTGTAAACTCACAAAAGCAGAATCAGAATATTTATTTTATATTCTGTAGTAATCATTACATTTAAAACCACTGATTGTAAGATTTTTTTTCATTAAATTATAGATTTAGCTATTACTGCCTCATGCAGTGGGACATTTACAATTTTACCTACTTTACTTTTGCCAAAAAAGCATGCTTTTTCTAATCTATTCTAATCTATTCTAAATAGGACTACCCATTTATTATTTTGTGGTGCACACTTTATCTATATCATCTATTTCCTTGTGATAGCCCAAAATTGTCCCACATACTGTATTTAGGATGCAGTCTTGTAAATAAGCATATACCAAAATTACAAAAATAAATAAATAAAACGTATAGACACCCAATAGCTAGCACCTTATAATTTATTAGTAGTATTAAATGACACAACCATCAAAGCCACTAGTATGACACCACATATACATATTGATCACAGGATTGCAGGAATTATAATGCACAGATGACATTCAGACTGTCATGGTAAGTATTTGATATACTGCGATCAGTGTAATTATGATTATGACTCCAACCTGTGTCTCTGATACGGCCCGTACTACCAGGTAAATCCCAATAAGTGTGGGTAACGTTCGAACACAGCTGATACGACCTGTATAGGGACGCAATGGGGTCAATTACTCACTGTCCCACCACGATAGATCTGGCTCCGATATGGCATGCAAATAGTCCCTTCAAAGTTGGGAAGAGTGTGTGGTTGTCTCGCTGGGAATAGCACATGTATTGTCGGTCAGCGATATATGTGGCAGCTCCATAGTTTTGTGTGTCTCAGGGTTCAAGCATGGGTGGGTTGGTGGGGATTGGGGAGTTGTTTTATAAGGGAGGGACACTGGAGCATGTGGTACTGTTTACAATTTTGTATTTATCAAATAAGGACTTAGCTATTGGGTGTCTATACAGCTCTTTTTTGTTTTATTTTTGTAATTTTGGTATATCAGATTCATGTGAATGCACCCTCCCTTCACTTTTAGGCAGCACTCCTGAACCAATTGGCTGGGGTTCCATCTCCATGCAATTTTTTGTCTAGTTGTAAAGAATTGCGAAATCAAAAGGGAAAAAACAAGCGCAACCCCTTCCCCTAGTGTAGTAAACAAGATGAACAATATTTATTAATGATTAAACGCACTCACAAAAGAGAAGCTTGTGCAAAGAAGAAAAAGTCAAAGCTGCTGCCTCTGAACCACAGAGCCACTGTGAAATTCCCCTGCTTTAGCCGTGAGCAGGGGGAGAAGAGCACAGGCAAGAGGGGGCTGCTGCTGCAGGGAGACGACCCAACCAGGGATGGAAGCCGAAGCTTGGATGGAGAGGATGCCTGACCGCTGGGAGCTAGGGGCACGTTTCAATCATGTCACTTCTTCGTCACCCTAATGCGCTGCTAGGCAGTTTTCCCTGCCCCTTCCTTTTCGCTTTGTAAAAAAGCATTCCTTGTTTTTAATTTTCCTTTTTATACATTACATGTTTTTGCTTTTTAACCCTTTCACTGCCAGGCCTGTACATCGTACAGACCTGTGCGCAGGGGGTTTCACAAAAAAATCCGATGGCTGCAGCCACCAGGATTCTGTGTAAAACTGAGAGGCAGACAAAAGCATTTGGGTGGCTGCGCTGCTGCCTGATTGCTCACACACACTGCTGGTACCGGCGCCCCCTGCCTTTTATTCTGGGTTCTGCTTGCCCATCTGCGGGCCTGGGACTGACATTGCGGGTGCCAGCAGGTGGAGAAGATTGGACACACATCCGCTGTCCTCCCCTTCTTGCTGTGACCCGGAAAGCAACATCTATGACGTCCCTTCCGGGTCAGCCCCTCAGTGTCTTTGGCTAGCATAGCCGGGAAACCATGTTTTGCAGTGCAATAACTCTAGCACCAGACCTCCTCCGTAACACTAAACTGATGACCTATAGGGGGCTTTTGAAGAGCCACCTATACAAAATATAAGGTACTGAAGTATCTTGCCATTTTACAGGTGCACACAGATTTAAGGTTTGACATGTTGGTTATCTATTTACTCGATGCAGCCTCGTCTTTTATATTTTACCACAAATGTGGGAAGTTCATTGCGTTTGTTTGCCCTAAAATTCACTTTTAGTGTGTTATTTACTAAAATCTTGTGTTTCCTTTGCGGTAATATCGCGTGACATAAAAAATTGGAACTACCACTATTTTATTCTCTAGGGTGTCTGCTGTCAGAAAATATAATGTTTGAGTAATCTTCAGGCCTAAAATGTATTTTTAAATGTGTGCAAAAAATGCAAAAACAGCTCTGGCGGTGAAAAGGTTAAGCTGCTATCTGGCATTGGGTGCTACTGCTTTACTTAGCTTACTCTTAACTATTATTTAATTATTAAGTCTCTCTCCTTCTATGACTTCTTTGTTCTATGTTATTCTATTTAAAATTTATATTTTTGATTCTGATGTGTAAATTGTGTTTTAAATTCTGGTTTTAATGGGTTCAGCTTGATTATATAACACCTGGCTGCTTTTCCTGTGATTGAAGGGTATAGTCATCTTGATCCTATTCCTTGTTACTATATGATTAAAGTGAAACTCAGGACATACCATTTTTGAGTTTAAATTCTAGGTAGTATTGTCAAGGGTAAAACAGGTGAGCACTTGTTCAATGTCCTAACCCATCCCCACTGTGATACTCAAAGTATTTTAATTACCATCAGCTTCCCTATTTGAGAGATTTGACCTTACTTCCTGTCCCGATCACCACTAGTCAGCCTAAAAGTGAGGGCAAATATCTCCGAAAGGAGGAGACACAGACATCACAGAAGACCTATTGAATTCTAACCTTATCCTGCGCCATTCAAAACAAAACAAAACAAAACAAAAACTGTCAAAGTGATTGTAAAGTCAGAAGGCTTTTTTATCTTAATGCATTCTATGCATTAAGATAAAAAAAACTGTGTGCAGCAGCCCCCCTAACACTTACCTTAGGTCTCTCTCTATCCAGCGATGTCCACGAATGTCTCAGCCGTCTGATATTCTCCCTGGCTGAGGCACAGCAGTGGTGCCATTGGCTCCTGCTGCTGTCAAAGTCAGCTAGCCAGTCAGGAGAGATAGGGGCAGGGCTGGGTTGGGACTCTGTGTCTGAATGGACATAGGGAGCTGTGCCTTCGCTCGGGTGCCCCCCATAGCAAGCTGGTTGCTGTGGGGGCACTCAACAGGAGGGATGGACCAGGATCACAGAAGAGGAACCTAAGAAGAGGAGGATCTGAGCTGCTCTGTACAAATTCACTGCAACAGAGCAGGTAAGTATAACGTTTATTATTTTTATAGAAAAAAAAACAAGACTTTACAATCACTTGAAGTTTCACTTTTAGAACACCTTTGAGTCAACTACTTCTCAACACTGGTACTTATTGCATGGCGTGACCAATTTTCTGTGAACAAACTTTGTGGATCAGCAGTTTACCAATGTGCAGATATGGATATGGAACAAGACATGCTTGTGTCTGGATCCATTTGGATTAATCACCAGAACCTGAATGAAAAGAGAAGAGAAGGTAGTGTAATAAGTATGCTATGGTAGGCCATTTCCTGAATGCTGGAGGGACCATTTATACAATGCTAGGTTGGTAGATACGTGGCCAAGTGCTGGAGACGTGACTACTAGGGGAACGTTAAAAAAAAATTGTGTGACTGGGTTCCTACACCCTCTGCAGCTTATGCTTTTTCTTGTTTTGCCTAATGTGGCTCAGATGGTACCCTTAATTTAAACCAGGGTTGTCCAACCTTTTGTCCTTCCTGGGCCACATTTAAAGAAAAGGAATCATCTTGGGCCACATTTGCTCGGGCATTCATTTGAATTGGCTGCTGTACATGCGTTTCATGCAGGAAAAAGTCTCCTGCAGCATTTTTTAACTGCAACAGCAGTTCCTGCACCTGAAAACATGCTGCATTTTTAGATGTGTGGGGCTGCCATTAAAAATGTCTGGCAGCCCTGCCTCTCTGTAAAGAGCAGCGTGTTTTGGTTATGGGTGGTTGCAGGTGCAGGAACAGCTGCTATTCCTGCATCCGCAACCACCCGCAGTATTGTAAACCTAGCCTAAATTCACGGACAGTTTGTAACAGTCATGATTTTTACATCTGTCATATCTGGTATGGACATGCAGACTGTCCTTGAAATTCAATGACAGTTGGCAACCCTGGTATGTGCTGTGTGGGGAGGATAAGGGCAGGGGTATTTGGGGGGGCACAACTGAAATCTCCTTGAAGAAATATATAGAGTCCAACATCCTGGTTCAAAGCACAGTGAGGATACCTGCAGCAGGAATAGTCCAGGGAGTCCGGACCTAAAACATACTAAACCAAAAAAGTTGTCCAGTGCAAGATACACCCTAAGGTGGTATATTCCTCTTGTGTGATAGTAACACATTTATGTATAATCATAAATCATAATGTCCATGCATGGCCACCAACCATCCTCCAACCCCCCCCCCCCCCTCCATTGCAGTGCCCAGTACTACCTGTGCCTTAGATTCCTGGGAGCCCCAAAGTGCTGGGTGCTCTATAATAAAATTATCAACTTTAGTTCCTGGTTTCAACCTTCTCCCTTGTCAAGCATATCTCTATAGATCCATAAACATGAACGTCCGCCTAGCTGACCAGTAAGGGGCAAAGGAGGTGAAAGAAAGCAAACATGTCTCCAATGTCCAAGACCTGTAGCTAGCATTTGCACAATAGAGCAACCTAGTTTTTAAGGCTCCTGCCAGATTGTGAAAGCTATATTCAGTCACCTGTAGGCCCCAGCTTCACAGTGAAGGATTGAAGCCACCCATTGACATGACAGGTGAGGAACTCCAAAACATGTAAAAAATGTATTTTATTGAAACAAAGTATCCACTTACATAGGTAAACACAGCCCTTTCATGTCCTGGTGGAGGAGTCCTGGCTGGATGGTATATCTTTTCCTTCTTGGCCAGAGAGGCAGAAAGAAGCCGGGGCCATCAACAGATGGGAAGACCCACCGGAGAACCCACTCACGCTGCAGGGAGTCGCTGACGGTTGTAACACTTACTCCGGATGGAACGAGGGGAGGATTTCTTTATTTGTGCAGGAAATTGCATGCAGTTTCCTGCACTGCTCCTGTGTGAACCCAGGCTGAAGTCATTATGACAAACCGGGGTTCACACAGAAGCAGTGCGGGAAACCACATGCGATTCTTCGGACAGGAATCGCACTGGAGATCTATTCAAATAGCAAGCAATTCTTTGCACAGTGCAGTACGATTCATTCATTTTATATGGGCTCAAATTGCACCACAAAGGTATTGGTTTTAGTTATCGTAGCATTTTCACAAGTACGAGTGCAGATGCTCGGTATTTGTGCAACCCTAAACAGAACCATTTGTGACTGCCGCTTCTATAAGTGGAATCAATTCCTGGTGAAATGCTGGAAAGGGGGGTCTTTTATATATACAGTATATTTTACACATAATATATGTGTATAATTTTTATTGCATACATTTTTGCATACATTGGTTACATACAATATAATATGAACAAACAACAAAAGATTATTCCTAATCCAGCGCTGGGGGGGGGGGGGGGGGGGGTGATTGCTACAAACCACTTGAGGTATACCTCAAAGAATTCATGCAGGGGGCTAACATTCATTACACGGACTGCCATATGTTAGTTCTCCATGCAGCTCCTGAACTTTTTAGGAGTACACAATATGATATGAATTTATAGTTTTATTAACTGTAACCAATATGTATTATATTTTATATATTTATTATCTATTATTCATTATTAGCTTTATTGTTGTTTTGATTGTTACCATGGGGGGGGTCCTGGGTGGATGCTTTTAACTATAACATAGGGATTCCACCAATCTCGCCCCATCCCATCATTTATTAATCCTTCCAGGTCTCCATGGGTTAATTTGAGCAAGAGGCATGGCTCTGAAATGCATTGATGCTATGAAGATAATTTGACGATGTCGGTGTCTTTGGAGTTGTCACAGTGGGCTCCTGCAGCAGTTTGGCTTTTGCCCAAGCCTCCTGGGTGTGCTGCCTACAGGCTTCCTACAGGCGTCCGATCCCTGGTTGTGATATCTGTATGGCTGGTCCCTGAACTCCCCCCCCCGTGGGTGCATCTTCTATTGATCCTAACCCTTATTCCATCTGGAGTATGTGTTCAGCTGACAACCCCCATTTATTTCTGCCTGTCTGGCCAAGAGGGGAAAGATATACCATCCAGTCAGAACTCCTCCACCACTAGGACATGAGACGGACATGAGACGGCTGTGTTTACCTATGTAAGTGGATACTTTATTTAAAAAAAATACATTTCTTTATCGTACATTCAGGGACACAGAGCAACCATAATAATGACTATATGGGTTATACGCCACCTGCTGGTGAATGGACACTGGCAGATAGTCAAACAGGAAGTCCTCCCCTATATAACCCCTCCTACACAGGAAGGACCCCAGTTTTTTCGTCAGTGTCTGTAAGGTGAAAATGGTCACTGATGTGATACATGTGCTCTTGGAGCATACTTGGAGGTCTGTAAGAGTTCTACTGAGAATCAAGGACTTCAATCGGATCTATTAGAAAAAGCTGTCAGCCAAAAATGAATGGTACACGAGCCTCGTGGGAAGGGGAGAAGATTCCTCAAGGTGTGCCTGTAATGTAGCCTAATGGCACTGGACACTGCATAATGGAACCCTGTGCAGTATTTGTTCTGACCAAGGTGCTTTCCTGCAGGGTGCTATACAGGTCCAGGGGAGTGGACCCCACATTAAGGGGGGACCAGTCCCTGAAGGTCTTATGACAAAGCCCTCCGTGATGGGTGAAGATTGGACTCATGTTATGCTCAGAGTCCTGCAGCAAGGATGGCAAAACTCATATACACGATCGGATTTTCCAACGGGAATTGTGTGTTGACCGACTGTTGACCTAAAATCCAACTGTTTGTACGCTCCATTGGACAATTGTTGTCGGATTTTCCATGGACAAATGTTGGATGGCAGGTTTATAGATTTTCCACAGAAAAATGTCTGTTGTCAGATTTTCCGATCATGTGTACACAAGTCCATCAGACAAAAGTCCAAAGTACAAACACGCATGCTCCGAAGCAAGGATGAGCCAAAAGCAATCTGTCTTGTAAACTAGCGTTCGTAATGGAGAATTAACATTCGTGATGCGGCAAATTATGAAATCTCGAAATACAGCGCACATTCTCTTCTTCTTTAATGGGATAATAATGAAGCTGCTTTGCTAGTGATACTGATGGCGTTCTGCCAAATGTATTTTAAAAGGCTTTTATTTTCTAACCACAGAGCAACCATTATTATGGTTGCTCTGTGTCCCGTGATGTACTCCAAGAAAAAGATTTTACAGGTAAGTATGACAAAAAAAATCCTACTTTTATTCACATGTTTTGGAGTCCTCGTCTGTCATGTCAGTGATATCTGGGTGGCTTCAGTGCTTCAATGTGAAGCTGGGGCCTACAGGTGACTGAATATAGCTTTTACAATCTGGCAGGAGCCTTAAAAACTAGGTTGCTCTATTGTGCAAGTGCCAGCTTTGGACATTGAAAAAAATGTTCTTTCTTCCTTCTCCTTTGCCCTCTACTGATCAGCTAGGCTGCCATTCATCTTTATGGACCCATAGAGATGTTCTGGATAAGGGAGAAGGTTAAATCCAGAAATTAGAGTTGATACATTCATAATAGAGCACCCATAACTTTGGGGCTCCCAAGAATCTCTGCTGGTCTGCAAAGGGTACAATCAGACATCTGTAGATGCCTTCTAAACAGCCATATTAGCTGTTCATAACATGATGACACTACAGATTTACTTTAGTAAATTGCATCTTCTGCTGGTGGGCTCTAGTAATGAGTAGTGAGCAGCAGCAGCAAACTGACCTGGACTTTTTCAAGGCCAATTTGCAAGCTTTTGGTTAAAAAGGCACTAGTAGCGTTGGTCACTGCTATGGGGGGGGGGGGGGGGGTGAAGTGGTGTACCTGTATATTGTACTCTGGCAAAAGGGATATTAAAGTGGAAGTAAACCCTCCTATCCTTTATGGCCAAGGAAGCTGCAAGCTTAGGCTCCATTTGTTCGGAAGTTGCCATGGTGCTGCATGGCTGTCAAATTAAATTTAAAAAATGCAGACCCCCCACAAAAGAATCTATACTACATTTGTAACCTTCATAAATACTGACCAAACATGGCAATGAACATATTTGGTCAGTGACCCAAGATATCCTGGATAGTTTTCAATGTGAAACGAAGCTGCGGGTGGTCTGACGAGCTGTCATTTATCGGCTGTAGTGATACCGCCTCTAAATAAATTACTTCTGACTATAGCAACTGCCAGAGGTTTAGTTCAGGTGGTTTCACAGGCCAAATATGGCTGTTTAGTTTACCTCCTTGGTAAACCTCAAATGGCTTTTCTTGTTAAAAAAGAAAAAAAAACAAAAAAACCCTCAAATGGCTAGAGTGCTAGTTGGCGCTGTAGCAAAAGAGATTACAAGTTTAGAAAGAGTTTTTGTGAAGATTTTAGATGGATTGCGTTGTTTTTCATATAGGCATTTTATATTCAAGTATATTTAGCATTTCACTAGGATGACAAAAAACAGAATGGCTTGTTCTACTACACGCATAATGTACTTATTTATGTTCTAGCACTTAGAATGCTATTTGTACAGAGAAATGTACCAAAACTCATATTAAAACATATATATATTGGAATATAGTAAACTGATTTAGTTAAGGATCTGAGAATGTTCATACAATGAATTGTGTGACTATTCACTTTTAAATATCAAATCATGTGCAGATGAAAAAAGTACGCAGAGATTTTTTTTCCACTTGATAATTGAAATGAGTCTTCACACATCTTGTATGAACATTCTCAAATCTTTTAGTAAATCAGGCTCACTCAGTATTGTCAAATTCCTGCCTTAGTTTTAGTATGTTTCTCTGTACAAATATAAGCCTCATTGTGGCTGTTTTGTGTCTTCTTTTTTTTAACCCCAAAATTTAAGAGTTGCTTACCAGCAAAATACAATTTGCAGACAAAACAAATGTTCATGGATCTAGCCTATTACTTTGATGCAAAGTGATGATATCAATAGTCCCTAGCGAACAGATAGGCAGAAGAATATTTAGTATGTTTAACATTCTCTGTTTGAGTATAAGCAGCGACACTGCATACTAATCATATATAAATGATTTTTTTCATTAAAATGCTTCACAAAGTAATTTATTGATAATCTATTTCATTTAAAGTTCATATCAGCTCTAGAACAGATTTATCACTTTTATGTGAAAGAAATCATACATCATAAGGGCATTATGAGATGGATCTCTCCATAAAATCCACTTCTGAGTAATATTTCATTCATAAATGCAAGACACTGCCACAATTCTAAAGGGTTGAACTAAGTTGTACACGTGAAAATATTGTATTCTGATAACTGTATGTCATTAATACAATTATAGTATTCAGTATTTTTTTTTGCATGTATTTATATTTTTCTACACATTTACACCTGCACCAGTCTGTCCAGCTGAAGTGACATTGACGGGTTGGGACAAATTAGAACACAATCAGCGACCCTCACTGGGGTCATTTTTGTTCATATAGCTTAAATCTTCTTAAAGAAAAAAATATTGGTTTTAAGTGTTCAATCAGTTGTTAATCACTGACTTCTGTAACCATCTCTTTTGCTAGACAGCTTGGATAATACATAAATGTAGGGAAACAATGAAAATAATACCACTCAAATGCCGCCCAAACTTGTGTAAGTCAAATCAGCATGTCAATAGACTGGTGCAAGTCAAACAGGAAAGGCTTGTCATGCTCATTTTGCTATTTTAGGGGGTTAATCTAGGGCTCAATCAAGCCATGCATTGTTACAGTTTGCCCCATCCACTGACTAATGTAAATATCATTTGAAATGTAAAAAAAAAATAATACAGTGGGGACGGAAAGTATTCAGACCCCCTTACATTTTTCACTCTTTGTTATATTGCAGCCATTTGCTAAAATCATTTAAGTTCATTTTTTTCCTCTTAAATGTACACACAGCACCCCATATTGACAGAAAAACACAGAATTGTTGACATTTTTGAAGATTTATTAAAAAAGAAAAACTGAAATATCACATGGTCCTTAGTATTCAGACCCTTTGCTGTGACACTCATATATTTAACTCAGGTGCTGTGCATTTCTTCTGATCATCCTTGAGATGGTTCTACGCCTTCATTTGAGTCCAGCTGTGTTTGATTATACTGATTGGACTTGATTAGGAAAGCCACACACCTGTCTATGTAAGACTTTACAGCTCACAGTGCATGTCAGAGCAAATGAGAATCATGAGGTCAAAGGAACTGCCTGAAGAGCTCAGAGACATAATTGTGTCAAGGCACAGATCTGGCCAAGGTTCCTAATAGCACAGTGGCCTCCATAATCCTTAAATGGAAGATGTTTGGGACGACCAGAACCCTTCCTAGAGCTGGCTGTCCGGCCAAACTGATCTATTGGGGGAGAAGAGCCTTGGTGAGAGAGGTAAAGAAGAACCCAAAGATCACTGTGGCTGAGCTCCAGAGATGCAGTCAGGAGATGGGAGAAAGTTGTAGAAAGTCAACCATCACTGCACCCCTCCACCAGTCGGGGCTTTATGGCAGAGTGGCCCGACAGAAGCCTCTCCTCAGTGCAAGACACACGAAAGCCTGCATGGAGTTTGCTAAAAAACACCTGAAGGACTCCAAGATGGTGAGAAATAAGATTCTCTGGTCTGATGAGACCAAGATAGAACTTTTTGGCCTTAATTCTGAGCGATATGTGTGGAGAAAACCAGGCACTGCTCATTACCTGTCCAATACAGTCCCAACAGTGAAGCATGGTGGTGGCAGCATCATGCTGTGGGGGTGTTTTTCAGCTGCAGGGACAGGACGACTGGTTGCAATAGAGGGAAAGATGAATGCGGCCAAGTACAGGGATATCCTGGACGAAAACCTTCTCCAGAGTGCTCAGGACCTCAGACTGGGCCAAAGGTTTACCTTCCGACAAGACATTGACCCTAAGTACACAGCTAAGATAATGAAGGAGTGGCTTCACAACAACTCCGTGACTGTTCTTGAATGGCCCAGCTAGAGCCCTGACTTAAACCCAATCGAGCATCTCTGGAGAGACCTAAAAATGGCTGTCCACCAACGTTTACCATCCAACCTGACAGAACTGGAGAGGATCTGCAAGGAGGAAAGTATGTATTAGATCAAAAGGGTGCTTCTACTAAATACTGAGCAAAGGGTCTGAATACTTAGGACCATGTGATATTTCAGTTTTTCTTTTTTAATAAATCTGCAAAAATGTCAACAATTCTGTGTTTTTCTGTCAATATGGGGTGCTGCGTGTACATTAATGAGGAAAAAAATGAACTTAAATGATTTTAGCAAATGGCTGCAATTTAACAAAATGTGAAAAATTTAACGGTGAATACTTTCCGTCCCCACTGTATATCGAACACAATTGCTATGACATACGGTAATCAGCGTGCAATTTGTTTCCTAATATTTGTCATTTAATTGCCATTTTGCTAATTAGGTTAACAAACTTAGTGAACATTTAAAAAAATTGATGCAAAACTATTAAATAAGCTTAGTGTTCTGTTGGATTAGAAGTGGTTCAAATAGTTATGTTGGCATACTTGATTATATCACGGATTTGTCCAACAGGACACCAGTATTTTTTTGTATATATACTAGTTTGGTAGCGTTTACTATTAAAGGGAACTAGTCACTTTATTTAAATGTACAGTCTATCACTTTAGTTTAAGTGCAGAAACCAAAAGTTGCCTCGAAAGTCCTCAATACTTGGTATATGGAACACATACCAATGCAATTCTGCTCTGACTCAGAACAAAGCCTTGCCCCTGCTTAGATTAACCTCCCTGAGGTATTCCCGAGTGTGGCTCAGGGTTAAATTTCAGCACCATTAGCGGGATCCTAGTGCGGTGTTACTTACCTTGTCCCCAGGATCCTGCGATGTCCTCCACTGTGTCTGCGGGCTCTGTCTCCTCCGAAGCCTCCCCGTGCCAGGCTCCGTTCCCTGCGAGCGTCGCGATGCACGGGGCGGAGCCTGGCGGCAAATTAAAAAAAAAAAAAAATCATAACACATACAGTACTGTAATCTTACAGATTACAGTACTGTATGAAATTATTTCACATCCCTTTTGTCCCCAGCGCATTGTCCAATGCCCTGCATGTAGTTTTATATTATTATTATTAATATTATTCTTTCTGCCTGGAAACTTGAGATTGTCCATAGCAACCAAAAAGTGTCCCTTTACGTCAAACGTGGCTTTAGACCAGCTAGAAAACAGCGATAGTAAATTAGAACACTTGCAGAATTGAGCGATAGTGAATCATGGAGAAATTTATTTTATTATATTATTTTTTTTTAATTCTTTATATTTATTTATTATATTATAATTTATATTTTTGTGTTTCAAACTTCATCATACCCAGGATATCTGCTAGACTCTTGGTGGACAGATTTAAGTGTGTTATTGTTAAGAATTATACCGCTTTCAGCACCTAAAATCCAAAATAATCATACCGCCAGGGAGGTTAAGAAGTCCACTGACAGAGTGGCGGCTCAGCTTTGGATTGTTGAGTGGTAAGGGGGAAGCTGAGCTTTTGCAAGGGACTTGGGCAATCTCCAGATCAGAGCAAATGACAGCGATAATGGGGACAGTACACAGAGATTGTGGGCTCATTTGGCTCACTAAAACTATTTGGAGGATTAAAAAAAAAAAAAGAAAAAGGTACTTGCACAGTTTGTTGCTCGCCTTGAACTAATACTGATACAGTATGAGGCACCTATTCTTTTGTATAGCGACCACTGAGCTCTATTGTGCTCTTGTTTTCATTGTCTTCTTTTATATATTTTAATAAAATTACATATTTTTCTAATATCAATTTCTATTGATTGTTTGCACCTTCAAATTCCAAATTTGTCTCTGTTAATATTTCTAATACTGACACAGTGTGCACCTAATTCATGCATTAGGTTTACTTTAAACCTATACTTAAAGTGGTTCTAAATCCTTACATATACCCATTGAAGTGACTAACCTCAGGTGATACACAGAGATGAAACAAATCCTGCATAAGTTGTGCCTGTTTATCTGCAGTCTCCTCTACATTAGTTCAAAGTCCAGAATGTATAAAGCTTGTCTGAACTGTCAGAAACGGGGCAAATAGCTGAAATTACACAGTAAGGAGACCTCTGAGAGCACATTGGAACAGAGCTGAGACTGTCAATCACAGGCCATGTGATGGAGATACCTCCCCTGTCACCTTTTTTCTCTGTGTCAGAAAAACTTCTCAGAAGTAATTCATGCAGATAGAAGAGGAACAGGACAGCAGGCAGAAATGGCACTTAGTGCTCTGAATTGAGACAAATGCACACTATAGAAGGATATGTTTTGTTCATATTTTGTGTCTGAAGTTTACAACCTCTTTAAATGAGAGCTGTAGTCTCAGCATACACTTTAACCACTTGTTATTGGGCACTTTTACCCCCTTTACTGATGTGCGCTGATGAAGCAGCACGGATGGGCACTTGTAGGCAGCACTGATGGGCACTTGTAGGCAGCACTGACGGGCACCTTCTGGCTGCACTGATGAGACCGCACTGGTGGGCACCGATGAGACTTCACTGATATGTGGCACTGAGAGGCCCCACTGATGGGCACTGATTGGCAGCACTGATGAGGAGGCACTGATTGGCAGCACTGATGGGCACTGATTAGTGGTACTAATGCGCACTAATTAGCGGCACAGTTTGGCACTGATAGGCAGCACTGATGGGCACTGTTGGGTCTGCACTGATTATCAGAACACTGATGATTAGTGTCCTGATTTTCAGTGCAGATGTCCCCTTTCACACTAGTGTGTTTACATCGCGATTGGCTGTGATTGGACACAGCCGATCACATGGTAAAGAGTCGCCATCATTGGCTCTTTACACCGATCGTTGATATGCTGTGTCCTACGGAAACCCCTAACCACTGATCGCCACGTGCCAAGAATGGTGGGGCATTATATGATGTCCTCCCAGAACCAGCCTGGCCGCCATTTGACTATATGATAGGAGGGAAACAGTTTATAACATCAGCATTGTAATAGCAATACAAATATATAAAAAAATATATTAAAAAAAAATATAGTTATTTTTGATTATCCAATATAAGCTTACTTGAAAAATCATGTTGTGAGTGCTGCTTATCTTATGGCCTTCTCTTTGAACAGCTTCCTAGATTCCCTGCATCCTTTGTGGCTTCTACTCTGCTCTTTCTTTTGGTTTATTTCCAATTTCTAAGGACAGTGTATCCTGTGGTACCTTGCTACCTGCAAGCAGTAATGATATGGTATGGTAGTATGTTTCATGTACTGACTGTGCATCCTTTCAGAAGGCAGGGTCTGTGAAATGTAACGCAAACAGTGGGTATAGAGCATAGTGAATATGTGCCACTGAATATAAGGAAGTAAATGTGTGGGATTCTTCAAATAGTGAGCTAGAAGTAATTGCTATTCAATGTGGAACTAAATACTGTATATGATTTTAAATTTTAACCAGATATACACTTTAACCACTTCAGCCCCGGAAGATTTGGCTGCTGAATGACTGAGCCATTATTTGCGATTCGGCACTGCGTCGCTTTAACTGACAATTGTGCGGTCGTGTACCCAAACAAAATTGATGTCCTTTTTTTCCCACAAATAGAGCTTTCTTTTGGTGGTATTTGATCACCTCTGCGGTTTTTATTTTTTGCGCTATAAACAAAAAGAGCGTAAATTTTGGAAAAAAACACAATATTTTGTACTTTTTGCTATAATAAATATCCCCTTTTTTTTAAAAAAGCAAATTTTTTTTTTAGTTTAGGCCAATATGTATTCTTCTACATATTTTTGGTAAAAAAATCGCAATAAGCGTTTATTGATTGGTTTGCGCAAAAGTTATAGCGTCTACAAAATAGGGGATAGACTGCAACATTATGGCGGACCCATCGGACAATTATGACACATTTTTGGGACCATTGGCATTTATACAGCGATCAGTGCTATAAACAATGCATTGATTATTGTAAAAATGTCACTGGCAGTGAAGGGGTTAATACTACGGGGCGATCAAGGGGTTAACTGTGTTCCCTGGGAAGTGACTCTAACTGAAGGGGGAGGGGACTGACTAGAGGAAGTGACGGATCGTCGTTTCTAGCTAATAGGAACACATGATCTGTCACTGCTCTCAGAACAAAACACGGATTTGTGTGTTTACACACACACTTCCGTGTTCTGTCCCTCATGCTCGCGATCACTCGTGGCAGGCAGTCATCGCGACCGTCAGCCTCAAGCATCGGCACCCCTGCTGTGTAGCGGGCGCGCACACCTGCTATCCCGCGAGCCGATGTATAGCTGCGACGGTTCGCAGGATCGTGCTGACCTGCCACAGTGTGGCGGCGGCTGGTCGGCAAGCGGTTAAAATGTATGTAAACCCTAACAGCAAACTTCTCGCATTTGTTCCCTTTTGTATGTTAAAGTGTAAGTGTGAAAGAAATTGTGTTGTATCTGTTTGATAAGAGCAAAAAATACCTATTGATCCTGCTATAAATCCAGTGACATTGTAACCTCCAATGCTCATATGTCTCTGCTGCGCTGAAATCTCAAGCAGTGTAATTGGATTTGCTTAGTTCACACCACCCTGTGTTATGGGGATGAGGAGATATAGAGGTGTTTTGTATTTCTAACATACTTCTCATAACGCACTGCGATATCTTGCGATTTGGTGCCTGCAAATACGCGTTTAGGGTGCCATTAACAATTTATTGGCATCCACAGCGCGTTAGCCTGCGGTGCTGGGATTGCGCATGGAATGCACCTTGCTCATCGCGTTTTGGTGTGAACCAGCCCTGAGTTAGTGTCATCCCAGATAGGCAGTGTTCTGGCAGGATTACCAGGTTAAAATACACAGTAAAGCGCCTGAATAAAAAGGAAATTAGTGCAGCTACTTCATCTTAGGATAACTGCACTTTATTACATTGTTCTTAGATAAACATTAATAAATACTGGAAGATTATTATAAGGACCACCTCCAAAGCCTAAAACCCTAGATCAAATATAATATGCATGAAGGGGAGGTTTTTTAAAACATACTGTTTTTTGCCTACAACAACAATCTCTTGCATTAATGCAATATTATGTTTTGTTTTTTCTTACAGTGAAAATTAAATTGTGGGTCATGCTTTTTTTAAATAAATGTATTATAAATAATTGCTACACAGAAAAAAAAAAAATTGACCACTAAGAGCATAACATCATGTCTACATTCTGGGGTAGAGTCAGGACCATAGGTCAAAATTATGGATCGTTTAAAGACTGAGTTCACCTTTTCAACATGTTACATGTTCCACCCATATTTAGAGTTTAACCTGTTCCAGCTGCCGCCTCCTCTCCCCCCTCCCTGTGACAGCACCTGCACCCACTGTCACAATTTGAAAACAGCATGGCAGCACAGAGCTCCCCCCACACGGCCGCATCAGTCATTCAGAGTTCAGTGAATGAATGGAACTACAAGTACCATCGGCGACCCCAGCTGATGGCATGTAGTTCTCAATGAACTGCGCGGGCACTGGTGAGTGTCCTCATAGTTCATTAATTCTTTCTGCAATTTAGTAACTCCCTGCATCTGAGGTATGGACAGTCCGTGTAGGGTGTCTGCGGGATCCTGACATTGCATCTGCGATCTACTGTTCGCAAGTGCAATGCTTTACTGGCGCCAGTAAAAAAAAAAAGAAATAAATGCAAAAAGATGTGCATTTATTATTTTGTTTTTTAAAAAGGTAAACTTCTCCTTTAATTCCAGGTGACCCCACCTTGTTACTTTCCACATTCCCCTCAAATCCTCCCATAGATCATTCCTTCGACACATACAGCTAAGGCCTACATCCCTTTGAAATGGAAAAATCCTTCCCCATCTACAATACAGATGTGGCTTAATAAGGTGGAAAAAAATCAGAAGAATGAAGGATCTCATCCTAATCTCTCAAAACCTGAAATATATCTTCAAATAGTGTTTTGCTGGATTTACGTCATCTTCTCACATAAGGGTAAGGCCCCACTCCTCAGCTGTACTTAAAGGATAAGTTCACCTTTTACCAAAAATTAATAAAGTCACATTTTTGCAGGTAAAAATATGTGCATTTACTATTTTTGTTTTAGGAGCCTGGAAAGCATTGCACCAGCGATCAGCAGATCGCAAATGCCATGCAGGTCTCCTGCAGATGTCTGTGTAAGCTGTCTGCCTGTACATCGTTTTACACTGACGGGAGGAATCAATGAACTACCACATCACTCAACAGTGCCATGGTAGTTAATTGAGAACTGCAAGCTGACAGCCGCAAAGGGTATGGTTACTTGTAGTTTATTGATTCACAGGGAGTACGAGGAGAGACAATAACTGTGGACCAGCAAGAAATCCAATTTTTTTCCCAAATTTTGGGATTTCTTGCTGGTCCACAGTTATTGTCTCTTTTTCAAGCGCTTGTATTCCGATTGGCAAATGTAAGTGTAATACTTATGATTTTATCTGGAATAAATATCCTATACAGTATTACGCTATGTGCCCTATCTCTTTCCTTTATCTATGGTTTGGCTGATTTGCATCTGCATGTAAGCTGTGTCTACTCTGCTGAATTCAACGGAACGTCCATCCAGACGCTGTATTCCATACATTGAATTGGTGCCTCATTGGTTACCTTCCAAGCTTGATTGGCTTGTCAGGTGTACAACTGTACAAGTCCAATCTTTCTGGTAAGAGACTAGTACTTTCGGTGGTGGTCTTTTCATGGTTATTCACCATTCACTTTGATGTCTGCTCAAGATTTTAATGATCGTCACATGCTTGTTTTGGATCACTCACCACAGGGATTTATCATTATATGTGGTCCCTTTTTGTCACATATGGACATTTATTTGTATTGATCTTTATACTGGTCATATGTCACTTTATTTACTGTATATTTATGCCACTGTTCACATATTATTTCACTTCTTTTATTGTGACTTTATTGTCGACAATTACATTCTTGGTATTTATTTGTTTATTGCGCTGCACTCCCCCTCCTTTTTTTGACCATTTTATTTACATTGTCGTGTTGGCTGCTTTTTCATGTTTTTTTGACAGCGCGGTACTCTTTGTGATTTTTTTTTTTTGTTTCATTCTAGGAAGGTGTCGTGAGAGATGAGTAAGCAATAAAAAATATACTCCACTAGTCTAAAAGACTGATAGACATGCGCATGGGGTGTGCCTGTTGTGCCTGGACACACCCCTAATCACCCCATGCACACAGGGCTTTAGCGCTGGCCCTGTGCTATCCACCAACTACTGTCACTTTTGAATACAAAAGCCTGGCTTCTGTATTTAGAAGTGACATCGCCCCTCTCTGAGCACAGACCTTGCTCTAGACATTGCCCTGCTGCAAATGCCGGCACCCGCTGCACCTTTCACCACTGACTGCTGCCCGTCACACTAGGGTAAAAGAGCTAGGGAAGCATCCACTAGGCTCCTCCTCATCTCTAACCTGTCTTATACCATACCATGCGGAGGAGTCTGGGAGGAAGGAAATTTCCTGCTCCCCATTGAGTCGCACAATATCTGAGGTCTGTGTTGGGAGGGAAAAACTAGGGGAGGCATTTTTTGGTGGCATTTGTACAGCTAGGGGGAGGGAGGAATTGTAATGGCAGGAGAAGAGGATTTACAGTGGATGGCAGGATAGGGGGGCTTGTGCTAGGATTGGGATATCAACCCTATCGAGGATGTGGGGGTGGGAGAGGGTACACTGCTGACCGTTGAACTCTGTAAGCTGTTTACCCTTGAACCCTATACTCTATACACTGCGAACCACTGAACCCTGCACTCTGCACACTGCGCATCCCAGAAGCCTGCACTCTGTACACTGCGCACGCCGCCAGAACCCTGCACTCTGTACACTGCACATCCCAGAACTCTGCACTCTTTACACTGCGCATCCCAGAACCCTGCACTCTGTAAAACTGCTCACCTCTGAACCCTGCACTCTGTACACTGTTCACCTCTGAACCCTGCTCACCCCTGAACCCTGCACTCTATACACTGTGCACCCCTGAACCCTGCACTCTGTTCACTGTGCACCCCTGTACACTGCACAACCCTGAACTCTGTACACTGCATACCCCTGAACTCTGCACTCTGTACGTAGCACACCCCTGAACCCTGCACTCTGCATGTAGTGCACTCCTGAACGCTGTACACTGTGCACTCCTGGACCCTGTATTCTGTACACTGGGGCACCCCTGAACTCGGCACTCTGTACACTACACACCCCTGAACTTTGCACTCTATACACTGCGCACCCCTGAACCCTGTATACTTAGAACCCCTGAACTTTGCACTCTATACACTGCACACCCTTGAACCCTGCATTCTGTACAATGCACATTCCTAAACCCTGCACCCTGTATACTGCACACCCCTAAACCCGGCACCCTCTACACTGTGCACCCCTGAAATAGGCACTCCCCTGAACTCTACACTCTTTACACTGTGCACCCCTGAACTCTGTACACTGCACACCCTTGAACCCTGCACTCTGTATGAAGCACAATCCTGAACCCTGCACTCTGTACGTAACTCACACCTGAATGCTGCACTCTGTACGTAGCTCACACCTGAATGCTGCACTCTGTACGTAGCTCACTCCTGAATGCTGCACTCTGTACGTAGCGCACTCCTGAATTTTGCACTCTGTGCATAACACACTCCTGAATTCTGCACTCTATACATAGAGCACTCCTGGATTCTACACTCTGTACGTAGCACACTTCTGAAACCTGCACTTTGTAAGTAGCGCACTTCTGAACCCTGCACTTTGTAGCACACTCCTGAACCCTTCACTTTATACGTAGTGCACTCCTGAATGCCTATATGTACTGCACGCCTGAACTCTGTACCCTATACACTGCGCACCCCTGAACTCTGTACATAGCTCACTCATGAACCCTGCACGCTATACACAGTGCACTTGTGACTACCACACTCCGTACAGTGCAGTCCTGAACTTGCACTCTGTATGTTGCGCACTCCTGAATCTTGCACTCTGTACACTGCACACCCTTGAACCTTATACACTGCGCACCCCTGAACGCTGCACCCTGTACACTGCGCACCCCTGAACCCTGTACACTGCGCATTGCTAAACTCTGCACCCTGTACACTGCACACTCCTAAACCCTGCAACCTGTACACTGCACACTCCTAAGCCCTTTACACTGCACACCCCTAAACCTGGCACTCTGTACACTGCACACCACTGAACTCTTCACTCTACACTGTGCACCCCTAAATTCTGTACACTGCACACCCCTGTACTCTGTACGTAGCACACCCCTAAACCCTGCACGCTGTACACTGCGAACTCCTCTGTACGTAGCCCACTTCTGAAACCTGCACTATGTACGTAGTGCACTCCTGAACCCTGCACTTTGTACGTAGCACACTCCTGAACCCTGCACTTTGCACGTAGCGTACTGCTGAACGCTGCATTCTGTACATAGCGCACTCCTGAACTCTGTACGTAACTCACTCATGAACCCTGCACGCTGTACAGAGTGCACTTGTGAATTCCACACTCCGTACATAACACAGTCCTGAACTCTGCACTCTGTATGTTGCGCACTTCTGAATCCTGCACTCTGTGCACTGCAAACCCTTGAACCCTGCACTCTGTGCACTGCACACCCTTGAACCCTATACACTGCGCACCCCTGGACTTTGCACTCTATACACTGCGCACCCCTGAACGCTGCACCCTGTACACTGCGCACCCCTGAACCCTGCACCCTGTACACTGCGCATTCCTAAACTCTGCACACTCCTTAACCCTGCACACCCCTAAACCTGGCACTCTGTACACTGCACATCACTGAACTCTTCACTCTGTACACTGCGCACCTCTGCACTCTGTACGTAGCACACCCCTAAACCCTGCACACTGTACGTAGCGCACTCCTGAATGCTGCACTCTGTACGCAGCACACTCCTGAATGCTGCACTCTGTACATAGCACATTCCTGAATGCTGCACTCTGTACGTAGCACACTCTGTACGTAGCGCACTCCTGAATGCGCACTCATGGATGCTGCACTGTGTACATAGCGCACTCCTGAATTCCACGCTTTGTACGTAGCACACTCCTAAACTCTGCACTTTGTACGTAGCGCACTCCTGAATTCTGCAATTTGTACGTAGTGCACTCCTGAACCCTGCACTTTGTACGTAGCACACTACTGAACTCTGTACCCTATACACTGCGCACCCCTAAACTCTGCACTCTGTGTGTACGTAGCTCATACAGAGTATACGATTTTCCAGGGAAAATCCGATTGCCTCTCTGGGATCAGGAAGGATTTTTTTCCCCTGCTGTAGCAAATTGGATACTGCTTTTCTGGGACGTTTTTCGCCTTCCTCTGGATCAACTGTGAGTAGTATAAAATTGGGTATACATGCATGTGTGTTTGAGCTTTGAGGTGCACATCCTAACGCATTTGGCTGCGCTCACCTATGAATAGACAACTTATTGTAGGACAGCAGTGGACCTGCCATAGAGCATTCTTCAACCAAAATGGACGTTGACTGTCCTTCGGGTGATGTCTGGTCAGCTGGTTGGGTCTAGAGCGGATCCTGTTTTTATTATGAAAAGGGGTTTTGGGAACATACATCCCACCCCTGTTTTCCTGGCCTGATGAGGCAATGCTATGCTTCTATACTAGGTGCTATCCATTGATTCATCCATTTTACCACTTTACCAGGTCATTGAATGTAATAATATGCAGCCATCATAGATCAGGTCATATTCTGGTTCTGAAATGCAGATTCCCAGGTTACCTTTCCCCAAGTAGCTTGCTTATTGGACAGTGAATCAGCACTGTCACACCTTTGACCAATTGGGGGTTATTTACTAAAACAAGAGTGTGCAAAATCTGGTGCAGCCCTGCAATCAGCTTCCAGGTTTTATTGTCAGAGCTTAACTGAACAAGATGAAGTTAGAAGCTGATTGGCTACCATACATAGCTGCAGGGGCGTACCTAGAGCATTTGGCACCCGAGGCAGATCCTATATCTGCACCCCCCAACGTTAAAATGTAAAAACACCCCACTGTGCTCCCTGCATACCCCAATATCTCTTTGTCACTACTGTGTACCCCCTCTCCAAAGCTGCACCTCTGGATCCCTTTACATTACACAGCACCCTGCATCTCTGGACCTCTTTACATTACACAGCCCCCTGCACCCCTTTGCATTACACAGCACTGTGCACCTCTGGACCCCTTTACACTACACAGTCCCCTGCACCTCTGGACCCCTTTACATTACACAGCCCCCTGCACCTCTTTACATTACACAGCACCGTGCACCTCTGGAACCCTTTACATTACACAGAGCGCTGCACCTCTGGACCCCTTTACATTACACAGCCCCCTGCACCTCTGGACCCCTTTACATTACACAGCCCCCTGCACCCCTTTACATTACACAGCACCCTGCATCACTGGACCCCTTTATTTTACACAGCACCCTGCATCACTGGACCCCTTTACATTACACAGCACCCTGCACCCCTTTACATTACACAGAACCCTGCACCTCTGGACTCCTTTACATTACACAGCACCCTGCACACCTTTACATTACAGAGCACCCTGCACCTCTAGATCCCTTTACATTACACAGCACCCTGCACCCCTTTACATAAAACGGCCCCCTGCACCTCTGGAACCCTTTACATTAAACAGCACCCTGCACCTCTGGACCCCTTTACATTATACAGCCCCCTGCACCCCTTTACATTACACAGCACCCTGCACCTCTGGTGGACCCCTTTACATTACACAGCACCCTGCACCTCTGGACCCCTTTACATTACACAGCCCCCTGCACCCCTTTACATTACACAGCACCCTGCACCTTTGCACCCCTATACATTATACATCTCCCACAGCTCTGGACCCCCTGCATGTTACACAGTCCCTCCCTTCAGTGCAGACCATCCCCCTTCAGTGCAGACCCCCTCCCTTCAGTGCAGATCCCCCCTTCAGTGCAGACCCCCCTCTTCAGTGCAGACCCCCTTCCTTCAGTGCAGACCCACTCCCTTCAGTGCAGACCCCCTCCCTTCAGTGCAGACCCCCTCCCTTTAGTGCAGACCTCCCTTTAGTGCAGACCCCCCCCTTTAGTGCAGACCCCCTCCCTTTAGTGTAGACCCCCTCCCTTTAGTGCAGACCCTCTCCTTTTAGTGCAGACCCCCCTTCAGTGCAGACCCCCTCCCTTTAGTGTAGACCCCCTCCCTTTAGTGCAGACCCCCTTCAGTGCAGACCCCTGCCCTTTAGTGCAGACCCCCCTTCAGTGCAGACCCCCTCCCTTCAGTACCTCAGATTAGCGTGGCACATGCAAAGAAGGTCTCCTCCCCCTGTGTACACATAAACAGAGAGGAGGGGGAGGCAGCTTCACTCTGCTCGGCTGTGCCTGTGTGACATCCGGGACTGCTCAGACAGCTCGCGACCGTGAGAGAAGTGGATGGTTGGTGGAGTGGTGTCACCCCACCCCCCTTTGCAACGCCACTGCCTCTCCCTGCTCTTACCTGCCTGTCACTGAGCCGCTGCCTAAACCTGCCCCGCAGCGCTGTCACCGCTTCAGTCGCAGAGGGGGGGGGCGCCGGCCTGACACCCCCCCCAGTGTGTGGCACCGGGGGCGGCCCAACCCCCATTTGGTACGCCATTGCATACCTGCACCATATTCTGAGTGCACCAGTTTTAGTATAGTGCAGTTTAGGGACTTGTATATCTTCAACATCTGGACAGACCAAGAATAGGTGTGCTAGAGGTTCAAATTACACTATTCCATCCAAAAGTGCAAATATTGTACAAGAACAGCAACTATGAGGACCCAGTCAGATTGTTTTGACAGGCAGGATAGCAGTCTGGAGCATTTTATTATACACAGAAATGTGTTATATAAGAAAGTTGAAATACAGAAGGCTGTATGATACCCTTGGCAACCCTACTGCCCTAAGCCATGGTGTGTTGGCTATGCAAAAATCCAGCCCTTGTCTGGAGTCCAAAACTGTGCTAAGCCATGAACTACAACTATACCCAAAACAAAAATTTAAATTGTATGTATTAAGTGGACATTAATGGAATAATTAAATTACAAAATTGTTCTCTGTTTACAATATACAGGTACAAAAATTATCAGAGTGGAGAGAACAAAACCATTTTTAGCTAAGCTAAGGAAAGGTTTCTTTCACCTTAGTAAAACTTGAACTTGATATAACTGTAGACAGACTTGACTGAGCAGGGTTATATGAGGACTCTTGTCTGTAATTTGATGTGGCAAAATGTATGTGATATGAGAGGGAATATAATATATTTAGATAGTTTGGCCCGTAGTACTGAAATTAATCAAAATAATTTATACAGAAAAGGCACATTGTTCCTGATAACCTGTATTCTCCAATCATCAATTTCCTTGGACAGGTTTCAAAATGCACTTTTGGATGTAATAACACAGCAGCCAATTTTAAAATGAATAAACTTGCTATATCTATTAAAATATTTTTACTCAAGCTAATTAGAAGTAGAATTATAGCCACAAAAATAAATATCCTACATACTGTATATTTACATGGAAAATTTTGTATACCTTGTTATTTTATGATCTTTGTCTTCCCTGCACCCCAGTTCCCCTTGGACCCCATGACTATGAGTGTCTTTGTGCTTGGTTGGTATTTGCACTTCTCTTTCCACTCTCTGAACCTCTCTGCTGCAGGTTTCCAAACACAGATTTCCCAGGTGAATACATTTACCAGTTTAATTTAAAGAATTAGTAAACTCCACATTTTGATTGTTACCTACAGGTAAGCTTATAATAAAACTTACCTGTAGGTAAAATGAGTATCTGCTAAACGTACATCGTTTAGGATATATTCTAGGGAGCAGCAGCTGGTGATGTTACCGGCGCATGCGCTCTGAAGGAACGGCATACCTGCGCTGTTCCTTCAGAGCTGTGGGCCGTGGTTGAGTGATATCATCGCCGCTAAGCCATTCAAACTTGGTGACTGCATATAGGTATTTCAGCCAATCTTTTTGGCCAGTAAGTAAATTAAAGAAACCCAGTGAATGGGCACCTGTATTAATCAGAATCTTTACCGTTGAATAATTACCATTATTTCAGGAGATTATTTTTTTTATTTATTCCAATTAACTCCTGCCTGGTCTCAGTATAAATGCTTAAAAATTGTCATAAAACAAAGATGCTGTTCCTATTATAAAAAGAACCAAAGTTTTTGTTAAGTGACAGCTTTATACACATTCAGTAGCTAAGACAGACTGGGGTTGATTTACTAAAACTGGAGAGTGCAAAATCTGAAGCAGCTGTGCATGGTAGCCAATCAGCGTCTAAGCTTTTTCAATTAAAGTGATTGTAAAGGCTCATTTAAAAAAAAAAAAAACGACAAACATGTTACGCTTACCTGCTCTGTGCAGTTGGTTTTGCACAGAGCAGCCCTGATCCTCCTCTTCTCAGGTCCCTCTTTGCTGCTCCTGGCCCCTCCCTTCTATTAAGTTCCCCCAAAGTCAGCAGCTTCCTATGGAGGCACTGGAGCTGAGTCACAGCTCTGTGTTTGCATTCAGACACGGGACCCAGGCCCACCCACTCTCTCCCCTGATTGGCTGACTGACTTTGATTGACAGCCGCTGGAGCCAATATCACCACTGCTGTTTCTGAGACAATCAGGAGGCGTGTCACAGATGGCTTAGACATTTGTGGAATTGGCTGGAGAGAGATGGGGCTCAGGTAACTAATTAGGTGGGCTGTGGGGGGCTGCTAAACACCGAAGACTGGGTGAAGATGGAAGCACCTTCAGAGGTGACAGCGTGCCGCTGGAGGGCTTCTTTCTAGGGTAAGTATTTCATAATATGCTAGTAACAATGCATACTAGCACATTATGCCTTTACCTTGCAGAGTTTAAAAAAAAATTGGTGTGGCTTACTACCACTTTAAAAGTGCCGTTTTATACTCTACTAATCTATGGTAATCTTTTGACTTTTTTTTTTTTTTTTTTTTTAAAGTTGTCAGTGATGCGGAATGATTGAAAGATGTAAAGTAGTTGTATACCCTGCTTGATCATTTTTACCTACAGGTAACCCTATAATAAGGCTTATCTGTAGATAAAATGAATGTCCACCCTGCATGCAGCCACTGATGTCAGCGGCATATGCGCTCTGAAGGTCCGGCGGATCCACTTACAGCGTTGGAGTCTGCAAACCCGGAAGAAACACAAAGAGAACATGTCGGCCCCCTCTGTGGTGACCGGGCATGTTGCAGGAGCTTCGTTTTAAGGTATTTCATAATGTGCTAGTATGCAATGCATACTAGCACATTACGCTGTTGTCTTGCAGGTTTTCTTTTTCTTTTTTTTTTCAGCGGTTTACTACTGCTTTAATGATTTAGCTCTTATTTTTTCTTGTACAAAGAGTTTTATTGAAGATATATATCAACAGAATAGTACAAAACAGTGATGGATACTGCTGGTATCCGGCAAGTAGAACTGACATTCAAAGCTTAAAGCCAGGTCTCAGGCAGCTCAAGGCCGAGGCCAGGCGACATACTAAGGAGAGTCTTCATCTCGTGTTTACTTGCCTAGCGGTAAACTGCAAACACAGAATATTATGTTTGCAAACACTCTTGAACATTTAAAGTATGCCTAGCGAGATGTTATGGTAATACGTAACATTGCATTAATAATAAAAAAAGAAAAAAAAAAACAGAAATAATATCAGATTAAATTGATTAACCTCAAAAAAGATAACATATCTTTGTATGGAGTAACTTTTTTCTTTTTTTTTTTCTTTCTCTTTCTTTTCATTACCGTAAATATCCAGTCTCTGTAGACTTAAGCCCAAGGGCCTGAATAAGAAGAAGGAGAGAGATATTGAGATTGGGGGTAGAGGGGGGTGAGAGAAGAGAAAAAAAAAAAAGGGGGGGAGGACCCTGGTGTGGAGGGGACGGAGGCTCATTATAGGGAAAGAAGCGTTAGGTCAAATCTTGATGGACGATTATGGGTCACCCAGGGTTGTCATATCCTGAGGAATTTATCATGCGTGTCCAATAATATGGCCTTAAGCTTCTCGTTTACCATAATATCATTCAGACAGTTTTTAACTGCCTCAAAACTGGGGTTCGGAGTTTTCCATGCCCTTGCTATGGTCAATTTAGTTGCTGTAAAAATATGTGCTGCTAATTGGCGTTCAGGACGAAGAAGTTCTGCAATCGGTTTCCATAAAAGGGCTTCAAAAGGTTCCCGTTTTATAGTGGTATTAAAAAGATTGCGTAGTAGTGCGTATACCCTGACCCATAATCTGCAAACCCTGGGACAGGTCCACCAGATATGTGCCATCGTGCCCTCCTGTGAGCACCCACGAAAACAGAGGGGGGAATAAGATGGGATGAAGCTTGCCAATCTAGCCGGGGTATAGTACCATCTATAGAAGACTTTGTAAGCCTTCTCCAAAAATAGAACATTCTTAGAGCATTTGGATAGCATAATAGTCATACCTTGCCAATCTTCCGGGTCTAATTGTTTTCTAAGTTCGGCCTCCCATTGAAGATGATAGGGTCTCAATGGTGGTGTCTTGGAATTAATTATAGCACTATATATGAGGGAAATCAGACCCGAAGATTGGGGGCGAGATCTACAAAGGCTTTCAAATGGGATCATGGTAAAGGGGGCAGAATGGGATTTTGTAAGCTGTTGGAGAAAATGCCTAATTTGCAGGTAACTGTAATGTTCCTTAAGGGGGATATCGTGTGAGGAACGTAAAGCCGCGAAAGGGATGATCTTGCGAATGGACATCTGTGAAGCCGTTATCAGACCACCATTTAAACTGCAATGGATTATCACAACCTGGTTGAAATAAAGGGCAGTGGAGGAGACGAAGTAATGGGAGATGAGGAGAAATTAGGCCTGCTGAGTACTTAACCGCATCCCACAGTTTAAGGGAGTTAGTCAGACAGGGACCTATGGTAGCGGGGCGATGTGCTTTAGGAAGCCAAGGAAGAGAAGCTAGAGGTGTTGGGTGTGCGTCGACTAAATCCATGGTGGCCCATAGTGGCATTTGTTGTTTCTCAAGGAGGTGAGATATTGGGGCGATACCCGCAGCCGTATAAAATTCGTGCAGATTAGGAACTGATAGGCCACCATTGATTTTGCACGCGTAAAGTACCTGTCTCTTGATCCTGGGTTTCTTGGGGCCCCATATAAACTGCATAATTTTACGTTGATGTATTCGAATGATATGGGGGGGCACATGGACTGGTAGAACTCTAAAATAATAAAATAATAGAGCAGTTTAGGGAGGTACGTCATGCGTACTGTCGCTATTCTGCCAAACCAAGAAATCGGGAGTGTGGACCAAGAGGCAAGCATAGCCTCCAGCTTTCGGAAAAGCGGAGGAAAATTGGCTTGGTATAATCCCGAGTACCTCGGAGTAAGTTTAATACCCAAATAGGGTAGTGAGGTTAACCACTGGAATGAGAATGCCGATTGTAGGGATTCTAGTTCCAGGGCCCGGAGGTTGATAGACATCGCTTTAGATTTTGCCAGGTTAACTGAAAGGCCTGAGAATGAGGCGAAGGAGTCTAAGAGAGAGAATAAATTGGGGAGGGAGAGTCTGGATTTAGTAATGGTTAATAAAATGTCATCCGCAAACAGTGACGATTTGTGCGCAGTGCCTGCTACTTCTACTCCTGATATATCTGGGTGAGAGCGTATGGCCTCTGCCAGGGGTTCGAGAGCTAGTATAAATAAAAGTGGGGAGAGCGGGCATCCCTGATGTGTTCCCCTCTTAATAGGGAAAGTAGGCGATTCATATCCATAGTAACGCACTTTAGCCTGCGGGGAGTGATATATGGCTGAGACCCAACTCAAAAAGGAGGTGCCGAAACCGTAGTGAGTGAGGACCTGTGTCAAATAGGGCCAGGATAAGGTATCAAAGGCCTTATTGACATCTAAAGAAAGAAACATTGTCTCCAGGGACCTTTCATTAGCTATATGTTGGATTTGGAGGAGGGGTCTAATAGCATCTCCTGCCTGCCTACGGGGGACGAATCCCACCTGATCCTTTTTTATCAGGCATGGTAGAAAGGAATTCAGGTGGTTGGCCAGAATTTTCGTCAATATCTTCATGTCAATATTAATTAAAGAGATTGGCCGAAAATTTGCGCAGAATATATATTTTTTGTTAGAGTTTTTGAGTCTATTTCACTTTTCGTCCAATATCTCCTAGTACTTGGTTACTGTCAATGGATGCTTTTTGAAACTGTGTTACGACAGTTCACTACAATTTTTTCCATATGCATATACATCATAACCAGTTGCTAATCCAGGTGCTGGAATAGCAACTAGCCTTATATATTTTTTGTGTATTGTTTTGGATTTTGTTGGTCGTTTATTTTATGCAACTGTGCAGTTGTTTAGTATATCCTGCATACATTATCAGAGTATGTCAAGTCAGGATATACTGTAAAGAGATCACACAGAGTAGCCAAAAAAATCACTTCTAACTGCACTGTATGCATGGAAGTCCCATAGCCACATGTCTTGGAGTTTTGAGTCGCGAGTGCTGGGTGATCTCCCGGGCGTAGGGCCGATCCTGGATGGCAGTGGGGTATCATTGGAAAAATAGGGGGAAACTAATGCGCAAAACCAAGGTGAACTGTATAGATAAGTGAAAGGATATGAGAAGCCGCCAACATATAAAAGTGTTCACACACAGAAAAAATTATTAAATATAAGAAGTATGTGGCGCTAACTAAAGTGTAAAATATAACTAGAGCTGCTCATAAAACTAATTACGGCCAGTAAAAAACATGTAACTCGTGGCAAATCTTCAATATAACATAAAGTCATTCATAAGGGGTTGTAAGCAGTAGTGAGAATGCAAAAAATATTGCATAAAGTGAAAAAATATATATAAAGTGCAACTAAATTTAAACATAGACCGATCTCATAAGGCTTTCAACAAGAAGCCAAAAGACCGGGCACTAATGCAGTATCAACGTGCAATTAAACTTATATAAATGATGACAGTAATGATAACAAGAAAAACTGCAGTGCAATGTAGCTTGAAATTGCAAATGTGACACAGCTAAAGTGGATAAGATCTATAAATGTCCAAAAATCAAATAAAGTGCAAACAAGCAGAGAAAAGGTGCAATGTCCAAGCAAAAGACAGCAAAATATGATCCAGCTCCAATGAGGTGAAAGAAAACAATCAAATCTTCATGAAGCAGTTCATAAATGTAAAAAAGTGTATGTGTAAAGAGACAATCGATGACCACTTCATCCAATCACCATCAGAGAGTGCGCCATTCATTTCCCCCAGCCTCTCACCTCTAATTCAGACCCCTACGGCTCAAGTTGAGCTCAGGTAAACAAAGCAAGCTGACTTCCCGCAATCAATCGACCTCCAACGATCATCTTAGCAAAACCTGGATGATCAGGGGACGGCTTCGGTCTCCGGGCTCAGTAAATATGGTGAGGGCATGTAGTAAGGAAAAAAGGTGGCTTCATTGCATAGTAATTAAAAAAATGTTTGTGAGACACACATGCAGTAACTTACATAAAAATACACTAAAATCAGCAGTAGAACGGGTACTATGTACTGAGCCTGGAGACCGAAGCCGTCCCCTGAACATCCCGGTGAAAGGGTTAATCCTGTGTCTAGGGGGGTCCCTTTTAACCTCTTAGACCTCGGATCGATGTATTATGCATTTCAGATATATCTGGAGCCAAGTCCCAAATTACAAATGAGACGTACATAGTATTATGTCTTGGGAAATGGCTGTATTGGTTTTGCATCCTAGTGATTTTTATTTTTTGCAATATAAACGGAAAAAGACCAAAAATTTTGAAAAAAATTATATTTTCTAATTTTTGTTATAAGAAGAATCCAATAAACTCAATTTTAGTCATACATTTAGGCCAAAATGTATTCAGCCACATGTCTTTAGTAAAAAAAATGTCAATAAGCGTATATTTATTGGTTTGCGCAAAAGTTATAGCGTCTACAAACTAGGGTACATTTTCTGGAAATTATGCAGCTTTTAGTTTATGACTTCCTATCTCATTTCTTGAGGTGCTAAAATGGCAGGGCAGTACAACCCCCCACAAATGACCCCATTTTGGATAGTAGACACCCTAAGAAAATTGCTAAGAGGCATGTTGAGCCCATTGAATATTTTATTTTTTGTCCCAAGTAATTGAATAATGACAAAAAGAAAAAATTTTTTTACAAAAAGTTGTCACAAACCCCCCCCCAAATGACCCCATTTTGGAAAGTACACACCCCAAGCTATTTGATGAGAGGCATGTTGAGTCCATGGAATATTTTATATTTTGCCACAAGTTGCGGGAAAATGACAAACTTTTTTTTTTTTTTTTGCACAAAGTTGTCACTAAATGATATATTGCTCAAACATGCCATGGGCATATTTGGAATTACACCGCAAAATACATTCTGCTGCTTCTCCCGAGTACGGGTATATCACATGTGTGGGACTTTTTGGGAGCCTAGCCACGTACAAGGCCCCGAAAACCAACCACCGCCTTCAGGATTTCTAAGGGCGTAAATTTTTGATTTCACTCCTCACTGCCTATCACAGTTTCGAAGGCCATAAAATGCCAAGATAGCACAACCCCCCCCCCCCCCCCCCGAAATGACCCGATTTTGGAAAGCAGACACCCCAAGCTATTTGCTGAGAGGCATGGTGAGTCCATGGAATATTTTATATTTTGCCACAAGTTGCAGGAAAATGACAAACTTTTTTTTTTCTTTTTTTTGCACAAAGTTGTCACTAAATGATATATTGCTCAAACATGCCATGGGCATATGTGGGATTACACCCCAAAATACATTTTGCTGCTTCTCCTGAGTACGGGGATACCACATGTGTGGGACTTTTTGGGAGCCTAGCCGCGTACGGGGGCCCTGAAAACCAAGCACCACCTTCAGGATTTCTAAGGGTGTAAATTTTTGATTTCACTCCTCACTGCCTATCACAGTTTCGAAGGCCATAAAATGCCAAGATAGCACAAACCCCCCCCCAAATGACCCCATTTTGGAAAGCAGACACCCCAAGCTATTTGCTGAGAGGCATGGTGAGTATTTTGCAGCTCTCATTTGTTTTTGAAAATGAAGAAAGAAAAGAAAAATGTATTTTTTTTTCTTTTTTCAAATTTCAAAACTTTGTGACAAAAAGCGAAATCTGCAAAATACTCACCATACCTCTCAGCAAATAGCTTTGGGGGGTTTTGTGCCATCTGGGCATTCCATGGCCTCCGAAACTGTGATAGGCAGTGAGGAGTGAAATCGAAAATTTACACCCTTAGAAAGCCTGAAGGCGGTGATTGGTTTTCGGGGTCCCGTACACAGCTAGGCTCCCAAAAAGTCTCACATGTGTGTAATTTCACATATGTCCATGGCATGTTTGAGCAATATATCATTTAGTGACAACTTTGTGCAAAAAATATATTTTTTTAAAGCAAAGGCCCTACATAATAAAATGTTGGGTGTTTAATTTTTTTTTTTTTCACACAGTATTTGCGCAGCGATTTTTCAAACGCTTTTTTTGGAAAAAACACACTTTTTTTAATTTGAATGCACTAAAACACGCTATATTGCCCAAATGTTTGATGTAATAAAAAAGATGATCTTAGGCACGACATGCTTTAAAATTGCGCACAAACGTGCAGCGGCGACAAACTACATACATTTTTCAAAGCCTTTAAACGCCTTAACAGGTTACCACTTTAGATTTACAGAGGAGGTCTACTGCTAAAATTACTGCCCTCGATCTGACCTTCGCGGTGATACCTCACATGCATGGTGCAATTGCTGTTTACATATGACGCCAGACCGACGCGTTCGCCTTTGCACGAGAGCAGGGGGGGACAGGGGTGTTTTTTTTTGTTTTTTAATTATTTATTTTGCTTTTTTATTTTATTTTTAAACTGTGCCTTTCATTTATATATTTTTTTATCATTTTTATTGTTATCTTAGGGAATGTAAATATCCCCTATGATAGCAATAGGTAGTGACAGGTACTCTTTTTTTGAAAAAATTGGGGTCTATTAGACCCTAGATCTCCCCCCTCTGCCCTCAAAGCATCTGACTACACAAAGATCGGTGTGATAAAATGCTTTCCCAATTTCCCAATGGCGCTGTTTATATCCGGCGAAATCTAAGTCATGAAATGCTCGTAGCTTCCGGTTTCTTAGGCCATAGAGATGATTGGAGCCGTTCTGGTCTCCGGTCAGCTCTATGGTCAGCTGGCAGAACCACCGGCTGCATTCTCAGGTTCCCTGTTGGGACAGGAGAGCTGGAGAAAACCATGGAAGACGGTGGGGGGGGGGAACATTCCCTCCCACTGCTTGTAAAAGCAGTCTAGAGGCTAATTAGATACCAACAAGACCTGGGGAATGCCCAGGAAAAAATCCAAGCCTACTTACCACCAGCTCGCGGATAACCAATTAACCTGTCTAACAGTATTAAACAGTTAAAAACAGGGGTTTAGTCCGCACGCATTTGAGGCTAATTAGCCACTAGGATTGCTTTTACATGAAAGACGACCGCTGGCTGAAAAGAATGATACCAAGATGATACCTAAACCCGCAGGCATTATTCTGGTATAACCACTCAAAGTCCAGCAACATACCAGTACGTTGCTGGTTCTTGTTGGGCATATATTGTAATCTTTTTTTTTTTCATGCAGCCTGTGGGTTGAAAGAAAAAAAGAGATTGATCGGTGGGTATGCCCACCATTAGAATACATCCCTTCATCCACCCACTTCTAATGATGGGCATACATGCACCGTTTATATATGCCGAAGCATGGGGGCATCCACCCCAAAAGGTAGGAGCAAATCGCTCCTCCGCCCCTGCTGCCCCCATGCTTCGGCATATATGCTCTTTTTTAAACTGTGGTGGTGAAATCACCTCCTACAGCACTGGAGTCACGGCTTTATGTATCGTGGGAGCAAACGCTGTTGCTGTCAAGATAGGAAAATCTGCGCTGCAGCTGAATGACGTACCTGCTAAGAAAATGATGGTTTACATAAAAATTTTACAATAACAATAAACAATACAATATACAAAAACAATTACAATATACAAAAACAATAAAACAAAGTAACATTACAGTATAACAGTAATGCCCCGTACACGGTCGGACTTTGTTCGGACATTCCGACCACAAAATCCTAGGATTATTTCCGACGGATGTTGGCTCAAACTTGTCTTGCATACACACGGTCACACAAAGTTGTCGGAAAATCCGATCATTCTGAACGCAGTGACGTAAAACACGTACGTCGGGACAATAGTTTTCATCTCTTTATTTATTCTGAGCATGCGTGGCACTTTGTCCGTCGGATTTGTGTACACACGATCGGAATTTCCGATAACGGATTTTGTTGTCGGAAAATTTTATAGCCTGCTCTCAAACTTTGTGTGTCGGAAAATCCGATGGAAAATGTGTGATGGAGCCCACACACGGTCGGAATTTCCGACAACAAGGTCCTATCACACATTTTCCGTCGGAAAATCCGACCGTGTGTACGGGGCATAAGACTTACCAAACCTGCAAAGCAAATACATAAAAAACATAGTAAAAAGTAAAACATTTTTTAACGCAACCTGTGCCTAAAATATATATATATGCCGAAGCATGGGGGCATCCACCCGCAAAAGCTAGGAGCAAATCGCTCCTCCGCCCCTGCTGCCCCCATGCTTCGGCATATATGCTGAAGTATGTAACTGTGGTGGTGAAATCACCTCCGACAGCGCTGGAGTCAAGGCTTTATGTATCGTGGGAGCAAACGCTGTTGCTGTCAAGATAAATAAATCCGTGCTGCAGCTGAATGGTGTACCTGAAAACAAAAAAACAGTTAACAAGAAAACACAGTAAACAGTAAAGTATAAAAAAATTACATACCTGAAAAGCAAACAGGATAAAACATGATAACAATAAAACATTGCAGAATAGAATACAGAAAAAAAGAGCAGAACAATAGACAGAATAGAGAGCGAGAGAACAATAAAACAACTATTTTCTATTTTTGTTTTTTTTATTTCATATATATATTTTTTTTTACACTTTATTTTGTAACTAACTTTTGTAACTGTAACCAGTTCCAGGTTCGGGTCTCTCAAAATGCGATGGCATCTTGGGAGACCCTGTGAAAGTGTCCCTAGTCTGTGCAATGCTGTACCCAACGCTAAAACTCCACTAGAGTATGGTAGCGTTCAAAACATTCACCAATGCAAAGACCAGGATTGTCAGGACAGGAGGGACAATAATAGAGGGGGTGTCACGCCTATATCCGCACTTTCTGTAGACACAACATTTTCTTTGGGGGGCTCGTTGGGTAGGGGTACGTGGGAGGACATAAGGAAAATGCCTCTCCTGCAGCTCATGGTTGGGGATGGTGAGATGGAGCACCGTCTGGAAAAGAAGGGCTCTGACGATCTCTTCCTGGAATTTAAGGAAGGATCCAGGCCGTCCTAAAGCTCTGTATAGCACATGAGCGTTCAGCAAAGCCAATTGAAATAAATAAACAGACACTTTTTTATACCAGCGTCTGGCCTTACGGGCAACTAGGTACGGTGCCAACAACTGGTCATTGAGATTTACCCCTCCCATATTTTTGTTATATTCGTGGACACAGAGGGGTTTCTCCACAACACCAGTCGCCGTAGTAATTTGGACCGTCGTGTCTGCATGAAGGGAGGTCAGAACGAAAACATTCTTATTATCCCTCCACTTCATAGTGAGCAAGTTATTACACTTCAAGCAGGCTCTCTCCTCCAGCCTAAGACGGGAATCTACAAGCCGCTGGGGAAAGCCCTGGCGATTAGATCGAACAGTGCCACATGCTCCAATCTGATGATCAAAAAGGTGACTAAATAGTGGCACGCTCGTGTAATAATTGTCCACATATAAGTGGTACCCCTTTCTGAATAAGGGTGACACCAAGTCCCACACAATCTTGCCAGCGCTTCCTATGTTGTCAGGGCAGTATGTCGGCTCTACATCTCTTCCCTCGTAAACCATAAAACTACATGTATAAACTGTGGCCCTGTCACAGAGCTTATACATCTTGACCCCGTACCTGGCACGCTTGCTGGGAAGGTACTGTTTGAATGACAAGCGGCCAGAAAACTTAATCAGGGACTCATCAACGCAGACAACTTGATGGGGAGTAAACAAGTCTGAAAAACATTGTTTGAAGTGGTTTACGAAGGGCCGAATTTTGTAAAGCCGATCGTATCCAGGGTCTCCACGAGGACGACAGAGTTCATTGTCATTGAAGTGCATGAACCGCAAAATCTGCTCGTATTGTGCCCTGGCCATGGAAGCAGAGAACACGGGCATATGGTACATTGGGTCAGTGGACCAATATGACCACAACATACTCATTTTAACTAATCAAGTGACGTAAAATCAACTGTTTCCAACTGAATGCCGGGTTGGCCAGTGAATGGGGGAAGTACAGGTGCTGCAGAAGTGGTGGGTTCCGAATTAGGATTGGCGAATTCTGCAGGAAGGACACTATGGGCAGGACGGGCCTGTCTTTGTCTTCTTGGTGGCAGCAGGACACTACTTGTGCTAGCCACCTCACCAGCTTGAACTACACTTATGGGACTCGCCACGTCACAACGTGTTACTGCAGTCCTGGATGTATGACCAGGGTGTACTAGGCCGCTGGTGCTTGCCAGTTCACCAGTAGGAATAGCGGCGCTAGTACTTCTCTGATCCATACGAGAGCCCTGCGGTTCTTGCACCTCAACAGCAGAAGAAGAAGATTGGGGTCTGGTACACCTGACCTTGGCAGGGACCACAACTCCGTCGTCAGAGCTATCTGTCATGGAGCCACTGCTGTCTACAGGTTCGTATTCTGAGCCTGAATCTGACATATGAGTGACTTCCTCTTCACTATCTGTCATGCTCAGAAACGTGTAGGCCTCTTCACTAGTGTACCTTCGATTTGCCATTTTGGGCTCTAAATTTAGTGGTACACTAGTGAGAAGCACAGGTAGAAAAGCTCCTAGACTGTTAGCGACTGTATCAAACGTTACCAAAAAGCTGTTAGCGATCGCAGGGATCAGGCCTGACTCTGCAAACGCTGCAGTTATGTGTTTAGTGTTTTGTAAGTGACAGTGATCAATCAATACTGCACTTGGGTGGGCTGGGCTGGGCAGAGGGGCAAAATGCAGGTGCTAGCAGGTATCTGGGCTGATCCCGCTAACACTGCGTTTTTGGGGACCCTAAAATGCTGGGGACGCTAGTATAGATAATAAACTATAAAAAGCTGACGGCGAACCTAAATACTTACCTCCTAACTTACCTCCCTAACCTGTGACACTAATACAGCGATCAGAAAAATGATCGCTTAGTGACACTGGCGACGGGGAGTGATCACGGGGTTAAACCTTTATTAAGGGGTGTTAGGGGGTACCCTAGACCTAAAGGGGTGTAACACTAACTGCCTTACCACCTATAACTGTCACAAATGACACCAATGCAATAATCAGAAAAAAAAAACTGCTATTGGTGTCACTGTGACAAGGGGTGCAGGGGGGTGACTGGGGGGTGAAATGTGTGCCTGAGTGTTCTACTGTAAGTGTTGTGGTGGTGCACACTTACTTGATGTCTTCTCTCTTCGAAAGCCGGAACGAAAAGGCTTCACGAGGAGAGATGACATCACTTCCTCTGCCGCTGTTTACATTACAGAGGCAGAGGAAGCATTTCATTCGTCAGGAGCGATTGCGAGGGGGTGGCCACGAATAGATGGCCTCCCCCTCAGCACGGATCGCTCCTGTAACGAAGCCGACCGCCGCAGCCACCAGGGGGGTCCGATCAGACCCCCCGCCCACGGGCAGGCAGGGACGTACAGGTAAGTCCTTATGCCTGCCTGTGCCATTCTGCCTACGTACATCATCGTGCGGCGGTCGGCAAGTGGTTAAAGAGGTATTCTAACTGTACATATTATTTAAGATGGCTGACAGAACAAGATGGAGGCATTAACATAACCTTTCAACACCCTCTTAAGTCATGAATATGACTTTCTACAGATCTTCAGCCTCTTGAAATCTACGATTCTTTCTACATTTGTTGTATTCAGTTACATAAAGCTGTAGCTATTGTGTATATGCGTGAGAAAGTTGGTCTGGTGTAGTGAATTTGCTAATACAAAGCAAAATAAGCTTGAAAATCAGGTAGCCTATCAATCCTAACAATAGTACTATGATAATCATAATCAGTATGTCCTTTAACCATGAAAACATTCCACCTAAACCCAAACTAGAAAAGGGGTTCCATCCATAATTACCTATGTACTGGAAGTAACTTGTATGTGAGGCTCCTGAGTCTGGCCTAGGGCTGACATGATTGATGCTAACTGTGCTAAATAACACCATCCTTTCACTCCTGCGGGGATCCATGGGTAACAAATTTTACCACAGCATATGTATGTATTGTTTCCCAATGAAAAACTTCTTAGAGAACTACGTTGGGGCTCAGCTCCAGCCTCAAGCGCAGCACTAACAAGTTTACCCACAAGTATGCCAGAGGTTGTATTCTTGTATGTAGTAAGTTTACTAATGGTGTTGTTAAGGGATTGATTTTTGTAACTACACAACTGACCTGTATGTCTAAAATTACTAGTGCGGTTGGGAATACCCTTTGAAATGTTGAATACTGACTTGGATGTATTGCCTAACTGAACACACCACTCGGGTTCATACTTAAGACTAGAGTATTTTGCAAAAATGACCTGAGGTTTAGAGGAACAGCTAAAAGTGGGATCTTAGCAGTTTCTGGGTGTAACTTACTACAAATCCAGCATTTTTCATATACTGACTTTCTAGCATAAGCATATTTAAATTTTAACAGTAACATTTTTCCAGAAAAAAAAATGTTTCTTTGATCAATTCATTAGACATCTCTTTTACAGTGATCTCTGGGGTGAAAGTCAGTATGGTTGGTTTGTACTTCGCTTTTACCACATATGAGTTTCAAGGCTCCTAAGTCATCAGGATGATAGATACGGTTAGTTATTATTCAAACTGGGACAAAGATCAGAAGTAGAAATGAGCAACATCACTGTCTTTTATTCCTATGCTTGTCTTTTGAGGACTTAAAACACTTGTTTCGCCTCTTTTCAGCCTTTCTTCAATTCCTGGGCTTAGATCAACCTTCTTTATCCTGCTGGCATGGATCCAGGTAGGACTTTCCTCAGTAAGGATGGCGGTCCTGGTGACGGCTACCACTTTGGTCAATGGTCCAAATGTAACCTCTTGTGGCTTACGACCTTTACGAAGCCTCTGGACCACAACTTGATCACCGACCTGGAACGGGTGGCTTGGTACCTGTGAAGAAGAAGGAGAGGTGCGAGCGACTCTTCTTTCAACAATATCAAGAGTTTCAATCAGTTTTTTTACATATTCCTCCTGTATCTGTTCCAAATCACCTTCCTCCACCATCAAAGGATGACCAGCCCACGGTGTGGGGAATGGCCTACCCATGAGTACCTCAAAGGGGGAATAACCCGTCACACTGTGAGGGGTCATTCTGATTTCAGCTAATACAGCTGGGAGAACTTTTCTCCATTTGCCAAAATTCCCACCTGTAGCTTTCCTTATCCTGTCTTGAATCGTTCTATTCATTCTTTCTACAATCCCTGAACCCTGTGGATGGTAGGGAGGTGAAATTTCCAGTCTATTTTTAGTAATTTTACAAGATCTTGGCAGATTTTAGCTGTGAGGGCTGGGCCATTGTCTGAATTTATTTGTAATGGACATCCCCATCTAGGAATAATTTCCTGTGTGAGGATCTTCACCACAGTTTGTGCATTTTCATTGTTGGTGACAAAGATTTCTGGCCAGCGTGACATCATGTCCACTATGACCAAAAGGTTTTGTTGTTTCTTTCTTTCTTTGGGCATATGTGTAAAGTCTACCTGTAAATGGGTAAACGGTGTTGTTGGGTACTCAAGATGTTCATGCTTTGATTTCTTTGGGTTTGTTGGATTGTTCCTAATGCAAGTGTCACATCTCCGTACAAAAGCTTTGACTAGATTAGGTAGTCCTGCAATGGAAAAATCTGCATCTAGGAGTTCACATGTGACCTGCTAGCCCCTGTGACCCAGTCCATGGTATTGTGCAATGAACAGGGGCACTAGCAACAGGAATACATGGTCTCCCCTCTTGGCAGATTAATCCTGTTTTAGGATCCTTTTGCACTATTCCATCACAGTTCCATTGCGCAATATCATCAGGGGTGGCAAGAGTGTCTCTTTCAGGGAACATGGCTGAGGTGTTAGCATGGGCATTTGAATGTTTGCCTTTTGTGTAGATGCAGCTTCTTTGGCAATTCTGTCAGCTAGTGCATTCCCCTTTTCTATATCAGTCATTTGGCCTGTATGTGCCTTACAGTGCATGATAGCTAGTTTTGAAGGCAACTGAATTGCATCTAGTAATGCTGTGACTAAGTCAGAATGTGAGATGCTCTTTCCGTCTGCTGCTACATATCCTCTGCGAAGCCATATTACACCATGGTCCCAGACCACACCATGAGCATATCTGGAATCGGTGTAAATGTTTACCTCTTTTCCTGCAAACAGCTGGCATGCTCGGGTTAATGCTATCAATTCAGCAGCCTGTGCAGACTGATAGGATATTGGTTTGGCTTCGAGGACAGTATCCGGCAGTTGGACCACAGCATATCCCGCATGATAGACATTATCACTTGGTCTGCTGCAAGAGCCATCAACAAAAACTGTTTGTGCAGTAGGGATTGGTACTGAAAGCATATCTGCTCTAGGTGAAGTGTCCTGATGTATTGATTGTGTACAGTTATGAGGTGGTGGTAAGACCTAATAAGGCATTCAAAATTGGAGCTGGGCCAGAGTTTATTTGAACTTTTTATTTTCAGGTTTGGATTGGACAGGAGGATGACTTCATACCCACTCAATCTTTGTGCTGACATATGCTGAGTATGTAAAGTTTTGAGGAGTGTGGTGACATTGTGTGTAGTATGTAAGGTAGTGTCATGACCCAAGGTAAAAGGTGTTGCCATCTCTACAACCATTGCATAAGAAGCCAGCGCTCTGAGACACGTGGGCATGCCTTGCACCTGTACTGGAACCACCTTTGAGAAAAAAGCTACAAGGCGTAGTCTCCCACCATGTTCCTGGGCCAGTACTCCCGCCATGGTTCTGCAATTTTCCCTGGCAAACAAGTGAAACATTTTGCCATATTCAGGAAGGCCGAGGCTCGGGCTGGTAACCATTGCACATTTCAACATGGTAAAAGCATTTAACATTTCATCAGACCATTTTACAATATCAGACATTTCAGAGAGGGTTGCTTGTCTCAATATATTGTCATAGAAAGAACAGTTGGGTATCCATTGGCGGCAGTAACCAATCATTCCAAGAAAGGTAAGCATGTGCTTCTTGGTAACTGGACGGGGCAGACCCACAAGAGTGGCAGCTCTTTTGTGACTGACTTTCCTAACTCCCGGAGACAGCACAAACCATAGGTATTCAACCTCCTGTTTACACCATTGTAACTTTTTCTTAGACACTTTGTGACCACATACATGTAACCATTTCAATAAGGATAGGTTATCAGCTCGGCAGTCCTCCTCTGAAGAACTACAAATCAAAAGATCAACCTATTGCAACAGTACAGAACCATGAGGGGCAGTCCAAGGCCTGAGGGTGGCTTGGAGTACTATAGAATAGACCACAGGTGAGCCTGTGTAACCCTGGGGCATTCTACACCAGGTAAACTGGCGAGTGTATTGGTCAATCGACACAGTAAAAGCAAAGAGTGGCCGTGTCTCCTCGTCTACAGGGACAGAGAAAAAAGCATTCTTTAAATCATAGTAAAACATTTGGCTGTTGCTGGAATGGAGGACAGGAGTGATGGAACATCAGGTACAATAGGTGCTATTGGGACTATGAGGTAATTTATGACCCTCAAGTCCTGTACAAACCTGAAGGAGCCATCCGGCTTCTTTACAGGGTTAACCGGTGTGTTGTATCGAGAAATAATTTCTTCCAGGATCCCATTCTGCAAAAACTTTTTCACCATTGGCACTATGCCATCCATCTTTTCCTTAGAGAGTGGATATTGTTTGTGACAGATAGGAAATGCAACTTCTTTCAGAGTGACTTTGTATGATGTGCATGAAATAAGTCCTACATCCAGATCTGTTGTAGACCAGACCTGGGGGTCTATATCCTCAAAATCTTCTTCACTACTTTGTTGTGACAGCATTAATAAACCTGGTTTACATGCTACTATAGTGATTTTATCTGAGGAAATGTCTAGACCTCCTACTGAATTGGTTCTAATTGTGATTCCTAGTGGCTAAAACAAGTCTCTTCCCATTAAATTTACAGGGCACCTTGGTATTATCCTAAAAGAGTGTGTGCATATGGTGTAACCTTCATCATCTTCTATTGGTAGGGGTGGGGTCCTATATGTTTTTGTCAGTATCCCATTAATTCCCAAAGAGGGTTCTGCTGGTTCCCATTTGCCTTTGAAATGAACTTCACAAATATTATTCCTTGTGGCCCCACTATCGACGAGATAGGGAAGGGGTCTCCCATTTACTGAAATAACAACCATTGGACTGTCAGTGAATTCATTTGAGACAAAAGGAAAAGCTGGGACACTACCCTCCGGGCCTCATTATTGTTGTTGATTTCCCCATTTGATTGGAAATGTTGAACCTTGTTGGATGGATGCCTGTGGTTGTTGTGTCTGGTTAGGGGCAGAGCTGGAGTTGGGAGTCTGAGGAGAGGTGGGGTGAGGACACTGACTCACCCGGTGATCCTCGGCACCACAGTTATATCATCCATTGTTCCTAGGGTGACTCATCCCTCTTCCATTTCTGCCTCTAAACCTGCCTCTACCTTTTCCTCTAAAGTTTCCCTTTCCTTGGAAATGTTGTGTGGAGACAGGTGATGGCTTTGGTATATCAAAACAACCTGCTGCATCTTTCTGTGAAAGTGCTTTGCCAAAGTCAGTTCTAGGAAGGGTTGACCATTCAGTAATCATCTGTTTGACTGGGACCACTAAATGGCTTTTGAGATTACTCAGGAAAGTCTGGATCAATAATGAATCCATATCTGGCTGAATACCCAAACCGGCTTCCTGTGTCCACACATAATTGAATCTTTTCCAAAATTCAAGAACTGATTCTCCTGTCTTTTGTTTGCATGCTATGGCGGTGGGCAATGAAGATTTTGGTTTAAAAATCTCTAGCATGTGAGCTGTTACTAAAGTCCACATATCATCTCTCCCTTGTTCTGTGTTAAGCTTGTAATCGGTTGCAGCTGTACCCGCCGGTTCTACAGTAGATATAGTTCCGACCTTCGTCCAGTCCCGACCTGTACCTGTCCCTACAACACCCTCAATAATTAAACTGATATCTTCCTGTGTGTAGTTTCTGCCTTTACAAGCTCTTCTCAGGTAGGCGAGAGTGGCGGATTTATGTCTTTATTTTTCTTTCTAAACATTCTGATTAGGTTCTTGTAGATACTCTGAGTCTTTTATTTCTTGGCAAAATGCCAATAAGCACTCCTTATGGTCAGAGGTTCCCCTGATCACAAGCAAGCTTTGTACGTTATTACTTTTCTTATTTTTATAACCAAACAATTTTTATCTATATTTCAAATTTTTGGCAGAGTGCCAACAGGTTCAAACAGTGCCTTCAATTGTGGTAGTACTAACGCCGCAAACAATTCCCCACTATCTATTATGGTTAGGGAGATTAGCACTTGAACCCTGTTGGCAAAAAGCCAAATATCCAAATTTTGCACCTGACTTCCCCTGTGCAATAGATGTCAGTAGCAAAAAGAATTATTCAAATAGCATGTTTTGATCAAGAGTTAGCCTCAGAGTATCATTAACAGAATAAATTTTGAACAAATTCAAAAGTTTTTGGACATACAATAAATATACAACCTTGTTCATGGACCTGTTGCTTTGTGTCTACAACCTCCGGGGACATTACTCACCAAATGTGCCCTGTGGTTCTTGAAACAAAATAGCAGTCCACATATACACTCAGCGCAATTCATTCAGCGTGATACTTTTAAAGCATTTATACAATCATACACAGTTTACACAATATATTGATCGCCAGTCTCTTGTTCTGCCCCAAACAGAACTAAAAACTCTAGAGTACTCTATAAATTCTCTTAAGGTCAAAACACTATTTATATGACTGGTCAACTTTTACTTATGAGAGGTTCTATAACCCAACAGCAGTCTCTATGGGGTGGAAGCTACACGGACCCTGGCAAGTCAATTTCACTCAATAAGAATAAGATTAACTTACTGAAGGGTTAATCAGTTAAGGGTAGACTTCCATCCCGGACGAGCCCCCAGTGCTGAAAGGGTTAATCCTGTGTCTAGGGGGGTCCCTTTTAACCTCTCAGACCTCGGAACGATGTATTATGCATTTCAGATATATCTGAAGCCAAGTCCCAAATTACAAATGAGACGGTATTACACACACGGTATTATGTCTTGGGAAATGGCTGTATTGGTTTTGCATCCTAGCGTCTTTATAGCAAAATTACAGTTCACACAGAATACTAAAAAGAAACATGCGCAGTAGATGTTAAATTTTATCTGCAGTTCCAACTAGTTAAAACAAATACTCATTGTTCTTTGTTCTCAGCTGCTAGATGCAAGGGAGGCTGAAAAAGTGTAGATAAGAAATATGTGAGAACAGTTCATTTAGAAGAATCTCATGCTTAGACAGATATTTGTGAAGTTTAAAGAGGTATTCTAACTGTACATATTATTTAAGATGGCTGACAGAACAAGATGGAGGCATTAACATAACCTTTTACCCGGTTTTGCTGAGACGATCGTTGGAGGTCGATCGATTGTGGGAAGTCAACTTCCTTTGTTTACCTGAGCTCGACTTGACCCGTAGGGGTCTGAATTAGAGGTGAGAGGCTGGGGGAAACAAGTGGCGCACTATCGGATGGTGATTGGATGAAGTGGTCATCGATTGTCTCTTTACACATGCACTTTTTTACATTTATGAAATGCTTCATCAAGATTTGATTCTTTTCTTTCACCTCATTGGAGCTGGATCATATTTTGCTGTCTTTTGCTTGTACATTGCACCATTTCTCTGCTTGTTTGTACTTTATTTGATTATTGTACATTTATAGATCTTATCCACTTTAGCTGTGTCACATTTTCACTTTCAAGCTACATTGCACTTCAGTTTTTTTTTTGTTATCACTACTGTCATCATTTATCAAAGTTTGATTACACATTGATACTGCATTAGTGCCCAATCTTTTAGCTTCTTGTTGATAGCCTTATGAGATCGGTCTATGTTTACATTTAGTTGCACTTTATATTTTTTTCTTCACTTTATGCACTTTATGCAATATTTTTTGCATTCTCACTACTGCTTTCAACCCCTTATGAATGACTTTATGTTATATTGAAGATTTGCCACGAGTTACATGTTTTTTTTTAATTAGTTTTGATTAGTTTTTTACATTTTAGTGGGGTATCATCCCCACCCTGCACACATGAAATGTTCCCCAGGGAATGATCAATGTGGCAGAGGACAGCTATGAGCACCAATCTCCCTGTATAGCCTTTCAGCTGACAGCCTCATCGTCTCCTCTCCCTTCCGCGGCTATAGAGGGAAATCAGCGCTCACAGCTGTCCCTCCCGATCATTCCTGGCTGTTTCCTATGCCCTCCCCCGTCAAACTCTTCCGGCTCCATGCCCTCCACCCCCCTACTCCCCCGCAGCTGGCTCCCTCCTCTCCCGCCGGCTGCTGTGGGGGATGTCAGGATGGAGAGCGGAGGAAGGGACCAGTAGATCTGTCATTTACTGGTCCCTTGCTTCTCTGAATGGGACACAGTGAGCAAGATCGCTCCTGTGTCATGTGAAAACTGAGCAGAGTAACCTGTGTTTACTCTGCTCAGTTTATGACTGGAGAGGAAACTCTGTCTCCTCTCCATTCATCGTCAGTGCTGAAAGGGACTGGGGAATATGTGTCCTCAGGGCTGTCTTTAATATTGATTGGACCCTGGGCAAAAATTTTCTTGCCCCCCCCCCCCCCATGCAATTTCACTCTCCACCTGCTCTGAGACATACAATAAATAGCAGCTAGACTTAAAATCAGTTTACTGTATCAAATCAGTCACCAATTACGATTGGTTGCCAGCGGTTACAGCATATCATTACTGCTTACTGACTGGTTGCTAGAGGTTACAGCACACATCACGGCTCACTGATTAGTTGCTAGAGGTTACAGCAAATGATTTCTGCTTGTTAATTGGTTGCTAGAGATTACTGTACAGTAATACTGCTCACTGGTTGCTAGAGGTTACGGCACATCATCTCCTCACTGCAGGGGGGCATGATATACATATGAATGCCACCTTTATTTACATATCAATGCCACCAGCTGCAGCTATTTACTTATGAATGGCACCATTATTTACATATGAATGCCAATTATTTACATGTAAACACAGGGTCTGCAGGTGAGTCATCTGTACAAAACAGTAGGGCAGAGCTTGGCAGCATTAGTACCAGCACTTCACACTGAGATATCGGGACACAGCACAGGACTAAAACTTCAAGGGACAAGGGAATTTAAACTGGGATAGTTGGCAAGTATGAGGCAGCTGCTTTGGGCCCCACAACAATGACAGGGCCAAGGGCAGCTGCCCCTTTTGCCCTGCCTTAAAGACGGCCCTGTGTGTCCTCAGTATATTTCTCTGTCTCAAATGGGAGATGTCAGGGGTCTGTTTAGACCCCTGATATCTCACCAAAGAGACCCCCAACAGATGAAAAAAAATGCAATAAATATTTAAAAATTAAAAACAAATTGTAAAAAAATCAATATGTAAAAATAAGAAACTACTGATACCATCCACTGCTGTACTGACACCATCCACTACCCCCCACCCCAATCATCCCCAAAAATAAAATAGTAAAAAATAATTTTAAAAATAAAATTGTAAAAAAATAATAAAAATAAAATAAATTCTGACACTGTCCGCTGCCTCACTGACACCATCCACTGGCCCCTAAAAAGCACTTTGAAAAAATAAAAAAAAAATACAAAAATATTAAATTGAAAACCGGAGATAACCAGGTGCAAATTACGCCACCCCTGACCTGTATTACCACCTCCGCGCTATGTTAATAAACCCTACCAAAGCTGCCACTTAACAATAAAATGTATATTCACCGAAGGAAAATTATAGATGATATAGTGGCGCTTATCCCCAGGTGGGGAGATGCCAGACACTCTTATCCAGCCAGTGAGCTGAATACAGACGTGACTAGAGAAAAAGTGAAAACACATATATTGCTAAATATCCCAAAAAGTAAAAATTGATATTAAATAAAATAAATTATTCAATAAATTCAATATGAGCTAATATAAATTATAACACTCAGTGAAAGTGATATACAAATATATAAATCCAAGAAAAAATATATATATAATGAAAATTGAACACAGTAAATATCTATAAAGTCCAGAAACCAATCAATTGTGAAAAATAATTGTGAAAATATTTGAAGAAAGTCCAAAAAAAGAGTGAGGGTGACTCCAAAACTGCTCAGCTGTGTTTTCAAACATCCACCACACCTCTGTGATGTGAATCCACTCCCTGCTGAAATTCAAACTCACCAGCTGTTAAGGCCTCTCACTCTCGTGTTTGGCCTGACAGAGCCTCTAACCCACTTACATGGGGGTTAACATGCGAGCATACACCTCCACTGCTCCATAGGAACACCGCTTTTCTCAGGTTGGTAGTATGACATAAACATAAAAGAAGCTCCAATAGTGTAATCTCGTTTAAAAGATTTAATCACATATAAAACAACTTGTAATGAACTCACATTTAAAATAAAATAACAGGCAAGTCACTTCACGGCAAATGGAGAACTCCCACAGCACAGCAAGCAATAGCAACTGAAATAACAACAGGCAGGCCACGGCGGATCCAGGAGGTGTGTGTGCTCACGTTCGTCTCACCCGTCTGCAGCACTCGTCCCTTCACTCCCTCCTCTAGTACTCGTGTGAGATCGCCGTGTAGCTACGCCCCGACATGTTTCATCATAAAGATTTAATCATGGGGTTGGCTACCCGGCGAATCAATCAAACTATTTAACCACACCAGAATTAGAGTGGGCGGGTGCAATTCACTCAGCATTCACACACTTCCTGTGTCTCCGTGTGTGCAATCTATAGCCCTTCTCTTCATTCTGGTTCACAGTTCTATATTGAATATATTTCAATCAATATTTAAAAGTTATTTTACAGATAAATGCGTGGCGATCAGCTTAACAATATCCCTATCCTCTACATTAGAATGCTAACCATCATACCAAGGGGTTATTACTTCCCAGATATTTCTCACAAAGGTTGAATTGTCTTAAAACGAATCATTTCTACCCCACATTAGAAGTCAGTGCAATATATCCACATTCATAATGAATATACATAGTGAAAAATATTTAAAAAAAAGAATAAAGAATAGGATAAAAGTAAAAAATTCAAAATTACAAAAAAATATATATATATATATATATATATATATATATATATATATATATATATATATATATATATATATATATGTATATATATATAAAAAATAAAGCTAAAAAAATAAAAAATAAAAAATAAAATATAAAAAATAAAAAATAAAAATTAAAACATTAAAATGAAAAAAAAAAAAAAAAATAATAATAATAATAATAATAATAAATCAAAAATAATAATAATAATAATAATAAAAAATCAAAAATAAAAAATAATAAACAATAAATACAAAAAAAAATAATACAAAAGGAGAAAATAGTGATAGGAAACTACACAATAAATAATAATTCCTAGTGAAAAACATGCATGTATATAGACATCTGCATATACAAATATACATGCATGTAAGTGTAAGCATAAAAGACATAAGTACAGTGTAAATCATAATATGAAATTATAAGTGTGCAATCATATTTAAATATGAACTACTACATTATATCATACATGTCTCTCAATTTCCCCATGTGTGACATATTATATTATCATATTATCATAAATCATATTATGATTTACACTGCACTTATGTCTTTTATGCTTACACTTACATGCATGTATATTTGTATATGCAGATGTCTATATACATGCATGTTTTTCACTAGGAATTATTATTTATTGTGTAGTTTCCTATCACTATTTTCTCCTTTTGTATTATTTTTTTTATTATTATAATTTTTTTTTAATTATTTTTTTTATTTATTGTTTATTATTTTTTATTTTTTATTATTATTATTATTATTATTATTATTATTATTATTATGATTATTATTATTATTATTATTATTATTGATTTTTTATTATTATTATTATTATTTAATTTTTTTTTTTTTTTTTTAGCTTTATTTTTTATTTTTATTTTTTATATATTTTTTTTGTAATTTTTAATTTTTTACTTTTATCCTATTCTTTATTCTTTTTTTTAAATATTTTTCACAAGAATATTTTTCACTATGTATATTCATTATGAATGTGGATATATTGCACTGACTTCTAATGTGGGGTAGAAATGTTTCGTTTTAAGACAATTCAACCTTTGTGAGAAATATCTGGGAAGTAATAACCCCTTGGTATGATGGTTAGCGTTCTAATGTAGAGGGAAGGGATATTGTTAAGCTGATCGCCACGCATTTATCTGTAAAATACCTTTTAAATATTGATTGAAATATATTCAATATAGAACTGTGAACCAGAATGAAGAGAAGGGCTATAGATTGCACACACAGAGACACAGGAAGTGTGTGAATGCTGAGTGAATTGCACCCGCCCACTCTAATTCTGGTGTGGTTAAATAGTTTGATTGATTCTCTGGGTAGCCAACCCCATGATTAAATCTTTATGATGAAACAAGTCGGGCGTAGCTACACGGCGATCTCACACGAGTACTAGAGGAGGGAGTGAAGGGGGACAGAGTGGAGCTCCGTCCCTACGAGTGCTGCGGACGGGTGAGACGAACGTGAGCACACACACCTCCTGGGTCCGCCGTGGCCTGCCTGTTGTTATTTCAGTTGCTATTGCTTGCTGTGCTGTGGGAGTTCTCCATTTGCCGTGAAGTGACTTGCCTGTTATTTTATTTTAAATGTGAGTTCCTTACAAGTTCTTTTATATGTGATTAAATTTTTTAAACGAGATTACACTATTGGAGCTTCTTTTATTTTTATGTCATACTACCAACCTGAGAAAAGTGGTGTTCCTATGGAGCAGTGGAGGTGTATGCTCGCATGTTAACCCCCATGTAAGTGGGTTAGAGGCTCTGTCAGGCCAAACACGAGAGTGAGAGGCCTTAACAGCTGGTGAGTTTGAATTTCAACAGGGAGTGGATTCACATCACAGAGGTGTGGTGGATGTTTGAAAACACAGCTGAGCAGTTTTGGAGTCACCCTCACTCTTTTTTTTTTTGGACTTTCTTCAAATATTTTCACAATTATTTTTCACGATTGATTGGTTTCTGGACTTTATAGATATTTACTGTGTTCAATTTTCATTATATATATTTTTTTTCTTGGATTTATATATTTGTATATCACTTTCACTGAGTGTTATAATTTATATTAGCTCATATTGAATATATTGAATAATTTATTTTATTTAATATCAATTTTTACTTTTTGGGATATTTAGCAATATATGTTTTTTCACTTTTTCTCTAGTCACGTCTGTATTCAGCTCACTGGCTGGATAAGAGTGTCTGGCATCTCCCCACCTGGGCATAAGCGCCACTATTTCATCTATAATTTTCCTTTGGTGAATTTGGTTTATAAAAATATTAAATTGTAAAAAAAGAAGAAGAAGAAAATAAAAATAAAGAACTACTGACACTTTCCACTGCCCTACTGACCCCATCCTGCACATACTACCCACCGCTGTACACTCCACACTCCTCACCTGCACATTATACCCACTTACATACACTCCGCACTCCTCTCCTCCACATACTACGCACCTCCATACACCCCTCTCCTACACATACTACTCACTGCCGTAAATTCCACACTGTACATTACCTATTTAACATTATTGCATTCTGCACTTGGTAAGTCATCTCAGACTATTCACCCCCTTTAAGCCACACCCAATATGTAGCGCAATTTAAGCCATGAGCTTGCCACCTCCTTGAAATGAGCTTGCCATCTCTCTAAAATTAGTTTTTGCAGGTTGGGATGTCTGCTTAATATTTTCACATACCATTTGATTACTTTCCTGTTTTACCATATAATATTTTTAACAATTTAACAAAAAGCTTACATTTTAAAATAAATCTGCGATATTACGATCATAAGGTTTGTTGAATGGAAGAGAGATTGGGACTTTGAATGGAGCATATTCAAAGTCCTGTGCTGGGCTTACACAGATGCACCATGTCCTACAGACGATCTACCATGCTTTTAGTGCGATATATTTTAGACCTTACATATTCTATAGTCCTATAGGGAATTCTGTCATGGAGATTGCATGTGTGAAAAGAAAAGTCAAAATGTGAACAAGACCCCCAGTGGGGGTATAAGTAGCACCCAACACACCCAGGGCTCCTCCCATATAATCATGGATAGGAAGCCAGCACCCATTGTTGCCTGGAAAAGGAAAAGGAGTGGTGAGTTCAAAGCAGAAGAAAACACACCACAGAGAGGAAAAGAATAGAAAGGTGCAAAATCGCATGAGGATCATGCAATTTCACAAAAAAGGAGAAAAGTGAGGAAAAGCAAGAACAGGTGTATGATCATAAACAAACATGTGAAAGAGTGAAATGGTGTATGGTAAATAGGGGAGAAGCACTTACCGAAGAAACCCCACGAAATTGCACAAAAGAGGTCAAGGACCACAGTGCATGAAAGTGTATGGAGTGCTCATGGAAGGACTAACTGGCCTCTCATGAGTGTTTTACAGCCCTCAGCCTCATCAGCGCACCCCACCCAGCCTCATGCTGGCATGACAAGAGGGGGAGGAGCATCCTCGCCGGAAAGGCCAAAGCTGCCTATTGAGGACCAAGGAGACTCCCATCTGTCAGCCAAGATGGCCAGATGTACTCGCACCTGCAGCACCCCACCTTAAAGGTGCCCCTCATACAGGGCGGTGGTGTTGCGCCAACGCGCGAAGGATGCATCCGCCCCATCTCCAGCCAATCAGTAGGAAGGGGGAGGAGCCCCGAGGTGCGTCGCAGCTCCCAAGGCAGACACAACAACAGCCCAAAATTCCCAGGCACCACAGCACAGGACATATATAACATGTAGGGTCTAAAATATATCGCATTAAAAGCACATAAGGTTTGTCATTGCTGTCCCCTTCCTGTAAATTCTGAATATGTGGCAGTCTTGATTGTGATGAAGAAAGAGCAAAGTTGAACCTCTTATTTCATGCTGGTGACTTTAGTTTACATGTAGCACAATAGTAGATTAATTTCATACTATCCTGAAGAACTACATTATCATGCAATCAATTGCTCAGAAGAAAGGGAGCTTAGAATGAGATCACTAAATATAAACACTGACTTAAAGAGGAAGTAAACTCTGCATTTTTTATTGCGTTTTTCAGATCATATAATATGTAGTAGTATTTAAAATAATTGCCCTGTCTAATATCTGCAAAAACGCTTGTTACTTACTGTATTTAGAAGTTTTTAGTAAAACCTTCTTCCGGGATTAGGCTGCACCATCTTGAGTATTGATTTCTGAGTCCCCTGTGGACTTTATTTCCACCCTTCCTTATTTTCCCTTGCTGAAATCTCGCACATGCGCGAGCATGTGTTACCGAGCCTCATTTTCGGTCGACTTTCCTATGGCAACCAAGCAAGGAAGCTGGGAAACACTGCTCAGTCTCGCGTGTCTTCAAAGCGGTGCTGCACAGAGCAGAACTCTCAGACACGGCATGATGCTGGAGGGGGAACGTCGCACAGAGTGTGCCGTAAATTGAAGGATGGACAGCGCATGCGCTGGGGACATAAACATTGCGGGACAAAATATAAGAAAAAAAAACAAGTAAGGAATATTTTACAGACAGTGATCAGTAGCTTTATTAATAAGGATTATAATGAGCTGAAGTTGTGATAGAGGGTTTACAACCACTTTAAGGTTGAATTATCATCTTATTTGCACGGCTGACCCCCAAGCAAGGCGAAGATTAGACACTTAGAAGATGTTAGAAGTGCTAGTTAATTTCTCATCTAGTTAATTTCTCATTAGAAAGGGTACGGTCTTCTTATAAGCTGCTGTTTAGATATATTGCATGGTTTCCTGGTCGTAGCTAAGTGAGTTTTGCTGATCTCATTACGTGGTAAATTAGGATGTCACTGGTATTTCACAGCTTTTTGACCTTTGCCTCCAATAAACATGCTCTTTCCAGAAATCCCACTGAGGACCTGTTATACAGCTTTTTCTTTTTACTACTGACATATTTGTTAAGAGAAAACTTTTATGTTACCAATATTCACACAGGTTATATAGAAATTAGAAGGCTTTTATTCATCTACATTCTTATATGTATTCTTATACAGTATCTCACACAAGTGAGTACACCCCTCACATTTTTGTAAATATTTTATTATATCTTTTCATGTGACAACACTGAAGATATGACACTTTGCTACAATGTAAAGTAGTGGGTGCACAGCTTGTATAATGCCCCGTACACACGATCCGAAAATCGTACGAAAAATGCCGCATTCGAAACGATCGTACGATAATCGGATCGTTAGTACAGAGCTTTCGAGAGCCGATCAGGACAGTTCATCCGATATTATTCTATCGGACATGCACGGAAATTTTTTCCGTACGATGCCCGATCGTACGATTTTCGTTTAATCGGTACAGCTATCGTTCGAAAATGCAATACAAATGCATTGCAACACATGACATCGTTTCCGAATTTTTATTCTGTCGTACGGGAATTTTCGGGACTTTAGTAAACTCATCAGATTCGATGTGAGATTAGCAGGCAAACAAAAACGGACGATCATTCGTCCGATATTCGGATCGTGTGTATGGGGCTTCACAGTGTATATTTTCTGCCCCTTCAAAATAACTCAACACACAGCCATAAATGTCTAAACCGCTGGCAACAAAAGTGAGTACACCCCTAAGTGAAAATGTCCAAATTGGTCCCAAAGTATCAATATTTTGTGTGGCCACCATTATTTTCCAGCACTGCCTTAACCCTCTTGGGCATGGAGTTCACCAGAGCTTCACAGGTTGCCACTGGAGTCCTCTACCACTCCTCCATGACGACATCACAGAGCTGGTGGATGTTAAAGACCTTGCGCTCCTTCACCTTCCGTTTGAGGATGCCCCACAGATGCTTAATAGGGTTTAGGTCTAGAGACATGCTTAGCTAATCCATCACCTTTACCCTCAGCTTCTTTAGCAAGGCAGTGATTGTCTTGGAGGTGTGTTTGGGGTCGTCATCATGTTGGAATACTGCCCTGCGGCCCAGTCTCTGAAGGGAGGTGATCATGCTGTATTTCAGTATCTCACAGTACATGTTTGCATCCATTGTTCCCTCAATGAAATGTAGCTCCCCAGTGCCGGCAGCACTCATGCAGCCCCAGACCATGACACTCCCACCACCATGCTTGACTGTAGGTAAGACACACTTGTCTTTGTACTCCTCACCTGGTTGCCGCCACACACGCTTGACACCATCTGAACCAAATAAGTTTATCTTGGTCTCATCAGACCATAGGACATGGTTCCAGTAATCCATGTCCTTTGTCTGCTTGTCCTCAACAAACTGTTTGCAGGTTTTCTTGTGCATCATCTTTACAAGAGGCTTCCTTGTGGGACAACAGCCATGCAGACCAATTTGATGCATTGTGCGGCGTATGGTCAGAGCACTGACAGGCTAACCCCTCCACCCCTAACCTCTGCAGCAATGCTGGCAGCACTCATATGTCTATTTCCCAAAGACAACCTCTGGATATGACGCTGAGCACGTGCACTCAACTTCTTCGGTCGACCAAGGCGAGGCCTGTTCTGAGTGGAACCTGTTCTGTTAAACCACTGTATGGTTCTGGCCACCATGCTGCAGCTCAGTTTCAGGGTCTTAGCAATCTTCTTATAGCTTAGGCCATCTTTATGAAGAGCAACAATTCTTTTTTTTCAGATCCTCAGAGAGTTCTTTGCCATAACGTGCCATGTTGAATATCCAGTGACTAGTATGAGAGAGTGAGAGTGATAATACCAAATTTAACACACCTGCTCCCCATTCACACCTGAGACCTTGTAACACTAACTAGTCACATGCCACCGGGGAGGGAAAATAGCTAATTGGGCCCAAATTTTCTCTTTGGGTGTACTCACTTTTGTTGCCAGCAGTTTATATATTAATGGCTGTGTTTTTTTAGTTATTTTGAGGGGACAGCAAATTTACACTGTTATACAAGCTGTACAGTCACTACTTTTACATTGTAGCAAAGTATAATTTCTTCAGTGTTGTCACTTGAATAGATATAATAAAATATTTACAAAAATGTGAGGAGTGTACTTACTATTGTGAGATACTGTGTATCAAAACATACTGAGATTCAATGCAATTACAGAAATATTCTCTTTGCATTATTCAAAAATATCTGTAAACCCATTATCCCCCTATCATCTTAAAACCTACTGCTTGGCTTATATACAGTACAATGTATGTACACTAAACTGTATGTTTTGAGTACGAATGCGGTTCAGGTTAGGCATGGGTTTGAGTCAAATAACCAAATAACTCTATTCTTAAGTGCACCAAAGTTTAACATCCCCTTTCACTTTATTGCCACAGCTGATAATAAAGTTATGCATTTCCCTGTATTCATAATGTGGTGCAGGCCTAGAGGGAAAGGCATAGGTTCTGCTTGTGGTGAACATCCTCTGCATCTGCAGGACAAAGCAGTGGTTGGACATCACCTTTTGAGAGGCCTTTTCTGGCAGTAGCCCTGCTGTACAGCCAATGCACACAAGGAGGTAGCTGAGTGGCTCGCAAAACCTTGATTTTCATCTTCCTTCTCCCGGATGCAGAGCAGCAAATTTTCCACTAAAGCTGCAAATGTGCCCACTTCTTTTTTCTCCTCTACTGCTAATTCTGCTATAGCACCGTAAACTGGCATAGAGTAGTCAGACAAATTATTTTGCTGAAGAAGGATGCACAAGAATTAATGTAATAAAATACTGATGAGGAGAACACCAATAGTATAGAGAGAGGGTACATTAGGCAGGGAGCAGCAATTGGCAGTGATTTACCTGCAGCTAATGCCAAGTGGACTGGAGCAATGAGAAGCGTGGGGGATGATGAGGTGTCAGACTGTACATGAGTGACAGGCATTGTAGAAAAGGACAGTGAAGGAGAGGCAGAGCAGCAGCAAGGAGGATTTTGTCCAGGAGAAGTGCATTGGACTGGAGGGGCAGCTGTCCTATTCCACCAGATGGTATGCCCCACGGGTACAGACCATTGCTATCACCAGGTCCATGACACATAACTCAGAAGTCCTTCCACACACATGAAAGTCCGCTTGGACTTTGCAAGAAAGCTTTGGACTATTATGTGTTCAGGAGAGGCTTCTGTCCAGCCACTCTGCCATAAAGCCCAGATCGGTGGAAGGCTGCAGTGATGGTTGTCCTTCAAGAACTCTGTTTCATCGCCATACAGGATCTCTGAAGCTCAGTCAGCGTGACCATCAGGTTCTTGGTCACCTCTCTTACTAAGACCCTTCTTCCCCAATTGCTCAGTTTAGCTGGCGGACCAGCTTTTGAAAGAGTTCTGGTTGTGCCAAACTTCTTCCATATGAGAATTATAGAGGCCACTGTGCTCTTGGGAGCCTTCTTTGTAGCAGAATTTTTTTGTAGCCTTCCCTAGATCTGTACCCTGCAATAATCCTATCTCTGAACTCTGCAGGCAGTTTCTTTGACTTCATGGCCTTTGCTCTAATACTGTATGCATTGTCATCTGTGACGCCTTTTATAGAGAGGCGTGTGCCTTTCCATATCATGTCCAATCAATTGAATTTACCACAGGTGGACTCCAAACAAGGTGTAGAAAAAAAAGAACATGAAAGTACAAAACAGCACAACATTCTTTCTTTGGTCCATCTCAGCATACAATCCTGGTTACAAAAGAAGGAACATTGTCTGTCATTAGCATATAACCTATAATTAACCTTCGGTATGGTCAGGTAGCTGAGCCGTAAGTTACATGAGTCGTAAAAAGGGGATGAATAGTTTGAACACATTCTCCAAATAAAAGAAAGAACTCCAAAGGAAAAACCAAATAAGGACAAAACCATGTCCATGTAAGTATTAACAGGTAATTAACAGCAACCTATTTGACTTCTGCAAACCCCTCCCCAATTTATCTGGTACCAACAGTGACTTCGAAGTTAAACCAGCATCTGAAAAGAAAAGAATAGAAAGTAAAAAGAATAAAGGAAGAGGAAGAATCTAGTGGAGAGGAGAAAAAACAAAGCAGAGGCAAAGGTAAAAAGGACTAAGTACAAGACATGCACCCACTGTGTGTTTTACAACTATCCCTCTGTCCAGGGATCTGGACAGAGGGATCTCTATCTGCAGGTCTGTAATTTTCTGAAAATGCAATGCAATATGGCTAACTGGAGGTGTTCTGTACACAGAATAACCCCCAGAAACATTTCCTGCTTTTGATTGGCACATCAATTTTTTTCCCTAAGATACAAGTCAGATTTCAGGCATTCCCTGAGGCTGCATTTAGTGGGACACAGGCATGCTGCATTTAATGGGACACAGGCATGCTGCATTTAATGGGACACAGGCATGCTGCATTGGGGGGGAGGACAGAGGCTGCATTTTATGTGACAGAGGCTGCATGTAAAGAGGGACTCCGCTGGGGGAACCTGATGTAAGGACGGACTGCTGGGGACGCCTGATGGCATCTGGTTGTAGGTAACGTGGCTAGTGACACGCTCCCACTGATTCTGCATTATGGTGAGTTGAATGATTTAATTTTATATTACAATGTAATAATAGAAATAATGCACTTCAATCATCCTGACACCATAGCAACCATGGTACCAGGATGATTGAAGTGCTAACACCAGGTGTTTGGAGTATCTTTATCTGCTGATTGTTAAACTTTCTAGAATACACATATTTCTATTGTTGTGTAGGATCTGGGCCTGCTGTCCCTCTCTCCCTCTCCCTCCATCCCTCGTTCATCTCAGATGCTAACCACACCACCTTAGAGCCACGCCCACTATTTCGCTGAAACCACGCCCATTTTCACCAAGAGGGAAGGGTCAAAAAGGAATAGCGGGGTCTGGCACCCCCATCCTAAAACTTTACCAGCCGCCACTGGTGCGGGGCCACGGTTTGTGCCCCTGTGAGGGGCCACGGTTTGTGCCCCTGTGAGGGGCCACGGTCTGTGTCCCCGGTGAGGGGCCATGTCTGTGTCCCTGGTACGTGCCCCCTGTGAGGGGCCACGGTTTGTGCCCCCAGTGAGGAGCCATGGTCTGTGCCCCCAGTGAGGAGCCACGGTCTGTGCCCTCTGTGAGGGGCTGCGGTCTGTGCCCCCTGTACAGGGCCTCAGTCAACATCCTAGGTAGCCTAGTATAGGGCACTTCTGCCCTCCCCTGTTGAACACTCCTATCTGTCTCTGCCACACGGATGTGGCCACCTTGCGGGCTGGTGGCCACGCTCCCTATCCTGTCAGGGGGTGAGGATGAGGGCAGAAGGGCTCAAAGGGGCGCTGGTTGTCGCACTTGTTACATCTGTGTGGGAACCATTTCAAGATGGGGGATGCAGCAGTGGCTGCGGGGGAGGGCCGGTACCCTCTTGGATAAACCGGCTTGCGTGGTAAAAGCGTTCCCCTCTCTCTCTCTCCCTCTCTCTTATTTTGACAAAATTTGTCCATGCAGACTGGGAGTGTACAAAATGTCTTTTGCGTTTCCAAAAACGCTGGCTGTAAGGTACCCTTTTGGGGAGTCCCCCCTTCAGAAGGGGACTGTTACACCAGTAGTGAAACCCTCTGTCTCTAGGCTGCTAGAGGCAACCATGGCTTCATAGAGGAATCTTTGGCTTCTAAGGGTCCAGCTGGCATACCTGGAGGGGGAGCAGAATTCCCCTGCCTTTGCTGCTGGGAAGCTATTGGGTAGGCGCTGCGGTTCGTCCGCTATGCCTCTTGGCCTCAGTTCCCCTGGTTGCTGAGTCTGTTGCCTCAGTGGTGCTTAGACATGTATTTTGGGGGGCTACTCTGAATGACTTCATGTTGTGTCTTGAGTTTGTCTGGTTATAAGATAGTTTTCCGGCTGTGTTCCTCCAAACAGTTTGTTTGTTGCTTCCAATGGTCGTCTGTCGCCTGGCTGCTTGCTGTTTTCCGCGGGGGGCTGTGGAAGCCCTGTTGCTGCAGAGTGCGATTGTCCTGGTTCCTGTGCTGGGAACAGTGTCAGGGGGTTTATTCGAACCTGTGCAGAGGCAAGGTCATTTGCACAGTTCCATGTAGGCTTCCTACGGGGAGATCCTGGCATAATGGGACAAAGGTCTCTAAACAATCGGATTCCGCTCAGTCAGGAAACCAGAGGTTCCATAGTCTGGTGGCTTCGTTCTCTGGTTCTTCAGTGGGGAAGATCCTTTCTCCCCTTGTATTGAACAAGGTGACCACCAATACTGGTCTGTCCAGGTGGGGAGATGTCCTGGGACTGAGCTCGGCTCGGGGTCGGTGGACAGTGGTGGAATCCAGACTACCCTATAATATCCTGGAACTTCAATTGATCAGACTAGGTCTGGATCACGGACGGCTCGACTTCGGGGGCTCCCAGTATGGATACAGTCAGACAGGGCAACAGCGGTGGCTTATGTCCCTCACCAGGGTGGGCCAAAAAGGCTGTTGGTGACCCTGGCTGTTGGCGACCCTGGCTGTTGCCAGTATCTTCCTCCGGTGGGCAGAACGTCTAGTTCCGGCCCTTTCCTATGAACGCATTCCAGGAGTGGAATGCCGTCAGACGGATACTTCAGTTGGCTAGGGTTGGGCCACGGGGGGGGCCTTTCTCTGGGCCGTGCTTTCATCAGATTTGTCCTCGTTCCTTTTAGGTGGCTCCGTTTCCGACCTCCATTTACAGAAGGATGAGCAGGAATAGGCCTTGAGTACCATAGAGGGCCAGGTGTCGGCATGGGCTGTCTTCTTCAGCGTCTCCTGGTCTCGCACTCCCTGGTGCATACTTTTTTTGTTCAAGGGGTTGGACGTCTGTTTCCACCGGGAGGTTTCTTCCACAACCGTGGAATCTGAACATGGTGTTTTTGGTTCTCCAAAGGCCTCTCTATCTTTCTCTCAAAATATTCTGGAGGTTCCACTGCTTATTCTGTCTCGGAAGGTGGCCTCTTGGTGGCTATCACCTCTACTCGCAGGGTGGTGTTATCTTGTTGTTCACTTTACCCAGGTTAGGGTGGTGCTTCGTCCTTTTTTACAGAGTCCCGCCCTTGGATTTCCATTTGAATAAGGACATTGGGTTTGCTCCTTGTGTCCCTGGTCAGCACATCCCAAGGAATTGGCTTTATCTGGCCTGGATGTGTTTTGGGGGATTCAGATGTATTTGCCAGCCACTGAGTCTTTTGGTCTGGATGGATCGTGGCACAATGGCATTGTGACTCCCATGCGTGAGAGTGATATCACCTTGGCCCAGCCATTCAAGCAGCCGAAGGTATGAAACCCGAAAGGAAGACTGGGCAAAGATGGAAGTGCCAGGAAAGCCACGACAGCGATGTGCTGGAGGTCTCCATTTTTAGGCAAGTCTATCATTATGTACTAGTATGCAATGCATACAAGTACATTATGAGTAAAACCTGCAAGGGAGTCCATTTTGTACTTTATGAAAAATACTTTACTGCAGCTTTAAAGGCTTCAAGAAAGTTGAACTTGCTGAAATCTTTACAGTTGTTTTGTAGAAGCCTATGCTACTCACTGTTCTTATGCAAGTCCTAGGAATATATGATCCACTTCATCTATATGTACGGGAAGGACAAGAAGATGAACTTCATCTAAAAATATTATTCAAACAGTTATTAGGGACACTGCTTACCATAAAATGCTTATTATTTTGGATTTGCAGTCTGTCCGTGTCTTTCACGCCCCTTTCCATTACGGTTACATTACTGTATGTAAATATCAGGAAATTAGTCCATCTGGATAAGAGGGAATAGTAGAGTATCATCACTAGGGGGGTTCTGGAAAAGAGGAGAATAATAGTAATGGGGAGAAGAAAAAAGGGGTGAAGTGATGTGAGGGGGCAAGATGAGGTAAGCTAGGGGATTGGAGCCTCTAAAGATTTAGATCACCCAAAGGGATTAAGGTGAAGTCAAATGGGCTGATGATGTGGGCAGTGTTGTTTGTATAAGTCAGTCTCTTTGAAAAGAAGCCATCTTGTCCAAGTTTTTACATAAGAAGACATGGTTTCTCTACTGGTATGCACCTGTTCCTCCATCTCCACTACCTGGTTTATTCTGAGATCTCAGGCGTCTTAGCAGAGTTTCATGACCTAGGGATGAGTGTTTTGGCTGCATTCAGTAAGGGTATAGGAAAAGAGCGTTTTTATATGGTGGGTGACATGTCAGTGTGGGATTTAAAGAGAAGCTCATGGCCTGAAAGTTTCTCAATCAGCAGGTGGACTTGGAGGGCACATTTTTAGGTAGGACCGCCATATGTGTAGAAGTATGCCTCTATCCTGTAGACATCTGAAAGGGAGGGTGAAATGGCATGGAAACATGTCGGTGTGCAATACCACCTACTTTGGAACATGCAGTTTGTTTCTTGAATGTTGACCTACAAATGGTGACTGAGCTATTCCTTTTTAGTAATACCCAATAATATAATAAAAATTACAGAAAATTGTGCAAAATACAAAAAGCATAAATAGTCCAATTCATATAGTGTCCCAAAAAAACTGAAAAAACTGTGTGCAAATGTTATAAATACCATGCAAAAAATATTGCATGACAAAATTCATAAAGAATTAAAAACTTCCTGTCAGAACATGTTTATGCATACATCAGACAAAAAGTGGTTAAATTGCTTCTGTTGCAATAGAAGATCAATGGTTGTGACACCTTAACACTTTACCCTGTATATATTTAAGAAAATAGGGTCAAAATCAGCGGCGTAACTAGAACCTTTAGGGCCCCAGTGCAAGAAACCATAAAGGGATCCAACAGCCAGGGCCCTTCCCTTCGAGCCCAGTCGCGAGTGCCACCTTTGTGACCCTGGAAGGCCCGCCACTGGTGTCCGTAGTTTTTTATTTTTGTTGTTTTGTTTTTTACTTTTTTTTTTTTTTTTTTTTTTTAATATTATTTTTTACAATTTTTTTTTTTAGGATCCCTGTTGGGGCGCTTTGGTGATATACATAGTAGGTGAGGTTGAAAAAAGACACATGTCCATCAAGTCCAACCCATGTGTGTGATTATATGTCAGTATTATATTGTATATCCCTGTATGTTGCGGTCGTTCAGGTGCTGATCTAATAGTTTCTTGAAACTATTGATGCTCCCCACTGAGACCACCGCCTGTGGAAGGGAATGCCACATCCTTGCCGCTCTTACAGTAAAGAACCCTCTACGTAGTTTAAGGTTAAACCTCTTTTCTTCTAATTTTAATGAGTGGCCAGGAGTCTTGTTAAACTCCCTTCTGCAAAAAAGTTTTATCCCTATTGTGGGGTCACCAGTATGGTATTTGTATATTGAAATCATATCCCCTCTCAAGCGTCTCTTCTCCAGAGAGAATAAGTTCAGTACTCGCAACCTTTCCTCATAACTAATATCCTCCAGACCCTTTATTAGCTTTGTTGCCTTTCTTCTTTGCTCCATTTCCAGTACATCCTTCCTGAGGACTGGTGCCCAGAACTGGACAGCATACTCTAGGTGTGGCCGGACCAAAGTCTTGTAGAGCGGGAGAATTATCATTTTATCTCTGGAGTTGATCCCCTTTTTAATGCATACCAATATTCTGTTTGTTTTGTTAGCAGCAGCTTGGCATTGCAGGCCATTGCTGAGCCTATCATCTACTAGGACCCCCAGGTCCCTTTCCATCTTAGATTACCCCAGAAGTTCTCCCCCCAGTGTATAGATTGCATTCATATTTTTGCCACCCAAAATGCATTACTTTACATTTCTACATTGAACCTCATTTGCCATGTAGTTGCCCACCCCATTAATTTGTTCAGATCTTTTTGCAAGGTTTCCACATCCTACGGAGAAGTTATTGCCCTGCTTAGCTTAGTATCGCCCGCAAATACAGAGATTGAACTGTTTACCCCATCCTCCAGGTTTTTTATGAACAGATTAAATAGGATTGGTCCCAGCACAGAACCCTGGGGGACCCCACTACCCACCCCTGACCATTCCGAGTACTCCCCATTTATCACCAACTGAACTCGCCCTTGTAGCCAGTTTTCAATATATGTACTCGCCCTATGGTCCATGCCAATGGACCTTATTTTGTACAGTAAACATTTATGGGGAACTGTGCCAAATGCTTTTGCAAAATCAAGATACACCGTGTCTACGGGCCTTCCTTTATCTAGATGGCAACTCACCTCCTCATAGAAGGTTAATAGATTGGCTTGGCAAGAACGATTCTTCTTTAATCCATGCTGATTACTGCTAATGATACTGTTCTCATTACTAAAATCTTGTATATAGCCCCTTATCACCCTCTCCAAGAGTTTACATACTATTGATGTTAGGCTAACTGGTCTGTAATTCCCAGGGATGTATTTTGGGCCCTGTTTAAATATTGGTGCTACATTGGCTTTTCTCCAATCAGCTGGTACCATTCCAATCGGTAGACTGTCAGTAAAAATTAGGAACAATGGTCTGGCAATTACTTGACTAAGTTCCCTAAGTACCCTCAGGTGCAAGACATCTGGTCCCGGTAATTTATTAATGTTAAGTTTCTGAAGTCTAATTTTAATTCTGTCCTCTGTTAACCATGGAGGTGCTTCCTGTGATGTGTCATCCCCTCCAAGAGTTTACATACTATTGATGTTAGGCTAACTGATCTGTAATTCCCAGGGATGTATTTTGGGCCCTTTTTAAATATTGGTGCTGCATTGGCTTTTCTCCAATCAGCTGGTACCATTCCAATCAGTAGACTGTCAATAAAAATTAGGAACAATGGTCTGGCAATTACTTGACTGAGTTCCCTAAGTACCCTCAGGTGCAAGCCATCTGGTTCCGGTAATTTATTAATGTTAAGTTTCTCAAGTCTAATTTTAATTCTGTCCTCTGTTAACCATGGAGGTGCTTACTGTGATGTGTCATGAGGATAAGCACTGCAGTTTTGGTTACTGAAGCCCCCCGATTCCCTCGTGAAGACTGAGGAGAAGAATAAATTCAATACCTTCACCATCTCCCCATCCTTTTGTAACCAGATGTCCTTCCTCATTCTTTATGGGGCCAATATGGTCTGTCCTCCCTTTTTTACTGTTTATATACTTAAAGAATTTCTTGGGATTTTTTTTTGCTCTCCTCCGCTATGTGTCTTTCATGTTCTATCTTAGCTGTCCTTATTGCACCCTTGCATTTCTTTTTGCATTCTTTATAAATCTGAATGCTGATGATCCCTCAACCTTGTATTTTTTGAAGGCCTTCTCCTTTGCTTTTATATGCATTTTTACATTGGCGTTAAGCCATCCAGGACTTTTGATCGCTCTTTTAAATTTATTACCCAATGGGATGCATTGGTTAATGGCCCTATTTAATATGCTCTTAAAGCAAACCCATCTCTCCTCCGTGTTCTTTGTTCCTAAGATTTTATTCCAGTTCATGCCTTCTAGCAAGGCTCGTAGTTTAGGGAAGTTTGCTCTTTTGAAATTCGGTGTCTTTGTATTCCCCTTATGTTTCCTATTTGTGTGATTTATACTGAACCCAATTGACCTGTGATCGCTGTTACCTAAATTGCCCCGTATTTCCACATCCGTGTTCAGGTCTGTATTGTTGGTAATCAGTAGATCCAGTAACGCTTTATTTCTAGTTGGTGCGTCTACCATCTGACCCATAAAATTGTCCTGCGAGACATTTAGGAACTGGTGAGCCTTAGATGAATGCACGGTTCCCTCCGCCCAGTCTATGTCTGGATAGTTAAAATCCCCCATTATGATAACACTTCCCATCCTTGCTGCTCATCCAAATTGTGATAGGAGATCTGTCTCCCATTCCTCCCTCAGGATAGGGGGCCTATAGTATATTCCCAGTATTATTTTCCCCTTTGGAGCTCCACCCATAAGGATTCTACCTCCTCCCTAGCTCCCTTAGTGATGTCATCTCTCACATTCACTTGTACATTATTCTTGATATATAGGCATACCCCTCTCCCTTTTTTACCCTCTCTATCCTTGCGATAAAGGGTATACCCTTGAATGTTTGCCAGCCAATCATGAGAGCTGTTGAACCAGGTCTCTGAAATTCCCACAAAATCCAAATCCTCCTTGTACAACAGTATCTCTAGTTCACCCATCTTGTCCGCCAGGCTCCTGGCATTGGTGAACATGCCATGTAATTTAGACCGGTCGCATATTATCCTCTTATTGGGGGTTCCGAGATTGCAACTAGGACTTGCTACTATACTTACCTTGGGTTTATGAGCTTTGGTCAACCTACCACTAATGCCCCCAATATTATCCTCTGGAATATGTTCTGCGCTGACTATCTCTACCTCTGGACCCTCCCCCGCATCGCCTAGTTTAAAAACTCCTCTAACTTTTTGGCCATCTTCATTCCCAGCTGATCTGCACCCTCCTTATTTAGGTACAGTCCCTCCCTTCTATAGTACTGGTTATCAACTGAGAAGTTGGCCCAGTCCTCCAGGAACCCAAACCCCTTCTTACTACACCAGCTCTTCAGCCACTTGTTTACTTCCCTAATCTCCCTCTGCCTATCTGGTGTGGCTCGATGTACTGGTAGTATTCCTGAGAATACTACCTTGGAGATCCTTTTCCTCAATTTAGCTCCTAAGTCCCTAAAATCATTCTTTAGGACACTCCATCTGCCTCTGACTTTGTCATTGGTGCCAACGTGCACCATGACAGCTGGGTCTTCCCCAGCCCCTCCCAGTAATCTGTCCACCAGATCCGTGATGTGCCAAACCCGAGCGCCCGGTAGACAACATACTGTTCGGTAGTTCAGGTCTTTGTGTCAGATTGGCCTCTCTGTCCTTTAGAAGTCCTCTGTCCTTCTAGAGTCCCCTACCACCAGAATCTGTCTTTCCTTTCCCTTCGCTTCCCCCCCACTCTCACTGGAGGAGTTCTTCCTCTGGCAGCTAGGAGAGTCCCTCAGCTCCAGCAGTGCTGGTCCCTGACTGGTTTCACCATTGTCACTCAATGGAGCGTACTTATTGGGATGCTCCAGCCCTGGATCGGCCTGGCACTTCCCCCTCTACCCTTCTTGACTGTCACCCATCTACTCTTTGCTGGTGCCTATCTCCACCCGCCTCTGTGCTGGCCCCAGCCAGGCCAGCCGTGTATGTTCCTGGCTCTCCTTTAGTATGGAGGGACTTCCCAGTGCTGACAGTTGCTTCCCCAGATTCAGAACCTGGGCTTCCAGGGAAACAATGCGCTTACATTTTGCACAGCAGTATTCACCCTCGATCGGATGATCAAGGAACGCATACATGCCGCAGGATGTACAACGAGTCACCTCTCCACACCCGCCGGGCATCGTACCTATTAAATTTAATGAGGATTGGGTATTATACCCTGTCCAAATTACCTAACAACTAGTTTCCTGACACTAATACTCAACAAGACAATACACAGGTACTCGCAGACCTACGTGCATTTGCAGACCACTCGCAGAACTACCTTCACTCGCAGACCACTCACAGACCTACTTGCACTCACAGACCTCGCAGATATCTCAGGATATCACCAAAACAGACCTCTGATGTCCCACCTTTGAGACAGAGAAAGAAGATTGAAGACATAGTCTTCAATCTCTATCTCTGTAGCATCAACTGCACTGAATGAATGGACAGGAAAAGCTCTGTACGGCACTTCACCTCCATTCACAAACTGAAACATAGCACACACAGGTTACTGTATTTCAGTTATAAATGGTCAGTTATCGATAGGGATCACTGACTCTCAACTCAGAAAAAGAAGGGGCTGGTAAATGGCCCCTTCCTCGCTCTCCATCCTGACACATCCCCCCACAGCAGCCATTGGGAGAGCCCAGCAGAGCTGCGGGGGACAAGGGGCGGCAGGGAGCAGGGGGGCTGGGAAACTGCTCAGGGGGGCTGGAGAGCACATGGGAGAAGGGTGACATAAAAAAGCTGTATAGAAGGAGCGGCGGGGGAAGCTGCGTGTAAAGGAACTGATCTCTCCATTTTTTTCTTGCAGCCGCTCAATGCCTGCTTCTCCTCCTCTCCTTTCTGCTGGCATCCTGCAGGAGGAAAATGGAGAGATCCATTCCTCTATATGCAGCCGCCCCCTCTGCTCCTCCTATCTAGGTGCACGGTGGGCGCATAGGCCCCCTGCACCATGGGGCCAGGTCACATTTGTGACTCCTGTAGTTATGCCCCTGGTCAAAATGGCAAACACGTGTGCATACAGTACAGAACACTGTTAAAATATTTTGCTGTACAAAAAGGAAATCATAAGTGCAGTATTTCTGCAATGCAATAAGGAAATTCCGTGGCAGTTCTTCACAGTCTCTAGAAGGCTTTATAGCCACAAATATTGGAGAATAGCCACTATTTGAATGAATAGTACAGTACATAAACAGCTAGAAAGCTTCTGCTTTCTCTCTGTGATGGTTTCTATCACAGTGAAGTCAAGGGTAAGTCTGGGTACACAAACAGCTGGAGGGATCTCTGGTCTGGCAGCACTGGCGAGCGGCTGGAGGGGTCCTGGGGCCAGAGATGCAGAGTCACGCCACCTGAAGTGCAGTACCCTGATAGCAATCAGTTACTGTCCCTCTGATCTGTTGAGGAAGGGAAACAAGGACATTTATATCCCCTGAGCTAGTCCAGGAGATTGTGGTTAAAGAGGTAAAGGAGTCTGCATTTAAGTAAAGGCACACTCTGCTACACTCATGCTGTAGTCCATTGTCACTCTATTTGCTACCCTTAAAATATCTGCTACAGATTTTTGGGGCACATGTGACAATCTGCATCCCACAAGTCAAAGCTCTCTGTCTGAGCAGTTAACTGTAAAGACTCCGTGTTCTCACATGTGAACATAGGCAGGGGGTTTATCCCTATATATGTTTCAGTTTACAGAAAGCCAAACAGTACTGTTTTAGGGGGCTCCAGAGACAGAACAAGGCAGTAAGCAATGGCAATTTATTGATCCTCCTACAAACAGCACTGCTCAAACACAGCAATATTATCCTACATATTAAGATTTAGGTTTTCCTAAAAACTCTGCAGTGGTTACATAGTTAATCTGGCTGAAAAGGGACACAAGTCCATCCAGTTCAACCCACAGAAAAAACAAAAACAAATAAAACACCCACAAATCGAAAACCTTCATGTCATGGTTATGCAATAGAGTTTTGTCTGTCAGCTTACCTGTCTCCCTGTGTTCATCTCTAGAGACCAGCTGACTCTCACCTGACTGCTTTTATAATCTCTCCTCTAGCATGGCTCCACCCCAGCTTCTATCAGAGAACTCTATATTAACCTCTGCACTGCAGGCCAGCCCTGCTGATCAACCTTTGTGTGTTTGGCTTCCTGTTTCCTGCCTGCCGTGTGCTCCTGTTACCGACCTTGGCGTGTTCTCAACTATTCCTGTCTGCTTGCGACCCTGACCTTTGGCGTGTCCCCGACTATCCCTGTTTGCCTGTAAACCCTGAACCTTTGGCGTGAACTCTGTTGTCCTTGTCTGCTTGTTGCCCCGACCTTGGCTTATTCCCTTACTATCCCTATCCTCCTGTTGCCTACTGTGGGTGTGAGCTGGGGGACCCTGGGAGTCGCGACCTGGAGCCAGTTGCAGCCCTGTCCATCCTCACCACTAGAGGCTCTGGTGAACACCTGCTGGCTCTTAGACTCCGCGCCCTAAGGAATCTTACACTCTAATTCGGTGGGATCCGTGTTGGTGTTCCAGCGGCCCTGCCTTCCTTACCACCCTGACTCCCATCCGCAGCAGTCACCCGTAGGGTCCACTACCTTGTGGTGCACTCCTGATCCCAACAGTGTGCATCTGTCACCTAGCCTCAAGGTGACCTGACACTTCATATACACAATCCTATACCCACAGTTGATCCAGAGAAAGGCAAAAAGAAAACAATAAAGCATGATCCAATTGTCCCCAGCAGCGGACCAAAATTCCTTCCACAATTCCCAAGAGGTAATCGGATATTCCCTGGATCAACTTTTACATATAAATGTTAGTATCTAGTTATATTTTAGGAAAGAATCCAGGCCTTTTTTAACCACTTGCATCATTATACTGCGTCAAGTCGGCTCCTTCCCGCGAATCACCGTATCTGTACATTGGCTCCTTTAAGAGCCATAGCAGGCACGCGCCCACTGCATGGCGGGGGACCCGATGCTCATGGCCGGTGGCCGCAATGTCCGCCGGCCACCCGCGATCGCGGGAAAGAGAACAAGAAAGATGTAAACAGACAGATCCCCATTCTGACAGGGGAGGGAAGAGAGATCTGCTGTTCCTAGTGATTAGGAACAGCGATTTCTCTCCTCCTCAAGTCAGTCCCATCCCCCCACAGTTTGAAACACCTCCCAGGGAATACATTTAACCCCTTGATCGCCCCTAGTGTTAACCCCTTCCCTGCCAGTGAGATTTACAGAGTAATCAGTGCATTTTTATAGCACTGATCGCTGTATAAATGTCAGTGGTCCCAAAAAAAGTCTCAAAACTGTCTGACCTGTCCGCTGCAATGTCACAGTCCCGCAAAAAAATTGCAAATCGCCGCCATTACTAGTAAACATAAATAAATAAATTCCATAAATCTATTCCCTATTTTGTAGACGCTATAACTTTTAAGTTCCATTTGTGAGGCGAATTTTGGTACAGCGTCTCACGACTGCGCAATTGTATGTTAAAGCGATGCAGTATTGTATCACAAAAAATGGCCTGGTCATTAGGGGGGCAAATCTTCTGGTCTGTAAATGGTTAAAACAATCTACTGAGCTGACCAGAACCAGCTCTTGAAAGAGTCTATTCCACATTTTCAAAGCTCTTACCGTGAAGAAGCCCTTCCATATTTGGAGATTAAATCTCTTTTCCTCCAGTCTTAAAGTGTGCCCCTTGTCCTATGTGATGGCCTTAAAGTGATTGTAAACGATCACCTTGTAAAACAAGTTTAACCCATTCAGTTTGAAATATAAATGAAAGGCAAAACATGTTTGTATAAATATAAAAAAAACATTGTAAATACCTGTTACCTATTAAATACCTGTGATCACATTCCCTCTGTTCTCAGCTGTATAAGAAAATACAAGAAGAGAGGCGCCTCTGGGTGCAGATGTATGACAAGTTTTAATACACACTATAGAAGGTTGGAAATGGGAATGAGGATTAGTTATAACAGAATGCAAAATTAGTTATACTGTGAACAGTCACATTTTGACTGGTCTGCATTAGAATGGACCATATAGAGCAGATGAACACACTGCATGTAGGTAATATGTACATAATGGCAAACTATATTTATACAAAAAACTAGGTAGTATCATATTCACCATGAAATAAGGTATCAAATTATTAATAAATACCAGTAGTGGGTCAGGGTAACTACAATTAAGAGGAGAAGGAGTCTGGGGTAGAACATAACCATACTTTCGAGTACCCGCCACCCCCCAAAAAAAGGAAGGAAGACCAACCTAAGAGGGGGGTCTATTTGCTTCTTCCACATAATCCATCTTATTCTGGAGGACAATCCCTCCGCCCTTGTCCGCTGATTTAATGACAAGATCTTGTGCATGCATTAATAGGTCTAGAGCTTTGAGTTCTGATGGAGAAAGATTGTTGAATTTGGTAGTGGAGGTGGAATTACAGAGTTAGCTTGACAAAGGAGCACGGCTGCCGTGCCACTCGCAGCACGCGCGCTCAAGTATCGCGAGATGCAACAGTGCTGGCATGTTTCAACCACAAATGGCCTTACTTATAGCAAGCTGGACAATTGGTTGACTCAAAGCCTTGTGCTAAAAAGTAGTGTTAATAGGAATAGAAGTTAAATGCTTTACTCAACTGTTTGTTCTATGTGGGGGGCTTCCTGGAAGGTATGAGAAGGTAAAGAAGTGCCAAAGTGCAAAGATGAGTTGAGGATCAAACGCATAATCTGAATTGTGTATCCATGTTCTGCTCACATCAAGAGTGCAGTTTTCAGGCACAAAATTGGGTACTGGGCTTTGTTGATACAATAAACAATAGCAGATGGAAATCGATTTTAAAATACACAACATTCTGCGCATTATCAAAACACAGATTGCTGAATATATTAAAATGTGTGTTGGGTTAACTACAAGATGGTTATTCGGAACTGAAATATCCCTTATGTTCAATACAAATTTAAACATATTTGACAGTTTTCGTTCAAGCCAAATCATGTAACTGCTCCTTTCCTTTATTCATTTTCAAACTTTAAGACACACAACGTCTGTTACTTTGAGTAAATCATTTATAATCAAATCCACATTAAAATAGATATAATCCCTGATGTTTGTCAATGCTCTTTCTTGTAGTTAAAAATCAAATTTAACTTTTTTTATTAACCAGAAAACCTGTAAAACTTTTTATTTGGCAGTTAGAGCTAGAAAGAGAGTGCTTAAATACATTTATTGTTATGGGTTTACAAACTCTTTAATGCTGAAAGTTAAAGTTCCTAGAAGGATTTTTAAGGTTTATCAAGTATAACTGTAGAACAATGTCACCTTAGAGATGCAAACCCATATACAAAACCCCTTGTTGAACTAATCAAAACATTAGCAAAGCTTGCCATGCACAACTATGCTTGGTACACATGAAGAGCTTATTGGACGAATGATCGTCCGTTTCTATTTTTGCATGCTAGCTTTATATAAAAAATGAAGAGTTTACTAAAGTGACGAAAATTCTCATCCGACAGAATAAAAATTCGGAAGTGATGTAATGTGTTGTAGTGTATTTGTATTTTCGAACGACAACTGTACTGTTTAAACGAAAAGCTGTGTACTAACGATCAGAATATCATACGATTGCTTTGAAAGTGGTATTTTTTGTCCTATTTTCTGATTGTGTGTTGACTGAAGCGGATAATACAATGAAAGATGTGTACTTATGTAACTGACAAGCTAAAAAGTAGTAATCATAAATACAATTCACCCATTACTTTGACTTAAACTTCGCCTGTTTGGGTGTTCTCCAAACACACACAAATTTTCTGTGCAGTGCACAGCTAACATGTTGTTTTGGAGTCTTCTAAACATGTGCGGTTTGTTTCCTTCCCACTTAAAATTCAGATGAATTTTCGTTATTAGAATAGTACCGAATTAATGAAAAAAAAAAATTTGGACAAAATTTGAATCGTTTTCAAATACTTTTCGAATTCGAATTTGAAAACTTTTCAAATTCGAATTGTTTTCCAATTTCCAAAGAGAATAAAATAGAATAGAAAAAAAGGAACAGAATAGAAAAAAAAAATCAGAAACCGAATTAAACAAATGAAGCGAATTCTGAAAATGAATCTATGTAAATAACGAATCAAAACTAAACAAATTTTTTCGTTCTGCACTCTAGATTCTTCCCTGCTGAAAGAAAAAAAAAAAACTATGTGCGGTCCCCACCGGTGAATGCTGGGTCGGTGACATCATAAGGGGGTGTGGCCACCAGGTAATGTCACAGTGTGGCCCCGCCCCTATTTAAGAACTGTCACTCGGTGGAGGAGACTTTTGGCGGTCAGCCGTTAATGAGAGCGGAGCGTTGTTTTTTTTCAGGTGTGGTGGATGTCGTGATTGACAATGGATCCTCCTCAAAAAACTCCACGCCTTTGGTTTCCATGACTGTACTCTTTGCTGGTTCTCTTCCTACCGCACATTTAGCGTTTCTTACAACTCTACTTCCTCCTCTCCTCCTCCTTTCTCGGTTGGGGTCCCCCAAAGTTCTGTTCTTGGACCTCTCCTATTTTCCATCTACACCTCCTCCTCCACCTACACCTCCTCCCTGGGTCAGCCTCCCATGGCTTCCAATACCACCTCTATGCTGACGACACCCAAATCTATTTCTCTACCCCTCAGCTCACTCCCAACTGTCTCCTCACGTATCGCTAATTTACTATCAGATTTATCAGTCTGGATGTCTCACCACTTCCTCAAACTCAATCTGTCCAAAACCGAACTTATAATTTTCCCCCTTCCCCTAATCTCTCTGTCAAAATCGATGGCACAACTATAAGCCCATCCCCACATGCCAAGGGTTTTAGGTGTAGTCCTGGACTCTGAACTTTCCTTTAAGCACCAACTCCTGCTCTCTAGCCCCCTCGTCACCTCCTCCTATGCTCGCCTTCAGGACTTTTCCAAAGACTCTCCAATCCTATGGAATGCCTTACCCTAATCTGTCCGCTTATCTCCTACTCTATTCGCTTTTAGACAATACCTGAAAACCCTTCTCTTCAGAGAAGCCTACCCTACCCACACCTAACAACTGTATTTTCATTTTCTCCATCAGCTCACCCCCCACAGTTATTACCTTTTGTTTCCACTTGACCCTCCCTTCTAGATTGTAAGCTCTAACGAGCAGGGCCCTCTGATCCTTCCTGTATTGATTTGTATTGTAAGTGTACTGTCTGCCCTCATGTTCTAAATCGCTGCGCACACTGTTGGCGCTATATAAATCCTGGGGACAATGGATTTTTATTTTTTTAAATTTTTTCAAAAAGGACTTGTCAAAAACTTGTCTAGTGTTTTATTTATTTCCGACAGTTCTTTTGGTGAATAAGTGGGGGTACAATGTACCCAATACTCATTCACATAGGTGGGGCCAGGATCAGGGGGCCCCCTGGTTAAAGGGGTTTCTAGATTCCGATAATTTCCCACCCACAGACCCCCACAACCACAGCCCAGGGTTGTTGGGAAGAGGCCCTTGTCCCCATCAACATGGGGACAAGGTGCTTTGGGGTGGGGGGCAAGGGGCGCTCTGTCCCAGAGCAGGAATCCCCCCATGTTGAGGGCATGTGACCTGGTATGGTTCTGGAGGGGGGCTGCTTGCTCGCCCCCCCTTTTCTGGCCTGCCAGGCTGCATGCTTGGATAAGGATCTGGTATGGATTTTGGGGGGACCCAACACCATTTTTTTTGTGTGGGGTTAAAATCCATATCAGACCCAAGGGTTTTCACTTGAAGTGAAACAATAAAAATGAGAAATTCCTTTGAATATAGTGCCGGGGGTTCCCCTTAGTCTTCCTGTAAAGTGGCACATCTGTAGCATGTATAGAACCTGCTGCAGCAAAAATTACACTTCTAAAGAAGAAAAAATGAATCAAATCACATTTAAATTGACTCATGATTGAAATTGCCGGCCCAGCTATTTAAACAAAAATAAATGCCCCCCCCCCCGTCCACACCAGGCGCTTTGGGTCTGGTATGGATTTTGAGTGGAAAATGTAAAAAAAAAACAGCATGTTGATGGGGACAAGGGCCTCTTCCTGACAGCCCTTATCAGAAACTGGAAGCCTCCTCCCCCCCCCCCCAATGTGTATGAGTATAGGGTACATGGTACCCCTACCCATTCACCAAAAAAGTGTAAAAGTGAATAAAGACAGTATAATGCCCCGTACACACGGTCGGACTTTGTTCAGACATTCCGACAACAAAACCCTAGGATTTTTTCCGACGGATGTTGGCTCAAACTTGTCTTGCATACACACGGTCACACAAAGTTGTCGGAAAATCCGATCGTTCTAAACGCAGTGACGTAAAACACGTATGTCGGGACTATAAACGGGGCAGTGGCCAATAGCTTTCATCCCTTTATTTATTCTGAGCATGCGTGGCACTTTGTCCGTCGGATTTGTGTACACACAATCGGAATTTCCGACAATGGATTTTGTTGTCGGAAAATTTTATATCCTGCTCTCAAACTTTGTGGGTCGGAAAATCCGATGGAAAATGTGTGATGGAGCCCACACACGGTCGGAATTTCCGACAACAAGGTCCTATCACACATTTTCCGTCGGAAAATCCGACCGTGTGTACAGGGCATAAGAGTTTTTAACAACTCCATTATTTAAAAAAAAAAAAATGTCCCATCGTACCCCTACCCATTCACCTGGGGGAAAAAGTGTCAATAAAAAAAACACACTAGACAGGTTTTTAAAGTAATTTATTAGGCAGCTCCGGGGGTCTTCTTCCTACTTTGGGGGTCTTCTTCTGACTTCTTCGCTCTCTCCAGCCTCTTCTCCCGGTGTCCGGTTCTTCTCCCGCTCTCCGGCCTCTTCTTCCGGTGTCCGGTTCTTCTCCCGCTCTCCGGTTCTTCTGCCGGGCTCCTCCGATATCTTCTGCTCTTTTGCTGCTCTTTTGCTAGCGGTGGCCTGGTCTTCTCCGTCATCTTGTTGCCTCTTCTCTTCTTCCGATGTTGACACAACGCTCTCTCCCGCTGTAATGCTGTGTGCGAGGTGCGCAACGACTTATATAGGCATGCCCCGCCCCCTTATGACGTCACAGTCCCAGGGCATGATGGGACTGTGACGTCATAAGGGGCGGGGTCACCTTATGACCACCGGTTGTGTTCCAACACAAACATGCCAAATTCTTTGAGGTTAAAAAGCACCTACAAAGACATTGATTATCCTATGCTATGCTAAATCCAGCTTTGGGCCAGACCCATTTCTTGATACTGCCTCAGATGCATCCTGGCTGGATCATAATGAGGCCTCACTACTAGCACAACAGCCTGGAGTAGCAGAGGTATAATCCACCTTGCTGCGTACTACCTCCAGTCACTCTTGTTTTGTATACCCGTTGATCACCTGCGACTCTCATTTCTACTTGTTTATACAGAAGCTGCTATGTTTGCGCAGCTGTTTTTCTTCATCCAAACTGCTTCTGGACTATCGCCATGACAGCATCGACCATGTTGAAAAAGTTGCATTTCTCAATCCCCTTTTGGGCTGCTAGTGATTCTTTCTTGCTACGTTTGAAATAACGAAAAGCTTTCGGATGTTCTGTTTTAAATTCCATGTTGGGATATTCATGTACTCCCACCATTGTGCCTAATAGTAATGTTCTATAATGCCCCGTACACACGGTCAGACTTTATTCGGACATTCCGACAACAAAATCCTAGGATTTTTTCCGACGGATGTTGGCTCAAACTTGTCTTGCATACACACGGTCACACAAAGTTGTCGGAAAATCCGATCGTTCTAAACGCGGTGACGTAAAACACGTACGTCGGGACTATAAACAGGGCAGTGGCCAATAGCTTTCATCTCTGTATTTATTCTGAGCATGCGTGGCACTTTGTCCGTCGGATTTGTGTACACACGATCGGAATTTCCGACAACGGATTTTGTTGTTGGAAAATTTTATATCCTGCTCTCAAACTTTGTGTGTCGGAAAATCCAATGGAAAATGTGTGATGGAGCCTACACATGGTCGGAATTTCCGACAACAAGGTCCTATCACATATTTTCCGTCGGAAAATCCGACCGTGCGTACGGGGCATAACAGTGGTCTTCAAACTGCAGCCATTTTTTTAGCCTTGTAAAAGTATTCATACCCCTTGAAATTTTCCACATTTTGTCATGTTACAACCAATAACATAATTGCATCTTATTGGGATTTTATGTGATAGACTAACAGGAAGTGGTACATAATTGTGAAGTGGAAGGAAAATGATAAATGCTTTTCAACATTCAACATTTTTTACAAATAAATATGTGAAAAGTGTGGCGTGCATTTGTATTTAGCCCCCCTGAGTCAATTCTTTGTGGAACCACCTTTCACTGCAATTACAGCTGCAAGTCTTTTTGAGTATGTCTCTACCAGCTTTGCACATCTAGAGAGTGACATTTTTGCCCATTCTCCTTTGCAAAGTAGCTCAAGGTCTGTCAGATTGGATAGAGAGCATCTGTGAACAGCAATTTTCAACTCTTGCCACATATTCTCAGTTAGATTTAAGTCTAGACTTTGACTGGGCCTTTCTAACACATGAATATGCTTTGATGTAAAACATTCCATTGTAGCTCTGGCTGTATGTTTAGGGCCGTTGTCCTGCTGAAAGGTGAACCTCCACCCCAGTCTCAAGTCTTTTGCACACTCTAATGCCGTGTACACATGATCGCACATTCCGACAACAAAATTTTTTTTCCGACGGATGTTGGCTCAAACTTGTCTTACATACACACGGTCACACAAATGTTGTCGGAAACTCTGATTGCCAAGAACGCGGTGACGTACAACACATACGACAAGCCGAGAAAAATGAAGTTCAATAGCCAGTGCGACTCTTCTGCTTGATTCCGAGCATGCGTGGAATTTTGTGCGTCAGAATTGTGTACACATGATCGGAATTTACAACAACGGATTTTGTTGTCCGAAAATTTGAGATCCAGATCTCAAATTTTGTTTGTCGGACATTCCAACGTAAAATGTCCGATTGAGTCTACACATGGTCGGAATTTCTGACAACAAGCTCCCATCGAACATTTGTTAGAAATTCCGACCGTGTGTACGCGGCATTACAGGTTTTCTTCTAAAATTGCCTTGTATTTGGCTCCATCCATCTTCCCATCAACTTTGACCAGCTTCCCTGTCCCTGCTGAAGAAAAGCATCCCCACAACATGATGCTGCCACCACCATGTTTCACGGTGGGGATAGTGTGTTCAGGGTGATGTGCAGTGTTAGATTTCTGCCACACACAGCGTTTTGTTTTTAGGCCAAAAAGTTCAATTTTGGTCTCCTCTGACCAGAGCACCTTCTTCCATATGTTTGCTGTGTTCCCCACATGGCTTCTCACAAACTGTAAACGGGACTTCCTATGGCTTTCTTTCAACAATGGCTTTCTTCTTGCACTTTTCCATAAAGGCCAGATTTGTGGAGTGCATGACTAATAGTTGTCCTGTGGACAGATTCTCCCACCTGAGCTGTGGATCTCTGCAGCTCCTCCAGAGTTACCATGGGCCTCTTGGCTGTTTCTTTGATTAATGCCCATTGGTCAGGTTAGAAGGAGGGCCATTTCTTGGTAGGTTTGCAGTTGTGCCATACTCTTTCCATTGTCAGATGATGGATTGAACAGTGCTCTGTGAGATGTTCAAAGCTTGAGATATTTTTTTTACAACCTAACCCTGCTTTTAAACTTCTCCACAACTTTATCCCTGACATGTCTGGTGTGTTTCTTGGCCTTCAAGATGCTGTTTGTTCTCTAGGTTTCTCTAACAAACCTCTGAGGGCTTCACAGAACAGCTGTTTTAAACAGAGATTAAATTACACAAAGGTGGACTCTATTTACTAATTGGTGACTTCTGAAGGCAATTGGTTCCACTAGATTTTAGTAAGGGGTATCAGAGTAAAGGGGGCTAAATACAAATGCATGCCACACTTTTCAGATATTTATTTGTACAAACATTTGAAAGCCATTTATCATTTTCCTTCCACTTCACAATTATGTGTGACTTTGTGTTGGTCTATCACATAAAATCCCAATAAAATACATTTACGTTTTTGGTTGTAACCTGACAAAATGTGGAAAATTTCAAAGGGTATGAATACTTTTTCAAGGCACTGTATCTGGCCCTTGGGTCACTTTTTCTTCTATCGATATGAGCCACTATTCTGCCTACTGACACCAACAATGGTGCACCATTTCTCACACTGACACCAACAATGGGGCACTATTCCTCCCCTAATACCAAATGTGGCGATGTTTACTCGCACTAATGCCAGGAAAATTTCTGCACACGCTAGCTACAGTCCAGCCCTCCTAAATTCTGAATCACAATAAACTGGCCCTTTGTTTTAGAAAGTTTGAAGATCCCTGTTCTACAACATGCTTGATGTTCTTGAGTACAGTGGACTGTCGATGCCTTCTATTGCGAGATATATGTAACAACCTGGAGTATGAAAATCTGTGCATCCACCACTTGCAGCTTCCACCTTTTGCCTCCAACTCTTGCTGAACACTTTGATTAAGCCTAAAGCCTGGTACACACTACTAATTTTTTATTGTTCAACCCAGCAGGGCTGAACAAAAAAAAAAGACAGCTCAGGAGGAGCTACTGTACTAGCTATGCAATATTAGTACAGCGATCTCCCCTGCTGTGCTGTTGTGTTCTGACAGGGAGGCTGCCTCCCCGCCAGAACACGCCGATCAGCGCTCTCAGCCATTGGCTGAAAGTGCTGATTGGGATCCAATCGCCAGACCTTTTGCAGTAATGCCCCTTTAACAGAACTGGCTGCAGTACACATGGGCCGAATGTTGGCCGGTTTCTATTTAACCAGCAGATGCCGCCCGACATACGGCCAGTGTGTATTAGGCTTAATGCTCTTACCTGCCTGAGCCTTAATAGATGGGCTCTACAGTCAATGTATATCTTTCAATACCCTGCTTTGGAGGCGACTCTTGTGATTTGGAGCTGTGGTTTGGCCTCAATTTGTTAGCGTATCTAAATCTTTAAAATCTGCTAATACTTTTAACACTACCCTCCCCTGAACTGACAATGCTGCTTTCTGCTGTGCCTCCCATGCTCATTCTTATAGAGTTGCGTCTCAGTAATATAGGAGGTGTGTTACTGGCTAGATCACCAGGTGAAAACAGAGGTAAAAAAAAAAACTAAGAGAGCTGATGCAAAGACCACATCTAATGTTTGGTAAACTGCAATATAATGAATTTTTTTCTCTCTCAATTTCAGGACACAGCCACATATTTTTCCACAACATCCCTGCAAGTTAAGTCTTCAGCTCTTCTGCCTATTTTTCTTATCTTTTTTATTGAAGACATCATTTACTCTTTTTGATAATAAACATCCCCAGTCCAAAATTTGAGGCATAGTTTTTTTTTACAAAACAGGGGTGCTTTATTTCAGTTTGCCACAAATACAGCAGAACAGAACACAATACATGGTTCAGTGCATTATATTGTAAGAGAAGAAGTACATAAGACATGAAAGAGACCAGCAATACAAACATCTTTTAGAAACCAGAAGTACAAAAAATCAGACATGTCATAACAAAACATGTACGAAATACAGGCATAAACTACAGCAAGGTGTCAACATAAGGGGGAGAGTCGTGCTATACCCATAGATAAGGGAAGAGGAAAGGGGCGGGTGGACAAAAAGAAAGGGCAAAGAGGGAGGAAGGATGCCCCAGGATCAAGACCCAAATCACATACCCAGACACTGAATAGTACAGGTAACGATTCATCTAGAGGTCAAAGGAAACCACACCTTATCAAATTTCCAGGGGCAGCCCCGATTGATATAGATTAGCTTGTACATAGGAAGGGTACCCAGGATGGGTTGAGGACAACCATTTCATCAAAATTTATTTTTTAGCATAGTAAAAGAGATGGGATTTTAATAGCTTAGTGTGATGAGAACGTTGTTCATCATCTTGAATACCCAGTAGTGCTAAGAATGGAGACAGCGGGAGAGTCAGTTGTAACCTGAAATGTATCTCCTCAAAGACCTCAGCCCAGTATTTTGCAATATAAGAGCATTCCCAAAACATGTAAATACAACCCGGGATGGAGTCTACAACGAGGACAAATAAGATCTCGATCTGGGAATATTCTATGCAAACTAGTGGGGGTATAGTAGACCCGATGCAGCAATTTAACTTGTATCAGCTTATCCTTGGATGAGACTACCAGTTTAGGTCCCTGCACTTAACAGTCCTCCTTCTCCAAAGATGAAATATCACCCTTCCAATACTCCCACGGCTCTTCAATTTTAGGTCAGTAAACAGATAGGAGAGCGCCATACAGGGTCGAAAGAGGTTTACCTAAATCACCAGGGATTCTCCACTCCTCAGTGGGATCAGTCTAGAAGCTAGGTGACTGTGGAAATTGGGACCTGACAGTATGACGAAGCTGGAAGTAGCAAAATATCATCCTTGAAGCATAGTTTACTCTCTTTCATATTCAACATCCCCAGGTCTAAAATTAAATCCTAATTCCAGCCAGAAAAATATTTTTAGTTGGGGAAATACTGAGGAAAATCTGCAACCCCTGTCAGGTTTTTACTGTGGTCTGTTTCCAATTGAGAAAATTTCACCTGTACTTTTGATTAGGACAGAAACTGGTAGGAAATATTTTCAACAGAGACATAAAAACTACAAATACATTTTTACCAGAGCGAGGAAAGGTTAAAATATCTGACATTATTTTTGTACCTTCCTGTTCTAGTGACTATCGCACCCCCATTTTTTGTATGAGCATGACAGGGGAGGCAAGTGAGAGAAAATATCCCCAATGAAAGAAAACTTTTTTTTTTTTCTATTGCAGATGGCATTGGGAGGGTTTGGACCGTCTGTTAAGTTTTTGTTGCTGTATGGTGGCCCCACTAGAGAGAGATTTACCAATGGTTTGTCCCGATGACTTTCGTTAATGAAAGAGTTGTTCCTAGAATAAAAGGAAAGGGGGAAATCTTCTAGGACACTTGTTTTGGGGACAGGTGTCCAGGATGGGATTACACCTTATGCCGCGTACACACGATCGGAAATTCGGCCAGCAAAAGACTGATAAGAGCTTTTGGTCGGAAAATGCGACCATGTGTATGCTCCATCGGACTTTTGCTGGCTGAATTTCCGCCAGCAAAAACTTGAGAGCATGTTCTCAATTTTCCTGACGGAAAAAGTTTCTATCGGAAATTCCGTTCGTGTGTATGCAATGCAAAAACCACGCATGCTCAGAATCAAGTACGAGACGGAGCCGCTCAGTCAGGTAAAATGACCATTCGTAATGGAGATGGCACATTCGTCACACTGAAAATTTTTAAATCTTTCAATGCAGCTTCTTTATAATGCTAGAAGAATGAAGTTGTTTTGCTGCTCATATTCACACAGAGTTCTCACAAATTTATTTCTTTATTATTTCTCGTGATCTCCTGACTAATTTTTTTTTGTTTTTAAAGCCAGATCTCCATAATAATGTTTTTTTTATAGTATTTTTTTTTTCATCAAGATCTCCTGTTGTATTTTTTTTGTTTTTATTATTTTATAGTCATCTCCATATTTTTATTTTTTTTGTATGTCACGTTTCCACAACACCATTATTATCTTGTATTTGTAAACCACAAGTAGGTTGCTTGGTGTCTCTTGTTAATTTGACATTGTATTTTTGAAACGCCTACTCACCAAAAACTGTCCTATTTGAAGAAAAACACATCAGCAAATATTTTCATATCAAAAAATCCCCATTTATTCTGGCTCATAATAACAAAATAAAGAGGGAAAGCAAAGCTGGAGAAACAGCTGGAATTTGCGAAGCCTTTGGCCCCCAGGGCAGACATCAACTCTGTGGATAAAAAAATTAGTAGCTTGAGAAGTCCATATAGAATGGAGCACAATCTGGTTCAGGACTCCCAGAGATCAGGAACAGCAGTATATGAAATGTATGTCCCCGGGCTGTGGTACTAAAACAGCCTGCGTCTTCTGTCAGAGCAGACTGAACCCAGGCAATCACTTTCTTCTCTTCGCTGCAGCCTTCCCTCCACGCTGCCCTGCAGCCTTCCCTGCAGGCTGTGGCTCTGGAGGTGGACTTGTGGCAGGAGGAGGAGGATGGGCGAGCGTACATAGGTGGACATCATCGGTCATTTGCTCCCTCAACCCCTTGTGAATGGCCTCAAAAAAAATCTTTTCACAGTTGAGGTGTTGGCCCTCCTCCATTTTCTGCATATTTGAGGCTAGATAGTAGCCATAGGCCTCTCCAGCATCGAGGGGGGCTTTCAGGGCGTCATTAGCCTCCTTAATGAGGACAAGTGCTGCCTCCTCCACGTTCCTCCCCTTCCTGGGCCTTTTGGTTGGAGGGCGGAGGGGAGGCACCAGGGATGGGGTGAGGTTAACAACAATCATTTTCCCACAAAAAATATGTTTCAATCTACTATACCTGGCTCCATCTGGGCTCCTCAATTTCTTCCAGGATGGAAAGCCCAGGTTGGTCCTCGAAAGCCTCAGCTGGGGTTGAGGGAAGGGTGGATGGAAGGGGGGCCAGAAGAGTGGAAAGTGATTCCCTGGCTTCAATCTGGTCTTCTAGAAAACGCATCCTGTTGTAGTACTACAGACTGGGTACGTACACATCTGCTGCTGCTGCTCCTGACCTCATGGACTTATGGACCTTCGGAAGCTCAATCCCATGCGTGCTTCTCAAGCTACCAATTTTCTTATCCACAAACTTGAGGTCTGCGTTGGACCAGAGTCTTGACAAATTCCACCAGTTTTTCCATCGATGCCTTCCTTGCTGGTTTGTTGCGATATAAGGGTTTTTTCACCTCCCACAAATTGCGCATATCCCTGTATCTGTCTATGAATTTGCCGAGGAAGTCTGGGTCTTTAAATTGTTTAATTTTTTGCTGCAAGACCAAACAAAAGACAAAAACACTACTATCAGGCTAAACTCTCCTAATCTTATCCCAGTATAGGCCTCAATCTAGAATCAGTATAGGCCACTCATGTCCCAAGTTAAAAGGTTATCTTCGTTATTACGTTTGTCACTTCCGTTCCTCCTTCCTCCGCACACAGAATGTAGGTACGACACACGCGTGTTAGCTTTATATACACTGCGCATGCGTGAAACTCCGCCTGCGTTGCCCGCCCCTGACGTTCTTTCTAGAATATTCCCCGCCCCTTCTCTTTCGTCGCAGTGGGGGAGAGGAACATGGCAGAGACACAGCAGGTGCATAATAGCAGTAATGAGGAGGAAATCCCGGAGCCAGAAACATCACGATCCCGGAGGAGGAGATTTAAGGCCTCCAATATGTCCTTTGTAGAGATAGTGGAGATGGTCGACACATTGAAGAGAGCCGACTGTGATATGAAGTATGGACCGTACACCAACCCTAATGAGAGAAAGGCCAAGATCATGACTAAAGTTGTGAAGAGTCTGCGCCGGAATTTTGGGGTTCGACGATCCAAGGAGCAATTAAGGAAATGCTGGTCGGACCTCAAATTAAGGGAGCACGATCAGTACAGAAGGATCAAGAAAGTGCTTCTAAAAGGTAAGTAGTTGGCGTGTGTTATGATTATTATTATTACTTGCATGCTGCGCCATGTGCTTTTCTTTACTGTTGGACAGTTTAAAATGGCTACTTTCATGTTCGTGGGCACAGTAATCGGTCGTAGTAAACATCGTTCGTTTGCAAATAAATACAATGTTTTTGCCAGATACAGGGTTAACTACATTTGGTCCTGATAATTTGTATTAAAAGAATTTTAGGACATTGTTGTCTAGACGTGTTTCAAACTAGAATGAATTACTTGATTCAGTGTAATGTAAGGAGAGGACACTCAGCAGCTGTTTACACATCTGGACTCAGGAGCACTAGCGTGGGACACAAGAACAAACTTTTTAGGGTGTCCCACACAGGTACTCCAGTGGATACTTGGGGTGTCTACATGTGTGAAACTTGTCCAAAAAAGTATTCCAGCTTTGGTAAGGGAAAAAATCATGTCTTCAGCCTGGAACTCTGCCAAAACAGACAATTGTACCCCACTTCCAAGCAATGTTTCATATTCCTATTTCTGGACTCAAATATATGTGTGCTAAGTATACCTTTTGTTTCATTCTCATAGGGGAGCAAAGACTCGGAAAATATGAGGACATATGATAGATGTATGCCTGCATATTTATCATACATGGTGTGTATTTATATTTTAGGTGATGATCAGGTTGTGGTACCAAAATCCAGTGATTTCACCAGTGACAGTGCTGTCAGAGTCCTGGATGTGAGGCCGGATTGCAGAGGGGGCGCCCCTTGCGGCTAAGTGCAGCGTAACCCTGGGAGTGAGACAGGGAGTACGGTGCCCAAAGGTGTACGGGTTGCCAGAGCACTGTTGCTGAGTAGCAGATAGCAGGGAGCTGCTGGGGTGCGCTGGTAAGGTTGAAGGGCAAACGTGCAAGGAGGGATTCCAGGTATGGAGCCGTGGAGCAACCAGGAGCGGAGTCAGAGCCAGGCCAATGGTCATTCAGCACAGGAATCAGTCCAAGGTGAGGTACAGCAGGATAATCAGGAACAGAGAAGGTAGCCGAGCCAGGGGTCAAACACAGGAGGACGATCAAGGTACAGATGCAGAACCGAAGAATAGTCAGGTCCAAGCCGGGGTCAATGCAGGCGGAACACTGGAGCAGTCAGGCAAGCCGAGTAGTAACAGGAAGCAGGTATCACACCAGGCACAAGGAACACAGGAAGCTGATGATAATCCAGCAACCAGCATGCACCAGCAGCAGGCTTAAATAGGCAGAAGGGCGCCACCATGAGGAATACTGGCAGAATTACCCGTCCTACAGTTATCACCCTGACAAGTGCACAACGGATGATCCAGGAAATCATGTTTTGTAGTCGTGATTTAGACGTTATCAAAGACAAAATCAAGGAGATTGAACAAAGACTGAAGAACATGATTGATGTACTAGGGAGAATTTAAATCCTAAAAAGATTCCTGGAATTTTTTTTTTTTTTTACAATAATTTTATCTAAAGTTTTAATACAGTTTAAAAGCCAAATTTGGAAAATGCACACAGTGTGTCAACATGTGCTATCTGCCATCAGGGGATTTCAATGTATGTGTTTTGTGGGTGCAACCCCTTCCTCCCAAAACTCTAGTAAGTGAGAGGAAGTGGTTGCACCCCCAAAACACGTCCATTGATCCCCCATGATGGGAGATAGCACGTGTTGACATTAGGTATGAGATCAGAAAGGAAATCCCCATTTTGACTCACATTTTGTGTGCATCTTCTAAATTTGGCTTTTACAGGGGTGACTTCACCCCATCTGATAAAGGCAAGATCAAGACCTTTTTCACACTATAAAATGTCTGATATTGCCTTCTTTTTTGCAATGTTGAACTTTGTAAGTTCCAGAGTTGTGTATGTTATGTTTGTAAACATGCCTGTTTCTTTATTTTTTTCAGAAATTTCAAGGTAAAACTTTGAAAAAAAAAAAGTGGGTTTTTTTACCGCCAAATGTTTTATAAAACGCAAATGTGAATGTGCACGGAGTAAAAGGTTTTATACTCAACAATGTGTAGCTTCTTCTTTCAATGATCAATACCAGTTTTTGTGTTAAGTTGGTGTTTACAGTGACAATGGGTGTTATTTAATAATGGAAAAAACACTTGGCACTACAAGTGCACTAGGAGAACCTAGGAGACAGCTAAAAGAAACCCAAGTAGTAAATGAAAATCAAGATTTGATCTGATAAAAGAAAAAATGTATTCAAAATGTGCTGGCATAGCAATGGCCCCCCTACCCGTAAAATATTCAACTTATTTTTCTCGCACTTCATGGGCGCTTTGGGGGGGCAAGCCAGGACGGCCAGCTTGCAGGGCCGTCATTGGAGTTTCTGAAAGTCCGGCCTCAGGCCCAACGGAGGCAACATAACTTGCATTATGTCTTTTTAAAAAATTGTGCAGGATGCAGCAACATAAAATGATAGGGTTTAGTTTGTATTCCGCCATATTTATGGCTATTTGAAATAAGTGGAACCAGCTGGCCAGGATCTCAAAGGCATTCTCCATGACTCTTCTGGCTCTGGCCAGCCGGTAATTAAAAACCCTCTTTTCCGGGGTGAGGGTCCTCTGGGGGAATGGCCTCATCACGTGGTCACCCAGACCGAATGCCTCTTCTGCGACGAAGACAAATGGCAGTCCTTCCATGTTCTCCTCGGGAGGTGGCAATCCCAAGCCACCACTCTCGAGAGGTCGGAAGAACTCGGTCAGGGCAAAGACTCCACCCTCCGACATCCGGCCATACCTCCCCACTTCCACATATAAAAGAAATCATATGTCGCCGACACCACCACCATCAACACAATACTATTAAACCCCTTGTAATTATAATAGTATGATCCCGAATGGGGTGGTGGGACGATGTGGACGTGCTTCCCATCGATTGCCCCTCCGCAGTTAGGAAAGTCCCACCGCTGGGCAAAGTGGGATGCCACAGAAGGAAACTGTGGAGTCGAACAAGAACAAAAAATTAGTCATTTTGCACATAAACATTGCAAGCAGATTAGACACAAACATTCTTGGCCAGCATCAGTATAACATTTATTTTAAGGAGTATTTAAAGGCTAAAATATAAGGACCCACTTATCAGATTCCTCAACCCCTCTGATGGCCCATTATAAACATTTTTGGGGGGGGGGGGTGGTATGTTTTGGACAGGTAATCCCTCTCCACTTCATTGAGAGCTGAATGCATAAATAATGTGTTTTACTTTGGCCAGACCCTCCTTACTTACACTATTGGCAGCACACTGGACAGGTAAGAAGTGTCATAATACAAATATATAAATACACACTGTACAAATGGAAGCACATTTTTACATTCTGCAATTACCTGCAATTAAACAGTACCATTTGAAAGTATTCTGGTAGGCCCTTTCACTACATACTTTGGGGAATTCATCCATAAATATGACCACAAAAGTGGTAGGTATAGTGTGTATGGGTTTGGCAAAGTCAGCAGATAGTGGATTGGTATAGGCACTCTGCATGAATTTAAGCACACAAATAACAGTAATAATGATCCCCAGAGCCTGGGGGGAGATGCCTGTCGAGAACTTGAGGTCCTGCAGGCTTCTTCCAGTCGCCAAGTACCACAACGTGGCGACTAGCCTCTGCTCAGGAGTGATGGCTTGCCGCATGCAGGTGTCCTGCCTGCTGATATAAGGGGACAGCAAAGCCAACAAACGGTGAAAAATGGGGTCCATCATCCAGAGATAATACCTGAAATCATCAGGGATAATCTCCTGGATCTCCCTCAACAAAGGCATATGAGAGAATTGGTCACGCTGACGCAACCAATTTTTGGTCCATGAGCTCTTCCTCGCCCTGTCCATGAACTGGGCTTGGGTCAAAGTAAGAACCCCAACACCAAGCCCCCACACAGCACAAACTCTATGACGAGTATGTACCCACCACATGGCTTCAAAACGGTCGGCTGGTCAGAACGAACTAAACAGAATGCACTGAAGAACAACAAGGCCTGTGAAGAGCGAGCTGAAAATCAGTAACGAGCGGACAAGAATGCACTGAAAAACAGATAGGAACTGACTTCACACACTGAAAAGCAGATACAAACCCACAAGCACAAACTGAACAGCAGTAAAACAATCTGAAAAAGCACGAGTCTGAAAAGCATGAATCGTCTCTCACCAAACTTCTACTAACACAAGATAAACACGAGATTAGCAGAAGGAGCCCAAAGGGTTGCGTGCTGGCTATTGAACTTCCCTTTTTTAGTCCCGTCATGCGTGCTGTACATCACCACGTTCTAGACGGTCGAACTTTGGTGTGACCGTGTGTACGCAAGACAAGCTTGAGCGGAATTCCGTCGGAAAAACCATCATAGCTTTTTCCAGCGAGAATTCCGATCATGTGTACGCGGCATTACTCTTTATTTCCTCTAATTTTCTGTTGTGTATCAGGAAGTAAAAAGAAATGTTCCCAACATTGGACAAACTGCAAAAATTAGACTGGCAGGGGTTTTAACCCTTCTATTCTCTTCCCAAAAACAAAAAACAAAAAACTGTTATGGTTTTACATAAACTTCAAGTCTTCCCCATGCTATCCAAGCCTAAAAAATAAAACTTGTTGGTTAATGTTGGGCTTTAATGTTGTTAATGTTCATGTTAATAGTTGATGTTAACATAAAACCTTTTCTTACTATTGCATATTCTTTCTTTTTTTTTAACATGCATGGTAATAGAAAAAAACTGTTCAATAAAATTGTTCTGTTGAAACTTTTAACTTTACTGAACTATTTCCAGCAAATTATTTTCTTAACATTCATTTTTTGTAACTTTTTTTTTAACATTCATAAATTGTTCCATTTAGATAATCATTCTATTTATGTTTCTTGCAGGGTCTTTTTTTGTAACATTCTAGTCTGCACTTTAGAGATCGACTGGAAGAAATCGTCGTCATAATTTTAACCTGTATATTGTTATTTCAACCTTAACAGATCTTATCAGTGGAGATATGGATTTTGTCTGCTGATTTACAGCAAAATGTCTTAGATAGGGCATATACATTCTAAATAGGAAACAGTTGAGACATTTTTCATATTCATTATATACTATAGCCATGCCACCCAAAACAAACAAAAAAAATTGTCCATACTTTATGAAAGCTGAACTAAGCTAAGTAATAATTACAGATCTTGTCCCTCCTCTAGCCTATGACTAACCAGTGAAAAAAAATAAAAACAACAGACTAAGTAGCTCATCTTTGTATCACTCTGTTCTCCCCTCCTATCGGCATGTCTCTTGTCATAAGCACTGCAGCACAACTAATTGGCTATTTGTGCTAATCTTTACACCTCTCTACATTCTGTTGTACAGGGACTGCAAGAGGTTGATACCAGGTCAAATTCTGGTACTTGCACTGCTAGAATTTAAAGTAATAGATTAAATGATGCAATATTGAAAACCGAGCTGTATTATTGTGTGCCTTTTATGTCTGTCTTACATTCAGCTTTAAAGGCAAACTGCTAAATTCACAGATGAAATACATACAGTCAGGTCCATAAATATTGGGACATCGACACAATTCTAATCTTTTTGGCTCTATACACCACCACAATGGATTTGAAATGAAACAAACAAGATGTGCTTTAACTGCAGACTTTCAGCTTTAATTTGAGGTTATTTACATCCAAATCATATTGAGAGTTGACAGCAATAGATTCCAAATGCAAATAGCACACTTGAAATGAACTCTGGACCTTTTATCTGCTCCTTGTAAATGGGATAATGTAATTTCATCATCAGTAAAAATCACTCATACTGATTACCGCCAATCATATTAGTCATGATTTATGATCCTAATAAGCATCACAGTTACGAGGATGTTAGCAGGAACAGGTGGACTCTAGAATACAAATGATTAATCTGTATATCGATAAGCATAGTTCAAGGGGATGTCAATGACAAACATGGAAACAATACAAAATATTAGGTCTCCCCTAGACATTACTTCTGCATGGAGATAACAAGATGATACTCCCGCATGGAGGGGGGCCTTGAAGTCCCCATTTCGGAGCATTGATGTCATCATGTAGGCTATTGACATCTCTTAATGTTAAAGTTAAGTTATTAAATGTTAGAAGTTATAGTTCCTTCCTTAGGGCACCTTGGGTGCATAGTTGACCAATTTAGCTTATATATTGCCTATATTGGCTGTTGCCGGTTTTTGCTCATCTATCAGGTGTTACATACCTAATTTAGTTAACAAGATTAATTTGAGCGAATAGGCGACTGCCCAGTACGCTCCCACAAAGTGCTCCTTGACAGGGAGCACTAACCTACTTACCTTGGACCTATCTGGCATCCAAGGAGATTACAGTACCTCTCACTTATTCTTTATTTACTTCTTCCTATCTCTTCCTTATATTCCACTATTCTTACCTTTCCTACGGGTTTTATAAGGTGTATAGATTGTATGTAATACGCGACAAAGATTTCAACAAACACTAAAGCTTTCTTTCCAGATATTGACTCGTCAGCTCTCTGAATCCTTAATATGGCCTACTCATCACTGGGACACGAACCCACAGTGATTTCCCACAACAGGAAGGGTTTGAATATCCCTGAAAAGCGCAAAACCCTCCTAAAAGAACTCAAAAAAGGTAAACCCCGTTTCGTATTTTTACAAGAAACTCATTTTAAGACTCAACAGGTTCCCAAGCTTACTGATTCTTTTTTCACACAGGCCTATCATGCAACTAATGATTTAGCTAAATCCGTGGGAGTATCTATACTTATTAGTAGAGATGCTTCCTTTGAACTCTCGGACAAACTTATTGAGCCAGAAGGCAGGTTTCTATTCCTGAAAGGAAAATGCTGCGGCATGCCTATTACGTAAGAAAACGTTTATTTTCCCAACACAGCACACTTAACCTTCTGCCGAAGCACATTGGACAAACTCAAAGATTTTAGCTTGAGAAGCCTTATCCTGGGAGGAGACTTTAATGTCCCATTGAATCCTCTTACTGATACATCTACAGGCAAAACCTATATCACATACAAAATACTCAAACGAATCAAAACACTATTGTACTCCCTACAACTAGTCGATTCTTGGAGATTCACTCACCCCGATGACAGGGATTACACCTTTTACTCTGTTCCACATGGCAGATACTCGAGAATAGATTACATCTTTGTCTCACAAAGAGACCTAGACAAGATTTCAGGAGCAAAAATAGGGATCCAGACCCTACCGGATCATGCCCCTATTTCCCTAACATTAAATATTTAAAAAAAAAAAAAAAAAAACATTAAATATTTCAGAACCACTACCAAAAACAAACACCTGGAGATTGAATTCTGCACTATTGACAGACCCAATCTTACTACCTCAAATAGCTACGTCACTGACAGACTACTTTAAAAACAATACCACCCCAGATATTAACCCCCTATCAATCTGGGAGGCACATAAATGCACGATCAGGGGAGAACTCATCAGACTTGGATCCCAATGCAAAAAAGAAAGAAAAAAAAATAAAAAATTTGACAGAGAAAATTCATACCCTGGAAACCTTGCATAAACAAACTCTGACAGAACAATCTGCAATAGAACTCCTAGAAAACAGAAAGGCACTTCAACAGATTTTTGACATGAGGTCTAAAAGATTTTTATTCTTTCAGAAAAAAATTTACTACGAACATGGTAACTAAACAGGCATATTTTTAGCGAGAGCTCTGAAAAATGCAAGAACACAACAGAACATTCCAGGCATACGAACAAAAGAAGGGAAAATGGACATTACCACTAAAAACATTGCACAACACTTTCACGAATATTACACGGCCCTATATAACCTACCTGACTCACAGAAACCCAGTACAATTCAGGGAACAAGGCAACAAGCTATTCAACAATATTTAAAAGAATCCAATTTGCCCACCCTGCCCGAAGAAGATATATCTCAGCTAGAAAGACCCATAGAAGCTATTGAACTACAACAAACAATAAAACATCTTAAGACAGGGAAAAGTCCAGGACCAGACGGCTTCACGGCCATATATTATAAAACCTTCCAGGCTACCCTGCTTGGGCCACTGCTACAGGCTTTGAATCATATATCAAATCCCAGGGAGATCCCACCAAATTTCCTTGCGGCACATATAACAATCCTTCCCAAGCCAAACAAGGACCCAGCAGAATGTGCTAGCTACAGGCCGATATCACTACTTAATTTAGATGTGAAATTGATGTCAAAAATAATTGCCAACAAATTAAAGCCCTTGCTCCACAATCTGATAGGCTGCGAACAAGCAGGTTTTATGCCAGGAAGAGAAACCAGAGACAACGTTATTAAAGCACTCAACTTAATACATGCTACTCGGACGCGGAATATTGAGGGCCCTCTCCTGTCGACAGACGCGGAGAAGGCCTTCGACCGCGTGGCCTGGGACTTCATGCTAGAAACCTGCAGGTACATTGGCTTGGGAAATCATATGATGACATGGATATCCTCGCTTTACAAGAATCCCACTGCACAACTCAAGATTCATGGTTCCCTCTCAAACACAGTAAAAATAAACAATGGCACGAGACAGGGTTGCCCTCTCTCACCCCTTTTATTTATTCTAACACTTGAACCATTTATCAGGGCAATACAGGGGTTTAAGATAGATGGAAAGGAGTTCAAGGTAGCGGCCTACGCAGATGACCTGTTATTTTTCATAACAAATCATCACATTTTACTTCCCTCCTTAATGAAAGAATTTTCTATCTTTGGATATTTATCAAACCTAAAAATCAACTACTCCAAATCTGAGGCTTTAAACATCTCAATCCGCACAAATAAAATAGAATAAAATAAAACCATCAAATCCAATTGCTCCTTCAAGTGGGAAGGTTCAGCGCTTAAATATCTAGGGATTTGGCTGACCCCCAAGCTTTCTCAAATTTTTGATCATAATTTTACCCCCTTACTGAAAACAATTTACACAGACCTCCAAAGCTGGCACCCAAAGGGCTTTTCCTGGTTTGGACGGGTAGCCATTTGTAAAATGACTATTCTACCAAGAGTCCTCTATTTATTCAGGAACTTACCAATAAAAATTCCCCAGAGCTTCTTCGTAATCCTTAACTCAACCCAAATGAAATTTATTTGGGCCCAAAAAAACCCAGAGTAAGATTCACACTGCTTACACGAACCAAAGACAAAGGAGGGATGGGCATTCCAGATTTCTGCACTTACTATCTTGCCTCCCATGTCACCAGGATAGTAGACTTGCATTGCCACTACAAAATTAAAGACTGGGTGGAACTAGAAGAAGTATTGAGTCACACTCCTATCAGATATTCACCATGGATTCCATGGATGAGTCTTCCAGCAGACATGAGATCACACCCCCTAATAGGTACCACCTTAGCAATATTCAATAAACTAACTAAACTCACAAACTTTTCATCTCATCTTAGCCCGCTCACCCCACTGCAGAATAACTCTGACTTCCTACCGGGACTGGGAAACAGATCATTACAATCCAATGACACAAACAAACCTCTACTAGCTATGCACTGCTTCCACAACCAAGAGTTCAGAGACTTCACAGACATTAAAGTAGAAAACAATCTCCCAGATTTACCCCTATGGACATATTTTGAATGTCGTAGCTATCTCAAAAAAACAAGAAAACCTAACTTCAGTAGACCGTTAACTGAACTAGAGTCAGTGTGTAAGATGGAGCAACCTGTTCCCAAAGCGACCTCACTCGCGTACCGCTGGATTCAGGATGGAGGGGGATGCAAGTGGGAATGGACTCAGAGAGAGCTGGTCGAAAGCATTAGGTATTTCACTGTCGGGTACACAATGGAGGAAAGCATGCATTTTTGCTCATAAATGCTCTCTGAGCACAAGAACTCAGGAAACAGCGTACAAGTTACTCACTCAATGGTATGCCACACCAGTAAAGTTACATTCTTGGTTTCCTGATCACTCGGACACCTGTTGGCGTTGTCATAATGAAAAAGGTTCCCTACTACACATATGGTGGCAATGCCCTGTGCTGAGACCTTTCTGGTCAGAGGTCAGGGAGAAAGTGTTTCAGATCACAGAAACAAAACTGAAGCTGGACGTGGTGGGCTGTCTCCTCCATGTCACAGAATTTCCTGTCAAGAGGTACAAACATTCGCTTTCCAAGCACCTACTGAATGCTGCAAAAGCGCTTATTCCACGTTACTGGAAGTCTACAAAAATTCCAACCATTCAGAAATGGTTTAGTAAGATATCCGAGCTCTGTGAGATGGAGGAGACCATTGCCCAGGTAGGTGAAAATGTGGAACGCTTTTACAAAACTTGGACACCCTGGTTTCTATACAAATACTCTCAGGCATACCCTTATGTCTTATGTTGGTGAAACAGGACAGAAGTTGCAAGCGAGGATGAATTTGCACAGACATACCATCAAAGAACATAAAGAAGACAGTTTATGCACACCTGTGGGACATCATTTCTCACAATCGGACCACACTATAGAAGACCTCAATGTCTTAGTTCTTAAAGGGAATTTCAGAACTATCCAGGAAAGGAAAACGTTTGAACTAAGAATGATACTTCTTTTTGACACGAAGAATAATGGCCTGAATTTAGATATTGGTTTCCTTACACATTATGCTAAAGTTTTACAACCGCTCTGTGACTAGTATCCCCCCCTGCATTCCCCCCCTAGCTCTCCCTCTGTCTTATCTCACTAACTCTGCTGCTATCTTTATTACCATTGATTTGTATGTGTTTGGTTTTCTTTTTTTTTTTTTTTTTTTTTTTCTTCTTCTTCTTCTTTAACATTCTGCTTAAAAATTTGTGAATCAGTACTGCTTGGACCTTGAAGAAGGGGACATACCCCGAAAGCTTGTCCTGAAAAATTGTATGTTAGTGCAAATAAAAAAAGTATCACGGACAGTACTCAATTTTCTCTGTCACAATTGCACTAATACGGCTACAATCAAATCAGGCATACCCTGATATTCTAAATCCACGCTAAAGCTGTCCGACTTTACATGTATGATCTCCATGGAAAACCTATCTTATTAATAAAAGTAAAAAGTGAAATTTACTGTTCACCTTTATCTAAAGGACTGACTAAATGAATCTGACTATGGAAAATATTCAACTAAATGGTTATTCTATTATTTAAACCAAAATTAACGTCTGTACACTACTGACTTCTTTCTTTCTATCTATTTTCAAACTATCTACTCTTTCTTGAAGACAAACTTTATAATATGAAACTTTATGATTTATACTAATTGTATCGACATGCATAGATGATAAGATATTAAAGCTTACTCTTTACTACATAAAACACTATTAGAGCTAAATAACTGTTCATTTGAATACTCCAGCATTGTATTTTCAATATGTGGAGCTGCGACTCCATAGTTGTATTTCTCTATTCTTTTTCAATAAACTTTGATGGAAAAAAAAAGCAGTAGTAAACCCAAAAGCAAGCTTTTTTTTATTGTAGCTTACCAATTCTTAAATGTTATGGGTGTATTAGTTTCCTTTTTTAGACTTGTTCTTTTCTATTTTCATCTGGTTATCCAGTTAGCAAGTCTGTTTTTCAAAAGCACAAGCTCTCAGCAGAATATATTAGTTTACATGGATGAGATAACCCACTTTACACTGGCAGGGGTGATTAAAATGATGAGCTTTTATCTATTCATGCTGTGTGTGATGTAACTTGTTGCTCAGTAAAACTTACACTTTGCCTTTTTTGTTTTACATATCTGCATGGGAAGAAATATAATCATTTTACATTATACCATTATCTATTTTATTTGAGGTGTTTAGCTTCAAAACCACAAACATCTACACTACTGTGCAAAATGTTTTGGTAAGCGTGAAAAAATTCTGTAAATTAACTACTTCATCCCCGGAAGGATTTACCCCTTAATGACCAGGCCATTTTTTGCAATAGGCACTGCATTACTTTAACTGACAATTGCGCTATAAAAAAGTTTTTGCGCTATAAACAAAAAAGACAGACAATTTAAAAAAATAAATAAATGTTTACTTTCTGTTATAATACATATCCAAAAAAAATGTAGAAAAAAATAATTTCTTCTTAAATTTAGGGCAATATGTATTCTTCTACGTATTTTTGGTAAAAAAAAATCCCAATAAGCAAATATTGATTGGTTTGCGCAAAAGTTATAGCGTCTACAAACTATGGGATAGTTTTTTTTGCTTTTTTTTTATTGTTTTTACTGGTAATGTCAGTGATCAGCGATTTTTTGTGGGCCTGCGACATTGCGGCAGACAAATCTGACCCTAATGCCACGTACAGACGATCGGACATTCTGACAACAAAATCCTGGATTTATTTCTGACGGATGTTGGCTCAAACTTGTCTTGCATACACAAGGTCGCACAAATGTTGTCGGAAATTCCGATCGCCAAGAACGCGGTGACGTACAACACATATGATGAGCTGAGAAAAATGAAGTTCAATAGCCAGTGCAGCTCTCCTGCTTGATTCCAAGCATGCGTGGAATTTTGTGCGTCCCCGTTCTGCCTCTCTGTATAGCGATCATGGGTGGCTGGTGGACATTGGGTCCACTGGACCCACGCATTGACTCCCCCTCCATGCAGCACACACGCCCACAGTATCTATTGCATGAAACAACATACAGGTATGTTATTTCATGCAATAGAGCCACCCTGCTACAGTATATATACGGTGGGCGGTCTTTAATTGGTTAAGAATGCTTTCAGAAATAAAAGTTAATAGTTTATTTTAGCAATTAACAAAATGGAAAGTAAATGAACATAAGAGACATCCAAATCAAATCAATATTTGGTGTGACCACCCTTAGCCTTCTAGACACATTTGCACACAAATTTTGAAGGAACTCGGCAGGTGGGTTGTTCCAAACATCTTGGAGAACTAACCACAGATCTTCTGTGAATGTTGGCTGCCCCAAATCCTTCTGTCTCTTCATGTAATCCCAGACAGACTCAATGATGTAGAGATCAGGCCTCTGTGAGGGCAAAATCATCACTTTCAGGATTCATTATTCTACTTTTCACTGAAGATAGTAATGACATTGGCTGTTTGAGGTCACTGTCCTGCAGAATAAATTTAGGGCCAATCACATGCCTCCGTGATTATATGTCATGATGGATAAGTATCTACCTGTACTTGCCAGCACTGAGGACACCATCCTGACCAAATCTCCAACTCCATTTGCATAAATGCAGCCCCAAACTTGCAAGGAACCTCCACTATGCTTCACTGTTGTCTGCAGACTGTCATTTTTGTATTGCTGTCCAGCCCTTCAGCAAACACACTGCCTCCTACTACAGTCATATATTTCAAATTTAGACTCATCAGTCCAGAGCACCTGCTGCCATTTTTCTGCACCCTAGTTCCTATGTTTTCGGGTATAGTTGAGTCACTTAGCCACATCCATGTCGGAGGTATGGATTTTTGGCTGCAATTCTTCAGTTCTTCCAATTCTTCTTCTGGCCAGACTTCTTCAGACAATAGATTGGTGTACCTGGATCCCACTGGTTTCTGACAGTTCTGTGCTGATGATGCTGCTGGACATCTTCTGATGAAGGCAAGTAAGCATGATGTGTTTTTCATCTGCTGCAATAATTTTCCTTGGCCAACCGTCTGCAGTTCTTAACGTTGCCCATTTCTTTGTGCTTCTTCAAAAGAGCTTGAACAGCACATCTTAAAACCCCAGTCTGCTTTGACATCTAGATGCAGTATAACTGCCGTATGTCTTGTCGCTGTGCTCTGTCTTGCCATGGTGTGTGACCTGTGACATGAGACTGTCTTCTACAACTTCACCTTAGTAGCAGAGTTTGACCCTTCCGCACCCAGTTCTAAGCTTACTACAAAGTTGTTTCTGTTTGTTAATGACTGTGTTTCAAGTTATAATGAATTCTTGGTATAATTGGTGATTCATACCCTTGACTCTAATCTTACAAAATCCCTGACTTTGTGCAAGTGTAAGAACTGATTCTGGTTTTAAGCCAAAGGGTAATCACACCAGATATTGATTTGATCTAGATTTTTCTTCTGGTCGCTCATTTAGCATTTTGTGAATTGATAAAAAAAATAATTAAAATATATATTTTAGCATATTTAAGCATTCTTACTTTACAGCAGTTATTCACACCTGCCTAAAACTTTTGCACAGTACTGTATAGGAGGCACAATAATAATGGCCTAGAGGGACGCTACACAAAGATTGCCTTTCCAGATCTATTATAAGAGTGCCCATAGGCACCTTAATAAAAAGGAATAATGCTCTTGATGTTTAGTCTGTTTCCATTGTAATAGAGGGTAAAATGAAGAGATTCAGGCAAGATTAGGAACTTTTAAGCATTTGAAAGATATGAAGTAGCACTCACAGACAACTGTCAGTGTCGAGAGAGTATCTTTAGGGGCCCTGATATTTGTTGGAGTCGTGTGAGGATGGTCTCCCTGCCTATTGTTCTCAGGAAATTATCTGCATGTCTATGGTAACCTGTTTACCCCTTCATGAATGCAATTTGACTTTACAAGTTGAAATGTAAAATGCCCCTTGCTGTTAATGTTAATTAGCTTTGCAGCAGAGAACTAAAAATGTGTGCACTCTATGAGTGTTCCTAGTTCGTAAGACCTTCTGTCTGGCCTAGGCATCTAAGCTTAAAGTAAAAAGAAATGTAGCGCATATACTGTGAAAAAACCACAAATGAAGGGGGGTGTTAACAAATGATGACAACATCGATGAAATAAATAAAACGCGAGTCTCTCAACTTAAATGAATAGAGTCCAAATAAGTGAACAACATGTGATTACAAAGTGTCCCACTGATAAGGGTGAGTGAATATATCTGACGGCTGATGTTCAAACACAGGCAAATCTTTAAATCTCCCAGCAAAAACACATCCGTCAGCTGTATGAATCCTGATAAAAGTAGTGTGTAGAAAACTCTTACCAGATGGATTGGACTCCCTTGTCAGCGACAGGGAATCACTAAAACAGGGTGCCCCTCAGGGCTATGGAACGAATATCCCGACTCTGAAACCTTCTGGGTATGCCCCAGTGGAAGGCCTATTGGTCGAAACGCGTTGGGCGCTTTCAGCATCCTCCTTGTTGCCCACTTTTATTTTTTGTGATCACATTTTTATTGTAACCAGGCTTTTTAGCAATAAAAAACCCACCTTTTTTCATCTACACTATGTGGAGGCTTTTCATTTTTTCTCCACATACCATCTGAGAGAAAATCCACTTCAAGTTCATGTGAGATGTCTTGCTTCCTTTGATCCTGTGCCTTGGCTATCCTTTGTGAGAATCCACCTGGCGGCCCCGGGACATCCATGCAGAGTTGGACCCAGAAGGTTTCAGAGTCGGGATATTCGTTCCATAGCCCTGAGGGGCACCCTGTTTTAGTGATTCCCTGTCGCTGACAAGGGAGTCCAATCCATCTGGTAAGAGTTTTCTACACACTACTTTTATCAGGATTCATACAGCTGACGGATGTGTTTTTGCTGGGAGATTTAAAGATTTGCCTGTGTTTGAACATCAGCCGTCTGATATATTCACTCACCCTTATCAGTGGGACACTTTGTAATCACATGTTGTTCACTTTTTTGGACTCTATTCATTTATGTTGAGAGACTCACGTTTTATTTATTTCATCGATGTTGTCATAATTTATTAACACCCCCCTTCATTTGTGGTTTTTTCACAGTATATGCGCTACATTTCTTTTTACAGTATTCCATGGTTTTTGTCACTCCGTATGTAGCTGCTTTATTTCCTTTTAGTATCTACCTTCCAGCGCAGTGTATACTCACTTTAACTATTATCTAAGCTTAACTACTTGACAACTGGGCACTTAAACCCCCTTCCTAACTAGACCAATTTTCAGCTTTTGGTGCTCTCACATTTTGAATGACAATTACTCAGTCATGCAACACTGTATCTATATGAAATTTTTGACCTTTTTTTCACACAAATGGAGCTTTCTTTTGGTGGTATTTAATCACTGCTGGGTTCTTTATTTTTTGCGCCGCAAAAGAAAAAAGGCCGAAAAATCTGTAAAAAATACATTTTTCTTCATTTCTGTTATAATATTTTGCAAATTAGTAATTTTTCTTCATATATTTTGGCCAAAATTTATACCGCTACATATCTTTGGTAAAATTAACCCAAATCGGTGGATATTATTTGGTCTTTGTGAAAGTTATAGAGTCCAAAAGCTATGGTGCGAATATCTGAATATTGATCACACCTGAAGTACTGACGGCCTATCTAATTTCTTGAGACCCTAACATTCCAGAAAAGTACAAATACCCCCCAAATGACCCCTTTTTGGAAAGAAGACATTCCAAGGTATTTAGAAAGATGCATGGTGAGTTTTTTGAAGTTGTCATTTTTTCCCACAATTCTTTGCAAAATCAAGGTTTTTTTTTTTACTTTTTTTTTTTTCCCACAAAATTGTCATATTAGCAGGTTATTTCTCACACACCGCATATGCATACCACAAATTAAACCCCAAAACACATTCTGCTATTACTCCCGAGTACGGCGATACCACATGTGTGAGACTTTTACACAGCGTGGCCACATACAGAGGCCCAACATGCAGGGGAGCACCTTCAGGCGTTCTGGAGCACCCAGGCCAATTCTGACATTTCTCTCCTACATGTAAAAATCATCATTTATTAGCTAGAAAATTACATAGAACCCCAAAACATTATATATGTTTTTTTAGCAAAGACCCTAGAGAATACAATGGCGGTCGTTGCAACTTTTTATCTCGCACGGTATTTGCGCGTTTTTTTTGGAAAAAAAACTGTTTTGTGCTTTACAAAAACCAAAACAGTAAAGTTAGCCTAATGTTTTTGCATAATGTGAAAGATGAAGTTATGCCGAGTAAATAGATACCCAACATGTCACCTTTCAAAATTGCACGCGCTTGTGGAATGGCGCCAAACTTTGCTACTCAAAAATCCCCATAGGCGACGCTTTAAAATTTTTTACTGGTTACATGTTTTGAGTTACAGAGGAGGTCTAGGGCCAAAATGATTGCTCTCGCTCTACCGATCGCAGCGATACCTCACATGTGTGGTTTGAACATCGTTTTCATATGTGGGCGGGACTTACATATGCGTTCGCTTCTGCATGCGAGCACACAGGGACAGGGGCGCTTTAAATTTTTTTTTTTTTTTTTTATTGTTCATTTTACTTTATTTATTTTAGTTTGATGCTTTTTTCCAAAAAAAAAAATTTTGACCACTTTTATTCCTATTACAAGGAATATAAACATCCTTGTAATAGGAATATGGCATGACAGGTCCTCTTTACAGTGAGATATGGGGTCAATAAGACCCCACATCTCACCTCTAGGCTGGGAAGCCTGAAATAAAAAAAAAAAAAACGATCCTGGCTTCGATCGTAGCGGTGAGTTGGTAGAAGTGCGGGGGGGGACATCCCCTCTCGCCTCCCGTAAGAACGATCAAACAGTGGAACAGCTGCTATGATCATTCTCATGGTGTAGGGAATCGCCGGCTGAAAAAGCTGATATCTGAATGATGCTTGTAGCTGCAACCATCATTCAGATATCTCTGCACAAAGTCAAGGACGTTGTATGACGGCCGGCGGGCGGGAAGTGGTTAAAACGCTTTTTTTTTTTTTAACACAAAGTTGTCCATTTATACAATATTTCTACCACATAGCATGTACATACCAAAAATGACACCCCAAAATAGATTCTCCTGCTCCCCCTGAGTACGGCGATACCACATGTGTGAGACTTCCACAGCCTGGCCACATACAGAGGGCGAGTACAGCTGAGCATGGCTCAGCATGGCAGGGTATGGCGGGGTATTGCGGAGTATGGCGGGGTATGGCGGGGTATTGCAGAGTATGGCGGGGTATGGCGGGGTATGGCGGGGTATGGCGGAGTATGGCGGGGTATGGCGGAGTATGGCGGGGTATTGCGGAGTATGGCAGAGTATGGCGGGGGCATGGCAGAGTATGGCGGGGGCATGGCAGAGTATGGCGGGGGCATTGCAGAGTATTGTGGGGGCATTGCAGAGTATTGTGGGGGCATTGCAGAGTATTGTGGGGGCATTGCAGAGTATTGCACAGCATTGCAGAGTATTGTGGGGGTATTGCAGAGTATTGTGGGGGTATTGCAGAGTATTGCACAGCATTGCAGAGTATTGTGGGGGCATTGCAGAGTATTGCACAGCATTGCAGAGTATTGTGGGGGCATTGCAGAGTATTGCACAGCATTGCAGAGTATTGTGGGGGTATTGCAGAGTATTGCACAGCATTGCAGAGTATTGCACAGCATTGCAGAGTAATGTGGGGGTATTGCAGAGTATTGCACAGCATTGCAGAGTATTGCACAGCATTGCAGAGTATTGTGGGGGTATTACAGAGTACTGCACAGCATTGCATAGTAGTGAGGGATGGCTGAGCATGGATGGATGGATGGATGGATGTCTCTGTGCAGCGCTGTGGGCACTACACATCCAGCCCACAGCGCTGCAGACATCCATCCATCCCCCTCTCCGCTCACAGTGTACCGATCGGTACACAGGAGGGGAGGGGAGGAACCGGCGTCATCAGATGACGCCGGTCTGTTTACATGTGATCGCGCCGTCATTTGACGGCGCGATCACATGGTAAACGCCCGCGATCAGCGGCCATTTACCGGGATCCGTGATGCGCCGGGTCCTCTGGACCCGGCGGTCACGGATGTGTTCGGGTGCGCGCCCCAGGGGGCGCGTGAGAGGGGAATTCTGGGAGGACGTCATAGTACGTCCTCCCAGAGTTATCCAACCGCCCTGCAGCCGTCATTCCGCTATGGGCCGGTTGGTAAGTGGTTAAAGAACAAAAAAAAACAACTTTTTTTTAGTTTCGGATAGAGCGGGGATGGATTAGGACTTGTGAGGTTTACTGTTGAAGAGATTCCTCCACTTTCTGTTTGTTTTTTCCAGGCCCAGAAATATGAAGTAATATCTAACAGCAACACAAAACAGAAGTAAAAAGACACGTTAAAATTAGGTATGGGAATCCTAGAACCTCTGTCAGCATATGTTTCCTTGTTGTAGGTTTCCCTGGCTTCCTATCTGGTAAATGTTTGTCCCAGAACAGAAAGTGAGGGGAAGTTTTTCTAACTGAGCCCCAGATAACCATAAAACCTGACATGGTTTAAACTAGGGATGTACCAATACAAGTTTTTTTAAGACCGAGTACCAATACTTTTTCTCAAGTACTCGCCGATACCTATTTTGCCCTTGGATGCATTTATTTTTTACACATGATGCCCAGCTTACCTGCCTCTGCCCTTGGTGGTGTCCCGGTAGAGCACTTGCCAGAGCTTCTGCGGTCCGGTTACGTCTCACACTGCCGCACCCTTGTGCGGTGTCCTCCTGTGTCCCTTTCCATAAAGGCAGTAGTTACAGTCTGCAAACTTGAAGGTGTTGGCCGTAGTATCGGAGCATTTGCACGAGTACAAAGCCTCCATAATGTAAAAAGAAAATGCAGGATCTACTCATTTAATATGAACAAAGCATATCCCTCTATAGTGTGAACTTGTTTCAATTAAAAGCACTAAGTGTCATTTCTGTCTGCCTCTTTGTTCCTCTGCTTGATGCATGAATCACTTCTGACAATTTTTCCTGACACCAAGAGGAAAATGGTGACGGGAGGGAGCTCCAGTTGATTGATACCCTTAGCTCTGTTCCTGTGAGCTGTGTGAAGGGGGCGTGTCCCTTCCCTCCAATCTGCTGTCAGACCTCTCCTCACTGAGCTCTGCAGAGTGTAACTTGAGCTTCCTGCCCCCCTTGTTCTGCTCTCTCAGACAAACTTATAAATTCTGCACTTTGAATGGATGTAGAGAAGAGAGGACTGCAGATATACAGATACTTATGTAGGAGGATTTGTTTCATCTCCGTGTATCACCTGAGGATAGTCAATTCACTGGGTATATTGAAGGGTTTACAATCACTTTAGGGCTTTTTTTTATAGTATTATTTAATTTGCTTTTATTGGCTCAGTTACATAAAATCATTTTAAACTATAGTAAAACACCTTAATGACTTAATGAAAAGAAAAGTAAGTCATAATATGAAAATGATAAAGCATGGTTCAGATATTATATTGGTATTGAGTTATTCAAGGACACATGTTATGTGACAGATTGTAACAAAAATAATACATTGAAGGAGAGAATCAGATGAAAAGAAAGACTTATGCTGGCCTTACACTATACGAAAAATCGGCCAAAGCCATTTTCGAAAAACAAACATTGGGCAGTGAGCGCAAACGATAGTGCCATCATGTAATGACCAATAAATCGTTCAGTGGATATAAATTAATTCATTTTTTTTTTTTTTACATATACCATAATTTACATATGGACTGTTCGGACGGGAAACACATTAACCTTTCAATTTTATGTTCGTTCAGCAGAAAATTTCCAAACTTGTCCTTCATTTTTTCGGCTCAAAAACATCACAACGATTATCGATTTTGTGCCCATTAACTGGCCGAAAAGCTAACGAACTGTCTAAATGACCAAAAGCTAACGAACTGTCTAAATGACCAAATGACCAAAACCACATTATATAAGGTCAAACCTAAAGACTTTCAATTTCTATGCAATCAAGCAGGCCCTTGCACTACATAGTTGAAGATAAATCTAAAGAAAATTAAACGAGAAAATTGTATAATGTATGGCCAGCTTCATATAAGGTTTATATAAGATAATGTCTAGGGAAAACAAATTAAGATTATGTGATCCTATAGCTAAAGACTAGTACGAGATTTTTTTTTTTTTAGCAATGCAAACAGTACTGTACTAACTGTGACAGGCAAATTAACACATTCCCCTGAAATTATACATGTAAAATGCATGTTAATAGCGTTTGTTAATATTTTTATTTGTTTAGTAATTTTTGATGCCATTTTAAAATATGAAAATGCTCATACAACATATGGCAACTCTTAACACTAACCATTTAGAAGTTTTATGCAGTCATATGGAGTGCTATAGATTTGTTTTATTTTCAGTCCTTTTTTTAACACTTTTGGGTTTTGGTTGTAAAATTTTTTTAAGAGGTTGTGTATACAGTATATTTAATATTAGAAAGCATTCTGCTTTAAACGTATTTAAGATAATCCTACATACTGAAGGAAAGCATGTAATGGTACAGCTGTGGTATGTAGGAAATACATTTTCAATTTTCCTGACATATATATATATATATATATATATATATATATATATATATATACGGTATAACTTTGATTATAATTTTTTGTTTTATGAAAGCTCCACCTCCATAGGGGCCCAAGCTGCTTGAATCCTGACATGGTGGAAAAAGACCATTCAGCCAAAAGAAAGAAGGGGGCCGAGTGCCTGAAAGCACAAGTATTTGGCTTGCCCAAGCTGGCCAATCACCCTCTCCTGTTTAATTTTCTAGGACAGGTCGAAGATAAAAGGAAGAATCTAACCTGCAACCATGCAGATAGGCTTCAGTCTGGTAGAGGTAGCAAACGCCTAAAGTTTATGGCTTAGTTTTACCTACTGGTCAATGCTCTTTCAGTTAATTTTTAATTCAGTCTCAAAAATTATAGTACAAAACAGAGCCTATTGGGCATACCCAGGCTCAATGTAATACATACATTGGGGACAGAAAGTATTCAGACCCCCTTAAAATTTTCACTCTTTGTTATATTGCAGCCATTTGCTAAAATCATTTAAGTTAATTTTTTTCCTCATTAATGTACACACAGCACCCCATATTGACAGAAAAACACAGAATTGTTGACATTTTTGCAGATTTCTTAAAAAAGAAAAACTGAAATATCGCATGATCCTAAGTATTCAGACCCTTTGCTGTGACACTCATATATTTAACTCAGGTGCTGTCCATTTCTTCTGATCATCCTTGAGATGGTTCTACACCTTCATTTGATTCCAGCTGTGTTTGATTATACCGATTGGACTTGATTAGGAAAGCCACACACCTGTCTATATAAGACCTTACAGCTCACAGTGCATGTCAGAGCAAATGAGAATCATGAAGTCAAAGGTACTGCCTGAAGAGCTCAGAGACAGAATTGTGGCAAGGCACAGATCTGGCCAAGGTTACAAAAAAATTTCTGCTGCACTTAAGGTTCCTAAGAGCACAGTGGCCTCCATAATCCTTAAATGGAAGACGTTTGGGATGACCAGAACCCTTCCTAGAGCTGGCGTCTGGCCAAACTTAGCTATCGGGGGAAAAGAGCCTTGGTGAGAGAGGTAAAGAAAGCAAAGTAAGAACCCAAAGATCACTGTGGCTGAGCTCCAGAGATGCAGTTGGGAGATGGGAGAAAGTTGTAGAAAGTCAACCATCACTGCAGCCCTCCACCAGTTGGGGCTGTATGGCAGAGAGAGGCCTCTCCTCAGTGCAAGACACATGAAAGCCCGCATGGAGTTTGCTAAAAAAAAACGCCTGAAGGACTCCAAGATGGTGAGAAATAAGATTCTCTGGTCTGATGAGACCAAGATAGAACTTTTTGGCCTTAATTCTAAGCGGTATGTGTGGAGAAAAACAGGCACTGCTCATCACCTGTCCAATACAGTCCCAACAGTGAAGCATGGTGGTGGCAGCATCATGCTGTGGGGGTGTTTTTCAGCTGCAGGGACAGGACGACTGGTTGCAATCAAGGGAAAGATGAATGCGGCCAAGTACAGGGATATCCTGGATGAAAACCTTCTCCAGAGTGCTCAGGACCTCAGACTGGGCCAAAGGTTTACTTCCATCAAGACAATGACCCTAAGCACACAGCTAAAATAACGAAGGAGTGGCTTCACAACAACTTCATGACTGTTCTTGAATGGCCCAGCCAGAGCCCTGACTTAAACCCAATTGAGCATCTCTGGAGAGACCTAAAAATGGCTGTCCACCAACGTTTACCATCCAACCTGACAGAACTGGAGAGGATCTGCAAGGAAGAATGGCAGAGGATCCCCAAATCTAGGTGTGAAAAACTTGTTGCACTTTTCCCAAAAAGACTCATGGCTGTATTAGATCAAAAGGGTGCTTCTACTAAATACTGAGCAAAGGGTCTGAATATTTAGAACCATGAGATATTTCAGGTTTTTTTTTTTAATAAATCTGCAAAAATGTCAACAATTCTGTGTTTTTCTGTCAATATGGGGTGCTATGTGTACATTAATGAGGAAAAAAAAATGAACTTTAAATGATTTTGGCTGCAATATAACAAAGAGTGAAAAATGTAAGGGGGTCTGAATACTCTCCATCCCCACTGTAAGTACAAAAAACAGCTAGGGACCTTATTCAGTAGCAACTATTAAATATACTCAACTACTCGAGCTACCGAATTTAATGATTAGTTACCTTTGTGCTACCAATTGCTTTTAATTGTATAAAAAGCAGCTCCGCCTTGCCTATGAAATAACATCTTATATCTCTAATACTTGGCCCCATGTAAAAGGGCAGCAAACATGATAGCCCGTGGAGTCTGACACTCTTCCGTCTGCAGGAAAAGCTCTCCCCGAACTACTATAAACAATATTTAACATACAGTTATTCAGAAATGTACCCACCGATCAACATATACTATTTATATCCTAAGAGGGACCAAGAAGAAAAGTAAGAATAACATAAATAACCTTTGGGTCTGATAGGCTCTAAACTTCCAAAAATCCATTTGACTATTAATATATATCACTTGCGGGGATGAACTGCAGAGCCCCTCTGATTTAAATTTTTTTTCTTTCCTTTTCTTTCCCCTATACCCCCCCCCCCCCCTTTTAACCAACCCCCCCCCCAAAAAAAAAATAAAATAAAACAATCTCTCCTTTTTTTCTTTCCCTCTTCTTTTCAATCTTATTTTATTTCAAGAGAAAAAAGTTTAACATATACAAAAAAGTGTTCTACATTAGAACATTACATATAGTATGCACAGGACAATGGATTTAAACTTTATCAGATGCGAACCTATAGAATACATTTTGGCACATAGTCTCAGGTGTATCAACAAAGACTCGTATTGATCATAAAAGCCTTTAGACATATGAGAAGAGTAACAAACATGTGGGATCCAACATATGTTTACCCTTATGATTTGAGTGTTGGCATTATAAGGATCTACCAAATCAGGCTGATATGCTGTCGTGATCTTTTGTTTACTTATAATAGGTATTCAAGTCGTTGAACTAATTTAGGTATATGGCCTTTATTCAACTTTTTACTTGTTTGGTTCATTATATGCATGAGAGTTGGCAAAAAAAAAAAGGAGAAGAAAGAGTGTTGATGGGAACAGCAATAGAGAATAATAGAAAAGGTGGGAAAGAAAGACGGTGGGAAAGAAAGACACCCCGGCATGGCTAGCCGGTGGATAGAGGAGGGTCATCCCTGACCCATACTGAGAAGTCATCGGAGTATCGAAACATTGACCACGAGGTCCAGGTGATGGATAACTGTTCCTCCCTCCCTGCTTCCTGTGCCAACAGACGCTCCAGATCTCTTATCTGATCCACCTCAACAACCCAATCGCCCAAGGAAGACACATCTGTTGTTCTCCAATGTCGGGGAATCACTATCCTAACTGCGGCTAGAAAGTGGCGCAATATATCTTTTTTTTTTTTAATCAGAAAGGTTTTTATTTTGCATAAAGAAACAAATACAGGTAGCATACAGATATTCGTATATGACATGTACAAATTTCGGAATTCTCATAAAGCATGTCATGGGAACAATTATCAGCTACCTTAGATTATTGTAGACTGTTCCGATGATATGCTATCAGGAGTATCACCTGTCGTACTCATATCTTTTAATTATAATAGGTCTAACACGTAATATATTTCGCAGGGAGTATGACTCCACACAAGGTACAGATTTAAGCAAATACCAGCTATAATAATATTACCCTTATATGTTGAACGCTCTAATGATTTCTAATCATATTAGAGTATAAAAATAGCGAACCTGTTGTTCATTCAACAGCAATATCAGAATCAACTCTTACTGTATTATAATTCCGACAACCTTAACTTGATTCGTTATGTTTAGTTCAATATAATATTCATCTTTAAAGTAAGGAAATAAAATAGAGGGGAAAAACAGAAGAAATAGAGAAAAGGAGAAAGAGAAAAAGAAAGATAGGAACAAAGCAGAGTAAATCCCTGCCATGCAGTACCTCATCATACATACTGTTTCATATTCCCCAGGGGCTGTCTCTTTTTAAAAATTTCACGTTCCCTTGCATGCGCATAGTTACTATACAGTAGTCAAGTCTACATCAACCCAAGAGTAACCTATCCCTAATTAATTGATGCGGGGCCAAACCAGGAACGTCCTACCACGCCTGCCATATGGAGAGGAATTTTTGTGGAGCCTTCCTACGTTGGTAGGTTATTTTTTCTCTTATTAGGATCCTATTCACGCTGTCTATCCATTGCCCCCTGGTGGGAACTCGCGGGGTAATCCACCACTGGGCAATTAATTTCTTTGCTATGTATAGTAAACAAAGAAGCGCTATACATGTAGGTGGGGGTGCAAACTCTTCGTCTATTCCCCCCAGTACACAGACCACCGGAGTTCTCTCAAGAGGTACCATATATACTTCTGAAATCGTGTCCAGTACTTCCTTCCAATATCTGAATAGCTTGGGGCATTTCCAGATCATGTGGAGTAGATTTCCATGATCCCGTTCACATTTTGGGCACAGGGGTGAATCTCTAATTCCCCACTTATAGAGTTGAAGAGGGGTTCTGTACGCCCTATGTAGAAGGTAAAGATGTGAAAGTTTCTGTGATGCAGAAAGTGACACCAAGGGGGCACTCATAAGGCATATCTCCCAGGTGTCTCCATCTATTGCTCCTATATCTTCCTCCCACCGCTGTTTGCATGGTAGTCTAGAGGGGTCTTGTATTCGTGCTATAAGTGTATTATAACATCTAGATATCATGCCCTTTTTAACTTCATCCATAAATACATCCTGTATAATCAGATGTTCTGTCGGTTGGATTCTAGCATTTCTATTCTGGGTTTGTAAGGCATGTCGCAATTGGAGGTACTTATAAAAATTATTATGTGGGATTCCAAACTCTGTGTGGATCTGTTGGAATGATTTGAGAGTGTTGCCCTGGTATAACTGTGAGATTTATTTGATGCCTGCGTCCTCCCAGCCCTTGAAGTCTTTTAGTTTTTGTATTTCTTTCAGTTGTCTATTTCGCCAGAGAGGCGTGCTGGACAGAAAGCCCGTGATGCCCATTAGTTTTTTGACATAGGCCCAAAGTGAGTTTAATAATTTAACTGTAGGAGCTTCCGGGTCTAAGTGTAAGAATCCCGCCTCCAAATTTGTCAGTGCTGAATAGTTATTGTCTTCTAGCATTACAAGTTTATGGATCGGGTCTTTCGAGTCCAGCAGGCCCCATCCTCCTAGTTGTTGTAGTTGGGAGGCGAGATAATACATCCTAGGATGAGGGTCTGCAAGTCCTCCCTCCTCTTTGCCGTATTGTAACGTTGATAGTTTTATCCTCGCTATTTTTTTTCTCCATATGAGCTCTCTGAATTGGGTCTCTAATCTATCGAACCATTTTTTAGGTATCCAAACCGGGGAATTGTTAAAAATATAAAGCAGTTGTGGTGCCCAAACCATTTTAATAAGGTTAATTCTACCAACAACAGACAGGGGCAGTTTACACCAGGCCCTGCTTTTTTCGCGGAATTTGGTTAATAAGGGTGTTAGGTTCTGTTCAACATAGGTGGCTGGGTTAGGGGTCACCTGGATCCCTAGGTAGCGGAATGAGCCTACTTGTTGTATCATCTCCGCACCTAGTGGTAATGGAGTGTTCAGGGGGTCAAGCGGCATCAGCACTGACTTGTCCCAGTTAATGGAGAAGCCCGATAGCTCCCCGAAGTCCTTGATGAGGGACATAACCGCTTCTAATGAGTCTTTTGTGTCTCCCAGGTAGAGCAGGGTATCATCTGCGTACATGGACACTACATCTTTATTCATACCTCTTTGGAATCCCGCTATTCTAGAGTCTCCTCTGATTTTTGCTCCCAGAGGTTCCAGGGCCAAGGCAAACAGCAGGGGCGACAGTGGGCACCCCTGTCTGGTGCCTCTAAACAAAGGAAAGGGTTCTGAAAGTTCCCCATTAATCCGTATTCTGGCCGTGGGCGCAGCATACAAAAGCTGTATCCATCGAATAAAGGTATCTCCCAATCCCATATTTTGTAATGTTTTCCACAGATAAGGCCACTCGACACTGTCGAAGGCCTTAGCTGTGTCCAGCGAAAAAATTGCTCTATTGCCTGTGTTGTCCACTGGGAGCTGTAAGTTCAGGAATAGTCTTCTTATATTTTGGGCCGTGGATCTCGTGGGGATAAACCCGGATTGGTCTCTATGCACTATTTTATGAATTACCTTGGCCAATCTGTTTGCTAACATCCGGGCCAGCAACTTGATATCGGATGTGAGCAGTGAGATGGGTCTATAAGATCCCGGGGAATTCGCATCTTTACCCGGTTTTAATATAACAATAATGATTGCCTCATTCATTGAACTTGGCAATGAACCCTCCTTTAATGCCTCATTGTATACTTTCAGCAGTGTGGGGAGCATGGAGTCTGCATAGCGTTTGTATATCTCTGCAGGGAGGCCATCTATACCTGGTGCTTTATTGTTTTTAGTTTGAGATAGGGCAATATCCAGTTCTTCTGCAGTTAAAGGGGCATTGAGCATGACCCTATCCTCTAGTGGGAGACTGGGGAGTTCACAGCTATCTAAGAAGTGTGTTATTGCACTATCAGTGGGCGTAACTTTAGATGTATAGAGATCAGCATAGAAATCACCAAAGACCTTCAGAATATCAGGAGTAGAGCATTTCAGAGCACCCTGTGCGTCACATATGGCGGAGATGAGAGAGGTCGATTGTTGAGACCGCGCCAGTACTGCAAGCATATGACCAGTCGTCTCCCCCTCCTCAAAATGTGATTGTTGGAGAAAAAAGCGTTTGTTCTCCGCCAGCTGCAACGCCAGTTGTCCAGACATTGTCTGTGCACTCAACCATGCCCTCTTATTATCTCCTGTGGGGTTGTTAATATAATCGTTTTCAGTCTCGGTGACTCTATTTCCTATCAATAGTTCCCAAGCCTTGGTGTCAGTTTTAATCTGTGATATTTTTTGATAAGTTGTCCTCTCAAAAAGGCCTTCGCTGTATCCCAAACCAGCCCCAGCCCAGCCGTGCCAATGTTATCTCTCAGAAACAGTGTAAGTGCTCTGGCTATAGGATCTGGCTCGGCAAACAACGAGAGCCAAAAGGGACTAAGTTTCCACATTGGCCGTTTGTACCTACTTGGTAATGAAATGGTTACACAAAGTGCCGAGTGATCAGATATATGCCTGTCTGCATAGTCAGATTCCACTATTAAATGTAGCATCTTGTCATTCCCAAGGCCCAAATCTATTCTGGATAACCCGTCATGTGAAGCTGAGTGGCAGGAGTATTTTTTATCATTTGGGTGTTTGGATCTCCAGACATCTATCAGCCCTGCTTCTTCAAGTAATCTGGCAAAGGGGGTACCACTTTTTATCTGAGATGTGCCAGCAGTAGGCACAGGAAATTTATCTTTGAGAGGATTTAAGAGATTATTGTAGTCCCCCATTGCCAGTAAGGGTACTTCTGGGTATTGGGCCATAAAACCTGTTAGGTGTCGGATAACCTCTGAGTTATACGGTGGGGGTATATAGATGCTAGCAAGAATACATTTGAGGCCTGTAATTGAGCATAAAAGAAAGACATATCTGCCAGCCGGGTCAATGCGTTTTCTGATGCAATTGAACTGAATATCTTTTCTGAACAGTATACTTGCTCCCCTTGAGTAAGTGGAGTGGGTTGCATGAAACTGGTTAGTATACAGTCGTGGACAGAGGCCTGGAGGAGGGTCTGCAGAGAAATGGGTCTCCTGTAGGCAGACTACCCCCGCATTCAGCGACTTGAGATGTCTAAGGACCGCCCCCCTTTTAACTGGATTCCCCAGTCCTCTGACATTCCAAGTCACAATGGACAATTTAGTCATCCCCATCTTGTTTCAGGGTCATTGACCAGGCCGGCATAATTCTCGACAAGACTCCCGGGTTATACCGTAACATGTTATCTGGAAGGGGGGATAGGCCCCTTTTCTCCAAATTATGCTTGTTTTCTCCTTTCAGAGAACATGTAGGCATTTGTAGACATGAAATCATGTTGCAAGGCAGGGAGAAATACATTATTAGGTTAGTACATAAGTACAGAAGACAGTAAATTATTGGGTTAATGCATGTTACTCTGCATGGCAAGAATCTAAAGGTCAACAGTTTACACAGCCACTTGTCTGCAGCGTTAACTTTTCCCACACAACAGGTGTGGGGGGGGGGTAAAAGCCTTGAAAACTCCTAGTTAACCAGTAGGTTAGTTTCCGTAGGGGTTTCACAGCTACGGTAGGCACGTATTGCTTCATTATTTGCAGGCAAAAATGTGGACAAAAAAGGGAGCAAAAGGATAAAAAATAGAAAAAAAAAGGGAAAAGAAAATCCTGTGGGGAGGAGGGTGATACAAACAAACAGTTCTCCTCGGCCGCCTGAACATCGGATGTGAGAGTAAGAACTGTCCTCCATAGACAACAATTATTTTGAATCTTAAGGCCTCTTCACGGCCCAGGGATTTATCCCAACAAAAATAGACCTGGTCTTGTCAGGTCATTGCATATCCAGGACTTATCTCTTAAGCAGGGATATCTCTTTGTGGTCTGGCAGCTTTAAGGGCCCTATCCTCACGATCTAGCCATTGAGCCGCCATGTCCGGGCGTTCAAAGAAGCGGGTTTCTCCGAGTGCGACTACCCTAAGGCGGGCAGGATATAGCATCGCATATGGCAAGTTAAGGTCCCTTAATCTTCGTTTGACATCCATAAACTTTGCTCGCTGCTTCTGGAGTTCAGCTGAAAAATCCGGAAACAGGGAGATTTTGGAGTTTTCAATGGATAACTTACTGCCCATGGTTCTGGCTTCAGCAAGGATGGCATCTCTGTCCTTGTAGTTTAAAAGCTTAAACAGAAAAGCACGCGGGTGATTGCCAGGGGGTAGTGGGCGAGATGGCACTCTATGCGCTCTCTCCACCGCAAATAGCGGAGAGAATGCTTCTTTCCCAAATGAAGTGAGGAGCCATTGTTCGATGAAAGCGACAGGGTCTTTACCCTCCATCCTTTCTGGGAATCCTAAGGCGCGGACATTGTTGCGGCGCATGCGATTTTCCAAATCATCTAAACGCGCAGCATGCTGATCCGCAAGATGGCAGTTATACTTTAAATCTCTCTGCATGGGTACTAAGTCATCTTCAATAACACTGACCCTACTCTCCACTGCAGCTGTGCGCTCTCTCAGCTTTTGCATGTCCTGTCTCACAAAGGATATTTCAGCTTTAACACCCTTCACTTCATCAGTCAGGGTTGAGATGGATCTGTTGCATATAGTCACTGCAGAGAGGATATCTCTGAGAATGGGTTCAGGGCCATCCAGGGGGATACTTGGTGTCTGAGTGCCCTGATAGGGATGTGATACTGTACTCACTGTGGCCCAGTCAGATGGGGATCCAGCGCTATCCTCCAGTGGGATAGTATTATCCATCTCCAGCTGGTTTGCTTCTTCCTCACTGAGGTCAGATGTGGGTGATGGTATTTCTTTTGATGATTTATTACCAAACAGGAGTTTCTGGGCTGCTTCCTTATATTTTTCCTTTTGAGATCGCTGTGGCAGAGCGCCATCTTGGGCCTGTGCTGCGGACGGGCCGCCACCAGTCTTGTCCCGTTTTGGCATGCTTTTCTGCTGCAGATCGGTCGGGTGGATGGGTCTGCTGTGGCCCGGATAGCGTGCGGTTCCGATCGGAGGTGTCAGCGGGCTGGATGAGTGATCTGGAGGATGATTACCAGGATTTTCGGCGGAGCTGAGGAGAAGTGTGTCCTGCTACATGCGCTGCCTGGCCACGCCCCGCAATATATCTTTTTTAATCAGCTTTAGGGGGCCTGGGAGGATAGATAGTATGGCTATCTCTGGTGAGGGCTTAATTGAAGTCCCCATGAGCCTTTCATATAGCTCAAAGACCGTTTGCCAGAGTTTCCCAATTGGAGGGCAAGCCCACCAAATGTGGAGCATCGTCCCTTTCGAGGACTGGCATCGCCAACAAGTGACAAAGAGGGGTTAAACCGTTGTATAGTCGCTGGGCATCTGTACCACCTTGTCAATAGTTTAAACCCTTTTTCTTGATTCTTAGTTGCTAAGGAAATCTTATGCGTCAGGATAAAGCTTTTTTGCCAGTCAGCAGGGGAGATGGAGTGTTGTAGATCGGATTCCCATTGCTGTGTGTACATTGGAAGGTCAGGGGCAGAGACATTTAATAATAGAGAGTATAGTAATGATAATACGTGTGTTGGCGGGTCTGTTTGTAAAAGTAACTTGTCAAAGTCTGATGGGTCATCCAGTATCTCAGAGATGGAGGAGAAAGTGCGTATGTAAGACCTTACTTGACCCCTCTGCATCCACATTACTGGGGACCCTAGGTCCGACTGGGAGGGTATATCTGTTGTCAAGGATGGGTCAGCGTGTAGAACCTGAGCTAAGCATCTATGACTGTCCCTATTCCAGGGACCAAATCTCCACCTATTGACAGCTGGGGGGAAGGCCGGAGTCCCAAAGAGAGGGGTCATTGGACCCCTGAGTTTTGATATTTTACCAGTTGAGATCATGCGGTCCCAAATCTGAAGAGTTTGCCGGGTAAGAGCAGCGGAGAGTGTACTATCTTTACGCTGGGCCATAGGAGTCCACGGCAGGGCGCAAAGATCAATCTCATTGAGATATCTCTCCAGTTGAACCCAGAGCTTGGAGGAAGAGTGGTGAAACCAATCCACGGTACGTGTGAGAACCGCCGCCTTATGGTATGTAGAGGCATCTGGGACCCCCGCTCCCCCCCTGGCCTTCGGAAGGGTCATTGTGTCGTACTTAATTCTGGGGCGGTTTCCCTTCCATATGAATTTAGAAAAAATCTGACGGAGCTTTTGGAAGAACGAGATGGGAATATGAATACGGATGGTTTGAAAAAGATAAAGAAATCGAGGGAGAACATCCATCTTCAAAACATTCACCCTGCCTAACCAAGAGAGCTGTTTAGATGTGTATGTAGCCAGATCCACTTGTGTTCTAAGAAGTAGAGGGGTAAAGTTGCTGGAGAATAGTTGAGATGCGTCTGTTGGGATATGGATTCCTAGATAACGAATAGATGTGGAGCTTGTCTTAAAGGGGAAGGAGGAAGAGATCTGTTGGAGAGCCTCCTTTGGGAGTGAAATGTTGAGAATTTCTGACTTACTATGATTAACTTTAAAGTTACTAACCTCTCCATATTTCATAAACTCCTGTAAAATTGATGGCAGGGAGACTTGCGGTTGGGTTACAAACAAGAGCAGGTCGTCTGCAAAAAGGGCAATTTTAGTATGTATAGGGCCTATATTGATACCATGAATAGCTGGGTTGTTTCTGAGGGCGTTGGCTAGGTGTTCCATAACAAGGACATAGAGAATGGGGGACAAGGGGCATCCCTGCTGCGTTCCATTGTGGATATTGAATTTTGGAGATAGGGAACCGTTCAGTCTGATCCTAGCGGAGGGAGATTTATAGAGGGACATTATTCTGGAGATCATATTTTGGCCTAGACCTAGCTGCTGTAGTGATAGGCGGAGAAATTGCCAGTTGACGCGGTCGAAAGCCGTCGACCGCAAGAAGGCATAGTGGGACATTATGGGTCCGAGCATAATCCGCAATGAGAAGTGTTTTCAGGGTGTTATCTCTCGCTTCTCTTCCACTCACAAAGCCAACCTGATCCAGGTGTATTAAGCGGGGTAATAATGGTTGTATTCTATTAGCTAGCACCTTTGCGTATATCTTCAGATCTACGCCTATCAGCGATATGGGTCGGTAATTACCACATATATTCAGGTCTTTTTCTGGTTTTGGGATGAGGGTGATATGTGCCTCCAGGGTTTGCGGTGGGAATACCGAACCCTCAGAGATGGAGTTAAACACTTTTGTTAAGAAGGGGGTAAGGAGGGGAGCAAATTGTTTGTAGAATTTTGGAGTGAAGCCATCAGGGCCCGGACTTTTACCCGATGGGGTAGATGTAATGGCGCGGGCGACCTCGTCCTCCGAAATCGGAGCCCCAAGGTCTTCTACCGTTTCTTCGTCTAGAGTGGGTAGTGCAGTTTCTGCGATATATGAGGCCTGTGTTTCCGCTGTACTGGAGGGATGTTTAGTGGGGCTTGCTGTGGGTATGTTATACAGGGATTGATAGAAGTCTCGGAATACCTGTCCCATCTCAGCAGGCACAGAGACAGTTTTCCCAGATTTGTCCCGTATGTGAGGTATAAAAGTGTTATGTTGTTTGGCATGTAAGGTGCGAGCTAGCGATCTACCACATTTGTCTTTAAATTGGTATTGATGAAAGGCTAGTTTGTTCGCGAATGTACGTGCTGATGCCTCATATAATTCCCTAAGCTGAGTGCGAGCGGAAGAAACCTCCGCAAGCACTTCCACTGTGGGGGAACGCTTATGGGTAGTCTCAAGCTTCTCAAGTTTGTGTACTGCTGTAACTATCGCTGCTGAGCGTTCTTTTTTCAAGCGGGCACCCATTTGAATAAATCTACCCCACAATACCGCCTTTAATGCCTCCCATTTAATGGGGGGTGAAGTATCTTCAGAGGCGTGGTCCGCGATAAAGTTTGTTATAGTCTCCGCTATCAGCGTGTCGTATCCCGGTTCAATTAGAAGCGAGTCATTTAGCCTCCATGTCCATTCTTTTGTTGGAGTAGAGGGGATCGCAAATGTCAGAAATATCGGGGAGTGGTCGGACCAAACCATAGGGTCCATTTCGCAGTTTGGGGACCAATCTAAGCAGCCGTGGTCGATTAAGAAATAGTCTAAACGACTGTATGATCGATGAACATTGGAGAAATGTGTGTAGTTGCGGGAGTCAGGGTACAGTATCCGCCATACATCCACAAGATGCATATTATGTATGGTACATTTTAAGACCCGTAATTTAGGAAAGGAAACAGAGGAACGGGATGTCGATGAATCTAAAAGTGGATCCATGGGAGTATTAAAGTCCCCTCCAAGTATGAGCTTACCTTCTACAAAACCCTCCAAAATCTTTAAGTACTGTAAGGATGGGACTTGACGTGTGTTAGGCAGATATATATTGGCTATAGTAAATTTGGTCCCCCATAGTGAGATTTTCACAAAAACGTATCTGCCCTGGGGGTCCGCCATATGGTCAAGCAGTTCAATGGGGAGTGTTTTATGAAATGCAACAGAGACACCCCTTGATTTTTGTGTCGGGTTGGTACTGTGGATCCATCTATTAAAGTATCTGTTGGAGCAGGAAGGGGTAGAGCCAGATTGTAAGTGGGTCTCCTGCATCAAAAGCACATTAACCTGCCTTTTATGCATCTGATACAGAATTTGTCCCCGTTTTGAAGCGATGTTGAGCCCATTTACATTATATGAACAAAATTTCAATTGGGGGCGTGAGGTCACAGTGTGAGCCATGCCGGGGTGTTAGAGGTTGTAGAAAGAGAAAAGTAGTATAATATAGAAGATTAGTATAAAAAGCGGTATGGGGTAAGTAAATAAAGATAACTTAAATGTAGAAGTGGTAAAAACAGGGGGGGGGGGATAAGAGGATAGGTGAGAAGTGTGAGAAGAAAGAAAGGAATAAGGGTGTAAACAAAAACAGACACCTAAAAAGATGTGTCCGAGAAACTAGTGTGTTTGCTAACGCAAAACACTGCGTGAAATGTCACGCTCTAGGCAAAACCGTGCCTGTCCTACTATGGGGGAGAGGTCGAAATGAATGGACCTGAGTCGTGGTCCCGACAGCAAATCAGGCATATATACAGTATAAGTTGCACACTTAACATTTGAACCGTGAGTGAGGCATGAAGCAGCCTTTTCCTAAAAAGAAAGGAGAAAAAACAAAAACTTTGTGTGGGGTTGAAATGGCCCCCACTGTGTCAGGAAATGTGTCAGGAAATACATGTGAGGGGTAAGGGTCTGTAGACTAAACCTTTCTTTGCGCTCTTTCCCCCTTCTGAGGCAGAGCATCTGTTCCTAAGTCTCAGCTAACATAGAAGACCAGTGATTGAATAATGTGGATGTGTTCCTCAGTGTTTTTTAACCTAGACTATAGAAACCCAGTCATGTGAACTACCGTTAATAATAACAGATGGTAACAGTCATCAAAATATGTGGATTGGATGCATGCTTTTAACCTAGGCAATCAACCGCACCATGTGTGGTATCTTCTGGCCTGTATCTCCTGGGGTAGAGATTGATCCAAACTGGAGGCCAAAGGTCCCCCCATAGAAGCCTCCTCCGCTCCCGTCTCAAACCCCCCAGCATATACTATACAGGGAGAGGGAAAAGAGGAACAATTTTAAACAGAGCAACATATCGTATAAAACCTTTTAGTGTATGTAGGCATTACCTGGCGCCCGTCACATAGATTATCATAGAGAGATCATGTTCCATGGTCTCTCCCAAACCCCAGCCAAGTATTAAATCGGCAAAGAGCAGGGAGAGAACCAGTAGTTCTGAGTCCTGTTCTTACATAGTCCTTTACCAGACCCACCGGATATCCTGGGATTTATAGGTGAAAGTCACAGTCGAAAGATCAAAGGACATAGCATGCCGCTCAAAGTGCAGCAAGGTTACCGGGATCTCTCGGTAAGGCTAGATGTAAAGTAAGACGGGTCAGGACAGCATTTTCCATTGAGATTCCATATTAAACTTCTGGAGAGGTAGGTCTTCTTATCCCGGGACCAGAAGAGACTGATCTAGATCTAGGGCGTCTGCGGCGCTGCGGGATTGGGCCAAGTCCCATCTGTCGTGATCGATCTTCAGGAGGATCCAACCAATTCAAAATATCTACCGGTTCCTGCTCAAGGAAAAGGAAAAAGTCAGGTAGTTGATCTGGGTCTGAGAGCGTGAACCTGCTGTCTCCTCTGGTCACCTTGATGCTGAAGAGGTGTCCCCATGTGTAGGAAGCCCCGGCTTGTCGTATAAGGTCCAGCAAGGGGCGCACCACTCGACGCATATACAGCGTATTGCGGGATAGGTAAGGGTACAGGTGAATAGAGGCTCCAAAGAAATCCACAGAACCCATGTTCCATGCCTTTCGCATGATCTCCTCCTTTAAGGTGTAGTAGTGGACCCGACAAAGAACATCTCGGGGGCGACCATCTCGTGTCCCCCCGGCCCTCCCACCCTGTGGACACGGTCCAGTTCAATTGGTGATGCTGCCTCTCTTCCCAACACTTTATTAAGAATGGTTATGACAGTGGGTTTCAGCTCTGTTCCAGATGTTGCCTCAGGTATACCTTGCAGTCTAATGTTGTTTCTGCGACTGCGATTTTCGCAGTCTTCTATACGGAGTTGCTGCTGGCGTAGGCGACGGAGGTGCGTCGCTGATGAGGATTCTAGTGCTGTTATACGTGCCTCATGGTCATCCTGAGCAGTGGTTAAAACTGACACAGCTTCCTCATTAGCTGTAACTTTTTGTCGCAGAGCATTCAACTCCACATGTAAGGAATCTTCCATCTTGCTGGCCCATGATTCAAAATCCATTCTGAAGGCAGAGAGGAGTGCTGTAGCTTCCGTTCTGATGGGCTCTCCTGTCGAGGGAAGTGTGCCTGTCTGAGATGCCCCATTGTCCGTGTCAAGTATTGTGACTGATCTCACAGAGGAGGCTGATGGCTCTCCCCTGGGATCCTGGAATCTCTCATTATTGTCTTCTACCATGCAGATTGCTGCAGAAGCGGCAGGGGGAGGCTTGGTCTTCCCCGCAGTACGGCCGGGCGCCATCTTGTCTTTGGGGGTCCGAGGATCAGTCGGCGCCGTTCTAAGCAGATATCTCTGTATGGTGCCTTGTTGCGGGTCAGTGAACTCTGTGGAACTGCCGCCATGTAAATCTCAGGTGTGCTGCGCTATGAAAATAGCCTGTAGCTGTCGGGATGCCACGGGGCTCAGGGATGTGTGTTCTCAGCCAGCCATGTTCTGTCACCCTTTATCAGCACCCAGTTTCCATGAGGGTAGTAAGGGGGGACTGGTGGGGCAAGTCAGGAGCCCAGATGGCCAGATAGTGGTAGAAGGGGGGCAGTAAGGGGACCCAATTAGGGCGCAGGGAAAGCGGCGCCGCCACCCTAAAATAAAGTACCTGGTCCTGGAGGCTCCGTCCGGATTGGTAGGCCGCAAGATGGCGGCGGCCGCAGGCCTCCCGGATCGGCCTCTCTGGTGCCTCCCACGTCTGCTCGGGCCCCCCGCAGTATGCAGCACCCTCCCAGGGGCGTCCGGCGTCCCTGTGTGGCTTTTCACTCCCCTGCCGCCCGGAGATCGCGGTACCAGATCCCGGAGACTCCCGTCAGACTAGTAGGCCGCAAGATGGCGGCGGCCGCGGGCCTCCCGGGGCGGCCTCTGTGGCGCCTCCGACGTCTGCTCGGGCCCCCTCTAACCGCTGCACTCTCCCTGGGATGTCCGCCTTCCTGGTGTGATGGTGTGCTGTCCCTCCGCCCGGGGATAGCAGTACCGGAGACTGGGGATGCAGGAGGCACAGTAGGCCTCAAGATGGCGGCGGGTTGCTGAACAGCGGTGGGCCCGTTTGCGGGCCTGAAAACTCTCAATCGCCTTGCTGATGTTTACGATTCCCGGTGGGAATAATGCCAGTGGTGTCTGGGGATGGCTAGGGAGGATTTAGGGATTCCCCTGCTGCCGAACTCCACTGGATGGCTGTGGATAGTGTTAGGTTTTGCGGAGCTCCCCTGGAACACGTCTCTCTCCATTCACAGTCGGCCACGCCCCCTTTCCCTCTTCTTTTCCTCCTCCCAGAATTAATATACTAGAAACATATTCCACAGTGTTGCTACCTACACAAACATAAGTCAGTGGTCAATAAATACCTGGTATCTTGTTTATAAAGTAAAGTTATGTTTTGCAGGAGCGGGCTCCCTGCCGGTTCAATAATGGTGTGAGTTCCTCTATTCTCATTATTTAATTTACTGCTCTAATCTAATCTAATAGCCTACGGTAGGAGGGGATGAAGATTTCCAATGCATTGACACACAAGCCCTAGCCACGTTTAAGAGATGCCTCACCACTGATTGTTGGCATTTACTTTTTGAGAGAAGACTAAGGTGTAGTAAGTAAGCTGCTGGGTTCTGGTCAGAAGAAAGACCAGTAAGATCCCTAATCAAGATAAATATATTTTGCCAATCAGAACATATTCCAGAGCATGTCCAAAATATATGAAAGAGCGTTCCTTTATCCTCTACAACGCCAGCAAGTAGAATCTGCCTTCGGGAACATACAATGCAACTTCTCTGGTGATCTATATCACCAGGTTAATAGCTTATAACCTGATTCCTGCAACCTGGAGGAAATAGATGATTTGTGTATAAAATGAAAAATAAAGTCTCTTTACTCTGCAGAGATTGTTGTACTCAAATCTCTTTCCAATACATATAAGATGGGGTAAAGGATCCCGGGGGGTGTAATCAATTCTGCATATGACCTAGAGAGACCCTGTCTGATAGTTTGGCTTGATGCACATAATTGCTCAAAGGCAGTAGGCATATCCGCTGTCAATGAATCAAATGATAGAGACTAGAGGTAATGCCGTAGCTGGGCTGCCTGCCATATCGGAGGGGGTGGTGAGGTAATTGATTGAATATCAGTTGTGATTTTCAATCTTCCCAAGTCCCTAAAATCTTGCAGTCTGATCTTAGTCATTTCAATAAATTGGTGAAATATAGGGTCATATAACCTGGTGGTGTAAGAGAACTGTCAGGATGCGCCCGGCACGCACACGTGCGCATGCGCGCATTCACGGGCATCGGCAGATTTCCTTGCGCAGGAACACACATCTGACCACAATTGGCACCTGACAGCCTATTTAAGGGTTGCTCTGATTTCTGACAGGTGCTGCTTGATCTTCAGCTGTGTCCTGAGATTCTGAAACCCTGTTTGTTTGACTTGACTTCCTGTTGCTGAAACCCTGGCCTTCCTGACCCTGTTTCTGGACTCTGATTACTCTGATTACTGGTTCATGATCCTGGCTTCCTGTTTGACCTTGCTCCTGTTTATACCTTGGTACCTCGCTGCCCGCCCGTTACTGAACCTGGCTTACCTGATGACCTTGCTCCTGTCTCCTGTTTGGCTCCACGCTGTTTCCGAGTACCTGTGCTGGCCGTCCATCCTCTCAGCTGTGCTGGTTCCAGCTCTTCACCAGAAACCCTGCCTGCACTTCCCAGTCTGCAACACTTCCGGCAAGTTCTGCACGCAGCATTCACAGGCACTTGTGTTCCTCCTGATCCTTGCCACCATCTGTTCCATCTCCAGTGGGGCTTGGATTGGAGATACAAGAGAGGCTGACCTCGTCATTTCAGACTCCTACCGGGTACGTGACAGGTGGAAAATCTGGGTTTCCAATCACTGGTGTCATATTTGCCAGCAATGAAAAATTTATCATCCCAGGTTTCAATCAGGCAATTTTGCAGGCAGTACTCAAAATAGGGTGTTTCTTCACCTGGGTAGGACATTTATTACAAAACCATGGAAGGGCCCTGAGAGAGATAGACGTGATGGACTGTTCAATTGATATCCAGATCTTTACCCTTATATATGAGATACAGTGGAAATAAAAAGTCTAAACACCCCTGTTAAAATGTCTGGTTTCTATGATATAAAAACGTGAGACATAGATAAATCATTTTAGAACCTTTTCCACCTTTAATGTGACCTATAAACTGTACAACTCAGTTGAAAAACAAACAAATTAAATATTTTTTGGGGGGGGAGGGGGTTAAAGATAAAAAACTAAAATAATGTGGTTGCATAAGTGTGCACACCCTCTTATAACTGGGGATGTAGCTGTCTTCAGAATTAAGCAGTCACATTCAGATTTATGTTAAATAGGAGTCAGTACACACCTGCCATCATTTAAAGTACCTCTAATTAACCCCAAATAAAATTTTCTTCGTCGTATCCCACAGCAAAAGCCATGGTCCGCAGAGAGCTTCCAAAGCATCAGCGGGATCTCATTGTTAAAAGGTATCAGTCAGGAAAAGGGTACAAAAGAATGTCCAAGACATTAGATATACCATGGAGCACAGTGAAGACAGTCATCATCGAATGGAGAAAATATGGCACAACAGTGACATTACCGAGAACTGGACGTCCCTCCAAAATTGATGAAAAGACAAGAAGAGAACTGGTCAGGGAGGCTACCAAAAGGCTTACAGCAACATTAAAGGAGCTGCAGGAATATCTGGCAAGTACTGGCTGTGTGGTACATGTGTCAGGGCTGGGCTCAGCCCTTCCTTCTCTGAGCTGGCCGCTTAGCTGTCGGCTAATTGCCAGCTCCTATCGCTCCACAGTTACTTAGCTGTTGATGATATCCTGCTCATCAGTCCTGCCTACTTAAGCAGTCCAGTCCAGAGGAGCTCTGCCTTCGCCTTGGTCACATCACAGAAACTATGTCCTGCGATCCTGTTAAAGACTTGCTTTGCTGACATCCCTTCTGGCTACAGATCCTGCTTGCTGTTCCACTACATTGATCCCTGACTTCTGGCTTGGCTGACTATCCATTCCAGTTACTGAACTTTGGCTATGTTTTGACTATGTTTATTCTTTTTACTTTTATTATTAAACAAGTGTGATTTAACTGTACTTCTGTCTCTGCTTGATTTCATGGTTTCTGACATGTGACAACACTCGCCTATATTTTTCATATGTCTGGGCTATGGGGTAGAGTGGCAAGGCGAAAGCCTTTTCTTATGAAGAAAAACATCCAAGCCCCGCTAAATTTTCCAAAAACACATCTGAAGTCTCCCAAAATGGGAAAATGTGTTATGGTCTGATGAAACCAAAATTTAACTTTTTGGCCATAATTCCAAAAGATATGTTTGGCGCAAAAACTACATTGCACATCACCAAAAGAACACCAAACCCACCGTGAAGTATGGTGGTGGCAGCATTATGCTTTGGGGCTGTTTTCTTCAGCTGGAACACGTGCCTTAGTAAAGGTAAAGGAAATTATTAACAGTTCCAAATACCAGTCAATATTGGCACACAACCTTCTGGCTTCTGCTAGAAAGCTGAACATGAAGAGGAACTTCGACCCAAAGCATACATCCAAATCAACAAAGAATGGCTTCCCCAGAAGAAGATTAAAGTTTTGAATCCGATTGAAAATCTGTGGGGTGATCTGAAGAGGGCTGTGCATAGGAGATGCCTTCGCAATCTGACAGATTTGGAGTGTTTTTACAAAGAAGAGTGGGCAAATATTGCCAAGTCAAGATGTGCCATGCTGATAGACTCATACCCAAAAAGACTGAGTGCTGTAATAAAATTAAAAGGTGCTTCAACAAAGTATTAGTTTAGGGGGTGCACACTTATGCAACCATATTATTTTAGTTTATTTTTGCTTCCCTCTACTTAAAAGATTTCAGTTTGTTGTTCAACTGAGTTGTACAGTTTATAGGTCACATTAAAGGTGGTTAAAGTTCTAAAATTATTTATCTTTGACATTTTAACAGGGGTGTGTAGACTTTTTATATCTACTGTAGATGGGCAGCTTCATAATATCAGACTGGTCTGGAAATCCCATACCCCCACAGTCTTTAGGCATGGTAAGTATGTCTGCTTTGATCCTAGGTGGACAGTCTGCCCATAGAAATTGTGCAAACTCACACTTGATTTGTCTTAGGAAATTGGTTGGAACTGCCACCTGTAGGGTCTGAAAAAGGTACAACAGCCGGGGCATTACATTCATTTTCAGAATATAATTTCTGACAAACCACCTATCTGTCAGGTTCCGCCATCACCTAAGGTCACTTCTGATGTTAGCGAACAATTGTGGGAAGTTGTCCTGAAACGTATTAGTTAAAGAGCATGTGAGCGACACTCCTAGATACTTAAGTCTTTCGGTTACCCATTTAAATGGGAAACTTGATTCCAGCGCAGGGGTTCTACCTTCTGGAATTGTAAGATTCATCACCTCAGATTTTGCCAGGTTAATTTTGTAGTTTGACAATTGAGAGTAATAGTTTATTTCTTTAATTAAATGTTATTAAGGATATTTCATGGGTTAGTTATAAAGAAAAGTAGATAATCTGCAAATGCAGCTACTTTGAGATGTCTTCCCTGCCCATACGCCTGTTATATCTGGATTACATCTGATGAGTCTCAAGAAAGGCTCTAAGGTGAGCATAAAAAGAAGTGGTGAGAGGCGTGTACCATTTGCCGATGTGAAACTAGTAGATCATGCACCCGTTGGCTTTAACTGCCTCCATCGGATAATCATACAGGGCTTCTATCCATTTTATTATGTTTATCCCACTCCCAATGTACTGGAAAATACTCCTCATAAATCTCCAACCTACCCTATCACTGCTTCCCCAGCATCTGTAGGGAGAAGCATTTCTGGGAGTGCGATGGAGTTGCAAAGATGAATAATGTTGAGAGCTCTGGTAGAGTTGTCCCTTGCCTCCCTGGCAGGCAAAAAACCTGACTGATCTGCGTGAATAATTCCCCCGCCAAATAGGAAAGAAATCTTATTGCCAAAGAGGTCTTTGTCAGGCTTTAATGCAGTGATATGTGCATGTACAGTATCCTTCAGGATAGGATTGCCCTGTAATATTGAGTTGAAAGCAGATACAAATTTTGGGGCTGAGGTTTGCCTAAACGTTTTATAATAAAATAGGGTAAACCCATCAGGTTCCGAAGCCTTGTCAACTGGCAAACTCTTAAGAGCCATATTAACAATATCTTCCGATATAGGTTTGTTGAGCACTATTTTTTCCTCGGGAGATAGTTTTGGAAGAGAAGAATCTGCCAGATATTTACTTATCTACGGACAGTTGATCCAGGAGGTTATATAAAACTGAATAAAAATCTTTAACCACTTACCAACCGGCCCATAGCCGAATGACGGCTGCAGGGCGGTTGGATAACTCTGGGTGGACGTACTATGACGTCCTCCCAGAATTCCCCTCTCGCGCGCCCCCTGGGGCGCGCACCCGAACACATCCGTGACCGCCGGGTCCGGAGGACCCGGCGCATCACGGATCCCGGTAAATGGCCGCTGATCGCGGCCGTTTACCATGTGATCGCGCCGTCAAATGACGGCGCGATCACATGTAAACAGACCGGCGTCATCTGATGACGCCGGTTCCTCTCCTCCCCGCCTGTGTACCGATCGGTACACAGTGAGCGGGGAGGGGGGTGGAGGGATGTCTGCAGCGCTGTGGGCTGTATGTGTAGTGCCCACAGCGCTGCACAGAGACATCCAGGCATCCATCCATCCATGCTCAGCCATCCCCACTACACTGCAATGCTGAGCAATACTCTGCAACACCCCCACAATACTCTGCAATGCTGTGCAATACTCTGCAGCACCCCCACAATACTCTGCAATACCCCCACAATACTCTGCAATGCTGTGCAATACTCTGCAATACCCCCACAATACTCTGCAATGCTGTGCAATACTCTGCAACACCCCCACAATACTCTGCAATGCTGTACAATACTCTGCAATACCCCCACAATACTCTGCAATGCTGTGCAGTACTCTGCAATACCCCCACAATACTCTGCAATACCCCCACAATACTCTGCAATACCCCCACAATACTCTGCAATGCTGTGCAATACTCTGCAATGCCCCCACAATACTCTGCAATGCCCCCGCCATACTCTGCAATTTCCCCGCAATACTCTGCAATGCCCCCGCCATACTCTGCAATGCCCCCGCCATACCCCGCCATACTCTGCCATGCCCCCGCCATACTCTGCCATGCCCCGCCATACCCCGCCATACTCCGCAATACCCCGCCATACTCCGCAATACCCCGCCATACCCCGCCATACTCTGTTATACTCTGCCATACCCTGCAATACCCCGCCATACCCCGCCATACTCCGCAATACTCCGCCATACTCCGCCATACTCTTCCATGCTCTGCAATACCCCGCCATACTCCGCAATACCCCGCCATACTCCGCAATACCCCGCCATACCCCGCCATACTCCGCAATACCCCTCCATACCGAGCCATGCTCAGCTGTACTCGGCCTCTGTATGTGGCCAGGCTGTGGAAGTCTCACACATGTGGTATCGCCGTACTCAGGAGGAGCAGGGGAATCTATTTTGGGGTGTCATTTTTGGTATGTACATGTTATGTGGTAGAAATATTGTATAAATGGACAACTTTGTGTTAAAAAAAAAATGCGTTTTAACCACTTCCCGCCCACCGGCCGTCATACAACGTCCTTGACTTTGTGCGGAGATATCTGAATGATGGTTGCAGCTACAGGCATCATTCAGATATCGGCTTTTTCAGCCGGCGATTCCCTACACCATGAGAACGATCATAGCAGCTGTTCCACTGCTTGATCGTTCTTACGGGAGGCGAGAGGGGATGTCCCCCCCTCCCGCGCTTCTACCGACTCACCGCTACGATCGAAGCCAGGATCGTTTTTTTTTTTTTTTTTTATTTCAGGCTTCCCCGACTAGAGGTGAGATGTGGGGTCTTATTGACCCCATATCTCACTGTAAAGAGGACCTGTCATGCCATATTCCTATTACAAGGATGTTTATATTCCTTGTAATAGGAATAAAAGTGGTCAAAAATTTTTTTTTTGGGAAAAAAGCATCAAACTAAAATAAATAAAGTAAAATGAACAATAAAAAAAAATAAAAAATTTTTAAAGCGCCCCTGTCCCTGCGTGCTCGCATGCAGAAGCGAACGCATACGTAAGTCCCGCCCACATATGAAAACCGTGTTCAAACCACACATGTGAGGTATCGCTGCGATCGGTAGAGCGAGAGTAATAATTTTGGCCCTAGACCTCCTCTGTAACTCAAAACATGTAACCAGTAAAAAATATTAAAGCGTCGCCTATGGGGATTTTTGAGTAGCAAAGTTTGGCGCCATTCCACAATCGCGTGCAATTTTGAAAGGTGACATGTTGGGTATCTATTTACTCAGTATAACTTCATCTTTCACATTATGCAAAAACATTAGGCTAACTTTACTGTTTTGGTTTTTGTAAAGCACAAAACAGTTTTTTTCTCAAAAAAAACGCGTTAAAAAAATTGCTGCGCAAATACCGTGCGAGATAAAAAGTTGCAACGACCGCCATTGTATTCTCTAGGGTCTTTGCTAAAAAAACATATATAATGTTTTGGGGTTCTATGTAATTTTCTAGCAAATAAATGATGATTTTTACATGTAGGAGAGAAATGTCAGAATTGGCCTGGGAGCTACAGAACGCCTGAAGGTGCTCCCCTGCATGTTGGGCCTCTGTATGTGGCCACGCTGTGTAAAAGTCTCACACATGTGGTATCGCCGTACTCGGGAGTAATAGCAGAATGTGTTTTGGGGTGTAATTTGTGGTATGCATATGTGGTGTGTGAGAAATAACCTGCTAATATGACAATTTTGTGGGAAAAAAAAAAAGTAAAAAAAAAAACCTTGATTTTGCAAAGAATTGTGGGAAAAAATGACAACTTCAAAAATCTCACCATGCATCTTTCTAAATACCTTGGAATGTCTTCTTTCCAAAAAGGTATCATTTGGGGGGTATTTGTACTTTTCTGGAATGTTAGGGTCTCAAGAAATTAGATAGGCCGTCAGTACTTCAGGTGTGATCAATTTTCAGATATTCGCACCAAAGCTTTTGGACTCTATAACTTTCACAAAGACCAAATAATATCCACCGATTTGGGTTAATTTTACCAAAGATATGTAGCGGTATAAATTTTGGCCAAAATATATGAAGAAAAATTACTAATTTGCAAAATATTATAACAGAAATGAAGAAAAATGCATTTTTTTACAGATTTTTCGGTCTTTTTTCTTTTATGGCGCAAAAAATAAAGAACCCAGCGGTGATTAAATACCACCAAAAGAAAGCTCCATTTGTGTGAAAAAAAGGACAAAAATTTCATATAGATACAGTGTTGCATGGCTGAGTAATTGTCATTCAAAATGTGAGAGCACCAAAAGCTGAAAATTGGTCTGGTTAGGAAGGGGGTTTAAGTGCCCAGTTGTCAAGTGGTTAAAGTGATTTGCAATTTGCAACCACCGCCATGCTTCACTGTAGGCAAGACACACTTGTCTTTGTACTCCTCACCTGGTTGCCGCCACACACGCTCGACACCATCTGAACAAAATAAGTTTATCCTGGTCTCATCAAACCACAGAACATGGTTCCAGCAATCCAAGTCCTTAGTTTGCTTGTCTTCAGCAAACTGTTTGTGGGCTTTCTTGTGCATCATCTTTAGAAAAGGCTTCCTTCTGGCACGACAGCCATGCAGACCAATTTGCAATGTGCGGCGTATGGTCTGACACTGACAGGCTGACCCCCCACCCCTTCAACCTCTGCAGCAATGCTGGCAGCACTCATACGTCTATTTCCCAAAGACAACCTCTGGATATGACGCTGAGCATGTGCACTCAACTTCTTTGGTCGACCATGGCAAGGCCTGTTCTTAGTGAAACCTATCCTGTTAAACCGCAGTATGGTCTTGGCCACCGTGCTGCAGCTCAGTTTCGGAGTCTTGGCAATCTCCTTATAGCCTAGGCAATCTTTATGTAGAAAAACAATTGTTTCTTTCAGATCTTTAGAGAGTTCTTTGCCATGAGGTTTATTGGAGTGCGGCTATCCAGTGTTTTGTTTTCATGTTCCTGTTGCAACCAGAGCTGACACCCAGCCCTTTGTGCCCTTTGTGGAGACAGCTGATACTGGGAGAGGTTATTATCTTAGAGTGCTGAACTCTTATCACTTGGTGTGTATACTATCTAATGGAAAGTGTCTGGCCACAGAGCCACACTTCATTTCCTAACAATCACCATAAGGTAAGAAAAGAGAGAAGAAAAGATCAGCAGATATGTAAAGCAATTGGAATTGATGATTTATAATTTGATTAAAATGTGTAATTCATGATACATGTTATTTCTGTAAAATCAAATCTAAATGTAGTGAATTGGATGGTTGGACTGTATTATGTGTTACTGTCCAAAAGCTTGTCGTGGACTGGTGGTGAGATACCTCACTCCCAGAGATAGCTTGTACTTCTTATGCAGTCAACATTTACAGAATGATTGTCTACATAGAGAGGACCTGTTATGTTGGTTCACCATGTGCTTTTTTGGTAAATAAAGATCTAGCATAAGAAGTGCTGCATCTCTCTCCCTCTTCTTTTAATAGATGTTTAGACAGCAGCAGCATTGGCCATGTACTCTTCTTCATATAAGGGTATACACTTACTAGACTGCTAAAATATAGAAGCCTTAAAAAAGTCAAGGGCATCCGTCTGTTCAGGATTCCATCAGTTCAATCCATCACTCCATGGGTGGTTGATCACATGAGAAAGAGAAACACTCCACATAGCGTGAGCTCATTTCAACTAGTTTGTTGTTTTTGTTAGAACAACCACCCCCCTTTTGATTACCCTAGGGCGTGACCTAGCGGCTTCTTGAAATGAGGATAGCATGTCATGAGTGGAGAGAATTAGCCTGAGACTGTCCGAGCAGTGGATGCATAAGATAGAGGAAGGCGTCTCCTCCTGAACTGTGACGGATTGATTCATACTACTTTTCTGTTTTAAACTTTGTGTCTAGTAAGTGTAATCATAAGGGGGGTGGTTGTTCTAACAAAAACAATAAACTAGTTGAAACGAGATCACGCTATGTGGAGTGTTTCTCTTTCTCATGTGATCAACTACTCATTTAGTGTTGGATTGAACGGATGAAATCCTAAACAGGCGGATGCCATGTCCATCCCATCACCCAACATCACGCTTTATTTCTCTTATGGGAATATTATTTCCTATTTAATGAAGCAATTTATCAACAGAAAGGCACAGCAATGGGCTGAATACATATCCCTAGTTTCTTTATGGGTTTGATTTATCGAAGATGTTTTCACCTTATGGGGGGGCTTCAAAGAGAAGAATGGTGAAATTGGGGTTGTCCCTAATAACAACCAAATGTTCTTCACTAGTAATATCCAGTAAGATAAACTTGATTTTCTGGACCTAACTATCTACAGAGATGAGAATAACATGATGCAGGCTAAAATTTTCTATAAACCCAAGTCAACCAATACTTTCCTTCATTGGAACAGCTACCATCCAGCATCTTTCAAAAAAGGAATCTTAGTGGGACAGTTTGTAAGGGCAAAACGTAACTGCTCAACAAGGAAGGATTTTGGAGAACCAACAAATGGAACAAATTTAAGACCAGAGGCTATCCTGAAAAGTTCCTTATGAAAACCTATTATAGGGCAAAGAAAATAACATAGGGTTTGACTATTAATGGAGACAGAAATTGAAGATAAAAGGATTTGGTTTGGGTATCGGAAACTTTTCAGTAGAGTTCAATAGCATTTCTAGATTTTTTTTTTAATAAATATTGGTGAATCCTGACTTGAAAACTTGAAACTTGAAAAAATGCCTGGAATGCATGACTTGTACACAGTCACCTAATGAAATCCCGGACTAGTAAAAAAGAGTAGAGTAGAAATTGCTTGTTGAGTCAAATGGATCATACAGATGTGGCCATTACAAAGCCTGTTAATTTGTCTATTGTGAGAGATTTTGAAAATTTAAAAAAACAAAGGATAATGGATTATTTCCTGAATTGAAGCTCATCTGGATTGGCATATGTGGAAAGATACTCATGTAGACTACTCCTATGTGAAAAAAAAACAAAAAGAAGAGGAGAAATAGAAGAAAAGAAGAGTTTTGGAGCATTGTAGAGATATTGATAAACCAATCCCACATGCCAGAAAAACATGGCCGAAAAACAGATGTCTTGCAATTCTGGTGACTTGAAATAGTAAAATCAGGCTAGAGATAAAGGGACTTAAATTAATGTCTATTACAGAAGGAAGCAGTGTGGATTTATACTCCTGGGTTCCATGAGTCCAAATGGTCTGAATGAAGGATTTACCTATACCCAGAATATATAGAGTTGACAAATGAAAAGTTTATGAAGGTGAAAAGTTGAGAGATTATAACTGATATATGGTTGATCATTTCCCCACTGAAGTAGAGACAATAAATATTATAATGACAAAATGTGTTTCAAGACATAGCGTATATATTTGTGGTTGTAGCACAAATTAATAAACCTAGGTAGTGTCAATTGAGCTTTCCAGCTGGAGTGTTACGATGTCACACACGGAAAAACATGCATTTTCATGCGTGATATAATGCCGGGCATAAGAAACTGTCAGAATACATGTGCATGATGATGCAAATAAACAGCAGAACCAATTGGGGCTAAACTGATCCTATATAAGAATGTTTGGCACATGATGGAGGCACCATTTTAATTTAGTCTGAGCATGTTTTTTTGGTTTGTTACTCCTCATGAAGCTGCTAACTTAGGTGGTGAAACATGTTGGTTTTTGGGGGAATTTTTGGGTTTTGATGGCATTTATTTTTCAAGAAACAAAATGCTTTATTGATGCATATGCAAAAGGATATTCACAAGACATACAAAAACAATAGCAATCTGTGACATTATATGACAACAAAGGACCAAACAAGTATAGAAGGCCATACAGAGGTTGGATTGACCATGTAATTAACATACAAAATCAAGAAGCAAGGGCACCCACCAGGAACCCCTGGATTAGCTTGTGAGTTTCTAAAGCTAGCCATAGACGGTTCAAATCTTGGCTGGTTCAGCATGGACCAGCCAAGATTCGAACCATGTATGGGCAGGCTGATCGATCAACTTGGGTACAACCAGCATGTCAGATTTTTTATGCGATTATTGCCAGCGGCTGTAGCCACTATCAACATTCTCCTGGTCGGGACAGCTCCACCTATGACTAGCTTAAGGTAAATTTGGAGCACTAAGGGAGAGAGAATTACCATGAAAACCAGAGCATACAAAGTAACAAGAACATAAAAATTTGATTCACAGGTAGACAGGCAAACTGGGGAGAGAGGTAAAGAAGATTCAAGGAGCCAATACACCTCCGTCACCAGGATATAACTCACATGTACCTGGATGTTGAAGCGATCTATCCAAGATTTTTTCATACTTTGCAGGACAACCCCTATGACCATAGATGAACTTTTTATATGGTAGATTATTATTAACCACTTCTGGACCACCGCACGCTGATATACATCCTTACTTTGACGGGGGGGGGGGGGGTATCGTTGTTATGGCAGCGGCTAGCTGCCATAACCCCAGTATTCTCGTGTTCGGCCGGCGGTCCGGTTTCTGATAAGGGTCTCTGCGGCGGTTTTGCTGCAAGATCACTTTTAACGGCGGCGGGAGAGGGGCCCCCCTCCCGCCGCGCTCTGGTGCCCTCCGCCTCTGCCGATGGATCCAGTTGAATATTCACCCTGGCTGGGCATGGAGACGAGTGAGGGGAAGATGGCCCCCACCTGTCTCTATAACAATGCAGGGCGGAAGCGACGTTAAAACGTCACTTCCACCCACAGCTCTTAAAGGGCCATTTTTTAAATTATCTTTTTAAATGACAATTTTTTTTTTTTTTTTATTGCATTTAAGTGTAAATATGAGATCTGAGGTCTTTTTGACCCCAGATCTGATTTTTAAGAGGTCCTGTCATCCTTTTTTTCTATTACAAGCGATGTTTACATTCCCTGTAATAGGAATAAAAGTGACACCATTTTTTTTTTTTTTTAAAAACAGCGTAAAAATAAAAGGTAAAATAAATAAGAAAAAAAAACTTAAAACATGCAACCTGTAGAATTTTTTAAATGTCGCCTATGGAGATTTTTAAGGGTAAAAGTTTGTCGCCATTCCACAAGCGGGCAAAACTTTGAAGTGTGACATGTTGGGTATCAATTTACTCGGCGTAACATCTTTTACAATACAAAAAAAAATTGGGCTAATTTTACTGTTGTCTTATTTTTTAATTCAAAAAAGTGTATTTTTTTCCAAACAAAGTGCGCTTGTAAGACCGCTGCGCAAATACGGTGTGACAAAGTATTGCAAAGACCGCCATTTTATTCTCTAGGGTGTTAGAATAAAAATTATAATGTTTGGGGGTTCTAAAAAATTTTCTAGCAAAAAATTGTTTTTAACTTGTAAACAACACATCTAAAAAAGAGACTCAGTCCTTAAGTGGTTAATATCCCAAATCCAAGAAACAAGTGTTGAAGTTGAGGCCCTCATCCAACCCAAATCAACTTTTGGCTAAGGAATAGAGTTTAATGTAAAAATGTTTTAGTAACTTATCCATATCAGGATTGGGGAAAAAGCCAAACAGGCATTGATTGGGGTGTAGAAGCAATGGGTATCCCATGGTGTTTTAGAGAAAACGTACCATAGACGTCCAAAAGGTCTGTACAATAGGGCAAGGCCAAAGTAGGTAAAACAATGTACCTGAGACTAAAGAACACATTAGACAAAGTGAGTTGTGGTCAGGGCAAAATCTGGACAGGCTAATAGGAGTTAAGTAAGCTCTATATATAATTGTGTTAACCAATCAGACAAGGGGACACCAGTGTACAGTTGTCCAAAACCTTGCCCCATTCTTCATCTATATCCACATCTCAATGCACCTTTACTTGATAAGCTAACTTAGTGGCTAAGGTCAGTTGCAAAGGTTGGAGATCCATTTTTGGGGTTCCTCACCCAGGAGCACATCTTTGAGGGGATTAGACAGAGGTGGTGGGTAGGCAGAGGGGAACTGAACCTGCATAGCATGCCTTAATTGGACATACCAAAAAAACAGCATTAGGAAGGGCACATTATCCTTTATCTGGTCAAATGTTTTAAGATCTTAAAAAAAGTCCATAATTCAACATTAGGCAAAGAAAGGAACTCAGGCAAGTGCTTATTTCCCCAAAGGGGCGTAAAGTCATGGAGGGCTGGGAGCTGCACTTTGGTCGAGGCCAGATCCCAAACCCACTGGAAATTATGAAGAAGGCCATTCCTATGTGTAGTTGAACCCCGTAAATTTTGTAACACAGCAGATAGGGGATGAGACCCAATAGTAGACTCAGTAGGCAGATTAGGGCTTCAAAGCGCAAGCAGTCCAGCTTATCCAAATAGTAGGAGTGAGATAACTGCACTGCAAAGTAATATAAACCAAAATCTGGCAAGGAAGTTCCTCCCAGGTCAGTCGGATTTTTCAAAGTGTGCCAGGAGTGTTTGTGTCTATTGCTCCACCAAAGGAATTTAGAGGAGAATCCAGAAGCTTAAAATGTTTTGACTGCAGGTACACTAGGGAGTGCCACAGAAGGTACAAGATCTTAGGCAATAAAATTGTTTTAAGTTAATTCTACCAAATACCCCCAGGGAGAGCTTAGCCCAGACCTGAGTCTTAGCCTTGACTATGGCATAAAGCAGTTCTATGTTTAACCACTTCAGCCCTGGAAGGTTTACTCCCTTTATGACCAGGCCATTTTTTGTGATGCGGCACTGCATACTTAACTGACAATTGCGCAGTCGTTGTACCCAAATAAAATTGATGTCCTTTTTTCCCACAAAAAGAGTTTTCTTTTGGTGGTATTTGATCACCTCTGCGGTTTTTATTTTTTGCGCTATAAACAAAAAAAAGAGCAACAATTTTGAAAACAAAAACAATATTTTTTACTTTCTGCTATAAAACATATCCAATAAAAAAAAGAAAAAATCGAATTTCTTCATTAATTTAGGCCAATATGTTTTCTGCTACATATTTTTGGTAAAAAAAATCTCAATAAGCGTATATTGATTGGTTTGCGCAAAAGTTATCGCGTCTACAAACTATGGGATATTTTTATGACATTTTTTTTTACTAGAAATGGCAGCGATCATCGATTTTTAGCAGGACTGCGACATTGCGGTGGACAAATTGGACACCTGACAATTTTGACACTTTTTTGGGAATCAATGACATTACAGTGATCAGTGCTAAAAATATGCACTGTTACTGTACTAATGACACTGGCAGACAAGGCTGGGACAAGGGATGGGCAGGAGGGGCATTTGCCCTGGGCACTGTGATATCATGTAATGTGGGGGAGCGCCACAAGAAGATTAGGGGGAGGGGGATTTGTGTTGGAAGGGGGAATTTGGGGGATGGCATGGGGTAAGTATTGTTCTAGGAGGGAAACTTTGGGGAGGGGGGAGTGCTTACAGTGGTAATTTAGGAGGATTTGGGTTGGGGGGATGGGGGAAGACTATTTGTGCTGGGAAGGGGGATTTGGGGGAAATTTGTGCTGGGAGGAAATTTGAAGTGTATGGGGGAGACGATGTGTACTAGGAGGGGAAATTGTAAGGGTAGAGGATTTGTGCTAGGAGGGGTGATTTTTTGGGGGGGGTGCATTTGAGCTGGGGGGATTTGAGCGATAGGGGGCAAAGATTTGTGCTGAGAGGGGGATTTCAGCAGGGGAGCGGATTTGTACTTGGAGGGGGGGGATTTATGCTTAGTGGGATAAGCATGCAGATTAGTGCACAGCGTTTTTGTGGGGGGATTTTTGCTGAAACATAATGCCTATAGATCTTGGGTGGGGGGGTGCAGTTTGGCATATTCGCCCTGGGCTCTGGATGACCTTGTCCCGGCACTGCTGGCAGGGAAGGGGTTTACACCAGGTGCGCTCAAAGGGTTAAGTGTGTCTCTAGGTGATGCTTTCTAACTGTGTGGGGGATGGACTGACTGGATGAACAGAGTGATCCATGTTCCTTTTTGTCACTGGGCTCTCCCGCTATGAATGTTGTTGTAGAAGAGGAAGTCTGTAGGGAATTGGGTAACTGAGAAGAATTTGAGTGAGGGTAATAGTGAGATACATCGACTTATGGAAGCCAGACAAGAACTGACTAGTTTGACGAGATATTACTTCAAGGGATTCCATTCACAGACAAAGAGAAAATAGTTTTTTCTAGAGAAGATTATGATGAGATATTTTGATTTATGAAAGTTTCATAGAAAAGAGTAATCTAAAGAGACAGTAATCAATAGATCTAGATAGCGTCCATACAGTATGCTACAAACGCTCAAGTTTAACTCTTCTAGACTGAGTATAAGGCATGAATTTGATGCAGAGTATATACTGAATCCTGTCATTGGATACATACTTGATCGAGTTAAAATCCAATAAAGCACCCCTCAAAATAGAAATAATGTGAAAAGACACTATACCACTCACTGCTCAAAATGAATGGCGCTGCAAAGTGCTAATGCATGTAAAGTGTATGAACTTGCATTTTTATAATACAAGTTGCCTCAAAGCATCATAAAGGATAGGTGTAAATGGGCCCTAAAGGTGCAGTCGTCCAGGTTAATAAATGAAAAGGAACCTGTTAAATGTGGGAGTTGCCATTCCTGACTTCTTTTTAACCATGTGTGCTCCTTATTCATACTTCACCACTTGGTGTTGGGAAACCTGATATGTACATACTTGTTCCATGTCTGTAAATAACTGAATAAGGAGGACAGCCTGCAATCTAAATAACACTAAGCCTGCATTTGGCATCCAAGGAAAAAAAACACACACATACAGTATCTCACAAAAGTAAGTACACCCCTCATATTTTTTGTAAATATTTTATTATACCTTTTTATGTGACAACAGTGAAGAAATGACACTTTGCTACAATGTAAAGTAGTCAGTGTACAGCTTGTATAACAGTGTAAATTTGCTGCCCCTTCAAACTAACTCAACACACAGCCATTAATGTCTAAACCGCTGGCAACAAAAGTAAGTACACGCCTAAGTAAAAATATCCAAATTGGGAACAATTAGCCATTTTCCCTCCCTGGTGTCATATGACTCATTAGTGTTGCAAAGGGCTCAGGTGTGAATGGGGAGCACTCTCTCATACTGGTCACTGGAAGTTCAACATGGCACCTCATGACAAACAACTCTCTGAGGATCTTAAAAAAAGAATTGTTGGTCTACATAAAGATGGTCTAGGCTATATAAAGATTGCCAAGACCCTGAAACTGAGCTGCAGCACGGTGGACAGTGTTAGGTACCTGGTAGGAGAGCCTGACTGTAAGAGAAGACCTCTCATACAATGCTGGTTCAGGAGCCACTGGAGTGGGGACAGTGGTCTCCTGAGCGCAGTGGGGTAGGAGTGCCTGTTGGAGTATAGGCTCTGATGAAGAGGCAGAGATCCCTCCTGGGATGGCAGGACTGCAGGTGAGTGGAGACTGGAACAGCAGCAGACTTGACACACTGGAGGTGAGGGATCACAGGAGCTGAAGCTGAAGGTGCAACAGCAAGTAGAGCGGCAAGCACAAGCAGAGTCAGACAGTCCGGGTCGGCAGGCAACTGGCACAGGAAATCACAGCAGGCAAAGGCAGAGTCGGTGAGCAGGCAGAGGTCGGCAACGGTAGCAGATACAGACAGCAGGATGGTCAGGCAAGCCGGGTCGGGATTGGAGCAGGTCGGATGGTCAAACAAGCCGGGTCAAATCAGGTAGCAGACAATCAGATACAGGTTCAAGCAGAATCACAGAGCTGAGACGAAGCAGCGATGTTCCCATGGAACAGGAGAACTTTTATGTGCTAAATGGCGCCAAACCAGCGCTAACGCGAACGCGCGCCCGTGCGATCGCGCGCACGCACCCGCGCGCGCCCGAGCGCCGCGCTGATGCATAGCAACAGCAGCAGCTTGCTGCCGTGTCTGAACAGGGGCGCGCCGGCGCATAGGCGCATGCAAGCGCCCCGGTCTGGTGCTGGTAGATCCCTGACAGACAGGTTCCACTCAGAACAGGCCTTGCCATGGTCGACCAAAGGAGTTGAGTGCACATGCTCAGCGTCATATCCAGAGGTTGTCTTTGGGAAATAGACCTATGAGTGCTGCCAGCATTGCTACAGAGGTTGAAGGGGTGGGGGGGTCAGCCTGTCAGTGTTCAGACCATACCCAGCACACTGCATCAAATTGGTCTGCATGGCTGTTGTCCCAGAAGGAAGCCTCTTCTAAAGATGATGCACAAGGAAGCCCGCAAACAGTTTGCTGAAGACAAGCACACTAAGGACATGGATTACTGTAACCATGTCCTGTGGTCTGATGGGACCAAGATAAACTTATTTGGTTCAGATGGTGTCAAGCGTGTGTGGCGGCAACCAGGTGAGGAGTACAAAGACAAGTGTGTCTTGCCTATACTCAAGCATGGTGGTGGGAGTGTCATGGTCTCGGTCTGCATGAGTGCTACCGGCACTGGGGAGCTACAGTTCATTGAGGGAACCATGAATGCCAATATGTACTGTGACATACTGAAGCAGAGCATGATCCCCTCCCTTTGGAGACTGGGCCGCAGGGCAGTATTTTAACATGATAACGACCCCAAACACACCTCCAAGATGACCACTGCCTTGCTAAAGAAGCTGAGGGTAAAGGTGATGGACTGGCCAAGCATGTCTTCATACCTAAATCCAATTGAGCTTCTGTGGAGCATCCTCAAAGAGAAGGTGGAGGAGCGCAAGTTCTCGAATATCCACCAACTCAGTGATGTCGTCATGGAGGAGTGGAGTAGGACTCCAGTGGCCACCTGTGAAGCTCTGGTGAACTCCATGCCCAAGTGGGTTAAGGCAGTGCTGGAAAATAATGGTGGCCTCAGAAAATATTGACCTTTTGAGCCCAATTTGGACATTTTCACCTAAGGGTGTACTCACTTTTGTTGTCAGTGGTTTAGACATTAATGGCTGTGTTTAGTTATTTTGAGGGGACAGTACATTTACATGCTTATACAAGCTCTGCACTCACTATTTTACATTGTAGCAAAGTGTCATTTCTTCAGCATTGTCACATGAAAAGATATAATAAAATATTTACAAAAATGTGAGGGGTGTACTCACTTTTGTACATATGCTTTAAAGCTTCACAAATAGTAAATATGGTAGTCAAATAAGCAATGCAAATGAGCTTACAATACATACTGTCTAAATTAACCACTTGCCGACCAGCCACAGTACATATACTGCGCTGGGCAGCACATGCAGGCAAAATCACATACATGTATGTGATTTTGCCTGCACAGGTTTAGGGGCACACTTAACGGATTGCGGATCTCAGTTTGAGTGGGCCAAAACATTATTATTATACAGAATTTAGATAGCGCCAACAGTTTGCATAGTGCTTTACAATGTAGAGAAGGGACAGTAGAACTACAATACAGTTCAATACCAAAGGGACAGGAGGGCCCTGCTTGTGGAGCTTACAATCTAAAGGTAGGGAAAGGGGGTACAAAAGGTAAAAGCTGCGGGGGATGATCTGATGCAGGTGGCTCGGGTACAGTTCTTACGTGGATGTGTGATAGGCTTCCCTAAATAAATGAGTTTTCAGGGAGTGCCTAAAGGCGGACAGGGTAGGGGCTGACCGGACATACTGGGGCAGGGAGTTCCAGAGGATGGGAATGGCTCTGAAGAAGTCCTGGAGGCGAGCATGGGAGGAGGTAACAAGGGAGCTAGAGAGCCGGAGGTCTTGGGAGGAGCGGAGAGGACGATATCTACAGATGAGGTTGGTGATGTAGCTGTGGGCGATGTTGTGGATGGCCTTGTATGTGGTTAGTGTTTTGAATTTTATACGGTGCATCATTTAGGGTTCCAATGCTAAAGGATAGAGTACTAAAATGATAACTTATAATTGTTCTTTAGGGCATAAAAAGCCAACATTTTTGTCTGAAATGATAAAAGGAAACAGTGAAATTGTTTTTTTTCTGGGAAAAAAATCTTGTTATTTAGGGATAGAATAGATCTTACAAGTAGTGCTCTATATTTTGCTTCTTTTTGTATCAAAATGAATTATTAGTACAGACATATGGCCTGTGAGCTATGGACATTGCAAGCTGTATTTCTGTTTTACACATCGTGGTAAAGAGACATAGGTGTTAACTGGCAACTATATGCTATCATCTTGTGACCTAGATTCTCAAGTCACCCCTCATGCTGACTACGGCACTTCTGCAATGACCCCAGCTCTGTCAATACTCAGAATAGAAATAGAACATCAGATTAATTATTTAACAGGGCTGTGGTCAGATCAACCCATATCTGGAGGGCTGCCATGGTTTCTATTTTGCTGCCAAGTGTTGGAAGGCTTCAAACCTGTTGTGATTTTATGAAATGGTATTGTTTGAGCTTGTCTTTTTATATGTATAGCGTTTTTTTTTTCTCAGTTAAGGCTAAACCCTGCTTGCCTTATCACTTCAATGCATTGTGTACACGCTTAAATTGCAGATGGGAGTGAATATTCTCCAGCACAGATGCTGCTGTTACTATGGAGATCTGGGAGCCAATCAGCTACTGGTGCTCTGGACTGTACTATGATGCTGAGACAAGATGGTGAGCTCTACCTCTGCCTCTCATTCATTCCTTCCAGCTGAGGCAAAACACGCACACAGGGTGTAGAGCAGCTCATCAATGAAGGCTGTTCTGCCTGTTGTAACAGAGGAAAAAACAACCCTGTTTTTTTTTTTAAACTGATATTTATTTGGCATTTCTTATTTTTGTGCAATTAGACTAGCTGTTTTGATTTATTTTTTCCTTTTCCCTAACAAGTCCCCACAGAGGGTTGGTATAACGCAGCCCTTGAAGATGGTTACATCACAGGCTGACTGGTGTGTGTCTCTCCACTGAGGATAAGACTGAATGAGCAGACGGGGCTGTAGATCTCTGCACTCATATTGCCTAAAGATCTATTAAGCTTTATAATCAAGTCATCCGAAGCTGACCGACCCAACGACATTGAACATGGCATGCAGAAGGTGTTATTTGTGAGTATTGCTATGTTAGTGCACGTTTGCTTCCATGAAAGAAATGCATGGCAACGTCACACAGAGCAAATGTAATTGAAATATACTAGGTGCTACGTTTATAAGGTAAACAAATGGTTGTGGCAAAGTGATTTGTTTTTCTTTTTTTGTTTAGAAAGATTAAGGCTCTAACAACTCACCTTGCTGCGCATTATCAATATTGGCTGAAATTGTAGACAAGGCTAGGTTGATTTTCCAGGAAAGGAAGGATGTAAGCAATGATCTGATGACATTTTTTGTGTTTGGTTAAGGCTGGTAAATCTAGTGGAGGAAAATGCTTTGTCATAATTAGCTAGACATTTCTTTAGGTTATTTTTTCAAAGTGTACTGCACCATGATGACTTTGGGAACAAAGTAATGAATTAAAACACACAATTCTGCTCCTGGTCAGATTGTAAAATGACCAGACATCAGAATTGGCATCAGGTTTGTTTATCAGTTGTCCATATTCATGTTTTACCTCTATGTTGGGTCTTTGTTGCCTACATACCTGTATGATTAGTATGAAGGTTTTGAAGTAAAGACTGTTTTTATGCAAGGAATATCGCTCTGGTAAATATATTATCTAGCAAATGCCAATAGGAATCTGTACTGTAACTAAATTATATCTGGTCAAGATATGTACGCTATTATAGATAATGATGGTATGTGATAACAATGTTGATGTCACAAATTGCATTTGGAAATGGGCATATTCATTTCCAAGCACTCTATGAAGCCATTTTGAACTACAACATGCACAAATTTGGTATTAAGTTACAGTAATGAGACAGTATCCAATCGTTAAAGATCTGTCTTTGGTCTGAGAGTTGTTTTCAGGTGTTTGAAGCTCAGCCATCCCTGTGGAAATGCTTACCTGTGTAGCTACAACTTATATATTTTGAGAGCTGCCACCTTGATGCATACATCTAGAAGAACCCACTTGAAATGTTTTTATTTTTTTTCCAACATTGTAGGTACTAAAGATGATGAACTATGGGTGTTTCTTTACTTATAATCATCTGGACACTTGAGATATTAAACGACTTAGTTACAAATGCTGTTAGGATAGATTTGCCTTACAGTATGTACCATACCATGCTGCTGTCAAACACTTGTGTTTAAATACACATTTTTTTTCTCTGGAGAATAACATAAGTAATATAAGAGATTTCTTTATATGAGAGTACATGCAATTTGCTGTGTAGTACTGGAGTTTATACAGCAAAGCTTTCTCTGATTTGGAGGCCTTGAGCAGTTCATTGGACATTGGGTTCATTCTTGTACGTCGTGTTGGATAAACCTGTTTTTTGGACCCTCTTTATTAAGATATAATGAACATTAAAACCTATTTTACAACAATGCGTATATTGTATTTACAAGGGCCTTGTCTTACTTTCTTATAGAAATTGTATTTCTAGGAAAATATTCATTTTCTTTAGCTTTCAATAATTGTCTGGTGATTGGTATATTTCCAGAAGTGATGATATATATATATATATATATATATAAATATATATATATACACACACTACTGGTACTAGCTAACACTTAGTTCAAAATATTCTGCATACGCTATTCCCTATCTGAAAATTTGGTGCATGGTGTTATTAATTATATAGGCTCACATTCTACAAGTTTTAATCATTTTCACATGTAAATTAATAACTATAAAGTAAATAAGAACAACATTTAATGGTCTAAGGTAATTCTGACTGTTAGTATTTTTTCAATACTTTTTTATTTATTCTTTTCTACATATATAACAGGATTTATTTGGGAAATTGATATTTATTTTAATTTACTCAATGAGTTTATATTGGCAATTAAACCATTAAAACCCATTGATACAGATTCTTAAGTGTTTTGATGAGTATGCTTTTGGTGCACATACAGCAGGGTTGCCAACTCATCCCTTTAATAATCAACATATTTAAGTTATACGGTTTAGGTGGATACTTAGAATAATTCAGTAATTTAACATTTAATGATTTACCATTTAACATTGGATGCTAGGTTTTGCTATTCTGGAGGTTTTACATATTTTTAGCCAACCATTTCTCCTCAGAAAACTGATCTATTGTTTACATTTCAGTCCAGTATTTTTTCTTAATCATCCATAACTACATTACTGTAAGTTGGGGATTGCTCATGTTTAGAACTACAAAATAAAATTTATATTGCTTTGGTCTATTTTATTAGCGATGAAAATTAGCATGCTTCCATCTTTTCAATGGATGGGGTAAATATGTTGCATATTGCATTTTGTACATTACAGAGTAGATCACAGATAGTTTTGCACTTGATGGGGTTGCAAAAGTTCAAATTCTGTGTGTTTTGTATACTTTTTATTTTATGGGTTTCTGTAGAATAAAATTTATGGTGGTATTGAACACTTAAGCATGACTTGGGGGAATGGTTGTTTAAATGAATATACGCTACTGGAGCTCTAGAAATGCATATTAGGTCAAAGTTTTACTGAAAGCGGTAGTAAACTGCACCAATTTTTGATTTTAATTAACCCTGCAAGGTAAAGGCATAATGTGCTAGTATGCATCGCATACTAGCACATTATGAAATGCTTACCTTAGAATGAAGCCTTTCAGTGCCGCGCTGTCATCGCTGACAGGCACTTCCATCTTCACCCGGTTTTCCTTCCGGCTTCACATCCTCCGACCGTCTGATTGGCCGCGCCACTATCACGCCACGCATGGGCACAGTAGTCGCTGACCACAGCACGGAGCTCTGAAGGGACAGTATACCTGTGACATCACCAACTGCATACAGTGTGAAAATCTCCTAAACCTGCACAGGCTTACCTGTAGGTACAACTTTATACAAAGGGTTTACTTCCACTTTAAGGCCAAGAACTTTTGTCATACATATAGGCTATAAAAAAAACATGTTTTGGTGCAAAGGAAAATTAGTCTATTTTATATGAATTTAACAACCTCAAGCCTGACAGTCATATCGAACATGCTCATTAAAGTGGACATTTCAGTAACTTTACTTTAACTTTGTCAGCATCAATAAATCCCTGATATGTTACAGTTTACAACAAGAGTAGGAAGAAGGCTTTTTCTCAGTCCCCTTTACTTAAAGCAGAACTTAATTCAAAAGGGGAAGTTCTGCTCTTCCTTCCCCCACAGTTCATGCCGGCGCCAGGGACCCAAAGACTAGTGAAGAACCAGCTTGGGTGAGGATAGCTATAGATCCTTGGACAGGTGAGTGTCTATTAACCTGTTCAGATCCGTGTTATAGCCAAATGACAGCTATAGCACGGGCCTGCTTTGCTGGGAGTGCATCTATTGAGGTTCTCCCGTGCCTGAGCAGCCTGTGATCCTCCCGTGCGTGGCGTGCACTGTGATCAGCGAGTCTATGAGACTCGCTGGATCACAAATCGGAGTAAGGGGTCGATCCCGACCCCTTACCACGTGATCAGCTGTCAGCCAATGACAGCTGATCTTGTGATGTAAACAGAGCCAGTAATCGGCTATTTTTTCTCCTTGCACTGACAGCGTGAGGAGAAAAAAAAAGCTGATCACCGGCGGCTGTGAGAGGGACATCTGTCCCGATCACAGAGAGCTGCCGCCAGCTCCTCAGTGCCACGAACAGTACACAACAGTCAAATGTACATCTTCGCTAGCACACCATGGATCAGCAAGGAAAGTTGTCCAAAAAAGGTTCTTTTAATGAAAAAAGTTACATCACTTGCCTGACGAAGGGGTCCTGCGCGGCCCCGAAACGTTGCACCTTTCTTGTGATGTAACTTTTTTCATTAAAAGAACCTTTTTTGGACAACTTTTCTTGCTGGTCCATGGTGCGCTGGCAAAGATGTACGTTTGTCTGATGCTTCCAGAACCCAACTGGTAATTGCTACAGCACCCATTAATTTTTGCGCCATTTTTTCGGGAACGTGTGCGATTGGAATATCACATTGACCAGTACACAACAGTGCCGCCTACCAGTGCCCACCAGCGCCACCCATCAGTGCTCAGTGCCACCCATCAGTGCCCTCAGTGCCCACCATTGCCGCCTCATCAGCACATATCAGTGAAGGAGAAAAATTACCTGTTTGCAAAATTTTATAACAATCTATGTAACATGTTTTTTTTTTTTTTAATTTTCCATCTTTTTTTTTTGTTTGTTTAGCAAAAATAAAAATCCCAGCTGTGATTAAATACCACCAAAAGAAAGCTCTATTTGTGTGAAAAAAAATGATAAAAATTTCATTTGGGTACAGTGTTGTATGACCGCGCAATTGTCTTTCAAAGTGCGTCAGCGCTGAAAGGTGGAAATTCGTCTGGACAGGAGGGGGGTTTAAGTGTTTAAGTTTTTCCAGAGCATACAGAAGCTACTCTTTAATTGATCAGACTATAACATTTTAAACTTGTGGTACATTAAGTCACAGGGTGAGGGGCTGCGTAGGGTGGTTTATCCTTGGGAAATAGACGTATGAGTGCTGCTAGCATTGCTGCAGAGGTTGAAGGGGTGGGGGGGGGTCAGCCTGTCAGTGCTTAGACCATGCACCACACACTGCATCAAATTGGTTTGCATGGCTGTCATCCCAGAAGGAAGCTTCTTCTAAAGATGATGAACAAGAAAGCCCGCAAACAGTTTGCTGAAGACAAGCAGACTAAGGACATGGATTACTGGAACCGTGTCCTGTGGTCTGATGAGATCAAGATAAACTTATTTGGTTCAGATGGTGTCAAGCTTGTGTGGCAGTTACCAGGTAAAGAGTACAAAGACAAGTGTGTCTTGCCTACAGTCAAGCATGGTGGTAGGAGTGTCATGGTCTGGGGCTGCATGAGTGCTGCCGGCACTGGGGAGCTACAGTTCAATGAGGGAACCATGAATGCCAACATGTACTGTGACATACTAAAGCAGAGCATGATCCCCTCCTTTCGGAGACTGGGCCGCAGGGCAGTAGTCCAACATAACGACCCCAAACACACCTCCAAGATGACCACTGCCTTGCTAAAGAAGCTGAGGGTAAAGGTGATGGACTGGCCAAGCATGTCTCCAGACCTAAATCCTATTGAGCATCTGTGGGGCATCCTCAAGGTGGAGGAGCTCAAGGTCTCTAACATCCACAGCTCTGTAATGTCATCATGGAGGAGTGGAAGAGGACTCCAGTGGCAACCTGTGATGCTCTGGTGAACTCCATGCTCAAGAGGGTTAAGGCAATGCTGGAAAATAATGGTGGCCACACAAAATATTGACACTTTGGGCTCAATTTGGACATTTCACTTAGCGGTGAACTCACTTTTGTTGCCAGCGGTTTAAACATTAATGGCTGTGTGTTGTTATTTTGAGGGGACAGCAAATTTACATTGTTCTACAAGCTGTACACTTACTACTTTACATTGTAGCAAAGTTTCATTTCTTTAGTGTTGTCACATGAAAAGATATAATAATATATTTACAAAAATGTGAGGGGTGTACTCACTTTTGTGAGATACTGTATGTGAACACAGCCAAGAACTGCCCAAGCATTAGAATTCAAATATCGGTCTCATCTCTGAACCAGCATTTAAGTCAAGGAATTAGATGCTGACCTAGGATGATGCCTGAACAAATATGCAAACATGGCCTTGTATGTCTGAAAATAAAAGCAGGTGAAAGCATTATCGGGGCAGTACTGTGATCTCTGTTAGAAGTAATAAATACCTGTAAGTGTTAAATTACACCTTGGCATGCACTAATGCTAGCTCCATTTTAGGAGGTTTCCCATTCTTCTAGCGTGACATTTTTATGCATAAGGGCATAGATACATTTTTAACATGTTTAGTTCACCAATAATTCTTAATTGAAACCCAACCTAGTAGTTTATTTAGTTCATTTAAGCAACAGTTTCCAATGCATTGATTATTGTGAAGTAGTGATTTATTTATTCCACCTATTGATCTTCCACAGTCTTTGTTACTGATTAGGGATGAGCCGAACACCCCCCGGTTCGGTTCGTGGCAGAACATACGAACAGGCAAAAAAAATTTGTGCGAACACCGTTAAAGTCTATGTGACTTGAACGTTAAAAATCAAAAGTGATAATTGTAAAGGCTAATATGCAAGTTATTGTCATAAAACGTATTTGGGGACCCGGGTCCTGCCCCAGGGGACATCAATGCAAAAAAAGTTTTAAAAACGGCCGTTTTTTCAGGAGCAGTGATTTTAATGCTTAAAGTGAAACAAAAGTGAAATATTCCTTTAAATATCGTGCCTGGGGGGGTGACTATAGTATGCCTGTATAAAATGACATTTCTAAAGGAATAAAAGTCAGTTAAAACTGCTTGCGGCTGTAATGTAATGTCGGGTTCTGGCAATATAGATGAAAATCATTGAGAAAAATGGCATGGATCCCCCCAGCCCATTACCAGGCCCTTTGGGTCTGGTATGGATATTAAGGGGAACCCTGCACCCAAATTACAAAAAAAGGCGTGGGACCCCCATGCCCTATATACTCTGAACAGCAGTATACAGGCGGACCCCGAACAGGTACATTTTTAAAGTGTAGCTCCAGCCAAAAAATCTATTTTTAAGCTTTTTGGATAACATAGGGAAGGGTTATCACCCCTGTAACATTTGTTTTGCTGTCTGTGCCCCTGTTTAGAAGATTTCACCTCACTTTCTGTCCCAATGACAATTGGATTTAGAAAATTTTGGGTTATTAGGGAAACTAGGATTGGTGATAAAGCATCAGTGGAGATCAATATTTTCCCATATTAACTCTTACAGGAGAATTTTTTTCCCTTCCTAGAGGTAGATTTCCTCTCACTTCCTGTTGTCTCCCTCCGTTTGTAAGTAGGAGTCGTTTGTAAGTCGAACGTTTGAAAATAGGGGACCGCTTGTATATACTATACAGCCTGCCCTATACACTCTGTGGAAAATTGGGCCTTAGGTGTTGGTGGTACCAGAACACTGTAAGCCCTCACAGTTACTCTTGGTAGGTGCTGGAACGGGCCCTGCTGTGAAATATTGTGAAAGTGCCTCATCAACAGCGCTGCACATCAGTGTCACCTACCAGTGCCCACCAGTGCCACCTATCAGTGCTCATCAATGCCATCTATCAGTGGTACCTATCAGTGCCACCCATCAGTGCCCTGCTGTGCAATATTATATCAATTATTGTAATTACATGCCCCTGTTAAACAGGGGCAGAAAAATTGGGCCTTAGGCAGTGGTGGTGGTGCCCTGAACCAAAAATATTCTTAGAAGCTATTATCATGAAGATTGAGGAGGAATAGGATAGTCACTCAGCATAATAGGATAGTCACTCAGCATATGCAGTCTTCAAGGGATCCCACATCCATAGAAAAATCGATCGGTTACATTAGCATCAGGTGCTTGGTAGCTTGTGATCCAAGACTGATTCATTTTTATTAATGTGAGCCGATCAACCGAGTCTGTGGACAGGTGCACTCTGTGATCGGCTGCAAAGCCTCCAGCAGCACTGAATGTGCGTTCAGAAAGAATGCTGGATGCAGGACAGGCCAGTAGCTCAATTGCATATTGAGCAAGCTCTGGCCAGTGGTCCATGCTCAAGACCCAGTAACCCAGTGGATGTTCTGTTGGAAAGGTCTCCAAGTCTGATCTTGCCCCTAGATATTCCTGCACCATGTAATTCAGACGCTGGCGATGGTTACTGGAACCAATCAGACCTTGGCGCTGAGGACTGAAGAACTGCCTGAAGGCATTTGTCAGCTGGCCACCTTCTCCACTGTTCTTCCTGTGAGAAAACGAGGCCTCAGCAACACGTTGTCCAGCACCAGGAAATTATAACCTCCCAGGCACTGGAAACGCATTGCACAAACCTTTCTGCAAAGCACCCCGAAGATGTTTCATCCTCTGCTCCCTCTTCGAAGGCTGGATAAGTTCTGCAACCTTACCCTTGTAACGTGGATCAAGAAGGGTTGCCAGCCAGTAATGATCCCTCTCCTTGATACCACGAATCCTACGTTCCTTTCGCAGGCTTTGCAGGATCAGGGAGGCCATGCAGTGTAAGTTTGCAGAGGCATTCGATCCTGAGTCCTCTGGGTCACTAAGGATCACATGATCCTCAACCACCTCCTCCCAGCCACGTAAAACTCCATGGGTTTCTGGGGACTGAAAACGATCCCAAAAAGACTGCTGCTGATGCTGTGTTATCCTCCACCTCCATGCTGACACAATCCTCCTCCTCCTCCTCCTCTTCTTCTTCCTGTGTGATCGGTGGGCCCGCAGGAATACTATCTGGATAAAGGGGGCCTTGAGAGATAAGCAAGTCCTCCTCTTTCTCCCGCTGTTCTGCCTCAAGTGCCCTGTCCATTATTCCACGAAGCGTGTATTCCAACAGGAAGACAAGAGGGACAGTATCACTATCTAAGCAGACCAACTCAAGCACCGCATGGCATCTTTTTGCCTGAGTGCTTGCGTAGCCCCTGGAACGCCTACGGAGCACCGCTGGTTCAGAGGACAAATCTGCAGAGGAAGAGGCCATAGAGGAAGAAGAAGAGGAGGGGGTGGAGGAGAGAGCTGTGGCAGAATCACCACTACTAGCATTTTGGAGGCATGGTGGCGGAACAAGCTCCAACAATACTGAACCCTGTCCTTCCTAGCTGCCAGCAGAGTTACCCAGTGCGCCGTGAAAGAAAGGTAACGTCCCTGTACATGCCTGCTGGACCATGAGTCAGCGGTAATATGCACCTTACTGCTGACCGCCCCTTTCCAACAAGGCCAAGACATTACCTTCCACATGCTGGTAGAGAGCCGGAATGGCCTTCCATGAAAAGAAATGGCGTTTGGGAACCTGCCACTGAGGTACTGCACATTCCACAAATTCACAAAAGGCGGAGTCTACCAGCTGAAAAGGCAGCAGTTGCAGTGCTAGAAATTTGGTCAAGCTAGCATTCAGACGCTCAGGATGGCTGGGACTGAATTTCTTTTGACAGTTTAGCAACTGGGGTAGGGAAATTTGCCTGCTAAAATTAGATGTTGGTGTACCGCTAGCAGATTGGCCGCAAGTACTTGCTTGGGAGACCTATTTCTATACCTTCATTCCTCTCAGTGCAGGTTTCTGAGAGGACTGGAGGTATAGTGGGGTTGGAGATCCCAGCTGATGAGGAGCAAGGAGGGGTCTGCCTTGTTCTTTGATGTGGGTCTTTTAAGTGCTGGAGGCAACGGACTGCATGGGAGATCGTCATATGTCTGGTCAAGCATGTGGTGCCCAAGCGGCTGCTGTTTTGGCCACGCTTGATACGCTTCAGACATATGTTGCAAACAGCAACGGTGCGATCTGCTGCACAGGTGTCAAAAAAGGCCCACACCAAAGAACTTTTCAAAATATGTGGGGAGTCAGCAGCGCCCTGCACCTCCTTAGCTCTGCGGTTTGATGCAATAGGGTGGCTGCCCTTAAGCTGCCTGCTGGAGGGCATCCTGCCTCGTTGGAGATGTGCCTCCTCTCTTCTATCAGGCACCCAAGTAGAGTCAGTGACCTCATCATCCCCTCCCTCCTCATCACTGGAGCAAACTTGGCAGTATGCTGCAGCTGGGGGAACATGACTGCCAGTTTCTTGACCTTCTTGGGCACCCCCTCTCTCTAGGCTCACGTTACTCCCTTCCTCAACCTGGGTACCATCATCGGAACCGTCAAATCGCTGCGCATCCTCCTGCAGCATGTACCCAACACTGTGGTCGAATAGTTCGGGGGACTCCTCTGTGCATGATGGTGGGGCTAGGGAAGGAGTGACTGTTGACATGGAGCCGATGGAATAGGCCACTTTGGCAGCTCCTTTGGCAGGCAAACTACTCTGAGCCTGGGTGACAGAGGATGAGGAGGATGAGGACGGCTTTGTTATCCATTCCACCAACTCTTCTGCATGTTGTGGCTCAATAACATGGCCAGCTGCAGAAAAAAAAGACAAGCGTGCCCCATAGCCACGTGCTGAGGATGCACCGTGTCCACGACCAGCACTGTCGACTGTAGACACAGAGCCTGCTTGCCCTCTTTTAGTGGCCTGTTAGTGTCTGCCTCTCCTTGGTGGCTTTCCGGACATGCTGTAAATTTTGTTTAGCAAAACCACACTAAACTGTATTGTGTACTGTGTACACCACCAGAAAAGTAGTAGCAACTGCACTATGGGTACACGGTACTGTGTATACCGCCTGAAGTATATTAGAAAAAGTACACCAGGAATGGCCTGCAGTCTGATATAGCTAAACTGGATGCAGTGGATATATATATATATATATATATATATATATATATATATATATATATATATATATATACGAGACTGTCTGTATGTGTGTGTGTGTGTATATATATATATATATATATTAAATACACTGCAGCTAACTGAATAACCGGCCTGCCTGCTCAATCTAAATGACACTCTCTCTACGTTCACGTCAACAACACACTACGCGGGGCCGACGTGCAGGCAGCCTTATATAGTGTGGGGCGTGGACTTAGTCCCCCTTAGCCATGATTGGCCAAAGGCACCCTGCCTTTGGCCAATTATGGCTCTCTTAGGTGAGGGCGCTGGGATTGGCAAAAGCATGCAGGTCATGGTGCATGCTTTGGCCAATCATCATACATCAATGCACTGCGCTCCCGCAGTGCATTATGGGGCGTTATGCGCCCTCAAATTTGGCGCGAACGGCCCATAATGTTCGGCTTTCGACGAACGGGCGAACAGCCAGTGTTCAAGTCAAACTCATATTCGACCCGAACATAAAGCTCATCCCTATTACTGATAAAGTACTTAATGGGAGCTAATTCTGGGCATAAAGTTTTGGTTTTGCACATTATAAACTGAACCTTCTGTTATATATCCATTTCTGAAATAGTTCCATTTAGAGACAGAGAACTATTTTCCATGTTCATCTCACCATAAATATTAGACATACTCACAATATGTGAACATCACATGTGCACATTTGGATCCCTGATTGAATGCCTATGGGATAGTCCTGTGTCCTTGCTAAACCCACACATTGGTGCACAATGATCTGTCTGCCTAGATAATATATCCCAGATGAAAGACTCAAATCCATAATCCATGTAATAACATGGCTTTGGGTATCTTTTGAGGCCTGTTCAAATTCAAACTGACCTTTATATGAGTAGTTTTGATGACCTCTGGTTCTTATACGACAAATCTATTATTTCTAGAGGCTCTTTAAAGGAAACCCTCCCATCCACAGACTTTAAGGGATCGATTAGTAAAAGAGCAAATGTCAGTTTTCCCCTGTGTTATCCATTTTGCATACAAAACATAGATACAGTGGCAAGAAAAAGTAGGTGAACCCCTCAGAATTAAAATTACTGCAGAAAACCAGTTCATTCCAATGGGTGCACATACTTTTTCTTTACACTGTAAAAGCTTATTTGATGATTTACTTTGATACTTGATATATTTGTGGGGTATATTTATTTAGATATGTAGATATATATATCTATATAAATATTTCAAAGTGTGCATTTCAGGTGAAAGTTGCATAAATATTGTGTGAAAACATTAAAACATGTATAAACAGGCCCCTATATTTACTGAAATTACACTGATGTCTTGTATTTTTAGATTAGCTTATGAAATCCTTGTCAAAAAATTGCCACATTTGTACATCACCATGGAAGAGTATTTCGGCCCTATATAATAAAATGGTTCTTTTTCCTAAATGCTAATTTGCAGTTGCCCATAACCAATCAAAATTGATTTAATACTAGTTTTACTTCAGTGTATTCTAATTCTTTGCAATTATCTGCTCTTAAAATGTTTTGCACCCTTGATGCCAAATTTGAGAACCCCCCAGCGGGATGGGAACATATAACAAAAAGTTAAAGCGGTTGTATACCCGCTGAGTTTTTTTTTTTTCCCTACACCTGCAAGGGAAAAGGCATAATGAGCTAGTATGCACCGCAGAACCTGATACCTTAGAACTAGGTGCCGGCATCTCATCCTGTCCACGCTGAGGGAGCTGACATTTCCCCTCGGCATGTCTTCCGGGTATTGCAGCTCCGGCACTGTGAGTGGCCGGAGCCGCGATGTTGTCACTCCCGCGCATGCGTGCGGGAGACTTCTGTCCGGCAAGCTCCAGAGTTTGCCGGGCTGTCAGCCGAGAATCCCCTGTGCGCATGCGCCGCTGCAGTCAGCGGCTCATTGCGAGGGGAAAATCTCCTAAACCGTACAGGTTTAGGAGATATTTATTTTTTTTACCTACAGGTAAGCCTTATTATAGGCTTACCTGTAGGTAAAAGTTTAGAAAAAAGGTATACAACCACTTTAACCCAATTTGGCTGCAAAGGTGGGAATACATGTAATGAATTAGCACTTAAAGCGGATCTTCACTGCATCTGAGCACCACAAACCAAAAACACTATGTAATTCATTTTTAATATTCAAAGCAAACTTCCCCCATCCATCCATGTCTCCATGCTTTCTTTTGTTGACAATTCAAACATTTATGGCCATGGCCATCCTGAGTAAGGGCAAATGATTAATGTAGTATCTACTTCCTGGAATCATTCTGCCCTTAGCTGAAGCATGCAGGAAAGTGCTTAGCTTGGAAACCCCCACTCATCTCCTCCCCTCCTGAAGACCCTTGGGATGTATGACATCATTTGCCTAGGCAAAAAATCAGAAAGTAACTGAAGAAACGTAAAAAAAAAACAGTAAATATGATCATCTTTCCTATCTGTTTTTTAATGCTAGTAGCATAAGGATTAAAAATAATCAATGTTGATTGGGAGAGTGAAGTTACACTTTAAGAATAAAAATGTATTATTGAGTAAGGCAAATTGCCCCCTCTCTGCGTACTATATCTAAGTAAGAAGGTTTTTTTTTTTTTTTTCCAGTCTGTTTTCTTTTTCCAAAGTAGTATATTTCTGCTTACCACATGAAAATTCCAAATAGCTATTTCCAACTTCATATATAAAGCTTTGAAAATCTATAGTAAATGATATAATAACATTTACTTTATATGTTCAGGAACTTATTTATTAAATAGTAAGGTGCTAAAAATGTTCATCAAGCAATCGGCACTCACCTTTCATTGTTTTGATTACTCTAAACCGATAAGCGTTAAAAAAAAAAAAGATATAGTAGATTGAAGTTGTGTATTTGCCAATTGCATGTTGTCATTATTCTTTGCATTACCTTCTGTGCATGTCTTATGGCATCTACAGTGATGTAAGAAAATTTATGTTTTGATAGGAATCAGCATACTGCAATGAAATCTTGATAATAGAATATCTGCTTGAACGTCTAAAGTATAAAATGCAAGGTATAGTTGTGTTACTTCCATTGGGAAAGGTTTTCAGCTCATACAGAATTGTGCCTTTAGAAATTAAATTTCACTGTCATTTTTGTACCCAGTTAGCAGTTATAATTAACATTTTATTACAAAAAAGGGGTCCACTGCCCCACCTCTAAATGGCCATTACAGCAAGCAGCATTGGAAGGGAACATATGCTATAAACAAGGCCAAGGATAAATCCAAGGAAAAAATGCAAGCTTACTTACCGTCCAGCCTGCGGACAACCAAATCAGCCTGTCTAACAGTATACATTAAAAACGGGTTTAGTCTGCAAACGTTTGCAAATACATGCGTAAGCTACAGAGCCCCACCAAGGCACCCTGGTATCTGTAGTTCCTATCACTAACTGATGAGTGACTCCACAGTGGAAGCACATGCATTCTGATGGATAGATGGAGGGCAGATGGACTGAAAAGAGCCCATCCCTTTTTAAGGGTACAGGAGCACACTGAGCACCCAGCACATAGCACAATGCCTGCAAAGGTGTCAGTGGGTTGCCTGACCAATATAACAGTATTACAAAAAAGGGATCCGCTGCCCCCCCCCCCCCACACCTATAACTGGCCTTTGTAGCAAGCAGCATTGGAAGGCAACATATGATATATATAATATATATATATATATATATATATATATATATATATATATATATATATATATATTATGAACATATTTAAATTTTTCCCTTTTCCAGACAGCTTTAGGTTGGGTTCACACTATTGCGAATTGGATGCGGGTTTCCCTGCATCCAACTCACATTTCAGGATTGTGACCGCCTCTCTATGGAGCCAGTTCATACATCTCCAGAGCGAGTTGGTCCGTTTCAGGTCCGAATTCAGCCAAAAACTGGACTGAAATCGCACCCGAAACAGTAAACAGGGACGCACTGAACCCCTGCTGTAAGCCGCTCCGTGCGGCAGTGGGAACCCAGCCTCATCTGGATAAATTGTTACAAATTGTGCATAGTATCCTTATCTGCCGTTCATTTCTTTTAATGGGATCATCCTTTTTTACAGAAAATGCAATACAAAGAGAATTTCTTTGAGAAGTCTTGGTAGGTAATTTGTTATTGCCAGAGAGAAACCCGAGACAAAAGCACAAAAATTCTAGGATATTTCGATACTTCATAGAGAATTTTTATCACATCTTTTCATACAAATTGGCTACAAAAAGCACAGGGAATTTCATAGCTTTTCTTATTTTAATACATGGACTCTATTAATTATTGGATTTAAAAAGAGTTGAGGCCTCAAGATAATCACTCATTGGCCATTTTTAGGAATCCAAGTTTTGTAAGAGTACAGTCTTACCTCTGATGAATAGGAGCATGTGCTGTTATTCATATCTATTCTCTTCTTATCAGCCCAGTGTCAGATTGTAAAACCTCTGTTGAGGCTGACATGCTCCCTGCCTGAGTTCAGGGCTGTAACACACTCTCTTAGCATAAAACCACTCCTACAGTAAAGCATGGAGGTGGTAATATCCTGTTTTTGGGTGTTTCTCTGCAGCAGGGACTGGAACACTTGTCAGGATAGAAGGAAAAATAGATGGGGCAAAATACCGTCAAGTTCTTGAGAAAAATCTGCTGCCCTCTGCCAGAAAGTTGTCAATGGGAAGATTATTTATGTTCCAACATGACAATGACCCAAAGCACACAGCAAAAATGACCACACAGTGGGTGAAATAGAAAAAGGTGAATGTCCTTGCATGGCCTAGTCAGAGCCCAGACTTAAACCCCATTAAAATCTGTGGAATGACTTGAAGACTGCAGTCCACAAATGGCCACCATCAAATTTAACTGAACATGAGCAGTTCTGCAAAGACGAGAAGACAAATATTACAAAGTCTAGATGTGCAAAGTTGGTAGAGACATATCCCAACAGACTTAAGGCTGTAATTAAAGCAAAAGGAGGTTCAACAAAATATTGAATAATGGGGGGGGGGGGCAATCCTTTTTCCAGCTTGGTGGTGTTATATCTTTCACTTGGAAAACAAAAATTGAATTGTATGTTTTCATTTCAGGCTGCAAAGCAATACGTGATTATTTTAAAGAGGAGGGGGGGGTTAATTATTATATTCTATACCCATATACTATATAACAATTTGAGTATTTGTTATTAGGACTGGGATAAGGTAAGAGAAAGGACCGTTTCACAGCCTGTTGTTTAGCTGGACATGTGAGCCCTTACAGGAAAAGAATAAATAAAAGTCAAGTAATTCCTGAGACCTTAGGCTGAACTATTATAATAATCAAAAGGTGCAGATTCATATAATTACAGATGACTATCGATAATGTTTTTTCTTTAATGGGACCCTGTCACTTGGCCATCAATTTAAATAACAATTTTCCCATATGATTATATGTGTTACTTAACTTATTTATTGCATGGTAATTACCTGTCAAACCCTCCGTTGTGTAGATATTCAAAATACCTGAAGCTGCTGCTGGGTGCTGCTTTCAGCTGTCACTCTATGGCAGTGATGGCGAACCTTGGCACCCCAGATGTTTTGTAACTACATTTACCATTATGCTCAACTACACTGGAGAGTGCATGAGCATAATGGAAAACATAGTTCCAAAACATCTGGCGTGCCAAGGTTCACCATCACTGCTCTGTGGTATTCCTTCCTCTCTAACTGCAACAACATAAAAGGCTGTCTGGGGTGGTGAGGGCCAGAGGAGCTGGTCCAGCACAAACAGGAATTAGACATTTCAAGAATAGAAGACTATTAAGTGGCAGGAGGGAGGGGGGACTTTGTCTGTGCTAGACAATTGACTGTTCCTGGAATGGTCAAATGCCCTAGGATGTTAAAGGGCACATTGCAAGTAAGTAAAACTTTTTTTGGAAAGAAGAAATCCTGTAAGTAAGCAATTTTAATAATTTTGTGTGTTTTTCACCTGGCTTTTTAAGGTGTGTAACAGGTTAGTTAAAATGACTTGTTTAAGTGGAATAAGGAATATCACTGAACTTTTATAGAGCTGCGGAGTCTCCTTTTCAAACATAAGAATATATGCTCATTTCTTCGCCTTGAAACACATTATGTGTGTCATACTAACTATTACCATTGCTCATTTATTTATGGTTTCACAAACTTGGCTATACACATAAGATAGAAGCCATGTGTGCAGAGAGCTGGGCAGGCGGAGTGGTGGAGGAGAGAGCTGAGCGGACGGAGCGGTGGAGGAGATAGCTGGGCGGGGGAGCGGTGGAGGAGAGAGGTGGTCGGGGGTGCTGTGGAGGAGAGAGTCGGGCTGGCGGAGTGCTGAAGGTTAGAGCTGGGAGGGCGGAGCGCTAATGGAGAGAGCTGGGTGGGCGGAGCGCTGAAGGAGAGAGCCAGGAGGGCGGAGTGGTGGAAGAGACTTGCTCAGACACTAAGCTACTGAAGCAGCAGGTGTGGGCTCACTGGGGCTGCTGTCGGACCAGGAAGGAGAGAACCCAGCAGGGGAGGAGAGAGGCGGGCAGCGAAGCAGTGGAGGAGACTTGCTCTGGCAGGAAGCTACTTCTCTCACTGAAGCAGCACAGCGCATGTGGGCTCACTGGGGCTGCTGCGGCTGCCAAAGTTTAGTAGTGTGTAACACAAAGAAAAAACTGTGAGGGGGCCTCAGCAGCCCCACTGAGCCCACACCTGCTGTGCTGCTTCAGTGAGAGAATTGGCTCAGTGCCAGAGCAGATCTCCTCCACTACTTCGAACTTCTTACTCTGAACTGGGTGTGTTCTGTTCTTGCAGTTTTGCAGGGGGGTGGGTAGGAGGGAAGGGATGAGGGTTTTTTCTGTATTAAGGCACCTGAACTGTGAAGCGGGGTCTGTAATGTGTGGAGGGAGGGCTGTGCTATGGGGGGGGGGGGGGGGGGGGTTGTGTTGGAAAGCTGGTTGCTCTGTGCTGGACAGGAGTCTGTACTGAAAAAGTAAGCTGGGAGGGAGGATAAGGGAAGTTAGGGTATTTGTGCGGAATATGGGTGAATTGCGGTGAGCAGAGGGGGTTATTTTGATGGTGCTTGTAAAGTCAATTATGTGTTAGGCTTGTTCACACTAGTGGATGGGAGAGCGTAAAACCCCTCAGTTAAACCGCAGTTTTACCACCTCCCAACTACTCCCCCTTAAAGCGGGATTCCGGCCGTAAAAAAAAAAAAAAAAAAATGTAAAAGTCAGCAGCTACAAACACTGTAGCTGCTGACTTTAAATAAGTACTTACCTGTCCTGGGAGCACGCGATGTCGGCCGCCGAGGCCGACCCGTCCCTCGGCTCTCGGGTCCCGGCACCGCCATCCTAGGTAAGGGAAACAGGCAGTGGAGCCTTGCGGCTTCACTGCCAGTTTCCTACTGCGCACGCGCGAGCGGCGCGGCGCTCTGTGAATGGCCCCGTGGTGTTCTGGGAACACACACAGTTCCCAGAAGACAACGGGGCTGCTCACCGAAGAGCAGAACACGCCGCGGAATAGGAAGAGGTAGATTAGGAAGACTGCCTAGCAACAAGGGTTTAGGTAAGTTTAACATTTTTTTTTTTTCCAAATGTTTTTTTTTTAATTTTTTTTAGGATTTTTGGTGAATTTTTTTTTTTTTTTTGTCAGGGTGGCCCTCCACTTAAGCTGCAGAGGGGGTTGTACATACACTGTGGTCACGATACTTTGGTTCGTGGCCCTGGAAGGAATTCTATGTCCTTACATATTATTGGGGGCTTGCTAGTAAAAAAAAATTATGTAAATTCATAAAAAGGCGCACCCCGGTGATCTTTGATCTCCTCCATGTTGTTAAGGTGGATCTCCGCATCTTAAAAGTTGCCTACCCCTGGTCTAAAGCTTCATGTTTGCCTGTGCTATGGATGTAAATAAAAGGGATAATGCTGGTTTGTGCCGTTTAGCTACAGGATTATATTTTCCTCAGAGAACAATTAGTCAGGGAGGTCACAAAGTACAAGTAAATATAGCAATCATCCTTATCCCAAAAGAAATGTCACACATACTTGTAAGGTTCTGCCTCTGATGAAGCGGATAGTACATCACTGCAAGAAAAGTGACTGTTGTAAAATATTTATTGCTTTTAAAGCTCCAGTTCCACCCACAAAATTAACTTTACATTAACCAACAGGAAAAATCATCAGAAAAAACATTTGAAAAAAAATTTTTTTTTTTTACATACTTGTTCTGGGCTGTTGCTATGGGGTCCCTTGTAATCTGCCCCATTCCTCTCCGTGGCGTCTGAAGTCATTTCCCTCGGCGCCTGTGTTCGCTAATGCTCCTATGAGATGTGTGTCATCATTTCCCAGGAGTCAGTGGGCAGCGCTGAGGGCTAGAATCGCGGCTAAATGACCTTACTGCGCATGCGCGAGAACGGGCGGTGCATACTGGTTATTTAGCAGCACCGAAACTCGAAACTTTGTGCTTGTGGGCTTCGCCTGCCCACAAGCAAGATGGGAACGCCCACGCATAAGGAATATTAATTACATTTTTATTTTTAAAACTAACTAAAGCGGCACTATTTACCACATGAACCAATGCCAAAATAACATATATTTTTTTTTAAAAAACAAAATTTGTGGGTGGAACTCCGCTTACACTGAACCTGTCTAATTCAGGGTTACTGGTGGAGAATGTAATCTAATGATAAAATTTAGATTAGACAGGTGTCCTTCAGTAATAGCAGTTTTGAAGCATTTGGAAACTAACCACTTCAAACGTTCAAACATCACAAGCTGGCAAAACGTCTTTTGCCAGCACTCAATATTTATAGCTGATTCAGTATTTTTCTCAGTGTTAATGCAGATGTACTCTTGGAGAAGTATTTGGATTACACCACGCTTTGTCCTAAGAATAGCAATTCCAGTTTTTAAAGCGGGGGTCCACCTATCTATTGTTTTTTTTTTTTTTTGAGTTCATTCACAAACTTTTCTTCTCAGCATTACATACTCACATATTGTGTGTAATATGTCCGCCTGTGTCAGATTTCGTCAGAAAGGATAACTTATATTATTCACTGCAGGTGGTTTCCATCTTCATTGTGGGCATTTGAAGCCCACAAGCATTTATTTCCTGGATGTGGTGAATGCTGTGCTCCCAGCATTCACCGCTCATTCCCGCACATGCTCAGTGGCATCCTGGGAAGCCTGAGACTAGCTCCCAGGAGTCTGGGAGAGGCTAGAAACACGCCTACTCCCACGGGAGGAGAACCAGGAAGTGCAAAGAAGAATAGAAAAATAAAAGGTAATTATGGCGATTTAAATTTTTTTAAACGGCATGTCAGCATCTAGGCAAGGAAGAGATTGCATACAGATATTGTTCAAAATTTGGGTGGAACCCCGCTTTAAAGGTGTCTTTAGGCAGAATTTTTTTTTTTTTTTTTTTTTTGATAAAGCATGGAAGGATAAGATCTTTTATCAAGTTTCTGTTGCTGTCCCTATTGGAGAAATTCAGCACTGTATTTGTACTGGTGACTTTATTTACAAGTGAGAAAATGAAAGGAAATTCACATTTTTAGAGCTGTCCCTAGAACATGAGGTTAGAGGAAATGTTTCAATGGGGACACCTATTTAGGTGACAACTGTCTAAGAGGGCAATTCTCATGACTTCATAATATAAAAATGGGCATTTATAGAAATCTTGAAGCCAATGAAATATAAATGGTGGTAAATGTGTGCAATTTCAATAATAGCAAAGGATTATATACAGCTTTGGTAGGTTTGGTATATTCTAATATGCAAGTGTATGATTTACCTTTACGAACCTTTCCAAATCAGGTTGCATTAACACTGAACTATATAGTAACCCTGCTTTAACTGTGTCTCCTTGATTGTGTTTTGTTTTGTGGAATATTCAATTTATGCTGGTGAATCAACAGAAGTTGAGGTCTTCAGCTACTACCAAATGTAAAAGTAGGGTTTTCCTGCAGTCATTTCAGTTTAGCGTTTCTCGCAGAGTTTTGTTCTTGATATGTACACAATATACTGTATACCAATGTTTCTCAACCTTTTTACCTTCAGCCTAGGTTCACACTGTAGCGATGCAGGAACCAGTGTGATTACAGTGTTGGTTCCCGCATCGCATCTCTCCCGCAGGCGGTTCACACTGCCTTCTGCGAACTGCTGCGGGTGTCGTTACATTGTTAATGACACCCCCAGATCGGTTCACAGATCGCAGTGCGAACTGTGAACTCACACAGGAATCGGATGGCATAGGTGAAAATACCCATGCGATATGATTTTAGTGCGGGGAAAAACAAGTCCCTGCACCTTTTATCTGTGTGAAGCTAATGCGAGTTCAGCCATACAACTGTATGTCTGAACTCGCATCTCACAGACATCGCATCTGATCGGCACCACAGGTATGGGTACGAATCACATGCGATGTCTGTAATCGCACTGGTGTGAACCTGGGCTGAAGGAATCCTTGGCAAAGCCTGAGATCTCAGGGAACCCCTGAAAAAATTCTCAGTTCTACAGCTCATGGAACATCTATGTAATCGGCAAGCTCTTGATATAACAATTCTCACCAGAGCCCTCCTTTCATCCATCCCAGGTGCTGTCGCTGCTACATATTCCCCCCATTGCCATACACAGACACTGAGGGAGGCATACAGTCTTGCTGCTCCTGCTCCCTGCACACTCTCCTCTATTCCAAGTGCTGCACTCTGCTGTGAGGTCACAGGAGGAGAACTACAGGAGGCATCGGGTATCAATGCGCACTGGCAATGCTCACTGTCAGTGCACATTGAAAACATTATTGGCAGGATATACATCCGCCGTAATGCTGATTTGCTGCAGAATCCCTGGGAACTTCTTCTGGAACCCTAAGGTTCTACTGAACCTAATTTATAAAAAATACAGCGTATTACTTTGCATTGTGTATAGATGCTGCTTTAGATTAATCCCATGCTTCCCTCCAGGACTTCTTCCGAGCCTCTCCCATCCTCTGGAATGCTCTACCCCAATTTGTCCAACTATCTCCTACTTTGTCTACTTTCAGACGATCCCTGAAAACTCATCTCTTCAGAAGAAGCCTATCTGGCCCCCACCTAACAACTGTACATTTATTTTTTCCATCAGCTCATCCCCCACAGTTATTACCTCTTGTATCTCTTAACCCTCCCTCTTAGATTGTGAGCTCTAACGAGCAGGATTCCTACTGTATTAACGCGGAGTTTCACGCGTTTTTTAGTTTATTAAAAGTCAGCAGCTACAAAAAGTGTAACTGTTGACTTTTAATAAACAGACATTCACCTGTCCCATGGCCTCGCTCCTATCCGCGGCACTGTCATAGCAACTGTGGGCACCCGGCTGTGACAGTGATACTAATACAGTGAACACTGCTAAAAATATGCACTGGGAGAGGGTCGCTGGCGGCGCGCATGCACGCCCCATACCTGGAAGTGCAGGATCATGTGTGTGTGTGTGTGTGTGTGTATATATATATATACAGTGCCTTGCAAAAGTATTCACCCCCTTTGGCACCCCCCTTGGCTTTTTACCTATTTTGTTACATTACAGCCTTTGGTTCATTGTTTTTTAAATCTGAATTATATGTGATGGATCAGAACACAATAGTCTAAGTTAGTGAATTAAAAGTAGAAAAATATATACATTAAACTATTTTTAAGAAATAAAAAAAATGATAATTGGCATGTGTGTATGTATTCACCCCCTTTGTTATGAAGCCCATAAAAAGCTCTGGTGCAACCAATTACCTTCAGAAGTCACATAATTAGTGAAATCATGTCCACCTGTATGCAATCTAAGTGTCACATGATCTGTCATTACATATACACACCTTTTTGAAAGGCCCCAGAGGCTGCAACACCTAAGCAAGAGGCACCACTAACCAAACACTGCCATGAAGACCAAAGAACTCTCCAAACAAGTAAGGGACAATGTTGTTGAGAAGTACAAGTCAGGGTTAGGTTATAAAAAAATATCCAAATCTTTCATGATCCCTAGGCGCACCATCAAATCTATCATAACCAAATGGAAAGAGCAAGGCACAACACCAAACCTGCCAAGAGACGGCCGCACACCAAAACTCACGGACCGGGCAAAGAGGGCATTAATCAGAGAGGCAGCACAGAGACCTAAGGTAACCCTGGAGAAGCTGGAGAGTTCCACAGCAGAGACTGGAGTATCTGTACATAGGACGACAATAAGCCGTACGCTCCAAAGAGTTGGGCTTTATGGCAGAGTGGCCAGAAGAAGGCCATTACTTTCAGCAAAAAACAAAATGGCACATTTTGAGTTTGCAATGTGGGAGACTCCTAAAATGTATGGAGGAAGGTGCTCTGATCTGATGAGACCAAAATTGAACTTTTTGGACATCAAAGAAACGCTGTGTCTGAGGGCAAACCCAACACATCATATCACCCAAAGAACACCATCACCACAGTGAAACATAGTGATGGCAGCATCATACCGTGGGGACGTTTTTCAGCAGTCATGACTGGGAAACTGGTCAGAGTTGAGGGAAAGATGGATGGTGCTAAATACAGGGATATTCTTGAGCAAAACCTGTACCACTCTGTGTGTGATTTGAGGCTAGACTTTTAAAGATTGCTGTTCACAAGCGCAAACCATCCAACTTGAAGGAGCTGGAGCAGTTTTGCAAGGAGGGATGGGCAAAAATCCCAGTGGTAAGATGTGGCAAGCTCATAGAGACTTATCCAAAGTGACTTGGAGCTGTGATAGTCGCAAAAGGTGGCTCTACAACGTATTGACTTTAGGGGGGTGAATAGTTATGCACATTGACTTTTTCTGTTTTTTTTTGTCCTATTTGTTGTTTGCTTCACAATATAAAAAAAAAAAAAAATCTTCAAAGTTGTGGGCATGTTCTGTAAATTAAATGATGCAAATCCTCAAACAATCCATGTTAATTCCAGGTTGTGAGGCAACAAAACACGAAAAATGCCAAGGGGGGTGAATACTTTTGCAAGGCACTGTGTATTGTGTGTATATATATATATATATATATATATATATACACACACATACAAAACAAATGATAAAAAATTTGGTGCAAGTATGGGAAACTAGAATGGGGTAAAAGTTCACAATAGATAAAATGTCCATAAATGGAGGAGGTGCATATAGAGAGAAGCTCACTGTCGTGGCAGGTCTGGGAGTGAGAAGCAGCTCTGTGAGGGTAAATTCGGAGCCATCAACATGGGGACAAGGTGCTTTGTGGTGGGGGGGCTGGTATGGATTTTGGGGGGGACCCCACGCGTTTTTTTGGCGTGGAGGTACCCCTTCAAAAACCATACCAGACCGAAGGGTCTGGTACGGTCTTGGAGGGGGGTCCCTATGCCGTTATATTTTATTTAATTTGGTGTGGAGTTTCCCCTAAAGATTCATACCAGACACAAAGGGCCTGGTATTGTCGGGATCAAAGTTGGATCCCGTTTATTGAGGTTGCATGGAAGTCAGACTTTAAGTCGCAGGGCAACGTTGGATCCACAGTCCTATGACTGTCATGTTGTACCAGTGTGAACCCAGCCTTAATCAAAAAGGCCATGCATTAAAAGAAAACAAAAGATAAGTAGCTAATGCAGATCCACATTTTAGTGGCACAGACTGAAAATCAAAAAAGGAAAAACAGATGAAGTTGGCTCCGAATTTAAACTGATTGACGTAACAGACTTTTGAAGCAGCTGACAATCCAATTGTTAAAGATGGTTAGATAAAATTAATATGTCTGCTACTCATATTCATTTTACAATTACATATTTTGACCAGCAGCTACTGCAGTTGTTCACGGTTGCAATAAGGATTATTAAAAGTGTTGATTAATGCGCCCAGTCTTGAGGAGCAGAACAAGATGTGGTGTATTGGTCTTGCCGCATATTTTGTTTTCATATAACAAATGATAAGCCCTTTTTTTGTCTTTTTACCCTTCGGGCTCAAAACATTGTAAATAAGATTTTGCAATTTCGTATTATTAATTGTTCTGCTTTGTTCCATGATATGTTGCAGTTTGTTCATTATCATATACAGATAGTTTTAATATGTTTCTAAAAAAAAGGCTTATTCAATATAACCCAAAGCAGCTAATCAGATTTCATCATTTCAAGTGCTGATTGGTTGCTGTGGCTAGCTTGCTCTTTATTAAATTAAATTAAATTTGCCTTATTATCCTATTACATCACTTAAATAGGAAGTAAACTCTTTTTTTACCTGCAAAGTAAAGGCATAATGTGCTAGTATGCATTGCAACTTACGTGCAAACGAAGCTCGCGTCCTCCCCGCTGGAGGCCGCATCCATCTTCTCCCGTCTTCCTACCGAGTCCACGGACTCCGGCTGTGTGACTGGCCAGAGCCGAGTGACGTCACTCCCCCGCTTGCATGCTGGAGCCACCAGCCATGGCACAGGCTTCTAAAGAAATGGCACGGGCGGCTGTTCCTTCAGAGTACATGCACTGATGATGTCATCAGCGCAGTATACAATAAATATCTCCTAAACGGTGCAAGTTTAGGAGATATTTACAGTACCTTTAGGTAATCCTTATTATAGGCTTACCTAGAGGTACAAAGAATAGGAGAAAGTTTACTTCCTCTTTAAAGGATAAGTTCACCTTTGGGAACATATTACATGTTTCCCCCTGTTTTAAGGGGGGAACATAAAACATGTTTCCTGCTCCTGCAGCTTTCTTCCCGATCTTCTCCCTGCACTCGCTGTCACAATTTGAAAAAGAGCTTTGTACAGAATTCTAGATAAAAGAATAGGGTTTCCTTAATCATAAAACAAATACCAGTAATGGCCAGAAAATAAACACAGTGAAATGTGTAGTGGCCCCTTACTCTGGTGGTCAGTAGGCAGATCAATTCTCCAGGGATCTGTCTTCAAGGAACCACTAGCCATCTCTGGAGGAACCCCAGGGTGCCTAGGAACACTGGTGGCAAAAACCTGTAGAAAGTGGATAGTGGATTTATACTGTACATGCACAATCTTGGGCTAGTGCTTTATAGCTGCACAATCACTCTTGTTTGGGGAAACAGAGGAGCGTCATGCAGACAATGAAAGGAATACCGCAGCCATTAGGAATGATCCTCCCACCTTTCTGATAGAGCTGCACGATTCTGGCCAAAATGAGAATCACGATTTTTTTGCTTAGAGTAAAAAGATCACGATTCTCGTGACGTAAAATCTTTCACATTATACAAAAAAATGGGCTAACTTTACTGGTTAGATTTTTTTTTTTTTAATTCATTAAAGTATTTTTTTCAAAAAAAATTGCATTTGAAAGACAGCTGCGCAAATACAGTGTGACATAAAATATTGCAACAACCACCATTTTATTCTCTAGGGTGTCTACTAAAATAATATATATGTTTGGGGGTTCTAAGTAATTTTCTACCAAAAAAAAAAAAAAAGATTTTTACTTGAAACCAACAAATGTCAGAAAAAGGTTTAGTGTTTAAGTGGTTAAACTTTTTTCACTTACACAGGAAGTCTATTCCATTGACAAATTGTTACAATGTTTATACTTAAGTTCAACTAATAAAGAATGTTTTGTTTCTTGGCAGACTGCCCAGTTTTTCTCTTTCTTTCTTTTGAGGGCTGTGGCTTCAGAAGAGCAGAGAGAATCCTTTGCATAGAAAGAATTGTGAACCACTTTAGTCAAGATCGCGATAACGATTCTTGACGATTAATCACGATAATGATTCTTGACGATTAATCACGATAATGATTCTTGACGATTAATTGTGCAGCTCTACTTTCTGACCATTTCATTTCATGGAACAGCACAAAGGACTCAAAGGTATTAAATAAAGAGACATAACACAATTTATTTCATGTTGGCTATAATGGCCAAGGCGTTTATTAACCACTTCCCGACCGGTGCACGCTGATGTACGTCGGCAGAATGGCACGGCTGGGCAAATGGGTGTACCTGTAAGTCCCATTGAATTCCCCGCCGTGCCATTGCGTGGGCGCTGCCCGGGAGCTCCGTGGGTCGGGTCGCGGGTCCCGTGGACTCGATCACCGCGGGGATATCGCCTCACAGAGAGGAAGAACAGGAAGATGCTGATGTAAACAGCATCTCCCCGTTCTGCCTAGTGACAGTGTCACTGATCTCTGCTCCCTGTCATCGGGAGCAGAGATCAGTGACGTGTCACAGCTAGCCCGTCCCCCCTACAATTAGAACACATCCCTAGTACTGACTTAACCCCTCCCCGCCCCCTAGTGGTTAACCCCTTCACTGCAAAATAAAACTGATCCTCAAAATAGAAACCAAGGGAATTAAAACCCGTGGGACTGACAGGTAAGAGGCGAAATGCAGATTTTATGTCCGCTTTTGCCATTAAAGATGATTCGCCATATTGTTTTAGCAAGTACAAAGCTTCGTCAAAGGAAACATATGAAACCGATGACTCAAATTCTTCTATTGCCGCGTACACACGAGCGGACTTTACGGCAGACTTGTCTGGCGGACTTTTCGACTGACTTTCCGAATGAACGGACTTGCCTACACACGATCAACCAAAGTCTGACGTATTTGTACGTGATGACGTTCGACCGGACTAAAACAAGAAAGTTGATAGCCAGTAGCCAATAGCTGCCCTAGCGTCGGTTTTTGTCCGTCGGACTAGCATACAGACGAGCGGACTTTTCGACCGGACTCGAGTCCGTCGGACAGATTTGAAACATGTTTCAAATCTAAGTCCGTCAAACTTTTGAGGAAAAAAAGTCAGCTGGAGCCCACACACGATCGAATTGTCCGACGGATTTAGGTTCACCGGACCAAGTATGCCGTAAAGTCCGATCATGTGTACGCGGCATATCTCATCATTCAAGGAATTGCCATGAGGAAAGTATAAATGATGAATCAAATGAAAGGAACCTGGCTCCTTTTTTGGGACCAGGCCTAAAGGGGATAAAAGGAAATTTATAAAGGAAGAGAAAGGTCCAGCTATTCTACCTTCTTGCAATTTTTTTAAGATCTTCTCTTTAACTATATCAAGGTGCTCAAGAACAGAATGTAAATTTTTAACAGGAAGACAACCCTGACCTACAAAAGAAGGGACTAGAAAACCAGACTTGAATCTTTCATACAGCAGATCCGCAATCTTGCGGTCTGTGTATTGTTCTAGCCAGAACTGCATTTTTGACAATTTCACTGGCATCTATGCCTTTTGCATTACTGTCTCTTGACTAAGATGTACTGTCGGATTTTTTGAAACAGCGGGATGCTGGGTGTGTACCTGCACAGAATGAACATTCGTGCTTGTACCTGCAGTTAGATGAGAATCTACATTGGGAATCATTATATGAGAAACACACTCCCTTACGAAAAGTAGGCTGAGGATTGGTTATTTGAGGCCTCTGTGTATATTGAGGTCTTTGTGGCAGCATCAGGTTCAGCCAGAGCACTACATCTTTAACCCTCCAGCGGAGAGATAGGTGAACTAAGAGCTTTTGTCTAAAGCTCTCGTTGTAGCTGAACCAAGAAATGCCTCCAAAGTGGCGGTATGCCTCAGCCACTATATCCAGGCGTTGGAACAATCCTGAGCATTTTTCAGGAAAACGCTCACCCATCACAGAAGAAAAGATACAAAAGGCCTGCAGCCAATTCTGAAAGGTCCAGGGGATTGCCCTCCTCCTATCCTCCTCAGACCTGTCATCAATTCTTTTAGCAAATTTCAACAAGAATTTTTTAGACAACAGGAGCAATGATAAAATATCTATGAATTCTCTATGCCATATTTTTTCTTTAACAGTGGAAAATAGATGATAGCCCAGAGGAGACAATTCAAAGGGAAGAGCCTCCTTAAGATTGTAGAATTTAAAACAGAAGCAGGCATAGTGGAAACAACACTAGTATTATTAGCAGTAACAGGAAATGTATCAAAATTAGAAGCAATGGTATTCAAAGGGTTAACACTCAATGCAGTGGCAGGGTTACCCTGTGAAAAAACAGCATTATCGGACATAATTGTACCACCTGAGCCACCGCCATTCCATACCAATATTATGAGATTCACTCAATTTGGCAAGTACATTGGCTAAAGAACCAACTACTTTACCCAATTCAGAAAAATTTAAATCATTTCTCTCACCAGAACTGCGGTCCACGCTAACAGGTTGCCCAGATGTTGCCACCTCACTGTTAATGCCCGCAAAAGCTAGCTGAGGTGATCCATTTCTGGCTCTGTTTGAGGAGCGTGACCTTGCCTGCTTTAATTCATTTGTTACAGGGGAAGAGGGTGAATCTTCCCTTCTCAATCTCTTCTTCTGTTACCTTTGCAACCTCTTTTCTGGGCAGTAGGGGGAGCTGGGCGACTGCCATTCTGCATATCTTCAATGGGCACAGACTGGGCATGCTCCATATCAGCAGAGGCTAATACAGACGGGACTGCCTCTTCTTCCAAACACCTCCGCGGCCCCTCCGCCTCTCCGCAGCCCTCAGCTTTGGGAATAAGGAGGCGCAACAGCTCTTCCATTTCTCAGGTAACACTGCCTGCAGCAGCACAGGGCTCCGTCTCCAGCGGGGGTCTCCTCAGGCAGTGAACGCAGCAGGAAAGCCGCTGGTTTTATAACCTCTGCCCAGCTTAATCCTGCCCGATTCAGCCAATCGGGACCCGTTGCTCTGGTGTACCACATTCAGCCATTACTCAGAGCAAACTAAAACGAGAAAACAGGAGGGGGAAAGAGAATGGGAAAGACGGGCAGCCCTCTGTACTGTCCCATGGAGCCCCGCATAAGCGCTAGGGGCTCAGTCATTCTTGAGAACAGTAGATCAGGTTGACGTGTGGTTTCTGCATGAGCCAGCCAGCAAAAAAAAGTCAGACTCATCTAATCTCTTTTGGCACATTTAGATTACTCATTGTCTATTTTAGCTGATGGCCATGGATTCATGTGGCATAGTTCTTACCTGAAAGATAATATTGCAACACTGCCTAATCCCAAATAAGAAGTGTTAGGATCCATCCAAATACCCCTACCTATACAAATTGCTCTGCTTTTTGGCATCCTAAAAATTATATTTTTACAATGGATTATAAACAATGCCAGGGCAAATTGTTACTGTGCTTGAATGGATATTGGCCAGTTAGTCTATATAAAGATATACTCATTAAAGGCTCTTTCACACGGAGCGGATCAGTGATGATCCGCCCCGTGAACACCCGCTTGCTCAGCAGGGATCGCTCCGCCGATCCCCGCTGAGCAGGAAAATGACAGGTCCGTCGCTGCACACTGTGCAGCGACGGACCTGTCAGAGTGCCGCTCTCCCCTATGGGGGATCGGATGATGACGGACCGTGGAGTCCGTCGTCACCCGATCCGATCCGAAAACGGATGGAAAAGTAGGGTTTTCCCCTGTTACACTTTTTCAGATCAGAGCGGGTCAGATGTCAGGGGACGTTCATCCGCTGACATCCGCTACTCCATAGGGATACATGTATGTCCGTTTTGCATCCGAAAACGGAAGGATGAAAAACGGACATACGGTTCGTCCGTGTGAAAGAGCCCTAAAACCTTTTCTGCAAAGCATCATACACCTATACTGTATATTTTGTTAGGCACATCACATTTCCTGTCCTAAATTCCACTCAACTTCACACATAATCGACCTCTGTTAGTATGACATTGCTGTTAGCAGATAACAAAAACACAGCTTAAAGTGAATTTCAGGAATTTGTACAGCAGCAGCAAAATGATTTAAAAAATCAGTACCTTTTTATAAGCCATATTAAAGAGATATTGTCATCAATCTGCTGCAGGACAAAGGAAGAATTTGATCAGTCTTCTCTCCCCCAGTGATCAGACTGCAACATTGTATCTTTGTAGCAAATCACAAGGCGAAAGACTGCAATAGGCTGATATAGACATCTGTACACACAGGTACCAGCATTTTCATGGTTATGTCAACTCTAAGCCAGCATCTCACTCCTGACCTGACTATACTGTATAAAGCCTGGTAAAAGGGTGAGTTTTTCTTCTGCAGAAAAAAAAACAATCAGAGGTAGTAAGTACCCATAAAACACTGAAATATATCTCATGCTAGGGCCACTTTAAGCCAAACCAATAGAAGGTCCACTTTCCTGCTAGTTGTCAGGTCTTTTACCACTAAAAAGTTTAATCTAGTAACAAATGATCACTAAGCATGGTAATATAAATTATTGAACCATTGGTACATTTTGGACAAAACACCAGGTTAATTTTCTAAAGGAGTAGTGAATGTTTCTGTGACTTAGTGAGAAGCGTGAAAATGTAATGTAAATAGTCTCAACTCTAACGTTGGCAATAGATGATTCTTTTTTTTTTTCCCTTCATCCCACTCAGATCCCTCCCTCCCCCACTGGGACATTGTATTCTGATAGCAGGACTCTCAGACTGTCAAAATACACTGATTGACAAAAGTTTTCCAACATTCTGGTTCGACAGAGGTTGATAATGATCAACTTCTGATGAACAAGAATGGTTACACATGGATCAAAATTCAGCTGGTCCCTGCTATCTGCCTTTGGCTAGCTTTATTAAGTCAATCAATGTCTTCATTAGATGTGGGCTTTCCTACAGGCTGGTTGTATAAATACATGATATATTAACCCAGAAAGAGTCTATCCTGTGTGGTTCAGGACTCCACTTTTTAGAGTCTATGTATCTTTCACTTTTATTTCAGAGAGTGATAGTATATACACATATGCTTTGTACTTATAAAGATGCACCTTGACCTCAAAAAAGACACATTGCATGCTGGACACAGAATACACTTATATGCAGTTCGTTGACATATGTCATAGATAGGCTCTTGGAAAAATGCTGGATAAGAAGATACCCACATCTAGTGAGAAAACCCTCACTTAGTATGGTCAGAGGTAAAGAAGGACCACCATCTCTGGTTCCCTTTTGATTTTCCTTTCATTTGAGCACATGCACTGGCACAGTTTGTTATTTTACCCTTGATGAAGCTGCATGGGGTGCAATAAAACATGTTAGGTTTTCCTTTTTGTTTTTTGCACTTATTATTTTGTGCACTTTTTTATGCTTTATGATATTATTGGAGAGCTACTTTGACCCCAATTACATATTAAGATAGCACTATATGGGTTCTGGATTGAAAAAGATAAGACTTGTTTCCAGTTTATGGGGGGCAACTCAGGCAGGTAGATTGGTGGAGTGCTGAGCCTTATACACAAACTGGGCCATTTGGACAGCCACCTGATCTATTTATATCTGTCTATTATATATTTTTAGAAATAGCCTGAGACAACCAGAGATGGTGGTCATTCTTTGCCCCTGGCTATATTAAGTAAGTGTTTTCCGTCTAGATGGGGGTATTTTCTTATCCAACATTTTTCTAAGAGCCTATCTATGACATATATGCAGTTCATGAACATGAGTGTTATCTGTGTCCAGCATGTAATGTGTCTTTTTTGAGGTCAAAGGTACATCTCTATAAGTACAAAGCATATGTGCATACACCATCACACTGAAATAAAAGCAAACCATACAGTACATATACTCTAAAAGGTGATGACATGCATAGGGGATGCATGTCAGACCCATGAGGCTTTCTTAGTACTATTGTAGCCCTGGGTACAGACTCTAAATCTAGATGAAAAATCTTCAAAATACTGTATGATATTCTATTACAAAAAACATCTGAGTTTGGGATATGGTGTGATAGATCAGAAGTAGATATCTTTATACTTGTGGTGGGTTTGCTATAATATGTAAACCATCATTGTCTGCAGACCTTAGCATTGCATCTCTCTTTAATTTTTGCTGCTCTAACGAGCGCGGAAGAAGGAAGGTTACAGAGATAGAAAAACTGCAATGTGAGCATTCAATGTTCTACAAGCAGCCAGCATTGATGTGAACATATGCTTAGGTTATTTCATTTCCGTCCTGTCAGCAGACTTGTAGCAAAAGTCCATGATTAGTGTTGTCAATAAAGCTGTGTATCTCTACTCTGTTATTGCGCAGATTCTTTTCCAGTACTGTTCAACGTTGTGTACACTTTGGTGAGTGAACTCTTGCAATAATACAAGATATGAAGACATATATTACTCAGTGAACATTCTATGGAGTTTAATGTGTAATGTATGGCACTCCGGAGGAGAAGAGCATTTAGGAGGCTCCTTATCAAGGTAATTTGTTTTCTGTTATTAAGACACACTTTTTACCTGAAACACAGAGATCCATACAGTGATGAATTTTGGATTGTATTAGGATTTGAAAAGTCAGAAAGCCATCGCACTAGTTTTAAAGAACATCCCCAATTAAATGAAATTCAGGATATTATTTTTAAAGGAGTGAATGAAAAGTTGAAATCACTGAATATCACATTCTATAGGCACCAAGAGAGGTCAGAAGTGCCTGAATAACCCCAACCATCTCTAAGGTGCTGAATGGAGAGAGAATAACACTATTGCTCTGTTAGGCTTAACCACTTCAGCCCCGGAAGAATTTACCCCCTTCCTGACCGGGCCATTTTTTGCGATACGGACTACGTCCCTTTAACTGACAATTGCGCAGTTGTGCGACGATGTACTCACACAAAATTGATGTCCTTTTTTTCCCACAAATAGAGCTTTCTTTTGGTGGTATTTGATCACCTCTGCGGGTTTTATTTTTTGCGCTATAAACAAAAAAGTGCGCCAATTTTGAAAAAAAAAAAAAACAATTTTTTACTTTTTTCTATAATAAATATCCCAAATTTAAAAATAAATAAATACATTTTTCCTCAGTTTAGGCTGATATATAATCTTCTACATATTTTTGGTAAAAGAAAATTGCAATAAGCTTATATTAAGTGGTTTGCGCAAAAGTTATAGCGCCTACAAAATAGGTTATTGATTTATGGCATTTTTGTTATTTATTTATTTTTACTAGTAATGGCGGCGATCTGTGATCTTTATCGGGACTGCGACATTGCGGCGGACAGATCGGACACTTTTGACACTTTTTTGAAACCATTGACATTTATACAGCGATCAGCGAATGATAGCACTACAATTATCACCACATATTCAAACAAACATATCAAAGTTAAAAAGATCATCGGCAAATATTGGCATTTACTTACATCAGACCCGAGCATAGGCCCTTTTGTTCCTTCACCCCCACTGGTTACATAAAGATGAGTAACATCTGTAGGTGACATTCTGGTCCAAAGTGAATTTCAAGGCCAGTCACGTGGCGGCCCCTGCAAACTTCTTGGCACTTTTCCGTGTGGTTCCTGTACATATTGCCGTTATATGGACACTCGCAAAAACATATGCTTACCCAATGGTTGGACTTTCACCCCCAAACATTTTGCCAATTGCCAAACAATGGGAGTTGTATATCTTCTACGGTGTGGGTGTGGTTATTACTACATAGTTAAAACCATACAAAAACTATGGCAAAGAATTTACCGCCATATCCTTGCCATGCAAACTAATGATCCCGATCTCCCACTAGGGAGACATGTGGCACAAGTCCATGATGGCCATTTTCCAAAAGTGAGAATCTTGGTGTTGGATCAAGTACACTCAAGCTCACGAGGAGGAGACTTTAACAAGCTCCTCCTACAACGTGAGTTACGGTGGATATCAGATCTAAATGCCACATTACCCCCTGGCCTAAATGAAGTTTTCAACTTCAAACCCTTTCTACCAGGCTTTTCATCTGGGGGCTTCGAGAGAGACGTGACCCAAGGCACATTCGTGTCTTTGGTGACATGCCTCTCTCGGCCCTAATAACCATGTCCTCATGGTTTGTCCATATTACATATTTACTCTGTAAGTTATGTCTTCCTTCTTTCCATCTAGCTCTATAATCTGTAGGAGCTCCATTTGACTATGCTGATTCCTTGCAGCATTTATCTTTAGCAAATTGGGTATGTTGGAAGTCCTTTCAACAAAATGTCTGTATTCTGTATGTTCTGTGTATCTCTTTGTAAGTTGCTCCTCTATATATGTGTAGCCATGCTTTGCTAATATAGGCATTACAGTTGTGGTGATTACAAATGAGTTTGGCTCCCTCTAGTATCCTTCTAATGCTATTAAGACTTTTGTTTAGTTTCTGTGGAGCAGCGTTACAAAGCATTGTGGGAGATGTAGTTTAATGAGGAAATGACTCATGTGTTAACTTTGCTTCGGGAATTACTAAACCCACAATGACAAGTCACAGACCCACAAGGCCAAGTTACTGCGCTGCATGCTGGGAGCACGAATAAAAGGAACAGCGCAGCCATTTTTCCGGTCTCTTGGAACGCCATTCAATACCTGTCTGCAGTGGGATCTGTGTGTGTGACCGGGAGACTGTGGCTTGTGAGGTGCGTAGCGGAATTGATCGGCCTCTGATCTGTTCCAGAGCACAGCCAGCTGGACCAGCGTGTGAAAGGACCTGAGGATCCAAGATTTCTGGTGGTTTCCTGCATTACAGTCATCAGCCATCGAAAGGAGCGGTGCGACGGCGTCAGCCTTGGATCGGAACTGAGATATCAGGGAAAGGAGCCTTACAGTACCTGGGCCTGTTGTGGTGAGGCACTTGCCCAGATCAGTAAAGTGCACTGTTGCTGTGTGAGTTAGTTACAGACTGCTAGTGAGACTTGTAGTCCCACAGAAGTGATCTCATTTATTCACAAGCTGCATACAGTTGAACTTTAGGATTTGTTTCTGCTAAGGAGAAGATAAATATCTGTGCCTTATATTTGCAAGTACACAATTGCCAGCGTAGCATTTATCCTACAGTTTGCTTTCTACTTGTTTCTCTGTTTGGATTTACAAATACTGCAGTCTTATACCCTAAGCTAGCTGAAGATTCTGAAGACAAGGAACTTTTTAATCTTTTATAAAGCATCACAATTCACTTTGCATTTGGAACATTGCATTACCTTATAGGGGGAGCCCTTGAGTACAAGATACACATAGATATTGTATTTTACTGTTGCAAGTTTATAACATTATACTGCAGATTTGGTGTGTGTGTTTGTGTGTGTGCTTTGAGCTTTCAGTAGGAAGGCGCAAGTTTTGGAGGATATTGAGCGTTTATCCTATTGTGCACCTGTCTGCATACATTCCTTATGGTAACTATTTGATTTATAACGTTCAAGTTTGTATTGAGTGTTGTCAATTGTTACTTATTGTTTATGCTTAATCGCATCTTTTCTGATGTTCAACTTTTATTACAGTAAATTACTTAAGTGGTTCAGTAACTCTGTGTGTGGTTCTCATTGATAACATCACAATACAATATACAACCCGAGGTGTCAGAGGTAAGAAAGGATCTGCAGAGTCGAAGTAGCCAGTGGGGTATAGAGTCAGTCAGCAGCCCTTACGAGGGTACCCCTAAATATACATTGTTTATGTAACATTTTTTATGTATTTTTGTTCATGGCTCTTTTGTATATGACTGTATATGATTTTGTTATTTAGGTTTGGTCTCCTTATTCAGCATCCCGTGCAACTTTTATGGGGACAAAATAAAGTTTTATAATGTTCTTGATATTATGGTATATACTTGGCTGCCGCACTTATCAGGTGCTCCCCGGCACGCGTAGGCCCCTTTGTTGACTTTGCCATTTTGGGGCATCGTTTTGGGCTTAGTCTGCTGCCATCTGTGATGATCGGTGCTTCTCGCCGACTCACGCATGCGCAGCATGGTTTTTTCCACCTTACCAGGACGTACCACCTACCTATCGTGACGGCGGCTCTGCAAAGTCTGATGTCATCACGCTGGCTGTGCGCGGGGACGATGGATGCCGCCTACGCCGGGGGATCCTCAGGATGACGAGTCCCTTAGCTTAATTATGTTGCAGGTGATGGAGTGGAACGTTCACCTGATGAGCACCCTGATCACCTGACATCCATTGCCCTCGGCATTGGTTTTCACTCACCTTATCGATGTGCACTCCCCTGTACCCTATCCATATATAAGGTAGAGTCATTACTTACAAGTTGCAGAACTTGGGACTCCACAGCCCCCTGAAGCGAGGACATGGGTTCGATATATGTACAATAAGTAAGTTGTACCTGGATTCATTTTGTCTCTTCAGAGAGATCTTTCTGCTGTGTTGTCTTTTTATAGCTCTTGTGACACCACATTTTCTATAGCTTTTTCACCCTCAGTGTTTTCATCTTTGAACTTGGGCCGCTTGTTTTCTCCCTACAGACATGGCTATCCTTTGCTGTCTACTACTGCTCCCATGATAATGAAAACTGCCTGATTGTGCATTTATATGCTTCTCATGTATATAATTGGTTATACTATATATTTTTATATTATTTTGTACTAGGGTCTTTTCTTCCCCCTTTTTTTGTCGATCCTCGTGAGTGTGCATATATGCAGCAGCAACATTTGCTACCTCATCTCTCTTCATCTTGCACACATTCTGTTTGGGATTTTGAAATATTACCATATTTTATTCCCAGGGGTTTATTCCCCCTCTTTATATGCAATGGGATGCTATGGAGAGACAATGCCTATGAACCAGGTTCTATAAATATCAAAGGTAGTCATCAAGTGAGTATTTTTCAGATTCTAATGCCTGTTCAGTTCATACCATATTGTTACTCACTGTTTGTATATTATGCGTTTTTACTGATATTTTGTCATTACATTATCAGATAACACAGCCTGCTATAAATTATCCCCCCGAAGAAGGAATTAAGTTTGTATTCCAAAACATGTTGGGATTTCCTACACAAACACACATACTTTGGCCTCCTACCGTGAACTGTGTGACCTAGGATATAGCTGTGTTTACCACATTTTGACCATCATTCTTTGCTTTTAGTAATGAACTGTGTTATCATTGTTATTTTTGTTCTATGGTATATTGCTACTCCAATAAATTTTGTACTTTTTTATACATATTTTAACTATTTTCTGGTTCCCACCCCTTGCCCATAGAATCACATCGGCACTTTCTCTGTTTTTCACTTTTTTTATGTGGAGATTTCAGCCATATACACTGATTACACCCCAGACCAGCCTGCACAATCTCCGATGGATAAGTTCACACTCCTTATCTCATCTGCATAGGAGATTATTTCTCCAGGCTTGGGCCTTGCCTCCAGGCAGCTGTCTGCAGTTCCCTGACACACAAGATTTGCTAAGGCTTCGCCCATTCCCCTGCACGACCGCCCCGTGATGCCCCGCACATGCCCTGCCCACTCCGACCCATGTCCTGCTTAAACCCCACCCACTTCTTCCTATCTCTGCTGAGCATGGGTGTGCGCAGTCTAATGCATTAGGGTGTGCACCCTTAAGCTCAAACACACATGCATGTGTATGTATCCACATATATATGACCCCAGCACATTGATCTCCCTGCTGGCACAGTGAAAGAGAAAAGGATAAACACTTCTCTTATGGCAGAGCGGGTAAGAGGGAGATCTTTCCCATGATCCTGTTGCTACACAGAACAAGAACACTAATGCGCATGGGGGGATTAGGGTGTGCCTGGGCACACCCGGCACACCCTGTGCGCACGCCTATGCTGCTGAGCTTGTCACCTCAGATTGTGCTGACTCTGTTTTACATAACACACACCCAGCTATTGATTGACAGATGAGCGTGTGTTATGTAAAATAGGCTGGGCATGATACAAGGCATAAAAACTCATGGGAAATGTAGTTCCCTGTGGGACATGCAGAAGCTAGCTCAGTGAAAGTCAATGACATGCTAGCTCTGCTGAACTCCTCCCACCATCACTAGAATTATCAAGCAGGAGGAATGATTAGGGGGATTAGAAACCATAATTGCATCTAAATGGTAGGAAAATCATAAACTTGTTTGTTATATTTATTACCTTGTGTAACTTTGAGGTGTTTATAGATGGGTTTATTACAATAAGCATGCTGCCTTTAGTTGTACTTTTAAGTAAAAGCTGTTTTCAAATGGCTGTTTGCTGCTTTCCCAGTGAACCACATTAATATATGAACATTAGGGTAATCAGATGACAATTTAAAACTGGACAAGGGAAAAATGAATTCCTAGTTTAGAAGCAAAAAAAGCTCACTGAGAAACCACAGATGCAATCTCTGTGAATTCCCTTGGGTTCTGGGATATTTTGGTTTAGCTTATTTTGTTTTTCACTAGGGAACAATAACAATTTAAATAATGACTTGGTTTAATTAGAATATAGCAGATGTGCACTTCCAGTCTTCTCTGTGTAGTAGACTTAAAGTGGTTGTAAACCCTAAAAAACAAAACAAAAAAAACCAAAAAAAAACCTGCAAGACAAAGGCATAATGAGCTAGTACACATAGCATACTAGCTCATTATGAATTACTTACCTGAGATCGATGCCCCTGCAGCAGTCCTCGTTCACCACTCCGGCGGCAGACATCGCTCCTGGAGTTACTTCCAGGTATCGCGGGCTCCAGGCGCTGTGATTGGCCAGAGCCGCGATGACGTCACTCCCCCGTATGCGCGCGGGAGCCACTGGTAATGGCACAGTCTAACTGAAGCAACGGCACGTACGTCCCATTGCTTCAGTGCACATGTGCCGATGACGTCGGCACATGCAAATACAGGGGATATCTCCTAAACAGTGCAGGTTTAGGAGATATCCAGTGTAGCTACAGGTAAGCCTAATTATATTCTTACTTGTAGCAAAAAGTGGTTGTAAAGGGTTTAAAACCACTTTAAAGTAATGGTAAAGTCGCGTTTTTTTTTCTATAAAAACAATAAACATGTCATACTTACCTGCTCTGTTGCAGAGCAGCCTGGATCCTCCTCTTTTCGGGTCCCTCTTCTGTGATCCTGGCCCCTCCCTCCAGCTGAGTGCCCCCACAGCAAGCAGCTTGCTATGGGGGCACCCGAGCCTAGTCGCAGCTCCCGGAGCCAATGGCACTGCTGCTGTGTCTCAGCCAATCAGGAAGGAGAATCTCGGACAGCCGAGTGGAACCGTGGACATCTCTGAACAGAGAGAGACCTCAGGTAAATGTTAGGTGAGCCGAGGGGGGCTGCTGCACATAGAAGGCTTTTTATCTTAATGCATAGAATGCATTAAGGTAAAAAAAAAAAACCTTCTGCCTTTACAATCCCTTATATATATATATATATATATATATATATTATAATACATTCAAAAACCACACTTAGAAACTTTATGGTATACTCTTGCATTATTTTAAAATGCTATGGAGGTGATATTGTAGAATTTAAATTATATGTCAACCTGCGTATAATTGACTAAAATCTCATGTACATGGGCATTGTTTAATCTTATCTAATTGAAGAGCAGTTAGGCTTTGAACAGCTTTTCCCCCTTCATCTTCTACCCTCGTTTCATGCTTCTATAAAGAGTGATCTAGAGTCTCCATCAGATTAGAAAGCAGTAAAAACCCACATGGACCATTTCAATATCTACTATAAATACAATCACATTTAAAAGTCCAGCACTCCTCCTTGCCACCACAGTATAAAAGGTTTTTATTGCTGTTGTGTTTGTTGGGGAAATTTTCCCCTTACCTTCTGTTACAGTAACAGTGGTCCATGTGATTAAAAAAAGTGTAAATCTCTTAAACGGGGATGCTGATAGCATAATGACACTAGTTTCCACCATAGTGAAGAAAGATTAAAGCCTCTGGTTGTCTATTATTTTATGGTAGAAAAATTGGTAGAAGAATTGGTAGATTCACTCACGTCCTCTTTTTACCAAGACAAGATATGTGGAGAAATCCCCCCAATTAATTACACTTTAAATGAGGAAAACAGTAACAAGTAAGGTTCAGAAACTCATCTTCAGTTCCTTTGATGTAAGCTAACAGAAAGTGAAATCTGATTACTTTGTGTTATGAAATGCAATAGCTTTTAACACTGCATTGTTAAATAGGCACAAACTAGTCACTCCAATAAGATTACTGTATCTGTAGGTTACTGTATCACCACTAGAGAGAATATTCAGAAAACACAACTTCAACATATCCTTGGCAATCATGTTTCTGTTTCTGATAAAGGGGAATAATAAGTGTCTCTGCTGATCACCTTAAGATATCCAAAACCTGAACGTAAATTTAATGAGACGTAAGCATACAGCGAGTTCAAAGAACTCAGTTTGCCTTTTGTTTCAAAAGAGTTCTATATTCTTCAGGTATATTGATGCTGCACTGTCAGATGAAATATTTAAAGAGCTCTTTACGAATTCTGTAAGATCTCCTGTGCAACTCTCATGGGTATGATGGCTGAAAAGCATTTAGGAAATGTTAGAGAAACGTTCTATTTTATATATTTATAGTACAATCCTGCATTTAGGAGTGATTTTTCTAGCATAAAATAATCTGCAGTTAAAGGAATAATCAACTTTTTGACCATGTTGTATGTTATGCCCATATTTAGTGTGAGACATGAAGAAAGTTTGCATACACCAGGCTCCTAAACCCAACCCCCCTTTACCTGAATTGCCAGTCACATCTGTGTTCAATGTGGCTCTGCTGTGGCTGCAAGAACCTGTACATTGCATCAGTGATGCACTGATCACAGTTGCAGTGCTTTGCAGGCCCAAATGCAAAACTTGAATAAATGCACGTTCTATCATTGTTGGTGCATTATTTATTTTCAAAAGGTGGATATGGCTTTAAGAATTTTTTTTCTTTTTGTTCCCCTCATGTTTTTATATTAAAATGAAAATTAAAGAACGCCTTTCTTTCTTGAGCTCTGCTATTTGACTGGCTATTATGTGGACCCACTGACTTTGTGTGACAGACCAGAAATAAGTATATACTTAGAGTAGAAATCAGCAATGGTGGTCTCTGCTTTCTTTAAGGTTGACTAGGTCCATAAAACAAGCACTTGATTTGTCTGCTTACATGCTCACTTTATGTTCAGATTGCCCAGCTAAACTTAAACTTAGGTACAATATTCTGGAAATGTTAACCACCTCTTGCATGGTCAATTTGCCTCCTCCCAGCCTCTTGCCTTCCTACTGGTTGCCATATGCATTAAAGAGGAACTGCAGTCTGCTCACATAATTTGTAATAAAAACATCTTTGCCATTCTGAAGCTTCCCTCCAACCACTTTGCATATTATTTTATATATACTGTGATTCTGTACTTGCCAAATATACTGCAGAAATCTCCCTCCACTAAGTCTGACTGCAACCATTTTAACTGTGGGCAGCTGAAGCTGCTGCCTGTTCACTTCCTGGATTTACACAGGCACGCAGAGGTACACCTTTAGCTTTGCAGCTCTCATTGGCCCTCTTATGATTCATCCCCCCTCCCTTCCTGACAAACTCTCACGTGAGTGAGAGAGCGAGCTATGCATGATGTCAAAAGCCTAGGTTAATGACCAGACAACAAACAGGAAGTGGGCTGGATAAGGTATTTGCTGGCAGAAAAATAATGTGTTACTATCCAAAGTTGAAACAACAAGGGCAGAAGATTTATTAGATGGAAAGATGAAAAAATGACTGAAGAGCCACTTTAACCAGTAGGAAGGCATGAGAGCAGTAAAAGGTGGGCCAAATTTGGACCACAGAAGTTGGAGCTGACACCCGCATAATAGAGTGCCTGTGTTTATGCATCATGAAGATTATCTGAGCAGGCAAGTAAGCTCTTGGAGGTTCATTCTCTATAGATCTTAAGCCAATTAGAAGGTGAGGTGAGCCAACAGATTTACCTTAAAGAGAACATGTGAGCTCTTGTCATTAGTGTTTAGTAAAGGTAGTGTTTAGTCAAGCATAAAATGATGAATTTACTTGATGCAAACATAACAGAAAAAGGCATTATGGTTTGCAAATGCATAGGAATTTGCAGCATTTCAAAACACACCTATTACAGTAGGGGTTAATGCAGAATGGTCAGCTTTGTTTTTGTGCTAGATATATGTTGTGCTTAAAGTGATTGTAAAGGCAGAAGGTTTTTTATCTTAATGTATTCTATGCATTAAGATAAAAAGCCTTCTATGTGCAGCAGCCCCCCTAATACTTACCTGAGCCCCCTCTAGATCCAGCAATGTTGTAGGAATGTCTCAGCTGCCCAGGACTCTCCTCCTCATTGGAGACAGCAGTGTGGCACCATTGGCTCCCGCTGCTGTCAATCAAAGTCAGCCAGCCAAAGAGAAGAGAAAGGGGGGGGCCGGGCCATTGCTCCATGTCTGAATGGACACAGGGAGCTGTGACTCGGCTTGGGTGCCCCTATAACAAGATGCTTGCCGTGGGGGCACTTAACAGGAGCGCTGAAGAGGGACCCGAGAAGCAGAGGATCCGAGCTGCTCTGTGCAAAACCATTGCACAGGGCAGGTAAGTATAACATGTTTATTATTTTTACCTAAAAAAACGAGACTTTACAATCGCTTTAAATTGTCTTGCTGTAGGTTTGTTAAACCATTGCTTCATACATTAGTCAGCCTTATTGGCGTCCAATGATGGGTAACCCCTACGGAGTTTGTGTTGCTTTCTTATTACCCTATTAATCTTAAAGAACATATAAACCCAACATTTCATATTCCTAATATGTGTCTGCTGTACCATGTACTTGTATGAAAAAGTATCCTGTTCTCTTTGTATTGCTTCCATTGTGTGAAATCCCTGGAGCTCCTGCCAGTTCTCTGCTTTCCTATTAATAACTTACCATGCTAGGCAGGAGAACACACCACACCATGGTCAGTTGTCTAGCTATGCTGTGAACTCCGCATTCTCTCTTCCAGTGATCAGACTTGTCCTGACACCCCCCAACCCCCCCCCCCCCCCGGCACAAGCTTTCACTGGGAAGATCAGTGTACTATTGCTTCTCCTCCCCGCAGCTCTTATGCAGCTGAAAACAGAGGGAATGTGATCACATATTAAAAAAAGGGGAAAGATGCTATTTATATATCTTTTTTTTTTGTTATATGTATACACACGTTTGGGCTATAATTTCTATTTTAAACTGAATGGGTTGCTTTATAAGGTGATCGTTTACAATCGCCTTAACTGTGCCAATCTATGCTGTGGATTGCAGTGGTGGGCTGCCTGTTCTGTATGGCCCCCTCTCTCTGTGTTCACAAATGTATTCACACAATTCACATAACCCCTTGTAAAGACTACTGTTGCTTCAGCAGCAACAATTGTTATTGTTTGCTCTTGCGCCACCCTACTCCCCGCAGCTTTTATTGTTTTTTTTCTTTTTTTTTCCCCCTTTTTTTGCTTTACTTTAAAGTGTTACTAAACCCACAACAGTAAAATCAGTCTGTATATGCAGTAAAGCACACTTGTTATAGTCACTGTGGGGTTAATACTCTGCATTGTGTAAAAGGGCTGCTTGATCTTGTATGCACAGATCCTTCCCTTCCTACACTGTCCCCCTAGACAAGTCCAGATAAGACAGAGCCTTTGGAGTCAGGCTGCACATGCTCAGTTTGGTGTGTATTGCTAGAGAGGTTTCTTTTTGTTTTCTTGGGAGAGTGCATGTGATCAACACGGGGCCAATCAGCACTGTCCAGACATGTCCAGACAGAGGGTGAGGTGCCATGCAGCCTCATTGGACAGCTCAGTGCAGTATGAAAACTCATCCTACAAGCTTCACCAGGAACTGATAGAAATCACTGCTATATACTGCTGATGAGAAAACGTATTTAGCAGTTTATATTTACTAAAAAAATTGCATTTCCTTGTTTTGTGTATTGTGGGAGACCAGATATAGTGAATGCAGGGTCATGAGTGAGTTTAGTAACACTTTAAAGAGAAGCAGGCCCTGCTTTCCCTTAAGCAGCAGGAGCTGCTTACCACTGCATCGCTGTGCAAAAACAGTGTGCACGAGAAGCATCTCACATTGCTTATATTCACCTTACCCCCTTATTGCCTTATTGCCATAGTAAAAATAATAGTTAGGCATACACATTTTCCCCAAAAAAAGACCATGACAGACAGGCAGGCCTAAGGACAGTGCCCCACTACAGCACTTGACTCTCCATGCTATTTGTTTGGCAATATCTTATCCAAAAGTTCCACAGGGAGCCACAATTGCTCAATAAAAATTCACCTCCGATTGACTTTACTGGGGATCACAATGGGATACCTGGTTCATAAATATTTGTTTGAGTCATCAAACCCTTGGTGAATTGGATCTCCGCAGATTTACTCATCCTTAGTGAAGGCTATCTTCTAAAGTTGAATCTTGTTCTTGTGACAGCTGTATGAAATGGAATATCCCCTCACTTTGGAGAACTCTCCTCTTATTTCCTGCTGTGTCTCTGGGACAGAAAGTGAAGGGAAAACTTGTAGGGCAAACCATAACCTGCCCAGAAGAACAGGACAAAATATCTCCCAAATATTGTGCAAATCTGCTACATACCCAAAATTTGTTGACACTGTAAATGCTGCAAAAAGGTCTCTTTACAAAATAATGTGGAAATTAAATCCCTATGCAAACACTAAAGTTTAATTTTTTCCTTTCTCTAGATTTTATTCTAGCTAAAATGTAATATTAAAGCATAACCATAGGCAAATGGTAACTTCAAGCTATGTAAACAGTCACTCTAAGATGGATAACTATAGAGTAAAAAAAAAATTAAAATGGTGAAGTCTCACTCTGCAGGGCTCACAAAGGAGAGCTCTGAGAGCTGATTGAAGGGAAGGAGCACACCCCATTAACACAGGAACAGAGCTGAGGCTGTCAGTCACAGGCTATGTGCTGGAGCCCTCTTTTTATCGCCTTTTTGCTTCTTGGTGTCAGGAAAACTTGTCAAAAGTGACTCATGCAGATAGCAGAGGATGAAGACAACAGACAGAAACGACATCTAGTGCTCTTGTTTGAGAGAAGTACACACTATAGAGGGATATGCTTTGTTCATATTTCATGCCTGTGGTTTACAACCACTTTAGGTAAGTCTTATTCTTTCAGAAGCTTGTGACTTGACGGTGAAAGACATACAGTGGGGACAGAAAGTATTCAGACCCCCTTAAATTTTTCACTATTTGTTATATTGCAACCATTTGCTAAAATCATTTAAGTTCATTTTTTTCCTCATTAATGTACACACAGCACCCCATATTGACAGAAAAACACAGAATTGTTGAAATTTTTTGCAGATTTATTAAAAAAGAAAAACTGAAATATCACATGGTCCTAAGTATTCAGACCCTTCATATATTTAATTCAGGTGCTGTCCATTTCTTTTGATCATCCCTGAGATGGTTTTACATCTTCATTTGAGTCCAGCTGTGTTTGATTATACTGATTGGACTTGTTTAGGAAAGCCACACACCTGTCTATATAAGACATTACAGCTCACAGTGCATGTCAGAGCAAATGAGAATCATGAGGTCAAAGGAACTGCCTGAAGAGCTCAGAGACAGAATTGTGGCAAGGCACAGATCTGGCCAAGGTTATAAAAACATTTCTGCTACACTTAAGGTTCCTAAGAGAACAGTGGCCTCCATAATTCTTAAATGAAAGACGTTTGGGACGACCATAACCCTTCCCATAGCTGGCTGTCTGGCCAAACTGAGCTATCGGGGGAGAAGAGCCTTGGTGAGAGAGGTAAAGAAGAACCCAAAGATCACTGTGGCTGAGCTCCAAAGATGCGGTCAGGAGATGGGAGAAAGTTGTAGAAAGTCAACCATCACTGCAGCCCTCCACCAGTCGGGGCTTTATGGCAGAGTGGCCTGACTGAAGCCTCTTCTCAGGGCGAGACACATGAAAGCCCGCATGGAGTTTGCTAAAAAGCACCTGAAGGACTCCAAGATGGTGAGAAATAAGATTTTCTGGTCTGATGAGACCAAGATAGAACTTTTTGGCCTTAATTCTAAGCGGTATGTGTGGAGAAAACCAGGCACTGCTCATCACCTGTCCAATACAGTCCCAACAGTGAAGCACGGTGGTGGCAGCATCATGCTGTGGGGGTGTTTTTCAGCTGCAGGGACAGGACGACTGGTTGCAATCGAGGGAAAGATGAATGTGGCCAAGTACAGGCATATCCTGGACGAAAACCTTCTCCAGAGTGCTCAGGAACTCAGACTGGGCCGAAGATTTACCTTCCATCAAGACAATGACCCTAAGCACACAGCTAAAATAGCAAAGGAGTGGCTTCACAACAACTCTGTGACTGTTCTTGAATGGCCCAGCCAGAGCCCTGACTTAAACCCAATTGAGCATCTCTGGAGAGACATAAAAATGGCTGTCCACCAATGTTTACCATCCAACCTGACAGAACTGGAGAGGATCTGCAAGGGGGAATGGCAGAGGATCCCCAAAACCAGGTGTGAAAAACTTGTTGCATCTTTCCCAAAAAGACTCATGGCTGTATTAGATCAAAAGGGTGCTTCTACTAAATATTAAGCAAAAGGTCTGAATACTTAGGACCATGTGATATTTCAGTTTTTCTTTTTTAATAAATCTGCAAAAATGTCAACAATTCTGTGTTTTTCTGTCAATATGGGGTGCTGTGTGTACATTAATGAGGAAAAAAATTAACTTGAATGATTTTAGCAAATGGCTGTAATATAACAAAGAGTAAAAAATGAAAGGGGGTCTGAATACTTTCCGTCCCCACTGTACTTTCCAACCTTTCCTGATTTCTGCAGGCCTGTCCCTGGGTCTTGCAGACCCATCCTATGGCCAGCCATTGTGTGCTGGATTGCTCCTTCCAGCACCCAGTGTCAATTTCTGACTGCTGCAAAAACAGGACTACATTTGAATGAGACCACAGACTCAAAACCAGGTACTCACTCTCCCCCCCCCCCCCCCCCCCCCCAAAAAGTGCCAAATGCGTCAGTGAAGGGGGGGGGTTTCAAACAAGCGGGGATTCCCCTTTTGGGTGGAGCTCCACTTTAATTATGTTGGGTTTTTTTTTTTTTACAATTTTAGTCTGTTTTTATTTTATTTTTTTTTTAACAGCTCTTACTTTTGAGACAGAAAAAAAGATTGAAAACACAGATGCCTCAGCCGCAGAGTGAATGAACAAGAAGCCCTCTGTACAGAGGCTCCCTATTCATTCACAAGCTGAAGTATAGTAAACACAGGGGGATTGGTTCCAGTAATTGCGCCCACTCTTGCTGCTCTGGGCCCCCCCTGTTGAATTTATGGGGCCTGGGCCCTGTACAGAAGGGCAAGTGCTACCCCCTTATCAGTGGCCCTGCATATAATGTATATAATGCAGGCCATACACTATACGAAAAATCGTTCAAACCCATTTTCGAAAAAAATAACATTCGACCGCGAGAGCAAACGATGGTGCCATCATGTAATGACCGATAAATCACTCAATGGACATAAATGAATCCGTTTTTTGTTCATTTTTTCACATATACCTAGTGCAAACTGTTTGGATGGGAACCACATTAACCTTTCAATTTATCGTTCATTCTGCGGAAAATTTCCAAACTTGTCCTTTTTTTTTTGGCTCAAAAACGTCCCAACCGATTACCGATTTGTGCCTATTAACTGGTCAAAAAAGGAAACGGTCTAAATGACTGAATTTGGGCAAATTTTTCGTATAGTGTATGGCCAGCATAACTAGACCCATTGCTCAGTGCAATTTAACCACACCCACAGGTCCTCGTCTTGTTAACCGCTTCAGCCCCGAACCATTTGACTGGCCAAAGACCAGAGCACTTTTTGCAATTCAGCACTGCGTCGCTTTAACTGACAATTGTGCGGTCGTGCGACGTGGCTCCCAAACAAAATTGACGTCCTTTTTTCCCACAAATAGAGCTTTCTTTTGGTGGTATTTGATCACCTCTGCGGTTTTTATTTTTTGCGCTATAAACAAAAAAAAGAGTGACAATTTTGAAAAAAACGCATTATTTTTTACTTTTTGCTATAATATATATACCCAAAAAATATATTAAAAAAAAAAATTTTTCCTCAGTTTAGGCTGATACGTATTCTTCTACATATTTTTGGTAAAAAAAATCACAATAAGCGTATATTGATTGGTTTGCGCAAAAGTTATAGCGTCTACAAAATAGGGGATAGTTTTATGGCATTTTTATTAATATTTTTTTTTTACTAGTAATGGCGGCGATCAGCGATTTTTATCGTGACTGCGACATTATGGCGGACTGGTCGGCATTTGGTTAAGGTGTCCCTCTTTCTACATTTCTAAAGTTGGGAGAGGCAGCAAATTACTGAGGTAATGTCAGCATATGATCTTTGTTAGCACATAAAAACGGTAGTACAACTGACTGCCTCCTTGTGCTCCCATCCCTACTTCCAGTCGGAGGAGATTGCAAAAGGCAAAAATTTAAACAAATTCAGGTATTAACATTGCTAAGATTTTTTTTTTTAATTTTTTTGTAATTGATATATCTGCAGGACAACTTGTTCTGCTTAAAAACAGACATACTGGCAGGATCACCAGATGAAAATAAAAGATAGTCCAAAAAAGAAAACTAAGGCTGTCATCACATCTAGGAACTTGTAAGCTGCAATATAATAAATGTTTGCCTTTGGGTTTAATATTGCTTTAACCGCTTGCCGACCAGCCGCCATCATTTTACTGCGGCAGGTCGGCACAATCCCACGAGCCTTAGCTATACATCGGCTCGCAGGATCAGGATAGTCGATGCTCGCGGCCGGCGGTCATTGCGGGCACAAGAGGCAGAACAGGGGACGAGTGTGTGTAAACACACAAATCTCTGTTCTGTGAGGTGTGACAGATCGTGAGTTCCTATTAGCTAGGAACCAGGATCCGTCACTTCCTGTACGTCAGTTCCCTCCCCCTACAGTTAGAAACACCTCCCAGGGAACACAGCTAACCCCTTGATCACCCCCTAGTGTTAACCCCTTCCCGGCCAGTGACATTTTTACAGTAATCAGTGCATTTTTATAGCACTGATCGCTGCATAAATGCCAATGGTCCCAAAAAGTGTCCGATGTCATAATGTCGCAGTCCTGATAAAACTACTAGATACTAGTAAAAAAATAAAAATAATAATATAAATGCAAAAAAAACTATCCCCTATTTTGTAGACGCTTTAACTTTTGCGCAAACCAATCAATATACGCTTATTGCGATTTTTTTTTTACCAAAAGTATGTAGAAGTATACATATTGGCCTAAACTGAGGAAAAATTAGCTTTTTAAAAAAACAAATGGGGATATTTATTATAGCAAAAAGTACAAAATATTGTGTTTTTTCAAAATTGATGCTCTTTTTTTGTTTATAGCGCAAAAAATAAAAACCGCAGAGGCGATCAAATACCACTAAAAGAAAGCTCAAGAAATGTCAGTTAAGGCAATGCAGTGCCGAATCACAAAAAATGGCCCGGTCATTCAGCAGCCAAATCTTCCGGGGCTGAAGTGGTTAAAGGGGTTGTAAACCCTTGTGTTTTTTCACCTTAATGTATCCTATGCATTAAGGTGAAAAAACACCTGGCAGTGACCGCCCCCCTCCCCCCCCCCCCGTTTTACTTACCTGAGTCCTGGAATTTCACCAGGCGGAGACGCGCTCTTCCTCTGCCCCGGGTTCTTGGCTGTTGATTGGATAGATTGATAGCAGCGCAGCCATTGGCTCTCGCTGCTGTCAATCAAATCCAATGACGCGGGTGCCGGGGCCGAGTCCGGCATTCGTGTCTATGGACGCAAATGCTGGACTCGGGAGTGCGCCCGCAAGGTAACTCCCCCAGAGAGCGTTTCTCCTTGGGGGTTATATGATGCAGGGAGAGCCGCCGGGGGACTCCAGAAGACGAGGTTCGGGGCCACTCTGTGGAGGAACTGCACAGTGGAGGTAAGTATGACATGCTTATTATTTGTAAAAAAAAAAAAAATGTGAACCTTTACAATCACTTTAAGTATAGGTCCACTTTGTTAAAAATAAAGAACAATTTTGAGTTTCAGTGCTGTAAAACAAAATTATGATTGATAACATTTCAGCGTAAGTTTTTTAATTCAGTAAAATAATATGATCAGCAACTATATGACTTTAGATCCAGACAGGATACAATTTACACACCTCGGCAGCTTGTACTGTATAAATAACATGACTGTGACTAAGATTACACTGTATAAGGCCTCTTTCACACGGCCGTTCCGTTCAGGTCCGCCTGTCAGTTTTTTAGGCGGACCTGAACGGACACTCCATGGAGGTCTATGGAGCGTCGGATGTCAGTGGTGACATGTCCGCTGACATCCGACCCGCTCCAATCCGAAAAAGTGTGACGGAGGAAAAACCTACTTTTCCATCCGTCATCGGATCGGGTGACGACGGACTCTACGGTCCGTCATCATCCGATCCCCCATAGGGGAGAGCGGCGCTCTGACAGACTGACAGACACACTGTGCAGCGACGGACCTATTATCTGCCTGCTCAGCGGGGATCGAGGGAGCGAACCCCGCTGAGCAGAGCGGGCTCCGTACACTGACACGTCCGTGTGAAGGAGCTCTAAGGGGGTAGAAGGAATGAGATATATTTACATATACTTCCTTTACTTTTTATTTTTAACATATAACTCCTCTTTCTGTTCTGAAGAAACTGCTATCTTACCTTTCTCACTGATTCCTGAATTATAATCACCTGTGCAAATCCAGTGTTATAATGAGAAATGCTGCAGTAACTGCATCCCTTTAGGAGTAGTGATGAGCTGAACACCCCCTGGTTCGGTTCGCAGCAGAACATGCAAACAGGCAAAAATTTTTTTCGAACACATGAACACCGTTAAAGTCTATAGGACACGAACATGAATAATCAAAAGTGCTAATTTTGAAGGCTTATATGCAAGTTATTGTCATAAAAAGTGTTTGGGGACCTGGGTCCTTCCCCAGGGGACATGTATTAATGCAAAAAAAAGTTTTAAAAACAGCCGTTTTTTCAGGAGCAGTGATTTTAATAATGCTTAAAGTGAAACAATAAAAGTGAATTATTCCTTTAAATTTCCTACCTGGGGGGTGTCTATAGTATGCCTGTAAAGTGGTGCATGTTTCCCATGTTTACAACAGTCCCTGCACAAAATGACAGTTCTAAAGGAAAAAAAGTCATTTAAAAGTACTCGCGGCTATAATGAATTGTCGGTCCCGGCAATACAAATAAAAGTCATTGAAAAAAACGGCATGGGATTCCCCCACAGTCCATTACCAGGCCCTTTGGGTCTGGTATGAATATTAAGGGGAACCCTGCGCCAACATTTTTTAAAAAATGGCGTGGGGGTCCCCCCAAAAATCCATACCAGACCCTTATCCGAGCACGCAACCTGGCAGGCCACAGGAAAAGAGGGGGGGCGCTCTCTCCCCCCTCCTGAACCATACCAGGCCACATGCCCTAAACATGGGGAGGGTGCTTTGGGCTAGCCCAAAGCACCGTGTCCCCATGTTGATGGGGACAAGGGCCTCATCCCCACAACCCTTGTCCGGTGGTTGTGGGGGTCTGCGGGCGGGGGGCTTACCGGAATCTGGTAGCCCCCTTTAACAAGGGGACCCCTAGATCCTGGCCTCCCCCCGTGTGAAATGGTAATGGGGTACAAATGTACCCCTACCATTTCACAAAAAAAGTGTGAAAATGGTAAAAATGACCTGACAAGGCTTGGGGACAAGTCCTTTATTAAAAAATAAAAAAATAAAAATGTCCCACGAAGTCCATTCATCTTCTTCTTCTCTCGCTCTGACGGACCGAAAAAGAAAAAAAAAAAAACCCGCACACCGCCACCGATCCGCCTCCATGGGAGGCACCCACTGTAATGACTGTCCTCTCAGGTGACAGTTCTTTTATAACTGAGGGCGGGGCCACACGGTGATGTCGTCGGGTTACCCCCCCTGCCACACGGGGACATCCCTATGGCTTTCCCGTAGCATTAGCGGGGGCAGGGTCACCCGGTTACATCACCGGGTGACCCCACCCCCCTATGACGCTACAGGGAAGCCATAGGAATGTCTCCGTGCGTCAGAGGGGCGGGGTCACCTGGCTACGTCACCGTGTGGCCCCGCCTTCAGTTATAAAAGAACTGTCAGTGTTATGAGTGTTATAAAGACATACATGGGTAATATCCCATTAAGCTATGAAAGAAGGTAGGTCTGGAAGGAGAATTAATAACATTGGGAGCAATTTTCATCTTCAATGATGGCGCACCTCTATAATTAACACTAGCCCTGTCAGGCAATAATGGTCCTATAAAGCAGTCGTTTTTCAAAACATCCCAATGTTTGTTGAAGATGTTTTTGATTTGACGATGCTGAATCGAAAAGGACATAAAAAGGGACCATTTGGGTCCTTGAAGTTGTTGTTAGGGGGATTATTTTGAAATAATTCACCTCTGTCCAATTCATGTATCCTATGGGATCTCCTGATCAAGGTCGGCCTGAAGGTACCCCTTTTCTAAGAACTTATTTTTAACCGTAATTGCTCACACCTTAAAATCTGGCTGATGCAATTGTGGAATAGCTTTAAAAATTGGCTCTGCGGGACAGAATGCAGCCAATTCTGATGGTAACAGCTGTCAACAGGAATAAACAAATTCCTATCAGTTGGTTTAAAGTAAGTACTGGTAACAAGCTTTTTACCTTCAACTCTAATAACTAAATCCAGAAATTTAATACAGAGTAAAAATAAATAATATCGATCAACAGTTTTAACTTGGCATTCAAATATTTATTTGAAATCAAATCTTTCTTATTTTGTGTATATAACCTGGTGTAGGCAGATTTCTGCCAGGTACAGCCTGTGTCTTAGAATAGGAGGGAGGTGAAGCCTCCATTAATCTACATGTAATGTCCTTCCCCTATTGTGTTTAGCTGGTTAGTGGGCATGGAGGAGGAGGAGGGAGGGAGTGGACTGTTATTTACCAGTCTGTTTACACCCACATGTGTGACTCTATAGTCACATGGGCTGCTCAGATGTGATAGGGAGGAAATAAATGTTCAGCATAGAAACTCACTGAAAACTGAGCATGTGCAGAGTTGCCGCCACAGCTGCAAAATCCCTAGCTGAATTGGGGACATGAACAGAAGGAGAACAGCAGCATCAACTAGTTTTTTTGCAGAATACAAAAAACAAATCTCATAGTGACTGAGTATAAACAGCAGTTATTGATAGTTTTTTATGATGTGAGTTTAGTGACACTTTAAGTGTGGCCCCTTACAAATTTACATTTAGTTTGACCCACTATTTCCTTTGAGTTTGACATGTCTTCTTTAGAGCTATTTTTTTAGTGACCCCATGTCTGAAATGGAGAAAGATTTATAGACCGTATTATGATAACGAGATAAATAAGAATTATTTTCTGCTTTATCCTCACAGGGATCCTGTCATTTGTTATTGTGCAAGGTACCCTTAACATCTGACATACTGTGCATAAGCAGTAGTTTTATTTTAATTTGCTATTGTCAATTAATGCCTTCATCACACATTCCTAAATATACATATATTAAGCACTGAGGATAATTATAGTATTTCCGAACTGAGAAAATACGGCAAGGTATAGGAATATTACTGTTTTGCTTGCAGCTGCTTGATGAAAGTTACAATAACAAAAAGTCGTGCTGTTTTCTCTTTGAATACACATGAAATGGGTGCAGTTCCTGCCTCATTAAAAATATACTTGAAAGCCGGGGAATGAATTCTCATCAGGGTTTAGTCTGGTGGGAGCTGAACACAATAATGAAGCTGATTCCCACATTCTTAATGAAGTTTTCTATTCAGCCAGCAGGCAAAAAATTGTGCATGTAAAACAGCAAAACATAACTTCTAAATACCATGTGTTTTAATATGTTTGTTTTTAAAATCAGGGTTTGAAATATGGTGTAAATATAATTTAGCGCCCTGTTGGTAGCAGTTTGTTTGTTTATTTTTTTATTTATCCTCAACTATAGTTGAGATCTGCCTACCTACCCAATTCCCAAATTCTGTTCAACCCATTTTGAAGTCTTCTTCAGCAGTGGGAATGTTACGCAAATTAGGCATCTAACCCTTTGTGCTGGCCTCAGCTGACCTGGGAAATCAAGTGCAGAGTTTTGCCCAATAGAGTCCTCAGTGAAAAGAAGTTTGTGCTGGCTCACCCTTTAAAGTTATACTAAACCAAGAACAGTAAAATCAGTCTGTGTATGTAGTAAAGCATGCTTGTTATGCTCACTGTGGAACCCTAAGGAATTAATCATCTGCATTGTGTATACTGGCTGTGTGATCCTGTCTCTCTGATCCTCCTCCTCTTAACCCTGGGTTCACACTAGTGCGATGCGGGAACCAGCGTGATTCCAGTGCCAGTTCCCGCAGCGCTCCTCGCCTGCAGGCAGTTCACACTGCCTTCTGCGAACCGCTGCGGGTATCATTAACAAATGTAATGACACCCCCAGTTTAGTTCACAGATCGCAGTGCAAACTGTGAACTCGCACAGGAACACCTATGCGTTCCGATTCTAGTGTGGGGAAAAACAAGTCCTTGCACTATTTTCTGTGCGAATCCAATGCGAGTTTAGCCAGACAACTGTATGGCTGAACTCGCATTGCTCAGAGATCGCATGTGATCGGCACCTGCGGTGCGGGTGCAAATAACATGCAATCTCTGAGATTGCGCTAGTGTGAACCCAGGCTTAACTGACTCCAACCCATCTACTAATAGAACAGAGCATTAGGAGTCAGGCTGCAAATGCTCAGTTTGGTGTGTATTGCTCTAGAGATTTTTTTTTCTTGGGAGAGTGCATGTGATCAGCACATGGCCAATCAGCACTGTCCACACAGAGGGTCAGGGGAGAATGAAAACTCCTCCTACAATCTTTAACCAGACACTGATAGAAGTCACAAGACTACTCTAACTTCTGATGGAAACATGTATTTAGCAATTTATATTTACTAAAATAATTGCATGTCCATGTTCTGTGTACTGTGGGAGACCAGATATAGTGAATGCAGGGTCCTGGGTTTCGAGACACTTTAAGCATCTGGGGTTTGTTCCAGTATAGAAAGGACTTATAGAGATGGCGGCTGCATACACAGATCGATTAATAAATTATATAAAGCAGTTGTAAACCCCCACATATACCCAGTGAAGTTTTACTTGTTTACCTGCAGTCTTCTACTCTACACACCTTCAAAAGTGCAGACCATGTTGAAAATCTTTCTTCATCAGTCAGAGGAGAGGGCAGAGAGACTGCAGTTACAGCATGTGGGAGCTGTTTGGAGGAAAGGAACCCCCCCCCTCCCCCTTTCACACAGCAGAAGAACTGTGTTGTGAATAGACCAGCTCCATTCTGAGCTCCCCTGGCACAAATATATCTCATGTGTCGGAACAAACTTGTCGAAAGTGACACATGCTGATAACAGAGGAACGAAGCACCAGAGAAAAACAATATTTAGAGCTTTGGCGAGAGATAAGTAAACACTGCAGATATATGTGGTTTACTCAGATTCCATGACTGAGGTTTACAACCACCAACCACTTTAGGGGCAGCTTCACATTAGGAATTCACATGTAGTTCAGTGTGATGCAATTTCTGCCCATTTATTTTGAATGGGCTCAAATCACACTGCATGACACCAAAAATAGTGCATGCACAACGTCTGGAAACTTTGGGGTTGCAATGAGTTAACATCGACACCTACCGCAGATCACAATAGCAGTGCATTTTGCACATGGTGTGGGAAACGTACATGGAGTGTGGGTTTTCTGCCTCAGGTTCTCGTGTGAACAGCACTTTATTCAAGTGAGCAGCACTCCACAGCTGCTCACATGAATACAGCAAATTTGAACTTTACCTGGCATTTAAGAAGTATAGGGAACTACCGCTATTCCATTCCCTTCTATTAAACCATATTACCATATATTACAATACCTTACCCCCTGAAGGCAATCGGGGAACCTTCAGATGGCTCATTGGGATAGCATTTTTCCTTCAGGGAGGAATCTTTAACTCTTTTTGGGGTGGAAGTAAATTTAGTAATGCCTAACAGAGTTTATTATAAACAAGATACCCAGGGAGAGAGGGATTAGGGTACCGGATACCAAAAAGTAAAATTATAAGTAAGTAAAGATTTATTATACTTATAAAGTCCATACATCAAAGGACCTTTATGCTGAAATTAGCATTTTGTATTCTTCAATTTGTTAAAATACATTCCCTTCATGAGCCACCAGACTGCCTGTAATGGCCAGGCTTTTATTCCACCCCTCTGGACACAGTTTAGCAGATTACATTTCTCCAATGGTGCTCCAATCCAGAATCTCTCCAGCCAGATATACCCTCCTACAAGGCAGTGCAAGCTTCTTCAGGCCTCAGACTTTTTTTTCTCTCAAAGTTCCTCCCAGGTAGAATGTCTGGGGACACTAGACATACACATTTTTCTCAAGCGAAGCCTGGGAAGCAAGATGGCTTCAAGAAGGTGCCTCCAAATATGTATATCCCTCCCCAGCATGCACCACCTGCAGTGAACCTCATAGTGGTTTGTCAGGGAAACAAATATTTATAACCCGAGTCACTGGATCCTCTTCCACTATTACCAGGGGTACTCCCTAACAGCAGACAGAAGGAAAAAGTGACTTGAGGTTAGGGTAAAACTGACAGAAAGCAGAACTATGAATCCAGGCTTAGGCTGACTACAGCCCAGCAGCACTAAATTTGGGGCAAAGAAACTACTGCTTAGGACAGGGTCCCCATTCACAGCTTTGTGATGCAGAAAAAAGCTCCACTGTTTCAGAAACCCAGAAAAAGTATATGACTGATCATTCCTGTCTACAGGAGGGAGCAGTCACAGTTTGTATAGTGCACAGTTCATGGTTACTCAGTGGGGGCTTCCAAGTCTTGTTCAGTTAACTATTTTATATTAGTTCAAGATATATTGGGGATGGTTTATAAACCCTTGAAAACAGAGAAGGTTGAGGTCTTTGTCATACCAAGCAATCAGACATTAGCTTTTATTTTTTTACCTAAGAACTAGACATGGAATCAGATTAGTTGATATAAACTTCATCCTCACTCTTGTATATTATGCTAGCTTCACACTTGGCTTCTCAATAATACAGTATATCACAAAAGTGAGTACACCCATCACATTTTTGTAAATATTTTATTCTATCTTTTCATGTGACAACACTGAAGAAATGACACTTTGATACAATGTAAAGTATTGAGTGTACAGCTTGTATAACAGTGTCAATTTGCTGTCCTCTCAAAAAAACTCAACACACAGCCATTAATGTCTAAACCGCTGGCAACAAAAGTGAGTACACCCCTAAGTGAAAATGTCCAAATTGGGCCCAAAGTGTCAATATTTTGTGTGACACCATTATTTTCCAGCACTGCCTTAACCCTCTTGGACATGGAGTTCACCAGAGCTTCACAGGTTGCCACTGAAGTCCTCTTCCATGACTACATCACGGAGCTGGTGGATATTAGAGACCTTGCGCTCCTCCACCTTCCATTTGAGGATGCCCCACCAATGTTCAATAGGGTTTAGGTCTGGAGACATGCTTGGCCAGTCCATCACCTTTACCCTCAGCTTCTTTAGCAAGACAGTGGTCACCTTGGAGGTGTGTTTGGGGTCAATATCATGTTGGAATACTTCCCCGCGGCCCAGTCTCCGAAGGGAGGGGATCATGCTCTGCTTCAGTATGTCACAGTACATGTTGGCATTCATGGTTCCCTCAATGAACTGTAGCTCCCCAGTGCCGGCAGCACTCATGCAGCCCCAGACCATGACACTCCCACCACCATGCTTGACTGTAGTCAAGACACACTTGTCTTTGTACTACTCACCTGGTTGCCTCCACACAGGCTTGACACCATCTGGACCAAATAAGTTTCTCTTGGTCTCATCAGACCATAGGACACGGTTCCAGTCATCCATGTCCTTAGTCTGCTTGTCTTCAGCAAACTGTTTGTGGGCTTTCTTGTGCATCATCTTTAGAAGAGGCTTCCTTCTGGGATGAAAGCCATGCAGACCAATTCAGTGCAGTGTGCGGCGTATTGTCTGAGCACTGACAGGCTGACCCTCCCACCCCTTCAACTTCTGCAGCAATACTGGCAGCACTCATACATCTATTTCCCAAAGACAACCTCTGGATATGACACTGAGCATGTGCACCCAACTTATTTGGTAGAGAATGGCAAGGCCTGTTCTGAGTGGAACTTGTCCTGTTGTTTGGTCTTGGCCATCATGCTGCAGCTCAGTTTCAGGGTCTTGACAATCTTCTTATAGCCTAGGCCAGAGGTCTCAAACTAACGGCCCTCCAGCTGTTGTGAAACTACAAGTCCCATGAGGCATTGCAAGGATGACAGTTACAAGCATGACTCCCACAGGCAGAGGCATGATGGGACTTGTAGTTCTGCAACAGCTGGAGGGCCACCAGTTTGAGACCCCTGGCCTAGGCCATCTTTATGTAGAGCAACAATTCTTTTTTTCAGATCCTCAGAGAGTTCTTTGCCATGAGGTGCCATGTTGAACTTCCAGTGACCAGTATGAGAGAGTGAGGGAGATAATACCAAATTTAACACACCTCTCCCCATTCACACCTGAGACCTTGTAACACTAACGATTCACATGACACCGGGGAGGGAAAATGGCTAATTGGGCCCAATTTGGACATTTTCACTTAGGGGGTGTACTCACTTTTGTTGCCAGCGGTTTAGACATTAATGGCTGTGTGTTGAGTTATTTTGAGGGGACAGCAAATTTACACTGTTATACAAGCTGTACACTCACTACTTTACATTGTAGCAAAGTGTAATTTCTTTAGTGTTGTCACATGAAAAGATATAATAAAATATTTACAAAAATGTGAGGGGTGTACTCACTTTTGTGAGATACTGTATGTGTTAGATAGATAAATGTAAATGGTTTCTGCGTGTGTTATTTTGGAATAAGTAGCTTGTAGCCATCTAATGTTGCTTTCTTTACTAAAGGGAGTGATTTGTAAGGAAGAGTGTGATTTGTTTGGCAGTGTCTTTGCATTGTATGCCTATATGTAGATCACCACACTTTTGTTATGTCTTAGCAAAAGAGCACTTCTCCGGGAATTTCCTCAGTGAAGACTTATTCCTGTGGAAGGGAATTCCTGTGGAAGGGAATTCCACATCCTTGCCGTTCTTACAGTAAAGAACCCTCTACGTAGTTTAAGGTTAAACCTCTTTTCTTCTAATTTTAATGAGTGGCCACGAGTCTTGTTAAACTCTCTTCTGCGAAAAAGTTTTATTTCTATTGTAGGGTAGGTGCGGCCAGACCAGAGTCTTGTAGAGCGGGAGAATTATCGTTTTATCTCTGGAGTTGATCCCCCTTTTAATGCATGCCAATATTCTGTTTGCCTTGTTAGCAGCAGCTTGGCATTGCATGCCATTGCTGAGCCTATCATCTACTAGGACCCCCAGGTCCTTTTCCATCCTAGATTCCCCCAGAGGTTCTCCCCCCAGTGTATAGATTGCATTCATATTTTTGCCAGCCAAATGCATTATTTTACATTTTTCTACATTGAACCTCATTTAGGCATGTAACGTGTATCACAAATGAAGTTTTCATGCGTAGGCACCCCAGCGCGTGTTTACATTTGTATATGTGTATATGAGCGGGTGGGAGAGCCTTAAAAATGTTTGTGGAGGCATGGGATTTTATTTGCTTCGGTGTAACTTTAATTTTTTTACTTAACTGTTTTGTGTGTCCGGTCTCCTCCATCCCCTCTACCCTGTGGCACCCACTATGCTGGTTCCGGGATACATAGTTGGGGGGTGCACTTTACCTGCATATGTGGAAGCAATCGAGCAGCAGCAGAGTCGGCAGAATGCTTGCACCTGACAAGTGAGCTAAATGTAGAAAAAATCTACCTGCCCCGTGCCTGGAAATACATGTCCTGGGCGTTGGGCGATACAGATTGTGCATCCCTGCAACAGTGAATGGGCTGACAAAAGCTCAGGCGCCAGGATGCAATTTCTAGTCCCAATGGCAACCTGGCACCTGGGATTTGTCAAGCCCTGGCCTAGTCCATGATCTAATTGCCATTTATTAGTTTTATAACGGAGTATTTGAAATGTGCAAAACAAAGTATTAAAATTCTAGGAATAGCTTTTATGTTTTGGCTAGAGTAGCTAAGGGTTAGAACTTCTGTCAGGTTTTTATTGAAGTGTCATGGATGGGGAGTTTACTTCTTTATTTTTTCCTGGTGACCATTGTCGCCCTTGAACAAAAAGTGGGAAATCCAAACTTTTACAGTTGTCACCACAACCTGGAGCACAGGAGAAATCCTCTAGTTCAGAGACTTGTATGAGTGACAACTAAGATGAGATTTCCAATGCTTTTTGAAAAGATTTTCACTTCTTTTTGTGTCTCTGGAACAGTGAAATCTCCCTATAGAGAACATTTAGTGGGGTTTTAACTATTCCCTACTGGGAAAAGTTTTGGCTAACAATATAATTTAAAATACACATATAGACTATTGTCAGGTCTCCGAAAGCTGCACTTTTTATTTTCCCTTCCAGAGTGCAGTCGTCATTTAATCACTTGGAGCATCTATAGGGGGTGTTGACACTGGCACTGTGGTGTCTAGTGTCCTTTTGAAAAATCTCTATATGAATGTTATGTATAATAATAGTACATGTTTTTTATTCTCTCAAGACAGGTAAAGGGACAGCTTGTGGGTTAAAGAGCAAGAGTATTTTTCAGAAAAACAAACACAAGCGCATGAAGTGGCCAAACTACATGTGGTTCACTTTTAATTTTAACACAATAGAGCATTATTTATTGTGCCATTTACATATCGGATCCAAAATGCATTTTTTGCAGAGAATTTAGAACTTCACACAGTGCAGTAATAAGATGACACAGCAGGTGGCACTGTGTTGTGGTAAAAATGATCTAGCTGCTACCTAGTTTGTGCTGATCAGAACTTTGCAAAAGAGGTGAACTGAATTAACATATTTTGCCACTTTTTACATTAATTCAAGTGTGATTGCATCCAGGAATAATATCAGTTGCTCAGGTTATTAATATACAGATTTTTCTTCCAAGAAGAATAAGGCATTTTCTGTTACAGTAATAGCAATTTGTGTTTTCAAAAAATGAAGAACAGTTTTGGTAGTCACTGACAATTTGCTTTAATAGCCCTTTGTAGACAATAAAATATCTGCTTGACTAACCAACAACCTTCCTGTGCTTACAAATGTAATGAGGCAGTGGTGCAAAGTGCCACAGTGATGTGCAAAACAAGATAACCTGTGAGGAATAGGGCCAGCTTGGGCCCCAACATCATCAATGGGCTGCACATAATGTTCAGTATACTGTATGTAATGATGCAGACTGTCATAGACTGCTGACTTACTAGAGGGAATGGTCATAAAATGTGAACATGCTATGGGTGTGGTGGGAGGCATTTTGTAAGAGACTGGAAATATATTACATGAGACTGCTAGGGATCACTGCTATTACAGTCCCTTTACATAATCAACACTCACACCGATGACTGCTGGGGTCAAAGGGCCACATGCTGCTGTTAGGTCATAGGTTGGGCACCAGGGCCCTAGTCAGATCAGTAAGAAAAATGTAAAGATGCTTAATTTAAATCTAAAATCATTTGCCTCATCTAGCTTTTGACTGGCACTTGTGGAAGCGTTTGTATGTCTGTAAGCCCCTCCCAGTCAAGGCAGATATCCTCTGCCTAAATGTCTTTAATGGGAACATTATTCAGATGAGTTTAGTTTTATTTCTCTTTACATTTTCATAAAGACCAAGCTATCCAGCATAAGTGATGGTAACAGGGGTTTCGATAAACTATAAGGGTTCATGTGAACTGGTGTTTTAGTCAAACGCTGCATTTTCTTTTCAAATGCGGTTGCATGCAAAGCAAAAATGTAGTGTTTGACAAGAAAGGGTTGTATTTGGCTGCAGTTCATATGCACCTTAACCAATTTTCTACGGGGACACATTTTAACCACTTCAGCCCCAGAAGGATTTACCCCCTTAATGACCAGGCCACTTTTTGCGACACGGCACTGCGTTATTTTTAACTGACAATTGTGTGGGCGTGCAACATTAAAAATTATTTAAATTGTAAACAGTAACCAGTGATTAGGAAGATTAAGGAAAACGATTAATAATAAAAACATAGTGAGCCCTATACTCAGCCCAAAAAGTGTAAACTATATATTTATGTTAAAGGGATATCATCTATTGTCTATATAACAATGTCCCATTCCACATTAAGGCCCAAGGGACTATATGACTGTAAGTCATAAATCCACCGGGTTTCTCGACGTGTGATGTGTCTAAGGTTGTTACCCCCCCAATGTGGAATGTATTTTTCTATGGTTATCACCTGAAATGCTGTGAGTTTAACCCTCAAAAAGTGCCAATGTTTGTACCCCCGTTCCTTGAGTCATCTGGAGATTTTCACACGCCTGTGCATAACTCTCCAGGGTAGAACAAATTTTTGTTGGCTCTGATAAATTTCTTACAAGGTAGACTGTATGGTATGTGTAGAGCAGCAACTGGAAGCCAGCAAAAGACAGTTGCCAGCACATTGTTTTCGGAATGTCCAGGTACTTACCATCCCAGTGGCATACTCACCCTGCAGTGTAATATCCAAAAAATGCATATTTCAAAAAAAGTGTCTCTGAATTAAAATGTTAATTCAGAGCCACTCACATACGAAAGCTCAAGGTTTAGATCGTTGCGGTTAGTCTATTGGACAAAAGATGACAGCCATTCATATATGTTATTTCATATTAAGATGAAATCGTCTATATACAGTGCCTTGAAAAAGTATTAATACCCCTTGAAATTTTCCACATTTTGTCATGTTGCAATTAAAAACTTAAATCTATCTAATTGGGATTTTATATGATAGACCAACACAAAGTGGCACATAATTGTGAAGTGGAAGGAAAATGATAAATGGTTTTCGTAATTTTTTTACAAATAAATATGTGAAAAGCTTGGCGTGCATTTGTATTCAGCCCCCCTGAGTCAATACTTTGTAGAACCACCTTTCCCTGCAAATAAAGCTGCCAGTCTTTTTGGGGATATCTCTACCAGCTTTGCACATCTAAAGAATGATATTTTTGCCCATTCTTCTTTGAAAATAGCTCAAGCTCTGTCAGATTGGATGGAGACCATCTGTGAACAGCAATTTTCAAATCTTGCCACAGATTCTCAATTGAATTTAGGTCTGGACTTTGACTGGGCCATTCTAACACATAAATATGCTTTGATCTAAACTAGAGCTGCACGATTAATCGTCAAGAATCGTTATCACAATTTTCTTCCCATTGCGATCTTGACTAAATTGTTTCACGATTCTTGCTATGCAAAGTATTCTCTCTGCTCTTCTGAAACCACAGCCATCAAAAGAAAGGAAAAAAAGGGGAAAAACCGGGCAGTCTGCCAAGAATCACAACATTCTTTAGACCCCTTTCACAATGAGCCTCAGCTGCAAACCCAGTGTGAAAGCCTGAGTGCTTTCACACTGGGGCGCTGTGCTGGCAGGGCGTCACAAAAAGTCCTGTCAGAAGCTTCTTTGTAGGGGTGGAGGAGTGGTGAATACACCGCTCCTTCACCGCTCCTGCCCATTGAAAACAATGGGGCAGTGTCGTGATACCGCCGGCAAAGCGCTGCTGCAGTGGCGTTTTGCAGGCGGATTAAACCCCTTTTCGGCTGCTAGCAGGGTGGTTAAAACTGCCCCACTAGCAGCCAAATAGCGCCGCTAAAACGCCAGTAAAGCGGCGCTATACCGATGACGCCCGTGGGCAGCTCAGTGTGAAAGGGGTCTTATCAGTTGAACTAAGTATAAACATTGTAACCATTTGTCAATGGAATAGACTTTGTGTGTAAATGAAAAAGGTTTAACCGCTTAAACACTAAACCTTTTTCTGACATTTGTTGGTTTCAAGTTAAAATTATTTTTTTTTTTGCTAGAAATTACTTAGAACCCCCAAACATTATATATATTTTTTTAGTAGACACCCTAGAGAATAAAAACGTCAGCTTTACCCCGTGTTGTGTTCCTGTGCATGTCCATACACTTTGTATTTTTATGGCTCATTGACAGTTGCACTTTGTGAGTACACACTTTTATTAATTTTTTACTATTAAATTATCATTGGTAATGCACTAGGTGTGCGCGCCTTCCATTTTTTTTTTCTTGTAGTTTCCATCGGATTACCCCATCTGAGGAAGGCAGCATCCACCCAGTCTTGGGATACCATTTTACCATTGCACATGGCATTGGTACTATTATTGTTTGTTTGTTTAATAAGTGTGTTTATTTACTTTTTTTACCACTTTGCGGATTACTGGCCAGATTAATAATAGCTTCTTTAATGTATACTGAATTAGTGCACTTTTGTTATACAATTGTGGTACCTTTCTATTTTTGAGCTATATTCTATGCAAACACAGGCGTAATCCTCTTGAGCACAACAAGGGATAGTATATTTTATTTTTTCTTTCACAAGACATAACTAATCAGTTGCTGTGGATTGTTGAACTTTGCATAGCAACATTGCACCTTGCACTATCTTGTTTGATAAGCCTCTTTAAAGTAAACGTTCTTGTATTATGATGATAATTTACAATTAATTTATTGTTTAAAAAAAAAAGTCTTGCATTTTTAGAAATCAGAGCTTCCCTCCTATTAGTTCTGTTGTTATTGTTATGTCTGTTAGCTGGATAGATACTATGCAATTATTTTTGTTTCTGATTATAAAATAATTACATCAATGGGTATCGGCCTCCAGCCAGAAATGTGTGAACAATTAAAAGCTGAGAGCCTATTTGTGCAGAGATAATAAAGATCTCATTGAATAAGGTAAGTGGTACATTGAGATAAAATGGCTTTACATGATTCATTGAATAGCGATAATGTTGTTGCCAGGGATTGTTTCCTGTCGCCATGAGTTTAGCACAGCTTCTTCCACTTTGTTCTGCCTTCAGCACAGAGCTCCAGTCAGCTGCACCTGAATCTGACAAGATACTGAGAGATTACAGTACATCTGTGCTTATCTGTCTTTTGTACTTGCTGGCTCTCACAGATAGCTGTGCTTCCTTAGAAAATAGAAGATTCTGGGGAAGAGAGGTGATCAGAGGAAAACAATGATTCATAGAAGCAAGCATAGCCAGGAGAACACAGAGGGCTTTCATACCCACATGTTTATTTAGTACAAAATTAAAATGATCATGGAAGCCAAGCTGCTTTCATTTTATAGACGCCTTTATATACTGTGAGATTGGGGTGGTTAAACTCAAGTGGTAGATGCATTTACAATGAGTTATGCCAGACCAACACTGTATTTTTAACATAACTTTGGCCTCCCGGCTCTCTTGTTGCAGCTTTACTGCTCCGAGTAACTCTGCAGGGTCTTCCTGACCATCAAACACACCCCAGTGTTTATGTGCAGACTCTGTATCTTAGCTCTGTGTCTTTCCTCAAAGCTCCCTTGCTGAGCTTGTCCCTCCTTGACTCTGTCTCAAGCTTCGGCCTTGGTCTGAAGCAAGCACACACCTGAGCCATTGGTGTGCCTGCTTCTCCCAAAATCATCCTGCTACAATAATGAGAACGTTTTACACTAAATCAAAATTGGCAGATGGCTTTAACCTCTGTCAAGCAGCTTTAAAACTATTTGGGAAATTTGATAACCGATTTTTCCAGTAGTAGTTCCCTTTAAAAATATCCCCACTTAATAAAGGCTAGCATTTGCACCAGTTTCGGTAACAGTACTAATGCATGCAACAAAATTATTTATTTCTTACTATCTCCACTTTTGAGAACCTGTCGCTGTGTCTGGGACAAATTCTTACAGAATTGCAGCTAGTTAACAGATTAGGAAACTGAATGTAACAAAGACCAGGCTTCAGCTGGCCACAACAGACGCCAGTGCTCAGAGTTGGGCATAGCTATACTGGGAAGCTGTGACAGCAGTGTGTTCTGCCTGTCACTGATCCTACCAACTACGGTGCCTGCAGTCTACTCTTGCCGTTTGTGTGTGTGTCTTGTCTGTGCGCCTTCTGTATCCCCTGGATGCCCCCCAATCCCTGCTGCTGTTCCTCCCCACCTGTACTGGCAAAGACAGTGGGTTGTGGCATATGGGAACACAGTAGGGATAGTAAACTGTATGTCCCTTCACTTTTCTGAATGAACATAGCCACCAGTTTGTGAATAAACACAGAAGTGCTCAGTATTGATCACTTCCATGTTCAGTAGTAAGTGCTGGGCAGCAGAGGAGGAGATTGAGGACTCGGTCCTCGATCTCTTGCTCCAACTCAAAGTGAAACATCAGGGGTCTGTTTAGACCTCTGATATTTCCCCAAAGCCTCCTGGTGACATTACTGACAGAAAAATAAATAAAACTTGAAATTAACCTAAGCCTCCCACTTTCACATGTACAGTTGTGCTCATAAGTTTACATACCCTATCAGAATTTATGATTTCTTGGCCATTTTTCAGAGAATATGAATGATAACACAAAAACTTTTTTTTCACTCATGGTTAGTGCTTGGCTGAAGCCATTTATTATCAATCAACTGTTTTTTACTCTTTTTTAAATCATAATGACAACACAAACTACCCAAATGACCATGATCAAAAGTTTACATACCCCAGTTCTTAACACCGTGTATTGCCCCCTTTAACATCAATGACAGCTTGAAGTCTTTTGTGGTATTTGTGAATGAGGCTCTTTATCTTCTCAGATGCCCAATCCTCTTGGCAAAAAGCCTCCAGTTCCTGTAAATTCTTGGGCTGTCTTGCATGAACTGCACATTTCAGATCTCCCCAGAGGGGCTCATTGATAGTGAGGTCAGGAGACTGAGATGGCCACTTATTCTGCTGTAGTCAATGACAGGTCGACTTGGCCTTGTGTTTTGGATCATTGTCATGTTGGAATGCAAATGTTCCTACAGTATTTTTTGATAACATACTACATTCATCTTGCCATTAATTTTGACAAAATTTCCTGTGCCTTTGTAGCTCACATATCCCCAAAACATCAGCGATCCACCTCCATGTTTCACAGTACTTTCATCATTCATCTTGTTGACTCCTCTCCAAATGTAGTGTTTATGGCTGTGGCCAAAAAGCTCAATTTTGGTCTTATTACTCCAAATGACTTTGTGCTAGAAGGTTTGAGGCTTGTCTCTGTGCTGTTTGGCATTTTGTAAACTGGATATTTTGTAGCATTAACGTAGTAATGGCTTTCTTCTGGTGACTCAACCATGCAGCCCATCTTTCTTCAAGTGTCTCCTTATTGTGCATCTTGAAACAGCCACACGACATGTTTTCAGAGTACTGCATTTCACCTGAAGTTATTTGTGAGTTTTTCTTTGCATCCCAAACAATTTTCCTGGCAGTTGTTGCTGAAATTTGGTCTACCTGACCGTGGTTTGGTTTCAACAGAACCCCTCATTTTCCACTTTTTGATTAGAGATTGAACACTGCTGATTAGCATTCTCAATTCCTTGGATATTTTTTTATATCCCTTTCCTGTTTTATACACTTTAACTACCCTTCCCTGCAGATCCTTTGACAATTCTTTTGCTTTCCCTATGACTCAGAATCCAGAAACGTCAGTGCAGCACTGGATGAAAGATGCAAGGGTCTGTCAGGAGTCCAGAAACTCATTGACCTTTTATACACACACACATTAATTACAAGCAAACAGATCACAGATCTATATATAGATATATATACACACACACATATGAACTACACACATTAGTGCACCTACATACTAAGGTCCATTCACACCAGCAGACAAGTGTTAAGTTGCACATAACACATGCACACTGGTGTACGTTATACATGTGCGCTGCAGTGTGTTGTTAAAACACATCACAATGCTTTACTGTTTTCAATAAACTTGTTTTAAAATTATATTAATTCAACTCTATGTGCAGCAGCATGTTGGATCAGTTGTTGCTTCAAACATATGGGGTAAAGCAACCTCTAGGATTTTAGAATAAGTTGCTTATTTACAGTTTAGCTTATCTTCGGTGTTCCAGTTTCACAATCAGGCACAATTTAACATTTAAAAACATTTGTTATTAACTAACTCTTTACAGTTTTATCTCTTAGATTTAGTATGAATTGTGTAAATGGTGTTATATTTTTGTTATTTATATTTGGTGTATTTTTTGAAAAATATTGTTTTGATAAACATTTGCACAACTAGTGTGGTATGTACAATATAAGTAGCATCCTTTTATTCTACCAGTCCTGTGCTTTTCAGAAATGTATTGTTTGCTGTGGTATTTTACCAATGTTCAAAGTGGTAAGTAAAAAATTGTGAAACAATGATTAAAAAAAAATTAGGTTAAATGTGAACTGCAGGACAAAGTATCTAAATTTGATTTGGCATTACATTACTGTACAGCAGAGCTAAGAAAGCAAGAGAGAAACAGCACAAGCTGTCAAGAAGTTGTGCTGCAGTGCAAAGGGCATACTGATGGAAGAAAGCAGAGTGACACAGAGATGAGCTTATCAGCGTACAGGGTGGGGTGGGGAAGGGACCTGTTGATGAAAGTGAAACTGCAGCATAGAAATATATGAGGTTCCTTTTCTTGATAGACAGGATAATGCTATGTAGCAGAGTGTAAATATCAAGGTTCGATAGACAGAAATCCTTTAATAGATAAAAGTCATCTTATATACACTGATCAGCCATAACGTATTGATCACTGACAGGTTAAAGTGTTACGAAACCCACAACCGCAAAATCAGTCTGTATATGCAGTAGAGCAAGCTTGTTATACTCACTGAAATCTAGGGGGCATAATCCTCCTTGTGTAGAAAGGCTGTTTGATCCTGTCCTCTCTGATCCTCCCCTTCTTCCACTGTCCCCAATCCATCTGATCGTACAGAGCCTTTGGAGTCACTCTGCACATGCTCAGTTTGGTGTGTATTGCTAGAGAGGTTTTTGTTTTTTTTTTCTTGGGAGGGTGCATGTGATCAGCACAGGGCCAAACCGCACTGTCCAGAAAGAGGGTCAGGGGTCATGCAGCCCCATAGGGCAGTTAGAGGAGAATGAAAACTCCTCCTACAAGCTTTAGCCAGGCACTGATAGAAGTCACAAGGCTGCAAGTGAACATGTTGTTCCTGAACTTTGAGTTGAAAGCAGAAAATGGGCACCACAATTTGTTGTGTATGGGGCTCCATAGCCACAGACCCATCAGGATGTCCATACTGATTCATGTCCACAGCTAGAAGCACCTACAAGCATGTGAGCATCAGAACTGGACCATGGAGCAACGAAAAAAGGTTGCCCCTTCTTTTGAATCACATTTTCTTTTACATCATGTGGATGGCTGGGTGCATCTGTGTCACTTACTTGGAGAAGAGATGGCACCGGGATGTAGTATGGGAAGAAGGCAAGCCAGTAGAGGCAGTGTGATGATTTGGGCTATGTGTTACTAGGAAACTTTTGATCCTGCCATTCATGTGGATGTTACGCAACACGTACCACATAATTGGTATTCCTTGATGGCAGTGGCCTCTTTCAGCAGGATATTGTGCCCTGCTACACTGCAAAAATGATGCAAGAATGGTATGAAGGACACCACAATGAGTTTGAAGTGTTGACTTGGTCTCCAAATTCTCCATGTATCCATCAAATGGAGAATCTGTGGGATGTGCTGGAAAAACAAGTCCATTCCATGGAGGTTCCACCTCGCAACTTACTGGACTTAAAGAATCTTCTACTGATGGTTTGGTGCCGAATACCACAGTATACCATCAGAAGTCTGGCGGGGTTCATGCCTTAAAGGGTCAGGGCTGTTTTGGCAGCAAAAGTGGAACCTACTTAATATTAGGTGGGAAGTCATAACGTTGGTCCGTGTATGTATTTCATTATTGATTTTAGCTGCTTGCCTGAAGTTCAGCTAAACAAGACCACATTGATATCTGTGGCTATAGGCATAGTGGAGTAATTCATTTTCAATATTTACAGCAAAACACTTTAATTTTCTCATTGTAGCTTATTTTGCCCCCACCCCACAAACACACACACACTTTCCCAACAGTGACCTGGCAGGTTGACAGTCTGTGAGGCCTTGATTTAAAGCGTATCTAGTGGTCCATAGGCTGGCCACTATTCTGCATTGAAGCGAGTCTGTCATTTTAAACTTTTAAAAATGAAATCCCTGACAAGAGCAGACACCAGGTGACATATGCTTCATTAAGAGTCCAAACATAAGAACAAGTTGTGTGCTGCAGATTTTGTAGGGGTCACTGGATGTACTGGTTCTGGTTTGGTAGCAGTCCACAACATGACGGGAACCACTTAGAAACAGAGAAAGAACCCAGAGTTGAGAATCCACATAAAATACAGTTCAATGAGATACCGCCCCAAATGACCCCTTTTTGGAAAGTAGACAGTCCAAGGTATTTAGTAGGGATGAACCCAGGTTCGGTTCCCGGCAGAACATGCAAACAGGAAAAAAAATTGTGCGAACACCTTTAAAGTCTATGGGACTCAAACGTGAAAATCTAAAGTGCTAATTTTAAAGGCTAATATGCAAGTTATTGTCATAAAAAGTGTTGGAGACCTGGGTCCTGCCCCAGGGGACATGTATCAATGCAAAAAAAAGTTTTAAAAACGTTCGCTTTTTCGGGAGCAGTGATTTTAATAATGCTTAAAGTGAAACAATAAAAGTGAAATATTCCTTTAAATATCATGCCTGAGGGGTGACTATAGTATGCTTGTAAAGTGGCGCATTATTCCCATGTTTAGAACAGTCCCTGCACAAAATGACATTTCTAAAGGAATAAAAGTAATTTAAAACTGATTGTGGCTGTAATGTAATGTCGGGTCCCGGCAATATAGATGAAAATCATTGAGAAACACGGCATGGGTCGCGCCCCCCCCCCCCCCAGCCCATTACCAGGTTCTTTTGGGTCTGGTATGGATATTAAGGGGAACCCCGCACCAAATTACAAAAAAAAAGGCCCTATATATTCTGAACAGCAGTATACAGGTGGTCCCAGGGTTACAAACATGATAGGGACTGTGGGTTTGTTCTGAAGTTGAATCTGTTTGTAATTTGGAACAGGTACATTTTTAAAGTGTAGCTCCAGCCAAAAAATCTATTTTTAAGCTTTTTGGATAACATAGGGAAGGGTTATCACCCCTGTAACATTTGTTTTGCTGTCTGTGCCCCTGTTCAGAAGATTTCACCTCATTTTCTGTCCCAATGACAATTGGATTTTGAAAATTTTGGGTTATTAGGGAAACTAGGATTGGTGATAAAATAAAGCATCAGTGGAGACACCTTTTTCCCATATTAACTCTTACAGGAGAAAATTTTCCCTTCCTAGGGGTAGATTTCCTCTCACTTCCTGCTGTCTCCCTCCGTTTGTAAGTAGGAGTGGTTTGTAAGTCGGATGTTTGAAAATAGGGGACCGCCTGTATATACTATACGGCCTGCCCTATACACTCTGCGGAAAATTGGGCCTTAAGTGTTGGTGGTACCAGAACACTGTAAACCCTCACAGTTACTCTTGGTGGGTGCTGGAACGGGCTCTGCTGTGAAATATTATATCAAGAATTGTAATTACATGCCCCTGTTAAACGGGCAGAAAAATTGGGCCTTAGGCGGTGGTGGTGGCACAACACTGTAAAGCCTCACAGATACTCTTGTTGCGCGCAGGAATGGGCCCTGCTGTGAAATATTACAGCAAAAATTGTAATTACGTGCTCCTGTTAAACAGGGCAGACAAATTGGGCCTTAGGCGGTGGTGGTGGTGGCACAACACTGTAAAGCCTCACAGATATTCTTGTTGAGCACAGGAACGTGCCCTGCTGTGAAATATTAGATCAAAAATTGTAATTACGCGCCCCTGTTAAACAGGGGCAGAAAAATTGGGCCTTAGGTGGTGGTGGTGGCACAACACTGTAAAGCCTCACAGATACTTTTGTTGAGTGCAGGAACGGGCCCTGCTGTGAAATATTAGAGCAAAAATTATAATTACATGCCCCTGCTGAAAAATTGGGCCTTAGGCGGTGGTGGTGGTGGCGGCACAACACTTTAAAGCCTCACAGATACTCTTGTTGAGCGCAGGAACGAGCTCTGCTGTTAAATATTTGATCAAAAATTGTAATTACATGCCCCTGTTAAACAGGGGCAGAGAAATTGGGCCTTAGGTGGTGGTGGTGCCCTGAACCAAAAATATTCTTAGAAGCTGCCATCATGAAGATTGAGGAGGAATAGGATAGTCACTCAGCATATGCAGTCTTCAAGGGATCCCACATACATAGAAAAATCAATCGGTTACATCAGCATCAGGTGCTTGGTAGCTAGTGATCCAAGACTGATTCATTTTTATGAATGTCAGCCGATCAACAGAGTCTGTGGACAGGCGCACTCTGTGATCGGTTACAAAGCCTCCAGCAGCACTGAATGTGCATTCAGAAAGAACGCTGGATGCAGGACAGGCCAGTAGCTCAATTGCATATTGAGCAAGCTCTGGCCAGTGGTCCATCCTCAAGACCCGGTAACCCAGTGGATGTTCTGTTGAAAAGGTCTCCAAGTCTGATCTTGCCCCTAGATATTCCTGCACCATGTAATTCAGATGCTGGCGATGGTTGCTGGAACCGATCAGACCTTGGCGCTGAGGACTGAAGAATTGTCTGAAGGCATCGGTCTGTCGGCCACCTTCTCCACCGCTCTTTCTGTGACTGAACGAAGCCTCAGCAAAACATTGTCCAGCACTAGGAAATTGTAACCTCCCAGGCTCTGGAAACGCATTGCACAAACCTTTCTGCAAGGCCTCCCGAAGATGTTTCATCCTCTGCTCCCTCTGCGAAGGCTGGATAAGTTCTGCAACCTTACCCTTGTAATGTGAATCAAGAAGGGTTGCTAGCCAGTAATGATCCCTCTCCTTGATACCACAAATCCTAGGGTCCTTTTGCAGGCTTTGCAGGATCAGGGAGGCCATGCAGCGTAAGTTTGCAGAGACATTCGATCCTGAGTCCTCTGGGTCACTAAAGATCACATGATCCTCAACACCTCCCAGCCACGTACAACTCCATGGGTTTCTGGGGGCTGAAAACGATCCCTTGAAGACTGCTGCTGATGCTGAGTGTCATCCTCCACCTCCATGCTGACACAATCCTCCTCTTCTTCTTCCTGTGTGATCGGCGGGCCTGCAGGAATACTATCTGGATAAAGGGGGCCTTGAGAGGTAAGGAAGTCCTCCTCTTCCTCTGCCCTGTCCATTATTCCACGAAGCGTGTGCTCCAACAGGAAGACAAGAGGGACATTATCATTAATGCATGCACTGTCACTGCTCACTATCCTCGTGGCCTCCTCAAATGGTGACAGGTCAGTGCATGCATCCTTGATCAGTAGCCACTGGCGTGGCAAAAAAAAGCCAAGCTCCCCTGATCCTGTCCTGGTGCCATACCCACACAGGTACTTGTACTTAATTTTTATTTTTGCTTTCCATTATATGACCGGTGGAAATTACCACAGACTTTCCTGGCCTGCCTCAGGAGATCATGTAAGCGCAGGTGCCTGCTCAAGTACCGCTGCACTACCAAATTCAGGACATGAGCCAAACAGGGAACATGGGTCAAGTGTCCCTGTCAGAGGGCGGAGAGAAGGTTGGTGCCATTGTCGCATACAACCATTCCTGGCTGAAGCTGGCGTGGCATCGACCACCTCTGAGCCTGCCCCTACAAAGCTGCCAGAATCTCTGCCCCAGTGTGGCTCCTGTCCCCTAAGCAGACCAACTCAAGCACCATATGGCATCTTTTTGCCTCAGTGCTTGCGTAGCCCCTTGAACATCTACAAAGCACCGCTGGTTCAGAGGAAAAATCTGCAGAGGAAGAGGCCATAGAGGAAGAAGAAGAGGAGGGGGTGGAGGAGAGAGTCGTGGCAGAATCACCACTACTAGCATTTTGGAGGCGTGGTGGCGGAACAAGCTCCAACAATACTGAACCCTGTCCAGCATCCTTCCCAGCTGCCAGCAGAGTTACCCAGTGCACCGTAAAAGAAAGGTAACGTCCCTGTCCATGCCTGTTGGACCATGAGTCAGCGATAATATGCACCTTACTGCTGACCGCCCTGTCCAACGAGGCCAAGACATTGCCTTCCACATGCTGGTAGAGAGCCGGAATGGCCTTCCATGAAAAGAAATGGCATTTGGGAACCTGCCACTGAGGTACCGCACATTCCACAAATTCACGAAAGGGGGCAGAGTCTACCAGCTGAAAAGGCAGCAGTTGCAGTGCTAGCAATTTGGCCAAGCTAGCATTCAGATGCTCAGCATGTGGATTGCTGGGACCGAATTTCTTTCGATGGTTTAGCAACTGGGGTAGGGAATTTTGCCTGTTAAAATCGGATGTTGGTGTACCGCTAGAAGATTGGCCGCAAGTACTTGGGACACCTATTTCTATACCTTCATTCCTCTCAGTGCAGGTTTCTGAGAGGACTGGAGGTATAGTGGGGTTGGAGATCCCAGCTGATGAGGAGCAAGGAGAGGTCCGCCTTGTTCTTTGATGTGGGTTTTTTAAGTGCTGTTGCCAACAGACTGCATGGGAGGTCGTCATATGTCTGGTCAAGCATGTGGTGCCGAAGCGGCTGCTGTTTTGCCCACGCTTGATACGCTTCAGACATATGTTGCAAACAGCAGTGGTGCGATCTGCTGCACACATGTCAAAAAAGGCCCACACCAAATAACTTTTCAAAATATGTAGGGAGTCAGCAGTGCCCTGCACCTGCTTAGCTCTGCGGTGTGATGCAGTAGGTTGGCTGCCCTTAAGCTGCCCCCTGGAGGACATCCTGCCTCATTGGAGATCTTCCTCCTCCTCCTCTCTTCTATCAGGCGCCCAAGTAGAGTCAGTGACCTCATTATCCCCTCCCTCCTCGTCACTGGAGCAAACTTGGCAGTATGCTGCAGCTGGGGGAACATGACTGCCAGTTTCTTGACCTTCTTGGGCACCCCCTCTCTAGGCTCACGTTACTCCCTTCCTCAATTTGGGTACCATCATCAGAGCCTTCAAATTGCTGCACATCCTCCTACAGCATGTAGGAGACTGTGGTCGAATAGTTCAGGGGACTCCTCCGTGCATGATGGTGGGGCTAGGGAAGGAGTGACTGTTGACATTGAGCCGATGGAATAGGCCGCTTTGGTGGCTGCATTGGCAGGCAAACTACTCTGAGCCTGGGTGACAGAGGATGAGGAGGATGAGAGCCTGCTTGCCCTCTTTTAGTGGCCTGTGAGCGTCTGCCTCTCCTTGGTGGCCTTCTGGACATGCTGTAAATGTTGTTTAGCAAAACCACACTACACTGTATTGTGAAAAGTAGTAGCAACTGCTCTAGGGGTGCACGGTACTGTGTACACCAACAGAAGTGTGATAACAACTATGGGTGTACTGTATGTATTGTGTACTGTGTACACCACCAGAAAGGTAGTAGCAACTGCACTATGGGTGCACGGTACTGTGTACACCAACAGAAGTGTAATAACAACTATGGGAGCACTGTATGTATTGTGTACTGTGTACACAACCAGCAAAGTAGTAGCAACTGCACTATGGGTGCACGGTACACAACTATGGGTGCACTGTATGTATTGTTTACTGTGTACACCACCAGAAAAGTAGTAGCAACTGCACTAGGGGTGCACGGTACTGTGTACACCAACAGAAGTGTAATAACAACTATGGGTGCACTGTATGTATTGTGTACACCACCAGAAAAGTAGTAGCAACTGCACTAGGGGTGAACGGTATTGTGTACACCACCAAAAGTCTAATAGCAACTAGAAGAAGAGGAAAGGGCTATGATGTATAAGGCCCCTTTCACACTAGGGCGACATTGGTGGTAAAACTGCGTTTTTTTTAGCGCAGCTTTACCGTCGTTTTAGCGGCGGTATTCTGCCGCTAGCGGCCAAGAAAGGGTTAAAACCACCGCAAAGCGCTGCTGCAGCGGCACTTTGCCGGCGGTATAGTCACGCTGCCCCATTGATTTCAATGGGCAGGAGCGGTATACACACCGCTCCTTCACCGCTCCAAAGATGCTGCTAGCAGGACTTTTTTTACCGCCCTGCCAGCGCACCGCTGCAGTGTGAAAGCCCTCGGGGCTTTCACACTGGAGAGGCAGCAGCGGCTGTTTCAGGGCGCTTTGCAGGCGCTATTTTTAGCGCTGTAGCACCTGCAAAGTGCGCCAGTGTGAAAGGAGTCTAACAGAGGAAAGAAATTGACTCCTCCTAAAGAAGTCAAACTTTATACCAAGTTTAAAAGCACTTTGTATGTAAATACAACATTCATTTGTGAATGGAAAAATCGCTGTAAACAAGCATTTAAAAGCATTTAAAATACTTGATATTTCTATGCGCTCACCTGCAATTTCTCATGCTGGCAACACGGTCTCTTTCTGAAGTTCTGATTCCTTGGTTTACTTCACCAGTCCCATTTTGTACAGAGTGATGCCGTGTACACACGACCGGACTTTTCGACCGGACTGGTCCGATGGAACGGATCCGTCGGACAATCCCACCATGTGTGGGCTTCATTGGACCTTCAGCGGACTTTTTCTGTCGAAAATCAGACGGACTTTAGATTTGGAATATGTTTCAAATCTTTCCGATGGACTTGAGTCCGGTCGAAAAATCCGTTCGTCTGTATGCTAGTCCGATGGACAAAAAAGGACGCAAGGGCAGCTATTGGCTACTGGCTATGAACTTCCTTATTCTAGTCCCTTCGTATATCATCACGTTCAAACGAACGGACTTTCAAACGGACTTTACTCCGTTCGTGTGTGGTCCGGTCATTCAAAAGTCCATCGTAACTCCGTTGAAAGTCCGTCGGAAAGACCATCGGACCTTTGATGCTGAAAAGTCTGCTCGTGTGTACGCGGCATTAGACATATAAGAGATAAATTAGATGTGCAGTCATGATCCACGCACCAGAATTAGTGTCTCCATAAACAAACCCTCAGTGGAACATTCCTGATTATGAATATGAAGAGTGGTGGATGAGTCAAATACAAATATCTGGTATTGGTTTATCTAAAAGGAAGCAACAGATATCGGACAAGGTTTTCTAACCCATCGGATTGTTACTCACTGTTAGTCAGCATTTTCTGAGGTACTTCTAAACATGTGATAGTTCCCCAGTTTGACCGAAAACTGCCAGTGCTACCCCCAAAAGGAACAGCTATTAATGTACAAAGGTTATTTCTCCAATCAGTGCAGGGCAGCCAGGCACAAAACTTTCATTCATCCATTCATTCACTTTCAGTAAACAGTCTAGGGGTGTCTTTTTGTACATTTGATGGAAGAACTTAGGAGGGGATCTGGAGGATAGATACTTTGCTACAATGTAAAGTAGTGAGTGTACAGCTTGTATAACAGTGTAAATTTGCTGTCCCTTCAAAATAACTCAACACACAGCCATTAATGTCTAAACCGCTGGCAACAAAAGTGAGTACACCTGTAAGTGAAAATGTTCAAATTGGGCCCAATTAGCTATTTTCCATCCCTGATGTTAGTGTTACAAGGTCTCAGGTGTGAATGGGGAGCAGGTGTGGTAAATTTGATGTTATCGCTCTCACTCTCTCATACTGGTCACTGGAAGTTCAACATGGCACCTGTATAAATATATTTATATATATATTAAGTACACTGCAGCCAACTGAATAACCTGCCTGCCTGAAGTATATTAGAAAAAGTACACCAGGAATGGCCTGCAGTCAGATATAGCTAAACTGGATGCAGTGGATATATATATATATATATATATATATATATATATATATATATATATATATAGATAGATATATATACACACACACACACGAGACTGTCTGTGTGTGTGTGTGTATATATATATATATATATATATATATATATATATACAAAATATACACTTGCAGCTAACTGAATAACCTGCCTGTCTGCCTGCTCAATCTACATGACACTCTCTCCATCCACGCCAACAACACACGCTGCCTTTGGCCAATTATGGCTCTCTTAGCTGAGGGCGCTGGGATTGGCCAAAGCATGCAGGTCATGGTGCATGCTTTGGCCAATCATCATACAGCAATGCACTGCACTCCCGCAGTGCATTATGGGGCGTTACGCGGCGCTCGAATTTGGCGCAAACGGCCCATAATGTTCGGTTTTCAGCGAACAGCCAATGTTCGAGTCAAACTCATGTTGGACCTGAACATAAAGCTCATCCCTAGTATTTAGTAAGAGGCATGACAAGTTTTTTGAAGTTGTAATTTTTTCCCATAATTCTTTGGAAAATGAAGAAATTAATTTTTTTTTAATTATATATTTTCACAGAAATGTCATATTAACAAGTTATTTCTCACACACGGCATAGGCATACTTGCAACTAAACACTAAAACACATTCTGCTACTCATCCATAGTATGGCGATACCACGTGCATGAGACTTTTTCATAGCCAGGCCACATAGAGAAGAGCAACATCCAAGGATGTTATAAACCTTAAGACTAGATCTTATTCTGACCCTTTTTGTTTACAAGTAAAAATTTGTATTTGTGCTAGAAAATGACCCCAAAACATTATATATTTTTGTTGCAGAGGCCCTAGAGAATAAAATGGTGGGTTTTGCAAATTTTTATATCACACGGTATTTGCGCAGCAGTTTCTCGAACTTCAGCTCAGTTTTTCAGCTGAATCTGGGGTCACGGGGTACAGATATAAGTGCACTCCTGTGACCTAGATGAGAAGTATGGCCAAACAAGCATTGGCCTTACTTCTCCTTAGCGTTTAATCTTAGAACCTTGAGTACCAGAGGCAACAGCCAATTTACTGACAAAGCTGTAGTGAGTGCATTTTTACCAAAGGACTAATTTATTTTAAAAAAATATAGGTATGATGGCGTGGTCTATTTATTTTCTTCAATTATTATAGCTATTAAACTAAGTTGACATGAACATATAAGGAATAAGCTAAGCAGTGCATCCAATTAGAAATAAATAATCCTACATTTAAATGTTGTCATATAAAACAATAAAGCTGTCGAAGAAGCATGTAAACTGCTAGAGAAAAAAGGGCTGCAAATATTCATAATTCCTTGGCAGCACCAAAGGCAAATAAATGGAAAACTCAATAACCCATTGATGTATTTATGTATACTAAATTATGTTTTGTGAAAGCAGGTTCTTTCTAAATGCTGCTACTAATTGCTTTTGTTTTTTTACATTATGTTTCTAATCATAACATTTTTAGTTTGCCTTCTATTCCTTGTATTCAGAATATGTCGTACAAATAAGCAGCCATAGTCTGTCTGGACTGGCACTGGCAAAACCAGCTGCAATTCAGGAAGGTTATTTAACCCTGCCATACTGTTTTAGGCAGCACAGGGAAAATAAATGGGGTACCCAATGAAAGCAAAAACAGAAAAACACTGCGCTAAGCTAGTACATAAAGTAGCTACATACAATGTGACAAACCATGATGAGAAATATAAATATAAACTGTAGCGCATAAACGTGATAAATATTCTTCATAAGACACCTCAATGGTGTGAACCAAGTGTGGTAGATATCTAAACAAATGAAGTGAGGGTGAAAGTAAAGTCCATATGAATGAACTTAAAACACAGAAATGTCTCTAAACAAATGTGAACAAGGAAAATCACTGGCTGTGAAAGTGTTCGTGATGTAAAACTGAAGACTGAGTTGGTCAACACATGGATGCGGCTTCCCCCTAGGACTGCAACAATTCAAAACAGTAGTAAGCTTGGACTCTTACCAGATCCTGTGGACTCCCCTGTCGTATGACATGGAGTCATGTAAGCATTTCGCCACTCCGGGCATGTAGATCGATATCCAGATCGTCAAGGGTCATAGATGTCGATTCTCCAGGTCCTCCCAGGGTCATCAGACGAATCCTTGTGATGGATATGAACGGAGTTCTGGCGACTGAGGTATATAGTATGTAGCAATAGTAATGTACTATGGAGAAGCTCTTCTTTTCTTTCTACATATGATCGGGAGAGGAGTAATATAGCCCATCCTTGCTACATACATACATGACTCCATGTCATACGACAGGGGAGTCCACAGGATCTGGTAAGAGTCCAAGCTTACTACTGTTTTGAATTGTTGCAGTCCTAAGGGGAAGCCGCATCCATGTGTTGACCAACCCAGTCTTCAGTTTTACATCACGAACACTTTCACAGCCAGCGATTTTCCTTATTCACATTTGTTTAGAGACATTTCTGTGTTTTAAGTTCATTCATATGGACTTTACTTTCACCCTCACTTCATTTGTTTAGATATCTACCACACTTGGTTCACACCATTGAGGTGTCTTGTGAAGAATATTTATCACGTTTATGCGCTACATTTTATACCCAATGAAAGGTCTCAGTGCCTTCTATTCAGATGTTTGAATTAAATATGTGTACATCCATATTATCCTTTTGATAAATTCTGTTATACAATGGCAATGCCACTAATCTCTGTTGTAATGAAAAGAACCTGCCAGAAGAATATTCAGAATCTTCTTGGAGTTTTAGAATCGTGGTCCCCTTCTGAGCTCTGTGGTTCTTCTACCAGCCCTATGGCACTTCATCACACAATATTGACATAGTGGTCAGCGGATCAAATCACTGAGCACAGTGGGGAACCAAGAACTGAACACCCATGCGATCTGATTCTGGTGCGGACCAAAAAAAGGGTCCTGTTTAAGTATGGTCCGAATGTGATGCAATATCAGCCATACTATCTATATGGCTGAAATCGCATCGCACGGACTTTGTATGTGATTTGCACTGCAGTGTGAATCGCATGTGAGCTGATTATTAATTATGAAACCACTCCCATTAGAACCACTCAGCCCAGAGGAACAAACAGGGATTTCTTCATAAGAACAAAGGGTAGGAAACAGCCACACAGTTTGTTATAAGGGGAATGTTTTTTTTTCTCAACAAAAGTGGAGTTACGCTTTAACCACTTGGCGACCAGGTGCCGTCATTATACTGCAGCAGGTCGGCACAATCCCGTGAACTGTTATAGCTATACGTCGGTCCCTTTAGGCGGGATAGCAGGTGCGAGCGCCGCTGTACATCGGGGATGCCGATGCTCGTGATCGGCGGTCATTGCGAGCGATCGCGGGCACAAGAGGCAGAACAGGGATGTGTGTGTGTCCCATCCCCACAGTTAGAACACACACATAGGGAATACAGTTAACCCCTTGATCGCCCCCTAGGGTCTCTAACATCCACCAGCTTTGTGATGTCGTCATGGAGGAGTGGAAGAGGACTCCAGTGGCTAACTGTTATGCTCTGGTGAACTCCATGCCCAAGAGGGTTAAAGCAGTGCTGAAAAATAATGGTGGCCACACAAAATATTGACACTTTGGCCCCAATTTGGATATTTTCACTTAGGGGTATACTCACTTTTGTTGCCAGGGGTTTCGACGTTAATGGCCGTGTTGCGTTATTTTGAGGGGACAGCAAATTGACACTGTTATACAAGTTGTACACTCACTACTTTACATTGTAGCAAAGTGAAATTTCTTCAGTGTTGTCACATGAAAAGATATAAGATATTTAGAAAACTGTGAGGGGTGTACTCACTTTTATGAGATACTGTATATTTGGAGATTTACACTATAATAGAGCTCTTCAAGAGATAGGGATTCTTTGAGTTTGCGTTAGAGCATTAGAGACATTTTTAACACTTTTCAAAATATGGCTTAATGATGAAAAGGTCAAAATGGTGCAAATACAATATTTACACAAAAAAAGTATTACAAATAAACAAAGAGACAATAATGCAACAGAGTGTGTGCGTGTTATATGCCGATTCCTGCTGCCTCGGAGTGGAAGGAGGAGACGAGCGCCGCCGAATTACATAGAGCTACGATCTCCTGTGTACACAGCACTCAGTCACACACAGTCCCCCCCCCTTCCCAGCATTGGACCACTGTTTTATTTATCATATGAGCCGGACAGGACTGTGAGTGACTGAGATCCGGGTACAGAGGAGATCGCAGATCTGTGTAATCCAGCACTGGCGAGGCTGCAATGATCGGCATGTTAGAGGCTGCAGATAGGCACTAAACAGGCTGCTATGATGGGCATGTTAGGGGCTGTAGATGGGCACTAAACAGGCTGAAATGATGGGCATGTTAGAGGCTGCATTGATGGGCACTGGTAAGGCTGCAGATGGGCACTGATAAGGCTGCATTGATGGGCACCGACCCTTATTTTGCTTCAAAGTCCTTTATTTAAAATTTAATTTTCCTGAAACTTCCCTCTTAAAGTTAAGATGCGTGTTATACACCTGTTCGTGCTATACGCCGATAAATACAGTATTTATATCTCTGAATACCTAAAGGTTACATTTACAGTACTAACCTGCATATTATTGTTCAGCATGAAATTGGCTTCAAAATGGATATAAATATGGCATGTTTCAGATGTCTACTGTACCCAGGAGGGATAAGGTGTTCCAGTGGTTCCAAATATCGTCTAATATAGGGGTGCTTGGATTTAAATGCTACAAATTAACTGAGGGATGTAAATATGTCCTTATCATGACTGTGCTGTTATTATTTCATTATGAAATACACTGAAGTTTTAGAGTCTTGGCTAACAACCAGTCTATCAGGAATGTCTATTGCTATGGTATTTATGACAGGGAGAGCTGGTAGGTATCTGGTAGATATCTGTTAAAACTCCAGTCACTCAAGTGGGTAAGTCAGACATTTTTATTAGGGTTTCCAGACTAAAGTGTGGATTCGGCTAATAAACATGAGAGGGTCTGCAACTGTGCCCTAAAGGATCTGATAAGAAGGTTCTGGCCTTTATGTATTAGATGAACTGAAAAGAGGAGGGAGGGGGAAGGTCGCTACAGAAAAGACAATAAATACAATTTAAAGGGGTTGTAAAGGTAAAAATTTTTTCACCTTAATGCATTCTATGCATTAAGGTGAAAAAACTTTTGACAGTACCGCCGCCCCCAGCCCCCCCGTTTTACTTACCTGACGCCTCGAATCTTCGCTCCTCGTCCTCGTCAGCTTCATTGCAGCTCAGCCTGGTCGCTGATTGGCTGCAGTGGATGGATTGAAAGCAGCGCAGCCATTGGCTCGCGCTGCTGTCAATCACATCCGATGACGCGGCGCGCCGGGGGGCGGGGCCGAGTGATACAGCGAGCGGCTATAGCCGCCGGCTGTATCACGGGAGCGCGCCCGCAAGCACTCACCACCGTGCGAGGGAGCTCGCATGAAGGTGGTAAATGCTTGCGGGGAGGAGCTGAAACAGCCGCCGAGGGACCCCAGAAGACCAGGTTCGGGGCCACTCTGTGCAGAACGAGCTGCACAGTGAAGGTAAGTATAACATGTTTGTTATTTTAAAAAAAAAAAAAAAACATCTTTACAACCCCTTTAATGGTTGAATTCTGAACAGCATGGCTGCCACACATGCAACCTGTCATGTGCCCAGTATGCACGACCATTACAGCTATTATTTGTAAATCTCATAGCAGACATGTTGCGGCCATCAATTTCAAAATTACCTTTTTTTTTCCTAAAATGGTACATTTTTTCAGTTTAAACATTTGATATGTTTTCTATTTTCTGCTGTGAATAAAAAGGGTTTAAGATTTCCAAAACATTACATGCTTATATGTCCATAGATTTTACACAGCATCCCAACTTTTGGGGAATTGGGACTGTAGTAATACAGTTCCTCCATAGAGTCTATATGTGTTACAACTCTGTATTAGGCCTCATGTGAGTTTACGAGCGTTTTTTTTTTTTTTTGCTAATTCTCCTAAACTGAATAAAAACCTATTATATGTCCATGCACACTAAGCTTTTACCTTAGTTTAGGAGCAGTTAAACTTCTCTCTTCTGAACGCGTTCAGGAGAGGAACGTTTTGGCAAAAAAAACCCCAAAAAACAGAAAAGCAGCACAAATGCATGAAAATGCGCCTAATTGCTAGCCATGTTTAGCGCTTGGGCGTTTATTAATTTCTGTGGCCAGTACTTTTGCTCAATGAAACTCAATGAAATGAATAAATGTTCAAATGCTAAGAGCGGGTAAATGCCACGTTTAGTGTTTTTCTGCAGCCAGGACAGTTAAAGTCTAGGGGAGCTCCAGTGTACATTTGCATGGGGCTCGGTTTTACTCTACTGATTTTGATAGAACTCAGTATGTTTTTGTAATAAAAGCAGGGACAATAACACGTGTTCTTTTCTAGTACTTTTATTGTATTCATTCTTGTTCCAAATTTTGTGGCTAGCATAACAATTGTCTTCTTGGTTGGGTAAAGTGTGAGATCATCTTTGAGCAGTTTATGTGGTTTAGTAACTTTGCAGGAGATTACAGATTTATAAAAAATTTTAGTCAGTTGAAGGGTATGTATTATACCAAATCTACAGAAAATACAAAACCATCAACATGCATATCATCATCCCCAGGAACAACGTTAAAAAAAAATCTTCTACTCTTCTTTGAAGACACATGGAAGAGTGTGTGTGTGTGTGTGTGGGGGGGGGGGGGAGTAATGCTTACTAGATGATTCTCCAACTGGGTGCTTCCAGTTACAGTAACTTGCCAGAGGTGACCCCCCTAGAATTTTATCATGGATTAGAAATGGTCTATCTATTACAAGTGATGCTCAAGATCAGGAGCATTATTTAGATTATGAGGCTTTAACCACTTGCCCTTCACCCCCTTCCTGACCAGGCCATTTTTTGCAATTTGGCACTGGGCTACTGGTAATTGCACAGTCATGCAAAGTTGTACCCAAAGTAAATTTATATCATTTTTTCTCACACAAATATAGCTTTCTGTTGGTGGAATTTGCTCACCACTGGGAATTTTTATTATATAAACGAAAAAAAGTTTTTTTTACTTTCTGCGATAAAACATATCCAAGAAAAACATTTAAAAAATAGAATTTCTTCATAAATGTAGGCGAAAATGTATTCTGCTACATATTTTTGGTGAAAAAATCTCAATAAGCATATAATAAATAGTTTGTGAGAAAGTTATAGCGTCTACAAACTAGTATATATACTGGGATTTTTATTTTTTTTATACTAGTAAGGGCAGTGATCAGCGACTTATAGCCGGACTGTGATAGTACGGTGGGCAATCTGACACCAACTGACACTGACATCACCAGTGACCACTATTACAGTGAACAGTGCTAATAATATACACTGACACTGTACTAATGACACTGGCTAGGAAGGGGTTAACTGTGTTCCTAAAGATGCTTGGTGTGTTTTACTGTGTGCTGATTTTACTAAGGAATGTGCCGGTTTTTATCCCCTGCTTGGCAGGGAAACAAAAACCGGCACAACACAGCTGTCAGGACAAAGCTCTGTGTTTAGAACAATGTTTCTCAACTCCAGTCCTTAAAGTGGATGTAAACCCGAAATTTTTTTTTTTTTTTTTTTTTTTTTTTGATACCATACTGTAGAGTATAAGATTTCCTACCATTTGAGCCCAGTCTTGCCACACAGAGTTAATCCATTTCTGAGCAATCCTCTTTTATTGTTCAGTGAGAAAAATCTTGACAAACTGAGAAAAACTTTGTCAAATCCTCCCCCTTGCTGTGAGTGACAGGTGATTTACATATCTCGTGTACTAGCCTAAGACACGGGCATTATTTTTTAATTCCCTCCCACTCCTTTCTTCAGCAGCTCTGCAAGGATTGGCTGTTCCACACCTCCGCATGATTTGGCTTGCTGAAGTCATGTGGTTACTTTCCTGTCTTTTCACTGGATGTTAGAGATCATAGCAGAAGTTCAGTGTAAGAAATACACAGAAGAAAATGCACATTGACAAGGGAAGTGTAGAGGTGGGCGGGGAGTCTACTGACATCACGACTCCACCCACCGAGCTCCAGACAACAGACCTACCCACAGAATATGCAGTTTTTCGGGTCTAATAACAGAGAGAGGGGAGACATTTGACAGGTAAAGATACATGCAGGAGGCATGTATATCCTTATAGATAACCCCTATGGCAGTAGTTTAGAAAGGATGACATTGGGTTTACATCCACTTTAAGTACCCCCAACAGGTCATGTTTTCAGGCTTACTATTATTTTGCACAGGTGATTTGATCAGTTTCCCTGCCTTAGTAATTACCACAGCCGTTTCATTTGAGGGATATGCTAAAAACATGACCTGTTGGGGCTACTTGAGGACTGGAGTTGAGAAACACTGGTTTAGAATCAGTGTCTGTCCTGTCATCTGCTTTGCCAATCGGCTTGTCCCACCATCAATCATTGGTTGGGACCCACTAATCGGCTTGTGCTGTAACAAATCACAGCACAGCTGGGGTGGCATGCGCCTCCTACCTGGAGGTGCTGGATCACATATCAGATGCATGATCCAGTGCAGAGAGGCCTCTTTGCTGCCATACTTCTAGGTGAGGCCCTTTACTTACTCACTTGGGGGGCAGTATCTGGGGCCCCCTTATTGTTATAGACCTAAACATGTTCAGGCCATGTGACCTGGTATAGTTCAAGAGGGGGTGCACACTTGCCCCCCCCCTTCCTGGCCAGCCAGGGTGCATGCTCAAATAGGGTTCTGGTATAGATTTCGGGGGTGGGGGGGACCCAATGCTTTTTTGCATTTTTTTTTTTTATACACTATTCCTGCCCTTTTGTTTACATTTACCTGTTAGCCGGGAATCTCTAGCTGACAGTTGAAGATTATCAGCTGGAATGAGAACACCGGTGGGGGCCTGCCCCCTGAGCTATGGTGGTATGAATACCACTACTAAATGTTTCACTTTCCACTGAATCTAGAGGTTTACTCAAACATCCAATGATTTGGACATTCGCAAAGAAATACCTTTACGCTTTGTACAAAGTGCACGGGTCTCGCGCATTTTATTTCCTCTTCTGAACAAATGCTATTAGCCTGTTAGACTATATTCTCGGTTGGCCAAAAGTTCTGAAACTTCTTGTTAAATGCTCTTAAGACTATTTCTCTTTGGATCGAATGTTACATTCACCCTGCTAAGGTCAACAAATAAAAATTATTATACATACATTACGAGTATTATTTGTGACTTATGCTTAAATATTGGGATATTTTAAAGGCACATTTTTTTTGTATACATAGACACCTATGTATCAACAGGTGATGCAGGTGATCATCCACAATCAGTGCTGCATGCTCTACATTCTCTGAATACTTTTTTTTTTTTTTTTTAATTTGTGATTACCATGTCTCAGGGATTGACTAACCTAGTGTATACATGTCAATTTGCAATAAAGTTTGGCAAACAAATCAGATTCTATCAACCTACTGCAAATTAGAGACCATAAGTCTCTAAGGCTAAGTTCACATCTATGCATTTTATAGTGTGTTTGCAGATCTGAACAAATGCACTGTAATCCATTTAACATTATTTCTATGAGTCCTATTTACATGCAGCACATTGCATTTTTGGCTCCTTAGACTTCAATTGAATTTTACAAAAAAAATTATATTCACATGTTTTTTACATGATTTTGCTGCTTTTTCCTGCATGACAACTGACACCTCCTCCTAGCAACATCAACACATAGCTTGCCATTGCCCAAAGCAATAAATGCAAAAGGCATGAAATATACACATGAAAACACGTAAAACACGGTGCAAAAAAAACATCAATCGCACATGAACCTAACCTAAATGTCTAAATAGTTTCTTTATTAACAGCACATTTACACCCAAATGCAGTGCTGATAATTAAAGTAGTTGTAAAGGTAAAAGTTTTTTTTTCTTTTCAAATATTTTTATTGGTAATTAACAAGCAACTGTTCCATACATTTCAGTAAGGGTATCAAGTTAACAAAAAACAGTGCATATCATAGTCAATGTAACACTGATATTATGGAAAATAGAGAATTATACCTTGAATGAATACTCAGTCAGCTAACATGTTGGTATGACTTAAATAAAATTATAAATAGTGAACGGGAACAGAGTCCCTTAATTAGGCATGTTGGGGTGCCGGCAGTCCCCCCAGAAAACAGGCAAGAGAGCCGCCGGGACCATTGTATGAGACAGAGTACACTACCAGTAGGTATTAGAAGAGGGAGAAAGGAGAAAGAAAAAAAGGGGGGGGTAGCAACAGGTTGAAAAGAAAAAGTCTGAGGAAAGGGGAAAGGCAGAGAGGGGGAATGTAGGTCGGTCGGAGCGCATGCCAAGGGTGTGGTGTCGTGATCTTAGATTAAGGTCAGAACTAATTCAGAGTCCCAAGAGGTGTTCGTCGACACCAGCGGGTAGAAAATGCTCAATCCATGGTTGCCAGGTTTTGGTGTGCTGGGGGACTTTATCTAGAATTTTCGCTTTGATCTTGCTATGTACCATTGCTTGGGTGATCCTATTTTTCATTTCAGCTATACTGAGTGTGGATGTTTTCCAAGCCTTAGCAATCGTTTGCTTAGCTGCAGTGAATAATTGAAGGAGGAGGCGAAGCTGTGCTCTGGTGTAATCTTGTGGAATGAGATTGAGTAGAGCTACTGCTGGGTTAGGTTTTAGGGTGATTTGGTGGAGGGTAGATGCCATTTGGAATGTAGTTTCCCAGAAACGCTGCACCAGCGGGCATGTCCACCAGATGTGCAAGTGTGTACCTCTATCACCGCATCCTCTAAAACAATTTGGGGAAAATTCGGGTAGAAATTTAGCAATTCTAGCCGGGACCAGGTACCATCGCATCAACACTTTGTAGTTTGCCTCTGAGGCAATAACATTTTGAGATGAGTTTTTTGTGTTGGTCCAAATGGTCACCCAGTCCTCCGCTTCAATATTAATATCTAAGTCCCTTAACCATCGTTGCGCGTAGGTGGGAGGGCTTGAAGGTGGCGTAGTGAGATGGGCGTAGAGACGAGAGATAATTCCTGGGGCATGCGGGTCCGAGTCGCACATGGTTTCGTATTCTGTTAAAGTATCCAGCCCAGAGAGAGATTTTATTGTTGTTTGAGCAAAATGAGCGATTTGGAGATAACGGAAGCATTCTCTGCTGGGGAGCTGTGTTTGTGCTTGGATACTTGGGAATGATTTAATAGTATCACCATTAACTAGGTCACATATGCGAGTCAGGACCGCTTGTGACCAAGACTGGAATGAGGCTGGTTCTGTGTAGGCTGGATAAAATTTAGGGTGACCTAGAAAAGACAGGAGAGGGGAGTGCGAGGAGATCAATTTAAAGGGTATCTTCAATCTATCCCAGAGTTTAAGTGTGTGTTGCGTTAATGGATTGGTTATGGGGCCTTGTGATGTTGAGGGGAGCCATAGCAAATTAGTTATAGTAATCGGGGATAAGTCAATAGCTTCAAGGCTGACCCAGAGTGGTATTTCAAGTTTAGAGTGGTAAAGAGTAGACTGAGCCAGCCTGGCAGCGTGGTAGTAATGTAAAAAGTTTGGTATACCAAGGCCTCCGTTGAGCTTATTGCGGAGAAGAACAGGTCTCGTGACTCTGGGTCGTGTAGGGGCCCAAATGTATTTAAAGACTTTATTTTGTATAATCCTATGGTAGTAGGGGGGGACCGTGACAGGAAGTACTCTGTATAAATATAACAGTTTCGGCAACAAGGACATTTTTACAGCCGCAATACGTCCGAGCCAGGTGACACATAAGGGTAGCCAGGAGTTAAGAAGAGAGGTTAGCTGAGTTAGCATTGGGAGATAGTTGGATTGGAACAGGTTTATTGGATCGTTCGTCAATTTAATCCCTAGGTAGGGAATAGATGTGGTGGACCAGTGAAAAGGAAAATTTTGGCGCAGTTTATCTAGATCAGCCTGCGGCAGAGACACATTGAGAGCTTTTGATTTAGTTTGGTTGACTTCTAGTCCTGAGACCCGAGCAAACTTATCTAGGGTGTGCATTAGGGTTGGGAGGGTGGTATGGGGCGATGTAATAAACATGAGGGCATCATCAGCAAAGAGACACAGTTTGTGCGAGGTTGCAGCAACCTCTAAACCTCAGATGTCAGGGTTATTTCTTATCAGGGCGGCTAACGGTTCGATCACGAGCGCAAACAATAAGGGGGATAAGGGGCAGCCCTGTCTGGTTCCTCGCAAAATTGGGAAGGGTTCCGAACGAAATCCTGAATAGTGCACATATGCCTGTGGATGGTTGTATAATGCTTTGATCCAACCCAGAAAATGTGGGCCAAAGCCCCAACGTTGGAGAATATAAAATAAGTAGGGCCAAGAGACTGTGTCAAAAGCTTTCCGAATGTCTAGGGAGAGGAGGTGCATCGGGATTCTACGGGAACGGGCTAGGTGTTGTAGGAGGATTACACGGCGAATGTTATCGCTCGCTTATCATTTAGGTATAATACCTACTTGGTCTTTATGCATCAATCCTCCTATATTAGGATTGAGGCGTAGGGCTAAAATTTTGGCCAGGATCTTGATGTCCATGTTTAAGAGTGAAATTGGTCTATAGTTGGACCATAAGGTGGCATCTGTGTTCGGCTTCGGGATCATTGATATGAGCGCTGTCAATGTGTCTCTGCCGAAGGAGTGCTGTCTAAGTATAGCGTTAAAACAATTGGTAAGAAGGGGGGCTAATTCAGTTGCAAATTTTTTATAGTAGAGGCTCGGGAGGCCATCCGGGCCCGGGCGTTTGTGGGATTTGAGCGACTTGATGGCCGATAAGATTTCCTCTATTGTGATCGTGCTCTCCATTAGCCCATGGCTGGCATCAGATAAAGTGGGAATAGGCAGATTACGAAAAAGTTTTTCGGCCTGGTTCAGCGGGAACGTTGTTTTAGACTCGTACAGATTTGCTAACTGTTTTCGGAATTCAGAGAGAATTTTGGCTGGATTACTGGTAATGGTATCTTTAGCCAGTCTGAGTCTGATGGGAACACGAACACGGTCTGGTCTGCGAAGGCGTAAAGCCAGGTATGTGTCTGGTTTGTTTGCTTTAGTATAGATCGTGTGATTGGATCTGCGGATAGTCTTATCAGCCGCTTCAGCCAGGAGTAGGTCTAATTCAAGTTTAGTCTTTTCTAAATTTATTTTATGCGCTTCGGTTGGGCTAGTTTGGAATTGTAGAAAGTGATTGTGATATTCTGACTCAAGTTGGTGTAATCTGAAGATTTTATCTCTATTAAGATGTGATGCAACTGAGATGCATGTGCCTCGTATGACTGGTTTATGAGCTTCCCAGAGCAATATAGGGGAGATGTCGGGGGTGGCGTTATACGTTAGGTAGTCTTTGAGGGCTATCTGGATTTCTAAACAGTATGATTGGTTGGTTAGGAGAGCATCATTCATGGACCACGATCTGTTTGTAGCCTGCGGTATTAGGGATGACATTGTGGTGATAACAGCACAGTGGTCTGTCCATGTGATTGGTTGGATATGCGAGTGAAGGAGGAGAGGGGCGGATGCTATAGAAATAAAAATGTGGTCAATTCTAGAGAAAGATTTTTGGGGGTGCGAGTAAAATGTGTAGTTTCTCTTAGTGGGATTGGATTCTCTCCATGTGTCTAAGAGAGAGGCCTTTTGTGTTTGTTTACGGAATTGGATTGAGGGGGTGTGGTGTTCGGGGGCATAGGGGGATTTATCTGTAGGTGGTTGTAGCACAGAATTGGAATCACCACACAGAAACAAAGTTCCTTTACAGTGTGTTCTCACAACCTGTAATAAATGTGAAAAAAAGGGGTTTGAATTAGTATGGGGGGCATAATAAGAAACAAAAGTCGTTGTTACATCTTGTAACAGGCCTACAAGAAGCAAATAACGACCCTCAGGGTCTTTTATTTCAGTTAAAGGAGTGAATGGTATGATGTGATGGAAGGCTAGCAGGACCCCTCGATGTTTCGTGTCTGCTGAGGCGGTGAAAACTTGTGGATATTTAGAGCTAAAGAAGCTAGGGGTGTGGCGTTTAGAGAAATGGGTTTCTTGAAGAGCCACTATGCTGGCTTTTAGGGATGCGAACGTTTGAAAGGCTTTAACTCGCTTATGTGGGGAGTTAAGACCCTTAACATTTAGGGTAAGTATATTAAGCGGTGCCATAGATGGGTGCATGGAGAGCTAGTATCAGGGGATACAGGGCCCATGCGAGCCGACCGACAAAAGAGAAAAGGAAAGGTAGAGGTAAAGAGTAGGAGAAGGAAGAGAGAAAGGAGAAGAGAAGGGAGTGCATAGGGTGTAGGGCACGCCACTGAGGTCTCCTCCTAACGGGGAGGCAATAGATCAGTAACGCCCGACTAGTAAGTGCACCGACTCTGCAACCAGAGAGCCAGTCAGAGAGGGGGTGCACCATAGAGGGGGAGCGCAATGACTGCTCCCCGCCGCAGACGGGGATATTAGAATCAGTTTAAAGTCAAAACCTTCAATACTGCAGTTAACGTTAGGGTATTAACCCGAAAAAAAAGGAGGGTAAAAACATATGAAATAATGACTGTAAATAATTAACAGGTGCATATACTTATGTTTTTAAGGTGCCATTCCCAGAAGATAAAATTATGTAAATGTAGGGGGGTTAAGTGGGGACGGGGGAAGGGGAAGGGGGGGGGATGGGGGAAAGGGTGTGGGGAAAGGGAAGGGGGGGAAAGGGGGAATGGGGGAAAGGGTGTGGGGAAGGGAAACGACAGGGGGAAGGGCGTGGGGATGAAGGGGGGGAGGGGGAGGGAGGGGGGAGAGAAGGAAGGGAGGAGGGGTGTAAGGGAAATTGGAGGGAAGGGATATAGAAAATAAACTAGTAAATCAGATCTGATATAAGTTGTATACAAGATATAGTATAGAGGAAATATGATTACTATATTATTATAATACTAGGGTGGGAATGGCGGAATAATGAGATTAACCTGGCTTACTAAGTGCGGGCCAGTTTAATCGTACTTAAGCTCATACAGCTTGTGAGTACATTATAAAGGCAATTAGTAAAGCAGCATTAAAGTAAAACAATAAAACAGTAAAACAATAAAATAACTGAACCTGAGCAGGCCCTAAAGGGCCTGGGAGTCCTGTAGAAAAGTCATGCAGGACGCTGAGTTAGCACTCAAACCGAGCAATGTCAGCAATGTCCAGCAGATCCTGGTCGCAGATGTGTTCTATGCAAAGTCAGTCATTGCGGGTGCAACCGAGGATCTGGAAAAACAAAGGGAGAAGATAAGAGAAGAAAATTATCTTCCTGGTTGTCAGCGGAGGGCTTGAGATTTCGGGCTAGGATGGTAGTTTCCAGATGATCGTGCTGGGGTTCCTTTTCGGATGGACAGTGGGTCAGGATTATTCCTCTTCGGGGTCGTAGTGTATGGCTGGGAAGCAGATCTGGCTGGTGTGCGAGGAAGTGATGTTTCCGATTGGCGTACCTGGGGCGACAGGTGAAGAGACTCAAGCAAGCGCTGCAGTGAGTCAGGGGTGGTGCAGGTATGTTGCTGCCCTTGGTAGGAAAACTGTAAGGCAAATGGGAATCACCATGCGTATTTAAGTTGATGTTGTTGTAGTATCTGCAGCTGTGGCTTCATAGCACGACATTTAGCAATGGTGAGGGGTGCTAAGTCAGTGAACAGTTGGTAATCATGGCTCTGGAACTGAAGGGAGTTCTTATTTCGTGCCGCTGCTAGTAGTTGTTCCTTCGTGCGGGAAAAAATGCAGCTTGACAATGATATCTCGCGGCGGCCCATCGGTTTGGCGACGGGTGAGTGCCCTGTGGATTCTATCAAACTCAAGGCGCTCGATAGGTATAGAAGGCGCGAGCTCCTGAAACAAAGCTGTGGTAAACGATTGTAAATCGTCTATCGCCTCCGGTATGCCTCGAAGGCGCAAGTTGGACCTGCGAGAACGGTTTTCAGCGTCTTCCAAACGTGATAAAAGCATAGCGTTTTCTTCACGTAGGGTAATTTGTTCCTTGGCCTGTTCATGTAAGGTTAGTTCCATATCGTCAACCCTGGTTTCTAGGTCTGCTGTGCGTTGACCTATCTCACGAATTTCCCGTGTCAAGTTATTAGTGATCTGGTCAGAAGTTGCCTTTAGGGCCTTATGGAGCATAGATTCCATTAGTCTAATAAAAGCAGTTTGTGACATACCTGCTTGTGGTATGGAAGGGGAGCCGCCTGGATTAGATTGCATGTCTGTCTCTTCCTCACTGTCTAGCATATCTGAGAGCAGGAGAGGAAGCCGCTTGTTCAGCCAGAGCTCGGGCCTTCGCCGCCATCTTGGAGGAAGTGCGGGCCAGCGCTTCTTTTATGGGTTTTGGCTTTGTTTTGCCACGATGACCCGTTAGCACCATACCGGAGGAGGCACTGGTATGTGGGGAGGTGATCCCTGGAAAACGGGAGCTGAATTGCTGGTTCAGAGGAGCGTTATAGTCCCGAGTGTGCGGCGGGGAGTGCGGAGCTTCACAGAGAGACGTCTGCCATGTAAAGCCGCGTACATGTGCCCCCGCAAAAGTTTTTTTTTAACCTTAAAGTATAACTAAAGGCAAAACTTTTTTCATAGTTTTGGACAGAGTGGAGAGGGGTTAGAATGCCAGTTTTAGTTCTGTGCCTCTGTTGGAGAGCTTAAAGTGTTACTAAACCCACAACATTAAAATCAGTCTGTATATACAGTAAAGCATGCTTGATACACTCACTGTGAAATCTAAGGGGTTAATTCTCAGCATTGTGTAAAAAAAAAAGCTGTTTGATCCTGTCTTCTCTGATCTTCCCCTTCTTTTACTGTCCCCAATCCATCTACTGATAGTACAGAGTCTTTGGAGTCACTCTGCACATGCTCAGTTTCTTGTGTATTGCTAGAGAGGTTTTTTTTTCCTTGGGAGGGTACATGTGATCAACACAAGGCCAATCAGCACTGTCCAGACAGAGGGTCAGGGATCCTGCAGCCTCATAGAATAGTCAGAGTAGAATGAAAACTCCTCCTTTAACCACTTCCCGCCCGCCCTATAGTGGATTGACGTCCGGGAAGTGGTTGTGTTATCCTGACTGGACGTCATATGACGTCCAGCAGGATAACATGCCGCAGCGCGCCCCCGGGGGCGCGCATCGCGGCGATCGGTGGAGCGGTGTGTCAGTCTGACACACCGCTACACTGATCTTGGTAAAAAGCCTCCGGCGGAGGCTCTTTACCACGTGATCAGCCGTGTCCAATCACGGCTGATCACGCTGTCAATAGGAAGAGCCGTTGATCGGCTCTTCCTCACTCGCGTCTGACAGACGCGATTAGAGGAGAGCCGATCGGCGGCTCTCCTGGCAGGGGGGGTCTGTGCTGATTGTTTATCAGCGCAGCCCCCCCTCAGATCACCACACTGGACCACCAGGGATCGCCACTAGGACCACCAGGGAAGGGGCAACATGTGGATGGCCAGGTATGTACCCCATGGCCATCCACATGTGCCCAGTGTGCCCAGTCAGTGCCAATCAGTGCCCACAAATGGGCACCGATTGGCACAATTATGTTGCAGTGATGCCCAACAATGCCACCCTTAGGGGCATCACTGCAAACAACCAGTGCCGTCAGTGCCACCCATCAGTGTCCATTCATGCCACCTGTCAGTGCCCATCCGTGCCCATCTATCAGTGCCCATCCATGCCCATCTGTGCCAACTATCAGTGCCACCTATGAGTGCCCATCAATGCCACCTATGAGTGCCCATCAATGCCACCTATGAGTGCCCATCAGTGCCGCCTATAAGTGCCCATCTGTGCCACCTATGAGTGCCCATCAGTGCCGCTTACCAGTGCCACCTATCAGTGCCCATCAGTGCCGCCTATCAGTGCCCATCATCAGTGCCCGTCAGTGCCACCTCATCAGTGCCACCTCATTGGTGCCACCTCATCGGTGCCCATCAGTGCCGCCATATCAGTGCCAGTCAGTGCCCGTCAGTGCAGCCATATCAGTGCCCGTCGTTGAAGAAGTAAAACGTACTTATTTACAAAAAAATTTTAACAGAAACAAAGAAAAACTTGTTTTTTTTCAAAATTTTCGGTCTTTTTTTATTTGTTGCGCAAAAAATAAAAACCGCAGAGGTGATCAAATACCACCAAAAGAAAGCTCTATTTGTGGGAACAAAATGATAAAAAATTTGTTTGGGTACAGTGTAGCATGACCGCGCAATTGTCATTCAAATTGCGACAGCGCTGAAAGCTGAAAATTGGTCTGGGCGGGAAGGTGTCTAAGTGCCTGGTATTGAAGTGGTTAAGCTTTAACCAGACACTGATAGAAGTCACAAGACTGCTATATACTGCTGATGAGAAAAGGTATTTAGCAGTTTATATCTACTAAAATAATAATGCATTTCCATGTTCTGTGTCCTGTGGGAGACCAGATATAGTGAATGCAGGGTCTTGGTTTAGTAACACTTTACCCTCTCTATTTCTTGTGTTTACCATTATCATTGAAAGTAAAAGAAAATCCCAAATTTTGGGTTGTCCCCAGAAAAGTAATAGATGGGAATTTTTCCTATGGGGACACTAGTTCTGGTGACCTGAGGGTCCCAAAGGAATGCCTTTAATTTGCAGAGATTTCCTCTAACTTCCTGTTTGGCTTTGGGACGGGAAGTGAAGGGAAATCTCCGTGATGGGACACATGACGAAAACAAATCTGACAGCCCCAGTACCTTGCTCTGTAAAAATGGAAAAAAAGAGTTTTGCGTATAGTTCTACTCTAATGCATTCTCTAAATACTCACCTGAGCCTGATTTTGTTTCAGCACTGTGCTCCCTCATTACTGGACTCAGTGAGAGCTGTCAATCAAATCCAGTGATGAGGTAGCGGGGGCATGGCAGAGCCGCACTTTGTCAATAGATGCACATAGTGTGGCTCAGGAATGAGCCCACATGAGTAACCCCCATCAAGCGGCTTGCTAGGGGGGTACTCGGAAGGCAGAGTAGGTAAATAAAACATGTTTATTATTTTAATTTAAAAAGTGCCTTTAGTGGCACTTGAAGCTGACAGATGGAATTAGAGTACAGCTAATCATGTATGTGTGATCTTATGGTGATTCCTGCAACAGTTTTTCCACTAAACATAAGCATTTTAGTTGCAAAAGAGCTCCTGTTTAGGTCAATAGAGTAGGAAGGAGATTATTTTCACAGTGAGGTATATGTGATATAAATGCTGATCATGTACTGCTGTATGTGTTTTGTCCCAGATCTCATCTGTACAAATAAGAGTGTATCCTCCCTTGCCTTCTTCATGGATGTATTCTATTTTGTATTCATTGAATTGTTACATGACCTGCTTGGGCTCTATAAATCTCTATACAGAATATAGTAGCAGGTTTTATGGCAGATTTCATGCAACAAATGATATTCTGGAGCAAAAATAATATCTTTTTTTAGGTGATGGTGTTAATTGGCTAAAACATGTAGATATTATTTTTTGCTCTGCTGATCTATGATTTTATACCTTTTGCTTCAAGCTTTTTTTATATTTTCCTTTCTAGGATGACAACACCTTACCATCCCATGTTTCTTGTGTTGTAACAAATATAACAGATATCTGGTCAAATGACACATTGTTTGCATATATAAAAAAAAAATCATTTTAACAGAGTTTCCAATTTGTATTTTTCTTCTTGTTGTTTCAATAAGTAGATTAGTTTAAATGATTATTTTTGGCCCCTATAAAGCAGTGGCCCCAGCTCTTCTCTCAAAAAATATTTTCGTTGCCGAAATTAACACTATTTTAGTTGACTAAAATATAACTAAAACTAAAATAGCATTTCAGTCAAAAGACAATGACTAAACCTAGATCAAAATTTGATGTCAAAATTAACACTGCACTACCACATAAGAATAAGTAGGGGGGCACCTACTAAGCTGCTGACAGAAAAAAAATAAGAAAAAGGCTTTTCTTATTTTTTTTTCTTAATATTTAATGTTGGTGATATATTCAGGTTATATGTGCAATGGCAATACAGCTATTAGAGTTTACAGTTTATTGGGTTTTTTCATTTTAAAGTTGCACTTCTGTTTGTCAAAAAGCAGTATGTTTGTTTATGAAACTTCCAGTGGCAGCTGGTGGTCAATTTTTTTTTGGGGGGGCGACATACAGCTGGGTCCCGGGTTGGACGGGAAGGCGGCAATCCGTGGTCTTACCTTCCAATGATGAAGTGGTGCTGGATTTGAGGTAGGGCTCCTCGAAGCGGCTGTTGCTCCTCGCTCCAGCTTGCCGAGGGAAGAGCTGGGGCCATTGCTTCTCCTCCTGGCTGAACAGGTAGTGGGTCCTGAGACCTGATTGGTCAAGAGTCCTCAGCCTCCCTAGTCAATCGGATCTCATTACCTGCTTTCTGATTGGCTGGGAGGAGAAGCAGGAAGACATTTGCGAATATTATATAATTTAATATAATATATTCGCTCATGTAACACAACTGGGTGGACTCAGGGCACAGTGCTCTGCGCCCCAGAGCCCACCCTTTTTTGAAGCCAATTAGAGCCTCGGGTTCTAATCATGCGTGTCTAAACAAAATGGAGCGGCCGCCACTGGAAACTTGGTTTTATTTATAAAGTATATCACAACAGCTTAGTGCCAGTTCACATCAGCATGGCTTCAAAGTCATGGAACTTTGAAGCCGACATCCCTGCGTAACTTCATCACGGCTTGCATAGGATTTCTTTAACAGAAGTCAATGCAAGTCATGACGAATCACCCCAAAGTAGTGCAGGAACCTTTTTCTAAGTCTGAGCGACTTGTGTCGCACCAATTAGAGTGGTTCTATTGCCGTTAATGGAGGCATGACTTGTCATGAGACCTTGTCGCATGGCAAGTCACGGCAGTGTGAACCAGGGCTAAATCTGTGTCTGTATTGCATATTCAAACATTAATACCATAAATAATAACATGTTATTAGATTTTTACTTCAGGAGTATATCATGAGTTCGGCAATTCTAGACTAATGCTTAAATAAAGCATTAGAAATCTAACTAAACCCATTCGATTTTAGGCGACTGTAATGTACTGGTAATTTTAGTCGACTAAAATGTACTGGAGAGGCCCATTTACACTAGTTACAATTACCTGTATTTTTCCTCATAGAACAATGTAGGTAAGTGCAAAGACACAGAAAGCAATTGTTTTCTGCGTGTCATGTTCAGAACACTGCACTTCCAGAGCACTACAATATTATGCAAACTTTTGCATAATATCACACTACTCTTCATGATTCCGCATGACACCGTACAGTCAACGCGGCGCACCCGCTGCTGTGCAGTGACATAAATGAAGTGTCTGTACACTTAATATAAAGTTTAAACAAAAAAATGGAGCAGTGTGATATAATAAACTACACTTCACATCACCTCTCCCGTACAGTTCTGCAATGTAAACCGGCCCATAAAATAGTGAGAGGTAGTCTGGCAGAGTAGGCTGATAATGGGAATGTGTCTTCCTCAAAATGTGTTTCAACCCTCTGATGTCCTACTTGGAAAACAGAGAGTCCAGCGTGCTGTTACCATTCTCTCGCTGTGGACGCTCGCAGCATTGTATCAATCCCATTTGTTGTGCGGTTACCCGCCTGTTGCCAGGGCAGTTTCACCAAGCTGATGGATTCCTTTTCTGTCCTTTTGTGACGTTTGCTACTTGGGACTTTGCTGTCTACTGGCAATATTGTTTGTGAGTGCATTTTTTAAATATTTTAAATAATAAATGCGACAATAATATACTCCGCTATGGGGGTACTTGTGCCAATCTTTTCTGTTTGGTCTCATTCGATTTTTTGCCTGGATCTCCCTCTCCTCTCTTGTTGGGGTTATCTGCACCATCCCCATCAGTATAAGCTGCAATTTAATTAGCATTCCAAACTACCTCCACCATTTCTCATTATTATTTTATTATTATTATTATTGTATCTGAACAGTATTTATTATTGGGACTAGTGCCTCTTTTTTACATAGCATACATTTGCAAATTTAGGAGCTCTATAGATTTACCAAAACTATAAAATTGGAGGACACACCTAATCTATCTAATCAATGTGTATCTAATCTGGCAGGCTTTTGCACTACATAGTTGATGGTAGATATAAAGGAGATTGTACAATCAGATTGTACAGTGTATGGTGTGCTTTAGAGAGATCAGGACTTCTGGGTGTGGTTACACTGAATATTCGTTCCACTTATATACTCAGTGTGTGTGTTCCATAAGTGCAAACCTGTTGCAATACTTGTTGATCCTGTCAGAAATTCAGTTAGCTGGTAACTTCCTGTATTGATCGGACATCGCAGTACCTCCGTCACACTGCTATCCCAATGGGTTTTATCTGCCCAGCACAGGTTACTTCTGTGAATTACAGAACACATACCCCCTTGTTCTGTAGTTCTAACCCACCTGTTCAAGAGTGAAAATGCTGCTCCTCCATGGATATAGTACAATTAAAGCAAACAAATCAAAAATGCAATTATTTTTCATTTTCATTTTTAATATGCAAAGCAAACACATCCATCCATTAATGTATTCGTGCTTTATTTTGTTGAGAAATAATTTTGAAAAACACCCTGCCCCTCAAGATGACCACAGCATTTCTAGCTGCGCCGATCTTGACTAAAGGCAGATGATTCATGCAGCAGCTACTTAGTTGAATCCATATGCCCTTATGCCCCGTACACACGGTCGGATTTTCCGATGGAAAATGTCCGATCGGAGCGTGTTGTCGGAAATTCCGACCGTGTGTGGGCTCCATCGGACATTTTCCATCGGATTTTCCGACACACAAAGTTGGAGAGCAGGAGATAAAATTTTCCGACAACAAAATCCGTTGTCGGAAATTACGATCGTGTGTACACAAATCCGACGGACAAAGTGCCACGCATGCTCAGAATAAATAAAGAGATGAAAGCTATTGGCCACTGCCCCGTTTATAGTCCTGACGTACGTGTTTTACGTCACCGCGTTTAGAACGATCGGTTTTTCCGACAACTTTGTGTGACCGTGTGTATGCAAGACAAGTTTGAGCCAACATCCATCTTAAAAAATCCTAGGATTTTGTTGTCGGAATGTCCGATCAAAGTCCGACCGTGTGTACGGGGCATTACTGTGAAAATCTAGAAAAAAATGTGCATAGGCAGTACAATAAAGGGCTGCTGGTACACTTTTGCAAGGTCAGGCATGCAGGCAGGAGGGCATGCTTAGCTAAGCCCCTTCTTCTCTCCCCCAGATGATAGAATAAAAATGCCCATGAAGAATTCTGGGATGTAGGACATCATATTGATTAAAAGATTAAAACCCGTAAGTATAATATACCTTCCTATCTAACGTATATACTCGAGTACAAGCCGAGTTTTTCAGCACATTTTTTATGCTGAAACCCCCCCCCCCCCCCCCCCTCGGCTTATACTCGTTTGAGGGTCCCACTTAAAAAAAAAAAATGTCCTGAAAATGGAGCTGAAAAAGGGGCGGGGCCGTCCCGCTGGGTGCCGCACATGTATCATCCCGGTGCGCCCCTGTCAGTTTCCCCTCCCTCCTGCTCTTCTCACAAGTGCCATGTGCAGAGCCTCCCCAGTGCCTGGTAGCGTGATCTCCTGCTGTGTGTCAGAGATCTGAATCGCCGTGCAGCCACTGTAACGATGTCCCACTTCCTATACCGCCTCCTGTGATAGACAGCACACTGATCCAATGCTAAGAATCATTCTGCCGTGTGTCATAGGAGGCGGGACATTGTTACAGCGGCTGCACGGCGAGTCAGATCCAGCTTTGAAACACAGCGTGACATCGCATTACCAGGCACTAGCAGGCTGTACCTGATGGGCACTGGTAGGCTGTACCAGATGGGCACTGGTAGGCTGTACCTCATGGGCACTGGTAGGCTGTACATGATGGGCACTGGTAAGCTGTACATGATGGGCACTGGCAGGCTGCATTTCATGGGCACTGATAAAATGTATATTATGAGCCACCCTAGGCTTATACTCGGTACTAGGTAGCATAAGGATTACAAATAGATAATGTTGATTCAGAGAGTAAAGTTTTACCTAAACCGGATTTCACAGATGTGTGAGAACATTGGTCTACTTCCTAATGCTGGTACTGTGCAAATCCCCCCATTTCTCTTTTTCTCGCTTTAATGTGTGAGAAGCTTCTTTATTCTTTTATTAAACTTCAAATATGTGAGAGACAAAGAGCATACAGTGGGTATATTTGGAAACAGCTCTCTGGCATCACAAACAGATAATTAAATGAGGTTTCTAGACCACCAGGTTACCAACAGAAGTTAATCAGCCACTACACTATAGCAATACCTACAGTAATTGAAAAATCTAATTTCAGAGCATGGAGGCTGTGCACCTTGTTCATAGCTCATGGTTTCATTTTTCTGTTTTGGCTGAAGTGTACCTTTTTGTATACCCAACCAATAATCTTCACCTTACAGTACTCTATGATGGAGATACTGTACATTAGAATGAGGTTCTGTTGGGCTATGGATAAAAGACTAACAAGCACTTCTTCTTATTCCTAACATCATCAGCTAACTGGCCATTAAATGGTCTCAATGATGCCTATTGTTTTCTATATTTATCTGAAAAGAACAAGCTGCTCAAGCTTGATGATAAGAACTCTTGACAGAGAGCTGCGGAAGACACTGCCTTTTCACACACATAATTATTAACAAGCTACAAATTTTAAGTGATAGAATGCATTAAGATATAAAACCTGCCTTCACAACCACTTTAAGGTTAATATCACACTAAGGCTGGGTTCACACTGGTGCGCCGTTATAGCTGTGGAGATCACATGCTATGTCTGTGTGATGCGAATTCAGCTATACATATTGTTTGGCTGAATTTGCATTGCATTCGCACCAAAATGGTGAGGGACCCTTTTTTTGTTCCGCACTGGAATCCGATCACATGGCTGTTCACACCCATGCGATCTGATTCCTGCACCATATGACAGTTTGCACTGCGATATGCGATCCAATCTGGGAGTGTCATTAACTTTCTATTGACACCCGCAGTGGTTCGCATAGGGCAAGGTGAACTGCCTGCGAGTTCTATGCTATTCGGGAACCGGCACTGGAAATGTGCTGGTGTGAACTGGCACTTAGTGTCTTATATAAGACAGTAGGAGACCTTTACAGTATTGAGAAATGCCACTCTACCAATGTGGCGCTACATTTAATGACTGCCATGCTGGGAACCTGTGGTGGTGGAGAAAGTATGTGTTCCCAAGAGAGGTAGAGATGCTTTTCGTCTCCTGTGCTGGAGGGAGGTTTATTGGATTTTCCAACTGCAGACCTGTATCCCCTAAGAACTCTGAGAACTTTTGTTTTGAGTCAAAACTTATTGAAAAATTGCTCTTTCAATGCATACAATAATTGCATCCAGTGAGTGTAAGAATATACATGTTATACAAATTGCATCGAGTATCCATAGTACATGAGCAATACCAGAAGGCAATACAGATATTGTGATTTTTTTTCAACTAAAACACCAACTACCACTTTCAGTCCAACTCTAAGAACTTATTGTGGGATGTCACTCATTTCTGTGAGAGACAATGGGTCCAATGCTTATGTCCCCTCCTGTGCAGCTGATGATCTCCATCAATCCTCCATTCCGATGAGTTTGGTAGGTTTACATTTTTATTATTTGTTCATTTTTTTTTTTGTGGATTTTAGGCATGGAATGGGAGTCTGTAGAGTTGTTCCTTTTTTCTTTTATTGATAATTGGCTTTTAATGTATTCATGTCTCTGTCAGGTGTTTATTGTTATATATGACCCTGAATATATGTTTTTCTTTTCTGTGCATTGTGCCATTTTGGATGTTTTTAATTCATTGGGTATTTTTCTATGCTTGTCAAGCAGGGGTCATTTGTGTCATTTGTGTTGATTGAGTTTGGCTGTGAATGAGTGTGTTTTCCCCTATTTTAACACTGGCCTCACAACTGACCCCTCATTATGATTATGCACAAGATATGTAAAACGTGTTAACCTATCGGTTAGAATCCTGTGACTGTACCTGTCTTTACTACAATAAAGAAGTCTATCTATTTTAACACTGGCCTCACAACTGACCCCTCATTATGATTATGCACAAGATATGTAAAACGTGTTAACCTATCGGTTAGAATCCTGTGACTGTACCTGTCTTTACTACAATAAAGAAGTCTATCATTGGTTTCCCGTTTTGGTGTTCGGCTGCTTACTTCAAGTTTCCTTCTCTTGTATAACACTCGATAATGTTTACCCTATAATACTTGATTTTCTCTAAGCAGAGGCTTGAGTGTTTATCTATCACCCAGCAGTATAAAAATTGGAGGTCAGTGGTGAAATGGATAAAGATGTCCAACACAGTTTATAGGCTTTCTGTATGAACTATTTTCTAGATAATATTTGTGATGGTCATTCCAGATGCATACACAATTGTGGGTGACTCAGGTTAATGGGCATTCCACTGGTGCTTCTTCCATTTGAGCCACAGACAATGCAGCCTGCTTTCTTTTTTGGGGTTTTCTACAAGGGAATTTTTGTTTCCCAAACGTAAAGGTTTCCAAGTTGCCAGATCACACCCAAGATATTTGGCCCCATGTGCTTCTCCAGTGGTCCTAACCATCTTTGCACTCTTGATGTCTCTGTGGAGTTAGTCAACCTCCTACCTTTGCTGAAGTAACCAAATTGCCTCCAGAATAGGTGTTTTTTTATGGAGAGTATGACGTGATACATGTCCACACAATTCTAGTTTACCTGTGAACTTTAGTTAATAGATTAGATTGTGTGTAGAATGAAAAGCAGCAAGTCCTTAATTAAGTCATCAGTTGCACATTATGATGAGGTTCCCATAGGAACACTTTCTTTTAAGGTGCTCTTTCCACATGGAATACCACCATTTTTTTCTTCTCATCCTAACCCAGCAGAAGAGGAAAGCTTGATGACTCCCAGAGGGAGTAGGGTCAACAGCACAATTTGCTATTCACCCACTTTGTAGAGAGATCCATTATATGATCTCTCACCCTTCAGGTTTCTTCTCAACCTTGCCACAACATAGTCTCTTTTGACTTTGGAAATCTACCAATCACAGATGGGGTAGGCCAAGCATGGAACTTCTTAAGGAAATTAATGATTAAGAGAAGGGGGGGGATTTGGGACTTTGAGTGAGATGTGTGTTTGGACAAAAATAGATATAAATGGATAAATTGCACAATAAAGAGGAAGTTTATATATATAAATGCACATGGGACATGGTGCATAGCAGATATGATGAACTTCTGGGCATATAATAGACATGAAATAAAAATGCCATTATTGCACATGATACATAAAATCAAAAAACAGAGTATGATGTAAATGCATGATTGAATGAAAAACTGCATTTAAAAGCATGACGTGTTTCGTGGATGAAGTTTCACTTCTTCAGAAACAAGTGCAGAGTGCGTAGCTATAAAAAAAATTTCTCAAATGAAAATTATATTAAATAGGGATGTAAGGTGAGAAGAAAACCAAAAACCCCAGAGTTACTTACATATCAGCTCTAAAGTTGGTTATAAAATGCTAAAGCCTGATGGTTGAGTAAAGCTGGAAAATATCCCTGCCGGGAGCTGTGGGGGCGTATAACTGCGGGCAGCCAAGGCGGACAAACACCACAATCGAGGGGAGAGATGGGAGGTGTCCATGGTGAGTTGCATAGAAATGCCTGCAAATGTTCCAATCTGTATGAATGTAAAATTTGAGTGGTCAATGGAAAATATAAAGTTGGACAAGGGGCATAGAGCATGTAGTGGTGGGGTGAATGTGAGGGTGGAGGGAGAGAAAGAAGTGTAGTGAAGACCACCAGAGACCCTCACACCAGAGCAAACAAAAAGTGATGGGGTAAAACATGCTGAGATCACGACAGACCAATCCTGTCCAGAAATTCAGGAACTAACTGAGGTAACGAAAAAACAAACAAAAGGAGCCCCAAAGGGGAAGTGGTGGAAGTGAGTGTAGCAGGTAATCCCAGTGCTAGTGACATGGCTTCCATGTGTGATTGTCACGTACCTGGTGGCGGAGCCCAGAGTGCAGGGGATGGCCTCTCATGTGCCTCTGGCTCAAGAACTCCTGATAGAGGAAACAGGGACTCGAGAGCGCAGTGGGCCACAAGTGCCTGGCAGGTGGCAGGTGTCTCTGTAGTACAACTGGAGCACTGGAACAGCGGACTGTAAGAAGATACACCGGATAGATGTCAGGAACACTGGAACCACTGGCTGTGAGGAGAAGCACTGTAGCAGGCAGGAACTCCAGAACAGCAGGCAGCAGGGAGGTGTTCTGTAGTTCAGCTGGAGCACAGGAACAGCAGGCTGTAAGAGGGTGCACTGGATCTCTGGCAGAAACACTGGAACCACTGGCTGTGAGAGGAAGCACTGTAGCAGGCAGGAACTCCGGAACAGCAGGCAGCAGGGAGGTGTTTTGTAGTTCAGCTGTAGCATGAGCATAATTAGACAGGCCGGGTGAACACTGGCGGGCAAGCAGGTACCAAACGGAGGCAGAGGAGTAGTCAGGATACAGTCCGGATTGGCAACAGGCAGGTAGCAGATAACCGTAGGAAGAGGCAGGAGAATAGTCAAACAAGCTGGGGTCAGGGACTGGCAGCAAACAGGAGTAGTCAGGAACAGGCCGGGTAAACAGGAAGCAGGTAGGCAGGTATTCAGGTAGCTTAGGGTCACAGGGAACGCTGTAGACCGGACAGCAAGAAAGCATGCTGACAGGCTCCTTTAAATAGGCCTAATGGCGCCAAACGCTGTCACACTGCACGTCCGCGCGCATCCGCGCGCACTCGTGCACGCCTGTGTACCGATCGCATGTGCCCGTTCGTACCATCGTGCACCCGCGTACACCCGTTCGTACTAGCGCGCACCCGCATGCGTCCGTTCGCACCAACGCGCCTCTGCGCGCGTCCTCTGGCTCTATCAACAGTGGTTCTGTTAACCGATCTTCTGCCAACGGCTGTGCTAACAGGACTCCTTTCATGACATTGCCCCCCCCCCCCCAAGGGGCAGCCTCAGGATGCCCAACTGTGCCATCTTACTTGGGTGAGACCTTTTAAAGGCAAGAATCAGCCTTCCACTTTACCAAAAACTGGACTTGGTTACGTCTCTTCCTGCAATCCAGAATGGACTCAACCCCATATGCAGTTTCTCCGTCAATGATTACAGGTTCAGGGGGATCGACCCTCCGGTTGACAAAAGGATCAGGAACAGTGGGTTTGAGTAGGGCCACGTGAAAGACCGGGTGGATCCGGAATGACTCCGGTAACTTCAGTTCATAGGCCACATTATTATTCTTCCTAAGAACTGGGAAGGGACCCACAAATTTAGGGCCCAATTTCTTGGAAGGACATGCCAATTTTAAATTCAAAGTAGACAGCCAGACCTGATCCCTGGGCTTGAGGTCAAGCTCCCCCCTTCTCTTCTTGTCAAACACCTCTTTGTTGTAGTTCTGAGTCCTTGCCATAGTCTCCTGCAGAAGTTTATTATTTGACTCGAAGAAGTTTAGATTCTCCTGAAAAGCTGGTACTGGGCACTCCGGAATGTTACTGGACAGGAACAGGGGATGGAAACCATAATTTGCAAAAAACGGTGATTGCTTCATGGCAGAATGGACAGAATTGTTATAAGCAAATTCGGCAAGAGGTAGAAGCGGAGCCCAATCGTCCTGGGAGAAAGAAGAAAAGCAGCGCAGATACTGCTTCAGCGTCTGATTTGTTCTTTCCGTCTGGCCATTTGTTTGGGGGTGATAGGCAAAGGAGAAAGAAAGGTCAATTTTCAAAGATCCACAGAGCGCCTTCCAAAACTTGGAAGTAAATTGCACCCCCGATCTGAAGTAATGTTTGCAGGAATGCCATGAAGCCTCACCACTTCCCTGATAAATGTCCTTGCAGTCTCAGCAGCAGTAGGTGTGCCCTTCATTGGTAAGAAATGAGCCATTTTGATAGTCTATTCACCACTACAAAGATTGTAGTATAGCTTTCAGAAGGTGGCAGCTCGACAATAAAATCCATGGAGATCATCCTCCATGGCTTCTCCGGGACGGGTAGTGGCTTCAACAGACTCCAAGCCTTACATTTGCTGCCCTTGTTTTGAATGCAAGTGGCACATGCTTCCACATAGTCCCTGCAATCTTTCCTTAACTGCGGCCACCAGAATGTGCGTTGAAGGAGTTCAGATGTCTTGTGCACACCGAAGTGGCCGGCCAACATGTGGTCATGACAGGAACTAACAACTGCCGCTCGCAACTCCTGGGGTACGAAGATCTTATCTTTGAACCAAAGAAGCTCATCTCTGGACTGTAGAGCTGAATCAGGTGGAGCAGAGGCATCCCTAGAAGCTTGCTTGATCTGTGAGAGTAGATCCCCTTGGAGCAGCAGGAAGTTTCCTGAGGACAAGATGGTGTCTGGAGATGGAGATGCTTCAGGACCGTTGTACATTCGTGACAGTGCGTCGGGCTTGGTGTTCTTTGATCCGGGGCCATAAGTTATGTGGAATGAAAATCTGGTAAAGAAAAGTGCCCATCTGGCCTGTCGGGGTCTTAATCTCTTGGCAGTCTTTAAATATTCCAGATTCTTGTGATCTGTATAAACAAGAATTGGATGAGCTGCTCCCTCCAGGAGATATCGCCACTCCTCAAGTGCGGCTTTAATCGCCAACAATTCTCGATCGCCCACATCATAGTTCCTCTCTGCTTTGTATAATTTGCGAGAAAAGAAAGCGACTGGGTGCAAAAGAGCCCTAGGCCCCTGTCTCTGGGAAAGTACTGCACCAACCGCTATTTCAGAGGCGTCTACTTCCAAAATGTATGGTAATGTGAAATCAGGGTGCTTTAAGACTGAGGCTGAAACAAACAGATCCTTTAGCGTTGTGAAGGCTGCCTGAGCTTCAGTAGACCAATGGAACTTAAGACCCTGCTTGGTTAAGTTTGTAATGGGAGAAATGATGGTTGAGAATCCTTTGATGAATTTCCTGTAGAAATTCGCAAATCCTACAAAACGTTGGATTCCCTTCTTGTCGGTGGGAGCGGGCCAGTCAAGAATAGCAGAGACCTTCTGAGGGTCCATCTTAATACCCTCTACAGAGATAATTAGACCAAGGAACTGGATACTCTCTTGCTCAAAGACACATTTCTCAGGTTTGGCGTAGAGGCCATGTAGCCGAAGTCGGGTCAAGACATTTCTGACATGTTCACGATGCTCAGCTAAAGAAGAAGAAAAAATCAGGATATCACCTAAGTAGATAATAACAAACAGGTCAAGATAGTCTCTGAAGATGTCATTCACAAAGTGTTGAAATGTAGCAGGGGCATTGCACAGTCCAAAGGGCATGACCAAATATTCAAAGTGCCCAAATCGGGTACGGAAAGCCGTCTTCCATTCGTCTCCTCTACGAATGCGGACAAGGTTGTAGGCACCACGAAGATTCAACTTGGAGAACACTACTGCAGACCCTAGTCTTTGAAAAAGTTCTGGCACCAAGGGCAAAGGGTATCGGTTCTTAATTGTGATTTTATTAAGTGCCCGATAATCCACACAAGGGCGTAGAGAATGGTCTTTCTTCTCCACAAAGAAGATTCCTGCTCCTGCCGGGGAAGTGGAGGGTCGGATGAACCCTTTCTCCAGATTGTCATCAATATAAGTCTTTAATGCCCCTAGTTCTAGTTCTGACAAAGGGAAAATCCTCCCAAAAGGAATCTCTGCCCCTGGAAGAAGTTCAATTGGGCAATTGTATGGCCGGTGGGGAGGAAGGGTCTCAGCCCCCTTTTGACTGAAAACGTCCAAGAAGCTGTGGTTGGCTTCAGGTACAATTCGGCAGGTTTTGGTGTCAGTTTCCATGCATAGTAGGGAAGAAGGAGCATCGGTGACTTCTGGTAGACAGTGTTGCTGGCAGTAGGAGGATACGAACTCAGTCTTTCCCGAGGTCCAATCAATTTGCGGGTTATGTGCCTTTAGCCACGGCATGCCTAGTATGACGGGGAATAGAGGAGACTCAATGACATCTAGACACAGTAGCTCTTGATGAGTGCCGGCAATGGTGGTATGCAGGGGTACAGTCTCCTGAGTTACTGGCCCTGATCTGATGGTAGAGCCATCGGCCAAATATACAGAAAGTCCTTTCACTCTGGGCCGAAGGGGAATGTGATGTCTGGAAGCGAAGGACAAGTCTATGAAACCGCTGCAGGCCCCGGAATCAATGATAGCGCTGGTTGGTAAATTCCCTCCTGGGAGCTGTAAGAGAATCGGAACAGCCAGATGAGAAACGTCATTCAGTACAGCAGGGGTAAGAGCAGGGGAAATAGAAAAACACTTACAAAGCTTTGCCGGGCATGTCCGTACAAAATGTCCAGATTCCCCGCAGTACATGCACAGGTTACCAGCCTGACGGCATTGGCGCTCTTCAGGGGTAAGTGAAGGGCGTAAGAGGCCCAACTGCATTGGTTCTGGAGTATCAGAGGCAACGGTGGTTGAAGCTGGAGAAGCAGAGTGGGAAGAACTAGGCACACGGGGCAACATCCAGGCAGGGCGAGAAGGACCAGAGGATCGCTCCGTACGCCGTTCCCTCAGGCGTCTGTCTATCTGGATAGAGAGGTCTATGAGACCCTCTAGAGTCTCTGGAATGCCCACTCGGGCCAGTTCGTCTTTTAGAGATTCTGAAAGGCCCATACGGAACTGGTACTGTAAGGCAGCATTATTCCAGTTCGTGTCGGAACTCCAGCGTCTGAATTCCGACACGTAGTCCTCCACAGGCCTGCGGCCTTGTTGTAGAGCATGCAGGGCTGCCTCTGCAGTGGCAGTTAATTGAGGATCCTCATATAGCGATCACATGGCCTGAAAGAAGTCGTTTAAGGTGTCAAGTGAAACATCCTTCTTCTCTAGAAGACGATGGGCCCAGGACTGGGGCTCGCCTGACAACAGCGAGATCACGAACCCCACTTTAGTAGCCTCCAGAGAAAAAGTCCTTGGCTGAAGGGCGAAAAAGAGTTCACATGAATTACGAAAAGTCCTGAATTTACTCTGGTTACCCAAAATTCTTTCAGGCGTGGGGACCCTGGATTCAGGCGGCATCATCACCACTGAGGGCGCAGCAGGAGTCCCGGAAACAGGGGGTGAGGATGCTGCTAAAGCTTGGATTCGGCCTCCCAGTTGGGTATAGCCCTCTTGTAGGTTTTTTACTGCTTGGGTAAGTCCAGCAAGATGACGGCAGAGCTCGTCCATAGGAGAGGCTCCCTGCGTGGGCTCGGACATGGCTGTCTGGTACTGTCACGTACCTGGTAGCGGAGCCCAGAGTGCAGGGGATGGTCTCTCGTGTGCCTCTGGCTCAAGAACCCCTTATAGAGGAAACAGGGACTCGAGAGCGCAGTGGGCCACAAGTGCCTGGCAGGTGGCAGGTGTCTCTGTAGTACAACTGGAGCACTGGAACAGCGGACTGTAAGAAGATGCACCGGATAGATGTCAGGAACACTGGAACCACTGGCTGTGAGGAGAAGCAATGTAGCAGGCAGGAACTCTGGAACAGCAGGCAGCAGGGAGGTGTTCTGTAGTTCAGCTGGAGCACAGGAACAGCAGGCTGTAAGAGGGTGCACTGGAACTCTGGCAGGAACACTGGAACCATTGGCTGTGAGAGGAAGCACTGTAGCAGGCAGGAACTCCGGAACAGCAGGCAGCAGGGAGGTGTTCTGTAGTTCAGCTGGAGCATGAACAGAATCAGACAGGCCGGGTGAACACTGGCGGGCTAGCAGGTACCAAACGGAGGCAGAAGAGTAGTCAGGATACAGTCCGGATCGGCAACAGGCAGGTAGCGGATAACCGTAGGAAGAGGCAGGAGAATAGTCAAACGAGCCGGGGTCAGGGACTGGCAGCAAACAGGAGTAGTCAGGAACAGGCCGGGTAAATAGGAAGCAGGTATTCAGGTAGCTTAGGGTCACAGGAAACGCTGTAGACTGGACAGCAAGAAAGCATGCTAACAGGCTCCTTTAAATAGGCCTAATGGTGCCAAACGCTGTCACACTGCACGTCCACGCGCATCCGTGCGCACTCGTGCACGCCTGTGTACCGATCGCACGTGCCCGTTTGTACCATCGTGCACCCGCGTACACCCGTTCGTACTAGCGCGCGCCTGCATGCGTCTGTTCGCACCAACGCACCTCCGTGCGCGTCCTCTGGCTCTATCAACAGTGGTTCTGTTAACCGATCTTACGCCGACGGCTGTGCTAACAGGATGCCTTTCATGACAGTGATCCATAAAGTGTCCAGCATGAAATGTGAGACCATGCCTCCCACAAGACTGAAGTATATACTAATTCACATTTTGTCTTTATTAATAAATTGGCACCAGACATCAAATAATAACCGTGTGCAGGTTACAAACTCTAAACAAAACATTTACAAAACCAGGAGACAGGAGGACAAGAGTTTCTTGTTCAAACAAGCGTATTGTCTAAGACAAGTGACATCAAAGAGAGTTGGAAAATGTTTTTGCTTGAATGTAATGATACATTAGTGTGAGGTGGAAGAGGTCGGTTTTAAAGTGGTTGTAAACCCCATTCATGAAAGTTTACCTAGGCACATATATTTGTAGTAGTATTATTATACAGGATTTATATAGTGCCAGCAGTTTGCGCAGCACTTTACAACATGAGGGCAGACAGTACACTTACAATACAAATCAATACAGGAGGGATCAGAGGGCCCTGCTCCTTAGAGCTTACAATCTAGAAGGGAGGGTCTCCTTTATCCCTCTCCAAAGCTCTAAGTGCCTTTCTGCTACTCCATTTCTCTGTTGTCGGCAGAGTCACTTCTGACAAGTTCTCCAACAAACAAGAAAACAGTAGCTAAAAATTTGTGTCGGGGCGGGAGCTCAGAGGTAGCTAAGCAGAGAGATGGTCTATTCAGACTAAAGCTCTGCATGTTCCTTTGTTCCTCTGCCTATGTGGAGTTGGGGGTGTGTGCCTTTCCTCCAATCAGCTCTCACACAATGTAAGCCCAGGCTTCACACAAGTGGCGGCCGGTGCTCAAAGCTTTGGGGGGATGGAGCAAACTAACATTACTCCCCCCATGCGCGGGAGACGAACGGCAGCTGTTACCACCCCCTCTCGTGAGAGACACGGATGGCAGCGATTGTATGGCACACCCCCCGGCGGATGCCTTACCTTATGGAGGCAGGGGGAAAGAAAAGTCCGGTGTCTTGAGACACGATTGGCCAGGGATTCCTAAGACTCCCTGGCCGATAGGGGCTTTCTGAATGGCCGGGAGGAGAATGAGGGAGACAACAGCGAATATTCATTCACTGTTGTCACACAAGTGGGTGTGCTCAGGGCGCAGTGCTGTGCATCCCAAGCCCACCCTTTTTTGAAGCCTCTGGCTCTAATCACGTGCTTATAAAAAAAAAACATTGGAATCCATGCATCCGCCACCCCGCATATAGATTAGGGGGTCAGATGCATGGATAGTGGGGCGGCGCCCCTGTGCCTGTAATGGACGGGCCTCCACACTCACCTCTATTTTCTGCTGAAACAGGAAGAGAGATTTGCAGGATCTGCAACTCTTCAAAGAATGTAGAAAGGGAAAGGCAGCAGATATACATGTAAAACTTGTGTAGGAGGATTTGTTTCGTCTTTGTGTATCATTTGAGGCTATTCATTTCACTGGGTATAGGAGAGGGTTTACAACCACTTTAAGGGATTCATTTTAAAAGTTTTTTTTGTATATTTTTTTCATAACATTAGGGACAGTGGTCACCTCTCCAGTTCCAGAAATTGCATAGTACTTAGATATTTCCGAATAATTCAATTTTTGCTGAGAAAAACACTTTGTGCAGATTCCTACCTTTTCTGCTCTGAAGAAAGATGTTTGTTGGATGTCTTTTTGGATACTGACTCTGAATGGGAGTAACTTTTTCATTACTTGATCTGCTGTTGCACTTGCAGGGCTGTAATGAGAAAAGTGTCAGGGTCTGCATACCTTTAGAAGTGATTAACCCTTTAGGAGTATGTCACTAAAAATGACATTTTTGATAGAGGGTGCCTAAAATCTAAATCAGCGAGCCAATCACTCTAGCAGGAAATTACATTTCTGAGGGCGTTCTGTACACTAATTGTGTATAGAATGCCTCCTGGTTGCTATATCACATTGAACGGTACAGAAAATGTCAGCACTGTAGATTAAAAAAGAAAATTATTTTTTTAATAAGTCAATTACAAAATAGCTTCTGTAGCAATTGTAAATGCTGTATTATTTTTTAATTTGCTACTTTTTTCCCACGAAAGTTGATTAAATATCTCCATAGTAGGAGGAAAATATCCTCCTAAACAGTTGTCATTATTGGAAGATTTTCCTATAATACTATTTTTTGACAGTTGCAAAATGTTTGTTTTCCCATCACTTTTATGTTACCAGCAAAAATAGAAAGTATGACCCTTCCCAGTAGAGATACACACTGCAATAGAAACCTGAAAAGGTTTTGAAAGGAAAGCAAAGTAATTTGAATGCATTTCCAGGTTGATCTGATGTCACTATAGTGACTGGCAGAGAGGGTTAGCAAATGAGGTGTGCTGGGAACTGTAGGTAGGTCTAGTAGCTGCCTTAAATAAGGTCTGGTCTGTATCAGACTGCAGGGGTACTGGGGTTTTTTTGTAGTCAAGCCCTGAAATATGATTTGATATTCTTGATTAATATATTGCATTTATTGCATAAATGCATTTTCAGCATGTCTCTACTCTTTTATGCTTTTTAGAGAGTTGAGCTTGTACTATTCCACACTATTTGACACCTTTCACACTGAATCGCAGCTAAAACCACGCTAAAGCGCCGGTCGTTTTTGCGGTGTTTTAGCAGCGCTTTAGCAGGACTGTTTCTAACGTCCCGCAAGCGCACTGCCCAAGTGTGAAAGCACTCTTGCAAACGAATGGGAGGCAATTTTCAGGCGCTTTTTCTAGCGCTAAAATGCCTGAAAAATGCCTCAGTGTGAAAGGGGTCCTAAAGAGCGTATGTTACTTTAAAATTTTTACATAGATTAGAAAATCGGCTTTGATGGTTTTATTTACATTGTGATTTTGATATGCTGTTTGGTGCATGGAAAGTATGCCGATGCTAAGGGAGCATGGAAAATGTTCTTTTGATTCTATATAGTGGAAAGCTATAGTGAGACACTATAAAAATCATGGATGCATATTTTCATGCCCTGCATAACATTACTCTTATTCTCCACTAAATCACTAAGTCACCAAGCACCTTTAATGTTTTTGGTCTTAGGTCAGAAGTCATTAAATCAAATCTGATTTCTCTTTCTTTCTCATTATGTAGTTATTACCCACGGACCTCATTGGAAGCCAGGAGCGGTTTATCTACAGAACCACAAAGGTAATGTGAATATGCAATATTCGCAGAACAGATTATACCTTTTTTGCTCTGCATAAGCCATTACTGACTTTGTTAGACTTTTTTGCTTTTTTTGTATCTAAGTTCTTTTTTTTTTTTTTTTTTTTTTTTTTTTAGTTATACTTTGGTTAAACCGATGCAAACAAACGTATTTCCTTCCCTAGAACAGGAAATTTAATGCATTTCCTACATACTGGCATCACATTAAAAAAAATCACCTTTGTCTTAATGTATTCTTTCTGTTCAATGAAAAGTGCTGACCTAAAGCTGAACTGAAGGAATATAGCCAGCTTTTAAAATGTGCTGGCTTACAGTAGGTAAGTCCAATGGGGTGTATGCCATGTCATGAACTTAACTATTTTATTTACTAATAATTGCTGAACTCCAGGAGTACAGCTATCGATGTGATTCTCGGCACTCCATCAGGAGCGATGCTGCTTTCTCCCACAGCAGCCACTCTCCCCTCTGCTGTCCATTCACAGAAGGCTTTGTATTTTGTGGTTGGGTTCACATAATACAAAACTCTCCCTAATTGTGCAAGGGGAAAGGAGGAATGAGCAGAGTGGCTGTACATTAGACAGTAATGCAGTATAGCAGCAGTAAAGATGTAAATTGTAAATGAAAGCGATAAGTCGACAAGTTGGTATATGCCTTGTTAGAATTAACCCATAGTAAGCTGGCACATTTTAAAATGGAACTAAATTCCTAGAGTTCAACTTTAAATTTGGTGAACCTTACTACATTTTAAACTCCTGTATTCAGTATGTATTTGAATTGTGCATTTACCTCCTTTGCCTGGAGTTCAGCTTTAAGCCTTTATGAATTTTTATTATATAAACTTACTTGGGAAAAATATGTATAATTTCCTCTGATTTTGCTTTAATTTAAATCTGACTTTACAGTAAATTTAAGTTACTGCTCTGTCATCTGAACAACATTATACACTTTCCTCTTGCTCCTGTGTGTGTGGCTATCTATAAAGCTGAACTCTAGGCACACAAGCGTTCATTGAAATATAGTCCCTAAAGCGGTATTGAACTCCACAAATAAAAAAAAAATACGTAGATGGTCTCCCTGCAGGTTGATTCCATGGTGTACTAGTATGCTCCATTCTCAAACATATCCCTCCAGTGCTGAGCTGTCACTGCTTCCATCCTCACCCAGTCTTCTTTCCAGGTTCACACTCTCTGGCCGCTTGAATCGCCAGGTCAAAATGACGTCACTCCACTACAGCACACAGAAGGCACCATAAATGTGGTCTAAGCTGTGCAGCTCAGATTATATTAATGCTGACAGACCAGGAGAGGCATCAATGACAGAAGAGACCACTAAAGTCTCTTTCAGTCTGAAAACCTTGCCTGCAAGCATTATATTTTTTTACAAGAGTGCATAGTGCAAGCATTATATTTTATGAGAGTTTAATACTTTAACTGCCACAAAAGATGTAAATTCACTTTGAGCAGACCAAACCCAGATATTACTTTGCAAAATTAGCAGTGATATCTTCACTGTGCTGCACATAGTCTGTGCAAAGAACAAAGATGCAGGTAGGTCCTCCTACTACAGGCTGCCTGCAGGAAACTACAGGAGGGGCAGAGACAAGACCAGTCACTCTGTACAAGGTAAGAGAGCAGCAGTGACTGGTCTTTGTTACAGGAGGCTCCTGCATCAAGAAAGTTTCACACTGGATTGCAGCACAGATCTGGAGGAAATACACAAATCACACCAAGCACCAAGTAAAAATACTCATACCTCATGTATTTAGACAATATTGTGTACCCTGGAGTTCACCTTTAAAGTGGCTATGCATAGTGATATCTCGGTGTTTAACCACCGGTGTTTTATTAAATCTACACTGGTCTGCCCTTTTTTACACCTTGGCATAGGAAAGAAGTACCAGGGTGTGTCATGTCATTCCTTGTCTTCATAACACCCTATGGCTTTTATACACAAGAGAGGATGAGGAGAAGTTCAGATGACCTAACTGTGAAAGAGTGACATATGATGCATAAAACATACACAAGTAAGTTGGTGCTAAAGTGCAAGGTGCAAAGGATGCCATGTGACACACTGCATAGCAGGGAAAAAGCAAAACTTAGCACATGGTAATATTGCAAAGCATTAAAATAAATGTTAATCCAACAAAAACGCCCCATGAGCCTCCCCTGGGCTCAAATATGAATAAACAAGATGTAGACCAGTCCCAAAAAATATGTATATAAAATACTGTTTCAGCTCCTGTGCAAAATGAAATAAAGCAATCCAAAAATGATGAATATGTGATATTCCCTTTATCGTGAACCCTGAAACAAAACTGGCAATGCCTGGCCATTCCACTGTGGTGGCACCTTAATGTGCACTAGCCCCTCACCTTTCTGCTGTAAGGATACAGCATGAACTGGATCTGATGCCTCAAACAAGGGTCTTCAGAGGGTCATTCTATGGGTAGATGCAGCAATGGATACTTAGAATGGGTACAGACAGCATCCTTTCCAGTTAGCTCGATCGGGGTGGTAAAACTGGAAGAAAGATCCCAAATAGCATAATATTGCTTAAAACTGCAGGCATGTCTTTCCAACAGGCAGACTCTACTAGTGGTAGGGGATAAGGGACTGTAAGGCTCGATTCACATCTATGCATGTTGCTTTTGAGTTTTTCTGCAGTGTTTTCTGTGGTGCTTGCCATGTTTTTGAGCAGAGTTTTTGCAGCGTTTTTACAGCGTTTTTGCGGCGTTTTGCGGTTGTTTTTTTTTTTTAGACTGTATACAGTCTAAAAAAAAAAAACGCTAAAAACGCAAAACGCGTCAAAAATGCTGCAAAAACGCTGTAAAAACGCTGCAAAAACACTGTACTTGCATTTTTGATGCTAGTCCATTGAATTTTATTACATGCAAAACGCTGCATTTTGCATGAAAAAAAGTCCCTGACCCTTTCCAAAAACCCAGAGGTACAAAAATGCATTGATGTGAACGTTCCATAGGAACCCATGTTAAAAAATTCCCATGCATTTCTGCAAAATGCATCAAAAAACGCGCTAGTGTGAATGGAGCCTAAGGCTCGATTCACATCTATGCATGTTGCTTTTGAGCGTTTCTGCAGTGTTTTTTGTGGTGCTTGCAGCGTTTTTGCCGCGTTTTGCATTTTGCGTTTTGTTTTTTTTTTTACAGTTTTTTTTTAGACTGTATACAGTCTTAAAAAAAAAATAACCGCCAAAAACGCAAAACGCGTCAAAAACGCTGCACTTGCGTTTTTTATGCTGGTCCATTGCAATTACATGCAAAACGCTGCATTTTGCATGAAAAAAGTCCCTGACCCTTTCCAAAAACGCAGAGGTACAAAAATGCATTGATGTGAACATGTTCCATAGGAACCCATGTTAAAAAATTCCCATGCATTTCTGCAAAATGCATCAAAAAACGCGTTAGTGTGAATGGAGCCTAAAGCCTGCACGCTCCTCGCACTGGCATTTTGGATTGCTTTATTTCATTTTGCACAGGAGCTGAAACAGTATTTTATATCTATTTTTTTTGGGACTGGTCTACATCTTGTTTGTTTGTATTTGAGCTCAGGGGAGGCTCATCAGACATTTTTGTTGGATTTACATTTATTTTAATGCTTTGCAATATTACCATGTGCTAAGTTTAGTTTTTTCCCTGCTATGCAGTGTATCACATGGTATCATTTGCACCTTGCATTTTAGCACCAACTTACTTGTTTATGTGTATGTTTTATGTATCATATGTCACTTTTCAAGATTCACAGTTGGGTCATTTGGATTTGCACTTTATTATAGACCTTGTTCATCATTTCTGAGATTAAATTTGTTACTGTTTGCGCTTGCACTTTATTCAAGTTCACCTTAAGTACTTATTTTAGAGTCCGCAGGGCAGCACCATAATTACTCACTTAACCCTTTTTCATCTGCCAAGGATGAGCTGACCTGGTGCCTGCTGCAGTGGGCCTCTATTTTAGTTAATAGTTGACAGCGCGGGAGTACCACCCATATACTAAGTTCAGAGATGACATTTCTCATGAGAACTTTGAAAGACAATCGCTGTGCAGTTCTTCTTTTATTCAGGCTGGGAATATTGGGAAATGTTTTTGCATGAGAGGTCTTGCTTTGAATGATGTCTGCATTCCATTTAAACTTGTTTTGTCACGTGAAACCTCATCAAGATTATCTCATAATTATGATGTTGAAGCATTTATTCACATATATAAATGGATCATTAGTGAGTAATACAATGTACAGAGAAGACACATGAATTCTGTTCTCTCCCTTTTATAAATGTTACGTCTCTTGCAGTCTGTGACACCTTCTAATGTATTAAGCATTAGACAAGAGCTTGGCTAATTAAACTCAACCGGTCACATGTGACCTGACATGGCAAGCACATTCTCAGTAATGTCATTGCCAATATTTTCCTTTAGGATTTTGGAGTTGTACTCGCGGACATGTCATTTGCCTCAGGGTTTAATAAAAATGTGTGTGTTTTTCATATATAGGTGGCTGTATCTTTTATTGTCTAAAGCAGTGGTCTCCACACTATGGCCCGTGGGTCAAACGCAGCCTCTTGGTTACATTTTTCCATCCCTTGGGGCACTATTCCTCTCACTGATACAAGGCACTACTTCTTCCACTGACATCGATGAGACACCATTCCTTGCACTGACAACAACAGCAGAGCGCTATTCCACTTATTTAAACAATGGAATACTATTCCTACCACTGACACCAACAACGAGACACTATTACTCTTGCTGACATTAATGATGGGGAACTATTCTGCCTCCTACTGAGCACAGGTGGTATTTTTTATTTTGTTTACCCCCATTGGCCACCAAGACATTTTCTACTCCCACAGGCTGCAGTGCGGCCCTCCTAAGGAGATAAATTGGCCCTTTGTTTAAAAAGTTTGGAAGCCACTGGTCTTTAGTATTTAACCACTTTTTTGGATTTCACGTCACCTTTTCTACAGTACTGCAGCTTTTGACTTTTTTTGTTCTGTGTACCTGAGGCAAGCATCCATAAATAAAGCTTCTTCTTTTTTCTTACTGATCCCTCTAGCTGCAGGCACTGCGAAGAAAGCCCCCTAAACAAAAGCACTAAGGTTGTTTAGGTTGTTCTCTTAGCAGTAAAGGTCCATCACCTTCTCCCTTCAAGCCGTTACTTGTCAGGCTTCCACCAATATAACCAGTAGTTATAGTTTAAACGTAGAGAAGGTGCTCTGGGAGGGGGAGCTAAGCAGCGGAGGGAACAAGTTGAATGACTTTAGTGCATCTGCTGTGAAGAATGAGAATTAATTGGTTATTAGTGATTGCAGCTACAGAGGTGGGAGAGCACTTGTTGTAAAGTTCATTTACTGCTTGTTAAGAATATGTACTTGAATATCCATAGCCTGGCCACAGTGCCTCTCCTAACAAATATAGGGCAAGGAGTTATAAGCCCTGTCCAGTGTCCCTATTTGAAAGATTTCCCATCTAGGTGACCATTCCTGGGATAGGAAGTGAGGGGATATACCCCCCAACAGGGACTCTAACCTTTGCCCACTCTAATGAACAATCACATTTCCCCACACAAGGGCACTTTTTATGGATTTGCTCCCTCAACCCCCCACCCCACCCCCACCCACCATGTATGGTTGAGAAGCAAGGTAGTAAAATGAGAAAAAGAAAAAAAATGACGATTTGTTTGTAACCCTTCCCCTTTGTATCTTGGCGAACTTTTGCTGAGAGATTTCTTGCATACACTAATAACAGATACAAGCAAATAATGTATAATGTAGAGCAATGGTCAATACCCAGTCAGGCAGCGCAGTCTTGGTCAGTCTTCCCAAATGTATCTAGTGTTTAGGAGACTGGATTTCTATTTGTGCTTTTAAAGCTGATGGTGATAGAGAATGGTGTATAGATGTCCAGAAAAATTGTAGGAAATGTTTCAGCAGTGGTGTAAACAGGACATTTGATGAGATGTTAATCATATTTTTGACAAGATATACATACATTTATGATGGTGATATGTGGTGATATGTTTTTGCGTTTAACTGTAATGATTGTAATAATGAGCTAAATCGGTGTTGTCCACATTTAGAGGACCGCATTTCTTGCTCACGGGCCACGGTGTAGAAGTAGATAGTTCTAAAGTTCTAGTTCTATTAGAAAGTTTACTATTACAGGTAGAGGTGAAGAGTAAATATTTAATACAGGAAATGTCAAATGTCTGTTAGTTGTGTTTAGCAGTATGCCAGTGTACTCATCATGTTTCCGAACTCAAGGTGCAAACCCTGTGCCTGATCTAATAGCTGTCAGCCTTATTGTCACTATAGCTCCTTGGTCATCTTGTGCAAGTTTGACCCCACTTTACAATATTTCTGTGGCCATGACCGTTTTAGGGCCAGTATGTGCCTTGCATAACATCGCTGTTTTATTCAACATAAGTATATAACATTTTATTGCAAAAGTAACATTTTTTAGAACAATCGCTTTGCCCATCAAAATAGAGCTCTGTCAAGTCCCTAGATTTTTTTGTAGCTTTGTTTATATTTTAAGGCCTCATGCACACTAGACATTCTTACAGCTGTTGTTTTTGGCTTCAGGCGGTTTTTTCTACAGCCAGTAAACTCCCCAGCATGTTATCCTATGTGTCCATGCACACATAGGCTTTTATCAGCAGTTTTTGGCAGGGGCGTTTTCTGACTGGAAAAAAAACCCAGAACTTGAGGTTTAAGGAGGAGTTTTTCACCTGTAAAAACGCTCCAACTCTGAAAAATGCAGCTATTTAGCGTTTATGAGCGTATTTGAGCCATAAGCTTTTGTGGGAGTATAGTTTTGCTAAAAAAACGCTAATGCAAAAACGCTGCAAAATGACTCCAAAAAAACTCCTAGGCCTAAATAGTGTCAACATTCAGAGAGAGATTTTAGGATGCTGTTATCACCCTTCCCTGTCAGTCATTTTCTGTCTAAAACTATAGGCAATTTTTTAATGTTTTATTATCACAAGACTCTTTTTTCTAGCCTTTTAACTAAGACCCCTTTCACACTGGGGCGGTTTGCAGGCGCTATTGCTCTAAAAATAGCGCCTGCAAACCAACCTGAAACAGCCGCTGCTGTGTCTCCAGTGTGAAAGCAGGACGGGAAAAAAAGTATACACCACTCCTTCACCGCTCCTGCCCATTGAAATCAATGGGGCAGCGCGGCTATACCGCCTGCAAAGCGCCTCTACAGAGGCGCTTTGCGGTGGTTTTTAACCATTTCTCGGCTGCTAGTGGGGGGTAAAACCGCCTCGCTAGCGGCCGATTACGCCGCTAAAATGACGGTAAAGCGCCGCTAATAATAGCGGCACTTTACCGCCGATGCACCTCCCGCCCCAGTGTGAAAGGGGCCTAAGTCAGGTTAAGATAACATTCTACTGTGATGAGATTTTGCCGGGTGCCTTTTTCCCAGTTGGACATGCATCACACAGCTCCTGAGGGTGCCTCTAAAAGGCAAAGCAGTGATTTTTGACACCAGCATCTTGGCTTTGGTTTATTTTGGCAAGGATAGAGCTTCCTGTGCTGATCTTTTCACAGAATTGTTGTTTCATATGTTTACTAGAGGAGAATATAAGTAAGGGTTGGAGCATTTAAGGATATTGGCAGTACGAAGGAGGAGGCCAGCTCTGTAAGATAAGCCCATCTATAACTACCTTTGTATTGGCTGTGTCATGAAACACAGCTACTTCACTGCTCCCTGACCACTATAGATGTCCAACTGTTCAGAGTGGTTTAAATAATTGTTCCTCCCGCTGAATCCTATATATAGTGTCAGATAAAGCACAGTTATAAAAACAAAAAAACATGATGGAGGTGAAAGGGTTCAGCAATTTCTGTCTATTCAACATTGTCATAAATGCCAAAGTAGTTATCCGCATTGGTTGCTATCACCTTAATCTGCAAGCTGCTATGAATTAAAATCATCTCATTAACAATCAGGAGGTGAACTGTAAAAGAATTAGCTAGGGATTGCTAATGTGGCATATCTGGGAAATTTGCATGTTGTATTTATGTGATACATCTTTCTCTCTTGTTAGTAAAATCCATCTGTTTAAGTGGCCTTTAATTCTTCTTTCAGTGCAAAACCATTTACATTTTGATTATAGTGTAGCAAAGAACCTAGGATTTTTGATTCTTCTACACTGCCAGACCCTTAATAAAAGTTCTATACTTTCAGGTGCTGCATTGCCTTCTTAAAATTAGACCATAGTTATAGTAATTTGGTGGAGGACTTCCTTTCACCAAAAGCCCTGTGCCATTGAAACCATTACCATATCTAGCAGTGACCAGCACTAACAAGCCTGAAGCATCTGTATAGATGCAAATTGGATACATGACTTTATAGCTTAGGCTTTATTTGTGCTATAAAACATACTTTCTGACACACAGTTGGCTGCTGGGGCACAGAGAAAGTCTATGTATGTTTTCATCATTTTGGGTTTAAGGAATAACGCCCATGTTTTTTTTTCTTTATCTTTTATTTTACTCAAAAGGCAGAATCCATTGTATAAAAGCAACAATAGTACAAATAATACAGGTAAAGGTACAATATAACATCATGTAGGATACCAGATAAGCAAACCAAATTTGTAATATTGATAGGATATGCTCAGACAACATGGTTTCAAAATATTGCCTTCCATCTCCTCTTGGGAGTTCAGGTGTAGAGTCAATTATAGTGGACACCAGAGACTGTCTAAACATTTTCCAAAAAAGGGTAACTCATATATAAAGAAGGAGAAGGAAAAAGGAGAGGATAAGAAGACTAGAAAGGGGGGAAGGGGTAGGGAGGGCCAGAGGTATGGGAGAAAGGGATGTGGAAAGGGATGTGCCTGTGTTCTGTAAAAAATCTGCCCGATTGTACCTGTATGAGCTCCATTCCCGCCGCTCAGCTGATGCATGGCTCTCTCTCTCTCTCCCCCTCTTCTCCTGCTGACATCAGTGGGAGGGCTTGGCCCGCTGCAGCTGTGAGCCAGAGAGACAAGGGAGGAGAGAAATCAGCTGAGCGCTCGGAGCGGAGCTCATACATGTACAATCAGGCAGAATTTTTGCAGAACACAGGCACAGGGAAACTTCTTATAATGGTACAGAGAGGATGGCAACATTTAGTAGAAGTGGGTTAACAACCACTTTAATGCAGGCAATGCATTAAGGCAGGGGTCTTCAAACTTTTTAAACAAAGGGCCAGTTTATTGTCCTTCCAACTTTTCATGAGGCCAGACTGTTGCCAGTGGGAATAGAAAATGTCATGGTGTCAGTGGGAGTATACAATGCCCCATCATTGGTATTAGGGGCAGTAATAGTGCTCCATCGTTGGTATCAATGGGAGTAATAGTGCCCCATCGTTGGTATCAATAGGAATGCTAGTGCCCCATCGTTGATATCAATGAGAATAATAGTGCTCCATCGTTGATATCAATGGGAACAATTGTGCCACATTGTTGCTAATAATGGGAAGAATAGTGCCACATCATTGGTGTCAGTAGGAGTTAAAGTGCCCCATTGTTGGTGTCAGTGGGAGACGTAGTTCCCCATCGTTGGTGTCTGCCAGATGGCAAAGATAACTTGCCACAAATTTGTAAACCTGTTAACTCGTTGCACATTTTTACTGGCAAGTTGTACACTTGCAGAGCACTTGAAGCACAAGTTCTAGTTGCACGCTTTGAATTTGTAGCAAATGTGCGTGGCAAGTCTAGCCAGAGCAAAGTTGCAGTGGAGAGTCTACAGCAAGAGCTCTGCAAGTCACAGTGACCCCTGTGGTGGGATGACTATTGCACAACAAATCAGAACTTGCAGCAGAATGTTTGCAAAGAAAGTTGATCTGGAGTCTGCTACAGTTGTGCAACAAAATTGTGAAGCCTGGCAAGTCCAACAATAGCTTAGCAAGTCATTTTCTGGGCTGTGGGAGGAATAGTGTCCCATTGTTGGTATCAATGGGAAGAACAATGCCCCATTGTCTGTGTCTATGGCAGGAACTATGCCCCACTGTTGCTAACAGTGTGGGGGGGGGGATGCCCAAAGGACTGGATAAAAGCAAGCAAAGAGCTACATCTGGCCACCACTGCATTATGGTGAAAAATATTTAGGCTTTACAACCAATTTAACTTGGCCGCCCTGGTCCTTAATCAGAGATGCCACAATGATAGCATAGACCTGATGATACAGGTAGAATGAGCATTTTCCTTAGTACATTTATTAACTTTGAAAATATGCACACAAAAATGATTGACAACTCAAGGTAGTAAGCTGAATCTGGCTTATTAGCCCTTTAATAATGTTGGATATTTATGATGATGAAAAGAGTAATGGAAGAGAATGGAAACTAGAATTTGTATAGTCTTATAATCACCATCATGTTAGCTGGATATTCAAAACAATGAAAAGTGGATTATTCTAAGAACAGCAGCCGACAGTTCTTGCCTTTCATTTTGTTTGTAGAATGTAATGGGATGGCAGCACAGAGATATACATCTGGTAAGTCTGCAGAGATTCTGGCTTGTAAATCCTTGAACAGAATAGGTAGCAGCCCAATATCTCTTTCAAAGACTGATTCATTTTGTCTGGGAGCGTGAGATGAAGCTTAATGCTTTTTTATTGAGTTGTTTGAAGGAAATGAGAAATATGTTCAAACTCAGCGGCACTGCTGACAAAAGTCTTCATTTGCATTCCTGTGCAAGAAGATTAGTGCAAAGTATTAGTGACTGTCAGCTAATTCACCCATAGCTTAACAATAACTGACCTAGACTTCAAAATGTGAAGGAGATGATAAAGAGCTCTCATTTTTACATGGAACATCAGTGTACTCAAGACCTAAATTACAGTACAAATACAATCAAGGCGGGAGAAGAGAAAATGTCTTTATATTTTTCTATTAAGATAATCAGCATTTTGCTGCATTTTCACCCTAATTATATGTGTAGGCTTCATTGCTGGATGTGTATTGTTGGTACCTCTTCTCCGTAATTAGTATCCCATATAATTTGTGTGTGGCGCCTATTGTTTATGTAAATAAACTATGTTTTATCAGAGAACTATTTTTATCTGTAGACGTTTTTTAGGTCCTCCACCTTTAGAAATACTTGCATCTTGTTTGCATATACTGTATATGGGAGATACCAGTTGAATGACCAGGCCATTGGAATGTTAATCCAGCTCATCCAGCCTCGGAGACCACCGGAGCAGCTGGGACTGCTGATCACTGCTACCCAGACGGACGCAGGGGACCCCCATGGACTGATCTTTAAACACACACATGCTTGTAACCTCTACTCAAATGTGAGTTGAATGTGCACTCAGAGTGGCGCCGCTCTCTCTCTCCCATACATGTAGTGTCAACTTTATTTTCAGGAAAAGTTAGAAGCTATCAGAGAAACAATAACATTGACAAGCCTGCAGTCAGGCTACACACTGCCTTGTTCCTTAGTAACCAACAAGCTGACTGGATGCAAACCTCCTGCATTTAGTGTGCTCTAATCAAGTTTGTTGCACAGCAGGCTGCATGCTATGTTACAGCAGCTTCAGTGCTAAAAGCACCGGCTGTCAATAACAGGCCCAAGCACTAAGCCGGTCCTGCACTAAGCCCAGGAGTTGAATTGACAGCTGACTCAATCTGCTCCTGGTCTCCTGCCTTTGCTACTGAGTACTCTATAGGAGTAGCAGGAACTGTAAACACAGTACACTGTGTTTACTTGGAAGTGAAGTGACGCCACTGGTGTTGTCATGGCAACATGTCATGGTTAGCATGGTAGAGCTGAAAGCAGCAGGGTCTAGCATCTCCCTGATAAAGTAGATCACTGCTATAATGATCTGTTGCTGTCTATCTGAAGTGATCTCATGCTGCAGAGTTCCATGGTGGTGGGGGGCTTGATCAAGTCTCAACTAACTAGATCCAGATGCCCATTAAGAAAATATAAAAAACAAAAAAAAAATAGATTTTATTACATTTGTTATAATGACCCCCAAAGGAGCTACACGATTATAACAGGTATTTATGCCATCCCTGCTAGTGACCTGCCCTGTAGCTGCACACAGACAGTCAAGAGACTTGCTAATTCCAGTAGCGAGAATCAGACATCAGGGCCTCAAATTGTTTTTTGCAAAATTAATATTTTTAGGTAGAGAGGGTTAAGGGCAAAGTATACCTCAAACCTTTGCTAAATTTTACCAAACTTTTCTCAGATGCCCACCTAACCAATTGTCCCCGGATCCTGTTACCTCGCAACTACTATCGTCGGAGGCGGCCCGTCCATTAAGGGAGCACAGGCACCGCCTCCCCTTTCCATCGCTGCTGCCACCCCCTATTCTTGCTTCCGGACCCTTTTAGGACACCGGTCGCATGAATTACAGTGGCAGGGTTTTTTAAGCACATGATTAGAGCCAGAGGCTCTAATAGGCTTCAAAATAGTATGGACTCCGGACACAGAGCATTGCGCTCGGAGACCACCCAGGTGTGTTAGAATAGTGAATGAATATTCTCTATTCTAACGCTGAATCGCCTCTGCCATTCAGGAAGCGCGGGTCTGATACCCGCTCCTCGATTGGCTGAAAGGACTGGTGATCCTATTGGACACCTAGGAGGAGGGAGATGCACAGCAGAAGACGCCGTGATCCACAGCAGGAGGAGGGAAGTAAACTGCCGCCCACTGGACACGCTGCCTGCCCGCTTGCTAGATGGGGTAAGTGTGGGGCTTTGATGTCTGACCGTCCTCCCGGGCAGGGGTGGTTGTTTGCAGCCCTCCCAAGACAAAAAACCACCAGCCACCACTGGCTATCGTCACCCTCCTCTTCTACCCTATGATCCATTTTTAATCTCTCCCTATCTACTGGCACCTTCCCCTCTAAAGCAGTGTTTCTCAACTCCAGTCCTCAAGGCACCCCAACAGGTCATGTTTACAGGATTTCCCTCTGATGAAATGGCTGTGGTAATTACTAAGGCAGTGAAACTAATCAAATCACCTGTGCAAAATAATGGACAGCCTGAAAACATGACCTTGAGGCCTGGAGTTGAGAAACACTGCTCTAAAGCATGCACAGAGCATGCACACTGCTCTAAGGGTCCTTTCACACTGGGGTGGTTTGCAGGCGCTATTGCGCTAATAATAGCGCCTGCAAACCGACCCGAAAGTGCCGCTGCTTTCATTCCAGTGTGAAAGCCCCGAGGGCTTTCACACTGGAGCGGTGCGCTGGCAGGACGGTAAAAAAAGTCCTGCCAGCAGCATCTTCGGAGCGGTGAAGGAGCGGAGTGTATACCGCTCCTTCACCGCTCCTGCCCATTGAAATCAATGGGACGCCGCGGCTATACCGCCGGCAAAGCGCCTCTGCAGAGGCGCTTTGCGGTGGTTTTAACCCTTTCTCAGCCACTAGCAGGGGGGTAAAACCGCCCCGCTAGCGGCCACATACCGACGGTAAAGCGCCGCTTACAATAGCAGCGCTTTACCGCCGACAACGCCCCCGCCCTAGTGTGAAAGTACCCTAAAGCATGCACTAACTGCTAAAACCAACGGCCACTACACTATACACTACTCCACCTCTTAGATGCCTTTGATACTGTTGACCACCTGCCTCTCAATAAACTCCATTTCCTTGGCTTCCCCTCCAAGAGTCAGGTCTTTCCTGTTTTTCCTCCTATCTATTACAGTGCTCCTTCTTTGTTGCCTATAACTCTATCTCCTTCTCCTCTCCGTTCCTTCTTTCTGTAGGGTTCTCACAAGGCTCTGTTCTTGGATCCCTTCTCTTCTCTATATACACCTTCTCTCTTGGTCACTTGATAAACTCCCACAGCTTCCAACACCATCTGACACCCAAATCTATCTCTTTACTCCTCACCTCACTCCTTCAGTCTCCTCTTACATTACTAACTTTCTATTTGATATATCAACATGGATGTTGCACCACTTCCCTAAATTAAATCTCTCTAAAACTGAGCTGATAATATCCTCCCCTGCTGGTGCCCTCCTCCATTTTTCCAGTGAATTAAATTCAAAACACCAACAAAAACATACAAAGCCATCCTCACATCTGCTTCGAGCTACATCACCAATCCTGTCTCGAAATTTCACCCACTCCTTCCTCTCCACTCCTCCCAAAACCCCCTGCTCTCAAGCTTGCTCTCTCCACCTCCCATGCTTGCCTCTACGACTTCTCCAGAGCCTCTCCAATCCTCTGAAACACTCTACCTCAATCTGTCTGGCTATCTCCCATTCTGGCTGCCTTTAGGCAACCCCTGATAATTAATTTCTTCAGGGAAGCCCATAATGCTTCCAACTATCTGAACTTTTATCTCTTCCATCAGCTCATCCCCCACAATTATAACCTTTTGTACCACTTGCCCCACCCTATTAGAGTGTAAGCTCTTATGATCAGGGCCTTCTTAAACCTCTTCTATTTTATTGTATTGTAACTGTACTGTCTCTCTTTAGATTGTAAAGGGCTGTGCAAACTGTTGATGCTATACAAATCCTGTATAATAATAATAATAAAACAGCAAAAATGTTTCCAGCCTTCCTCTGTCAGCAACAATAAGGGCTGGCAGGTTCAAATTCTCTAGTAGCAGTCTTCCAGTAATATCAAAGTTAATAACCGCTCTTTCTTGGTGGCCTCCCAATAGGAACTGGTCTTTTAGGCCTGGTTCACACCTATGCAGGTTGCAGTTTGCATATTCCAGGTGCATTTTGCAATACACATTTCTGATCCATTGAAGTCTATGGAACCAAAAACCAGAAAAAAGTCCCAGGCCCTTTCCATAAAATGCACAGATGTAAACATGACCCATAGGAAACCATGTTAAATGGACTGTAGTGTGTTTCTGCAAAACTGAAAATGCACAAAAAGGTGAGAACTAGGCCTTAAGGCTAATGCCAGCATTCACAGAAACCTTGAAATAGTACATTCTTCAAGCAAAATCCATCCAGCAGACTCTTCTAAAGATTGTGAAGATGAGACCCAGGCTTAAGCCCCAGGCGAAGACCCTCACACAGCTTCACCCTCCCCTAACTGCAGACCTGGGAGGCAAAGGCTGGACCTCTCACACACATACATCCTCTCCTTGGTTGCTGAGGACCCTTCTAAAAGTTCCCTCCAAATATTTGGAGACCACATCACTGATATAAACTCTGAAGTGGTTGGCCTGGGAAGAATACATATTCATAACCTGATACATTGTTTGTTCCACTCTGTTTACTGAAGTACACTCCCCAAAACAGACTGAAGCAAACAGTGCCCTTGAGTTTGGGGAAAACCTAACATTCCCAAATAACATAAGCAAAACTCAGGCTGGCTACAGCCTAGATGCAAACACAAAATTTAGAATTAAAGCAAGGCCCTTGCACATTTAAACCCAGTAACAAAGAATAAATAAATAAAAAAAACTTTCTTCCAAGTTCACATGAAATTTGCCCAAAGTTCTTAATGATATTTATATTTACTGCATAAGCGAGCAGATTGTTGCCCGCATGCTAATTTATGTTTGAGCAAACCTGACATGATCTTATCCAAGTTCCCATTCAAACTATGTGTTGAATTGATACATGTGCGCCAAGGAAGTGTTTTGTACATTAGGGTCTGCTGCATTAAAGTGTTACTAAACCCAGTAATATGAAAATAGTTCATCCGCACCCCCCCAGTGCACACAGCTTATAAATCTTTTTTTTTACATTAAAATACTGCCACTATATACCTTTTTGAATGATCTGTATACCACGGTTACATGATAAACTGCACAGTTTCTCCAGTGCTGAGAGTTCAGGCAGAAGGAGATTTCCACAGCAGCCTGTATACATGCCCACACGTGTGATGTCAATATCATGTCACCTGGCTAGCTCTGAGAACAAGTAAAAGTTCTCTCCAGCATAAAAGACACAACTGACCCTGCCTGTGTTGGCTGGCCTTCCCCAAAGAGACAGGAGGGGGAAGGCCAGTGCAGGAGGAGGAGGATCTGTGCATACAGGATAAAACAGCCTTTTTACACAATGCAGAGGATTAACCCCTTAACTTTCACAGTGAGTATAACAAGCATGCTATGCTGCATATACAGACTGATTTTTCTGTTGTGGGTTTAGTAACACTTTAACTGTATTAATTGCTTGAGTCCCAGGTGGCACATATGGATGTTGGCTGTTTGTCCTCGTGCCATATTAAAATGGACCCAGACCCAGTGTGCCTAATCAATTAAATGTTATGCTAACAATTTTTGCTTTTTTTCCCCCTGTATGCATCACAACATAGCATTAAAGGGGGATCAAGCTCTCCTAATGTATGTTAAACACATACATTCACTCGGAACTTTACTATTCCACTATGTTACATAAAAGTTGCAATAATGTGACATAATTTAATTAGCAGCATTTGTTGGTAATATTTTGTGGCGAATAGATGAAGGTGGACATGCATGTTGCTTTGTGAAGAAATATAGGAAATTGATTTTTTTAAATGTTTTACTATTAATTTAAAATAAAACAAGTAAAAAATATATATAATTATCCAAAATCACTACCAAAATAAAGCCTTGTCTGTCCTGTAAGGCAATGTATAATATGTTATAGGATCGATTGGAAACAAAGATATAACATCGGAATTGAATCATCGGCAAAAAAAAAAAAATTGCTCTGGGACTTAAGCGGATTTAGGGGGGAAAGTGATTACAGGCGGAACTGAATCCATCGATTTAAATATTTCCAAAAACAGTAACATTCACAGCATGCCATGAATGATAACTCCAGTCCTAAAACTTTCTAGCAATATTATAGCAATAAAGTGTTACAGACTATACTAAATATAAAAAAAAAATAAATAAATGATTGTGCTTATTAAAGCATGAATACAATGGTGTCCATAAAAAGTGTCATGCTTCTCAAAATGAATAGTGTGTTCAATCTTCAGCACTCAAATTGTGCTACTCACACTCCCCAAAACAAGTGACCCTAACCAGAACTATTTGACTCCTTATATTCAAAAGAAGGTCAAACAGCAATTTAGTCAAAACAATTGCTCCTCCAAACACCACAGGAGCTGCTCTGGATAGCACCAATTTCCTTATGGTATACAATCTGAGTGCATTAGACCCATAAACTTTTCCAACCCCTGGTTTTTGTTCATAACATTTATTCTTTTGAAATAAAATTTTGTAGGTTGCACGCTTTTTTTTTTTTTTTTTTTTTTTTTTTTTTTTTTAGAAGCGAGTTTTCACACGTTTTTTATGTACATCAGCACAGGTCAAGATCTTTTTGTATCAGTGAGTAAATTTTTTTTTTTTTTTGATTCGTTAATCTAGTTATTTAGTTTTGGTAAATTCGGTTGATTCATTCAATTCGTATTCGGAATTTCTTTAATTTTCTTTGAATTAACCAATTTTTTTTTTCCGTTCAAAATGTTCCAATTGATAAACTTTGGATCGGCCGGATTGAAAACTTTAAATTTTTTTATTTGAATGTGGCAATGTGAACAAAGAAAAAAAAATCTACATCAGAGGATTACAATGACTCTTTAAATCACCTTTGGCTTAACTAAATCAGCATTATTTTGAAATGGTATTCTAAAAACAAACACAGTCTTTGATTACAGAAACATTTTTACAGTTCAAATTCGACTGGAATTTGATATAAATTTTATACAAATTGCAATTTGTATTTTGGAGATTCAGACGAATTTTGTTTAGTTATTCGGAGCATTCAGTAAACTTCAATTATACTGTAATTTGGTTATTCGGATATAATCTAATCTCCGAATAATGAAAAATTTGTCCGAATATTTATTTGGAACGAAACGAACCGCACATGTTTAATGGTAACTGTCACAGTTGCTTGCGCTGTCAACCAAACTGACAAGTATCATAATTGCTCGCATGTGTAGCACCATGGTGACTGCAGATCACACAGAGGACCGGACAAATTTCGATCCATGTGTGGCCACTGTGGCTAAACAGAAATCAATCTACTGATCAATTTCTATTCATCTGCTTTGTCTGTATTTTCCCACCCGATCAGCGCAGCAGACTGTAGCACTGATCTTTGTATTCTGATAGCGAAGCTGGGGGAGAGAATCTCCCTGCTGCCAAAATACATTGAGACAGTAGGGGAGGATTCATGCATGTGGGAATCAGGTCAGTTTTTTCATTTAATTCGGTGGCTGAACAAAAAAAATGACCCATGTATGGCCACATATTTTGAATGCATTGTCAGCACATTTTAATGGGCATTATTTTTTTATGGAACAGACTACAACGCATGGGATATGTATAGTGGAGGGCTGCAGTAGAAAGTACATTTATTTAAGGACCCCCGTATTTGCCAAGTTAACCACCACTGGTCTATAGTATTCATTATAGATTTAGGTGGCACTAATTTTACAATACCTCAAAAAAATATCAGTTTCAGCTTCTTTTATGTGTATCTGTATCTTACAAAGGAGAAAAGTCTTTTAATTTCTCTTCTGTAGTTTTATGTTAAAAATATGTAAGAGCCTCGAGATCATATATTGTTCTTTGAACGGAAAATTGTCACATCTTGAATTGTCCAGAGGACAGGTATTTAAAACTGAAGAGTGCAAAATCTGGTGCAGCTGTGCATGGTAGCCAATCAGCTTCTAACTTCATAGGGTGTCCCATAAGATGAAACATGTTAGGTGGGCGGAAACACAAGCACGCTGAGAGCCGTGGCCATTTTTAAATCTTGATGTTCGTTTTCATTTATCTTAAAAATAGTGCACCTTATTAAATTATTTTTGCATACTGTACGGGCTTCACTATATGCTGCTTTATTCCTCCATTGGTGGTGTTATCCTCATAATTGGGGGAGATCGGTTTTGAGATACACCTGGTTGCTGGATGTCCTGGCTATTTGGAAGTACCGTATATACTGGAGTATAAGTCGATCCGAGTATAAGTCGAGGCCCTAATTTACCACAAAAAAATAGGAAGAACTTATTGACCCGAGTATAAGATGAGGGTGAGAAATGCACGGCTACTGTAAGTGGAAAAGAGGGTCAACAATGCCCATTTGCAGCCTCACTGTGCCCATTTGCATGCCCTCACTGTGCCCATTTGCAGCCATAGGTCCCCCGAACTTCAAACTCGGTAGTTAAGGGTTCCTAGATGCCCCCTAGCTACAGCCAAAATTTGGGGTCTCTGAACCCAAAGTGTCCCGAAATGACATTGCTGCAGATGGACACAGTTGACTGAATTTGGGGCCCCGTATCTGGTGTGCAAACCCAGTGGAACTAGCACCATAAAATATCCAAAGCTGGGGTTTCTAGCACCAAGTGGCCCCGAGATACAGGGCCCCAAAAATCGGTTCAGAAAATGTCAAGCACTTTTCTGCAGCAGAGAATGACATTTTCCTAACCTAATTTGGGGCCCCGTATCTCAGGGCCACTTGGTGCTAGGAACCCCAGCTTTGGATATGTTATGGTAGCCGTTCCATTGGGTTTGCACACCAAATTTGGGGTTCCTAGCACCAAGTGGCCCTGAGATACAGGGCCACAAAGTTGGTTCGGAAAATAAAATTTTTTGCTGCAGAAAATTGCTTGACTCGAGTAGAAGTCGAGGGGGGCACTTTCAGCACAAAAAAATGTGCTGAAAAACTCAACTTATACTCGAGTATATATGGTATATGAGCGGTGGTAGATACAAGTCCTTTCTATGTGATTGAGCCAAACCCAATCTTCTGGCAAGAGAGTGGAGCTGGAACCATTGCAGAGTGGTTGATACATGCCTGCTTTTCATTGATTTCTGGTAAGGAGATTGGATTGACACTGTGGTGTGGTGTGCCTTTCCTTATACCCTGAAGCTGGTGAAGGGATTTCATCTCTCCTTCCCTTTGAAAGACTGTTTGCTATTTTTAGATCAGCGCCGCATGTGGACTTTATTTTTATTTGCTTATCAACAAACTGTGCTGGCTGCTAACTTTTTAGGATATCATTGTATAGTAGCGCGGTTACACACACCTTTTTTTATTCCTTTACCTAGACCAGGGATCCTCAAACTATGGCCCTCCAGCTGTTGCAGAACTACGTGTCCCATGAGGCATTGTAAAACTCTGACATTCACAGACATGACTAGGCATGATGGGAATTGTAGTTTCTGAACAACTGGAGGGCCATAGTTTTAAGACCCCTGACCTAGACTGAATGATCCCATCATGTCTTATAGAACATACATGTTTTGCTGCATTTGTCTATTTGTAGATGTTTATCAATGCATAATTTATTGTGGTTTGCTCTTTGTAAAGTACTGAAAACTGACCAAGAGTTTACAGCTTTCACAGTCAGTATTTGAGCTGCAAGATTAAATCATCATTGAATGTGAAAATGTAACAATGAAAAGCTTGATGTTCTCATCCAGGAACATTTTTAATCTAACGGCTTCATTAAACAGAGATTGGAGATAGCTTCAGCAGACAAAGGAACTGCTTCTAAAGGCAATGCAATAGCTCATAGGTTTAGGGGGAGATTAGCAGGAATTGACTCATTATGGCTGTTGTTTAATATTGCAATATAATTTAGCATTGTACTATGGTTGAAATTAAAATACAGTTAAGGAGGACTTACAGAGAAATGGTTAGTTCCCTGTTTGTTATGCTGGCCATACACATATAAACCCAGTTCCCAGGATTCACAACAGAAAATAGAAAACATATCAAATGTTTTTAAGAAGAAAAAGGTAATTTGAAAATTGATGACATCAACTCTTCTCGTAAAAAGTGGAGGCAGTGCAACAAAAAGTTTGCAAATTAAGCAGTTAGAAGCCTATATCAGGCAAGAACAACAATTCCTCTCCCAAAACTACAGCAACTGGACTCCACAGTTCTCAGATGTTTACAGAGTGTTGGCCAAAGAACAGGGGATGATACACTGTAGTAAACATGGCCCTTTCCCAACTTTTTTGAGACATGTTGATGCCATCAAATTCAAAATTACCTTATTTTTTGTTTAAAATAGTACATTTTCAGTTTAAACATTTGGTATGTCTTTCATTGTGAATAAAATATAGGTTTATGAGATTTTTAAATCATTGCATTCTGTTTTTATGTATATTTTACAACATTGTCCCAACGTTTTGGGAATTGGAATTGTAGATTTCTGTTTTAAAATGTTGTCTTCATTAAATTTTTTAACAGTTATGGTAAGAAGAAGTAAGAAAATTCGAAGGAGCAAGATGGAAAATTTTTCTTGATTGAACAATTTTTCATACAGTGTACAGTGGAACCTCGGACTGCGAGTAACGCGGTTAACGTGCTTTGGGAGATGAAAGCCCTCAATATTACTTTGATGGAACCCCGTCTATATATAGGAATGTTTTATTTTTTACATTTTTTTGTTATGTAAGTCTATTATAATGGCTGAGTTCACACTGCTGTGATTTGGCAAGAACACATTATCATAATTGACGGATCTGGCGCCGCTCAAAGCCAAGCTTCCTGCATAGCATCCCACTGGCTCTCTTTCTGCTTCAGATGCTGGTCCCTGAAGGAGCATGTCCGGCTCCACCCACCCACAACAATACAAAACCCTGGATCACACTCCGTGTGTGTATCAACCACATCTCAAAGCGAACGTAAAGCTTCAGGTACAGTCCCTGCCTATTGGTCATGATAATCTGATGTGTTTCACTCTGATTGGATGTAATCATAGCGCCTAATGAGGGTGAAATGCATCAGGTGGCATGCTGGCGAACACCAGCCAGAGCTCCATCTTGCTGATGTTTATATTAACTGATGCTCTTACTTTCACTTTGAGATGTGGTTGATACACAAAGCGGCCCAGGGCTTTGTATTGCTATGGAAAAACACGTTATGTATGTTGGTGCACTGTGGTGCCATTTATTTATAACGGTTCCCCAACTAACCTTACTGATGCACCTGCGTGGAAGAACAGCATGAGCACAGTGACGCACTACAGCGGCGGTCGGCAACCCATCAATTGCGGTCTACCTGATGACTGCAGGCAGGTGACAGGTAGACTGCGACCAGGTCTCTGTGCCGCCGACCTTGCCTTTTAGGTGCCAGTTCTTCGTCCACCCATACCTCCCCCCCCCCTCAGCCGCTCTCATCCTCATGACACAGCGAATATTGGGAGGCAGCACAACCCAGGATGGAGGACATGAGCAGGAGCTGGCCAAATTAACTTCTCAAGTTAACCGGCAGGTGATTGGTTGCTAGGACACAGGGCAGTCCTAGCAACCAATCACCAACTTGTTAATATGAAAAGTCACTCCGTCAGCCCCCACTCTTTAACCAGAACTGTGCTACCCTCCACTCTCTGTTCTGTGAACACATGCAGGACACTGCTTATGTGGGGGTAATGTTAAGGAAATAGAGGAAAGGGGGGCAGATGACACTGCTATGGGAAAGGATGAGGACACTGCTACAGAGGGAAGGGGGGACAGGGGTTAATGCTCCGAGAGGGGGGGGAACCAGAGGCCACTGCTATGGGGAAAAGGGGGGCAGAGGACATTGCTGTGGGGGCGGGGTAGAGGACACTACTGGGGGGGTAATTTTAAGGGTGGTTGAAAACTTCTATGGGGGGAAGAGGACACTACTGTGGGGGGTGATGTGAAGAAGGCAGAGGACACTGCTTTGGACAGGGCCCTGTGCCAGCATAAGGCTGCTTAGGCAGCTGCCTTAATGCACCACAGTAGGGAGGGGGCAGTAAAATCCAAATCCCAGCCACTTGCTTGGAATTCAGATTTTTTAAATACAGTGTGCACAATTATTAGGCAAGTTGTATTTTTGAGGATTCATTTAATTGTTGAACAACTACAGTGATCAATCCAAAATGTTAAAAAAAACTCAAACCTGAATATTTAAAAAAGTAAAAGTAAGGTTTTTGACTCTCTTAGGAGAATATCTATGTGTGCACAATTATTATGCAACTAAATGAAAAACAAACAATTTCCCATCTCGCTTGTTTATTTTCATATGTTAAAGAAAGAATAATAAACAAACAATTCAAATTTTACAATTCAACATTTCTGACATTTAAAAAAAAAAAAATCAGTGACCAATATTGCCACCCTTCTTTTCAGTAACAGTCATATAAGCCTTCCATTCATGGAGTCAGTTTCTTGATCTGTTGACGATCAACTTTTTGTGCAGACGCAACCACCGCCTTCCAGACATTGTTCAGAGAGGTGTACTGTTTTCCTTCACCGTAAATCTCCTGTTTAAGAAGGGCCCACAAGTTCTCAAAAGGGTTTAGGTCAGGTGAGGAAGAGGGCCATGTCATTATTTTTTTAAATCTTTAAGGCCTTTACTGGCAAGCCACGCAGTGGAGTACTTCGATGCATGCTATGGAGCATTGTCCTGTATAAATACCATGGTCTTGTTGAAAGATGCTGACTTTTCCCTGCACCACAACTTGAAGAAAGTGTCTTCTAAAAACTGGCAGTAGGTTTGGGATTGATTGAGTTGATTTTGAGTCCCCTTTCAACCCGAAAAGGTCAAACTAGTTCATCTTTAATAATACCACCCCATGCCAGTGCACCACCTTCGCTTTACTGGCGTCTGAGTTGAAGTGGAGTTCTGTGCCCTTTACTGATCCAGCCACAGGCCCATCCATCTGGTCCGTCAAGAGTCACTCTCATTTCATAAGTCCATAAAACCTCTGAAAAACCTGTCTTCAGATATTTCTTGGCTCAGTCTTGACATTTCAACTTGTTCAATGGTGGTCAGGTTTCCGCCTTCCTTACCTTGACCATGTCTTTGAGCACTGAACACCTTTTACTTCTGGGCACGCCAGTTAGGTTGCAGTTCTGGAATATGACAGCACTGGAGGATAAAGGGTTCCTGGTAGCTTCCCGTTTGATTCTTCTCAAATCTTTGGCAGTTAATTTGCTTTTTTTTTCTCAATATGTTACACTGTTGACTATTTGTAACAAAACCTTTGATGGTTCTGTGACCACGCCCCAATATCTTAGCAATTTAAAGAGTGCTGCATTTCTCTGAAAGACTTTTTACAATTTTGGACTTTTCAGTTAAATCTCTTTTTGGCCCATTTTGCCAGAGGAAAAGAAGCTTCCTAATAATTCTGCACACCTTGGGTGTTGATCTTCTTAGGCCACCCTCCCACATTACACAAATACACATCACCTGATATGCTCAAGTCCAATAAGCATTGACGTTTATACAGCTTGGAGTTGGGCAATATGCATAAAAATTATGATTTGGTCAAAATGCTCACTAATTGTGCACACATTGTACCTGTCTTTGACGATCCCCTTTTTTTTCTTCCTGCAGCAGCTGAAAGCCAGCTTCTCCTCCTCTCCCTCCCACCAGCATACAGTTGCTGCAGGAGGAAAATCCAGGGAATCGGTTACAGTAAATGCCTCCTCCATTACCCCTCTTGTCCTTTTTCCTGTTTTTTTTCTGCTCCCCGTGTGCTCCCCTTTCACCTAAGCCTCCCAACAGGGCTCCTTACAAAAATAATAAAAAATAAAATTGTAAAAAATAATAAAAATAAGAATTACTGACACCGTCTACTGCCCTACTGACTGACACTGTCCACTGTTAAGGGAGGCTAAGTTTATATTTTTAAAGTGACATTAGTTTTATTATATTTTTCTAAGTTTTCCTTACTATATAGTTAGGCCTTCCTAGTTTAAGAGGAACTGCGTTCTGCTCACATAATTTGTAATAAAAACATCTTTGCCATTCTGAAGCTTCCCTCCAACCACTTTGCATATTATTTTATATATACTATGATACTGTAGTTGCCAAATATGCTGCAGAAATCTCCCTCCACTAAGTCTGGCTGTATCCATTTTAACTGTGGGCAGCTGAAGCTGCTGCCTGTTCACTTCCTGGATTTACACAGACACACACAGCTCTGCAGCTCTCATTGGCCCTCTTATGACTCCCCCCCCCCCTTCCTGGCAAACTCTCACGAGAGTGAGACAGAGAGCTGTGCATGATGTCATAGGCCTAGGCTTTTTACCAGACAAGAAACAGTCAATGGGCTGTATAAGGTATTTACTGGCAGAGGATTTAATAGATGGAAAGATGAAAAAATGACTGAAGTTTCGCTTTAAAAAAAAATGGCACTGAACCCTGGTAATCTTTGATCTCTTTCATGTTGTTCAGGTAGATCTTCACCTCTCAAAGATTACCTACCCCTACACTACAGCATGCTATGCATTTAGTGTGTTAGGTAGGCCATTCAAATGAATAGGCTGCTTTTACACAACACAGGTTAACTCAAACGTATTAACGCAATAGTGTCAATCCAGCCTTAGGAATCATTCTCCCTCACTTCCACACCAAGTGATATTTTAGTAGTTTTCAGAAGGGAGACTTGACCTCATTAATTCCTGACTCTTGTATGTTTTTGTCCAGTCTTTGCAGATTGAATAGGTTCAAACTGACTAGATTGAAGACAATTATTTCTTTACGGCGTAAAAAAATATATATCACCAGTAGCTTTAGTGCTTTCAGTGTCTGTAGTATCTACAACCCATGGCAAAAAGTATGTAATCACCACTCATGTAAAATATTCATTCAATTGTTTAATTGTGTAAAAAAATAATTAATTACAGACATGCCTCAAAACTATTTTCTTTTACAAAAAGTTTTATTAGTATTCAATCCAACAGAGTAGGTCAACAATGGGATGGTTACATTGCATATGAGATGTTACAAAAAAAAAAAAAATCAAGTGTCATGAGACTAATAAATCTACAAAATTTGTAAGTAAATTTCATATTCAGTACTACGTGTTAATGAAAGTCCATAAGTCTCTAAATGAGGAAATTTGGCAATGCCAATTACATTGCATGCTGACTTGGAACATGGACAATTGGACATGCAGCTAAACATGGTAAAACTTGTAAGCTTATTGGCAATATAGTTACATATGGGTGAGAATGCAATGTATAACCGTAAAAGTTCTTTCACTGTAACCATCCTAACCAGGCCCTTTGCCCGATGGCCTAAAAGGCCTATAAAATAAATACACAGAATAAAGTTAAAGTAAAAAGAAAAGAAGGAAGAGAGGCCAAAAATAAGAGAGAGGAGGAGAGTCCTACGGGGTGTGCGCCAAAGAATCAAAAAATTGAGAGGAGCGTAGTATCAAATCTAGAAGGTTGGATATCCGCTATCCACGGATGCCAAACCCTAAGAAATGTATCGTGTGTCCGAGAGGAAGGCCGTCAGTTTCTCATGTATCACCATATCATTCATTCGGTTTTTACCGATTCAAAGCTAAGTATCGGATATTTCCAAGCCTTCGAAATAGTCAGTTTAGTTGCAGTACATAGATAGCTAATTGGCACTCCGGACGGAGCATTTCTGCAATCGGCTTGCAAAGGAGGGTCTCAAAGGGGTCTCTTTTTAGGTTAGTGTGAAAAATATTACGAAGGAGAGTGTAAACCCTGACAAACTCTGCATACCTTCAGACAAGACCACCAAATGTGTGCCATTGTGCCCTCTTGTGAACAACCTCGGAAGCAGAGAGGAGAATAAGATGGGATGAAACACACCAGCCTAGCTGGCATATAGTACCACCTGTACAGTACTTTGTAAGCGTCCTCCAAAATGAAAACATTTTTTGAACATCATGACCTGCCAGTCCTCTGGGTCTACCTGCCTCCCTAACTCATTCTCTCACTGAAGATGGTAAGGCCGCAATGGGGGTTTCTTGATAGAAATTATGGATAAATAGATTAGTGAAATGAGACCTGGGGAGTGAAGTCGGTTCCCACAAAGACTCTCAAAGGTAGTCAATGTGTATGGCGTAGGTCGTGATTTTATAAGGTGTTGGACAAAGTGTCTGAGTTGCAAGTAGCTATAGTGCTCGCACAGGGGGATGTCATCAGTGGACTGTAGGGCATCAAATGATATTATCCAAGTAGGAGTATTCAAAGAATGAATGTCTACAAAGCCGTTGTATGTCCACCAGGAAAATTGTTTTGGGTTTTCACACCCCGGGGGAAATGGAGGGCAATGAATAAGACAAAGTAATGGTAGATGGGGGGAAGATTAAACCTGCCGAAAATTTACCTGTGTCCCACAAACGTAAAGAGTGAGTAAGGCATGGCCCTAATGCGGCCTCAAAACAGTTTTCATTTAAAATTCCAACCTTCTGGCTTTCAGAAACATCTAAAAAAAATAAAGAAAACTGTAGTCAACTGTTTTTGTAGATCAAGAGATCAAGCAGAGGATAAAAATTTGGAATCACCATGTACTTTGCAGTTCTAAAACAAACATCTGCATCAGATTACATCCTGAAAAATGATGTCATTATCACCAAACCTTTCAAATCATGGAATAGGAAAAGCGTCAAAAATCTCAATATAAACTTGTGCAATTATTGAAGATTTAATCACTGTCAACCCCCCCGCCCTTGTACCTTTACCTAACATGCAACCTCATATCATTAATGATTGTGGAAATGTGCATGTTTTTTCAGGCAGTTGTCTTCATACATTTCATTGAAACAGCCCCAAACAAAAGTTCCAGCATCATTGCCCTGACCAATGCAGATCTGTAATTAATCGCTGAATATTACTTTCATACACATCACACGATTGCTTTTGTTTAGCCCACTGTAACCTTGTTTTTTTCTGTTTAGTTGTTAATGATGTTTTTTGTGTTTGGCTTTTCTGTATGTAAATACCATTTCCTTTAGGCTAAGTCTTATGCCTTGTACACACTAGCGGAATGTCCGACAGAAAAAGTCCGACAGGAGCTTTTCATCGTATATTCCGATCGTGTGTATGCCCCATGGGACTTTTTACGTTGAAAATTCTGACGGACCTAGAAAGAAATTTTTCCGACGCATGCTCTGAAGCAAGTACGAGACGGAAGCTATTGGCTACTGGCTATTGAACCTCCATTTTCTAGTCCCGTCCTACGTGTTGTACATCACCGCGTTCTGGACGGTCGGAATTTGGTGTGACCGTGTGTATGCAAGACAGCTTGAGCGGAATTCCGTCGGAACTCCGTCAGAAAAACCTTCAGAGTTTATTCCGATGGGAAAACTGGTCGTGTGTACAGGGCATAACAGTTCGGTCACAGACATTGAGGTTGATTTACTAAAGGCAAATCCACTTGGAAGTGCAGTTGCTTTAGATCTGAAGGGAAGATCTTAAATGAGGTGAAGCTTCACTGATTTTATCATCCAATCATGTACAAGCAAAAATGCTGTTTTTTATTTTCCTTACATGTCCCCCTCAGATCTACAGCGACTGCACTTCCAAGTGCATTTGCAGAGCACTTGTAGTGCAAAGTGGAGTTGCCTTTAGTAAATAAACCCCATTGACTCCAGTTTCTGACAATTTGTTCCTCATTTGTTTTGTTGTGCGCTTTGATGTTTTCCTTGGTCTATCAGTACGCTTCTCTTTAACAACCTTCCTATTTGATTTGTACTAACGAAAACCATTATTAACAACTAAACAGAAAAAACAAAGTTACAGTGGGCTAAAGAAAAGCAATCATGGACTGCGGTTGACTAGATTAAAGTGATTCAACAATGAATTACGAATCTGTATTGGGCAGGGTGATGATGCTGGAACTTTTGTTTGGTGCCGTTCCAATGAAATGAAAGGATGTTTGGTGATGATGACATAATTTTTCAGGATCTAATCTGATGCAGATGTTTGTTTTAGAACCGCAAATTACGTGGTGATTCCATAATATTTTCCTCAGAATTGAGGGATTCCATATTTTTTTCCTCTGCTTGATTTGCAAAAAAAGTTGCAACTGACTACTAGGAGTGTTGAATATAATCGCAACATCAATGCATCGCGATTCAGACGTTCACGATGCTGCACTGATGCTGCGAGTCGGCCGAATAGATCTCTGATGACGGCTTCTGTCACTCCGTGCTGTGCTCTGCCTCTCTGGGAGAAACACAGAGGCAGAGCCTGCCTGGTGGATAAATCCCCCTCCCCTCCCCTTCACTGAAGCAGAAAGTCAGATGATGAGCAGACAGCCAGTACAGTGCAGGGGGAGAGCTTAAGGAGACCCGACATCAGGAGAGGCTTTACTGGAGGCACCAGAAGGAAAAAACACACTGAGCAGCATGGAGGAGGAAATATCGACTGACACTGAGAGCTGGTGAGTGCCAGTGTCAATGATCCCAACCCTCCACTACCATCATCGCTTTGCCTCTGATCCCATCCATCCCTCTCCCTCTTATCCCATCCATCCCTCTCTCTCTGATCTCATCTATCCCTCTCCCTCTGATCCCATCCATCCCTCTCCCTCTGATCCCATCCATCCCTCTCCCTCTGATCCCATCCATCCCTCTCCCTCTGATCCCATCCATCCCTCTCCCTCTGATCTCATCTATCCCTCTGCCACTGATCTCACCATCCCTCTCCCTCTGATCCCATCCATCCCTCTCCCTCTGATCCCATCCACCATCCCTCTCCCTCTGATCCCATCCATCCCTCTCCCTCTGATCCCATCCATCCCTCTCCCTCTGATCTCATCTATCCCTCTGCCACTGATCTCACCATCCCTCTCCCTCTGATCCCATCCATCCCTCTCCCTCTGATCCCATCCACCATCCCTCTCCCTCTGATCCCATCCATCCCTCTCCCTCTGATCCCATCCATCCCTCTCCCTCTGATCCCATCTATCCCTCTGCCGCTGATCCCACCATCCCTCTGCTACTGATCCCATCCATCCCTCTGCCACTGATTCCACCTTTCCTCTGCCACTGGAGGAAAAAGTGAGTTTTTCTGACTGCTTGAATTTTTGGATAAAAAGTTTTTAACCATGCACACGTGCGTAGACAGGATAACCGTAATTGAATCGTGAGACCAGTGAAGATGCGCACCCCTACTGACTACAGTTTTCTTTTCTTTTTTTTCTTTCTTTTTTCTTTTTTTTAACTGTTTCTTAAAATATATGGTAAACGTTCCGTGCTACCCCCAACTGTGATAAACCAATGTGAAATTTAAATGGATGAAAATTTTAAAGTGCATAAAAAACACACAAAATTGCAAATATATGAAATATAAATAATCCTGAGTGCTGCAACTAAAAAACCTTGAACATGAGGTTTTGTACAGTATAAAGAAAAAAGTTCCTTTACTGTTAAAAAAAAAAGAAAAAAGTTCAGTGCGCTACACGAATTAAAACCAAATAACAATGTGAATATAAAGAAATGAAAAAATTATAGTTCATATGGAAAGTGATGGTATCATAAACCGGAGGTGTGATTCCTCTTTAAGTCTTCAGTAAATCTTCTATGGATCTTCTAAGACAGTGCAGAAATAGGATCTGATGGATCCCCACCACAGAGATCATGCGAGCCTGAACAAACTCCTCTCGGGGTCAGGAACAGCTGGTCTTTGAGTAGAGACAGACTTCCTTCCACGCCAGGTAGTTGAAATTGCAGAGGCGGCAATCAGGAACACTCTCCTCCGTTAGCTGCTCCAGCAAGACCACTCATAGCAGGAAATAGTGTATTTTAAAAGAAAAAGAGGCGCTTCATTGTGCAGTAGTTTAAAATGCTTTAAACCATGAATGGACAACTGACATCAAAGCATTGGCAGGGTAAAACACTGTTGCAATTAAAAAATACAGCCAACGCCGAAGCCGAACAGCTGAGAGAGTGGTGACGTCAGGTCCCCTGGCTCCACCCAACGCTATGTTTCTCCTAAACAGGCATCGACTGGGAGAGGAGGCTGGAATTTTAGATGAAAATAGTTTTGAGGCATGTCTATGATTAGTTTTTTTTTCTACACAATTAAACAATTGAATGAGCATTTTCCAAGAGCGGTGATTCCATACTTTTCCAGGGGTTGTATAGCATTGAGACAAAAGCAAGATTATGGCATGGGGACTTTATCATTCATCAAAACATTCATGTACCTTGTATGTTCATTCATTTTATTTCATATACACCTTGTTCTCATTTTAGAAATCATGCTACTCAGTGAAAATATCTAAAAACAAATCTGCAGGTTTTTTTTTTTTTTTTTTGTATCTTTAAAAGTGTCAGGCATATGTAGAGAGGACAGTGGCTCCAAAACACCATCATAACAACACAGTCTGGTTGAGAACTTCAATGCTTTTCCAAGTGGTTAGCCCCTTGGGGGCCGGGGGAGAGCAAGTCAGAAGAGCAAGGGCTATGGCCAGTGGCAACTGGTGGTTTTTTGTTTGGGGGGGCTATCTGCCAGTCCACTGACATTTACCCCATCGGCGGCTTCCGTCGTGCATCTCTTCCTAGGCGTCCAATAGGATCGCCTGACCTTTCAGCCAATCAGAAAACAGGGATCAGACCCGTGCTTCCTGATTGGCGGAGAGGCTATTCAGTGTTAGCAAAGCGATTATTCATTTGCTTGTCTAGCACACCTGGGTGGGCTCAGATCGCAATGCTCTGCGCTCCAAGTCCACCCTATTTTGAAGCCTATTAGAGCCAATGGCTTTAATCAGGTGCTTCAAAAAAACACTCCTGCCACTGTAATTCATGCACTTAGCATTCTGAAAGGGGCCGGACGCATGAATGGGGGTGGCCGCGGCGACCCCCTCGGCTATGCATGAATCTATCTATTAACCATATAGGGGGCGGCGCGGATAGAGGGGATGGCGCCTGTGAACCTTTAATGGACGGGCTGCCCCTGACTATGACATCAAGGCATATCAGTGCTGCAGACCATGTTCAATTCAGGGAGATACAAAGTGAAGGAAACACCACACTAAGTACTGGTGGACCTTTAGCAGTTGATTTACTTGAGTTTTGGACCCTTAAGGCCCCTTTCACATGAAGGGTCCAATTAGGTCTGCCTGTCAGTCACCCCTATGGACCGGCAGGTGTAAACAGACAGATCCCCTGCTGATCAAAATGGAGTCTGCCCAATGTGAAGGGGGCCATAGTGTTAAGCATTTTTGTTGAAATTAGGCCAGGATTATTTTAGATAAAATGTATTTTATTTTTAATAATATGATGGAAAGAGAAAGTGTATTCTTCACCCAATACAGCCAAAAAGAAATCAACTTATAGCTGTTTGGTACAACCAAACACATTAAAGCCCTCTAACCTCCTCCTTTAAGCTGTAAGGCAGCCAGATAGGGTTGTGCACATGCTGTTGCAAAAATGATACCCTCATTTGTGACCGACGGGAAGTATCTCCTCTGATCTTAACCCATGCAAGGGAATAAGGCCCTGTCACAACTGCCCTGCAACTATCTGCAATGCAGGCAATTGTGGTGTGGTGGCATAGGGTTTATTGGGTTAAAAAAGGTGATGAGCAGGTGACATATTGTTCCCAAGCAACATGTGACATGCCCTCCGAAAAGCGATTTGTCGTGGATTGCTCAAGAGAGGGTGACACAAGTGTAACAAAGCCCATATAGCTGTGTGTGCTGCATTATTAGTGGTTGTAAAGCCTAAACATTTTTTACCTTAATGCATTCCTTGCATTAAGGTAAAACTTGTTTAGGTGTCATCACCCCCCTCCTTTTACTTACCTGAGACCTCATTCGATCCAGCACCATGCATGTCTGCAGCTCTTTTCTTCCCTCACTTCCGAGTCTCGCTTGCTTTGCTGGGGCACAGGGAGCCATTGGCTCCCAGTGCTGTCAATCAAAGCCAGTGACAAGGGAGCAGGGGGCTGGGTCAAGTCCCCGGTCTGTATCAATGGACGCAGCAACAGGGCTCGGGTGCGAGCATGCATTAGTGCCCCATGGGAAGTAAATACAGTACATGTTTGTTTTTTAAAAAATATGACCTTTACAATCGTTTAAAGTAATTGACAATATATCTTGATTTCAGAGAGACAATTGCTCTATTACAAAAAAAAAAAAAAAAGGTTTTGGCTTGAGTTGATCATTAACGGTAATATAAAGGACCTATTTGTCTCAGTTGACTGTTCAGTTGTACTAATTGAACTAGACAGTTAGCTGCATCTATTCATTACTCCTCAAACTCGAATACAAAAATAATGTTCATTTTCCTCTGAACCTATCTTTTCCTAATAACGTTCTGCAATGGCACATGGTGCTTTTCTATTTGTCCTATTGATTGGTGACAGGCTTTGCATTAATTATTAAGAACATTATATTTATTGACCTGTTGTGTAGAAGTCTGACATGTGAGAGGTGATTATAATGCAGTTGACATCTTTGCTCATGTTTTTGTGCCTTATTAATTATTTAAAATCCAGTTCATGATTTTCAACCTTTCTGCTTTGCAATCAATTCAGTTCAGGCCTATTTTGAAATCACCCTGTGGTGCATAGTTGCTTGTCAGGGATGACCTTACATTAATCTCTATTTTTCATAAAAAAAAAATCCAAATTCTAACACTAGACCACCTCTGTAAATCTAATGTGGTAACTTGTAAAGGCTTTTAAAGCGTCACCTATGGATAGTGAAATTACGTTGTTTGTCATCATTGCATGGGCATGCACAATTTTAAAGTGTGACATGTTTAGAATCTATTTACCGTATATACTCGAGTATAAGTCGAGATTTTCAGCCCTTTTTTTTGGCCTGAAAGTGCCCCCCTCTACTTATACTGGAGTCACTGCTGCTGATCATGCAGGCAGATGGCGGCCAGCGTGTGATAATGCAGTTTGGAGGCTATTCCAGCTTTCAAAAGGCGTGCCTCCTCCTCGTCTGTGATAGGCTGAACACTCCATTTCCAGCAGTCAGTGTACAGCCTATCACGGACATTCTCTCATCCTCGTCCGTGGTATGAGAATGAGAGAATGTCCGTGATAGGCTGACCGCTGACTGTTGAGTGTTCTGCCTATCACAGACGAGGAGGAGGTGCGGCTTTTGAACAGTGGAATAGCCGCCGAACTGTATTATCACACGCTGATCGGAGGATGGAGATCGCCACAGGGAGGATGGAGATCGCCACAGGGAGGTTGCACAGGACACAGGTAGGCTGCACAGGGACACATGCACACGTGACACATACACATGTACAGGACACAGGAACACAGGACACATGCACAGGACACATGTACAGGACATATACATATGTACAGGACACATGTACAGGACACAAGACACAGGACACATGCACATGTACAGGACACAAGACACAGGACACATGCACATGTACAGGACACAGGACACATGCACATGTACAGGACACATGCACATGCACAGGATACAGGTAGGCTGCACAGGACCCAGGGAGGTATGCAGCTGCAGATGGGCATTGTTGACCCTCTTTTCCCACTTACAGTAGCTGCTGCATTTCTCACCCTCGTCTTATACTCGGGTCAATAAGTTTTTCCCAGTTTTTTGTGGTAAATTAGGGGTCTCGACTTATACTCGGGTCGACTTATACTCGAGTATATACGGTACTTGGCATAACTTCATCTTTTATATTTTACAAAAAAAAGGGCTATGTATTGTTTTTTTTGTATTACAATTTTAAAAAGTGTATTTTTGTCCAAAAAATTGCATTTGAAAAATCGATGCGCAAATACCATGTGGCATAAAAAATTGTAAAACCCACCAATTTATTCTGTAGGGCCTCTGCTTTAAAACAAATATATAATGTTTGGGGGTTCTAAGTATTTTCTAACAAAAAATACTGCTTGTTACATGTGAACAAAAAGTGCCAGAAAAAGCCTGGCTGGAAGTAGTTGAACAGTATAAACACTTATTTTTAATGTTTTACAAAGCTATACCTGCAAAAGGAGCCAGCCTGAAGTCATCTAGCAGGACCTAATTTTCTGACTAAAGTTCCACTTTAATGCAGGGAATGCATTAAGATAAAATGTCTTGTCTTTAGAACCACTTTAATGCAGCTCTGTACTCTTTGATAAATCATTAAATGTTTTTTTGTCCTTTTTTTTTTATTCAAATAGTGTAAAAATCTGAATTTGGCAGAATATTATCTTCCTGCAATTTTCTGTAGAAACAGCTCTCAATCGGGGAAAGGGGAGGGCAGAACATGACTGAATCTAGTGTGCTGCAAGCAAATTTGTTGACAAAAAAACATGCTGATAGATTGAAAGTGTTGAGTTAGTAGAGGGATGACTTTATCATTCTGCTGCTGCTCTGTCATTGTCCAGCCAAACATTTGGGGGTGGCTAGCGAATAACGCTGTACCCTTGAAATGTAAGTAGTGTTTACCTGGCTGTGCAAATCTCAGGAGTGGTTGGATAGAAATACAAATTCTTTGGCCAATAAACCAACTTTCATATATGCATATTATCTGTCTAGTATTTAGTTGTTTTCCTGAAGTTCAAATTTAAGGCATCCTACAGTCGCTTAGCACTATATATTTGCCATTGCACAAACTGTTTGGAAGCATATGGCAACATATTGAATATATAAGGTGAACATTATTATTATACAGAATTTATATGGCGCTAACAGCTTTTGCAGTGCTTTACGATATTAATTATTTTTTAAATTGGTATTAAACCCCAAAACAAAAATGTAATATATTGTAGTTTACCAATTCTTAGTTGTGGTGGCTGCATTCATTTTCTTTTTTTAGACTGGTTTTACACGGGCGGTCCGATCAGGTCTGCCTGTCAGTTTTTCAGCAGATGCAGTGCTGAAAATGCTGGGTACAATGCTTTGCAGAAGCATAGGAAATAAAAGAATAAATGTGCATTTTTTGTGCATTTATTTAATTATTTATTTTAAAAGTGAAGTTATCCTTCAGCTCTGACAGGGCTGCTCACAATGGTCAGCTTTTATTAATTTATGTAAAACTTTCATCTCAAAAAGAAATGCAAAACTGTAGACCTAAATCCATCAATTTAACTGTTTCCCAGAACAGTTCGATTCAAGGCATGCCATGAATGGTAACTGTCATGGTTGCTTATGCTCTTAAAAACCTCTCAAACTATCAAGTGACTGGTGTCATAACTGATTACATATGCAGCACTATGGGAACTGCATATTAAACTGAGGCTGAGATAGCAGGCTCCTTGCCTGTAAAGGATAGGAGGGTTTAGTTCTGCTTTCATTTGTTAGTGAAGTCCAGCTAAATCTGCTGGTTCACCTAACACTACCTCCTCCCCCCAATTGATAATGTTGCTGTTGGATGTCTCCATTGATCCAACTAGTAGATTGGAGACACCCTAAGACAAGAAGTGTGTTATTGGCCAGATCAGCAGGTGAAAGTAAAGGAAAAAACCCTAAAGAAAGAAAAAACAAATGCAGCCTCCACATTTAAGGATTTGTAAGCTGAACTATATGACATTTTATATTTTGTTCCTGGGTTTATTATTACTTTAAAGTTCATGTGTACAAGCCTAGTGCTCTACATTCCAGTACTTGGTCCAAGATGTGTGTTTCATTTGCTTAGCCACTTCTCTTCTGGCAGTTCAATTCACTGAACATCAAGTTTAAAATGTATGTTTTACAATTTGAATCCATTTGTCAGACATCAGCCAGGTACACTGCAATGTGAGGCTTGTATGACTAGGGTCTATAGTTGGAGAGGCTTCATTGTTAATTTGATATACACCGATCAGCCATTGCTTTATGACCACTCACCCAATATTGAGTATGCCCCCCTTTTGCTGCCAAGGCAGCCCTGAACCATTGAGGCATGGTTGCCACTAGACCTCTGAAGGTGGTATCTCACACCAGGCCGTCAGTAGCAGATCTTGTAAGTTGCAAGGTGGTGCTTTCATGGATCGGACTGGGATCAAACTTATTGTTTCAGCACATCCCACAGGTGTTCGATTGGACTGAGATCTGGAGAATATGGATGCCAAGTCAACATCTCAAACTTGCTGTTGTGTTCCTCAAACCATTCATGAACTATTTTTTTATAGTAGCCTGGCACATTATGTTGCTGAAAGAGGCCACTGCCTTCAGGGAATACAGTTTCCATGAAGGGTTGTACTTGGTCAGGAACAGTGTTAATAAATGAATGAATGAATGATTTTATAGCGCTGCACATGCGAACTGAATCGCCTCGAGGCGGAGGAGGTGGTACGTTTAACGTAACATCCAAATGAATGGTACAACCCAAGCTTTTTGAGCAGAACATTGTCCAAATGCATCACACTGCCTCTGCCAGTTTGCCTTGTTCCCTACTGCATCCTGGTGCCATTTCTTCCCCAGGTAAGCAAAGCATATGCACCTGGCCATCCACATGGTATGAAAGAAAACATAGTTCATGAGACCAGGCCATCTTCTTCCATGGCTTCAACATCAGGAACCACATGTTCTCTTTCTGCCTCACATCCCACTGACTTTCAGATGCCATTGTAAGGAGATAATCACTGCAATTCACTTAACCCGACAGTGGTCATAAAGTTATGGCTGGTGTATATTTCATCCGTACCCTCTTCTAGACCTTATTCTACACCATTTTTTTTTCTGTAAAACCAAATTTTGTGGGTGATTACATTTTCTCTACATTAAGCTATAATAAAAGTTGTGGTTTAATACAATTCAGTGGGTGCTCTTTTTATCACCAAACTGTCTGCTCAGACAGCTGTGTACATTTATTTCACTGTAAAATCCTTGTATTTACTTGTAAACCGGCTATCCCAGATCAGGCTTTGTGCTGAGGGTCTCTATGAGGGCCTTGTACTGCTCATTACAGAGACATTATTCTGCTGAAAGGCGAAGAAGGCTGTCATCCAGGTCCCATTTCAGCTGTTATCAATGTGTTCCTGTTTCCGTAGAAACCAGAGAGGGCCAATCCCAAGGCCCCTGTATCTGGCTGGGAGCCTGTCCCTCTGTGCAGCATGTGGCTCTCATGATTAGCTGTTCACACAGACCTGAATGACAACGTGTGCTGGGAATAAGATTAGAATAATTTATTTTAAGGCAGGGAGGGCCACGCTCTGACATTTCTTTTTGTCACACGCTCACATGAGCTGCTACAATGTACCGGACGTGTCCGATGACAGAACACTGAGTGGTCCCGCTGATTCCTATTGCAAAGAGGATTTTCTGGGTAATATTTTGGAAAGGCTTCTGCCATGAACCTTGGGGACGAGCCAGAACCTGTGCGGATTACTTTCTTTCCATAGATCTTTCCCTAACTTCCAGTGATGTGACCAGCTTGGAGCTGTGATTTTGAGTCTGTATTTTTCTCTTGCTGGCTATATCTGGAGTTTGACGGATTCAAGGAATTTTCCCAGATTGCTGTGCAAATGAATCAGCTGAGCAATAAGGCACCTGCTGTTAATGGATGGTGCCAGACTGGCACTTCTCTCTGCCCGCTTCCAAGATGATGAAGTTGAAAGCGTTCTGTCTGGATTACTGGCAGTTCCTGTGTCTGCAGCCCCTTCATGGGCTCTATAAGAGGTACAAGCTGTTCTCATCACTACGCCCTTTATCTGCTTTACACAGGATGCAATCTGTTTTTTTCTAAGGTATTGTCAGGTGTTACATGATAGGAAACCTTTCAATAGACAAAGTGATTTGAAGCTATTATGTTAATTATGTGAATTATATTAGTTCGTGTGTGTGTGTGTGTGTGTGGTCACACAGCTTGCATCCACCGTTTATGACCATTGATGCTTGTTTATAATATTTTACTTTTTTTTTTATAGTGGCAAACTAGTGCTTTATCTGTCTTATGCTATAAAAAATGGTTAAACTGCTTCAAAAATGGGTGACTGAGGGATACTAGCAAGATGGGGCTACTTACTATTCATCAATAGATAGTAAATCTGTATGGGGCTCAGGTTCTGTGACAAAGCAGCTTTGTGATTGATGGAGAACGGGGAGGAGGAAGCTGTGGAAAGGCAAACCTATTCATATTCATAAGCTCTGAAACATCCTTTATATCGGCAGATATCAGCAGATAACACACCCACCGTTCAAACAATAGATTAACACCCACCCTGCTTTCCTCCCTATGTCAGTCTTTGTAGTTTGGTTAAACAAGTTGGCATTAATTCTTAGGTAAAAAAATGATCTGTGTATATTCTTATCTCTGTCTGTGAGTTAAATATAGGCTGTTCAGTTCAGTGTGAGAAAAAATGCAGATTCACACTTGCATGGCCCTGAGGCACCAGCATCTGAGCAAAACCCAAGTGAGGCTGATTCATACAAGACAGATATTTATCAAAAGCCTCAGCTCTCTGCATGTTCTTAGAATGGATTCTGTCACTGGTGAGGTTACATTGCAGTGTTGTAGAGCATTATGAATGAAATAGAAATAACCAAATACTGTTTATATTTTCCCAGCTACCAATTTTTGGATGTGGTGGCTGCATTGGTTTCCTTTTTTTTTTTGTTATTTTTTTTTTTTTATTCACCTTGTGATCTGGCCATTAAATCTGTTATTTCTCAACTTAATAGAACAGTTTGCCCAGTAAAAGTGGCAGTTAGAGAGGTAAGACAAACCATTTACCACCACTGACGGGGGGGGGGGGGGGGGGGGGGGCAGGCAAACAAAGGTCAGATTTGTATTTATTTATGTAAAACCTGTTGCTTAAGAAGTGTTAGCTGAAGTTTTACTTTAATTGGTTAGTCAAGACCGTCTGAAGCTGCTAGTGCATCGATCACTACTCTTTCCCCAGACTGACAATGCTGCTGTCCAAAGGTGTCTCTGCTGTCCTCCATCTGGAGTGGAGACACCCTAAGACAGGAAGTGTGTAACTGGCCAGATCACCAGGTGAAAATAAAAGGAAAAATATCTAAAAAAGGAAAATTAAGAATTAGTAAACGGTAATATTTTTGATATTGGGTTTAATATAAAAACAACATTTTTGCTTTTGGGTTTAATACCACTTTAAGAATCAGATATTTTGGTTCTTTCAGAGCTCTTGACTTTTTTCCTTTCCAGAACAGAAGTGGTGATGGTAGAATAAAATTGTGATGCTGCCATGGAACGTGGACTGTGATAGACTTTATGAAAATATGAGGTGTTAGTTACTTAGCTGATGAATGCCAACATTTTAATTTGATCTATCTTCAATTTGAAAATGAAAGAGAAAAATACAACCAATGATGCTATACTATATTTCAGGATGTTATTCTGTAAGCACATGTAGGACCATCAGTGAGGAGATGGCACACACATGAGATGCCTTGTTGTACAACATTTTGTATATATTTGGCACAGTATAATACTTCTGGGCAGGAGTATTGTGTTGTCTCATCTACTGACCCTGTTTGACCTCAGTCCATTTCACTCGTTGAAAATATATTATTTGACAATGGGGAAGAGATCTGTTAGCAGCCAATAACTAATGTTGGAGGTTAAAGAAGTGAAATGGTCTTCGCCAAGCTTACACAGCCCCTCATTTGTTCACTCCCAGGGTTAGACAGCAGCACCAGCTGGTTGTGTCATCTCTCATTGTTGTGCTAGGAGGGAACTCAATTACCCTTTGTTGTCCAGCACGTGTATGCTTTAAAGGACTCTGCAGTAATGGTCTGAAAAACAAATAATTGGGCATTATTTTGTATTTATTTGTAGGATCATGTTAACTTTTTTATCAAGCTTGCTGTAATATAATAAAATATTTATTTAGGTTCAGAAATGCTTCTGCTGTTTCAAAACTATGGGGTTTGGTTCATGGGGTAACTCATTAATTATTATACAGGATTTATAGAAAGCCACAGTCTCCATAGCACTTCACAAAATAGAGGGGGACTGTATAGTTACAGTACGATGCAAGGCAAGAGAATTAGGAGTGCCCTGCCAATGACAGCCTAACCCATATTTTTAATTACAATTCATCATTTGTTAATGTGGCTGCTCTAAAATGAAAGGTGAGATCTGATTGAACACTGTGAGTTACTGGATTGACTAGTGTACCACCTTATCTGTCATTATCATTCTGCCTTAGCAGATCCTTGCCCTATTCTAAAGCTGGCGTATGAAATCCCTAAAGCCTGGTACACACTATGAGTTTTTATTGCATTCAACCCAGCAGGATGACTCCGGTCGGAGACACTGTATTAACTTTGCAAAGTTAGTATAATGATCTCCCCTGCTGAGCTGTTGTGTTTTGTGTCCTGACAGGTGGGGACACCTCCCCCCCCCCCCCCACGCCAGAACACTCCGATCAGCGCTCTCCGACATTGGCTGAGAGCGCTTATCAGGAATCGGTTGGCTGCTGGTTTTTCAGCATGCTCGTCTGACAGAAGCCAAACGGCTTCTGTCAGGGTGGTGTACACACAGGCCAAATGACGGGCATTTGTTTTTGTTTTTTTTAACTGGCCAATGTCTCCTGACATTCGGCCCGTGTGTATTGGGCTTAAGGCTTCATGTACACTGGCACCTCCTAAACTTGAGTTTAGGAGCTTTTGCCATTTTTTTGCCAAAGCTCCTAAACTCAACTCTATAAATCATAGGTTATAGAGTTTAGAAGCTGCTGTATTTAGGTGTGGTTAAACCTTCCTCTTCTTAATGCGGAAGAATCGCATTCAGGATGGGAACGTTTTGACCGCCAGCCTCAGGAAAATTTAAATCGTGGCAAAATTGCGGTTAAAACGTGGTTTGCGTTTTTGCCAAGTTTTGCATTTTCTGGCAGCCGTGGTCACAATACTGTAAGGGGGGAGTACCTAAACCTTTATGCTCCTGCAGTAAACAATCGAGCACAATTGGTCAAAGCTGTAAATCTGCTTGTTAACTTTATCAAGTAGAATGCACTTGTAGGCTATTGGGGCCACGTCACTACAGACAACGCAAATGGGTGAAATATCGGTTACTGCTGCAATCCCAACCAATGGTAAGAGTGCTAGGGAGCCCATACATCATTCGTTATTTTTTTGTTTAACCAGTGGGTTAAGGAAAAAAAAGTTAGAGGTTTTTTGAGGTAAATAGAGGAATCACTCTCGTTGAGCCTAATGCCCCGTACACACGGTCGGACTTTGTTCGGACATTCCGACAACAAAATCCTAGGATTTTTTCCGACGGATGTTGGCTCAAACTTGTCTTGCATACACATGGTCACACAAAGTTGTCGGAAAATCCGATCGTTCTAAACGCAGTGACGTAAAACACGTACGTCGGGACTATAAACGGGGCAGTGGCCAATAGCTTTCATCTCTTTATTTATTCTGAGCATGCGTGGCACTTTGTCCGTCGGATTTGTGTACACACGATCGGAATTTCCGACAACAGATTTTGTTGTTGGAAAATTTTATATCCTGCTCTCAAACTTTGTGTGTCGGAAAATTCGATGGAAAATGTGTGATGGAGCCTACACGCGGTCGGAATTTCCGACAACAAGGTCCTATCACACATTTTCCGTCGGAAAATCCGACCGTGAGTATGGGGCATTAGTGTTCTGACGGTGGAGAGACTTCCCTACTGTCAGGATACAGAGATCAGTGCTGCCAGCTATATCGATTGGGAAAAGCCCAACAGGGGGGTTGTACAGAAGTTGATCAGTAGATCGAATTCTGTACAACAGCTGTCCCCATACAAGGTTCAAAATTTGCCGGTCCCTTCTGGACTCAGCTGAATTTCGATGTATGTATGGCTGGCTTTGGTGAATAGGAGAGGGGGATAAACGTTGCTACCTTACCTAGGGCCAAATTCTGCCTTCATTTGTCTTCACCTCCTAATTAACTGGGTTAGTTAATGGACACTGTAGTGCTTTACATCCATGGGGTATTGGCACATGTCCTGCATGATACAGCTATAAGCCAGGAAATCAAAGAATGGATCTGCAGCAACAATTTGCCTGTAGCAACTCATTTGGTCTCACTGTGTCCCATACCCATATCATTTTAGAACAGTGCTGGGAGAGACTTTATTTTTTGGTTTCTATTGAGCTGTGCCATGAAAGAATGCACAGGTGTGAATCTCTGTATGTGTCCTAAATGTTTACATTCCTCCTGTCATATCATGCTGTAGGTGCGCTGTCCTCCTGTGATAGTGTTTACTTGTTCTGGCCAATTTAAATGTGCAGTTAGCTGGGAAACGCTTTATTTGTCATATCCTAACCTCTTGCAATTTATTATTAGCTCAGCTAAAATGTTATTGTCCTCTTTACCCTGAGAGATTAACAAGTACACAACATGCTGGTAAAACTGGCAGAATCAGCACCATCTGATCTCGCTGGCACCGGTATACAGCTCCCAATGAATTGGGTCTGTTTGGCCAAAATACAAGTGTCAGTGGATTGGGAACTACAGTGAAAACATTTGCATATTTGCATATTCATGATTCATTATGCTCTTCATTGATGTTTTTATTCTGTCAGATTTCTATAAATATTTTGACAGTGCTACAAATAAAACATAAAACTGTCTGTGTCTCTTGTGTGCCAATTATTATACCAGGAAGTGAAGAATCTGAAGGGTTGTTATCTAGCAGCTGAGAAAATCCAAATTTACATCAGCTGCAATCCTGCATTTATTGTCAGCACAGCTACCTAGGACAGCTGCATTTATGGACAACAAACAAGTATTTTGTTTGTGTATATTTTTTATTTATTTTTTCCTACATCATTCATTAAAGTATATCTGTCTTCTGATAAAAATTTAGAATGCCATTACTGACCTTCTGAAAGTGCTGTTTTAATATTTAAGAATCGCTAAACTGAAACAAGCATACAGCATATGAAAATCTGAGAAAGGTTGTAATTCCTTATTTCTATACTTTGTCCAGGTCAGTAACTCAGAAAGCACTGAAGACAGCCAGTCATCTAACATTTTCAGAAGTAGGTAATTTTCAGAACAAGCAAAATCAGTAGATTCCTCCATTCATGCTAAACAGAAAAGATGGAGGAATTTTCTCTTACAGCTATTGTATTCTGACAGCCACAGCTGTAACAAAATATAAGCAATAAAATAACTTCATCGTATGGGCTGAAGTCACTGTTCAGCTGAGAATTTCCCACCCGCCTTCTTTCAGATCCAGGTTTGTCAAGCGGGATGGTACTAACAGGACCCCTCAACTCTTGAATTTTTGACTGATTCAGCAGGAATGAGCCAAAGTTCAAGCCATATATGGCCCTGTCATTGTTCAGACAAGAACTTTCCACCCGAACCAATTTTCTGATCAAAATTTGTTGAGCTGGGTGGTGCTGTCAGGACTACTCATGGCTTGAATTTCAGCCAGTTCATCAGGAATCAGCCAAAGTATGAGCTGTGTATGTATTCTCTATCATTTGTGCCAAAAAATAAATAAACGTTACTATGCGTTGATTGACTTAAGGAAGCTGGCATGATAACAAGTTTGACTTTCATATGAATGGTAGGTGCAGTTATTAATATGGCTATGTTGTTGGCCCTGGTTTATTGATACCCAGAAAGGTACTACTACTATTGTGGTATTTTGAACATGGCTTCAGTCAGGCAGCAGACTTGACGATTATGGTTATGTTCTTCCCAGCTTTTCCAACTATCTAACGGTAATAAAAAATTATGCATACACATGAAATGCATTGTTTGCTATGTAGGAACAAGTAATGTTGGATGTTGGACTCTGGATTATCCTGCTCCAAGTGAGTTTGTTATGGCTAAATATTGAGAATGTTTTCTGAAAATTCACAGTTTTGGGCCACTGGTAATCGCTTGTGGGCCACAATGAGCGGAGTGGGTGGATGGCAGGTCTGTGTCTGCTCTGCATATGCAGAGCAAACACGGACACAGCCCACTCTACTCTATAGAGCCCATTCTACTCTTTTTTTAAGTGGATCAGATTGGAGGTAGGTGTTTGTAGAGGTGAATGGAGGGTCCAATTGGGTTGGACTGATCATGTGAAAGGGGCTTAAGGCAGCTTTCACACTGATGCACTGCGGTTTACCCTCACCACGGGTGCAGCACGCTGCGCGTATGGCTTTCCTGCAGGTTAGCTGCACTTTGCCATAGACTTCTATTATATACTGTAGGTATTTGAGAAAGACTTTGAGAAAGTGCACCAAGCTCGCAGGTAATAACAGAAGTCTATGGCTCAGTGCAGGTAACCCGCAGGTGCACTGCTCTGCACCGGGGATCAGTTTGAAAGCAGCACAGTAACCACTGGAGAACAGATATGCCCATATATACACTGTGATTTTAGTAATAAACTTACCTTTAATAGCAGTATTCTATTCCATCCCAGAGCAGGAGGTCGCAGGCCACTGCCACTGGTTGGGCACTACTGGTCTAGAGGGTTACATATGTGGGTTTGGCTGTTATTAATTAGAGGTACAGTATGTTGAATGTTTGGTTTGATATAGTATGATGAATCGGCTTCTTTTGCATAAATGATCAAAATGGTAGAAATATAGCCTGAAATGTATATTATCACTTTCTTCTTTGCCATTAAAGTGCCATGTATAAATCATTGTGGAACTTTTTTACCTTTTCTGTTTCTGAGTGACCTTAAGCCTGGGTTCACACTATAGCGAACACAGACATCGCATGTGATTCGCACCCACACTGCTGTGCCAATCACATTCAATGTCTGCAATGCGAGTTCAGCCATACAGTTGTATGGCTGAACTCGCATTGGATTTGCATAAAAAAAGAGCAGGGACTTTTTTTTTCCCGCACTGGAGTCTGATCGAATAGGTGTTCACACCCATGCAATCTCATTCCTGTATGTATCCACAGTTCGCACTGCGATCTGTGAACCAATCTGGGGGTATTGTATTGACACCCGCAGCAGTTCGCAGAGGGCAGTGTGAACTGCCTGCGGGAGAGATGTGATGCGGGAACCGGCGCTGGTTCCCGCATCGCTATAGTGTGAACCCAGGCTGAATGTAAAATCAGCCAGGTTGACATTTTTTTTAATTTCTTGATTTAAGTTTTTACATTCAAACAACAGTAGTGGGACATATACATCAATAAGGCTGCATACTGTAGGGAGTCAGACAAGAACATATAGTAAGTATATCATAATATGCATGTCATCATATGTGCATAGATCAAATACCAATCAAAGGCATGAGATGACAGTGCACAGTATACAATTCATTTGTGTGGTTACATTCTCCATTCCCCACTGAAATCGGTATGGAAGAAACTTGCTGTGTCCACCAGAGTATGAATGAAGGAAATCCTCTAGGTGTCTAAGTAGACAAACAATAAGTGGGTTTAGGGACTGAAGCAAAAAAAGAAGCAAAGTAAGAGAAAAAAAAAAAAAAAACACACACACACACACTCAGGAAGGTTGACATTTTAAGCTAACTGGTGTTGGGAGCTCTCTATATTACAGATAAGCAAAATAGTGTGGCTCACACTAAATTTAGCATACATTATAGAAGGAAAATAGACATTGCGGACTCTAAACATGTTACTGTAGGCAGCAAATAAATGTATGCTATGTGTAAAAATATATATAAATATAAAGTACAAATCTCTAAAATAAATAAATCCTACGTATAAATGAATAGTCCATAAAATGAAAAAATTAAGAAATAAAACATGAAAAATGAAAAACTCTTCTTGTGATCAGTGTATCCACACAATTCCACCACCATGTTACTGTAGGCGACTAGTAATCTACTCTTTATCATCCCACCTCTAATTACATATAAAAATCAGCTCCTTCCTGCACCTGCCAGTAAAGGTCAAATTATTCATTACAACTGGATTACCTTCCAGGGACTTTATTGATCATTAGTTTCTGTAGCTTCTGTGACATTCTAACAAACATAACTAATGTTCACCATGGACCAAAGAATCCTCTAATCATCAGAAAAGACAGTGTGATACCATGATTCAGCACAACCAGTAACTTATTCATATTCATTTTTCCTGGGCTCTTGGCGGTCTGTACATTAATCTATGTTAAAGAACACTGTTCCTTTAACAAAAGTTTCTGGAGTGATGTTCTGCAGCAGGGCAAGGAATTAGGCCAAAGTTCTTCTCTTCTGGCTGTGTACAATAGAAGGAGCTCAGGGAGCCTGGGAAGAAAATGAAGAACTTTCACTCCCAATTGGAATCTTTCAAGACAATTTTCTGCAGCTTGCTTCTCAATGAGTTCCGGTCTGTCTGGACTAGGAGATTTCATCCAGAATAATGAAGAATTAAGTTGAGTTAATGGATGGATTTCCAGTGCTGCTTTTGGTACATATTTTAAATTATGTGTTTAGGTTTACCAGACTCCCCTTCTTGTCCCTCAAGTTCCTTGATTTATATTGCTACTTCAACAGACTAGCATTGGCTGAGGGCCTACGGACTGTTGCATTAATTACGATTAGGCCACTGAAGCATGAAGTAGAATTACTGTTGAAACGAATGAAGAAAAATATAGGTGTGTTGAAATTAGATGTTTGGAAGAGCCCCTTTTAAGTACATTTAGGGTCCGCATTGAAATGTTGTTCAAACCAGCTTGTAGGAAGAAGGCTTTCATAATGCAGACTGTAAATTTGTTGTCCAGCATTCTCATTCACATCTTATATAAGCAGCTGTTGAAGGTTCAGTCCATCAAAAAGTGGTATTTTAGTTTTGGTGGAGATTTGTGGGCTAAGTTAGCCCCAGGCTTCTTATATGCCTTGGATACAACAAGCAGTGAGACTTCTGATCCATTCAATCTGGGAACTTTGGCTATTTCTACCCACTTGTGCACGTGCCAGCGACTCCTGTTGTATTCTTCATAAAATAAACACAAATCCTACAATCTAAGTGGAAGCTTAATGCAGTTGGCAGCCAGGACTGGGCACTGTCACAGGGCAGCAGGTCACAGGCTCCCCCCTTATACAGACGTGACAGGCAGGGAGACCCAAACAGGTAAGGTGAGTTTAAGGGGGTCAGGGGATGCCCTTTTTCCCGTACACTGAAAATATGCCCTGCATGAACACAGGTAACACTGTCTCTCTAAAGAACTCCAGGCTAAATAAAAACTTTTATAGTTCTTAATGTCAGAGATGTTTTAACGTCTGAAGTAGGGTGAACAGAGAACCATGATTTCCAGGGACAGCCAATGTTTCAGTAGGTGTGTCTAATGCCGCGTACACACAAGCGGACTTTACGGCAGACTTTGTCCTGCGGACTTTACGGCTGACTTTACGACAGACTTCCGAATGAACGGACTTGCCTACATATGATCAACCAAAGTCAGACGGATTCATACGTGATGACGTATGACCGGACTAAAACAAGGAAGTTCAAAGCCTGTAGCCAGTAGCTGCCCTAGTGTCGGTTTTTGTCCGTTGGACTAGCATACAGACGAGCGGACTTTTCGACCGGACTCGAGTCCGTCGAAAAGATTTGAAACATGTTTCATTTCTAGGTCCGTCAAACTTTTGGGGAAAAAAAAGTCAGCTGGAGCCCACACATGATCGAATTGACCGACGGACTCCGTTACGCCGAACCAAGTATGCTGTAAAGTCTGGTCATGTGTACGCGGCATTAGACCATGCACCTAGAAACTAATACCTGGCCTGGTATTTTTGGACCCCACCAGCTGCTTCCCTGATGAAAGGACAAGCCAGATTATTATACTTTCCAAAGCAGTGTGCAAGGTCAATGACAAAGCATCTCTGTGTTTGTTGGTCTAGATGACAATGCACTTGTGTGATAGGGAGCAAAAGATGACAGCAGAAAAAACAGGTGGATGAAGCAGAAAAGCTTGCAATACTCACATGAGGTGCAAAACTAAATTGCGAATATATACAACACAGCACTAGCAAACACAATATGAGTGAAAATAAAACAATTAATTAATAATGACCATAAAAGCCAGTATAAAGTGACTGAAGTGCTCCAATCCAAAAAGCGCAAAGTGCTCCAGAATTTTCAAGGTGTACCACAATACCCCCTCCTGTGTCACCACTCACCGGATAAAATGGACCCCCAGCTTTTCAGTCTAGGGGTCACTTCAGGCTTAATAGTGATGGCCAGGAATGGCAGGTTTGGCATCAGATCATCAGACAAAACTTCCTTTTAAAGATGCTCAGCCAGAAAAAACAGGTACCCAGAATAAAAAGTAATGGACTAATAGTGAAGTACTGCTAAAAAAAAGGATTTATTGTGCATTTATTAAGCCTGAAGTGACCCCTAGACTGAAAAGCTGGGGGTCCATTTGATCCGGTGAGTGGGGACACAGGAGTGGGTGTTGTGGTAACACCTTGAAAATTCTGGAGCACTTTGCACTTTTTGCACTTTTTGGATTGGAGCACTTCAGTCCCTTTATGGTCATTATTAATAAATTGTTTTATTTTCACTTATATTGTGTTTGCTAGCGCTGTATTGTATATATTTGTATTTGTTCAAGTAATTAGCACCTTGTGTACAGCAGCTGCATTTGTTATCATAAGTTTTTTCCACTTTATGATATTTTGTACACCATCAGCGCAAGTATATATATTTTGGATATATTTTGCACAAAACTAAATTGCGGACTAGGTGTTCTACCTTTCGCAGACAGCTGGATAGAGAGATTCAACATGAATTTGAAGATCAGATTACTTGGTGGAGTGGGACAAAAGTTGCATATCTAAAGATAGTAGAGTAATAAAAGTACATAAGCTTGAAAATATTGTGTATTTGAGGTCATATTTGAACTGGTTAAAGGCCTGGACCAGACATTAACAGAGTACCTTCCTACAATACCAATTGCCTCCAGCTGGCCAGTGTGCATCAGAATTTTCTTTTCCTTTTCTGGTTTATGCCTATCCAGACAACCAGTGGATTGCCAAATGTATACACATAGATACAGTAATGTTGGTTGCTAAAGTAGTTTAAGAATATTATTCCATTAACAGTTAGTATTATAATAATACTATGGTCAACATTCTCTGTAGCATTTGTTAGCTACATGGTCTGTGCTCAAGCTTATTGTGAAAAATTGATGTAGATGACGCAGTGGCAATAGTAATTTTTTGTGAACACAATAAGTCTGACACAGTATTGCCAACCGGCAGTATTTTTACTGGCAGCCAGTAAAAGGGCACTTTTCACCTGCCAGTAAATGCCAGTGACAGGAAAAGGTTGTCAGTAGAAAATATGGCTGTGACGCTCAACTCAGAACTTTGCATGTCCAGTTCTGGTCCAGAGCTGTCCGAGACCATCCAAGGCAAGCCGGGAGCGGGACTGTCAGTGCTGTTTGGACTGTGGTGGACTGAAGGGTCCACCGTGCCTGGAGAGAGATTGTCACTGTGACTCTGGAGGGGACGTGCCATGTCGAGGAGGTGTCATCAACATCTGTGCTGCTGCACACTGCTGTCAATAAGACAAATGACAATGAGAGTCAATTTCATGTGTGTGTGTGCCTGCCCACAGGTAAAGAATGCCCATGTTTTCTCTTTTTCGTGATAAAATCAGATCTATGTTTTTAGTTATGTTGTACAGATAACCTTAACCACTTCAGCCCCGGAAGGATTTACCCCCTTCCTGACCAGAGCACTTTTAGCGATACGGCACCGAGTTGCTTTAACTGACAATTGCGCGGTCGTGCAACATTGCACCCAAACAAAATTGACATCCTTTTTTCCCCACAAACATAGCTTTCTTTTGGTGATATTTGATCACCACTGTAATTTTTATTTTTTGCGCTATAAACGAAAAAAGAGTGACAATTTTGGAAAAAAAAACAATTTTTTAGTTTTTGCTATAATAAATATCCCCCAAAAATGTATTAAAAAACAAACTTCTTTCTCAGTTTAGGCCAATATGTATTCTTCTGCATATTTTTGTTTAAAAAAATCGCTAAAAGCGTATGTTGATTGGTTTGTGCAAAAGTTATAGCGTCTACAAAATAGGGGAAAGATTTATGGCATTTTTATTATTGATTTTTTTTTTTATTAGTAATGGCGGCGATCTGCGTTTTTTTTATCGTGACTGCGACATTGTGGCGGACACATCGGACACTTTTGACACTAATTTGGGACCATTGTCATTTATGTGTAAATGACACTGGCAGGGAAGGGGTTAAACACTAGGGGGCAATCAAGGAGTTAAGTGTGTCCTAGGGAGTGATTCTAACTGGGGGGGGATTGTCTCACTAGAACATGACAGAGATCACTGTTCCCGATGACAGGGAGCAGTAGATCTCTGTCATGGTGCTAGGCAGAACAGGGAAATGCCTTGTTTACATAGGCACCTCCCCATTCTGTCGCTCCGTGACACGATCGCGGGCCCCCGGCAGACATTGAGCCTATGGGACTTGCGGGTCTGGTCACGGAGTACGCTGCGGGCGCGCACCCACAATGCCACATTTTAAAGGGGACGTACCTGTACGCCCATTTGCCCAGCCATGCCAATGTGCTGACGTACATCGCCGTGCGCTGGTCGGCATGTGGTTAATATAGTTTATGTGATGCACTTTACATAAAATTCTTCAAATTTCCATTTTTGCTGTCTAGTGCTCTATCAGCATATTCTGAAATCTTTTTATATGTTTACAACCCCCACATTATACTAAATATTTTATTAGCTTGTTTTCCTTCCCGAAGATAGGTCATATATTTGTTTATTTAATTTATGCAGGATGGATTGCACTAGAAAGCAAAAACTTGGTGGCATGCAAAAGAACCGTCTTTTTTATGTCTTCTCATGGTGCAATGCATTTCTTCAGCTGTATTTCACTATATTCAGCTATATTTTCATGCTGGCAAATTTCCATTTTGTTTACTGATGATGCAGTGCTAGAGAATCGGCACATTAATTGGAACTTCCTATTGTACTAACCAGTGGGACCTCCTCTTGTAACCCTGTTAACCTGCTGCTTGGTATAATAAGAATTGAGGCATCTTAGTGTAATTGCATCACAACTTGTGCATACATGCTATATTAATTAATGTGTTCTTGATTTAAATGTGAAAATTGATTTGCCTTAATCTAATTCTTATCTTATCTAGTCTCTGAAGCTGTGAGAGATCTTAATATGAATATTTAGCTTATCTTCTAAACTAGGAACCCTGAAAATGCTCAGAGTGTACCCAATCTTGTATAAAGGACACATTCACTTTTAGGTGAGTTGTCCTCTAAATCTTTCCCACAACTCTCTCAAGGGAAATTAAATACTGTACCTAAATATTAACTGCCCCAGTGCGAAGATCTCTCAGTCCCAGCTGCATTTAGATCCTACTATGTGAACGTTCTATCTCCCCCATTTGTGCCTACGACTGTAGTTTACCATCCAGAAGTGTAAGTCACAGGAATGAATGTGCAAAATGCATGCATGTCCAGTAGAATCTAGACAAGGCAGGGAATTTGTTGTGCTGTGGCAGAGCCTCACAGTGAATTGGTGTTAATGTTTGTATTTAGATAGTGGCTCTAAATGAGAATGATGGGTGACGATTTAAAAGACAATTCTTCTAAATGCCCTTTAAGATCTCTAATAATTAGTAGGAGTTGTCAGGCTGTGCCTCACAATTGAAGAGGAAGCTTGGTCAGCTTCCAGTTTGCTAGGTTTTACTGAATATGTACACTGGAGGCATTGGGGCCCATAAATAAATATCTGTCTATCAGTGCAAGGCTTCCTGTGAAAGGCTGAGCAGCGCTAAGCGCAACTCGATTTTATTTCAGCAGCAGAGGGGAAGTCCCTGGAGTGAAGGAAATTGTTTGTTTGTAGCAGCTTGTCCCAAAAAACTATTTAAAGTAACACAGAACCTGGAGTAAAGCTGGCCAAAGATGACTGTGTGTTTGTTCTTTTTAAAGTGGTTCTAAAGCCTTAAAGTGGTTGTAAACCTTCAGATTTTTTTCAAATAAAAATAACAAACATGTTTTACTTACTTGCTCTGTGCAATAGTTTTGCACAGAGCAGCCCCAATCCTCTTCTTCTGGGCTCCCCCGCCGACTCTCCAAGCCCCTTCTCTACATCGGGTGCCCCCAGGGAAAGCATCTTTCCCTGGGGGCACCAGTGCGGGCTCACTCCCGAGTCCCGTTGCTGCGTCAATTGACACAGACAGCGGGACTCGGCCCCTGCCCCGTCACAAGATTTGATTGACAGCAGCGGGAGCCAGTGGTTCCTGCTGCTATCAATCTGTCCACCGAGGAGAGAAACAGCGGCTGGAGCCGCTGCGCTCATGCTTATCACTGGATCGGTTGGGGCTCAGGTAAGAAAAAGAGGGGGTCTGGGGGGAGCTGCAGTAAAGTAGCAGGTATAAGGCAGGATATCAGTGAAGGACAGTTGGACAAAGAACTCTGGTATGGGATATTTATTCCATCTTTCTGGCCAAAAAGAATGTACACTCCTGACCCGACTAGTGTCTACATGTCAAGAGTGCCCGATACATCTCATACAGTGTACATATAATTTTCATCATATTACGTCACAAGCGAACAGGCGGTACATTTCCGTTATACAAAACATTCTAACCTTTAAAACAGCCAACCTACTTTTATTGATGCAAAGCAAAGTTTGAAGGTCTTGCTCTTGCGGTTTCCTTATCTATCTTGTTAATCAGCTAGACATACTCTAGCTACAGGAAGGTGAGCGTCAGTGTGCTGAGCACAGATGTCTATGCAAAGGGGGGGGGGGGGAGGGTGAATTCAGTGTTTTAACCACAGCCTGTCACAAATGTTCTTAACAAAAATATACAGGAATGACTTCTTAGCTGAAATTCTAAATCAGTCTTACTACATACATAACTATGGCCATATAAACTGACCCCCGTTCCCACTTCAGCAGCACAGAAGGTTTTCCACTTTAATGCACAGAATGCAATCTGGGGTTTTTAAGGTTTTTATTTTATCTTAGTGCATTCTCTACTTAAAGAGGAGTTCCCATTTTAACAAAAAAATTAAAAGTCAGCAGCTACAAATACTGCAGCTGCTGACTTTTAATAATCGGACACCTACCTGTCCCAGGGTCCAGCGATGCGGAGATAGAAGCTCCGCTCGTCTCCCCCTGCATTCGGCGGCGCCGGCAGTGCAACTGTGGGCACCCACTGCGCATGCGTGAGCGGCGCCGCACGCCGTGATTGGCCGCTCAGTCATCTGGGACCTGTAATGTGTCCCAGATGATTGACAAGCGGGAGGGGGCAGAGCTGAGCCCTTCCTGCACCGAGGGGAAGTGATGTCACCAGCCCAGGCACTGGTGGAGGCAGACTACGAGGGACCCCCTAGCAACAGCCATTTAGAGGTGAGTAAAAAAAAAAAAATTTCCAAATTTTTTTTGTTTTTTTTAAGGAACATGCATGCTTTTTTTTTTTTTCGGTGGAACACCACTTTAAGGTAAAAAATCTTCTGTGCTGCAGGATACCCCCACCCCCTTTATACTTCCCTGAGCCCAATTTTGTTCCAGTGGTGTGCACGAGAGCAGTGTCTCTTTCCTCTCTCTCCATCCTGACAGTGCAGTGCCATTGGCTCCTGCTACTGTCAATCAAATCATACGATGCGGGAGCAAGGGTCAGGGCAAAGCCCCGCTGTCTGTGTTAATGGATGCAGGCAGTGGGGCTCAGGACCGAGCCCACACTAGTACTTCCTTTAGCAAGCAGCTTGCTGGGGGGGGGGTACTTGAAAGGGGGGGGAGCCAGGAGCACCGGTGGGGGACCCCAGAAGACGAGGATTGGGACTGCTCTGTGCAAAACCATGTAAGCATACCATGTTTATTTTTAATAACAAAGTTTTAATATCACTTTAAGCCAGCGGGCTGAGCGAAAAAAAGCAAACGGATTCCTCCATCAACACAAGCAAGGTAGATGGAGGAATTCTCCCCCTGGGACATCTAACAATCAACTTCTGTTAAACAGGTGCAGCCACACTGCTGAACCGGTTGAATTTCGATATATGGCCAACTTTAGACTTTAAGAAGGAGAAATCTAGTTCAACTGAGTATGATTTAAAATTGATCATTTATTGATTTGACTTTTTCTAGCTCCTTGGTTTTTTCCATGTTTTCCTCAAGTAAAATAAAGGTAATTATCCATACAGAAGATGTTTGCCTTCAGGTAGGGAGGGGTCAAGGATAGGAACACAGTAATTAAGTTGTTTGTGTAAAGTTAGGGGGTAATCGCCAATCTATGTTTTACTGTATTTTGAACACAACGTTGCTTTTCTTATTAACTGCTAAAGTCTTAACCTTTATAAAATGTAATTGTAAACTCTGTAATTAATTCAGTGTGCAGTATTCCTATATTCCTGCTAATGATTTAATTGATTGCTGGCACTTTCAAGTATAAAACAGAGTTTGGATAAATTTCACATCCCTGAGTCAGATCGTTTCTAGGTTAGTAAAAGTATTAGCAATTCTCTTGTGTTTGTAAGCGAGTTCACATATTGGTCAAGTATCCTCTTGACTGCTCCACCTTCATCCTTCTCTCTCAGCGCTGTGTAATAATATACTGCATGCTGACATTTGCACTAAATACCTTCACTTATGTCATCTTACTTGTTCGCTAGGAATGTTTACTTTTCCTTTTTTTTTTTTTTTTTTTATTGATAACCTTTTTTTCCTTGCTCATCTGTTTAGATGGCCATAAACCAACAGTACATACAGTGGGGATGGAAAGTATTCAGATCCCCCTAAATTTTTCACTCTTTTTTATATTGCAGTCATTTACTAAAATCATTTAAGTTCATTTTTTTTCCTCATTAATGTGCACACATCACCCCATATTGACAGAAAAACACAGAATTGTTGACATTTTTGCAGATTTATTAAAAAAGAAAAACTGAAATATCACATGGTCCTAAGTATTCAGACCCTTTGCTGTGACACTCATATATTTAACTCAGGTGCTGTCTATTTCTTCTGATCATCCTTGAGATGGTTCTACACCTTCATTTGAGTCCAGCTGTGGTTGATTATACTGATTGGACTTGATTAGGAAAGCCACACACCTGTCTATATAAGACCTTACAGCTCACAGTGCATGTCAGAGCAAATGAGAATCATGAGGTCAAAGGAACTGCCTGAAGATCTCAGAGACAGAATTGTGGCAAGACACAGATCTGGCAAAGGTTAAAAAACATTTCTGCTGCACTTAAGCTTCCTAAGAGCACAGTGGCCTCCATAATCCTTAAATGGAAGACGTTTGAGATGACCAGAACCCTTCCTAGAGCTGGCCGTCCGGCCAAACTGAGCTATCGGGGGTGAAGAGCCTTGGTGAGACAGGTAAAGAAGAACCCAAAGATCACTGTGGCTGAGCTCCAGATATGCAGTCGGGAGATGGGAGAAAGTTGTAGAAAGTTAACCATCACTGCAGCCCTCCACCAGTCAGGGCTTTATGGCAGAGTGGCCCGACGGAAGCCTCTCCTCAGTGCAAGACAAATGAAAGCCCACATGGAGTTTGCTAAAAAACACCTGAAGGACTCCAAGATGGTGAGAAATAAGATTCTCTGGTCTGATGAAACCAAGATAGAACTTTTTGGCCTTAATTCTAAGCGGTATGTGTGGAGAAAACCAGGCACTGCTCATCACCTGTCCAATACAGTCTCAACAGTGAAGCATGGTGGTGGCAGCATCATGTTGTGGGGGTGTTTTTCAGCTGCAGGGACAGGACGACTAGTTGCAATCGAGGGAAAGATGAATGCAGCCAAGTACAGGGATATCCTGGACGAAAACCTTCTAAAGAGTGCTCAGGACCTCAGACTGGGCCGAAGGTTTACCTTCCAACAAGACAATGACCCTAAGCACACAGCTAAAATAACGAAGGAGTGGCTTCACAACAACTCCGTGACTGTTCTTGAATGGTCCAGCCAGAGCCCTGACTTAAACCCAATTGAGCATCTCTGGAGAGACCTAAAAATGGCTGTCCACCAACGTTTACCATCCAACCTGACAGAACTGGAGAGGATCTGCAATGAAGAATGGCAGAGGATCCCCAAATCCAGGTGTGAAAAATTGTTGCATCTTTCCCAAAAAGACTCATGACTCATATTAGATCAAAAGGGTGCTTCTACTAAATACTGAGCAAAGGGTCTGAATACTTAGGACCATGTGATATTTATTTCAGTTTTTCTTTTTTAATAAATCTGCAAAAATGTCAACAATTCCGTGTTTTTCTGTCAATATGGGGTACTCTTTGTACAATATTGAGGAAAAAAATGAACTTAAATGATTTTAGCAAATGGCTGCAATATAACAAAGAGTGAAAAATTTAAGGGGGTTTGAATACTTTCCGTCCCCACTGCATATACAGATAAAAATTGCATGTCTAAAAACAGGCAAACATTGGAAATGATTCAGATACTTCTGACAGTACATCTAACACCCCCTTCCCCTCAGACTGGCAATGCTGCTGTCCAAAGGTGCCCCTGGGTTTTACTTGCTTATGGCTTTATTTTTAGTTTACTTCTAACAAATAATTTATAAATAAAGCAATTAGCACGTAAAACCCTGTTACATGGTGTTTTACTTGCTTGTGATTTTAACAGTTTTGTAAACTCTAACTGTGGCCTGGCCGGCCAGATACAGCCCTTGATTTTATCTGGCTCTTGGGGCACATTTCATCCCACTTATGAGACACTCTTTTGCCCATTGACACCAAAAATGGGGCAAAATCCCTGCCACTGACATCAACAAAGGGGCGCTCTTTCTTCCACTGACACCAACAATAGGGAACTATTCCTCCCACCTAATATCAAAGATGGAGCACTGTTTACTCCCACTGATGCCAGAAAAATGTTTTGTTCTTGCTGATAACTGTCTGTCCCCCTAAAGTCTGAAGGACAGTAAACTGGCCCTTTGTTTTAGAAAGTTTGGAGACTCCTGATCTAGAAACAAGATTTCCCCAATCTGAAGAGGGTTGCAAATCCCTGAGTTGATCCTAGACATTGCATGCATTTGTTCAGTGAATAAGCCGCCAAATTTCCAGTCAAGATCTTTCTCTAGGACAGCGTTTCTCAACTCCAGTCCTCAAGGAGCCCCAACAGGTCGTGTTTTCAGGCTTACCATTATTTGGCACAGGTGATTTGATCAGTTTCACTGCCTTAGTAATTACCACAGACATTTTATCTGAGGGAAATCCTGAAAACATGACCTGTTGGGGCGCCTTGAGGACTGGAGTTGAGAAACACTGCTCTAGGACTTCTTCTGATGTGCTGGTATTTCTATATTGTTATAAATAAAGACAGACTATAAAAAGATTAAAAATAATATACACTAGCCATTAACAATGCCCACTAAGGATGAGCTCCGGAGTGTTCGCACAGCCCACGTGCAGAGCCCGCCAGGAAGTTGGCACTGCGCTGCGCTAATCACAGACAGTGAGACATTGTCCCGATGCACGGCTGCAGAGATCGGTAAATGTCTCACTGCCTGTGATTAGCGCAGCGCAGTGCCGACTTCCTGGCGGACTCTGCATGTGGGCTGTGCGAACACCCCGGAGCTCATCCTTACTGCCCACACTCCCCATTATACTTGAATATACATTTGGATCATCCAAGCATGACAAGCTTGTGGGAAGAAACAGGAAGTCCTGTCAAACAACCCCCATATAGGTTTTCATGAAGGTAAACTGTAGACTTTGGTTAGGAAAATCCACATTGAAAAATCAGTTATTTCCCGAATCCCCGTATATGTCTAGAAAGGTTGAGGATTACTAAACTGACAGTAACAGAACCTAAATAAAGGTAATGTTTTGTTTTTAGGTACCTTTTATAGTGTTGGCAATACCTAATACCTGTAATTTTTTTGGTGGGCAGGAAAGCAGGTGCTTCCTTTAGTGGCCCTTTAGGCTGACACTATTGGGCCTTCCTACTAGTTAGGATCTTATCACCAAACTGTAATGGTGGCCACACACATCTCTATGTTTTCACAGTTCTTTTATTGATGCAATCTTTTAAATTGATAGGTTTAGGAAAAGGATCTTTGAACTTGACCTACACTGTTTCATTTTTCTCTTGGATTTAATGAACTAGCGCATTGTATAGGTGCATATATAATAAGTTACATTGAAGACTGTTTACCTTTCTTGCTTTATTAAAAGTGAATCAATCAAAATGACACTAATAGATTTGAGGAAAACATGTTACATTAGTCATTGTATGGACTATGGAACAATTGGGAATAATTCAGAGAACACTGTGCTTTTATTTTATTGGTCACATGTCAACAAGACTTACGTATTACAGTTTTTATGATGTACAGCTATTGGTATTTGTTTCTTCTTTGTTGCATGCATATTCATACCTAGATTGTGTAACTCCTGAGTCACAGAATTGCAGGAATATGCAATTAAGTATTGTTGTCTTTCTCTGCTAATAAAGTGCTCAATTCTTACCCTACCCAGTTATCCAACAATGCTGCATCACCCACTGTGCACAAACAGCCAAAGCAGATCTTCTGCCCCATACACACGATCAGAAATTCTGTCAGAAAAAACTTGGATGGTTTTTCCGACGGAATTTCGCTCAAGCTTGCCTTGCATACACACGGTCACACAAAAAGTTCTCTGGACTTTCGACCGTCAAGAACGTGGTGACGTACAACACTACGACGAGCTGAGAAAATGAAGTTCAATGCTTCCGAGCACGTGTCGAATTGTTTCCGAGCATGCGTGATTTTGCGCGTCCGAATTGCATATAGACAAGCGCATTTTCGGATAGGAACTTTTTCCGACCGAAAATAGAAAACCTGCTCTCAATCTTTTGCTGGCTGGAATTCTGCCAGCAAAAGTCCGATGGAGCATAAACACGGTCGGAATTTCTGACCAAAAGCTCACATCCGACTTTTGCTGGTGGAATTTCTGATCGTGTGTACAGGGCATAAGTGTTTTATTTATTTCATTTATGTTGTAATGATGAACTTCTTATTGCTGAGAATGTGCACACAAAAGCATTATCAAACCAGCATCGCCAGCTCAATGACTGCTCCCAACTGGCATGCGTTGATAATTGAACAACAATTCTGCATTAAAAGGTTCTGTCCTCTATCAGGTTTCCATTGATGTTTCAGACTCCAGTGGGGAAATCTTCCAACATCTCTGGTATGATTGCAACAGCTACTATTTTCTCCAGTCTGGGTCAATTCACCATCTTTTCTGTTCCTAGGATGAGTCCATTGGAAGGTTCAAAACACAATGTCAGTGTGGGAGTAAAAGCTATACAAATAAAGGCAAAACATTTTCATTAGTTTTGGATAGAGTGGAAAGTGATTGCTTTTTTGTTTTTTTATTGCTGCCTCTCTCTTTGTCCTGTTTATTATCATTGAAAATGAAAGTAAAAGAAAATCCCAAATTTTGGTTTGTCCCCAGAAAAGTAATGGAGGGGAAATCTTCCAATAGGGACACTTGTTCTAGTGACCTGGCGGTCCCCAAGGAATTTCCTTAATTTGCAGGGATTTCCTCTCACTTCCTGTTTGGCTATGGCATGGAAGTAAAGAGGGAAATCTCCGCAATGAGACACAGATGGCGAAAAAAATCTGACAGGGGTTTTATTCCTCCCTTGCTCTATTCAAAATGTATGCGTTCACCTTGCTCCAGCCCCTCCCTCTCCCACAATTGGATACTGGTTTTTGTTTTGTTTTTTTGTCCTGCAGGGCAGCACTTCTTCCATTCTTGCCTAGGTGAAAATGACATTGTGCACAAATGCATTGATGAACTGAAGGGCTCTGCCCAACCTTTGGGGCCCAGTAGAGACTTTCGGCACATCTTCACATGCACAGGAGGATGGCGCAGTCGAGGTCTGAGACCTCTGTTTAGCAGTGAATGTGTGCAAAACTCAGCATGTGTATATGTATGCGCCAGACAGTCAAAAATGGAAGTGGTTGGGGGGGGCCATGATTAAAGGGACTGAAGTTTAAAGTGTAAATATGATGATGCAGTCTGTCAATAGCATTCATACGGCAGTTTCTGCTTTTCTGAGTTCACCGTCACATAATTTTATTGCCTGTTAATCCTGCCAGTAGTATTATTTTACCACTTCTTTTACAGGTGTGACAACTTTGTTCACTCTGCAGTGAAATCACTGCAGCATTGTTACATTGTGGATATGGTATTGTTGGATGCACATGTTTTGAAATGGTCTTTAAGTAAGCAAAAAAAATGAAAGACCAAATCAAACTAATACTGTTTGAGTGATTATAGCAGCAGTTTTTTTCCTTGGCATAAGAAAGTTTATCATGGCACAATATGGAGGATTGATATGTGTCTGTAATTTGCTTATGTCGCTAAAAGCTTTGTGCTTTTATGCCTTTCATCTGCTTTGATATTTCAGTCACTTTTCTTTTTCCTATTTATAGAATATGATTTTGAGCTGCATTACAGGTTTATAGCAGAAGCCATTTGTGTTCTGTCTAGATGTGTTAGTTATGATTTACATCCGTAGCTCAGTTCTCACTGTACAAGATCTAAATCATTCTCTTACTGCTCAGATGTTGTTATACTCTACCTCAGATTAAGCTTGCATATAGATGTGGTTCTGGAGCTGTAGCTATACAAAAGTGTGGTTCTCTAAGATGTAGCTGAAATGAAAATTGTGCTTACTTTCTTAAAAGCAGAATTCCAGCCAAAAATTACAAGCTAACATTTCTAGCCTGTTAAAAGATAAAAATCACAAAAAAAGTGTTTGCTGCAGTATTCACCTTCTATACAGAGATTGCACCCACAGTACCATTTTCAGCTACTCAATGCCCTCAATCTGATGGCCAGCATCATTCTACCCACATCCTTTGAGCACAGGTCTTCCTGGACTCACCCAGCCTGTAACTGGACAATGAAAGGAGAAGCAACACAGTGATGAGCTCATCTCTCTGTCACTTAGTTTTCTCCTCCTATCAGCATGCTCCTTGTCAGTACATGAACTGATTGGCTGCTTGTACTGCTTCAGCCTCTCACACTCAAGCTCTGCTGTGCAAGAGGCTGATACCAGGTAAAATTTAGATAATTACACTGCTTGCATATAAAAAATACATTAACCTCCTCCCTGCCGGCCACTGCATATAAACGGACGGATGGATGGGCGTTTCGTCCTTCTGAGTGGACGTTCCTGAACATCCCTCAGAAGAAGCAGGATTGAGCGGCTGTGCGATCCCAATGCTTTCGTGTCCCCCGGACACCACGCAACTCGGATCGACAGTAGGGCTCTGTGATTGGCCCTCCTGATCACATGATTGTTGTGTAAACAGAGAGCCATTGCCAAGCGATTAGCTCTCCTTCTCCTTACATGGAGCCTGTCAGTTAGGAGAGCAGATCTGTGCTGCGAGCCTGAGATCAGTGTGTATGAGCTGTTTTTTACAGCTTTTTACACACTGATCACCCAGCTAGTGTCCTGTCAGTATCCCCACACAGTAAAAAACACCTTTCACACGTCTGTCCCAGTAAAATCATCTGCCCTAGTGAACATCTGTCACAATGGTTATCTGGAGCACATCTGTCCGTGATCATCTGCCACATCTGTCTGTGGTCATCTGCCACATCTGTGATCTGCGCACATCTGTCCGCGATCATCTGCGCACACCTGTCCGTGATCATCTTCCACATCTGTCTGTGATCATCTGCCACATATGTCCGTGACCATCTGTCTCAGTGCACATCTGCACACATCTGTCCATGATCATCTGCCACATTTGTCCCAGTGATCAACATCCGTCACACATCTGACCCAGTATTCTGTCAACATTGCTAAAAAATTATTCAGCAGCGAGGAGGCTTTCCATATACTCCAGAGTATGTCGGACGAGAGTAGCGGGGAACACTCTCCGTCAGACTCGGATAGCGAGTATGAGCCAGTGGAAAGCAGTGGCTCTGAAATGGAAACTGAGGAGGACAGAATCCTAACAAAGAGGCTCAGGAGCCTTCACAAATGTGATCGGTAGTCAGGAATTTAATGTGTAAATTATGCCTTTAGAACGCCTGATGGTGCTACTTGGTGGTGGTGTTGGGCCTCTGTATGTGGCCATACTGTGGAAAAGTATCACACATGTGGTATTGCCATACTCAGGAGGAGTAGCAGAATGTATTTTGGGGCGTAATTGTTGCTGTGTACATGCTATGTGTTAGAAATATCTTATAAATTGACAGCTTTGTGTAAAAAAAAGGTTTTCATTTTTCTTTCCACATTTTCCAAAAACTTGTGGAAAAAAATGACATGTTCAAAAGACTCATTATGCCTTATAGAATATACATTGGGGTGTTTGCTTTCCAAAATGGATTCTTTTTGTGGGTAATTCGACTGTGATAGGTAGTCAGGAAACTAAATGTGTAATTTATGCTCCTAAAACAACTGATGGTGCTCCCTGCATAATGGGCCTCTGTATGTGGCCAGGCTGTGGAAAAGTCTCACACATGTGGTATAGCCATACTCAGGAGGAGTAGCAGAATGTATTTTGGGGTGTTTGCAAGTTTATTTATGCCATGTGGGAGAAATAACTTGTTAATATGACAATTATGTGTCGAAAAAAAAAACTTCAAAAGGCACACTATGCCTCTTACTAAATACCTTGGACTGTCATCTGTACAAAAAGGAGGTCATTTGGGGGGTTTATGTACTGTCCTGACATTTTAGGGCCTCAAGGAATGAGATAGGCAGTCAGTACATCAGGATTGATCGATTTTTAGTGATACGTAGCATAGCTTATAGACACTATAACTTTCACACAAACCAATTATCATGCACTTATCAGGTTTTTTTTTTACCAAAGACATGTAGCAGAATACATTCTGGCATAAATTTGTGACATTTGATTTTATTGGATTTCTTTTAAAACAAAGTAGAAAATATTGTTTTTTTTTCAAAATTTTCGCAATTTTTTTCACTTATATTGCAAAAAATAAAAAACCCAGTGGTGAATAAATGCCACCAGAAGAAAGCTCTATTTGTGTGAACAAAATGATAAAAATTGCATATGGGTACAGTGTAGCATGACTGAGTAATTGTCATTCAAAATGCGAGATTGCGGAAAGTTGAAAATTGGTCTGGGAAGGAAGGGGGTGAAATTGCCCAGTATTGAGGTAGTTAATGCATTACAGTGGTATTGAACTAAGTTCTATTAAAACCACTGGCAGGTAGGGTTTTTATAGCAGAATAGACCCTAGTGGTCTTTTCTGTTGTAAATGCCTCCCCCTACATGTCAGCAGTGATGTGATCTCAGCCTCACATGCGCAGCTCAGACCACATTTACAGTACTGTGTGCTGTGGTGATTTGATTAATGCATGCATGAGTGGGAGTGACGTTATTGTGGCCCGGCCTATCAACTGGCTGAAGAGATGGAACCTGGTAGGAAGACTGAGCAAAGATGGAAGTGCCCTGGACCAGCGGGAGCAGTGACAGTGAACACTGGAGGGCTGTGTCTGCAACCATTGCCTCCCAATTGACAGCTATGGGTCTGCTGACATGGGAAAGCGCACAACACCTGTGCATTTCCATGCTGGTAAACACAGTCCTGCGCAAGGCACAGATTAAAGCTCCGCATGTGAATGAGGCCTTACTATGTTTTAGCTGTGTTGAATAATTTACTTTATATTGCTGTGTCATGTGTCTACAAATAATTTACACCTTTCACATGCAGCACTAGGCTTCTGGATTCAGTCCTAACCAGGGATGCACATGGCTTTTGTATGGGTTTCCTTTCACAGCTAAAATCATATTGGAAGTTTAATTGGTGTCTAACCAGGCTACCCCTGGTGTGTATTTATGTGATTGTGTGTCTGTGGTAGTCTGTGCATGAATGCCTTTATGCAATTTGATCATGTATTTTGCAGTAAATCCTTCTCAGTAAATCCTCCTGACTTGCTTTGCATCACACTGATTTCTACATGACCTTGCAGCAGGGATTAATCACTCACCTCTAATATTGATCTCATGCAGTCTTGCAATGCTGCAGTTTCTTTCCCTTGTTGAAACTTTCTTTGATCAGTCACCTCTTGGGATCAAATAAGTCATACAGCCTGGCAATTCCAGAGATCGTTGTGTATGTTTTTGTAGTTTGAATTAGCTCTGTAGATTAGAATTCATTTATTGAGATACATTTTGCAGAGATCATATCACTGTATCCTACCAGGTGTTAAATTATACATCATGCCGTAAATGATGATACCCTTCTGTGCAGGATCCAATCCCTGCTCCTTTAGATTATTCAAAATAAAAAAACCTAGAGTCTATTTCTGGAGGCCGCATGCTTCCTGCTTTATATGCAGAATTTATATTCAAATGTAAAGAGGTCAGTTAAAAGAAAGGGATATGTCTAAGCTATGCTGAGCCTTATGATGCCTCATCTCAACAGGCCTACATCCGCTTCCCCTTGAATTTCTTTTCCTGAAGAGACACTGGGGTAGATTTACTAAAACTGGTGCACTCAGAATCTGATGCAACTGTGCATGTTATCCAATCAGCTTCTAATCTCAGCTTGTTCAATTAACCACTTAAGGACCGAGCCTCTTTCTGAGATTTGTTTTGCTAGAAAATTACTTAGAACCCCCAAACATTATACATTTTTTCCCTAACACCCTAGAGAATAAAATGGCGGTTGTTGCAATACTTTCTGGCACACCGTATTTGCGCAGCGGTCTTACAAGCACACTTTTTTTGGAAAAAATACATTTGTGAATTAAAAAATAAGACCACAGTAAAGTTAGCCCATGATTTTTTTTTTGTATTGTGAAAGATAATGTTACACCAAGTAAATTGATACCCAACATGTCATGCTTCAAATTTGCGCCCGCTCATGGAATGGCAACAAGCTTTTACCCTTAAAAATCTCCATAGGCGACGTTTAAAAAATTCTCCAGGTTGCATGTTTTGAGTTACAGAGGAGGTCTAGGGCTAGAATTATTGCTCTCGCTTTACCGATCGCGGTGATACCTCACATGTGTGGTTTGAACACCGTTTTCATATGCAGGCGCTACTCGCGTATGCGTTTGCTTCTGCACACGAGCTCGGCGGGAGGGGGCGTGTTTAAAAATTTTTTTTCTTATTTATTTTACCTTTTATTATTTATTTTTACACTGTTCTTTTAACAAAAAAAGTGTCACTTTTATTCCTATTATAAGGAATGTAAACATCAAAGAGACCTCAGATCTCATATTTACACTAAAATGCAATTAAAAAAAAAAAAATTTGTCATTTGAAAAAATAAAATGGCCCTTTAAGAGCTATGGGCAGAAGTAACGTTTTGACGTCGCTTCCGCCCTGCAATAGTATGGAGATGGGTGGGGTCGTCTTCCCCTCACTCGTTTCCATACCCAGGAAGGAGAAAGATCCGATCACCGGGCCCCGGAGAGCGGCAGGAGGGGGGGGCCCTCTCCCACCGCTGATAAAAGTGATTTTGTGGCGAATCCACTGCAGAGACCACTATTATCGGAAACCAGACCGCCCGCCAAAGAAGAGGATACCAGGGTTATGGCAGCTAGCTGCAGCCATAACAAAGATATCCCTCTTCAAAGTTAGGACGTATATCGGCGTGTGGTGGTCCGGAAGTGGATAAGCATTGGCAATAAAATCTGGAAGCTGATTGGTTTCTATACAGAAGTGAGCCTGATTTTGCACTCTCCAGCTTTAGTACATAAACCCCACTGTCATCTTGCTTACATAGGGCAATATGACCATGTCTCTGCAAAGGGCCCCCCTCCCATAATAGTTGCCGTATTAGCACTCCCTTGCCACTCCTTCCTTTTCCACAGCTAGCACTGAAGTAACTGGTGTCAACACGTGGTAGCAGTGACATCACTCTTCTGGTCCTGTGACAGTGCTTGAGTCTAGCAGCTGGCTGCAAGTCCTGGGCCCCATCACAGGGGCCGAAGTCACATGCTTCTCCATATCCCAAAAGATGGTCATATCATCCTGCTTTTTATCCCATTGCAACTTGTATATAAGTTACATTATTTATATAATCCCAGTGATCTATTTTTTCACTGGGCTGATGGTCCAGCATCATCTGATTGAGGTCTGTTTGTTGATCCTGTCATCCAATAGGATGACAGATAGTGTATTAAACTGCACATATGGAAAGCTTATTCTGCATACATGCATGTTGTCTACTAAGGATGAATGTGTGGCCTTTGTGATGTAATTTGTGTATTGGAGTGGAGCCAATAATGACATTACACTGTGTTTTAGCTAAAATGCATTAAACCCTCCATGACGGAGAGCAATGCTGCAGAATAACCACACTGCAGTGGATTTAATGGGTGCTGCGTCTGCTCTGTTTGTAGTGTAATTAAAACAAATCTTGTGTATATCTCTGTCCCAAGCACCATTAACTATGGTAGTACATTTTCCCATCAGGAGATCTCATTTATAATAAATAGACATTTTTACCCGATTCCTTAATATAGTTCTGCTCAGCTTTTATGCCATCTTGGAATGCGCTGTAAAATGTGCAGAGAGCAGTTATACAGCACATAGGACTTTGTAAATCTAAGAAACTCTGCTGGCTTTTCATGAGGTTGTGTTTAAATTTGGGAAGATAAAGGAAAACCCCAGCATAGTTGGCCAAAGGATGTGCTGACCAAACACCAAATTATTAAACAAAAATAAAATAGTAACTTTGGCGGAAACATTTCCTTGGGCCCGGTTTCCACTAGATTGTGGTGCGGGAAACTCACCCTTACAATCTGCATTGGGTGTCAGTGCAATCTTAACGGCACCCCATATGCAGGTCGCAAATGCAGTGCATTTGTCTGCACTGGATCGCGTGGTTCAAAATGACCATGCAATCTGGTGTGTTCCAAAAAAAATTGCTGCATGGGCGACTTTGGTGCGGATGTGGTGCGATTTGAGCCCATTCAAAATGAATGGGCTCAAAATGCATCACACTGAAGCGCATGTGAATTGTACAGGAATGCAGTGCAATTCATAGTGTGAATCTAGGCTAAGCAGAGAAAATTGTTTCAAAGTTGCTAAATTCACAAAGGAACGTAACATTGTGTCACAAGATTCTGTATTGCACGGCATAAAGTCCTAGTACACGCTATCAGCTTTTTTTGTTCAACGCAGAATGGTGGCCACATTGGCCAAGAGAGAAGTATGGGAAGAGGCAGGGCCAAACTTGACTTTTTTCAGGAAACCTAGATGTCCACATAAGTTCCTCTGCCTATACCTCCAGTTTTTCTTTTGGCTTGTGATTTTCACTGAATCTATCCTCTGAATATGCCTTTCATCACCATAAGCATAGTTTGTGACAGGTTTATTTTGATCATCTCCAATTCGGTCATTTAGAAAAATAACCAGTAGGGTATAACTGACACACATGTTGAGAAGTAGATTGTTGTCTCAGAATTTAAAATGTTTAGTTTTTTAGCGTCCTATGGGTCATAACAATAAAGGGTTCCTCCCATGGTGAGCTCATTCCTAATTAGTTCCAGATTGATAGCATTTTGGTTAGAAATATATCCTTTTGGTTTCCTCTTTACTGTGAAGAAAACTGCATCGTCATGTAATAATGGAGCTGACAATCTCTGCACATCATTCCCATTGCATTATAATTTGGAAGTCACTTGTCTATAACAGCCAGAACCTAAACAAAGGATATACAACACTAGAGTCTTTATATAGAGAGATTTTGTTCTCCTAGAATCACAGTTCTGTAGGCTATAGGGTACTCACAGTATATTCTGGATAGTGCACTGTATGTATGTTTGGTGAAAAAATACATATATTTCTAGGAGATGTTTATTCAGAAAAAAAAAAAAAAAATTATATATATATATATATATATATATATATATATATATATATATATATAAGACCACACCAGGTGCCACTGCTGTCAGCTAAGAACAGGAAAACGGAGGCTGCACAGGCTCACCGAAATTGGACAATAGAAGATTGGAAAAAACTTTACCTGGTCTGATGAGTCTCGATTTCAGCTGCAACATTCAGATGGTAGGGTAGGTTTGTCGAGAAGTGAGGTCAATTAGGCTGTGCTTTGTTTTTTGAGCCTCGCGCCATGTTATTTAGGTATCCCACGTATAACTGGTTTATGAGCTTCCCAGATTAGACCTGCGTCACTATCTGCGTCAGTGTTGGTTTGGAAGTACTCCGTTATTTCTTTCGTCTGCTACTACCTCGGGGACCTGTAGGAGGCTCTCATTGAGTCTCCACGGCTTCCTGTGATTCCTATGAAAGTCGGTCAAGGTGTATTTCATTATGGCTGGGGCGTGGTCTGACCACGTGATTGATCCTAGGGAGGTGCTTTTAACCACTTGACGACCGCCTCACGCCGATTTACGTCGGCAAGGTGGCACGGACAGGCAAAATCACGTACATATACGTGATTTGCCTTCCGCGGGTGGGGGGTCCGATCGGACCCCCCCCCCCCCGGTGCCCGAGGCGGTCGTCTTTTGTCCCACGGCGATCGGAGATGAGGGGGAGGCCATCCGTTCATGGCCCCCCCCTCGCGATCGCCGCCGGCCAATCACATCATTCCTTTGCTGCTGTATGCTAAACAGCAGCAAAGGAAATGATGTCATCTCTCCTCGGCTCGGTAATTTCCGTTCCGGCCCGAGGAGAGAAGACAGGTATGTAAGTGCACCAACACTACACAACACAGTAGAACATGCCAGGCACACAAAACACCCCGATCCCCCCCCCGATCCCCCCCCCGATCGCCCCCCCGATCCCCCCCAATCACCCCCCCCCCTGTCACAAACTGACACCAGCAGTTTTTTTGGTTTTTTTTGTTTTTTTTTCTGATTACTGCATTGGTGTCAGTTTGTGACAGTTACAGTGTTAGGACAGTTAGTATTACCCCCCTGTAGGTCTAGGATACCCCCCTAACCCCCCCTAATAAAGTTTTAACCCCTTGATCACCCCCTGTCACCAGTGTCACTAAGCGATCATTTTTCTGATCGCTGTATTAGTGTCGCTGGTGACGCTAGTTAGGGACCTAAATATTTAGGTTCGCCGTCAGCGTTTTATAGCGACAGGGACCCCCATATACTACCGAATAAATGTTTTAACCCCTTGATGGCCCCCTAGTTAACCCTTTCACCACTGATCACCGTATAACTGTTACGGGTGACGCTGGTTAGTTTGTTTATTTTTTATAGTGTCAGGGCACCCGCCGTTTATTACCGAATAAAGGTTTAGCCCCCTGATCGCCCGGCGGTGATATGCGTCGCCCCAGGCAGCGTCAGATTAGCGCCAGTACCGCTAACACCCACGCACGCAGCATACGCCTCCCTTAGTGGTATAGTATCTGATCGGATCAATATCTGATCCGATCAGATCTATACTAGCGTCCCCAGCAGTTTAGGGTTCCCAAAAACGCAGTGTTAGCGGGATCAGCCCAGATACCTGCTAGCACCTGCGTTTTGCCCCTCCGCCCGGCCCAGCCCAAGTGCAGTATCGATCGATCACTGTCACTTACAAAACACTAAACGCATAACTGCAGCGTTCGCAGAGTCAGGCCTGATCCCTGCGATCGCTAACAGTTTTTTTGGTAGCATTTTGGTGAACTGGCAAGCACCAGCCCCAGGCAGCGTCAGGTTAGCGCCAGTAGCGCTAACACCCACGCACGCACCGTACAGCTCCCTTAGTGGTATAGTATCTGATCGGATCAATATCTGATCCGATCAGATCTATACTAGTGTCCCCAGCAGTTTAGGGTTCCCAAAAACGCAGTGTTAGCGGGATCAGCCCAGATACCTGCTAGCACCTGCGTTTTGCCCCTCCGCCCGGCCCAGCCCAGCCCACCCAAGTGCAGTATCGATCGATCACTGACACTTACAAAACACTAAATGCATAACTGCAGCGTTCGCAGAGTCAGGCCTGATCCCTGCGATCGCTAACAGTTTTTTTGGTAGTATTTTGGTGAACTGGCAAGCACCAGCCCCAAGCAGCGTCAGATTAGCGCCAGTACCGCTAACACCCACGCACGCACCGTACACCTCCCTTAGTGGTATAGTATCTGAACGGATCAATATCTGATCCGATCAGATCTATACTGGCGTCCCCAGCAGTTTAGGGTTCCCAAAAACGCAGTGTTAGCGGGATCAGCCCAGATACCTGCTAGCACCTGCATTTTGCCCCTCCGCCCGGCCCAGCCCACCCAAGTGCAGTATCGATCGATCACTGTCACTTACAAAACACTTAACGCATAACTGCAGCATTCGCAGAGTCAGGCCTGATCCCTGCGATCGCTAACAGTTTTTTTGGTAGCTTTTTATTGAACTGCCAAGCACCAGCGGCCTAGTACACCCCGGTCGTAGTCAAACCAGCACTGCAGTAACACTTGGTGACGTGGCGAGTCCCATAAGTGCAGTTCAAGCTGCTGAGGTGGCAAGCACAAGTAGTGTCCCGCTGCCACCAAGAAGACAAACACAGGCGCCCGTCGTGCCCATAGTGCCCTTCCTGCTGCATTCGCCAATCCTAATTGGGAACCCACCGCTTCTGCAGCGCCCGTACTTCTCCCATTCACATCCCCAACCAAATGCAGTCGGCTGCATGAGAGGCATTTTCTTTATGTCCTCCCGAGTACCCCTACCCAACGAACCCCCAAAAAAGATGTCGTGTCTGCAGCAAGCGCGAATATAGGCGTGACACCCTCTATTATTGTCCCTCCTGTCCTGACAATCCTGGTCTTTGCATTGGTGAATGTTTTGAACGCTACCATTCATTAGTTGAGTATTAGCGTAGGGTACAGCATTGCACAGACTAGGCACACTTTCACAGGGTCTCCCAAGATGCCATCGCATTTTGAGAGACCCGAACCTGGAACCGGTTACCGTTATAAAAGTTAGTTACAAAAAAAGTGTAAAAAAAAAAAAAAATTTATAAAATAAAAAAAAATAGTTGCCGTTTTATTGTTCTCTCTCTCTCTATTCTCTCTCTCTTGTTCTGCTCTTTTTTACTGTATTCTATTCTGCAATGTTTTATTGTTATTATGTTTTATCATGTTTGCTTTTCAGGTATGCAATTTTTTATACTTTACTGTTTACTGTGCTTTATTGTTAACCATTTTTTTGTCTTCAGGTACGCCATTCACGACTTTGAATGGTTATACCAGAATGATGCCTGCAGGTTTAGGTATCATCTTGGTATCATTCTTTTCAGCCAGCGGTCGGCTTTCATGTAAAAGCAATCCTAGTGGCTAATTAGCCTCTAGACTGCTTTTACAAGCCGTGGGAGGGAATGCCCCCCCCCCACCGTCTTCCGTGTTTTTCTCTGGCTCTCCTGTCTCAACAGGGAACCTGAGAATGCAGCCGGTGATTCAGCCAGCTGACCATAGAGCTGATCAGAGACCAGAGTGGCTCCAAACATCTCTATGGCCTAAGAAACCGGAAGCTACGAGCATTTTATGACTTAGATTTCGCCGGATGTAAATAGCGCCATTGGGAAATTGGGGAAGCATTTTATCACACCGATCTTGGTGTCATCAGATGCTTTGAGGGCAGAGGAGAGATCTAGGGTCTAATAGACCCCAATTTTTTCAAAAAAGAGTACCTGTCACTACCTATTGCTATCATAGGGGATATTTACATTCCCCGAGATAACAATAAAAATGATTAAAAAAAAAAAAAAAATGAAAGGAACAGTTTAAAAATAAGATAAAAAAGCAAAAAAATAATAAAGAAAAAAAAAAAAAAAAAAAAAGCACCCCTGTCGCCCCCTGGTCTCGTGCTAAGGCGAACGCAAGCGGCGGTCTGTCGTCAAACGTAAACAGCAATTGCACCATGCATGTGAGGTATCGCCGCGAAGGTCAGATCGAGGGCAGTAATTTTTGCAGTAGACCTCCTCTGTAAATCTAAAGTGGTAACCTGTAAAGGCTTTTAAAGGCTTTTAAAAATGTATTTATTTTGTTGCCACTGCACGTTTGTGCGCAATTTTAAAGCATGTCATGTTTGGTATCCATGTACTCGGCCTAAGATCATCTTTTTTATTTCATCAAACATTTGGGCAATATAGTGTGTTTTAGTGCATTAAAATTTAAAAAAGTGTGTTTTTTCCCCAAAAAATGCGTTTGAAAAATCGCTGCGCAAATACTGTGTGAAAAAAAAAAATGAAACACCTACCATTTTAATCTGTAGGGCATTTGCTTTAAAAATATATATAATGTTTGGGGGTTCAAAGTAAATTTTTTTGCAAAAAAAAATAACTTTTTCATGTAAACAATGAGTGTCAGAAAGGGCTTTGTCTTCAAGTGGTTAGAAGAGTTGGTGATGTGTGACATAAGCTTCTAAATGTTGTGCATAAAATGCCAGGACAGTTCAAACCCCCCCCAAATGACCCCATTTTGGAAAGTAGACACCCCAAGCTATTTGCTGAGAGGCATGTCGAGTCCATGGAATATTTTATATTGCGACACAAGTTGCGGGAAAGAGACAAATTTTTTTTTTTTTTTTTTTTTTTTGCACAAAGTTGTCACTAAAGGATATATTGCTCAAACATGCCATGGGAATATGTGAAATTACACCCCAAAATACATTCTGCTGCTTCTCCTGAGTACGGGGATACCACATGTGTGAGACTTTTTGGGAGCCTAGCCGCGTACGGGACCCCGAAAACCAAGCACCGCCTTCAGGCTTTCTAAGGGCGTGAATTTTTGATTTCACTCTTCACTGCCTATCACAGTTTCGGAGGCCATGGAAAGCCCAGGTGGCACAAAACCCCCCCAAATGACCCCATTTTGGAAAGTAGACACCCAAAGCTATTTGCTGAGAGGTATAGTGAGTATTTTGCAGACCTCACTTTTTGTCACAAAGTTTTGAAAATTGAAAAAAGAAAAAAAAAAAAGTTTTTTCTTGTCTTTCTTCATTTTCAAAAACAAATGAGAGCTGCAAAATACTCACCACGCCTCTCAGCAAATAGCTTGGGTTGTCTACTTTCCAAAATGGGGTCATTTGGGGGGGGGTTTGTGCCACCTGGGCATTCCATGGCCTCCGAAACTGTGATAGGCAGTGAAGAGTGAAATCAAAAATTTTCACCCTTAGAAATCCTGAAGGCGGTGCTTGGTTTTCGGGGCCCCGTACGCGGCTAGGCTCCCAAAAAGTCCCACACATGTGGTATCCCCATACTCAGGAGAAGTAGCTAAATGTATTTTGGGGTGCAATTCCACATATGCCCATGGCCTGTGTGAGCAATATATCATTTAGTGACAACTTTGTGCAAAAAAAAAAAAAGAAAAAGTGTCACTTTCCCGCAACTTGTGTCAAAATATAAAATATTCCATGGACTCAATATGCCTCTCAGCAAATAGCTTGGGGTGTCTACTTTCCAAAATGGGGTCATTTGGGGGGGTTTTGTGCCACCTGGGCATTCCATGGCCTCCGAAACTGTGATAGGCAGTGAAGAGTGAAATCAAAACTTTACACCCTTAGAAATCCTGAAGGCGGTGCTTGGTTTTCGGGGCCCCGTACGCGGCTAGGCTCCCAAAAAGTCCCACACATGTGGTATCCCCATACTCAGGAGAAGCAGCTGAATGTATTTTGAGGTGCAATTCCACATAGGCCCATGGCCTGTGTGAGCAATATATCATTTAGTGACAACTTTTTGTAAATATATTTTTTTTTTTTGTCATTATTCAATCACTTGGGACAAAAAAAATAAATATTCAATGGGTTCAACATGCCTCTCAGCAATTTCCTTGGGGTGTCTACTTTCCAAAATGGGGTCATTTGGGGGGGGGTTTGTACTGCCCTGCTATTTTAGCACCTCAAGAAATGACATAGGCAGTCATAAACTAAAAGCTGTGTAAATTACAGAAAATGTACCCTAGTTTGTAGACGCTAATACTTTTGCGCAAACCAATAAATATATGCTTATTGACATTTTTTTTTACCAAAGACATGTGGCCGAATACATTTTGGCCTAAATGTATGACTAAAATTTAGTTTATTGGATTTTTTTTATAACAAAAAGTAGAAAATATCATTTTTTTTCAAAATTTTCGGTCTTTTTCCGTTTATAGCGCAAAAAATAAAAACTGCAGAGGTGATCAAATACCATCAAAAGAAAGCTCTATTTGTGGGAAGAAAAGGACGCAAATTTCGTTTGGGTACAGCATTGCATGACCACGCAATTAGCAGTTAAAGCGACGCAGTGCCAAATTGGAAAAAGACCTCTGGTCCTTAGGCAGCATAATGGTCCGGGGCTCAAGTGGTTAACAGCCTGTAATTGATTATGGGGAATTAAAAAGTAGTCGATCCTCGAGTATGTATTATGGGGTCTAGAGTAAAATGTATAATCTCGTTTGCCAGGATGGAATAGACGCCAGACGTCTATAAGCTTTGATGCATGTAAAGCTAATTGAATGGCCTTACGTGTGTTTCGAGTGGTGGAAGATCGGCCCGTGGAAGTGTCTTCCTCAGGGATCAGAGGGATGTTGAAGTGTCCTCCTACGATGAGTTGTCCCTCGGAAAATTTCCACAGGGTATTCAAATGTTTTTTGATAAATAAGTCCTGTTGGCTGTTCAGGGGAAAAGAGGTTCGCAATAGTTACCTTGACGCCTCCGTCTACCCCTTGGGTCAGTTATCATGTCAATTAGAGACCATGGGAGGTTCGTGGAAATCAAAATAGATACTCCCCTGGATTTTGCTTCCGAGTTGGTAGAATGATACACCGTCGGGAAGAATCTATTTTTAAGGATTGGAAATGTGTTTTCTCGGAAGTGTGTCTCTTGTAGGAGGATAATGTCGGCATTGAGACTTCTCATGTCATTGAGCAACATCCGCCCCTTTTCGGGCACATTAAGCCCCTTCGCATTTAGGGTAATAATGTTTATTTCAGCCATGTTTGGGGGGGGGGGTGAGAAAGGGAAGGCAGATGGGATTGGGGGAAGGTGAGGTGGAGAAATCAAGTTCAGTGGGGAGGAGATGGGAGAAAATGAAAATGGGGTGAAGAGAAGAGGTAGTGCCCTGTAGTTACAAGGTCCTACAGGGGTGTAAGAGATGTCCGCTGAGCAAATGTTTCCCTTGCGGCCGTTGACCAGTTTAACTGGATTTCTAAGGTGTTTGCAAAACTAATGCAACTACGCTCCCCGGTATCTCCTGGGTTGCGAGCGTTGTCCTAAGTGGGGGTGTGTTCAGCAAGGGCTTTCGGGAAGCTCCCAGACCCTTCCCAACCACAGCGGCCTTTGTCTAGTGTATAATTATGGGTCTTGTGTGAATGGTCTGATGTATGATGGAAAGGGACTTGTTAAGTTTGAGGCCACAAGTCTATATAGCCCAACTAATTCACTCAGAATTCTAAAAACCGAAATAGAAACATAATATAAACATATAACACTTTACATAGGCTGACCTTTCTATCAGGAGTATGTCTCCAGATGGATTATCCCCTCCCGTTAATACTCAAGAGTATCCTCCGCTCAGGACTTGCAACTTCCTCGGGCGTTGCCAACAGGGCCACCCAGGGGGGTGATATCTAAGGGGTAGGGTACTCTCAATATGCTCACCCCAACCCTCCCCGGTTCATCCCGTATCATTAATAAGATTGCCAACCACCTCGTCACATATGTTCCATCTGTGTGGACATGGAATAACAGATCACATCACCCTCATGTATCACACGTCCAATCGCAACCCTGCAGTGTACATTAGTTCTGTATCCCACTCCTGTGGAGTAAAGTGTCCACTCCCATAGCTCATTCGACACCTCCCTCCCATCATGTAAGTTACAAGACCTGTTTAGGTGCCAATGTGTGTTTTTTGCCCTCTCAGAGCTGCCAGTGAGATATCCTTTCTCTGAGATGCGTCCAATGTAAGTCCATGGGATCTTTGTAATGTCAAAAAGGTATAAAAAGGTGATAATGATATACCCAGCATATCGGCCTTTAGTTTCTGTCGGAGGTGTCCAACTTAGAGCATGTCTTAGAAAATTGTCCTGCTCCAGCTGGTAGCCGTATATATAGTGCAGTGAGACTGGGCATCAGTTCAGAAATCAGTGTGATCGACCACTGCGCTGAGAGTGGGGGGTGCACCATTTTTCAACCGAGTGGGATTATGCTTAGGGTAGTGGTTTCCAAGTCCACTGTCATTACAGGTCGTCCATACAGGAGCAGTCTAGGACAACCGAAAATATCAAACCGGGTCTTAGCACTGACTCCATGGAGTACGAGCCATCCCCTCAGGTGACAGCGTATTAGTTCTGGAAATGGTGAGGAGAGGTCTTGAGTGAATTCCCCATCCGTGTGGTACACACTAGGCCGATGGTCAAGCTAGGTGGGTCGGCATGCTATTATAGTATCTAACAAAATCCCCTCCCGGACCGCAAAAGGGAGATGCCGGTCATTACCACATTGGGTTGTTAGCGGGGCAGCGGGCATGAGGAGAGAGGGAGGGGTGAAAGTTCAGCGTGTAGATTTTAACAGAAATGGGACATCTCGGTCAGCCTATGTGGAAATCAGAGCCAAGTTCGCTAGAAAATAATTAGGACGTTAGATGAGGGTTAGATGACGTTAGATGAGGGTCTGGAGCGACCTCTGGGTCTCTGAGAGCGGGCGGGTCTCTCGGACCTGTTAGATGGGCCCGATCGGCCTGTAGGTCTCGGAATCTTCATAAGCCAGTTGGGCACCGGGACCGGATCGGCGCCTATGAAGGTAAAGAACTCCGGAAGATCGGCCGGTGTTCGCAGGGTAAAAGATGACTGCGCTGAACATAGGATAACCGCTAGGGGATAGCCCTAGCGGTAGGTACATCCATGTCTTCTCGCGACTTCCAGAGCTGGTTTCAACATCGCACGGCATTGCAGCGTCGCTCTAGAGAGGTCCGGAAGGATCTGGATACTTGCCCCATCAAACTCAATGTCACCATGGTCCCATGCTTTGCATAATATGTCCTCTTTTCATGAAAATCGGTGCAGACGACATAGCACATCCTGGGGTCTAGATGGCTCTGTGGATTTAGGGCCAAGAGTGCGATGCACCCGGTCTATCGAGGGTGGTGTAGGATCCAGGAGACTATCGAATATGGCTGTGACTGTCACCGCTAGGTCTTCCGGTCCTGTGGCCTCTGGAAGGCCCCACAGTCGCAAATTATTGCGGCGACTACGGTCCTCCATTTCCTCCAAGTGCAGTTGCATCTCCTGGGACTCCACCATATGTGAGGCATTTGCCCGTTCCAGAGCCTGTACACGTGTTTCAAGTGCCGCCGTCAAAGTCTCTCCTGTAGTTACCCTGTCAGAGATGCAGCTCCGTTCTCACCTCCTGTATGTCCCTACTGTGTGCCTCCTCGATGCATAGGATCAGGGATTCTATGTCCGCTCTCGTGGGTAGGACCTCTATGTCTGCTCTTGTCGGTAAGGCCCGGAGCAAGGTGCGGAGATCTGCGTCCAGCCGGTACTGGCTCTGTGTGTGTTCATCCATATCAGTTTGGAAGGCAGCTGGCGTCCCGTGTGGCAGCGTAGCTGACCGTGATGCTGCAGAGCCCAGCTCCATACAGAAATCACATGGCGCGTCGACAATGGTGCCCGGTGATTGTCTCTGTGGGGCTCTAAAATAGCGACGGATGGTCGTTTGCGGTGCATAATGTCGGGTCCCTCTGGCTGCCGAACGTGTCCTATAACATGTAGGGGTGTTCATACCGTGCAAATAGGAAAAAATAGCTGTCCGTATGCCACCAGAGATCGGGTTAGGCAGGGAGCTCCACTGATGCACGTCTTCACGCGGCCATTGCTAAGCCACGCCCCCAACAAACTTTTTTTTGTCCCCTACCCCCATTCACACACACGCTTGCATTTTTAAAACAGCAAAATGCCAGGATTGGACAGCATCATCTACACTTATGCTATAAGATGCTCCAAAGATGACAGCACACAGTTTTATAGAATAATGCCTCAGTCTGAGGGGTATATAAAGACAGGGGTGGGTACCATCATCCTTGAGCTTAAAGTGATGAAGAAAAGGGGAGTGTCGGGGCTACTCCAAAATAATGCCCCACGACAACAGAGATTGTTATGGACTATCTTGGTACCCAGGGAATGGACAAGGTAAGTATAAAATTATTAATTTATTGAAAAGAACAGAAATTGAAAAACATTTAATACAACAATATGTAAAATAGTTATTGCATACTATTGCAAATAGTACAAACAAACGATGTGAACCCCACAATATAGGAGAGATGTAGGTCCATGTTTCGTGAAAAAATTTGCTTCTTCAGGAGGAATTGACCTTAAACATCTATAAAGAGATACAATCTTATAGTTATATAGTCACATAGTGAAAAAAATGTTCAATGTACATCAATATGAATAATCTGGTAATTTGGAGTGTTGTAGTCGGGCATGGCTTACCAATAGGGACCAAAAACAAGGGTAACGGGCTGCACAATTTGAGGCACTCTGACTGGTTAATCCCCCCGCGGTGGACACGGGAGGCACTGAAAGATGCAATAACTGAAATTAAAAGTATGTTTGAAAATATATGTAAGAATTATGCATATGTGGATCTGTGTAATCTAAAAGGTAAGGAAGGGGGAAGAGGAGGGGAGAGGAAAGGGGGGAGGGAACTGGGAGGAGGGGGGGAGGGAGGATGTCTCCTCCACGGATAGGCTTCTCTGCCTCTGAGGCTAGTGGACCCCCAAGCAGAGGGTGACTAAAATGAGCATTAGACATGTGCAATTCATTTAGTTCCAAATTAGTTTTTTAACTAATTTAGACAAATTCCTTTATTCAGAAATATCAGAATTTCCGGATTTTTCCTAATATTCAGAAATTTGAAATTTCGGACATTTGAAAATGCAGAAATCCAAAAATGAGAAAGAAAATCTGAAAATAAGAACGAAAATCCGAAAATTAAAAAACCCAAAAATGGGAAAATCTTGAAATAATAACTAACTAATAATACCTTAACCACTTACGGGTCGCCCGCTGCAGTTTAACGGCGGTACTTTGAAGAGGAGTATCGTTGTTATGGCAGCAGCTAGCTGCCATAACCTCGGTATCCTCTTCTTCAGCGGATGGTCCGCTTTCAGAGAAAAGTGGTCTCTGCGGCGGATTCGCCGCAAGATCACTTTTATTGGTGGCGGGAGAGGGATCCCCTCCCGCTGCGCTCCGGTGCCCTCCGCCACGCTCCGGTGCCCTCCGCCGCTTACCGGACGCGTCGGTAGTGGCAGAGGCAATCGGCTCTTTCTCCTGGCTTGACATGGAGACGAGTAAGAGGAAGATGGCCCCCACCCGTCTCCATATCATTGCAGGGTGGAAGCAACGCCAAAACGTCACTTCCACCCATAGCTCTTAAAGGGCCATTTTTTTGGTTGGTGGTTAACTATTACTAACTCTTAAATTATAGGTATTGACATTTCCTTTCAAATTTGACTGTTAGTGAAAGTAACGAATACGAATTATTCGAAGTTACTTATTATCCGTAATAATGAATGCCGTATCTAAACGAATTGAAAGTAACAAATTAATAACAATAATAGTAATAAAAACGTATTATTATTATTTAGTATTATTTCATTCCATTCCATTTCTTTAGATGCGGCATTCTTTATTTCGGATAATTTGTCACTTCAGATAAATTTGTATTTGTTACGTTCACTAACCGCCAAATTTGAAAGGAAATACCTATAATTTAATAGTTAGTAAGTTATTAATTAGAATTTTTGGATTTTCGTTCTTTCCAATTTTCGGATTTTCCTTTCTTTTATTCGGATTTTCAAATTTTGGGATCTTCTTTTCTTATTTTCGGATCTTCCGTTCTTATTTTCAGATTTTCAAATTTCTGAATTTTCAAATTTCGGAATTTTCAAATTCCGATTTTACGAATTGACAAATTTTGAATTTACGAATTCCTAATTTACGAAAAAACAAAGAACGATTTAAATTAAAACGAACACATTTTTCGGCAGTGCACATGTCTAATGAGCATTATGTATCCTACAAGAGTTAATGGCACCTTAAAATCCCCCTTCAGACAGGAGAAAAAATTACCCTTCCCACCCCCTCCCCCACCCACGCACACACTACAAAGGTTAACTGCATGTTAAAGTATAAGTGAACCCTCACCTTGTAAAACAACCCATTAAATTCAAAGTAGAAATGCAGTTTAAAACATAATTTCATTATAAACACCTTTTTTTTTTCTTTTCGTTATGAGCGATCACATCACCTCTATTCTCAGTTGCATAAGGAGCTTAGGTGAGAATGGAGACTGCATGGGGGCTACCAGCAGGAGGCAGATAAACAGCTGCACACTGATCTTCCTAGTGAAGTGCTGTGCAGGAGGGTGTGTCAGCATAAGTCTGACAACTGGAATACAGGCAGGCTGTGCTCCCAAATAGAATGCAACAAAGAAAACTGACCATATTGCGATGGATGTGCTCCCATGTCTGTCTTGGTCAATTTATAAGAAAGCAGGGAGACTGGCAGAATCACCAAGTATTTCACACAAAGGAAGCAATGCAAAGAGAACAGGATACTTTTTCATACAAGTACTTGGTACAATAAACACATATCAGAAATATGAAATGTTGGGGAAATGTACACTTAAAGTCTAATGCCCTGTACACTCGATAGGATTTTCCGACAACAAAATCCATGTTTTTCTTCCGACGGATGTTGGCTCAAACTTGTCTTGCATACACACGTTCACACAAATCTTGTCGGAAATTCCGAACATCAAGAACGCGGTGACATAAGACGAGCCTAGAAAAATGAAGTTCAATAGCCAGCGCCGCTCTTCTGCTTGATCATGAGCATGCATGGAACTTAGTGCGTCGGAATTGTGTACACACGATCTGAATTTCCAACAACGGATTTTGTTGTCGGAAAATTTGAGAACCAGCTCTGCAATTTTGTGTGACGGAAATTCCGATGGAAAATGTCCGATGGAGCCCACACACGGTCGGAATTTTCGACAACAAGCTCCCATAGAACATTTTCCGTCTGAAAATCCTATCGTGTGTACGGGGCAAAAGGGTAGAGGAATAAGCTGTAAAACCTGCCTCATCCCTTGCTCCGGTAGGCTTCCTTCATGCTGTGCAACCAGTCCCCTAAAGCCTCTTCTCTAAGGCACTCTGTCGCGTAAGGTATAATGCTGGACCAACATTTCTACATTGCATGGGAGGAAGGGGAGTGCCCATTGGAGTGTCAAAGAGAACGATACTAGCAGTTGGGGAAGTGAGTACTAAGGTAGGTTTTACAGGTGTTTCCTCTACCTCCTAGACTTAACAAACTTTTGCAGTGTTGGGGGTCAGGGGATGTCAACAATATTCTTTTTTAACACAGAGTTTAGCTTTAAACCCTCTTTCACACAGGTGGCCAAGGTGGGAAAAATAGGTGGTTGAGTAATGTTTTTACTACCCCCGATCTCCCACCTAAAACCTAACATACAGCCAGAGGGGATGTACACATGCTGTTGCAGTGATGCTTTGTGTCAAGGCTGCAGCAAATGTAATGTAGCTTGTTGTGTTGACAGGCAACATCCCCTGTCAAACTCACCCATTCAAGTCAATGAGACCTCTTGGAAACTGCAAGCCAAATGCTAGACTTGCAACTGCGGCATTAGTGCTGCTCAAAATTTGCTTTTTGACAAAGAATATTAAAAAAACAGGCATTCAGGAGATCACCTCATAAATGCATGGAAGCCACAACTAAGCCGCTTTGTGAAAAGTGATCCACCGAGAATACTTTTCAGAGATTGTTTTCCTGGGAACATAGCCTAAAGGATAACTAATTTTTTAAAAAACTCATAATCCAGAACAACGTGCCCCAAAATAGAAGATGGTTTACATTTTCCACCAAAAAATAAATAATGCAGTATTGTTTTATTAATTACTTTCTCAGCTGCCTGCACAGAATATCGACTTTGCACAAGAAATGTATAAGGGCCAGTGAATTTGAAACAGTGTGTTCATTGAATTTTCCATTTTAGATATTCGCCTGTGTCCTTAATACAACTTAATTTCCTGCTAAAAATAGATTGTACGTGTCTAGTGCATCCGACATCACCTCTCTTTGCTTTCATTTAAGTTTCAAACTCCTTGTTTGCTTATTGGAAAAATGATTCATTAGAACATTTGGCCTGGGAAAGCGTTTATTACACAGCCGTCAAGTCAGATAGTTTGCAGACAGCTGGGGTCTTGTGCAGCCTGGATCAGATGATTTCACTTGCAGTTAGCAAGAGGGTGCTGTGCTAGAGAGACACTCCAAAGAAGTCTTATAAAGGAACCTTTGGTGGAAAGCTCGTGGAAAAAACTAGAGGAAAAAACTTAAACTAGTAATTTTGAGGTCTCTATATGTTTTTTCCTTTCTTGGAAAATGTGCATAATACTGAGTGTAACACAGATTCCTGTAAACCATGAGGAGGTAACCTGAGAGCAGTCTTGTACTGGAGTTTTGGTCCTACAAGTCTGGGGATTTCTGCACGATTAAGTGAATCTGCGTGTGTCCTGAACTGATCTGGTCCTGTGACAGCTCACAGTTCGGTTGTGTTCCGGTAACTGGATTGTACCATACTTACAGTGGGATCATGAAGGGGGATGGAGGAGCTATGTGGAACCTAATGTGGAAGTATTGCCTTTCTGTCAGAACAATAAGGTAGGGTTACAGCTTATGAATGAGAAGAATAGCTGTTTAATGACAATATATAGTTTAAAATATATGTGGTTTCACGTGTGCGTTGTGTATTTGAACTTTGATGTTACTATGCAGTCACAGATTATAGTTAGCATTTGTTCAACTATGAAGAGGCATATTATCAGAAGTGATGGGGTGTGACCCTGCTGGCACTTTATTTGTTATAGGCATTTATTTAGTGCCAACATTTTATGCAGCACTTTAAATACTGTATATTCACTTCAGTCCTTGTCCTCAAGAAGCTTACAATCTAAAGCTGGCCATACACAGTTGTTGTTCTTATTTTTTTTTCAGATTCCTCCATCCACATAAACGAAGAGCGTGGCTGAATACCCCACCCCACGACCGCCAGCACTCGCTGCTGTTGGAATACACTGACAGATGATCACACTGCTGCACACAGGTTTTTTACCTTCATGCATAGAATGTATGAAGGTAAAAAACATTGTGCCTTTACAACCACTTTAACATAAAATACAAAAAAAAAAAAAAAAAAAAAAAGGTCTCTATCAGGGCATTAGCTCTACTCTATGTTACTTTGTTACTTTACAGTGGTTTCATGTTACAGTTTATGTTTATTATGAGTGACTTTAGAAGAGCTTTTGCTATCACTGCTGCCCTGTAAGTGAAGTGTTAAGTACATTTACAGTTTATAATTTCTCCTCATCGTTCCAGCACAGACTGGCAGATCTGAAGTGGAACAATATGTTCATACAGCATGTACTTATATATACACACACTGTGTGTGTGTAATTAATATATGTATATATATATATATATATATATATATATGTGTGTGTGTGTGTGTGTGTGTGTGTGTGTGTGTGTATATATATACACACACACACTGTGTATAGTGTGAGGCATGGTTATGTCATCTTTCAGATTTTTCATTCCTATTGGTTCCTACTGAGTAGATTTGACCTCACTTCCTATCCCCAGTGATAGGGTATCAGTGGGACAGGTATTGATATAAAATTATTTTGTCCAGGTGTCAGAAGAATAAAAATGAGGGAAGATATCCTCAATATGGTCTCCGCCTGCAATAAATACCTGAGTTTATAACTCTCCCTGCTCCATAGCAAAAATAAAAGTTTTATCTAGAGTCGGGCATTAACCCCTTTGCGACAGAAATACCCATAAATGCTGTGGCAGGTGAGTGGGCCTTAATTTCCAGACGTATATATGTATCGCTGCCTTGTTCTGGGATGTGCTCCATTGGGGCCCCCAGAACTGTGACTGAGCTGTCACTGATGGTTCAAGGTCAACTACCAGTGTTCATGAGCCGATAAAGATGGACCCTCAATAACATCAGCACTGTGCAGCCGTCATCGTGCTGCCTGATCGGGACCCCCCACTGGCCTTGGGCATTGTGTCTGAGTTAAGGCTCTGGCTCCTGCCAACATAAAGGGGTTAAGTTCTATTTTTGTTTATATACTGATATCAAAGGAGATTGTACAACCAGATTGTAACTTGTAACAGCTTTGCTAATTGCAAGTTGGTTAGTTAACTGAACAAACCTAGTCATGCACAACTAGCACTTGCTTTAGATGTGATTTGTTTAATGTTTTATATCATAAATGAGGCGTTTTAAAATCAAATGGCCCCCTGCATATTTTAAACTCAGAAGGGGAGTATGAGGCTAGAGCAGAGTGATTACTCAACTGTCTGCTGCTGTTCCTTTACTGTCCAATCACAGGCTGGAGGCAGGCATTGATCAGACTATGTTGTTTTATTTGCAGTAAAGAAAAGCAAGGTCACCAAGATGTTTGGTAGGGCTGTGTATATCTAAAAACTAGGACAAAAATTTAAATAATTTTACAGGTAAAACAGCTCCATTGTGAATTGTATTTTTATGCATTGATTGGTCTTAAACTGGGCTAAAGTTATGTACTGAAATGAGATAATCGTCACCAGATTCAGATGATTTCAGTCAGATGATGATCTCTGTCTGTGGACACGCTGACAATAGGATGCAGATGTCAGTATGAACATGCATATTTATGATATGATCTTTTATTAGACTGATTGTTCAGCTGCCAGATTGTACACCAAATCATCCAAGTCTTTAGAGAGCTTTAGTTAATGGCACGCCACTATTTTTTGGTGTTTGGGGACAACACAGGTCCAAGGTACTAATAGACACCAACAGGCAGTCTTACATACCCCCCTGATGACCGATTTAGTGTAATCAACTATGTTGGATATATTCAGCTGATTGCTATTGTTTTCCTTCGAGAGAGCCAGCACTGGAAATGTCTAGCCACGCTCCCCCTCCCATCTACACAGACTTGTCTAGGCAGAGATTGTTGTGCCTGTATAAAGTTATTTGACTTCATAGCATCTCAAAATATGTTGCTGTTCCATAAAAATCACTTTAATAGGAAGAAAATGTATGTAGCACAGTGAAGAATATTAATATAAACAGGTAAGTAAGCAGGCAGCAGGGTCAAAGGGGTGACAATGATTTGTCCAGACATCCTGACAGCTTATTACTGCATCTCAGTCACTTACTATGTATGGAAATGTATACATTGCTGGCAGCACATGACACTTCTATCGTCTACATTGCTAGGGCACGCTGATGATGCTCCTACCTCCTCACTTGTCAGGGTAATGATCAGTCTAATACACTCAGTATTAGTACTAATTTACTGTTTTTGATGTACCTCATGGTGCAAGCTGTAATACACATTATATATAAAAGATGGGCATTTAAAACTGAGAAAAAAAGAAAATGGATAATGGGACATTATAGGAAGCAAGTCCCATTATCAGTTTTCTTTTTTTTCAATGTATCGGGGATGGAGTTGCATTTATATATTTTACTGCCTCATATAAAGTCCCACTTTAGTTCTAGGTTTAGTCTGTTTTCACATTTAAAACTAATGGCCAGTTCACACCAGATGCATTTCTGTGCGCTTTTTTTCTGAACAAAATGCATGCACAGTATTTTCCATGTATTCCAATGGCTCTAGTTCACACCATGCGGTCAGTATCTGCACTGGAAACTGACTGCGTGGTGTGAACTAGTGCCATTGGAATACATGGAAAACACTGTGCATGTATTTTGTGCAGAAAAAAAGCGCACGGAACTGCATCTGTTGTGAACTGGCCCTGATGAATGTATGTTCTAACAAATCAGAGTTTACACAGAGTAGTACATACAATGCTTTATCCCATGTTAGGGCCAGTTTACACTGCTCCAGTGCAAATTTAGCGCGATTTTGACCCGATTGCGTTGCGAATTTGCATTGCGAATTTTTTATGTGTTCTTGCGATTCTACTGCAAATTTTGCAGACTATGGAGCTGAATTCACATCACACATGGATCAAACTCGGACAGGACTCTTTTTTTACGCAGCTTAGATTCGCATCGCATTGATGTGAACGGCACTCATGGAAAACGATGTTATTAAAATTACTTGTGAATCTGAGCAATCACAACAGCTCAAATTTGCAATAGAATTCACAGCAGTGTGAACCGGCCCTAACAAAAAATATATCAAGCACACATCTAGAAGAGTAGCTAAACTGTGGTAGTACAGGCATTACTACTTGGATCTTGTATACTTTGTTCATCACATAGAAACTTCGCCCTTATCCAGGCTTGCACTAAAATTGATACTTGAAAAGGATGCATCTCACATAGAGGTGCCATTACATAATCAGATTGGTAGTATAATGTTACTACTAGCCTTCAAAGCCAGTAAATACTGTATTAGCTTAGATAGCTAATGGCAGTAATCCTTGGTGTGTAGATGCAGCTTTCACTATTGCTACCATTGTCCTCTGCTCAATATGCATTTAGCATTGATCCTAAAGCCTAGTGCACACTAGCGGCGGGTCGAATGAAAAAAAAAAAAAAATGACAGCTCAGAAGGAGCCGTTGTACTAACTATCCAAAGTTAGTACAGTGATCTCCCCTTCTATTGTGTTCTGAGAGGGGGCAGCTTCCCCGCAAGAACACTCCAGTCAGCACTCTCAGCCATAGGCCATAGGCTGAGAGTGCTGATCAGAAGCCGATTGGCAGACCTTTTTAGGTCATGCCCCTTCGACGAGCCGAACGGCTGGCTTCTGTCGGACAGGCTGCAGTACACACGGGCTGTTGGCCGGTTTCTACTGAACCGTCCTGACATTTGGCCTGCATGTACTAAGCTTAAAGCCTAGTACACTGTACTACTTATTATTTTCTTCAACCCAGAGGGTTGAAGAAAAAAAGGCCCCCCCCCCTTTAAATCCCCATTTGATACCTGTTCAAGCAAACAGGCCTGTTTTGATTTCAGAATATTCATATTTCTTCCAGAAATATTCTGTGTGCCCTTTTCTCCTTTCATCCCTTTTTTTTGGAAAATATCCCAAATTATTTCAAAATAGTCTAATGAAACTTTATGGTGCATAAAATTCAAACTCAAGCCCTGCCGGATCACAAAATGTACTTGTCCCCATTCCAGACACGTTCCATATTTTTTGAGCTGCGCTCTTGTGGCTTTTCTTGGCTCCGAGATCCCATAGAAGGCTTGTACGGTCAGACAAATATGACCTGTGACTGCATAACATCACCGAGAACCAACAAATCAGACAGCACTGTATTCTCCATTATCTGTTGTGTTCCAGCTATTTTAGCCTGTTGTGAGTGTGTAATATTTATTATTAAAGCTGTATTTACATTTGAAGACTCCACTTTGTTTTCTGTTTATATTATCTGTGTGCTGGCTTCCTTTATCCTTCTATGCTGCTGACAAATGCAAAGAATAGCTTTTTTTTTGTCTCCCTAAAACTGGCTTGTTATAATAATGCAGCTGTCAACTGTGAATCACACTATCAATTACATTTTTGGTTTGTCTGTTTTTATTACATTTATATCTTCTAACTTTATTTCCTACTCAAAAAGTGATGAAACGTTTATTCCATTTTCCACGTTTTACTTTAATAGAAACAAAAGATGACACAACATTTAAGCTTAAGTCAGCAATATTACATTATTAATCATGACCAGATGTGTCTGGATATACCCCAGAAAATGTCTAATTCTGCAGTCTGCCTTTTAACTGGATGTTGAAGATACAACTTAAAATAAATGTTTATCGATTTAAAGGAAAAGTCCACTTTTTGCAAAAATAAATAAAATTTAAGTGCCTATTTTTCAAGTAGCATAAATCTGCATTTGTTATATTTCTGAGATTATAAGGCATTGCAACCTTGATCTGTGGATCGCATGGGCAATGTTCGGGGTCCTATATACTATTTCTCCCACCCAGGTACTGAGATACAGACCTTCAGTTTTGTAAGAATTATCAATGTACAACAAGTGTGGTGATTTTGCTGCACTTCTGGAGAACTACTGAGGCAGTGTGGCAGGGGCATTGCTAGGTCTACAAAAGATCTGGGGCTAGAGCCCATAGCAGCGTAGTAAAGAAAGTCATGCGCTTGGGCGGGCATAAACATGTGTATACAGTAATATACGTGTGTGTATATCCCCAGAGAGCCCCCCCATTTATATCAGGGTCCCCAGAGAGCCCCCCCCCTTACATCAGGGTCCCCAGAGAGCCCCCCCCCTTACATCAGGGTCCCCAGGGACCCCTGCAGAGACTCGGGGCTATGGGCCCCAGATTATGGGGCTATAGCCCCAAAAGCCACCCCCTAGCGACACCACAGCAGTGTGGGCAAAGCCATGCACAGCCATGCCTGCTTCAAATCTGACTGGCAGGGGAAGAAACTCTGTGGACATTGACCATGTTTCATGTTACACCCTAAATATGGGTGTACCATAAAACCTGGTCAGAAAGCTGGAGTTAGCATTTACGATGCAACTGGGTATAAGTATTCTGACCTACTGAATATTATACTTGGTATGCTTTGCTGAACCTCCATGCAGAGTGTCCCTAATGTTCTCGGCCTTTGCTTTGGTTTAACTAATTCCCCTGGAATCATTCCTTCCAAAATAATATTTTAGCTATAGGGGAAGTCTAGTAGGCTGAGGCTATGTGGTAAAATATGTCCATGCATAGACCTGATTTGTTTCAATAATAAAATGTTCACGAAACAGAATTCACAGAACAGCTGTGAAAATTGAAGTTTGAAATGTTTTTATGACGTTGTGCTGAATATGAAAGGCCATCTGTCTCATGCATTTTGACCCACCCTTAAGATACACAGCACAAGTCTGGGCACCAGGTTTGTGGAGTAAAAAGGACCACATTGATGGAGTATATGAAGGAGCCAACAAGAAAGTTGACACACAACGCTTTATACCTGTTCATGGTATACAACAAATGACCAATGTTCAGAAATTGGTTGAATGGGGCTGCTAATTTCCTAGATCTACCATGGTACTGTGAACCTGGGATGGGGCCTAATAATACAGAAAATTAAACTTAAAGTGTATCTCTATTTTGAAGCTGAATTGGGAATGACAGCTACTTTAAATTTGTTATATGTCCCCATTTGCATAGCATAACTTAAATGAAATATTTAAAAATTGCAGTATACCTTTTTTAGATGCTCTATTCTGGACACTAAGTAGTTGTTTTTGTTTATGAGGGAGATGGGCAGCTGTGTTTGCCATAATTAACCACTTGACCTCCGGAAGATTTACCCCCCTTTATGACCAGGCCATTTTTTGCTATACGGCACTGCGTTACTTTAACTGACAATTGTGCGGTCTTGCAAAGTTGTACCCAAACAAAATTTATATCATTTTTTTTTCACACAAATAGAGTGTTCTTTTAGTGGTATTTGATGACCACTGAGTTTTTTGGGTTTTTTTGCCTCCATAAAGTAAAAATTCAGAAAAAAAAAAAATATTTTTTACTTTTTGCTATAAAACATACCCAATAACCATATATTGATTGGTTTGCGCAAAAGTTATAGCGTCTACACTACGGTGTATATATACTGGATTTTTTTTTTTAATACTAGTAATGGCGGCGATCAGCGACCTGTTGAGGGACTGTGATAGTATACTGGGCAATCTGATACTAACTGACACTTTGTGGAAATCAGTGGCATTAATACAGTGATCAGTGGTAAAATATGCACTGTCACTGTACTAATGAGACTGGCTTGGAAGGGGTTAAACATCTAGGGCGATCAAAGGGTTAAATGATTGCCTAACCAGTGTTTGTGTGTTTACTGTGAGGTGCTGGTTTTCATTCTTTGCAGGGAAACAAAAAACCAGCACATCCCTGCTGACAGGAAAGAGCTCTGTACTGTTTACATACACAGAGCTCTGTCCTGTCTTCCCCCTCCCCGATCAGTGGATGCTGGCGGTCATTCATTGGCCGGCACCCACTGATCGGCTTGTGCTGTGACTAATCACAGCACAGCCTGGGGCGCCGGCAGCGTGCACATGCCCCCTACCCAGGAGAGCAGAATCACACACATATGTATGTATATTATGTCTAGCTCAGTGGAAGATGCGTTTTCAGTGAGTTCAGACCCAACCGAAACTTTTAAGGGCGTGGTAGTGTGATGGAGATATTGGATATCATATTTATATCAATGAGATTCAAGTGGACCATTGCAAGGACTCCAATTTAAACTGCCTTGCCCCATAGGATGCATATGTGTGTATATATATATGTGTATATATATATATATATATATATATATCTACGTGTATATGTGGGTATCTATGTGTGGGTATATATATATTTTATATATGGGAATATGTTTCTTAATATCATGATAGAATATAGCTCAACTTTAGGAATGTAGTTACATTGATGTGAACCCGAGAAGCCCTACAGGTGTTGATTAGATCAAAGGGTATTGGCAGACCTTAAGGCATTCATTCTTCAGGGGGCCATTAGCATGCTTCCAATACACTGATGGGAACCAGGAAAGGTCCCCTAGGTGGTAATCAACTCACCAGAGGTCCATTAACATACTACTGTTGGGACTGTTTGGGCTGGGAGATCAAAGGAGATTGTTCATTAATTCATAGACTGATAGGCACCGAGGGGGTCGCAATGTAACAGCGATGTCCGAGCATGAATTAGCAAAGGGGCTTCAAAATGTAGCCAACCAGACTTTGAGACATCTCTGACCCAATCAATATATTGCATCTGTTGATTGGTGGAGAAGGCATATAAAAGAGAGATGGCGAAATGGTTTTAGGAACAGTCCAGCCCGAGAACATCTAAGGGGACATGCTGTCTGCGTAAAGTATACTGGAATCTATGTCTTTCTTTCTAACCTTTTTGTATCCTAGGATTTGTCTTATGACTTTGTATATCTTGTATATGTCCATTGCAAACATTTATGAGTTCGGCCTAAATTAACTTTTGCAGCCTAGAGCAAACACTGTACTTATGCAATCACTAGAGATATATGATAAATTCTAATTATTCCAACTTTCTTTTTCTGTGTAAATAAATGTAATTGTTTATCTTTTTTCCCTGTTATCGCTCGTTTTTATTCTTATATAGACAAAGGTTTAATCACTTATATTAGTATCGTTAATCGTTTAAGTGAGGTATAAATATTTCCGAAACAGTAGCCCACTTTTATTGAAAGTAACAAAAATTTAAGTTCATACATGCATGGGTTGCCCACACAGGGTTTCTTTTCCCAAAAATTACAACAAAAATGAAAATGCCAAGCCACCTGGCTCTCAAGGCTCACTCAGCCTTGGTCGCAGTACAAAGCTGTGCAGGCCCACTCCTGGCCTCTTGGAAGGGGCCAACACTAACTTCTTTCCCACCTTCTATGAGCTATGCTCAGCTCTGCCTTATAATGGGTGTGTGCACCTGGACACACACACAACCTACAGAACTTCTGGAAAGCCCGAGAAAACTTAAAGCATAGCTTTCTCTGCTCTCAAATCTTCTGCTGGAACTTTTCAAACTGCCTCTTTGAGAGTCCTGTGTCCATCATACCCTCATTTTCACCGAGACAGGGGCTCTCACTTTCACAAAATATATAATATAAAACCTCCATCCTCAACAGAACTATGTCCGTCGTAAATGCTTCCTCTGTCCAGTACCACACGATCCAAGACCCTTTAGCCCACCCAGTCACTAGCCATAATTCAGTGTAGGGTGAAAAACATCAGACTCTTTATTCAAACACATGTAACAAGAGATATACAACTCAGGGACACCCCCCACCCCCATTTGGATTCAGGGCGGGGTAAACTGTCCAGTAACAATAGACACACAGATATGTGCATGCAGCTGCATTTACACCTATAATGCTGCAATTCTCACACTGTGCAATGCACATGCAGAAGTGCATGTATATTTCTCTTTAACTGCTTTTCACTTTACTGCTACAATGCGGGCCACAATGTTTTCACTTTGCATCAGTAAACAGTCTTATCAGCAGGGAGGAGCTGGTGCTGGGGAGCAGTAGGGCAATCGGGGTAAGTAGGGTCCCTGTGACAATTTATATGCAGTATACACGTGATTCTGCGCAGCTGGCCCGCATTGTAGCAGCAAAGTGAAAAGCAGTTAAAGAGAAATATACATGCGCTTCTGCATGTGCATTGCACAGTGTGAGAAATGCAGCATTATAGGTGTAAATGCAGCTGCATGCACATCCTAAAGCCTGTGACCACTGTAACTATACTATAAAATCCAAACCTGGAATTCAGCTTTTTTTTTGTGTAATACATTTTTATTCAAAGATATGAAACAGTTTGCAATAAAATACGGGTACATTTCCCCAGTAGGTACATTCTGTAAACACAGATCTCTACATGGAGAGGAATAACTTGTGGGAGCAGTATGAGTACACTTGGCGTCAAAGGGACTAAGGGCCGGTCATTAAACATAGACCAGTGCATCTCATTGGTTTGGTAGAGTACAAAATGCAAAAACCCTTGCCATATAAGGGCAAAATGTTCCACATTATTAGAACAACAGAATAGAAAACCGTATATAACAGAAAGAGGGAGTAGGAAGAGATAGCAAGAAAAAGATAAGAGAAAGTTAGGTAGATGAGAGGGGGAGGGATGGGGGAAGGTTATCCTGCCTCAGTAAGACACCAATTTGTACAGTAAAAGACTAGTCGACAGTTTACACCGTTTGAAATATGATTTCCGCAAATGTAGCTGAAAATTTAAAGGCAAAACCAACAGGACCATATCTTCTTGGATAGTTTGGATTTATTTCTAAGGGAGTAAGTAATATCTTCCATATGGTATATGTGATCTACCTCCATTAGCCATTGGCGTAATTTAGGGATGGTGGGGAGTCTCTGGTCGGATGGCACTGCCTGTAGAAATCGAGTTGGCATAAGACGTTAGTCGGTGAAGTAATATGGCCGCGAAGGTGCAGTAATAAGCTATCATTAGACCATCAGGGCCCGGTGCTTTACCGTTGGCCATGGTCTTGAGTGCCACTCGTAATTCCGAGCCAGTGAATTCCCCTTCCAGAGCTTCCAGAGCAGGAGCAGGGAGTTTCGGAATGTTAGCTTGTGTAAGGTACTCTTGAATGAGGTCTATCTATCCGCTGTATTATTGCGAATGTGGTAGAGCTGCTGGTAGAAGGTTCGGAATTCTTTAGCAATTTCCGCAGTTTCATGCAGTAGGGTATCTGAGGTTGTCTTGATTTTGGCTATAAAGGATGCTGATTTTGTCTGTTTTAATGAGCGAGATAGAAGCCAAATGGGCTTATTAACCCATTCGTAGAAGTGTTGGGCAACTATGCGGAGTTGGGATTTACGTTCGGAGTGGAAAAGGGCTTTTAATTCTTCTCTCTTCAAGGTCAGAGAGTGGTAGAGTGACAGTGTAAAGTTTTGTGGTTCTTCTCTAGGGCTCCTATGTCCTTGATTAGCTGTGATTGTAGATGTGTTCTCTCTCTCTCTTTTTCCTAGAACCTAGTTCTATGAGCTTCCCACGTACATGCGCCTTATGAGCTGCCCAGAGTACACCAGGTGACACATCTGGGTTATATTGTCCTTAAAATAGAGAGAGAGTTCATCTCCAATCTGCTTTTTGTCAGTGTCATCAGAGATAAGGGAATCATTCGGCTTCCAGTTTGTGGATTTTAAGGGTAGGGACAGGATTTTCAATTTGAGACCAATTGGGGCATGGTCGGAGATCGTCGAGGTTTCAGTGTGGGAGTGTAGTGGCAAAGCTAAGTGGTGATGGTCTATAAAGAAATAATCTATCCTCGAATAGGAGCAATGGAGGTGTGAGTAGTGAGTGTAGTCTTTCTCTTGCGGATGCATAGCCCTCCAGATGAGCATCATGGAACCTTTTGCAGATAGAAGCTAGGCGTTTGTGAGGGATGCTAGATCTACCCCGAGAGGTGTCCACGATCAGTTCCATGGGGGTATCAAATTCCCTGGCCAAGAGAATGCATCCGTGAGCAAAGACTTTCAATTTAGTTAGAGTGGTGGCTAAGAAACCCGCTTGATCATGATTGGGGGCGTAAACATTTGCTAGAGTGCAGGGCATGTTACCCAGGCTGCGTTTCAAGAATAGGTCTGTTCCAGAGGGATCACTCAAAGTGGTTTCTAATGTAAAGGAGGTTCCCCTCCGGAATCCAATGGCCACCCCCTTTGCCTTATTAACATCTGAAAGGCTTTAGAGCCACGTAGGGTACTGTTGTGAATATAGCTTGACTGAGGTAGTGTAAATTTCTTGCACGAAAACGATGTCTCCCTGCAAGCGATTAAGTTTTCTATAAAGGTTATGTCTCTTACCGGGGGCATAAAGTCCCCTCACATTGAGGGAAATCAGGTTTGTTGTGGTCATTGGAACCATCGGGGAGACTCATGGTAAATATACAACCGAGGTGTCTGAGGTAGAGGCAGGGAAGGGAAGAGGGTCAGGAAAGCGGGAAGGAGAAAAGGGCAGAAAAAGGAAACAAGAGAGCATAGAACAAGAGCAGAGAAAGTCAATTGAGAAACATTAACTGACATACATACATGTCCATTGTATGCACGGTGCATAGAAAGGGCAGGCACAGGGCCCGACACCCCCGAGCATATCACCCTAGTGAGGGCAACCACACAGGGAATAGGGCCAAATGGTGCCCCGTTAAGGGGGGTTATGCAGCCCCGCGCATGCCAAACTACTGCGTGCACCATCTGAGTGCTCCGGCGCCGACACTGAACATAAGACAATTCTGCAATATTAAACGTTAGTTGCAGGTAAAGACACGAAAGTGTGCATCTTACAATTAGCGGTAAAAAGGCACAACCAGGTCGCTGACAAGCAGCGAATAAATTATCCATTTGAACAGAAATGACAGCAGGAGTAAACACAACAATCAGGGTGATAGATGCTTGCGGTATTCAGAGGTGGAAACCCCGCTCCGGGGTATCACATCTACAGTACAGGGAGTTAGCCCATTTGTGGTGTAGAGCCTGGTGTGGCAGAGCGGCGTTTCTGCACCACTTTCTGCCAATGCACTTCAGATGTATTAGGAAGTGTAGGGGTGGCATCCTGCCAGCCAGGGAGTTCCGGAGGCTCGATGCTGAGATCCATGCAGAACTTGTCTAAGTCCTCAGGGAAGCAGAGAATAGCTGTTTTACCATCTCTGTTAGCTATGTGGGCAGCCAGAAACCCCCATCGGTAGTTGATAGAGGCAGCTTATCTGTTAGAGGTTTTAGTGCTCTCCGGCGCTCCAGGGTTTCCCTAGCCAGGTCAGGGAAGAAAGACAGGGTGACTCCATCAGATCCAAGGGTGGCAGCTTCCCTCACCTTCCTCATGACAAGCTCCTTTTCTTCGAAATAAGGGACCAGAGAGCCCCGTAAATTCTATCCAGCTTCAAGAGGTGATCTGCCGGATTGCCCAGTAAACTGTAAAGATGCCGTAGATCGAGGTGGGGAGGTCATCATCTCTTGTCGCCTCTGATCCGTATGTTGTTCCTCCTGTTGCAGTTCTCCTGGCCTTCGATTTTGTAGAGAGCCATTCGATGGGCTATGGCGAGATTGCGGGTAGTAGCCTGCAGGTCTATAATGGCCACCGCGTGTCTATCAAGGCATTGTTCCGATTCCTTCACTCATTCCAGCACTTGTGCTAGATCAGATCATACCACTGAGACTTCCTTTTTAATGGCTCTCTCAAGGCCGAGTAGAATGGAGGCCAGGTCCGACTTAGTGGGGAGACCGCTCACTAGCTCTGCAACTTCCGATTGTCTGGGCGGGCTCCTATCCCCATCAGAGCCGACAGAGGATACTGGGGACTGGTGCCTGGAATCAAGAGGCGGAGCAAGCACCTGAACCACGAGGCAAGCGGCCTAGGCCGTCCGTCTCAGTGAAGTCCTCCGGTTCCATGGCTAGGAAGCGCTTAATGGAGCCCGTGAAGGGGTTCTTTTTAGGCAGGGTCTTACCCGTTCTCTTTCCCATACTGGCCATATGAGGTAGGTTGCAATTTATCGCAATAAAGGCTGTTATAACGAGTGCCAGCGCCAGAGCTCACAGGAGATGCGTCCCCACTGCTTCATGTCAAAACCAAGCCCCTGAATTCAGCTTTAAGCTAAAAAAAAACACCCTGAGGCTTTAAGATTCACGCCACAGCTAAGATTTTGTTCTGTACAATACATACATTTCTTCAGAATAAGTAGAGGATTTAGGGAAATAGTAATACTTATGTGTGTTTAATGAAAGATCACTCATTAAGACTTCAAATTCTGTTTTTGTTCATGGATACCACTCTGTATATTCAGTGCTATTTTAGCAGCTATATAGTTGTCCCACTTCATTCTATTAAAAACAATACAAAAGATTTATAGATTTCTACAAAAAAATCTTAAGCAGTAGAAACTGCCCAACCAAAATGCTGTGTTACTAAAATGTAACATTCCATTACATCCTTAATGATAAAAGAAATATCAGAAGTTGCTAGAAGTATGTAAAGATATTTCTGGCAATCTATGGCAGAAATACAATAAATATGAGATGATGTAATGGTTCTGCTGGCCAGAAAATATCCTTGTTGTACCTCAGCAATGTGACTTTTTTGGGGCAGCAGTGATGTGACTTGGGGCTTTTTTCACATTTGTGTGTTGTGATTCCTGTTACAGGTGCAGAAAATATAATAAAAGTATCAGCTAAAAAAGCATGAATTTGATGCAAATTTGTGCAGCGTTGATAAAATGAGTTCCCCATATATGTGTCAAGTTGTCACAATCTAAGCAACTCTGATGCATTTGTACATTTTGACCAACCTATTTTTTTTTTTTTTTATTCTTTTTATTGAACAATTCTGCATATAAGCACAAAATAAGTTACAAAGACACAATACAAAATTACCAAAAAACTGCGACTGCAGGCACAAAGTAACAAGCTGCAGTTAAAACAAACAAAAAAGAAAATTGCCTACGGTTAATACAGCAAGTGTCCCGCAATATGACATCAGAAGAAAAGGACCTCACTACAATAGCACGTAGAATATACAGTATGGCAGCAAAAAAAAAATCCACTCTGGTCCCCTTTTCACCAAGGTTAATAGTCAGGGATAGGATTAACGAACGCTAGAGATCAAAGCCCTTCTGTAAGGGACAATAAGGCAGTATGTAGCTTGACAAAATATGCACAAAAACGTACAACTCAATCCGACACTGTAAGAGGAGAAGCCGCCCATCCACCCCACACCTTGTCAAATTTATTAGGTATCCCCTATTGGCCTTATATAAGGGAAGGGCCTTATTAATTAAAGCTTTCCATGCCACAACTTTTGGAGCAGCAGTTTTTTTTTTTTTTTTTTTTCAGAATAATATAGGTTTTCTTGCTGAATACAATAGAAGGGTAAGGAGAGTACAAATAGCCTTGGTAGGAGCTAAATCCTCTACTAAGCTCAAGAGACAATTGTATGTTGGAGGGGAATGGAAGTAATATCTTGGGCACATTGAAGTACCTCAGCCCAATATATCTGAATAGCTGGGCATTCCCAAAAAACATGCATTAAATCAGCCCCAGTTGTCAAGCAACACCAGCAGGTGAAGGAGTTTTCCCCAATTTTTTCTGCCAGCCTAGCAGGGGTCAAATAAATACGGTGGACAAACTTGTAATTAATGAGTTGGTCCCGAGCAAATATAAGCATAGTAAAGGGAGCATCCAAACATCTTCCCAATCTTCAATGTCAAGGTCAGGGTTAATCGATTCCCAACAATACCTACATTGACTGAGTAGTCTATGCATTTTAGGGAAAATAAACTTGTAAATAGTGGACAATGGCTTGGTTACGTCCTCATCCTGTAACAAGGGATGAGACAAAGGAAATCTGAGTGCTTCCAAACTGTGATTAATAGGCATGCCTGAGTTGTATATACCTAAAAAACGGAATGTTGGGAAGATATCACGTATTGCCCATATCGTGCCCACACAATAGGATCCTCATAAGTAAAGAAATTAACAACATTGGAATTTCTCCAAAGAGGAGCATGGGGTGGTGGTGGGGGGTCCCCCAAATTTGCCCCCAATGCGCCACTAGCCAAGCCCGCAGAACAGATCTCATCAATAGTTTTAATGTGAGGAGACTTAGAACCCATATTGACCAAGTGTGGCAGGGCCTCATGAGATCCCACCACTGCCATCTCCAGGGCAACTGCGGCATCATCAAAGGGTCCAGTCAACCATCTATGTACAAACACTAACTGCCTGGCGCCGGCATACCTTCTTCCTTCGGATCAAGGTATTTTTGGATCCTAAACAAATGTTAATGCAAGAAGGAAGAATAACCTTTTGTTCAGAAGATGGTAAATGTTTAGTGTAATTGAACAATGGCGTATACTGTCAGGGGGATATGTCCGGAATGCAGAATTTCTGAATTCCTGCCATACTTCCCTGAACGCATATAGCCCTAATTGCAAGTACCCCTTGGTACAGCACCAGACCACTGCGTATTTTGGTATCCGTTTATAAAACAGAGATCAGCCGTGATCCTCAGGATCACGGCTGATCTCTGGTTATCTCTGGGGTGTACTGGTTTATATAGCTGAGATAAGGAGCAGAGAATATGTTCTCCGCTTCTCATCACAGTACATGACCATTTTTTCACAAACGGACAGTTTATAAAAGTGAGATTTGAAGATCTCACAGCCGTTACACTGAAATATCTCCATTCCAGATTCACCAGCTCAGAGGTGGAGAATCTGGGAGAGAAGCTGGTGTGATAAGAGGAAGAAGGCTTCTTTCTTCATAATATCCGCACCAGTGGGTTAAAAATGAATACATATACTATATACAAGTGTGTGTATGTGTATATGTATATGTATATATATATATACACACGTGTGTGTGTGTATATATACACTGTATATATATATATATATATATATATATATATTTCCTTAGTAATCACATGTCTGAAAACATGTAATTACATGCTCTTTTACTTTAGTTTCACTTTTTGAACTCAGCTGCACTGTAATCTCACAATATCTCATGAGATTACAGGCAGCCCGCCCACTTTTACACTTATCTCGGCCGTTTTCAGAGGAAACACTTCTCCCTCTGAGAACTGAAGTTCTCAGTTTCATAAACCGGCTGCAGAGGAGATAATTTTCCTCTGAGAACTGCCGAGAACTGAATTGAGAAAAAACTTCTCAGTTTTATAAATGTACACCTTTAGCCGGTCATAAATTTTGATAGGCTGATGGCAGCAGGGCTGGATACTACATCTGTACCTCCTGAGCATCCAAAAACGCTGGTATTTGACACACATGGGCTAAATGCCCAGTGTGCATGTAGCCTTAGAACTGGTCATCTGTAGTACTCTGCATGTTTGTTTTTGGATATAGATACACTTTAAAGAATTGGGCTGCTCTAGGCAACAATAAAGTTTTCTCATATAGGATACAGTCACTTCTCTATCTCAGGGCCCCTCTCCCTTTCCCAGCATTTTTGTAATCTACTTACCTATATTGCGGCTCCTGGCAATGTTTGCTAGATGAGATGACCTACCTGGCACTACACTGCAACTCATCAAGATTTTCCCACTCCTGAACCCATTCACCAGTGTTAGCTCGTCTATCGTTAACAGCATAGCAAGCTTCATACAGACTTTCCATTAAAGTTTACAAAACCTTTGCTGTACATACACAGGGTCAAAGTCCAGGACTGAGAAAAGTTTCAAGAGTTCCTTTGTGGTCCCAGATAGGTTGCACAGCAGTAATAACCACAGTGCTGAAATTTAGTATTAAGTATATTATGAGATTATGGGGGAAGTGGCTCTGCACTAAAATCTTTTTTTTTTTTTTAAAGGACATTTATTGGATGAACGATTCATCATTTTCTCTTGCCACATGTACAGCTCAGCAAAGAGCTCATCCAGCTAACAGCAATCTTTGCTGCTTGGTCGATTGCCATTTTTTTAGTCCTTTCTTGTCCAGCGTGGGCTTTTCTGATTTGTCATCCTCCCTCATAATAAAATATTACTAACATCAACTACCAGCTGTTGTCAATTATACATAATAACAGTAAGAAGCAAGGATTTAGAAATGAGTGGGATCCTGGGCAATTACATATAACAACAATTTGCTAATACTATTCTGTTTTTCTTTTATTATTATTTTTTTTTTTTTGCTAGGTACACCTTAAACAAACCACAGGTAATCTCAACACAAGAAATCATTCACAATTCATAGGTTTCTTGTTGGTTTAGGTAATTGGAATTACAGGGTGGGGTACTTGGGTGGGTCTATTTTTGCTGAGTTTTTCTAAATTAGATCTGCATCAAGTCTTAAAGCATTTGGTTTCTCAAAGAAGTAAAAAAAAATTGCAAGCAACAAGGTTGGTTATACGAGAATGTGTAAATTCTACAAAATAGTTTATGTGGCCTCTTACAGGACACAGCCATATACAACACTAATCAAAAAAAGAGTACCACTGTTTGTGTATTAAAGTGGATGTAAACCCGAAAATCCGCCCCCTTGCTGTGAGTGACAGGTGATTTACATATCTCGTGCACTAGCCTAAGACATGCATTATTTTTTAATTCCCTCCCCCACTCCTTTCTTCACCAGCTCTGCAAGGATTGGCTGTTCCACACCTCAGCATGATTTGGCATGTTGAAGTCATGTGGTTACTTTCCTATCTTTTCACTGGATGTTAGAGATCATAGCAGAAGTTCAGAAAATGCATATTGACAAGGGGAGTGTAGAGGTGGGCGGGGAGTCTACTGACATCATGACTCCACCCACCGAGCTCCAGACAACAGACCCACCCACAGAATCTGCAGTTTTTCGGGTCTCATAACAGACAGAGGGGAGACATTTGACAGGTAAAGATACATGCAGGAGGCATGTATATCCTTATAGATAACCCCTATGGCAGTAGTTTAGAAAGGATGACATTGGGTTTACATCCACTTTAAAGTTGAACTTTGTAAAAACTTGTGAACGGGAATTATTTTAATTGCAGAAGTGCTAAATGTTTTAGCACTAGATTCACAAAACGTTCACCCAGGATTTACACAACTGTACCAATTAATTCCAATTAGAAAAATGTGTGAATCCTAGAAGAAAGGTATCTGCAGTAAAAGTTTCTTTCTTATTGCTTGCAAAATGCTCTAGAATACACACAGAATGCATGTATAGTGTCCATTCTTGGCATGCCTCTGGGCCAGGATGAACTCCTGTATGCATGTGCAGAAGTTATCCCTTTCTGACCAATCAAGGTTCCAAAGATCGTAAACCTGGGAGAAGCTGGTGAGATGTCAGCAACAGCGAGGAAGTCCTGAGACGCTGAATCCTGGAGGGGGTATGAGTTATGATAGAAAGGACCACACTAAGAATACCGGTGGCTAATCCTTTTTTTTTTTTTTGCCTTGGAGTACTTAGATCTTGGATTTCAAAGGGATACTAAAATGGAGTCTTTGGGTTGTGTCAGCTTTACCAATTTGGTCAGTTTTGTTAATTTCAAGGAGTTATCTGCTTAGTTTTTCTCCTTTTCTTGTACATCCAATGTAAAAAAAGGAAGTAAAGAGCTGTGTCTAGTCTCTCAAAGTAAAATGTTATTCTGCTTTTCGGTGAGGCCAGAGTTCTCTTTTAAGACATTAGCTCTAGCTACACATTACATTGTCAAATGTATGGATCTCAGTAGAAATGTCTTCTAGATTTGTATTTGTTGACTGTGCAGTGTTACTCTGTACTGTGATGTATCTGATTATTTTTCAAGACATACAGTTGAAATATTCTACCCCCTGGTGATATGCCATTGAAGAATGGGGGGGTTTGCTGTCAAAGTTTATTTTGAAAAGTTAACTGTGTGCAATGGGGGAAAAAATAACATATGACTCAATTTGCGTGGTAGTATAAATGAACAAACATATCTATGAAGAATCTGTGCCACATAATTAGTGTAGCCATGGCTGCATGTTTAAGACCCTGGCTCACTGTGTAGAAGCAGCGGTGTCTTCGCAGATGTCCGACACCCCTTGCTGAGTCAGTCCTATAGCTCTGCAAGCAGAAAAGCTCATGCTACCTGCTGATTGGAGAGCTCTGGTTTTGAGTCGGAGGCACATTGGACCTCTACAGAGAGACTACTGCCTTCACACACAGATCAAGGATCCCACTCGGGAACATGCTGGCAGGATGCAAGCTTTTTTAAAGAAAATAAATTGTAAGACTTTGCACTCCTTTTGTTTTGACTCACCTGGAATGTGCTAATTTAAACTGAAAATTCATTTGGGCTTTAAATTTAAAATACACTGTATACATTGAATAATTTATACACAGCCGTGTTTCACAAAAAAATGTTCTTTATTTTGTTTTCACCCATTTCTAACAAACTAAACAACATTTTACTTTTTTACAGTTAAAAAAAAAAGTGTGTCTAGCATCAGATATCATTTTTCAAGTTAAGTGTATGTAGCTAAATAATTTGTAGGTCTAAAACTTTCAGATATTTATTACCTCTCACAAAGATCACAGTATACTCACTGACAATGGTTTTCTTTTCTTATCTCTATAAAAGGATTTTATTTTTGTTCAGACTTCAGGAGTAAATGCTAACCCTGATGTCATTCTGCTGCTCACAAATGTCTGACACAGATCAGCCCCCTACTGCAGGTTCTCACTTTGTGACTTGCTACAAAGTTACAATGCTGTAGTCCAGTAATGCCACATTCACATTTGGCCACTCTAAAAACACTAGCAGAATCGTGAGTTTCTGCCCAAGTTTTTAGAAACACAGCAAAATGTGTAATGCGCTTGTGATGCATTATTTCTTAAAGCGAAGTTCCAGTCATTTGTTTGTGTATTAAAAGTCAGTGACTGGTCCCAAAGTCTGATAAAATCGAGTACCCCCCCCCCTCCCCAAAAGCTCAGTTTCATAAACAGGAACCGGGGAGGAGGCCTTGAAGCGGAAGTTCCACTTTTGGGTGGAACCTTGCTTTAATGGCACCCCCAAACACAGTGCTATTTTGCTGCCCGACGTTTTTTTCTCAGCAAAAGTGGAGTTACTTAAGACTAGAAGACCTTTAATGTTATAATGTATAGGTGTATCATGGTTTTTCTTTTCACTGTCATTGATAATATGCACTTAGACTTCATACCATTTTTAACAGTAAAAATTTAGAGAGCTAGTCATCCTCCAAAACTGCATGTATGTTCATTCTGTGCCAATGCCTGCAAAATCAAATGTTGTGGGCCTATTTATTCTCCAGTTTTAATGCTCTTTTTCATAAGAATAGGATGAATCAGGAAAATACCCCATTATGGCCACTAGATGGAAGGGAATATCATTGTAAATAGGTATTTAGCTAGACCAATGTAAGTTTGTGATTAAAACATAATACCTGGTGTTTCACTTTGAAAAATTCTGAACAAACACTCCTTAGTGTTTATATATGAGCTCCTGAAATGTTATTGACCTTCTGTCTTTAGACTAGCATGTTGGTAATTAATTCATGACTAGGTAACAAATAAAGAGTCGTACACACAGGCCAAATATTGTGTGGAATAACATTCAATAAAAACCGTCCAACATTCGGTCCGTGTGTAGTGTATGGCAACCAGTCCGACAGAAGCCGGCCAAACATCCGTCTTCTGTCGAAGGGGCATGACTGAAAAAGGTCTGCTGATCGGCATCCGATCGGTGCTCTCGGCCAGTGGCAGAAAGCGCTGACTGGTGTGTTCTGGCCGGGGCCGGGAGCGTCCCCCTGTCAGAACACAATAGCTCTTTGGGGGAGATCTCTGTACCAACATTGTTAGTACACAATATCCTCCCAGGCTCTTCAGTTTTTTTTTTTCGTTCAGCCCGCTGGGTTGAACTAAAAAAACCTGATAGTGTATACCAGGCTTTAGGAAAATAATTAGCATGTTGTACATAAAAACTCAAAATCAGAGCAGCCATTAAGCCAGTGTAGATGAGATGCTAACAAAAAATATCTGAATGTTGATTTTTTTTTTACCTTAAGTTTTGTATTATTATTATTAACGATTTATATAGCACCAACAGTTTAAGCAGCGCTTTACAATGTAGAATTTCTGATATATATATTGGACAAAAATATGGAAACACTGCAAAATTTGCAGGTGTGAAAGTGACAACATGTTTCGCATTGAAAGCGGAAGTGATGTAACATGGGATGGTAGGCAGCATAAACTCCAAACATACAAAGAACACTAGACACACCAAACTGGATTAATAACAGCCTTTATTGTTTGTTTTCAAAAATATTAAAAATGCACTATATCTCTTTTCATCAATAAATACGTTAAAAAAAATCAGCCAAAATCAGTAGGGCTCTCTTAAAATATCTGACGACTGGCAAAGACCCCCCTCAGCCTCCCTTTTAACCACTTGCCGACCTTGCTATAGCCAAATGATGGCTACAGCTCGGACAGCTATTTCTGAGAGACCGGCATATGACGGCCTCATGTGATCTTTACCTTGTGATCAGCTGTGTCCAATTACAGCTGATCATGAATGTAAATAGAAGCTGGTTATCGGCACTCCTTTCCTCATGCTGACAGCATCAGGAGAGGAGAAGAGAGCTGATAACTGGCTTCTTTAAAAGGGACTTATTATCAGTGTCCTGATTACCAGTGCAGTCCCAACAGTGCCCACCAGTGCTGCCAATCTGTGCTCACCAGTGCTGCCAATAAGTGCCCATCAGTGTCACCTACCAGTGCCGCCTATCAGTGCCTCCTCACTAGTGCCCACCAGTGCTGCCTCATGGGTGCCCACCAGTACCGCCTCATCAGTGCCCATCAATGCACCTTATCAGCGCACATCAGTGAAGGAGAAAAAATACCTGTTACAAAGTTTTATAACAGAAAATCCACATTATGGCGATATAATACACAAAGTCCTTCAGCTTTAAGACAAAATGGTAGCTAAACAGGAAACCTAGATCCAGACTGGAGACCACCACCTTTGACACCACCACACACAGCCTCTTACCAGATATTGCTGACCCCGTATTACAGAGGGTCAAACACGCTTATAAGTTATCCCAGGCAACCTCCAGGACTGCTCCCTTCATCTGGTATCCCTTCAATAAGGTTCCAAATCTTAGCACCATGTCAATAAAGGATCTCCCATAAGCACATTTAGGTCCCCAAAGCAAAAATATGCACCTCATAGTGTAATATGTTAAAACTTCATGTAATTGAAAGTATTAAAGAAGCCCTCACAAGCTAGTCAGTTCAAACCAGCAGTCTACACTGAGTTTCCAACTGAGAAGATGGCCTTGCACCGCTTAGTTCCTGGTACCATAATGACATCATACGCCAGGCTCCACCCTCATGGTGATCTTGCTTAGGGAAGGCTTGGTGCTCCTGCTGCTGGCTTAAATGAAGCTCTGTCAGAGACAGAGGAGAACTGGAATGATTTTTGCATGAAGAGTGGTATCTGATTTCATTATCCACCATACAACACTTATATTTGTCAATTCCTAGGAGAATTCTGGCTGTCTTGGAAGCCAAAGGTGGTCCAACACCATATTAGGTAACAATTTTGTTCTTTTACCTGGTGTTTCCATATTTGTGTCCAACCCCTGTATGTAATAATGGTGCTACTGTTATAAGGGAACCAACCTTTTGAGATGTCCCCAAATGCAAAATGTCTATCCCGTGGACCGTATAGTACATTATGGTAGGCATCACAAAGCCTGGATGTAGACCCCTTGGCAGCCCCCTATGGATGGCTTCCTTGACTAAGGTCAGAAGAGGGAGAGGGTTCTTAGGGTTGGAAGTTGCTTGGTGTTCAATACAAAAGATTGGTAGCCCAATCATTACTACCTACATACTTTAGGTTAATCTGATGAATTCTGAATGCAATACCAAAAGTAATTAAAGTACATTTAGTTGCAGAATGTATAGTACTGAAACCACACAGTGCCTTTGGTGCAATTAGCCTCAGTTTTGTTGTTGCACTGTAGCTAATGCTATATCCTAGAATGTGCGATAACTACAGCCCTAGATCCATCCTTTATCATCTAGGATCGCACAGATTAACAGAGCTGAAGATAGAAGATTGGCCATTTTAAACTGCCGTTTTTCCAGAAAGCTCTCTAAGCAAAGAAAGGAAACCCTAACAGGTGTAAGTAATATGCTGTGTGACAGAGCCTTCATACTGGCAGCTCTTTTAGCCCAGATCACCTTTCACCCATTCTAGATGCAGCATAATGAATAATGCAGTGTGTGGCAGGAGAGGATAGGGACAGGCTCTGTTCCTTATGTGTGTTTAGTAAACGGTGTTCTCCAAGCTTCTGCTGACTAATCTAAGAAATGTTTCAATTGTTATATTCACTACTCCCGCTATATATAAGAAAACTTGCAGACAACTGGACCACAAATGTGAAGTTTCGCAGGGCGGTAAGTCTGGATGTTCTGTGAAACAAAGTCTTGATGTGCTGTGAAATCCTATACCCCAGACACATGATCCAGCCTAGGCTAGTTTGATGCTTATATCCCTGGACACAAGTAGCATCTCTATGACCCTGATAACACTGGACTGTTACTTTGTATCCTCTCTGCGTCCTTTACCATGCTGTTAAGATGCTGAACAAAGACACACTGACATTGGCTTCTTCTCTCTCACACCATCAAACAAGCTCCTAGATTATCTTGTTTTTGTGTGCGATTTACTTTGTTTTCAAGGGCAGAATGTTCAAAGCTTCTTTCTTCTTGCTGCAAACAGTAATCTCTTCTCAGGGAGGTTAATTTAGGGATCAAGAAGTTGAAGAAAATGCCTTTAATTGAGACAGTATGAAAGAGTGAGAGAAGATGTGTTTAGTGTCAATATTTACATTGGATCCTTGCTGCCTGCCGCATGCTGAAGGGGATTTTATCCAGGCGGTGGTAAGTACATATGGAAGTCATATTATCTTTATTTGTACAGGCCTGTCGTTTTTCTATACATTTACATGCCTATGCAGATCTGCTCAATTTCTAGAAATATAAAGAAAATCATAAGTGATATCTATTGTAAGAAATAACATGGTTTCCATATAGAGGTGATGCACTTCATTTAATTGACATGTTGTGTGTTTGATGCATTTAACACAGACTGGCAAATATGCCTATCCTTTTTTTGTTATCATTTTAATTTTGTAAGTTTATATATAAAGGCTAGAGCAGCTGTATGTGAACATTTGTGCCTATTTTATTTTTTTTTGGCCTTCCTATTTCTAAAAGCACATTTGATGGCCGTCTTCATCAGTTTTTCAGTTCAGCCCTTCCCAGTTAATCCTGTGACACTGGTTTTCAAACCTTTTTTAGCTGTTTCTGTCATATATATTAACAATATACACCATGTTTATAAAGAGCTGTACAAGGAATTTAGGAACAAAAGTTTATATGGTTAATATGGCACTATGATCAAAGTGAACATAAATGAAATACATCTTGTCTCTCATCCTCTACTTTGTTTGAAATTAATATAGACCAGGTTGGCACTTTTTCACCACATAAGTAAGTCATCCAGTCTTGTATAAATGGCTGTCCAAGGATATAACTATATCCATAGGAGAACATGCACTGCCATGGAGCCCAAAACAAGGGGACTCAGAATGGTTGTGGTACGTACACAGCAATTTTAGACAATAGCATTTGGTGTGTGTGTAATATATATATATATATATATATATATATATATATATATATATATATACAGAGAGAGAGAGAGAGAGATAATTGAATTAACAATAATTGTTCTGTGTCACTAGAGAACTGCCTTTGAGATGGCGACTAGAGAGAGTTTTTCTGTGGGGCCCCATCATACATAGAAATTTTAAGTTGTAAATGTGGGAGAGAAACAGCGAATTAGTCTTAATATCACCATGTACTGGTAGGGCATCAACCCAATAGTAGAATAGTACCTGAAAGAAAAATGAGCAATAATAGACCAGTCGGTATTGTAATTTTATACCACTCTTAAAAAAAAACATAGTTTATCATACAATATCTTAAAATTATCCTGATGGAAGTTAGAGCAATTAAAGTATTTTGTGGCTACTGTCACACATCACATTATCTGTCAATGTGTTTAGCGGACTGCATCGCTTCTTCAGGACTTTATATTCACATATGACAGACGCCCTATGTATACAAAAGTGTACATAGGTATAGACATAGAATATGCAATCATACACATAAACAGTAGAGATATCAGTATTTACATGTCAATATATAATTAGGCCCAAAATATGGCCAAAAAAGCCTATCCAAAAGGGCAGGTGGAGGAGGAAAGAAAAAAAAAATACTTACAAAAACAATTACCCCCAAGTAGAGATTTATGCATGCTCCTTGGCTATGGCGAGGCATGTAGGGGACAATCAACGTGGAAAAATAGAGGGACCCATCATCATGGCCCGCACCAGTCCAGCACAAGCTAAACAGAATTGTACATAAATCATAACATGTGTAATCCATATAACCATATTCATTAAACCTCCATATTTAGCATTAAAAGGTCACCTCTTGGAGACCATGTACGTAGACCAAAGATCTACTGTGTTACCTGTAGATCACATGAATTTAAAAAACAAACTATTGGATCATATTGGGGTCCTTTATTAAATATAAACAACGCCTACAAAGTACTAACTATAACCGGGTCATTTAAGAACCATCTGCTATGTCCAAATGGCCTACTTTAGGTGTAAAAAGTATCATCCTTTAACTGCACAAGTATGTAATCCAGAACAGGGCCAGAATAATCTAGAATCTGTATATATATATGACAAAAAGGGAAAAAAAGGGGGAGACACGTTAAACTACAAAAAAATCTACAAATTTAGGTAAAATCGGAGGTAGTTTCAACATGTGGAAAAGAGGGCCTAACTGCCTAGACTAATTTGTGTAAAGGTACCAAAGATCTACTTTATCACCATACATCAGCGCTTGTCCATGTCTATAAGTCACCGCACGTATGAGCAACAAAGATGCTAGCTCATCAAATATTCCCCAGGCCTCCTGAGGACACTTCCCAGCAACACCCGTGTAGAGACCTGCGCACAATGGGAGAAATGGGGGCATGCTGTAGGAGTCAAGGAGGTCCCCTCCCTACTGGCGTGGACCAATAGAGCTGCTCCCACCGACTGATGCACCTGGCACTCTCCATAAATGGAGAATGCCAGGACCTGCCAGACTGGGCTGTCCGCCACTAGCCATGGTGTTCACCACCTCCAGGGCAAAATTGCTGCTACACCGAAAGTGACATCAAACGTACGCGCCTCCCAGAAACCAAGATGGCCGCCGCCCAGGAACTCCAGGAACTGACGTCATGCAGGCTCCAACCAGCCAGTGGTCCAGGCCGGAAACGCAAGCTTGGGAACAAGCATACACATAATACATAGCGATGGGCTTGGATGCAGTAAAGCCTGGAACTGACATACAAATATTAGTGCATAAATTCCTTTATAAGTATGCCCCCAAATCTTAGGGATGTATTTATAAAATGTTTGCAGAGCTATTTGTCCTGTGACTCTCCTTATACATTTGTTCTGTGCAAATGGGGGCAAAATACTGCATTATTGACACTAGAGAAAATAGCCCAATAACCATAATCATTTTGCCCCAGTTGCACAGAACAAATGTACATGTAGTTTTGCAGGACAAATAGCTCTGCGAATCTTGGTGTTGGTGCTAGAGTGACAAGTAAAAAAAATGGAGAAGTAGCATAGAAGCAATATGTGGCTTGCTGCATAAGTGACTTTTAAAGCTACAACACAATTTATCTTTTTCTGTGAATGCTATAGAAATACCTTTTTATATGTTTCAGTAGCTTATCTGAACGTAAAGGGAAATACCATGGCTGCCATTGCAGGCACATTGAGAGCATGTAATCTGAATACTTGTCCTGCTGCTAGATGGTTGGCAAAAATGCCACACAGCTAGCTTTTCAGAAAGTGTTCAGCAATGACAGCCTCCATATTTCTCTCATGAAAGGAATCTGTTTGGCTATCAGTGAGGTGGAGGTATTTTGCTATATCTTTCAGATATTTTATTAGGTGTTATCCAGATAAAAACACTGCACAGCCTCTCCTAAACCGAATATGAATGAAACTGAAAATGCTAATTTAATGTAAGCCATCTTATATTTCAATTTGGGACCTTTTAATTGGCATGCCACCTTTTCCCACCATGGGGCCTGGAATCATCCTTTCCTTCAAAGGTACAATTATTAAACCCACATGAGCCACTTTAAAAGTTAAACAGAAGAAACAGACAGCGCAAAACCTAATTACTAAAACTCAGCAGCTGGACAGTGTAGGTCAATATACAAAACCTAAAAAGACATACACAAAATATAGCAGTGCAGCGCTCAATACAGGTCAGATGTATACACATAAAATGTACATATTAAACGTACATAAATAAAACGCATGAGGCAAAGTCCCAAAAAGTATATCTTAGTCCGAGGAGATCAAAAGCTGCCCACTGCTTCAGCGAATCTGAGGAAGTCCACACGGACGATACGCGTGCGAGGGGCTCTGTGATGTCAGTACAGCCACCCATCTGGTTCATTTTATGCTGTATACCCCTGCACTGGGAAACAGTGCTTGCTTTGTGAGTAATATTTTTCTTATTTAACAAATTTTATACCTTTTCGTATGGAGAGCACTATGTCCTGTTATTTTTGTTTTTAACATGATATATATCAACCGATGAAACTGAATTTGGGATACTACCTGTGGACCCCTATCTCCATAACCTACCCTGTGGAAGGGAATGCATGAGTGACCTTGCTGTTAACGCAGAAGGTCCACTCAATAAGGTCAGCAGCCTAGACCCTTGGTGGAGGTTCACATTGGTGGTGATACAACGAATACAATCTTATCCTATCACTGCACCCTTTCCTTGCCAACTGAGGGATCCCCCTTCTGCAAGTGGGCAGCTTTTGATCTCCTCGGACTAAGATATACTTTTTGCCACTTTAAAAGTTAGTAGTTAGTTAGTGGTCATCACAGCCTAATTCAGGTGTCCCTTTAGTAATGTACTATATGCAAATACCGTACATTTATAAATATATTCATCATTCATAAAGATATATAGAAAAAAGGAAGGTACCAGTATTTGTGGAAACCAGGAAGATTCTTTAATGTACTTTCTAAACTGCAAAGCTAGAATCCTATTGTTAGAGACAATACATTTTCAGATACTTGTCATGTATATCAGTGTGGCTATTGCTTTGCTTGTTTTAAACTTATGTGTCATGTTGGATGCATTGGATATGATGGTGGAGAGGCTTGAAGAACTGTCAGTGCAAAGCGATTTTAATTTGCTTGGCAGCTAAATCACAGGGTGAGCAGGGAGACAGTAAATCAGCTAAGCTCAGCAGCCAATTCCAAAATTTAATGAACACATGCATCATTTTGGATCATGTAGGTACAACAGTGATCATATGTCTTGGCGCTCTGATCTCTGACAACCACAGGAATGCTAAAGTGGCTTACAGTACTATGCCTCTGAACTTGTGTCTAGTAAAAGCTAAATAAATCTGGCCTACATCGTCCCTTCTTTATATTTTAGACTAGATTATGGTTATATAGTATATATTTAGTCCCACTGTGCATGTGTACCTTCAGTATATACTGTATAGTAAATATGTGAAAACATTAACAAGAAAATATAAGAACCGTATTCTTGTGAGTTCACAGTATTGATATATAGCAAATGTTACACCTTGTTTTTGCTTCCTGGTAACAATGGCAAGGCACTGACCTGCAGGACTGTGATCTGTGGATGGTGAATATGTGTTGCCTAGGTTTCCCATGTACACATGATTAGCGGCTCCAACTTTGGAAACATTGTTTCCTAAAAATCTGAAAACTCGGTTCTGTTTTGGATCCTGGAGCCCCGAGGCATTGTGGAGCTTTGGGTGGAATGAAAGCCTCTATCCCTAGGACCACAATTTATTTATTAGACTTCATCAATTAGTCTCAGCTGTTCACAGGTCTTTTTACATTTCAGTTGACTTATGCTAGGGGCTCTCTTGCTTTCTCTGCTTAAAAAGATTCTGCTGCTGAGTGAAAAGGCTGACTCCTGATTGAATGGCAAAAAGGTACAAGTGCTGCCTGTATGTTTTTGGGAAACCATTAGCGAGTAAGGATGCGCTCCGGCGTTTTTGCACAGCCCACGTGCAGAGCCTGCCAGGAAGTCGGCACTGTGCTGCACTAATTACAGGCAGCGAGACATTTGCTGATCTCTGCAGCCACGCATCGGGACAATGTCACACTGCCTGTGATTAGCACAGCGCTGTGCCGACTTCCTGGCGGGGTCTGCACGTGGGCTGTGCGAACACGCTGTAGCTCATCCTTATTAGGGAGCACCCTGTTAGTCAGGAACTAACACAAGTTTAGTCAATGGCTTGGATGAGCAGATGCTTGGTCTGTTTTATGCTACAAACTCATGCGTTGAATTTTTGCTTCCTTTCCAATTAAAGATGCATGAATTGTTCCTGGATGTCTCTGTCTCATGCATGGCTAACTGATGCCACTACCTGTTAGTCTGTACTCCCACACTAAACATTAAGCAAATTATATCCCATTTTCACAGATCTGCCAGGAGGAACCTTGGTTACATTAATCACATTGCTAATTACATCACACATTTTTAATGGTCCTTTACTTCCACAGTATGACTACAACTGTTGAGTGCCACCATGGTCACATGTCTTTATATGTACTCTCCCCCCCATCCCCAAAAAAGCAATGACACATATTCATGTGTCCTTAGGCTATGTTTGTTGTGCAACCCCAACAGATCTTTGTGGCCATACAACTCCATATCACTTGTGTAAGAATAAAATATATATTCTGCATGTAGTAAAATGTTAATTTTCTAATATAAAAGCATGACATTTTTTATTTTAATTAGGCCACACTCTGCAGCATCTGCATACAGTATATCACAAAAGTGAGTACACCCCTCACATTTTTGTAAATATTTTATTATATCTTTTCATGTGACGAAATGACACTTTGCTACAATGTAAAGTAGTGAGTGTACAGCTTGTATAACAGTGTAAATTTGCTGTCCCCTCAAAATAACTCAAAATAACTCAACACACAGCCATTATTGTCTAAACCGCTGACAACAAAAGTGAGTACCCCCAAGTGAAAATTTCCAAATTGGGCCCAAAGTGTCAATATTTTGTGTGGCCACCATTATTTTCCAGGACTGCCTTAACCCTCTTGGGCATGGAGTTAACCAGAGCCCCACAGGTTGCCACTGGAGTCCTCTTCCACTCCTCCATGATGACATCACGGACCTGGTGGATGTTACCAGACCTTGCGCTCCTCCACCTTCCATTTGAGGATGCCTTAGGTCTAGAGGCATGCTTGGCCAGTCCATCATCTTTACCCTCAACTTCTTTAGCAAGGCAGTGGTCATCTTGGAGGTGTGTTTGGGGTTGTTATCATGTTGGAATAATGCCCTGCGGCCCAATCTCCGAAGGGAGGGGATCATGCTCTGCTTCAGTATGTCACAGTACATGTTGGCATTCATGATTCCCTCAATAAACTGTAGCTCCCCAGTGCCGGCAGCACTCATGCAGCCCCAGACCATGACACTACCACCACCATGCTTGACTGTAGGCAAGACACATTTTTCTTTGTACTCCTTACCTGGTTGCCCCCACACACGCTTGACACCATCTGAATCAAATAAGTTTATCTTGGTCTCATCAGACCACAGGACATGGTTCCAGTAATCCATGTCCTTAATCTGCTTGTCTTCAGCAAACTGTTTGCATGTTTTCTTGTGCATCATCTTTAGAAGAGGCTTCCTTCTGGGACGACAGCCATGCAGACTAATTTGATGCGGCGTATGGTCTGAGCACTGACAGGCTGACCCTTCAACCTCTGCAGCAATGCTGGAAGCACTCATACGTCTATTTCCCAAAGACAACCTCTGGATATGATGCTGAGCACGTGCACTCAGCTTCTTTGGTCGATCATGGCAAGGCCTGTTCTGAGTGGAACTTGTCCTGTTAAACTGCTGTATGAACTTGGCTACCGTGCTGCAGCTCAGTTTCAAGGCCTTGGCAATCTTCTTGTAGCCTATGCCATCTTTATGTAAAGCAACAATTCTTTTTTTCAGATCCTCAGAGAGGTCTTTGCCATGAGGTGCCATGTTGAACTTCCAGTGACCAGTATGAGAGAGTGAGAGTGATAACACCAAATTTAACACACCTCCTCCCCATTCACACCTTGTAACACTAACGAGTCACATGACACCGGGGAGGGAAAATGACTAATTGGGCCCAATTTGGACATTTTCACTTAGGGGTGTACTCACTTTTGTGAGATACTGTATGCAGATGCTGCAGAGTGTGGCCTAATTTTAAAAAAAATGTCATAATTTTATAATAGAAAATTAACATTTTACTACATGCAGAATATATATTTTATTCTTACACAAGTGATATGGAGTTGTATGGCCACAAAGATCTGTTGGGGTTGCACAACAAACATAGCCTAAGGACACATGAATTGTCTTCTCTTTGCTGTTGACCAAGTCCATACTTGTTGCTTGCTTCATTTTCACTAGAGTAAACTGGGTGGTGGTTATGGGCAACACATTCAATTTTGCAAAACATACCTATGCTTTACCCATGCCACAAAAAGCAACTGGTTTGCTTTTTTTTTGCCTTCCCCTGCAGAACATGCTCACCTTTCCTTTGCTTCATTCGATCACCTGGGGGGAAGAAAAGAAGACATAAGTAAACTCCAATGGGGGCATCAACAGAGATTAGTGCAGAGAGTCACACTTAAGAAGCATGTTATTCACCAAATAAAACTTTAAATAAGCATGCATATAGAAATTGGCTATTTTTTCTCAATAATTCCTAAATTTGTTGCATGATGGTAGTGCGCTGTCTGTCTATACACATCCACCTCTCCTCCCATTCCCTCCTGCAGTGCTTTTCCTCGCTGTCTGCCCCTCCTCACTACAGTATTTATACCCCTATGGTAATGGTGTAGATTTTAGGACATTTTTTACTTAACATTGGCAGTCATAAACAGTCATATATCACTTTTACCGTGACTTGGCACAGCTGGTTCAACAACAGCAACACCTAGAACTTGTATCTTGGCATTGTTAATGTTGCACATGGAAAGTGTGCTGATATTTACACTAGGAAATGACATATTTCTCTTTGCTAATCCCCCCTCAGTCGCTGTGATCAGAGCTTACATATGTCTGGGGCTCTCCGCCCATAAGATATGTTTTCTATGAGAGGAAGGGGAGCTAGTCACTTGGAACTTCACTGGGTAAAGTGGAGAATAATGTTTATTGTTGCTATTCACAGACTAGTGAATAGGAGATGTGTTTTATAAATTAACTTTTGCACGTTTATAGTGTGGAGAGTAAATACATTGAAGGATTGTGGGCTACCAGGGAGAGGTTTATTTCTGTGCACAATAGTCACAGTTGCTAGCTTGAATGAGTGGGCACAGATGAAAAGCCCATGTCTAATTTTATCTAACCACCTGTGCTGAAACAGTGGCAGGCTTGTACCTTGACCTAAGCATTATGACGCTTAGTTTGTATTGTTCAAGAACAGCTGGCTGACAACTAAGAAATTTCATGGGTTTCCAACAGGTTTTCCAAGCCATGATGGAGCAAAACCTCCCTGGTTGAGCCAGTGATGGAGCTGCGTCATAGTAGCAGATCAGTGTTCTTGATGCTTTTTAGCAATCCTGATGCTGAGGAGCTATCAACAAGGTCACAAGTGTTCCATGGGTCTTGCACTGCATTTATTTGTCGGCTTTTGATTAAAAATCAAAGTCAAAAGACCCAGCACTGTCATACGTAAGCTGTTGATGTTTTACCTGAATTGTTCCAGTTTTGGTGTAGAACTGGTATAGGCTGAGTTACCACCTAAGCAGTTCTAAGTTGTATAACACTATCCAACAAATTTTATTGTGCCAACATATATTGTATGTTTTCTGAGCACATAAATTGAATGCAATTCAGTAGCATGCAATGTATTGCTTTTTAACACAGTATACCTTGTGACCAACACACAGAGAATAATTTTTATTTTCTGTATATGCAAGATCTTGCAAACAGCATGCAGAACATGTGTTATTGAAGAAAAATGTAAACCATAAGGCACATTAACACGCAAAACTGAAATAGTTTTACAAAAGACAGTATGCATTCAGATATATATATATATATATATATATATATATGTGTGTGCATTTATTTATATACGTGTGTGTATTTTTTTATATATATATACTATATATACACATAATACACACATACACAGACAAATGCACTTTTTTCTACATACTCATCTTATATGCTGCACAGCTAAGGAGTCTGACACTATTCTTAAAATATGTATATTTTGTGGGTTAATGAGGGTAGAAAGAAAGACATGTATACAGAATATAAACAGTATGTCTGTTATTGTATAGGCCAATCCCACAGGGGCCGACCATGTCCCAGAACAGCTGTGGCCAGTAATTACATCCTATTTATTTGTGAAAATTCACTTGATTGCCTGTGAAATATTTATGGGGCTAAGATTAGAAATCTGTGCTGTAAGATTTATTATACAGAATCCATGCAGTATTTGCATATTGATGTCAAGATAATTCACATCAAGATAGAGTCTTTTCTTAGTTTTTATTTTAGTACTGGCAACTTTTTCTACATTTTAATTATGTATGAATAAAGTTAAAAAAAAGTTTTTTGTTTTTTTAACCAAAATAGGGCAAATAAAAGATAGATAACGTTTTTTGTTTTATTGATTCAAAGATATTTGTATTACAAGCCATAAGACTTAATTAAACTTCTGCCTGTTTCCCCATACAGCCTTTTTGGTGCTTCTAAATGTACCTTTATGTGCTTGCACTGTGCCATTATTCGCTTGCTGATGGCAGCTTGCAAGTGGTTTACTAGGGTTATGGCTAAAGCTATCAGCTATAACCCCCGATATTTTTTCTTTTCAGCTGGTGATTGGCTTTCTCGTGAAAGCGGTCCGAGTGGCTGGATCACTTTCAGTAGCAGCAGGAGGGCTCGTTCCCCCCTCCCGCCACTTGCTGGTGTTTCTTGGGCTCACCGTTTTTACCGGTACGCCCGAGAAATGATCCGAGGATTCACACAGCTGGCCATAGAGGTTACCAGAGACCAGATCGGAGCACCAGTCTTTTGCTTTTAAAGGTAGAGGAGAGGTTTGAGGTCTTATTGACCCCAGATCTCACCATAAAGGGGACCTGTCATCCCTTATTTCTATTACAAGAGATGTTTACATTCCTTGTAATTGGAATAAAAGTGCAAAAAAAATTAAGGGACAGTGTAAAAATAAAAAATAAAATAAGAAAATATTTTTTTTTTAAAGCGCCCCCCCCCATCCCTCCATGCTCGTGCACAGAAGTGGACGCATATGTAATTTGGGCATGCATATGTAAACAGTGTTTGCACCACACATGTGAAGTATCGCCGCAAACGGTAGAGTAAGAGGAATAATTCTAGTGTTAGACATCCTCTGTAACTCTAAACAGGTAGTTTTTTAAACCGTCGCCTATGGAGATTTTTACGTAGCGTAGTTTGTCACCTTTAGACGAGACGTGACCTGTTAGGTAACTATTTACTCGAAATAACATCATTTTTTATACTGTACCAAAAAATTTGGTTAGATATTGTGTTTTTGCATTAAAACTTATTAAAGTGTATTTTTCCAAAATAATTGAGTTTGAAAAACCGCTGCGCAAATACCATGTGACACAAAAGTTTCAACCATCCCCATTTTATTCTCTCTAGTCTCTGCTAAAATATATATATATTATAATGTTTGAGGGTTCTAAGTAATTCTAAGTAATTTTCTAGCAAAAAATACTGATTTTAAACTTATAAACAAATAGTGCCAGAAAAGGCCCAGTCGGCAAGTGGTTATAATGAATGGCACCATTCACATTCATGCATTTTCTTTAGACATTTTACACACAATTTCATATGCAATTTAAATCAGAGCTCCAGTTTTAAATATTAATTACAAAACACATTTCCTCAACGTTTAAATAAAAATGCAGTTTTCATTACAATACTCGCCTTCTTCAGTCATTTCTACATAACCAATCGATGCAGGCAACCAATTGTTATCTGTACAGAATTACAGGCTTCATACAAGGGCTGATTGGGCTCAACGAGAGAAAATCCATCAATCATTAACAGAATTGATGGAGAAATCTCCAATGCTGGCTATTATATTCAGGCAGCAATGGAACCCATGGACAATCAGATGCAGCCTGCTTGGCTGAAAATTTTCCAGTAGGCCCATTAAATTTTTAAATCAACTTTTGTTAAGCCAAGTGGTGTTTGCAGATCATATTGTGGCTGAATCAACCGAAAATCAAGCTGTCTAAGGCTCAGTTCACACTATGGCGACCTGAAAATCACACAACTTACAGTGCTACTTTGCCAGACAACTCCGGCGTGACTTCAGTGCTACTTTGAAGCAACTTCAGGGAATGCCTGTGTAATCTTTCTGTAATGTCGGATCCAAATCGCATCAATTAACATGAGGATCTGACTTGGAGGCAACTTCCATTTTAAGTCTATGGGCACAATTACAGCAACCTTTTCTAAAGTCGGAGCGACTTCAGTAGTGCTAATTAAGACAGTGCTCATTGACTAAAATGGGATTTCACATGTCAAGCGACTTGGGGTCTCACAAGTTGGATCCCAAGTTGCAGCAGTGTGAAGCTAGCCTAAGAGAGCCTTTGAAACAGAAAGGCAAATGTGATTACATGTGTGCTATCCGATCCCTCCTTTCCATCACCAGATTTACGTTTTAATTAAAGTTGTTTAACAGTAGGTGGTACATTCATGATCAATTGTTTTATTTTTCAAAGTTGGAAACTGGACCAAATAACAATACATGGACATGTTTTTTTCCAAAAGCTTTATAATTTACTCACGCCACCCAGTAGAATGCTGGCCACTAAACAGTGCTTCATTTGATAGAAAATCTGGACACTTGTCATCCCATAGTAAGGGCTCTAATTGAAGCAGCTGGTCAAAGCTGTAAGTGGTAGACAGACTGTAAAATGGGGGAGGGTCAAATACACAAAACAATGACTAGGAGGAATCCTATGAATGGCTGCCAAGGGTATTGTCTTCTTGGATAGCCTTCAAAAATCACATGTCAAAAATGAAGGGAATCTTGTCAATGTTATGCCAAGAAAAAAAAATTGCTATCACTGATATAAGAAATAATAATTAAAAAATTATATTGTTTTACTAATAGTTGCTGTTATAAAATTATTATATTACTATATCATTTTATTATAATTTTTATTTATTCTAAGTGACACTCCATATTTTGCAGAGATCTAGAAAAAAACCAATATGCGTACGCATTGATTCTTCTGCGCAGATATTTGGAGTTGGGACCCATTTACATTTCTGATGTAAATTTCTGCTGTAGTTTCTAGAAAGTCCGCTCCTGACAATATGACATCCGTGTGGGTGCAGGTGCATGGCCCCAGACGCAGACCGTAGGAATTCTAGGACCCGCACCCACACTCACACGGATGTCATATTGGGAGCAGTGGTTGTGTCTGTGCAGCTCCTGTGTCCTAATTGACATCCAAGGGACTGCTTGCATTGGGGTGCACTAAAAACCTGTGCAGGTAAACATGGCCCTCTCATGGGGTTACCCATTGATACACCCTGTGTGAACAAGGCCTACATGTACATGCGTTTAGATTTATACATCTGCCCCTGGATGCATGGATTTCTATTTTTTTGAAGCACAGCTAAACGAAATGCACCTGAACGCAAGTAAATGCAGTGTACATTCTTTAGCATAATTAGACGTCTTATAAATGCATTTAATTTCATGCCATTGTGAATGAGGCCTTTTTAATACATGATCTATTCTCTTTTATGTAGCAAGGAAAGATTTTTTTCTTTTAACGTGTCTATGTTAAATTAGCTGCAAACACCTCTGGTGAAATTATTGGTGTTTACAGCCCTCCACCATGTCCTCTTATCTGCTGATAAGTCTTCAGTGTTGTGTAGTATAAGCCCCAGTGGATGGGAAATGCACCAGGTTGTGTACACACATATATTGTACATGCGTTAGTGTGAGCAGCTTCACAACAACAATCCTTACTGGAAACACTGCAGTCCTGGGGATTCTTGATTCCAAACCCAGCAGGAGAAACGCTTTAAGATTAAATCACAATAAATGAGGATGAGCTGCTGGAATCAGTATTTATTTATTCTGTTTTTTCATTTTTTCCTTCACTGCTGGATAAACCTTTTGGGCAAATGTAGCTCGCACTACATTAAAGTGAGATGCCTACCTCAGCTGGGTCATAAACAATGGAGGTTTTCCTGGGAGACCTGCAATTTACCCCAGGCTCTGAGCGAAGATAGAAGATCCTCATTTTTTACACAGCTGGGAGTGTCTCTTCCACCTCATACAGATGGTGCAGTCTCCAGATATCAATTAGAGGGGGTTGTCTCACACATGCTGTCATACCCCAATGCACATGGTAATCTGAAAGAGCACCTGAGGCCCAGTATCCTATCTCGGGGTATGCCCCCTATGTTCCTGTAATATGATTATCTATTCTGATACAACACCAAGGTCTAAACCAAATAAGTGGATCTTCAGCCAAAACCCTTTTGTTTGTACTTGGATAAAGTAAAGACAAATTAGAACTACTGTTCTTTTTATTTTTTGTCCCTGTGAACACTTTGACTAGGACAGGAAGTGCGGGAAAGTCTCTTTAATGAAGACACAGACACATTGGGGGTTATTTGTGAAAGGCAAAACCACTTTGCACTGCAAGTGCACTTGAAAGTGCATTGAGAGTGTAGATCTGAAATGAGGGGAAGCTCTGCTGATTTTATCATCCAATCATGTGCAAGCAAAAATGCTGTTTTTTATTTTCCTTGCATGTCCCCCTCGGAGCTACAGCGACTTTACTTACAAGTGCACTTTCAAGTGCAAAGAGGATTTTCCTTTAGTAAATAACCCCATTGTTTAAAGCAGTGTTAACCCCTAGTGCTTTTGAGTTTAACACACTACACACAATAAAATAAACATCTGCCAGTTAATAAGTGGATAATGCAATCTGGAGTCAGTCTGTTAGCTTGGAGGATAAGGGGGGTGTAGGAGCGTGGAGGGAGGCACACTGAGTGCCTTGTCATTCTAGGTTGTAGGGTTGTGTGTGTCTATTGATGCACACAGTGTAGCTGCCACTTGAAGAGCTGATTTTCATGGCTTCATAACAGTGCTTACTAAAACAAGAAGTGAGGGTAAGGCCTAGAGTGCAGCAACAACATGGGTTCCAGTTTTTCCAAAGGGCAAACAAAGTAATAAAGTGAAATTAGAATAGAATAAACATTGGTTAAAGACAGGGTTTTACTGCTGTTTTGACACACTTTGAGGAGGTTCCCTTGTTTTCTATCCCAAAGATTATAATCAGTGGAACAGGAAGTGAGGGGGATCTCCGTAACCAGAACCTACTGTAAATGGCAAGAATAACCCAACAGAAATATTAAACCTTCATTCTGTCCAAAACTCTTTTTTTTTTTTTCTTTAAAATTATTATTTTTTGTTTCAAATGATTCAATGTTCACAGTTAGTGTCACTAACGGCAAAACTTTTTTTTTTCAGTTTGGATAGAGTTATAACCCCTGTCGTTGTTTTTTTTTTTGCCATCTATGTCCCATTGGGGAGATTTCCCTTCACTTCCAGTCCCATACAGGAAACCCCAAGATATCACAAGGGTCACTAGAATTATTGTCCCCATTGGAAGATTTCCCTCCTATTACTGTTCTGATGTCAACCCAAAATTTGGGATTTTCTTTTACTTTTGCTTTCAATGATAATGGTAAACAGTAGACATGTGCATTCATTATCGTCTGAATGCATTTTCATCCGAATTTCGGGGATTTTTGTGTTTGTTTTAACATATTGATAACGAACGCGCAGAATCCGAAATCTGAAAGATCCAAAATAAAAAAATGCTTTATTTTCGTATCCATTTTATTTTCATATCGTTGCGACAACAGTTCGATATCGAAAGATAGAAGATTCAACATGACGGTGACAATAACAATCTGTGTCTATCGAACCTGCGGTCGAATGTGCCTAACCTAACTCTATTAGTCGAAGATTATTCAACATTATAAAGACAATAGTAAAAGAGCTGTTAGTGGTTGCTGCTGGAATGGGTGGGGAAGTAAAATGATGATGATGATGAATGTTATAGGCCGATTGTAACCAACGAGGAGGAGCAGTAAAATAGCTAGAACTTAAGTACACACATACCGCCAACTTACTTTCATTTACGATTGCTAGCAGAGAGAGACACACTGAATCATTCCAGACAGTCAATCATAGCTGATCCGTTTGTTTGTTAACAGAGAACCTGAATTATTAAGCAATAAGCACAGCAGCAGAACAGATAGTGAAGCAAGCTATAGTTCAACTTAGCTTTTTCATTCGATCTGCTATTATTCTGCTATTGTGTTAGTGTTGAACTTGATACTGATACTAGTGTTTCTAGTGTTGTGATAGCCTCAGAGGCTATCTGTGTTTTGGGGGGGATTTATTATTTATTATAGATTCTATATACCCTAATTTGATACCTGCGTGCAGGTAGTTTTGCCAACTCTGGGATATTTGCCATTGGGAGCGTAGAACTAACAGGAAGGAAGTTATATGCTTGAATTTTGATACAAAGCAATTCCATTGGCTGTTGGGGTAGACCATTCGACATGAACAGAAACAAATAAGTATCATCATCATTCGATAAGATCAAAAATATGTATAATGCCGTTCAACATGAAGATTCAATGAAGCAGCTAAAAATACGATCGCGCAGACATTTACAGTCAAATGCTCCACCCATAGGCTATAGAAGAATTCTAATGTTTTACTAGTAATAATAATTAACTTGTGGGCGGAGCATTCGACTGGAAATGTACGCTCACTGCGTCATACAATTTAGCTGCTTCGTCAAATCTTCTACATACGATCGGACTTTTTGACAACAAACATGCAAATTAGCTGTTTTAAGGCAACATCCGACCGTGTGTACACTCCATCGGACAAACTTTTTCGGTTTTCATTGGACAAATGTTGGCTGTGCGAACAGACAAACTTGGCGGCAACAAAAGTCCTACGTTGGCAAGTCCGATCGTGTGTACACAAAACCACCGGACTTTAGTACAAAGTACAAACACGCATGCTCAGAACCAATGCAAAAGATCAGACAACAATACAGAAGTCGACCAAAGGGTGGCGTCAGAGAATTGAACGTCCTCTTTTGAAGTGACATTGAAACGTCACTATGTTCATGTTTGTTGCCTAAAAAGTCCTGCCGTGTGTATGCATACCAAGTTTACAGCCAACGCTCTTTGGACAGAAATCCACAGAAAAGTTTGTTTAAAGTACGATCGTGTGTACGAGGCTTAAGGCTACTTTCACACTGAGGCGTTTTACAGGCGCTATAATGCTAAAAATAGCGCCTGTAAAGCACCTCTCCTCTCACTACAGTGTGAAAGTCAGAGGGCTTTCACACTGGAGCGGTGCGCTGGCAAGATGCTAAAAAAAGTCCTGCAAGCAGCATCTTTGAGGCGCTTTAGGAGCAGTGTATACACCACTCCTAAAGCGCCCCTGCCCATTGAAATCAATGGGCAGCGCCACCGAAGCATCGGCAGGCGCTTTTAACCTTTTTTCAGCCACTAGCGGGGGTTAAAAGTGCCTCGCTAGCGGGCGAAAAGCGCTGCTAAAACGACGGTAAAGCGCCGCTAAAAATAACAGCACTTTACTGCCGACGCCTTCGTGTAAAAGTGCCCTAATAAGGAAAGCTTCATGTTTAGACCCTGTCTCTGAGCAAAGAGCCAAGGGCATTGACAGAACCCCAGTCTGTTTTTAACACAGTCTTTTGCATAAGTATTTTGTTATGAATAGCATGTAACACTCCGCTGGCGACATTTATGCAGCCAGTTTGTAAATGAAAAGTATTTCTCGGGTTCTTCTACCCACACAGTATTTTTAAACCGCCTTCTCAGAGACAAGTAGCAGAGCATTTCATTACTACAAAGAGCAGCTTGTAAATTAACTTTAAGTAGTTCAATAGTTAGAGAACAGGGACCTAGGTCCTATTAATAAAGATAAGCAACATAACTGCTCTTCGTTTTCCTTTACTAGGCCTGTTTTTGCCATTAAAGCTGACTTGTCAAGGCTTGGTGTTTTAAATGTAACCCTTCCGCTTAAAGAGAACCTGTCACACTGGACTTAGACTCGGTTTACACCTATGCAGTTTGCTTTTGGTCATTTCTTCAGTGCTTTTTGCTGTGCTTTTACCGTGATTTTGGTGTGATTTGTGTTTTGCATTTTGTTATGCTTTTTTTTTTTTTTTTTTTTTAGCCTAGTTGTTTTTGGCAGATTAAGGCCCCATTCACACTAGCGCGTTTTTTGATGCATTTTGCATTTTGCAGAAATGCACGGGAATTTTTTAACATGGGTTCCTATGGAACATGTTCACATCAATGCTTTTTTGTATCTCAGCGTTTTTGGAAAGGGTCGGGGACTTTTTTGCATGCAAAAAGCAGCGTTTTGCATGTAATGGTTTTCAATGGACAAGCATCAAAAACGCAAGTGCTGCGTTTTTGCAGCGTTTTTGATGCGTTTTTGATGCGTTTTTGGTGCGTTTTTGCCGTTTTTTTTTTTTTTTTGTAATTTTTTTGTAAGACTGTAAAAAAAAATGAAAAAAAAAAAAAAAAAAAAAACGCAAAACGAAAAACGCGGCAAAAACGCGGCAAAAACGCGGCTCAAAAACGTGGCAAGCATGAAAAAAAAACCTCCAAAAACGCTCAAAAGCAACATGCATAGGTGTGAATCGAGCCTTAAAAACGCAAATTGCAGTAAAATTGCGGCAAAAACACACTACAAGCTTTTCTGCAGCTTCTCCTTTGAAGTCTATTGAACCAAAAAAGCAAAAAGAAGCACGGTTTTGCATTAAAGTCCCTGACCCTTTCCAAAGACGCAGCGGCTGAAAAAAGCATAGATGTAAATCTGTCCCATGGGAAACCATGTTAAATGAACTGTAGTGCGTTTCTGCAAAAAGCACCAAAAAACTCATAAGTGTGAACCAGGCCTTATGCAAGCATATTTATAAGGCAGTGAATGGCACTCACCTAACATTCCTCCAGGTAAATCAATCACTGTGATTTAGATTACACACACACTATGCAGTTGCACGTGAAATGAATGGTGAATGTCAATTAACTGCTTTATAAATATACCCCATGTCTTTAAATGATCATATTCCTGTAGCCTTACCTATGAAGCACATTTCTCCTTATTGTTTAGCTTTTCTCTGCTTCTTTAAAAATAACTTTTGATTATTGACAGTAAGAGGTGACAGCAACTCTTTTTGTTTTTCAGTTGCTGCCCTTTTATCTGTTTGAACCCATAACACTTGCTGGCTTCCATACATTATTTGTTCTGCTTCTGTGGGCTCCAGACACCAATATGAGAAACAATGCTCTTTATGCACCTTTTTCCCTTTATTAGAAAAGCTTGCTTTCTGCTAATGTTTAGAGACCTGCAGTGTTTGGTGAGGATACTGCTGCATAATATATTCTAGTTATTTGGTATGCAAAGTTTGCACAAACAAAGAATGCTGTACACCACTAACTTACACTAACAAATGTAAGGATATTCCTTCCTCCCTCCCCAATCTACCTTTTTTTTTTTTTATATTTGACCTTCACTGGGCATCTATAGGCATATCCAGTAAAGAAGCTATAGGGAGGTGGGATTTAAGAGCTACAGAGAGCAGTTACAAGACTGTAGCTTAGGCTAAATCCACAATTTTCCTTGTTAGTGGTCTCTAAAGCTGTATTGTAGCTTTGCAAATAATGCAAAGGCAACATTGTCTTCAACAGTGTGTTTTTCTAGTATTTGCAAAAATAATTCTAATGCAAAAAGGAGAGTCATTGTCAATGAGTTTCTAGGAGGTCACGATATTGAAATACAGCCCTGGATCTCTCTAGAGAAATCTTCAACATCTGATGCTGGCTTGGGTGCTGTAGCACATTTCATATTGAAACTGCTTGTGTGCTTTGGCTGATTTAGCCTGGCTGTAGGCTGCTTTGTGTTCCCCCAGCAGGGTAGCTTAGACTGCAAGTCTTCTTGTAACCAGCAGATGTATATATTTGTACTGTAAGGAGTCATGTTTCCTACTGCCATCAAACTGTTATTGCATAAGAAAGTTTTCAATACAAACCAGAGAGCCTATATACATAAACATTGCAGCTATTCTATGGCAACCTTAAATTGCACGTGAATTCAAAAAGAGAAGTTTTACTATATTATAGGAAACCTTTAGAAATGTTAATTGTACCTAAGTAGTCCCCTGAAAAATTCTAGCCTTTGTCTTCAATTCCTCCTAAAAAAAAAATTTTTTAAATGCACTTCTTGGTATGTGAGTATACCTAAGCACTCTGTGTCTACAGCCTCATTGCTGTTTTTCTGTAGTATAGGGTCTAAGGCTGGGTTCGCACTATTGCGATTTGGATTCGTGCAATTCGCATAGCAGAAGATTGGGACCGGCTCTCTGTGGAGCTGGTTCACACATCTCCACAGTGGCTCCAGAGTGAATTGCACAGGAGTCCTGTGCATCTCTTGGTCCGTTTCAGGTCCGAATTCAGCCAAAAATTCGGGCTGAAATTGGACCTGAATCGGTGAATGGAGACGCACCGGACCCCCTGCTGTGAGCCACTACGTTCTCAAGTGTGAACCCAGCCTCAGGAACTGCAGCCTCTGACTGCTAGTTTCAGGAAATTTGAAGTAAGATTTGGTTATGTCACTACTTTGCTGCTCATTGTTCTTGCTGAAGACTCTGAGATGAACCCTGCCTCTACCAACAGGCAATAATAGGCACTTCCACACAGAGATACAATGCAGAATAAGGCATTGTAGGTCAATAATGGGGAATGTTCAGCTGACCACAGGCAATACTGGTGACTAGTCCTCTGTCTTCTGCTTGCCTTTTTGGGCACAGCTTCTAGTTCAGGTCCTCTTCAAAGCCTTTGCTAACCTGGTAGACTGGTCAGTAGTCTCTAAACTTCACACCTTCAGGACCCAGGTGAACATTCTTACTGCCCTATTTCTAAAGTGTGTTTTGAGCCTCAAAACCCAGAGCTTATTTATATGCAAATTACAACCAATCAAGCTTTGGTAATAATGCATGAAACATGGAGCATTAGGTTTTTAGGTGAACTCTGGGGGAAAAAATGGAAATGCAGGATCTTTCTCTACAGACGGAGGGATTGTTTACAAAAGTTAGCAGGTTTTCTATTAAAGGGGTTTTAAAGGGGCATACAACTTTTAAAGCAGTGAATCTGACATTCACCAAGTATTCCAGCATGTAAATCTTCCGGGTGCATGTGTTTTAAATGACAGTATTTGATTTACTACCAGTAAATGTTTGGTGAAAGTCAAAATGACTGGTTTATAATTGTTTTGATTCACTTGGTTTATAAATATGCCCTTATGGTCTTTACATGTGAATTGAATCGGCCTATTGTACATTACATAATTTATATATATATTCATGTTTTTAAAACTTTGTTTTTAGATATAATTTTTGTACATACAGTATAATGTAGGACAAGCACATTTGGTCATTTCATAATCAAGCAGTGCATTCTAATTACTATAACTAAGTACTATATACTTGAGTATAAGCCAAGTTTTTCAGCACATTTTTTAGGCTAAAAAACCCCCGCTCAGCTTATACTCGAGTGAGGGTGCCCATCTGCAGCTGTACCTTTGATAACTAAAATGTCATGCAGTCTGTTTGGCGGCCGTCCATTGTAACAAAGCCCCGCCTCCTCCTCGTCCGTGATAGACGGAACACTGATACAATGCTGGAAAACTGTATCAGTGTTCCATCTATCACGGATGAGGAGGAGGCGGGGCTTTGTTACAATGGACGGCCGCCGAACAGACTGCATGACACAGCGGGAGACACCCGCTGTTTTAGTTATGAAAGGTACAGCTGCAGATGGGCATGACACAGCGGGAGACACCTGCTGTTTTAGTTATCACAGGTGCAGCTGCAAATGGGCACAGTGATGCTGCAGATGGCCACAATGAGGCTGCAAATGGGCACAATGAGGCTGCAGATGGGCACAGTGAGGCTGCAGATGGGCACAATGAGGCTGCAGATGGGCATAGTGAGGCTGCAGATAGGCACTGATGATACAGGTGGGCACAGTGAGGCTGCAAATGGGCACAGTGAGGCTGCAGATGGGCACTGATGATACAGGTGGGCACAGTGAGGCTGCAGATGGGCATTGTTTACCCAGTAGCTTCTGCATTTCCCACCCTAGGCTTATACTCGAGTCAATAAGTTTTCCTATTTTTTTGTGGTAAAATTAGGTGCCTCGGCTTATATTTGGGTCGGCCTATACTCGAGTATATACTGTACTAGTGCTGCACAGTAAAGGCTGTATTTACAAAAATAATTGCTTAGCACTTTGCCCAGTGAACGTGTATGTACTTTACATTTGTTCTGTGTGAATGGGACAAAAAATGTTATTAGGCCATTTCTTGTGCAGGATGATTGCTTTTCATTGATTTAATCTTGAAAATACCACATTTGACAATTAGATGGCGGAAAATATTACATTTGACCATTAGATGACAGTGAGTATCACAGGAAATGCTTATGATACTCAGTGCCAAATGGTGGTCAAATTAGGTATTTTTCACTCTAAACAAATGCGTATGCACTTTCACTGGGCAAATTGCTATGCATATTTTTTATAAATACACGCACTAGGTGTGAGATACTGCTCCTTTTTTAACAGCACTAGTCTGTCAAACTACTGAGAATGATCAAAAGCAAAACACTCAGTATAACACAAATTGTTTTTAATCTCATAAGCTGCATGATGTTCACGTTACAGTAAGTCAACTAGGGGGGTGCTTTTCACGTTCCTATGTCAAATACAGCCATTTTTATATATAGGGCAATAATTATGTAAAATGTGAAAAATCAATTGACTCACAAGAGTTATTACAGTCATAACATCTCTTCTGCAGTAAAAAGCCTGCCTTCTCCCAACATTTTATTATTTAAGTTAACTTCCACTTTGACATGAGTTTTATAGTAGATTACTTCAAAGCACAGGTCAAAATGGACCCTTAGGGGTGGATCTACTAAAGCTACATAGAAATCAATCAGCTTCCAGGTTTTTATTTGTCAAAGCATTATTGAACAAGCTGAAGATAGAAGCTGATTGGATACATTGCACAGCTGCACCAGACTTTGCTCTCTCTAGTTTTAGTAATTCATAGTAAATCAACCTCTTAGGCCTCTTTCACACAAGGCGGACTCCATTTCCACGGAGTCCGCCTTGGTCCGCCGGCTCAGCGGGAGATCTCTCCGTTGATCTCCGCTGAGCCGGCGGATGACAGGTCCCTCTCTGCTCACTGAGCGGGGAGGGGCTTGTCAGGCGCCGCTGCCGCCTATGGAGGGATTGGATGAAAATGGACAGCATGTCCGTTTTCATCAGATCTCACCCGATCCGATCCGCCAGTGACGGACCTGGACGTAGGGCCATCCGTCTGATTTTAGCGGATCGGACCGGGTCGGATGTCAGCGGACATGTCTCCGCTGACATCCGTCACTCCATAGGCTAACATGGAGCGCCCGTTCAGGTCCGCCGTCAAAACTGACAGGCGGACCTGAACGGTCCGATTGTGTGAAAGGGGCCAAAGTGTTTTTTACTAGTTCATAGTGAACTGGCTCCACCCTTTAAAAACATTTTTTTAGTCTATATTTTCCGATTGGTTGCTTTCACAAGTGCACATCTGCTAGGTGCACTTTGCTAAGGTATCCAATTATTGCCTTAAATTGGCAAAGTAGAACATTTTCACTTTAACGTTTCATTTATTTAATTTTGTAATCCTGTACTACTAACTGCATACAATTCCTGGTGTATAACTGAAAGAATATTTTCATGTCATTAAAGGCATCCAGGTTAATAAATGGATCCCCAAAAAAACAGGCTGAATGTGATGAACGGTTAGCTGTACAGATGGTGTCTCGTGTTTTTGCACTTGGCACACAAAGTGGTTTGTGCGCTCAGGCGTCATGAAAATGTTTGATAGCGTCAAACTGAGTGGGCAGCTGGTAAACCCATGTCATCTCCCCAGTCATTGACCCCATATAATAATTTGTCCCTAAGGAGTACATTTACTGGAGTATCTGATGCAGCTAAATAATTGCTAATAAAGTTTACACTAAACATAGTGCTATCAAGAGTATTATTGCAAAGGCAGTAAACATCTGAACTGGAATTACCTGACCAAAATCATTATATGCGCAGAAACTTTTTTCTGCAGAATTGTCCCCCTGAGAGAAAAGCATCTGTAAAATGAAAAAAAAAATCGTAGACCATAATCAAAACCTGAAAAAATAAAAAAGTGTGTATGTGTGTATATATATATATATATATATATATATATATATATATATATATATATATATATATATATATATATATATAAAATGTGTGTAAACCACTTTCATGTATATTCCCGTGCTTATGGTGTAAGTGAAAAATATAATAAATGTACTAATGTGGGTTACTGCTCTAGAAGGTGCTATGCCTTTAAATAGTGATAAAGGATATATAAAGAGTGCTTCCCTATTTGGGTTCTTTCTATTACCTTGTGTTTAAATATAAATAAAATAAATATCTATCAACCATGAATGAATAATACAACTAAATCAAATTCAATGCATCATGATTCACATAAAGTCCATTATCTCAAATCTTCTTAACCACTTTCCGCTGTGCTATAGCCGAATGACGGCTACATCGCGGGCTTCCAGTGCCAGGAGGGCGTCAATAGACATCCTCCTGTGATTGCGCTGCTCGGGGCGTGCGGCCGGCGTGCACTGTGATCAACGAGTTCTTCGGACTCCGCTGATCACAGAACAGGGTAAAGGGCCAATCACAGCGGGCCCTTTACCCCTTGATCAGCTGTCAGCCAATGACAGCTGATCAGGAAGTAAACAGAAGCCAGTTATCGGCTTTTTTCTCCTCATGATCAGTGTGAGGAGAAAAGAATAAAGCCTGTAACTGGCTTCTGTTACTGCGACATCGGTCCCAATCTGTGCCACCTATCAGTGCCCACAAGTGCTGTTAATCAGTGCCACCGAGTGCCATCAGTGCCACCTTTCAGTGCTGCCAATCAGTGCTGCCCATCAGTGCATCATCATCAGTGTCACCTACCAGTGTCCATCAGTGCCACCCATCATTGCCGCCTATCAGTACCCATCAGTGCCCCTCATCATTGCCTATCAGTGCAGCCCATCAGTGTAGCCTCATCAGCGCACGTGAAGGAGAAAAATTACCTGTTTGTAAAATTTTATAACAAATTATGAAAACGTTTTATTTTATTCATTTATTTTTTCTGTCTTTTTTTTGTTTCTTTAGCAAACAATAAAAAAAACAGTGGTGATTAAATACCACCAAAAGAAATTGTCTAATCTTCTAATTGTGTGAAAAAAATGTTAAAAATTGTGTTTAGGTACAGTTTTGTATGACCGTGCAATTGCCATTAAAATTGCAGCAGCACTGAAAGCTGAAAATTGGCCTGGGCAGGAAAGGGGTGTAAGTGCCTTGTAGGCAAATGGTTAATAGTGAATTAAAGTTCCATTGTGCTAAAGTGCCAAGTGCTGTAAACTCAAATGTGGTGCAAACCGTGCTCCCCTCCTGTGTGCCCACTCACTCACCAGCTGCTATGGACACTCAGTGACAGGAGTCATATGTGCTTATGCAAATGTCCTCGGTCTGCTGAGCTTTGTAGTCCTCTTTTGTCACTCCTTAATTGTTGGATAATGGGATGCTCGTACATGGTGTAAATAACTGGCAGAGAAAGATTCACATAGCGTAATTCTGTTTTATTATAAAATTAAATTATTTAAAACATATCCACTCATATGGTTTAGGAAAAAATAAGCAAAAAAACAAAACTGGAAGTTCACAACTGCATCTCACCGGCCAGAAATTATGTGTTTTGCCCCTCCCACAGGGCGTTATCAAAGGAGCCACTGCTATTACACCAATGATTGTTTTTTTGTATGTATTTATAACTTTTTCAATGCAGTACAGAAAGGAAACAAGACAAACACATAAAACAAGTAAAACAGGCCATCACTTAGCTGTAGGGGCCCAACATTGTAAATATGATGAGAGTAATTTGAAGAGCAGTATATATTGCCAAATTTGCATATAGACTTTTCTGGAGATAGGAGAAGGACCATGCACAAATCAAGCCAGAGCTTTCACAATATACGATAGGACAGTGAATATTGGCAGTAGAGATCCAGGGGCCCAAAGCAATAGGAGGTGACAATGCGCACCTATCATAAAACTCGCTTTATGGCATCTATGGGACCCCCACAATGCTCACACAATGAATAGAGCAGGGATTTATAGAAAATCCAGAAACAGAAAAAAGGGAGGTTGAGAAGGGAAGAGGGAGGGCGGGAAAGGGTGCTACCAGCGGTAGTGTACACAGGCAAGGCAGGAGAGAAGGAAGGCCCCTCCTGTAGGCAATCTGATGGTATCAAAGAGATGCCCATGACCCCAATGACTCACTCCAGGCATAGCCTTGGCAACAGCCTGTTTAAACCGCTAGTATACGCAAGGAGACATCCGTGTATGTAAACGCAATCCAATAAAACCTTGTATTTCTAAATTTAGTGCGTGTTTTCTTTATAGAGCTTGTGAGGCTTTCCATCTCCCTGATATCTTCCACCTTTCTGATCCATTGTTGGATTGTCAGTGGCTGGGTAGATTTCCATAGTGGCGGTATGCATGACTGTGCCATGTTAACCAGGTTGCACAACAGCAACGTTTTGTAGACCAATGATTTTTTTAACTGTCTGAAAGGGTGGTTATAGGACTACCATTGTAAGGAGATCATTCTTCCCCAACCACCAATGTAAAGGGCAATATTCCCACTGACCCTCATTATTGAATTTTTGCTGGGGTCGCTTGAGACTTGAAAGTTATTTTAAGGGTTCCTCTGGGATAAAAAGTTTGAGAGAAGCTGATCTACACAGTATTAAGACACAGGAGGCATGCTTGGTATGAGATAGAGATGGTGCGTGCATTCTGGAAAAAGGTGCATGTCTGATTTTCAGTGAATTGGCAGTCCATTAAACCTACACATTGCTTTACTGCAGCTGTGTAATTGCAAGTGCGATTTACCACACCTTAGCTTAACAAAACTACCTGAATGGGCCCCAAATATCCAATCTTTGAACATAAATGATGCAATGGGGAGGGGTTGTCCTTGCTGTCATTTTTAGGAGTTGATAGCTTCACCCCTAATGGAAATAAAGGACAAGAAGTGCATTTAAAATGACTGACTAGAGAGGGTCCATAACCCTTCCTCCTGCTGTTTTTTCCCTTCCAAAAGTCATTTTTTTCCCCTTTCTGCTACAAGCAAAAAATCCCTTGAAGGAATGTGTTCTACCATCAAAGTTACATATTCAACTTTTACCAGAAATGGGACATCTAGCCAGGCTCATTTAAGTATTTTCTAATCAGTTTTACATTAATTAGCCATTTTCAAGAGGATATATCCGAAAAGTTGACAGGCTTTTAACATCCAATTTTATGAGCTACACTTGCCTCGGGAATGCCTTTAAGAGAGAGAATATCAAAGAAAATGTTAGAAACAAGATCTGAACGGGATGTACAAGATGCCTTTCCCCATTAAATCTATTTCAGTTGGGTGGTTGTATGCAGAGTTTTCCCTTGAAATGTGATTAGTTGTAAGTGACACTGGATACCTCTGTGGTACTTGTTTCCTGACAGTTTTATGTTTATTTATAACACCATGTGCAAAAACATTCTTGTTTGAAGACTTGGAAAGCTGCATATCATTGCAAAAGGCGTTGAGCATCTTCAAAAAGAATTCAAGATTGATGAATTGGAGTTTTTGCTGATAGTAACCAACATTTTCTGTTCATTTTTGACCTGCAATATATATATTGATATATATATATATTATAATACTTCTGTTTATTATGTAATAAGCACGTGGTTGTGTGATTACAAAGGTGGTACTTTATGCATTTGCAGATGTTGTAATTGTGGAATCATTCCTTAGCGTTCCAGATAATTGAACATACCTTGTTTGACATATTTTAAGTTCTGTGTATCAGCCGCTCCCGAAGCAACTCTTTATGTGAAAGAGATCAGTTTTAGGACTGTGGGCGCCCTCCGTTCTGTCTTAGCAGGGGATCCTAGACTTAGATACCTCTACTGAGCCATATCAGAACAGAAAGAAATATAGCATATGTGGCATACATGATTATTTTTTTTTGTCTGCGTCTTGTGATGGAGGAAAAATGGGCCAATGTAATCCCTATGATTGGCCAGATGTTAGCAGACATCTGTCTGCCTGTATCTGCCCACATCCAGTCAGGTCAGTAAAAGCAAACTTGGACACAAACTTTTTTAGTTTAGTCCAATGAACCTGAATACATACATATCCGCTTACATTCAGCCACCCATAGGGGATACATTTCAGTTAAATGTAATCACATTTTAAAAATGGACCAGAGGAATTCCCATGTGAAAGGGGCCTAATACAAATAATCTTATCAGTTGACAGAGCTGTTCTTCTAATTGTTATTATTTTTGTACAGTATGTAAAATAATGCACACTTATTTGATCAATGTACAGAGTTCAGAATTTAGGAGGAGTATACAAATTTCATTTCTCCCCTAAATATATTTATTTAACCTTGTCCAATCTGGAGAGAATCACTAAATTTGTGAATAATGATTCTTAGGGTTCCTGAATTGACTGATTTTGGGAATCAATGCACTCTTCCGTACTGGATGTGTTATCCATTAGGACATAAGTCATGATTACAAAACAGTAAGTTCTGACACTAGTTTTCTGGGGTTGGTATCTTATAGCACAGGCCAGTGTTTGTATTGCCTCCTCACCCTCCCTTATACTTACCTGAGTCCTATCTCAATCCAGCACTGTGTCTGCCTGCAGTGGCTCTCTTCTCTCTCTCTCTGTGCTCACAGAGGCAGCAGTGGGAGCCATTGCTCCCGCATTTGGATGCTGGCTCATGGACACCCGGGAGCGCCGGGCGATCTCCCGGCTGAGCCCGTCACTCAGAAAGGCAGAGCAGCCCGAGCGGCGGAATGTTACTGTGCTGACACACTGCCGCTTCCCTTCCCAGTGTTATCAAATAGACAGCACCCCTGACTTCCCTCTAGACATGCACTTCTCCCTTCCTGCCACTGGGGGCTGCTTGTATATGCAGGTGAATTGGAATGTGATTTTAGAGCATCCCCAGTTTGCTCTACCCGAGCCTGACTGTTCTTCATGTCCTACCTACACCTAAGGTATGCCACTGTTTACTAATGTATGTTGCAAATAGAAGTTTTCAGTAGATTATGCCAAAAGTCTTTATAATATTTGATGTTACAATGGCAGTCCTAGCAGATTCCTCTGTGAAGAGCTGATTGCTGGGGATATGCCAGGAGAACTTAATATGACATTATACATTTTATTGCAAATTTAACTTGAAGTTTCCATGTTCCTGCACTTAGGTTTACACTCTCTCTGATGCAGACAGTACTCATTCAAAAATCATTAGTCTGCTTTCACACTGAGGCGTTGGGGGCGTCGAGGTAAAGCGCCACTATTTTTAGTGGTGCTTTACCCTCATTTTAGCAGCGCTATTTGGCCACTAGCGGGTGCTTTTAACCCCTGCTAGCGGCTGAAAAAGGGTTAAAACTGCCCACAAAACCACTGGCCAAGCACCGGTTTGGCTGCGCTTTGCCGGCGCTGCCCATTGATTTCAATGGGCAGGGGCGCTGTAGGAGTGGTGTATACACCGATCCTACAGCGCTGCAAAGATGCTGCTTGCAGGACTTTTTTTACTGTCTTGCAAGTGCACAGCTCCAGTGTGAAAGCACTCTGGCTTTCACACTGGAGTGAGAGGAGAGGCTCTTTACAGGCGCTATTTTTAGTGCTATATCGCCTGTAAAGCGCCTCAGTGTGAAAGCAGCCTTACTAGCAAAAAAGAAAAATAAGAGACACAGAATGCCTATGTATGTCAAAAACGGCAAACTTTAATTGGTACTGATCAGGCTGCATTTAATTGGGGGGGGGCGGTGGGTAACCTCCCTGAAATGAGTTTTTGCAGGTTGGGATGTCTGGGAGTGAAATTACATAACAGGAGGATCCCAGACAAGGACCTCCATGGCAGGAACATCAGGTGGTTGCAGATTTAGCATTATCGAACATTATGGGATTTTAATTATTAAATCAATGATTAAATAAACGTTAACATGTTTTAGTCAGAAAAACTTTGATCAAGGGGGTCAGTGCTTAGCTGTGACTCTTGTGGTATCTCTATGCAGTCATGCAAACACAAACTTAAGTATTGTTTTTTTTTTTGTTTTTTTGCGCTGTGCTATTAAACCACAAGTTTGCAAATTTTATTTTACATATAAAGGAGTCCTCATTATAGAAAAAAATTCTGTCATATCATCACAAAAAAAAACTAAGCTGAAATTTGATTAATATTATTATTAAACAGGATTTATATAGTGGCAACAGTTTGCGCAGCACTTTACACCACGAGGGCAGACAGTACACTTACAATACAAATCAATACAGGAGGAATCAGAGGGCCCTGCTCGTTGGAGCTTACAATCTAGAGCAGGGGTCCTCAAACTACGGCCCGCGGGCCACATGCGGCCCGCCGAGGACATTTATCCAGCCCACCCCACCCAGGGCCGGATTCCCTACAGGTCAGGCCTCGGGGCGGGCCGGTTGTAACACAGCGGGAGACTGCTGTGTTACGGAGCTCACTGTTAAAAGTTCGGGCGCGCTGTGATAAAAGTCCTGCCCTCCTCCTAGACCAGCTCGTGTGATAGAGGCAGTGTTCTGTCTATCACATGAGCTGGTCTAGGTAGGAGGCGGGACTTTTATCACAGCGTGCCCGAACTTTTCACAGTGAGCTGTGACACAGCAGCAGGAGATGCCCGATGTGCACACACACTGACTGGTGAGACATTGTTTGGCACAGTAAGGCTGTGAGGGGGGCTTGCAATGATGGTGGGGGGGGGGGGGGGGCTTGCACTGATAGTGAGGCGGGCACTGATTGGGCTGTGTTGGCAAGCATTGATGGGCAGTGCAGTCTGTATGTCTCTGTGTGGGCAAAGTTATTGCTAGTATATTGTTTTTGTAGCGCTATATATATATATATATATATATATATATATATATATATATATATATATAGGTATATATATAGGTATTTTACTAATAGCAATTTGGAACCCCTTGGAAACAATAATGTCAAGAAAAAGAAAAATTGACTCGGAGTGTAGGATATACAAAGAACAATGGACTTATGATTACTTTTTCATGCAATACAAGGAAAGATCTGTGGGTCACATATGCCAGAATATAGTGTCTGTGTTCAAAGAATACAATTTGCGTCGACACTATCAATGTGTGTAGGAATTTGTTCATAGTTTTTTTTTTTTTTTAAACTATAGACAGGCCCTCTAATGGTCAGAGGGACAGGGAACTGGCCCCCTGTTTAAAAAGTTTGAGGACCCCTGATCTAGAGGAATGAATGTGGACTGTGGCTTATCATTGATTTTCATAGTTTTAGCAAAATATTCTCCATGTGGAATAATTTGGCAGGATGTCACCTGATCACTACTAACATAGTTCTTTCATTAATTTTTCAATACAGGCTGCTATGGTCTGTCCTTTATTCTCTGTTGGGTTGTCCCTATCTATCATGTATTTTATACTGTATTAGCCTATTTTATTCTTTTGCTCCCTCTACTGGCAACATGAAAAATTGCATTTGCTTTTCTACCTTGGAAAATCTGCATGTGATGACGCACGCAACAGATTTAGTTCATGATAAGCTTCAGCATACAAAACAAATGTAATCATTCTTTGATGTCCTGTGTATCACATGATGCTAAAATGGCATGTTGAATTCTGATTAGGATCTTAAATAATGTGCTTTATCCACTTAAACCGTTACCTTTACAGATATAGAGAAGTTATTTCTGGTGTTAATAGAAATCTTTATGTAATGATCTGTAAGTATGATTTTTGCTGTGCAGTAGGATTGTTATCATGGAAATCGCTGTGTGTGAAAACTGCTATATTGTGAAAAACATTATATATTATAAGAAGCTTGACATCCCAGAAAGGGATTATTTTGCAGAATTTCTATACATATGAAAGTTTGAAAGCCATGGTATGCAGAGCCCTCAAGACAGACCAAAGGTTTATTTAATATGGTTGCACCACTGGAACCTCTGCAATTCCTCCAGCCGCCTTCATTATATTGAGTTAGAGGTACTATGACGGTCTCTGCTGAGTGATGTTCTCGGGGCTACAGACATTACTCTGATCAGAGAAGATATCAGAAAACAGATGAAGAGTGATATCATAAATATAGAGTATAGTGAACACAGGGGGGGGGGGGTTGTTAGTATCCCCAGAACCAGCTCACCATCTCCCAGACCTATCTGCTATTTCACACCTGTCTCTACTGTATGTTAAAAATACCATTGAGGATTTATAGGACCAAGAAAGCAACAGCATTTTCCCTGTGGCTTTCTTATTATAACCTGTAATTTTTTTCTGCATTTGGCTTATAAATTAACCCATTACACAGAAAAATAGAAAAATGTTTGATGCTCTTGGCATCCCTCTGGCAGAGGCAAATGATGTGACCCCAGTCACTGTATTAATATTCTGATACCGAAAGGCTTGGAGCAGGTCAGGGTGTCATCACTTAACCAGTAACCAGCTTAATTGGTTTATCATGTGAATGTCTGTATTGCCTATGGGCCTATAAAGCTCAGGATGGCAGTTCCCTGAGGTTACTTTTCTGGGTTCCTGCACAAGCCAGAAATGACAGATTCCTTTTTCTCTAAAAGGCCATCAGCCGCCCAGGAGGTTCAATTAGGAGACTGGGCTGTTACTTGTCAAGAGAAGTATTGCAGGATGATTATGAACATCTCTGCTTAGTATAAACACCACTACAAAACTCGAACTAGCTGCTTGTGACGCTGCGGAATCTAACGTAGGAATGTATCCAGCTCTTCGTTTATGAGTAGATCACTACTTTTTTAAATAATGATAATGATTCAGACAGGTGATTTATATATAATTGCCTTTTATTACTCTATAGCAGGGATATGCAATTAGTGGACCTCCAGTTGTTGCAAAACTACAAGTCCCATCATGCCTCTGCCTCTGGGTGTCATGCTTGTGGCTGTCAGTGTCTTGCAATTCCTCATGAGACTTGTAGTTCTGCAACAGCTGGAAGTCCGCTAATTGCATATCCCTGCTCTATAGGCTCAATTCACAAAGTTTTACACAAGCATAAGAATTTTGTTTTTTATGACTGTAATTTTCCAATCTCATTTGACATTTATTGAAAATAACTGTCACTTAAAAAAAAATGGTATTAACTTTGTGTATTGAATCTTGAAGCCTATCTTTGGGTAAAGGAAAACTGCTCCTTTGCAATGGGTTAAATGCCTGCTCATGTAAAAGTGGTTTTACTTACCCAAGCCTCCCCTTCCCAAGCAGCTAACTCTCCCCACTACTTGATAGACAAAAACAGAATATACCATAGCTCAACTCACAAACCAGTCTGCCAACTGACCAAATTAACCTGTCCAACAGTCTGCGTTAAAAACAGGGGTTTAGTTAGCATGCATTTGCAAATGCATGCATAAGCTCCAAGGCCTCTTCACGGCACCCTGTGTATGCTTGCAGTCCTCACTACTCCCCTATGCCCTGACATCTTCCCCCTCAAAGTCATTAAGTCCAGTGCAGGGCTATGGAATCTGCATTGAATTTTGATGACATCAGGGGACCTGCGACTGCCAAAGCATAGGGGAGAAGAGGCTGCAGGGCATTTAACCCTTTCAGTGTGGGGGCAGCCCCACTACAAGGAAGCATATTCCGTTCTCTGAAGTTCAGCTTTAGGTATGTTTGGTGTTAATTTCTACTAATGATTTTAAGGCTAGCTGCTCGCTGACAGTGTATATAACCATTTTCACAAAGCCTATAGCATTTGGTTAGAGCAGGGGCTCCAAACTTTCTAAACAAAGAGCCAGTTTACTGTCCTCCAGACTGTGGCCAACTGGAGTAGAAATTGTCTTGGTGTCAGTGGGGAAGGATAGTGCCCTATTGCTGGTGTCACTGAGAGAAATAGTGCCCCACTGTTGGTGTCAGTAATTATTGGTGCCCCATCGTTGGTGTTAGTTTAAGCAATAGTGCTTCATCATTGGTGTCAATGGGAGAAATAGTACCCCATTGTTGATGTCAGTAACAGGAATATTGCCCCATTGCTGGCATCAGTGGGAGGAATAGTGTCCTCTATCGGTGGAAGGAAAAAATGCCCTAAGGGCCGTATAAAGGCAAGCAAAGAGGAATAAATATTTGGAAAGCATGTATAAAGCAAATAGTAAGTCAGCAGTGGTATACTGCTTTCAAAACTCTTAAAAAATTGACTAACAATTTTTACCATTGTTTTGACTGGGGGCAGTCAGAGTACGTACAAGTGGGTAGGGGTAGCTGGCACATATGGGAGATGGTGTGAGAGGGTAAAAGCACAGTGTGCATACATGACTTGTGGGAGTATATGCTAACTTGAGTGAGCTAGGTCACTTACACACAGGAGTAGAAACTGCAATTTTTTCCTGATCTGGATGTAGATGCATTGTTATCTATGGAACAATGCATACAGCTGCATTAAGATCAGTAATACAGCGATGAGTACAGACCTGTAAAACAAAATAGAAAATGTTGCATTTGAATGCAGTAATTTATGTGTGTATACACACATATATTACAGTACTGGCAATGAAGAAGAATTTTACGTGTGTATACATTTATGCAAGGTCTTTATGAGGCTTTCTGTCAACAAGATCGTGAGTATAAACATCTGTAAATTCTTATGTCCGTGTGCAACTGGCCTAAGTGTGCACGTTTCTGTGCAATTCCTATGTGATTCAGTGCAATGTGAACTTGCACTGGATCGCGCTATAAGTAATGCATACACTACTTTTAAAAACGCACTGCAACTGGATCGCTCAGTAACATCACCAATGCTCTTGAGACTAGCAGTCAGAGGCAGCAGTGCCTTAGATCTCACGCTGCAGATATACAGCTTTTGCGGCTGCAGGCACAGGAATGTCTATGTAACCTCACAAATCAGGAAGTGCACTGCTATTTTTCAACAGTAAAAGGTACACTTCTAGATGTTCCTTATACTGTAAACCAGTAATAGTTCAGTTCCATTTTAACAAGCAGCTATGTTTTGTCCGCCTGGATGGGCTTCAGGGCCAAAGTAAATTGTACTTACTATACACTGTTTGATTGTTGGGATGTGAATGGCATACACATAAAAGAACCTTTTTGCCCTCGTTAACACTAGTGTGACAGACTCAAGTCGCATGACAAGTCGCACCCCATTTGTGACAATGGAACTGTTCAAATTGCTTTGTCTCCAAAAAAACTCCTGCACTATTTCTGTGCGATTTCAGTGCGCCTTGAATTAACATCTGTTAACGTGCTTGTAAATGATCACCTTGTAAAACAGCCCATTTGTAGCTGCTGACTTTTAATTTTTTCTGAATGAGCCCGGAGCTCCTCTTCAGTATAATGATCAAGAAAACATATAATAAAAGATTTGGAAGAAAAAAAATCAATGCAAATGTACCGATCTAGTAATCAATGCCAGTGTCCCATTCTTGCTGCCCCTACTTCCTGACTACCTGCGGTAATAAATGAAATTTGACCTAAAGAAGCCCCACAAGACAAAACATATAATTATGCTGATCCACAAGATAAAGCTATCATGCACATCTGTTTTTTTTTTTTTTTTTTAATCTATTTTTTTCTTGTAAAAATACAACTAAAGCAGTGTGCCAGGTTATATTGCAAGTAGTGGTTGGCCCAGCAAAGTTTATGATCGTGTTATATTACTGATTAAAGTTTGGGAACACTGATTACCTGCATCTCCAGGGAGAAAACCATAAAAGCTTTGGCTCTCTGCTGCCCCCTGCTGACTGCAGCTTGAGATAAGATATTCACCTTGCCTTCTGGGCCTTTGTTCTGCAATCAGTGTTGGAAATTGCTGCCAGCATTAGGGATTCATGTATGCAGACTACATTATACAGTATGTAAATGAATAACACGTTTTGTGACTGGCACATTTAATTTCCAAAATGCTATTAATAGCCCTCAATTATTTTCACATACAGAGAGCATATTTGACCCCCGTCATAACATCATGTAGCTAATGGTGATATTATGGTATTTGTGACACTTGTAAAGAATGAAAATCATTTTGCTGTTTAATGAAAGACTTGTGGCTTAACAGCATGATGCATTTCTTGCCTATTAGGATGTAATGGAACAGTTAAACATATTTAATTACAGTATTATACAAATTCACATGAGACTAAATTGCCTTTATTTAAATGGCATTTTAGCTGCCGTCAGTCTGAGAAAATGAAATTGCATGTTTCCATGGATGTGTGTTATGCATGAGTCATGAGATGATTCGGCTTGATGATGTAATTTAGATAAACCATACACAGGGCCCAAAAATGATCAGACTAGAGCCCAAGGCTCAGCACGGACTCAACATCAAAGTATTTTGTACTTGTCGGTCACATGAGCTCCACATTTCCATATCAATCTAAAAATATGACAAAGCACTGTTTGGGACTGACACAGCAAAGAATGAGCTAAGAGCAGACAGCTGGCTAAAGCAAAGGACAAACATGGTGTTATGTAGGGCAACACATGAAAAAATATTCTTTATTTATCATGTTTAGAAAGATAAATGTGCTGTTTGTATTGCCACTTTTTATTTAGGGTGGGGTGGGGGGACTTGTATGTACTTTGAGCATGGTGGGAGCCTGTTACATGCACATTTTACAGTTTGAACTCTATGTAACACTTGTTTTTCTGGAAACCACATTACAAATGCAACAAGAAGGACTTTTTCTAATGTACTGCACCTGCATTGCACCTACTTATGCAAATGTGAATGGGACAAAACATAAGCAGTCAGGAATGGACACTTGGAAAAATCTAAATATCCACTCTTTAATTTTTACAATCATGTAGCCTTGTCTTCCAAGAATAGGCTGGTGTGTTTTTATTTAGTCAGTCTGCCCATTTGAGCAGACATTGTACTTGAGTGTCAGGCTGTAAAGCCCCCCATCGAGACCAACATGTCTCCTGGCTGAGCTCAAAACTGAAAACTGACACGTTCTCCAGATTATTAGTGAAATATAGAGCTGCCAATGACCAAAAGCTTTAACTTTTTTTCATGTAATTCTGAAAGTACTTTTGTGCTTTTGAATTGTACTAGTGTTTTTATGGGTTTTTGAGTGGCTGCACTAAGCTTCAGATAGTAAAGCCCAACATGCATCCTCATACAGGAAGAGAATACAAGTAAATAATAAAAAATCAAGTAATTTGAGAGATAATTCTACACTATTTTGGCATTTTTAAAGAGGTTATTACATGTGCCCATTGATGACTGGCTCTCTGATTATTTCTTATTTTTTAATAAGACTGGTATGGTGGAGTGTGGTTGTTGGTTGAGTGTAGTATTTACTGTAGTGACACTGTTCCCCTCCTCCAGTATGACTGATCTGACAATACCACGTAAATCATACATATTTCTGCCTTGCCATTTGAAAGCCACAGTCTAAAATACTTTGAAAAAGCTACAGATTTGTATTGTCTGCCATAATGTATAAGGAGATGCGTACTGATGGCTCCCAAAATTCTTTCATGCATTTGCTCACGGAGACAACATTCTATTATATCTGTAAACACCTTTACAATGTAATTATGGTCTATAAATTGTAGCAAAATGTGTAGTGAATGCTTTCATTACATGGATGGAATGAGCTGCTTTTGTTAGGATTTGTCATCCATCTCAAATTTATTGTGGAGAATTGCAACACTGTTTGGGGCTGACTATATGTCCAGGCAATGCAGCCCACCGGCCATTTCATGTAGAATGCCAGCTACAGACTGAGATGTTTTAGTAAACAGTGGAAATTTAGCAACTGTCATTAGTGAAGATATCACTAACTCGCTACAGTGAACTTTTCAAGATATGTGCCAAGAAAGGTTTCAATTACATTCATCCTTTTGACCTGCCAATGCCGCTATTGGGTGACAGTACAGAAGGAATTATAACCCTAAGAACACTAGGTCTATCTGCTAAATGTAACAGGTTTACTGACACTTTTTGTTGTCAGAATAAACAAGAGGTTTAAAGCAGAAGTAAACCGCAGCTTATTTGCACATTATGGTACATTTACCCTGCAGTGTGTTTCCTTCCAGTGCTGCAGCGTCTGTACATTACTCCATGGCTGACACTTCCAATTGCACCTGGTCTTCTTCCATGTTCGAAGTCTTCAGCCATCGTTAATTATCTGTTTCCAAGATATTTAAATGTGCAAGCATAAATTTTGAGATAAGTGCTTACTTTGCGTCACCCTGCTTTGATGTGGATACTTTGAACAATTTCCAGTTGGTGATTAGGTGTAGACCAGGCTTTCTCAACCAGGTTTTTGTAGAACCCTAGGGTTCCTTCAGCGGTTGCTAGGGGGTTTCTTGAGCAATGGGCATTTTCTGCCTCTCAGATAAGCTACTGCTGGCATCTATGGCCATTTCAGTTATCTGTAAAAGGGGTATTTTTCCAATGATTACAAATAAAAGGAGCATTCTTCCCACTCACCACTAGTGTGCTAGAGCCCTTCACTGACCACCAGTAAGGGGGCATATCTCCATTGATTATCAGTGTAAAAGGGTCACTTTTTGACTGACCAGCACTGTTAGGGAGCACTAGAGTTTTAACTGTCTGCATTTCTTTCCTTTCTATTAATATTTGCTTAATTTCAGTGTGAATACTAAAAATGTTTTTGTCATATAGAGCAGCACTGGGTGACACAAAGTATGTTACGTTTACGTATGTTTTTTTTTTTTACATTTTTTGTTAAATTTACTACTTACTATTTAGGCTAATGTTTTATAATCTGTAGATATAACAATTAGTAGCTGAGGTTTCCCGAGAAGTTTAATTAACGGTTCCTCCAAGTTAAAAAGGTTGAGAGAGGCTACTGTAGACACTTCCCCCTAGCTGTTTGTAGAAACCAACAACAATGCTTTTTAAACGCTTTAGGAAGCTTCTGATGTTGATTAGCATTTGTGAAGTGCTTGATAGGCTTATGAGGATGATTGGAGAATCCTGGAGGCAACAGATAATGTACCTAGCTTCTGACAGATGTCAAAATAAACTTGTATGCACTTACTGAATGCTTTTCAAACATGCATCAATGATTGATAAACACATGAGGTGTTTGGTAAGCTCCGATACCATATGCCAATGTGAACTAACCTGCTGTTACGGAAATTTTGGTGCTATCATTGCAAGACTCATCCTGGAAAAGCTATTTGCCTGGCTGTCTTTGACTTCAGGAACAAGCATGTAGTGAGACTTCCATATCTACACCCTTGTCTTGGGTCAGTGGTATAAAAATACTGAAGCCACTAGATCGGCATGACAGCCAGAATGTGTTCACAGTCCACAACAGCAGCCCACATTTTCTCAGTGCAGGTTTCCCTTAATGTAAAAAAATGATTTTCTGCTGCTTTTGTTTTCTCTTGTGGGTGTTTGACGATTTTGTGCTGTGCAAGTCTTAGTGGAAAATCTTCGTCTCATTTGCTCTGAGTGCACCTTTTCTCTGTGATGCTGAGCAAGCTAAAATGCATGCAATTAAAAGCAGCATTTAATATTTTCATTTAAGTTAGTTTGTTTGCTGAGTAAACACTTTTCTTTGTTTTTGGCACTGCCAGAGAGAGTTATACAATAATTTAGCTGCATATATTTTAAGGCTTGGAAAACTTGCACTGTGAGGTTGATTATAGAACATGTGATTGAGAAGATGTCAGATAGGGTTATGACATGACACCATCTCTGTCTATTTAGTGTAAATAAAAAATGTGATAATGTGAGCTTTTTATGGAATTTTATTTCACTAGGAATCTATAATGAAATCTCAGAGACCCCTCATCAGAATGCACAGCTTGAAGGTATAGTCATACATAGGAGTTGTGCCAACCATAGATATGCAGTTCTAATGTAAAGTGCAGTCTCAAACAAATTTCTTAACCCCTCCAGCCCAATTCCATCAAATTGTAAATGCTCTTTTGCAGATGACCGCTTCTCTTTAAAGTGAACCTAATCTCCATCCTAAATTTGTAAAAATAAAAGTCCTGCCTAGGATCAGACACCACAGGATGCCTACTATTACCTTTATTACCCAGAAAAGCATCTTTTGTGTCCCTGTACGATTTAAAGCAGAAGTAAACTGTATCTGAGCACCAACAAATGTAAAATGCTTTTTAATTCATTTTTAATATCCAAAGTAAACGTCCCCATCCATTCATATGTCCATGCTTTATTTTCTTGAGCAGTCACTTTGAAAAACACCCCCTAACATTTTTGACCATGGCCATCTTGTTTAAGGACAGATGATTTATGTAGCATTTACTTCCTTGAAGCCATCTGCCCTTAGCTCAGGCATGCAGGCAAGAGGGTGTGCTTAGCTGGGAAAGCCCCTCCTCCAGATGAAAGAAGGCCCATGAAAACTCCTGGGGTTAATGACATGTTTTTGTTCTAGGCTAGAAACCAGGAAGCAACTAATGCTAATACTAGCAGCATAAGGATTAACAATCCTTTTCTTAAAAAAAAAAAAAAGAAAAATTATTTAGCTTTTGCACAATTCTAAGATGACAAACGCACCTTAAATAAGTGCACTACAGTATATACATAAACCTAGTAGTATATTCCATACCAAAGAAATAGGCAGGGCCCAGCCTAACCCAACTGTAGCTTATACCTGAGACTTAAGGAAAACCAATCTTTAAAAGAGAAACTAAACATCCAAAACAAGAAAAAACAATCATCCCTCACTCCCTATTTTCCTCCCACAATGCAAACCGACTTCTTTGGCATGAGGACCATTTAATACCTGCAACAGTGCTTAGCAGCAGACAGTGATGGGTGACAAATGGATTTGTGTGGCCCTTCCTCATCAAAGTAATCACAGCAGTACCGGAAAATGCAGACAATACAAGATTACATCCAGGCAGAAAGAAGGCCTTCGGTGATCTGACACACTTGCCAATGATCTATCTATGTAGGGTATTCAACCTGTGTCAAAGTAGAGGAGTTAACTAACAGTGACTGATGTCAAGCTTACATACAAGTGGAAGGAGAGGACAACTATGCCTGCCAGACATTGTCAATTTTTGTCTAGCACCCCCGAGACAGGTATGTGGCTTTATAATAGGGAATCATAGAATTTACCAGGCCTTACAGAAAGGCATTGTAGGGGCTAAATGTTTCTTCCAGTGTGAAATATTTGCCTTGTGGGCATTAAATAATAGTGTATCAAGTAGGGTTCTATGCGCGTTGGTCGGAATCACCCTCTCCACCAAGCCAAGCAGATACAGCAGCAGTCATCGGAATGACCAGGACTTCTGTAATACATTTCGTCACTTCTGACCAAAAGCTTTCGACCAGCAAACAGTGCCAGAATATATGGTCGAAATTAGCAGGGGCGTAAACACACCTCCAGCATTCAGCGGAGCTAGATGGATACATTCCTGACAATCTGGCAAAGGTGAGGTAGATTCTATGGAGAAATTTAAAATGGATCAATCTATCCCTGGCAGAGACCAAGTGTTCTCCCAGTCGTCTTCTAAAATACTTAATGTTGATTGAGAGAGTTTAGTTCCACTTTAACTCCCTCATGAGTGAGAGTACCTATACTGGCCACTGAAGCACTCCTATTAGCAGGGCTTAGCAGAAAATCAGGAAAGTAAATGCCAGTAACCAAGTAAAACTAAATCAGAGCAGATCACGAAGGAAGCTTTGCTAATTAATGTAATATCATTTACAAAGTCTGCTGTTACGCAATACTTTTACTTTTAAAAGTTTTTAAAATGGAGGAGTTCTCTTTACAGATATTGTATACTATTCCTTTCACTGATCTTTCAGGTACATTCAGCAGAACTCACAGAAACGCCTGGGATAACTTTGAGAACAATTTCAGACTTCAGTTTTCCAAAGCTTTCACAAATTATTGAGATTTAATTCCAGGCAAATAGAAAATATACACATTAATGAAGGTTTGTAATAATGAATGAATAAATCAATTAATAAGACTAGTGTAAGTATCCTAACATGATTTGATATCCGCCTCTTGCCCTGTTTAGTAACATTTAGGCTCTATGCACACTTGGCATTTAGTTACAGTGCATGGGGCTCTGGCGCTGCAAGCAAAGGGCACAGGTTCACCGCCCAACCCCACTGCCACTCTGACAGCTGCTGTGGCAGGACGGTGCTCGTAGCAGTATAAACGTTTAGGTCAGTATGTGCCCAGCAATGAATGCCCGGAATGCAAGAATTATGCATTCCGGGCATTCGCCCCGGCGCATAGTGTCCTAAATATTTGTACTGCTAGGTGATCATCCAGCCACAGCAGTTGTCTGCCTAGTTTACAGATTGACAGTGGCACTGGACAGTGCACGTTTGCCCTCTGCCCGCAGTTAAAGTATATGTGAAAAATATGTGAAACAAAGTATATCTTGTAAAACAACCCATTCAGTTTAAAATAAAAATGCAAGGCAAAACATTTGGGTGTGTGTGTATACAAATGATAAATACTTTTTTTTTTTTAAGTGATCACATAACTTCTGTTCTCAGCTGCATAAGGGGCTTAGAGAGCTGGGGGTGGAGACTGCAGGGGGGGGTCATGTCAGCAAGAGGCACAATGTGCATCAATGAGCCTTGGCTACTCATGACCCTGTTGCCAGTTCATTGATTTTCCTTCCTTGGACCACTTTTGGTGGGTCCTGACCACTGCAGACTGGGAACATCCCACAAGAGCCACCGTTTTGGAGTTGCTCAGCCCATTTGTCTAGCCCAGTGTTTCTCAACTCCAGTCCTCAAGGTGCCCCAACAGGTCATGTTTTCAGGCTCTCCATTATTTTGCACAGGTGATTTGATCAGTTTCACTGCCTTAGTAATTGCCACAGCCGTTTCATCTGAGGGAAATCCTGCAAACATGACCTGTTGGGGTGCCTTGAGGACTGGAGTTGAGAAACACTGCTCTAGCTATTAAAATTTGTCAAAGTCAAATAGACAGCATTAAAAACCTTACCAGTGTTGTAACCCATCTCCACTCTATCCAAAACAAAACAAAAAAAATGTTTTGTCTCCAGTTATTCTTTAAGGTGTCTACAGGAAGCGTAGATACTGGGTGTGCAATAATTTTTTTTGTTGTCTAGACATTGCTGCACTACGCCAGCTTATCCCACTCACTTTTGTCTGAAACCTGGTGTTCCTAGAACATGCAAGTGATACTGGAACTTTCTGCCCTTCACACAGCAGACTGAATATAACAAAAAGGGCAATAATAAGTTATAGCTCAGATTTATTCCTGCCATAGAAGTTTAAATGATTGGTGACGCAAGAAGCAAAAATAAGTTACACCGCAGCGGGCGCAGCACAAGCATCAATACACACCTGTCCTCCAGCTGAACCTCTGTGTTGCTATGTGTGGATTTTCTGTATAAAATAACAGATTACGGTAAATTAATTTAAAAGGTTCGGTGCCTGGGAGAGGCAATACAGAGCATAGGTTTAGCAAATAGGCTAGAAGGCTAGATGTATAAAACTGCTTTTTTTTTTTCTCAGGTTAGTGCCCTTATAAGTTCGAGCCCTTGACAGGGTCACTTTAATACAGAGGTCAGTGACGAATATGAGGGCTCGTTACTTTATTTTATTTTTTTATGGCTTGTTACATATACTGTATATAAATAGTTGAAAGTCCACCTGGCCACAGTTCCACCCTAATGAAGAACTGAAAAACCTTATATGTTTTTTTTATACTGTTCTACTTTTTAGGCCTCATGCACACTGGACGTTTTTAAAACTGCTGTTTTTGGCTTCAGGTGTTTTTTTCTGCAGCCACTAAACTCTCCAGCATGTTATCCTATGTGTCCATACACAAATAGGCTTTTATCAGCGTTTTTTGGCAGGGTCATTTTCTGTCTGGAAAAAAAAACCCAGAACTAGTGGGTTCGAAGAGTTTTTCAGCTGTAAAAACACTAATGCCGTGTACACACGACTAGTTTTGCCGTCGGAATAAACTCCGAAGGTTCCTCCGACGGAACTCAGATAGAATTCCATTCAAACTGTCTTGCCCACACGGTCAACCCAAAGTCCGACCATCCAGAACGCGGTGACGTACAACACTTACGACAGGACTAGAAAAAGGAAGTTCAATAGCCAGTAGCCAATAGCTTCCGTCTCATACTTGCTTCACAGCATGCGTCGTTTTTGGTACGTCGGAACAGCATACAGACGAGCGGTTTTCCCGATAGGAATTGGTTCTGTCGGAAATATTTAGAACATGTTCCATTTCAAGGTCCGTCAGAATTTTTGAAAAAAGAAGTCCGATGAGGCCTACACACGATCAGAATAGACGATGAAAAGCTTCCGTCTGACTTTTTCTGTCAGACATTCCTCTCGTGTGTACAGGGCATTACACTGAAAAATGCCTGAAAAACGGCTAGTCTGCGTTTATGAGCGTTTTTGAGCCATAAGCTTTTTTGGGGGTATAGTTTTGCTAAAAAGTGGAAACACTAATGCAAAAACGTGGCAAAACTTACATTTTTAACGCACCCTTCTACAGCTAAAGCTACTCTTGTTTTTATAACGTCCAGTGTGCATGAGGCCGAATAGCGTAAGAAGTCTTTATTGCCATCTGTGACTCCTTTTGTGATCTTTCCTGGTGACACCAGGACAAATAATGAGGTAGATGGATGTCACTAAGACAGGAAGGTACAAATAGAAGTAAAAAGCAAACTGATATTCTAACGCTTCCCTGCTTTACTAAAAGATACCTTTTTATTTTCTGTCTTTTGAGATACTGTGTCACTTGTACAGTGAGGAAGTTAGATACATCTTATTAGTGGGGCCACAGACAACAATAAAAACATTCTCCAAAAAAGATAGGCTTTAAAGTCCATGATTTACTAAAACTGGTCTACAAATAATCTAGTGCAGTTGAGCATAGTAACCAATCAGCTTCTAGCATGTTCAATTAAGCTTTGACAATAAGTTCTCATCTGCGCAGCCTATTGCCGGCAACGGCACTGTACCATTCAATGCGGTGCTGACTTTGCGGCGTCACACCGATTTCCGAAAGTAGTTCCTGCACTACTTTTGGCGACTTTGGGGGCGATTTCAATAGACACCTGTGCATGAACTTGTACAGATGTCTTTCAAATTGCCCCCGAACTTGCACTGAAATGTAAGTTTGAAATCGTCCGAGTTGAGTTCAGCTGAACTTGCACGATTTCAATCCCTCGTTCAATGTGAATGTACCTTAAAACCCAAAAGCTGATTACTATGCACAGTTGCACCAGATTCTATGTGGACCTGTTTTATGAAATCCCCCCATGTCTGATACATTTCAAATAATTCCCATGCCTATGTATTCTGCCTGCCTATGAACTACATTGAGGCATTGGAGTGGATTTAGAAAAGGCAAATAGACTGTGCACTTTGGAAGTGCAGTTGCATTCATATTCCCCAGAGTTTAGCATATGTGATAAAGATCTGCTGATGTCAATCATCCAATCATGTGCAAGCAAAAATGCTTTATTCTTCTTGCACCTGATTATTTACAAAGTAAAGCTTTACTACATTTACTAAGCTCTGGGGAAAATGAGTGCAACTGCACTTCCAAAGTGCACAGTCTATTTGCTTTTAGTAAATTCACCCCACTGAAGCCTTTTACATAGTTGCATCCGCGGTGCTGTCTAACCACACCGCATCTGTGTGAAAGGAGCCTTAAGGCTGGGTTCACACTATTGCGAATTGGATGCGGGTTTCCCTGCACCCAATTTGCATGTTAGGAGATTGTGACCGGCTCTCTATGGAGCCGCTTCACACACCTCCGGAGCGGGTCCTGTACGTCTTCTGGTCTATTTAAAATTTTTTTTTTCAGCTGGAACACCGCTTTAAATTGGACCTGAAATGGTGAACAGGGACGCACCGGACCCTTGCTGTGAGCCGCTCTGTGCTGCAGTGTGAACCCAGCGTAAAGTGGTAGTAAACGCTTATTTTTATTTTTACTTACAGGTAAGCTTCTAATAAAGCTTATCTGTAGGTAAAGTGAATATCTCCTAAACGTGCACCGTTTAGGAGATATTCTAGCGAGCAGCAGCCAGTGACATCACCAGTGCATGCGTTCTGAAGGAATGGCATACTCTTCAGAGCTGTGTGCCTTGGCTGAGACTTCAAAGTCATTGTGGCTTAGCCAATCAGACAGCTGGGGTCCCTGAACCCAAAAAGAAAGACCAGGGGAAGATGGAAGACTCTGCAGTGGTAACAGCGCACTGCTGGAGGGCTTCGTCCAAGTTAAGTCTTTCATAATGTGCTAGTATGCGGTGCCTTTACCTTGCAGGTGCAAATTTTTTTTTTTTATCTGACAGTTTACTACCGCTTTAACTACTTAGCCCTATATAAACAAACATTAGGTGTTTCATAGGCTATAGATCCCAGTTTATAAGTATCTTTAGTTCTCTGCATCTGCAGACTCTGACAAGTACAGTGAGGACGTTCTCACTGTTTGACAGCTGTTTTGAATGTAAAACGACTTTTGTCATGCCTGGCAGCTTTGCAAGAGTTAAGTTCTTGTGTAGTAAAACCAGTTTTAAGGAAGTCCTGGCTGATGACACGTATGGAATGCCTGATGTGTATTGTGTACACCTCTCACCACTGTACTGTATATAAACACAGGTTTCTCAAGGAAGATTTCAGACATCTCGCTAAATTTGGCATCTTATACGACGCATTGAGAAAATTTGCAGGGAATCACGGCTTGAGGGCACAAGTATCATATCATTCTTATGCATATTTAATGGAAATGTTCAAATTTATAGAGCACAGATGTCTATTACCGTGGAGTGTGGATGTATGGAGATTCTCTGTAAGTGTCACTGAATTTTACTTTAGCTGTGGAATATTATGATCATTTATGGCCTGCATTCACTGTTATGGTGTTTGTCCTTGGTTTGTAGTAATCCAAGACTTGTCCTTGTCTTTGATTTTTAAGAAGCTCTGGGACATAAGACTTTGATTAATTAATGTTTGCCTACATTTGTGAACATATTAATGTCTACAGCAGTCACGATTTTCTATACATTTTTCTGAAATTAAATCCTTTGATGCATCTAGATTGGGTTTTGTAAACACTTGAGACACAGCGAGCAGTTTAATACCATTAAGTAACCATCCTCGTGAAGCAAAGACTCATTTAATTCCATTAAGTCACGTGCTGCATCATCTGTTATGTACAGTTCAGCTCCAATCGCTTAAGCCCCGGAATGTGTCTTGTAAGGATGAAGAGCCCTTTGACCTTGCAATAAGGTTTTCTTAATGTCTGCAATCACCACCGAGACTGCGAATTCTCCCGGATTTAGTGGACAAGCTATTGAACAGAGAAAGCTATACGGTCCAGCCCTTCGCCACAATGTTAGGTAAATGTGCTGATCAGTACAGTATGATATAGCTTGCATGTTGTTCGACAATGAGGGACTGACTTAGCTGCATCCTCCTATTCAAGCAGAAGTGCTTTGTGTTTCCTGTGTCACTACGGAATATCCACTGCAAAGTGACACAGGCAATGCTTTACCTGGAAAGCCGATTGTCTTTCTCCTTCGCCAGGTTTTCCACAGATGGAATCAGAGGTAGGTGACTGATGCAGTGCAGGGTATGGTGCCGCAGGAGACATAATGATTTAACCGAGCAGTTTAGCAGCAGCGATCGTCTGCAATGTCTGCCGTTTTGCATGTCATGGAGAAGGCTCATATGTGTGAATGCAGAGTATTGTTCTTCATTAACCCTTGTCGGGCTGGTTGTGGGGCCATTGTAGGGATCTGTCTACTCTGTGATGTCTTCAGATGTGTCTGGCCTGTTGAAATACTAATTAGGTATTTTGGTTCTTTGATTCAAACATCACAGGCCCTTTGAACAATGGGTTTGCAGAAGATGGTCCAAAATTTCCTACTTTATGTTGTTACATATACGTATATATAAATTGTGTATGTTTGTAGAATGCAATACGCTGATGTAAGAAAGGGACATTGTCTTTCTAGCAGAGCATGTTTAAAAAATGTTATAGATGTAGTTTAATAACTAGCTGGCACTTCTACAGCAAACAGTATGGATATGTTTCATTGATAAACCTGTAGTGGTGCTAGTAGTGGCAGCTCATTTGCAAACATGTATTACTCCAAAAAAATTGTAAGTCTACTAGGTTTTTAAAGGAAGGATGATCCAGTAGATATATAATACTCACACTTTGTATTCTGTTCTAGATTGTCTATAGAGGCCCCTACAAATGTTGAGGGGTCAGGAAGGGGCCTAATCAGCAGAACATTTTGTTATACACTCATATGACAAGCTCTTTCAATTGTAGATGTTTGCAGTCCTAACTTCTGGATCATGCAAAGGTCAAAAAAAAACGCTGCATGATGACCATATAATACATACATACAGTGGCTTTGTGGTGAGTTCTTGTTAAATTAGTTTACTTAATAAAGCCAATAGTTAACCACTTGGTGGATGTAAGCAACCTGGACTCCTTCCAGGGTTTACTGGACCCTATGAAAAAGAATCAAGCAAAGAATAAGAATGTTCAAAGGCACACATGCCCTACTGATTTCTGATGAACAGCATTCGTTGAATTCAGTTCACGACATAGTGAAAAGAACTCAAAAATGTTGTATTGTACAATGAACACAACATCTTGAGGTAAGGTTACTCATACACTGAAGTGGATCTGTTTTTCAATATAAGTTCCAGTACATTACCATGCTTTTAAAAAGTGATAGAACAAAGTTCCTGAAATGCATATCTTTTCTGCAGATAACACTGCTCTGCAGTCTTACATTGTGTGAGCATGTTACCAAAATTTATGAGCATAACCACTAGAGGTAACCCATACTTTAAACTGGATCTATTGTCCAATTGGAGCTCCACTGCACTACCATAGTTTCTAGAGTTGTAAGAACCTTTGTAGCAGATACCACTGCTTTGGGATCCCACCCCACAGTTGACAGTCATGTAACCAGAGCCTTATGCCAGTCCAACTCTGATCCTTCAATTCAGCACAAATAATGTAATGTAATGTGACTGACACCTGTGGGGCTCCAACATTCTGTGCAGCAAAACTAAACAGGTCTTCTGTTAGCTTTTTTTACATTTTGGTAGACAGAAGGGCAAAGTAGTGTGGAAAGGGCCTTAAAAATAATACCTGTGTTCTAATGCAATAAAGGCTTGTCTCTGCTGTCTAGCTCTGTTACTATACCATGGCCTAAGATTTATGTTGTTCTAATTAGTAGCAGCACTGCCATGTACGTCATAACGGTGATCCCTTCTGGCATATTGCCACCTGATCTTATTAACAAGCCCTCTAGTAACGAGTTTAAAGTAGTACTTTGGAGGCGCTAATGACTTGTGATAGTTCTTATTTATTCAAACTTGCTGCTGTACTGAAGAAAAATGTGTGAGATCTGTAAATGTGTCCAATAGGTGAATGACAGGTAGCACATTGAGTGCTTTTAGTGCGGTCTACACTGGACTCAGTGTACAAAATATTTTAGTTCATCAATAGCTTCATGGCTAGTGAGATGTTGTGGAATGCCACCTCTTCATTACTAAAGGCAGAGATACTTACCTTTCCAACGCCCTCCGGTGCCAGCGTCTTCTCCTGTGTGCCAGTTTTCAGGCCTCTTCATTGGCCGGCGCAAGATGGTGTCACTCCTGTGCAGGAGCTAGTCATCCTAGAACACAAGATCAGGACGGCCGCTATAAGCATGTGCAGCTGAGCTTACATTCTGATCAGGCAGGTAGGTGTAGTTGTTTATTTTACAGAAGAGACATTACATGCCTCTTCTGCAAGAAAAAGCCTGCCTGCTCACAATGAGTTACGGTGGAACTTTAGTTCTGCTTTACAATGGCAATAAATTAAAAGCCAATATTTCACATGTATGATATGGGGATATAGTAGTATAAACAACAGTATGTTGAAAATGTTAAAGTTCTGTTTCCAAATACCTCTTTTATACCTTGTACAACTTGGTCATGTGGCAATTTTTCACTTGCTCCACCCCGCACTGTGCAGTGGGTGGGCAGAGCACACAGGAAAGATGTCACTGCAGGAGGTTTACTTTCTTTTTTTTTCTCAAGTGGACACCCAGCGCTGATAGACACTATTGCAGCCACTGGCTGTTTGAAGCCACCTAAAAACTGATGTAGAAACTGATCATGCAAAGGTCCCTTAATAGATCTACTGCAGGGAAAGAATACAGCATGCTCAGTGCAAGTGGCAACATAGCAGCCAGAGGATCAGCTGCTATAAGGTTGCTATTACCTACAGGGAGGTCTATGAAAACACCAGGATCGACAAGATACCAAAAATAAATAATTAAGGATGGAAAGGTTCAGACCATAGGTAGAGATGATAGCAGTGAATAAACTGGCACACAAAAAATGTTTGCATTTAAAGTGTTACTAAACCAAAGACCCTGCATTCACAATATCTGGTCTCCCACAGTACACAGAACATGGAAATGCAATTTAGTAGATAAAAACTGCTAAATGCTTTTTCTCATCAGCAGTATATAGCAGTCTTGTGACTATCAGTGCCTGGTGAAGCTTGTAGGAGGAGTTTTCATACTGCCCTGGCTGTTCTATCAGGATCCAGAACCCCTGACCCTCTGTCTGGACAGTGCTGATTGGCCCTGTGCTGATCACGTGCAGTTTTCCAAGAAAAAAAAAAACCTCTCTAGCAATACACACCAGACTGAGCATGTGCAGCCTGACTCCAAAGGCTCTGTCTTATTCGGACATGTTCTGGAGTCAGTGGAAGAAGAGGGGGATCTGTGCATACTGGACCAAGCAGCCTTTTTACACAATGCAGATGATTAACCCCCTAGGTTCCACAGTGAGTATAACCAGCATGCTTTACTGCATGTACAGACTGATTTTACTGTTGTTGGTTTAGTAACACTTTAATGACACTTTAAGTCTTAAAAGAAACCCCAAACAGGCAATCTACCACTGCCAAACTGTCCTTGTGAAAAGTCTAGCCACCTGGCTGGCATGCCGTTTCCATGGCTTTAAAGCATTGAGTCACCAATATGGAACAAATAATTAAGCTAGGTTCACACCTCAGCGGTTTTGCGGCCTGCGTTTGTGCGGGCACAGCAGCTCATTCAAATGAATGGGCTGCTGTGCCTACGTTTCCGCAGAAAAAGATGCATGCGTCTTTTTCAAATATCACATGGTCATTTTGACCATGTAATTACCCTGCGCTTCCTGCAACTGCAAACGCTCTGCCTTTTTACATGCGTGGGGGTGCCATTCAGAATGAATGGCACTCCCGCACGTTTTCTCAGAGCAGCACGTTTTCACTGTGGGTAGTTGTGGGTGCGGGAATCACTGCAATACCCGCAGCCACATGCATAGGTATGAACTTAGCGTTATATCAGTTCAAAATTTTCTTTCTGCATATCAAGTGACAGAGCCACCCAAGCGTCTAGAATTTTCAGAATTAGGTCAACAATGGCATATTTCTTTCAAAAGCTTTTGCATTTGAAATATGACTCTAGCCAAAAGTTTCTTTCTTTTTTGTTTTGGACAAAGTAGGACATTTTTAAAATCCATGACAGTTTTTATTTTTTACTTTTTTGTTTGTGTTTCATTGGAGAGATTTATCTTTGCTTCCTGACCTGACACTATAGAATGTAATATTACACCTTTCCAAAGTGTCAGATGTCACTGAAAAGTAAAAACTTTTCATTAGATTTGGAAAATGTAGACAATAGTTAAATCCTTTATCATGTTTTTCTTTGTTTTGTTCCATTGGGGAGATTTTCCTTTCCTCTCCAGGGGAGGTTAGAGAAAATCTCTCTGAAGCAATGGAAAATCCTCCCTTGGACCAGGGGCGGATCCAGAGTCTAGTTTCGGGAGGGGCACTGCCAGAAAATATATTTTTTTGGGGTACATCTATTGGGGAAATGGCTGGTGTTGGCGCTTCAATCATCATGGCACCATGGTTGTTATGGTGTCAGGATGATTGAAGCGCATTATTACTATTATTACATTGTTATAAAAAATTAAATAGTTTAACTCACCATAATGCAGAATCAGTGGGAGCCCCGAGTGTGTCAACTGCCACGTCACCTGTTACCAGATGCAGATTGTCACTTGCCACGTCGCCTGCCACATGTTGCAGATTGTCACTTGCCATGTCACTTGCCACGTCGCCTGCCACATGTTGCGGATTGTCACTTGCCACGTCACCTGTCACCAGATGCAGATTGTTGCCTGCCACATGTTGCGGATTGTCACTTGCCACGTCGCCTGTCACCAGATGAAGATTGTCACTTGCCACCTGCTAAGGTGGTCTCTTGTGTCCCAGAGACAGGCAGCAGAGAGATGATGTAATCTCTCTGCTGCCGCAGCTGCCTGCATGGTGGGGGGGAACTGCAGGGATGCAGGGCAGGCGCCGGGCGGTGAGAGATGATGTCATCTTTCTGCTCCCCCGCCCGCCGGCTCCCTGATTGGCCAGCAGCCCGCCCACAAACACATGGACTCTACAAACCATTGAGAATCAGACCTGAGTGTTTGAAAATCGCGCTGCTTTGTATGAAATTTACCGCTACGCGACCTCTTTTGGATTCAACACTATGAGGAGCGGCACATGTCAGCGGCAGCTCTCTCACTCCCGGAGCCGCCCAGCGGCTCTCTCACTCCCGGAGCCGCCCAGCGGCTCTCTCACTCCCGGAGCCGCCCAGCGGCTCTCTAACTTTCCTATGACCGCATTCACACACTGCGTTTAGCTGCGAATTAGATACATGCGGTTCTGTGCGGATAGAAAAAATAGAATTGACTGCGTCCAGGAGCAATTTAGCGCAGCTTTCCGCACATAACCGCAGGTAATCGCAGCGCACTGTGTCAGCTGCGGATAACAGCGCAGAGCTGCTCATCAGGAAAGGAAAAATTAATTTCCTTTCTCAATGAGCGACAAGCACGGGGATCCGACTCGGATCCCCGCCAATGCCCAGCACTGTTTGGTATGAATCTTGAGGGGGAACTCCACGCCAAATTTTAAATAAAAAAATGGTGTGGGTTCCCCCCAGGGGCATACCAGGCCCTTCGGTCTGGTATGGATTTTAAGATGAACCCCTGCGCCGAAAAAACGGTGTGGGGTCCCCCTCAAAATCCATACCAGACCCTTATCCGAGCACGCAGCCTGGTCGGTCAGGAAAGGGGGTGGGGACGGGCGAGCGCCCCCCCCCTCCTGAGCTGTACCAGGCCGCGAATGCCCTCAACATGGGGGGGTAGGTGCTTTGGGGGTGGGGGGCGCCCTGCGGCCCCCCTCCCCCCAAAGCACCTTGCCCCCATGTTGATGAGGACGAGGGCCTCTTCCCGACAACCCTAGCTGTTGGTTGTCGGGGTCTGCGGGCAGAGGGCTTATCGGAATCCGGGAGCCCCCTTTAATAAGGGGGCCCCCAGATCCCGGCCCCCCACCCTATGTGAATGAGTATGGGGTACATGGTACCCCTACCCATTCACCTAGTGAAAAAGTGTCAATAAGAAAAACACTACACAGGTTTTTAAAGTAATTTATTAGACAGCTCCGGGGGTCTTCTTCCAGCTTCGGGGGTCCTTTTCCCACTTCAGGGGTCTTCTTCCGGCTTCGGGGGTCTCTCCGGTTCTTCTCCGCGCTCTCCGGGTCTTCTGCCGCGCTCCTCCGCTATCTTCTGCTCTTTTGTTAGCGGAGGAGCCCAGTCTGCTGCCTTCTTCCCTCTTCTCTTCTTCTGATGTTGACGCTCTCTCCGGCTGGAATGCACTCTGGGCGCTCCGCTCTGACTTATATAGGCGGTGACCCCGCCCCCTTATGCCGTCACTGGACATGCTGGGACTGTGACATTTTAGAGGGCGTGGTCATCACGTACCATGCCCCCTAAAATGTCACAGTCCCAGCATGCCCAGGGACTGTAACGGCATAAGGGGGCGGGGTCACCGCCTATATAAGTCAGGGGGGAGCACCCAGAGTGCATTCCAGCCGGAGAGAGCGTCGTATCAACATCAGAAGAAGAGAAGAGGAAAAAAGGCAGAAGACAGCAGACCAGGCTCCTCCGCTAGCAAAAGAGCGGCAAAAGAGCAGAAGATAGCAGAGGAGCCTGGCAGAAGACCCGGAGAGTGCGGAGAAGAACCGGCGAGACCCCCGAAGCCGGAAGAAGACCCCCTAAACCGGAAGAGGACCCTCAAAGCCGGAAGAAGACCCCCGGAGCTGTCTAATAAATTACTTTAAAAACCTGTGTAGTGTTTTTTTATTGACACCATACTCATTCACATAGGGTGGGGGGCCGGGATCTGGGGGCCCCCTTATTAAAGGGGGCTCCCGGATTCCGATAAGCCCTCCGCCCGCAGACACCAACAACCAACGGCCAGGGTTGTCGGGAAGAGGCCCTTGTCCTCATCAACATGGGGACAAGGTGCTTTGTGGTGGGGGGATCGCAGGACGCCCCCTCCCCAAAAGCACCCACCACCCCATGTTGAGGGCATGCGGCCTGGTACGGCTCAGGAGGAGGGGCGCTCGCCCGTCTCCATCCCCTTTCTTCGACCGACCGGGCTGCGTGCTCGGATAATGGTCTGGTAAGGATTTAGGGGGGGACCCCAAGCCGTTTTTTCGGTGTAGGGGTTCCTCTTAAAATCCATGACAGACCAAAGGGCCTGATATGCCCCTGGGGGGGAACCCAAGCCATTTTTTTATTGAAAATTTGGCGTGGAGTTCCCCCTCAAGATTCATACCAAACAGTGCGAGTCAGCAGCCTGTCGGGTTGGCATGGAAATGGCAAGCCGCAGCTAAACGCAACCGCAGCTAATTGCACTGTGCAAATGCAGCTGATCGCAGTGCCTGGAGTCTTGAATTCCACAGGAAAAAAATCATGCTTTTAACTGCGGCAGAATAGCCGTCCGTGTGAAAGGCGCCTTAGGGGAGGAGAGGGAAAGGAAATTAGGGGTGAAGAGCTGCTGTTTGAGCAGAAAACAAGCAAAAAAAACACTTGTAAAATGCTCAAGTCAGGTGTTTCTATCAAAGTCTATGGGGCAAAAAACGCTTGTAATCTGTCAAAAAGAAGCTCATGTACTTTTTTGTGCGACGGGCCTTTTGCTTCACGTGGCAGAATGCTCAGTTGTGAACAGAAACCATTAAAATGAATAGGATTTGACTTGTTGAGCATTTTAGAGCTACAAGCTTCAAACATTTTGGACTTCCCATCACTATATGCCCTAGTGTCAAAGGTCACCAAGGCAATTAAAACACAACAAAGGTTCTAACCCTTTTCTAATCTATCTTTTCTGAAGGTTTTGCCTAGAGTAATACTCCAGACATATTTTTTTTCTTTATATTGATGCATTCATAGCTAGACCAAACTAAAAATCATTTTCTATGTAAGCAATGAGACTAAGGCCCCTTTCACACGATCAAGACAAGAAGACGGAGGCGCCTGGTGCAGACTATAAAACAACTTTAATTATTAAAAAATGCAGCAAAGATGTAGACTCACATTTTCGCAGAGCAAAATAAGCATAAAATGGTCCCAAGGGCAACCGGGGTCATCAATGAGGTCAGTCCCTAATAGCCATGGATGTGTGTCCTCTGTATTCTTCTCTGAGTACGCTTGATGTTGTCCAGCCGACAGCGATGTGTGGACATCAGAGTGAGGCTTGGAAAGCAAGCTGTAATCCAGGCGAGGGATGGTGACCTCACAGAATTTGCAACGCGTTTCTCGAGCCGGCTGGCCGTGAATGACGTGACGGCCGCGCTCCTTTTTCAAGCCCCTTTCACACAATCAGCCCGCTTGGATCCGCCTGTCTGTTTTTGGGCAGGCGGATGTCAGCGGAGATGTGTCCGTTGACACACTCCTGCCATCCAGTTCGACAAGACCTGCTCAAAACAGACGGATAGCGATACATTCACCATCCATCCAGCGGTTCGGATCGGATTGGATGGGATTGTACGAAAACGGACCGGCTGTCCAGTTTCATCCGATCTTCCCTTAGAGAACAGCGGGGTTCTGACAGGTCCGTCCCTGCACAATGAGCAGAGACAAACCTGTCATCTGCCTGCTCAACGGAGCGATCCCCCGCTGAGCTCACGGAGTCTGTCCAACAGATCTGCTCCGTATGAACCCAGCCTAATGTTTTCATTAAAGATAAATCTGTATGTCTGTAGCTTGAAAACAATTTTGTCGGTGTTAGCTGTTGAGTTGCTGGCACGAATCTTAATAGCCTACTTGTCAGGTATGACACACATAGGCAAGTCATGTTTTCAATGTGTGGGTCTGTTCAGCTTTTCAAGTTTTTGTTACTGAACAAATTGGATTTTTAATGAGTATGTATAAAAGCAAACTTTGACATCTTAAGGAATGTGTCTCTTCCCTTTACAACCCTTATAAAACCAAGACATACAGTATATTCAATGCTTTTTCAGTTACCGTAAATATGAGGTCCCGAGGACTGATTGACCATACAGGTATAGTCTGAGTGTCTGGGAAGATAGAATTACCATTAACACCAATTTTCAATTCAACAGTGATACTCTCAAAGCAGTATTAAACCTAAAAGCAAACATTAATTATATTGCAGGCTTTTTTTGTTTATTTTTACCTGGTGTATTGGCCAATAGGTCTGTTGTTTTTCAACAGAACAAGCGCTTCTGAAAATATAGCATTTAGAGTGTTGCGATAAACTATTTACCACTAAGCGATGCTTACGATGATTAGCTTTTATTTATTCATGTAAAATCTGTATCCCAACAGACAACTGTTGCTGTAACTGCATGTATAACTGCAGTGTGAGCTTGTTTGGCTTGAATTTGTTAGTATATCTAAATCTGCTACAGCTAAAAGTCCCCCACACCTCATCCCCCAAGACTGACAATACTGCTGTTCATAGGTTCCCCTGTGCTCCTTTACCAGGTAAAAATTTAGAAAAAAAGCCTAAAATATGAAACGAATGCAGTCACTGCATCTAATGCCGCGTACACACGAGCGGACTTTCCGGCATACTTGGTCCGGCGTACCGGAGTCCGTCGGACAATTCGATCGTGTGTGGGCTCCAGCGGACTTTTTTTCCTCAAAAGTTTGATGGACTTAGATTTGAAACATGTTTCAAATCTATCCGACGGACTCGAGTCCAGTCGAAAAGTCCGCTCGTCTGTATGCTAGTCCGACGGACAAAAACCGACGCTAGGGTAGCAATTGGCTACTGGCTATGAACTTCCTTGTTTTAGTCCGGTCGTACATCATCACGTACGAATCCGTCGGACTTTAGGTGATCGTGTGTAGGCAAGTACCTTCATTCGGAAAGTCCGTCATAAAGTCCATCGAAAAGTCCGCCGGGCAAAGTATGCCGTAAAGTCCGGTCGTGTGTACGCGGCATAAGGATTGATTTGCTGCAATATATTACATATTAGGTTGTAGGGTTAATACTTATTTAAAGTCAATGTAGAATGGAGAAGTGTTGCAGGTAGACCTTCTTGGCATCACTTATCTCAGTAGGGAACAGGGGGAATTGGGACAGGTGCTCCTACTGGTTTGACTGATGTTCTTTCAGAACTGAACAGCAAAAGAACATTTTTTCAAGCTTAACAGAACTATTATAAATCCCAGGTTTGCCGTGATTGCTGTACAATTTATCATTCAATGAAAATGAATGGCACCTGAACATGCATTTCACAGGGATTCTGAACGAGAAAAGGTAGTCAATCTTGCCGCTTTTATCAGCGAGATTGACACCTTGCAAGCCCCGCCGCGGGGCATACTAGGCCCTTAAGTCTGGTATGGATTTTAAAGGCAACCCCTACGCCAAAAAAACGGCGTGGGGTCCCCCCCCTAGAATCCAAAGCAGACCCCGATCTGAGCACGCAGCCCGGCCGGTCAGGAAAGGGGGTGGGGGCGTGGTAAACATCACCCGGTGACCACGCCCCCCTAAAACGTCACAGTCCCAGCATGCCCAGGGACTGTGACGGCATAAGGGGGCGGGGTCTCCGCCTATATAAGTCACATCGGAGCGCTCAGAGAGCATTCCAGCCTGAGAGACCGTCGTGTCAACATGGGAAGAAGAGAAGAGGGAAGAAGCCCAGAAGCCAAGAAGCCAGAAGTCCGGGCCTCTGCTGGCAAAAGAGCGGCATGAAGATAGCGGAGGAGTCGGCAGAAGAACTGGAACACCGGGAGAAGAGGCCAGAGAGAGCAGAGAAGAACCAACCGGACGCCGGGAGAAGAGGAACCAGAGGGACCCCCGAAGTCGGAAAAAGACCCCCGAAGCTGGAAGAAGACCCCCCCGGAGCTGTCCAATAAATTACTTTAAAAGCCTGTGTAGTGTGTTTTATTATTGACACTTTTTCCCTAGGTAAATGGGTAGGGGTACCATGTACCCCATACTCATTCACATAGGGTGGGGGGCAGGGATCTGGGGGCCCTCTTATTAAAGGGGGCTCCCAGATTCCGATAAGCCCCCCGCCCGCAGACCCCGATAACCAACGGCCAGGGTTGTCGGGAAGAGGCCCTTGTCCTCATCAACATGGTGCATGGTTAGGAGATGTTTACAGTACCTATAGGTAAGCCTTAGTCTAACACATCTTGAGAATTCTCTGCAAACCCATTTATTGGCACATAGTATATTTACTATGATAACTGAGACTGGAAATCACCTCTATATACCATAGCTAACTAATTAGCTCTACTGGTCACATGCTGTTTAGCTTACAAGCTTTTGCCATAGCATTGCATACAGAGGAAAAAGGAGACTGATACTTTGTCAATAAGTCTACATTGCAATTCAGATTTTACTGAAACTAGTTATTAAGACCCCTTTCACACTGAGGCGCTTTTCATGTGCTTTCATGCTAAAAAAGGCATCTGAAAAGCTCACGAAAACTTAAGCCTCGTACACACGGTACGAAAATCAGAAGGGGATTGTTGTTTGACAGGCTGTTGTCCGAAGTTCTTACCATTAGTACGCTCCTTTCAACAATTGTTTTTCAATTTTCGGCCAACAAAAGTTGGATGACAGGCTAGTAAATTCAGATTTTTGGATGGTCAGTACACAAATCCGTTACACAAAAGTCAAAAGTACAAACACGCTTCCCCCGGAATCAATGCTCACCAAACATGAAATTAGCAGGAGGGGCCCAAAGGGTGGCGCTCAAGAACTGAAATTCCTTGTAGTGCGTCACTACATTCATGTTTGTGGCATGACAATTTGTGTAACATTAGTATGCAAGACAAGATCCTGGCACACATCCTTTTGAAAAAAAAATCAGACGCTCGGTTGTCCAACAATCGTACAGTGTGTACGAGGCTTTATTTCCATTAAAATCAATTAATGCTTTCACACTGGGGTGGTGTGCTGGTGGGGTGGTGAAAAAACTCCTGTAAGCAGCGTCTTTGGAGCATGTTTGAAGCACTAAAAAAAGCTTCAAAAGTGCCCCTCTCCATTGAAATGAAGGGGAAGTGCCTGAAAAGTGCACAAAAAGCGCTTCAAAATGATTCTTTTGAGTCACGTGACCTTCAAAAAAGCACACCGCTAAAACCTCAAAAGCGCCTGAAAAGCGCATCAGAAGTGCTCGCCATTTTATGGGCAGTTTTCAAGTGCCTCAGTGTGAAAGGACTCTACAGGAAACTTGTACCAAGATAAATATTGAGACTGTCATTGCGGAACTCCAGAAAATTATAGCTGCCTTTCTTTTTTGTTGAGAAACTACCCTCAATAAGCATGCAGATTAGAAAGTCAGAGTAAAGTCGAAGCCTATTGTCTTCATACTGGTTTCAGGTCAGTTACTGAAGCCAATGGATCAGTATGACCAGGGGCGGACTGACCATTCGGGCACTGCCCGAGGGCCCCATGCCACTAAGGGGCCCCATCAGGGTTGCCAGCCTCAATAAAACCAGGGACAGTATGTAAAAATCTGTGTTTGTTTAAAAATCCCAAGATTATAGCTGCCCTGCCCCTCCAGTACCTTTTCAGTGTGTGTATGTATATTCTGTGTGTGTATACTGTGTGTGTATAATGTGTGTCTGTGTGTGTATACTGTGTGCCCCCATAATCTATTGCTTGGGGGCCCCATCATCTCCTATTGCCTGGGGGACCCATAATCTCCTATTGCCGGGGGCCCCATAATCTCCTATTGCCCGGGGGCCCCATGAGTTGTCAGTCTGCCCCTGAGTATGGCAGTCAGATGAGTAATATTTTTAGGAGGTGGGCTCGGTACATTCTTTTTTTTTGAATCAAATCTTTTTATATGCAAACAACATTAAAACAATACAGACAAATTATTGTCTGTATTAAACAATACGGTGCATTCATACGGTCAGGTCATAGTTCATGTTTTCTTTACAGTAGAACTATGCCTCCCATTAAAAATATTTGCTGCAACACTTAATTATAAGTGCACATGCAGTTACCATTTTCTCACAGTATCCCTGCAAACTTTCACAAATACCTGTTGATCCTGCTAGTGAAAGTCACCTAGTGCAGCCTCTGGATAGTGTGGCAACAATACTGCACTGCTTCTGAATTCAGAGCCGAGTTGCCATTCTCATGTAGGTTGTGCTTGCTTGCACTAAAGTGGGATGAGAAGATGTTGCAGGGGATGTGCTTATTAGCATTGTCACTACTGATTTACTATCCACACCTAGTCTCTCCCACTGCTTCCTGAATTTACAGTGCTGCCTCTTTTGCTGAAACACAAATAAAAGAATTTGGCTGTCAAGGAAGATACAGAAATGTTTTTGTTTACTTTATGAGGCTTTATGCATCACATAGCAACTGGATTTAGTACTTAGACTGTCATATAGAAACCTTTAGTTGTATTTAACAGATTTGATCAATTTCTCATAAATGATCCGCTTCAATTTTCTGCCCATTTACCATCCAGACCTAGGCCCCTATTTCTCTAATGTTCACCTGAATAAATGTGTCTTTTTTTTCCTTTTTTATGGAATTGCTTGATTTGTTTAAAGGATAAGTTCACCTTTGGAACATGTTTAATGTTCCACCCATGTTCCAGCATCTGCATCCTACTTCCCACACTCCCCTCCCCCTACCGATCCCACCTTTGACAGTTTTCTGTGAATGAATAGAATAGAAGTACCATCAGCCATTGTGGCTGATGGCTTGTAGTTCTCAATGAACTACAAGGGTGCTGGTGAATGTCCTCATAGTTCATTGATCTTTCTGCTCTCAGGTAACTGCCTGCCTATAAGAGGTACGAGCAGACAGCTATGCTGAGAGTTTGCAGGAACCTTAGATTGCAGCCGTGATCAGCTGGCTCCTTAGGAACAAAAATAATAAATGTACATTTTTTTTAACCTGTCAAAACATGCAGTTATATATTTTTTTTAAAAAGGTGAACCTATCCTTTAATAAAGTAAAACACAGGTCAGATTCTTTATATCTCTTTTGCATCACCTACCTCATTATATTTCTATTAATATTGAGTTTTTCCCTGTGCTATTGGCTGTGCATTATAAATTAAGGCTTATTTTAATACTCCTTTGAACATCACATTTCATGTAATTGAAGGGGAATAATTATTTCTTTAATCTCTACCCCTTCGAATAAAATAGAGTTGGTAACAAATTGCCTGCTTTGACAGAAAGTTTCTGCTTTCACCTAGAATGCGGTATAGCCATCTGAATGCTTCCTTATTGCTGGTCAGCCAATCAGCCCTTGGGAATGAATCTCCAAAGAATGTTGGTTTTACTACATAGCAGAGCTTAATTCTGGGGAAATTAGTTTTATGTATAAAAAGTGTATATCCTCTCCACATATACTTTACATGCTGTTGTAAGTATTTATAAAGTAGTGTAGCTTTACCTATAGCAGCCCCCGTTTCCTAAAGTGAGCTCATTCTCACATCCTGTTTTTACTGTGTTGTACGTATGTAGGTATGTACATGAGTTGTTCAGCATGTGAATATACATGTGTTGTTGCAGACTGCACTGTCCAGAAGAATGCAGGTACTTCCTTGTGTGCGTCTCATAGTAATGCACCAAAGAATGTGAATTAATGCGTATGTTAATATGCTAGGAGCAGGCATGTACTGGCCATCGGGACTACCGGGAGTTTCCCGGTGGGCCGATGGCTCAGTGGGCCGGTCAGGTGCAGTCCTGGAGCCACTCCTCTCTGACAGTGAGTGATCCCAATTTCACTCCTGTCAGGAGGAACAGCTGCCATTGCTGGAGAAAGCATTAGGCTTTCTGCTCCCTCCAGCCTGCAGGGGGAGATAGACAGCCGGCAGACATTCCTTCCTCTCTCTCCCCTTATCACTTGTCACTTATCACATGACTGGAGAGAGGAACGAGAAGCTGCCTTCAAAACTGTGAGTACATGTGGGAGGGGGAGGAGAGGGAGGACCCACTGATGTGAAGGGGGTTGCTGATGGGGACTCTCTGATGTGAAGGGGGTTTCTGATGGGGACTCTCTGATGTGAAGGGGGCTGCTGATGGGGACACTCTGATGTGAAGTGGGCTACTGATAGGGACACTCTGATGTGAAGGGGGCTGCTGATGGGGACACACTGATGTGAAGGGGGCTGCTGATGGGGTCACACTGATGTGAAGGGGGCTGCTGATGGGGACACTCTGATGTGAAGGGGGCTACTGATGGGGATACACTGATGTGAAGGGTGCTGCTGATGGGGACACTCTGAGGACACACTGATGTGAAGGGGGCTGCTGATGGGGTCACACTGATGTGAAGGGGGCTGCTGATGGGGACACTCTGATGGGGACACACTGATGTGAAGGGGGCTGCTGATGGGGACACACTGATGTGAAGGGAGCTGCTGATGGGGACACACTGATGTGAAGGGGGCTGCTGATGGGGACACTCTGATGTGAAGGGGGCTACTGATGGGGATACACTGATGTGAAGGGTGCTGCTGATGGGGACACTCTGAGGACACACTGATGTGAAGGGGGCTGCTGATGGGGTCACACTGATGTGAAGGGGGCTGCTGATGGGGACACTCTGATGGGGACACACTGATGTAAAGGGGGCTGCTGATGGGGACACACTGATGTGAAGGGAGCTGCTGATGGGGACACACTGATGTGAAGGGGGCTGCTGATGGGGACACACTGATGTGAAGGGGGCTGCTGATGGGCACTCTCTGATGTGAAAGGGGCTGCTGATGGGGACACTCTGATGTGAAGGGGGCTGCTGATGGGGACATTCTGATGAAAGGGGGACGCTGTTTGGGACACTCAAAATTAAAGTGGGCTGGTCATGATGAAGTCCAGGGCCAAATTTTTGTCACAGTCCAGCCCTGGCTAGGAGTGGTATGAATGAGTTAGAGTAACCTTTTTCATGGGCTTTAATGTCCCTCTGTTGGTCATAGATTAGCATAGGACAACACTTGTAGAATCATCTTGATTCGGGTGTATGGCCTCAAGTGTGGCTACCTGACATCACCAGAGGGCCATGCATAGTGTTCTGTGAACGTAATGTACAGAAAATGGTCATGGATTGGACATGCTTTAATAAATGGACAAAGACTGCAAACATGCTACAAGAGACTGTCAAAGACTGGGCACACATCACAAGAGACTGCTAGAAATGACTGCCATTACAGTAGTCTCTTTACAAGTCAGCACCAACTGCAGCCCCCTAAAAAATTACTTGCATCACATTTGGTTATCCTCCCAGAAAGATCCTTTTTTAAATTATTGTATTAAAAAAAAAGAAACATACATACAGTGGGGCAAAAAAGTATTTAGTCAGACACCAATTGTGCAAGTTCTCCCACCTAAAAAGATGAGAGAGGCCTGTAATTGTCATCATAGGTATACCTCAACTATGAGAGACAAAATGTCTGATTTTTTGAAAGCATTTATTTGCAAATTATGGTGGAAAATAAGTATTTTGTCAATATCAAAAGTTTACCTCAATACTTACTACTACCTATGTTATATATCCTTTGTTGGCAATGACAGAGGTCAAACATTTTCTGTAAGTCTTCACAGGGTTGTCACACACTGTTGCTGGTATGTTGTCCCATTCCTCTGTGCAGATCTCCTCTAGAGCAGTGATGTTTTAGGGCTGTCACTGGGCAACATGGACTTTCAACTCCCTCCAAAGGTTTTCTATGGGGTTGAGATCTGGAGGACCTTGAAATGCTTCTTACGAAGCCACTCCTTCGTTGCCCGGGCGGTGTGTTTTGGATCATTGTCATGCTGAAAGACCCAGCCACGTTTCATCTTCAATGCCCTTGCTGATGAGAGGAGGTTTGCACTCAAAATCTCACGATACATGGCCCCATTCATTCTTTCATGTACACGGATCAGTCGTCCTGTTCCCTTTGCAGAGAAACAGCCCCAAAGCATGATGTTGCCACCCCCATGCTTCACAGTAGATATGGTGTTCTTTGGTTACAACTCAGCATTCTCTCTCCTCCAAACACGACGAGTTGTGTTTCTACCAAACAGTTCTACTTTGGTTTCATCTGACCATATGACATTCTCCCAATTCTCTTCTGGATCATCCAAATGCTCTCTAGCAAACCTCAGATGGGCCCGGACATGTACTGGCTTAAGCAGGGGGACACGTCTGGCACTGCCGGATCTGAGTCCCTGGCAGCGTAGTGTGTTACTGATTGTAACCTTTATTACGTTGGTCCCAGCTCTCTGCAGGTCATTCACTAGGTCCCCCCGTGTGGTTCTGGGATTTTTGCTCACCGTTCTTGTGATCATTTTGACCCCACGGGGTGAGATCTTGCGTGGTGCCCCAGATCGAGGGAGATTATCAGTGGTCTTGTATGTCTTCCATTTTCTAATTATTGCTCCCACAGTTGATTTCTTCACACCAAGCTGCTTGCCTATTGCAGATTCAGTCTTCCCAGCTTGGTGCAGGTCTACTATCTTGTTTCTGGTGTCCTTCGACAGCTCTTTGGTCTTCACCATAGTGAAGTTTGGAGTGTGACTGAGGTTGTGAACAGGTGTCTTTTATACTGATAACAAGTTCAAACATGTGCCATTAATACAGGTAATGAGTGGGGGACAGAGGAGCCTCTTAAAGAAAAAGATACAGGTCTGTGAGAGCCAGAAATCTTGCTTGTTTGTAGGTGACCAAATACTTATTTTCCACCATAATTTGCAAATAAATTCTTTCAAAAATCAGACAATTTGATTGTCTGGATTTGTTTCCACATTTTGTCTCTCATAGTTGAGGTATACCTATGATGACAATTAAAGGCGTCTCTCATCTTTTTAAGTGGGAGAACTTGCACAATTGGTGGCTGACTAAATACTTTTTTGCCCCACTGTATGTTCTGCACATGCAAGAATCTCACCGGCTTCTGGAGGAATATTTTCTGCTTTACCTCTGACATCACAGGTATTCTTACATCACCAGATTCTGGTCTTGCAATACTCAATTTAGGTATTGATCAGTTTCCCTCCTCTTGCCGCTATAAAGTCACACATGTCCTCCTGGCGGCCAGTTACTTAAAGCAAGGGGATGGAAATCTGGGAAAGTACCAAACCTTTCAGAGGCAGTTGAAATTGTCCGTCTGCACTATAAATATGAACCTATGCTTGCCAACAAACAAGGAACTAGAAAGATCTTTGACTCACAATGGCACATATGGACTGATAGATTTAAAGTGAGCTAAAAAAAGTAATGTACTTTTCTGTTTGATATCTGTATTCATGACAGTTTTACTTATTCGCACCTAACCCTTTGTACATGTTGTACTTCCTTTTGTATTGTTTGTAGAATCCTGTCATTCTTAAATTTGAAACCAATAAAAAAGAATGGGGGGAAAAAAACAATAGACTGCAAAGAAAAGTAGGAATGTGTGAGAGAAATCAACAAAATCATTAGCTAGTGGAAATCTCCAAGTAACCACCTATGCAAGGAAAGCAATGGCTACTGGCTGCTTAGGGCCCAAGGGCCGCTTGCTGCCCTTGGACAATAGGACACAATGTTGGGTTACAGCTGGAGACCTTCTTTAACTGGTTATATTTAGTTTCTAAGATTCCTTTTGCAGAACAATATCTTTCATTTGATTTATACCAAAGTTCTCCTTTAGTGAATATAAAGTAGAGAGGCCTTGCTAATTAAAGTGACTTTTGTAAACAGGTTGAGTATTCTTTACACTGGAAACAAAAAGGAAGTGAATTTGTTAGGGAACTCTGCTTAGAATGCAGTTCTATAAAATGTTTTTTACATTGATCTTATGCACAAAGCTAACAATTACTTTCTGTCTGTGCCTCTATGTGCATTTCTGCTTTACTTTGCTTCTGCCTTACTTCACAGAAGGACAATTTATTCTAGAAAATGAAAAGCAATTTCAGAATAACAATGCAAACTATTCAGGGAGCACGAGATGGCTTGGAGAACAGGTATGTTTGTTAGTTATTCAGAGAAGATTGATTGACCATTTGAGACGTTTGTGAGTTGAAATGTCAGATCAAAGTGAGCACAATACGGATAGATTGGCCCAGTCCTGCTCTGTGTCCCATTGTTTCACATATATAATGAGGCTGTTATTTCAGCTGTTACCTTCAGTCAGTGGCCATTGAAAGGAAGATAATCCCTCTGCTGCAGCAGGGTGTGCTGCGTAATGCCTCGATCACAGATTACTTATCATCAACCAGTCGTGCTAGAGTCAATATTAATTTCCACTCGATGTCCAGTCCTATTTATGTGTAAAATGAAATCTGTTATTGTGGATAAGGCCTCCATTTTTGCTGCTGCTTTCTCTGCATTTGTTTCCATAAATCAGCCTAGAATGTATAATGTATATATGTATGTTATATATTTTTTATACTGTAGAATTTTTGTAATAGACAGGAATTCTACTGTAATCAAGAAACAGATTCAGGATTCAGACTGATCTATGTAGTATCTGAAATATATCAATACCCTTGGTAACTGATGGGCTGTTTCTCTTGAGCCTGCTCATAAACAGACAGACAACTCCCTTAGGGTGATAACAAGTTGGAATTGCTGCTTGTTTGAGAATCAGTACCTTCATCTGCCTGAGGGGATCATTATTATTAGCACTTGAGAAATGGCCAATTGAGGCAAGTGGTTCTCAAAATCAGAAGATGGTCTGCATTTATTGAGCCATTTATATTCAGATTTACCACTGTACTGCGTTTCACCAACTCGTATCAACCTTTCTTTGTATGAAATATCATGGTAGATGCTTTCACCTTAAACTTTCAACTTCCATTGGATCTTTCAGAGCCAGTCAAAAGACACAGTACTTTATGCTGAGAAATTTCTGCCTTGTCAAAGTTTTCAATGGGGCAAAGGATTAACCTTCCCATAGATACTTGCAAATGTTTGGACCTGCCTAGCTAATATGCATTCGATATGAAAACTTGAAAAGACAGAATGGTACTGTTTTTTTTTTTCCAGTAACTGTCATACATCATGAGTATGAATATGCTGTTTTTCTTTCTTTAATGTGGTGTTTGCATAGATGTTGAGCTTGTTTTAACTAAAGGCACAGCCTATATATAATCATTATTTTATTAAATTGTGCATCTCCCTACTGTTCTGCTGTGCATGAGAACCTCTGTTCACTCTTCTTATGACATCAGTGTTTTCCCAGAATTTGGCCTAAGAATTTGTTCCTACGGCATGTATTTCGACAGAGCTGTTCTGAGTTCATTTATTTATATTCAGGCCAGGAGGCCTTGATAAACAACTTGTTAAATGACCTGCCCTTGCAAAGCACTGATAATGTACAATTTCCCTAGCAAGCAGTTCTGCTGTCTGTACATGTGCTGCAACCCAAGCTGCTGGTCAGCATTTCCTCCCCTCGAAACTGATAACGCGTCCACTGCTTCCTCCCCCCCCCCCCAGCTGCAACTAGCTTCCACAATAAGTTTCCATGAACAGCACTGAGTACATTGCGTACAAATGTTCCTGCCAAAGTGCAGCTTAATGCATAATGCTGCCTCAAGGGTGATCATGGCATCATATAGTGAATAATTGTCAGCCCATGACAAAGTGTGACCTCATAAATAAGATCAGGATTTGCATTATCTGTGTGCAGCAAAGCTTATATTTAGTGAAAACTGATTGAAAGTATAACTTATTATTTTGCTCATATGGATAGGTTTATTGGCTTCAGACCATTAATCAACTTTAATAGGGCAAGATTTCCAATTATTGTTTATATAAGCAAACTGTCCTATACCGATGCATTATTCCCTAGTTGACTGGCTAACCTTTGTAAGATCAAATTATCCATTAGACAAGTTTAGGCACAGGGGCTGCTGTACACCATAGTCCTCTGGTCTCCTCATTAATTCACTACAGGGTCTTTGCAGTTGTAACAACCTAGGAAAGCACTGCATATCAGTGAAAATCTTCTGCAATACTGGTGTCCACATTGTGACACCAAAGGTTACCTCCTAGCAGCTCTACCCCTTTTGCAAAACACTGTGTGTCATTAGGGCATAGGCTTCTCCATAATGGCCAATGGAGTGCTAGTTGAAAAGGGACAGAGCACATTTTGTTGATGAAAAAGTAAGTGACTGAGGACATGTAACATGAGGCTTGTAGAGATCCTGCCATTACCCCTGTACAAAGCAATGCTCCCCACTATGGACTGCTGGGGGCCAAGGGTAGCAAAAAAAATACCATATTTATCGGCGTATAACACGCGCCGGCGTATAACACGCACCCAAGTTAAGGAGGGAATTTTAAGGAAAAAAACTTTTAGGAGGGAAGTTTAAGGAAGAAAAACTTACATTAAAATGCCCATCAATGCAGCGTTATCGGTGTCCATCTGCAGCCTTGTCAGTGTCAGTGCAGCCTTGCCCCAGTGTCCATTGCAGCCTTGTCAGTGCAGGCTTGTCAGTGCAGCTTTGCCCCAGTGCAGAATTGTCAGTGCAGCCTTGCCCCAGTGTCCATTGCAGCCTTGTCAGTGCAGCTTTGCCCCAGTGCAGCCTTGTCAGTGCAGCCTTGTCAGTGCAGCCTTGTCAGTGCAGCTTTTCTCCAGTGCAGCCTTGTCAGTGCAGCTTTTCTCCAGTGCAGCCTTGCCCCAGTGCAGCTTTGCCCCCATGCAGCCTTGCCCCAGGGCAGCCTTGCCCCAGTGCAGCTTTGCACCCATGCAGCCTTGCCCCAGTGCAGCCTTGCCCCCCCGTGCAGCCTTGCCCCAGTGCAGCTTTGCCCCCATGCAGCCTTGCCCCCCCCGTGCAGCTTTGTGGGATCGCCGTGATCTCTGCCGTCATACACAGCCCTGTGTAAATTTAAATATGGCGCCGAGACTGCAGGGACTCGGCGGAGCGCTGATACACATAGCCGAGAGTCCTCTGGTTTTCTCGGCGCCGCTTACAGTCCCGCCCAGTTCCGCCCTATGGGCGGGACTGTAAGCGGCGCCGAGAAAACCCGAGGACTCTCGGCTATGTGTAGCTCCGCTCCGCCGAATCCCTGCAGTCTCGGCGCCGTATTTGAATTTCCACACGGCTGTGTATGTCGGCGGCGATCGCGGCAATTGCCGCGATCGCTCTGATCACACACAATTGGGGGGGGATCGGCCTATAACACGCACCCACGATTTTCCCCTGATTTTCAGGGGAAAAAAGTGCGTGTTATATGCCGATAAATACGGTAAAAACTAAACTAAAGGTTACATGTGACCCTCAAGTTAGGCTCTTAGAGAGTAATGAGCGTAGGACCGAAAAGACTGTAGACTGTAAATTTGGCCTTGACCCTTTTTATCACATTAACAAGGTTACAAACCATAGCCACATAAAGCATACCAAGGTTGGAGGCTGAAAAAACCTTTCCCCACTTTTAGTCAGTACACCCAAACCTGACTACTAGAACATTTGGCAAAACTACAATGCTACTCTACCAACAAAAATGCCCAAACTATGCAGGTATCACAACAATAGAAATCTAGCTGAGTTTGCACTGGCAGGCAGAGCAGCAGTCAAGGACTTTTTAGTATACACGCAAATGTGTTACCGGAGAGTGCAAAATCTGGTGTTGCTCTGCATGGTAGCTGATCAGCTTCTAAACACTTGTTTGATAAGCTTTGCCAATAAAACAAAAACAAAAAAAAACACAAACTACTAAAAAACTGGAAGCTGATTGGTTTCTATACCTTACTAGATTTTACACTCTCCAGTTTTAGTAAATCAACCCCCATGTGTGGGTGGCTGTGTGAAGCCACTTCAAGCCCTGCTGTCCTAGGCTATGACCTGTATTTGCCATTCAGAAATTTGGTCCTGGACTTCAGAAAGGAAGTGCGTATAGTATTATTGTATTGTATTTTAAAGTTGACTAAATTTGCATCTATCTAGATGTATAATTTTCTAGAAAATAGCATCACTTCTTTTAACCCATGCCATTTGAAATCACCCTTCAAATTCAGGCTTGAGACGTAAATTTTAACTAGAAAACAAATCCTGTGGTGTTGTATACCTTTTATTACAAAGTACGCTTTGCCATCTGTGTATTGTGTATGCGGAATAGCAATGTGTGTAACAGACCATGCAGCTGCCATTGGGCTAATGAGGACAAAGAAACTCTTCCTAACACGAAAAATTTATGTATATGTGATTTATTTATATCAAATAGAACAGTAGGCAATTTCTTTTTTCATTTTGGATAGCGTAAGGAAGGGTTATAACCCCTGTCAGTTTGGCCATCTCTGTCCCATTGGAGAGATTTACCCTTGCTTCCTTTCCCATGGGCAAAAAAGGAAATGAGAGGAAATCCTTGAAAATTAAGGGAATTCAGAACTAGTGCCCCATTGGAAGATCTACCCTCTATTTCTCAATATGAATAAACCAGCACTTGCGTTTCAGTTCCTCTAAATAAATCTCTGTGAATAATTCAATACAATATAAAATCAACTTTCAGTAAAAGTCTGAAACAATACACTAGACGTGTATCTGTGCAAAAGTTTCTTCCACCTTTTATGAAAATTGTAAACTCTCACCAGATGTTTTGACTCTTTCTGAGATAATGAGTCATATAAAGCTTGATATAATAGTGACTGGTGAAAGTATTTCACTTTTCCATCCAAATTATTGCTTCTCAATTCTTTCAGTCAAATATCCGCCAAAATAAAAAAAACATAAGAATTATATAGTGTAGTATATCAAAGAACAACCACATATGCAGGTGTAAATGTGCTTACATAAAAATAAATAAAAATAAAATAAATGTAACCAGTGCCATAAATGTGAGTGCAAAAATCACAATCTTCACCATGGAGACTATCTCCTGTGTGCCAACACCACATGCAGGTATGCTCTTACCAGACTCACTGCCCTTCTAATTTTCAGGGCCAAATAACACACCTCACCAGATCACAGATCACCAGACTACTCCTCCACCTTCCTCTGCCAGGTTAGGGGAACTCAAAAGGCTTATAGTATTCAAATAACAAGAAAATTGAGGGTCATAGGGGTTGATTTACTAAAGACAAATAGTCTGTGCACTTCAAGTGCACCCGAAAGTGCAGTTTCTCTAGATTTGAGGGGAACATGCAATGACATTTAAAAAACAGAATTTTTGCTTGCACATGATTGGATGATAGAAATAGATGATGCAGTGCACAGTATATTTGCATTTAGTAAATCAACCTCATAGTGTAGTATTTCCTAAAAAAACACAATTTATTAATTAAAAGTATGCTCACAACATGCTAGGAAGCTTGAAAACACACAAACATCATATCAAAGATGGCTGACTCTGAACTTCCGGTTCCTGTCTGTGTATCTGATGTCACTTCCTTGACGTGTCTCGTCACCTGATGGACCCAAAGCAGAGTGCACAATCTTTGATTTTCTATTTGTGTGTTTTCAGGCTGTCTGGCATAATGTGAGCAATGAAACAGGACAGTGCAAAGAGGACCTAACTCACAAAAATATTTATTATGCAGTCTGTCACTAACATTAACACAGCAGTCCTTGTTAAAAGTTAAAGACCTTTATCCCAAAAGAATGTGTCCATTAAACACTACCTACTCTACAGATTGACAATGCTTCTCTCCAAGGATGGCTGAGCTGCTCCTCCATAGATACAGTGGAGGACTGAGCTTAGTCACAATAGGGTTTATTTAGAGAGTGCAAAATCAGGCTCACTTCTGCATGGAAACCAATCATCTTCCAGGTTTTATTGCCAAAGCTTAATTGAACAAGCAGCAGTTTTAGTAAATCTACCCCAATGAGACAGTAAATGCTTCACTGGCTGGATCACCAGGTGGAAATAAAGGGGGAAAAAATGAATGCAGCCCTCACATCTAAATAATTGGTAAGCCTCAATAGGCTTTATTTTTGTTCTTAGGCTTAGATACATTTTAAGTGAACCTTGTGCTGAAAGGGGAAAGGGTAGATCCACATTAATGCCCTACAGAATAGGACTGATTTAAAGAAAAGCTTGGAATTGTAATTAAAATGTTATCTGTCAGCAACAAATGTATTTCTTATTAGCACATTCTACTAGACAATGTTGTAATCCGAAAAATAATCTTCATGGAAAGGGAATTTTAGTACCAGGAGAAGGGATCTGTACCCTTTTTTCTTGTTTGCTCATGACAACATGTTATTTCAAATTGCTTTCCTGTCCTGTGGGCTTTTCATGCCCCGATTCAACACTGCGAAGATTGATCGATTTTGCTTTACAATCAATAGCAGTTCAGTGCCAGGCTGAAATAATGATACAGTACCTTTGGTTTCTTTGTATTTTCTTGATGTAACCTCATATACTGTGGTCCATTCAGAATACTGCAAACCCCTTGATTTGGGTTGGAATGTTACGATCAGGAATTATGTGACTGGGAGACTGAATGTTGGCTGGCGTGGTGACTCTGGGCAGCAAACTGGTTGTGTCAGCAGATGTGAGGAATTCCCGCAGCTCACAGTGCAACACAAATTACACACAAAGGACTGGGCTGCTCACAAATGTCAGTCCTGGATATTGTGAACGGACAAGGGATGGAAGACGGGGCTCAAATGCAGGTGAGAAGAACAGCTGAACATTTGTCTGATGAGAGCACAGATCTTAAAGCAGGTGTAGGGTGTAGATAAATAACATTTGTGTTTTAATGACTTCAGTTGGAATAACTAAGTTATGTTCCCAGTAACCCCGCTCATCTTCCTTCCTGAGTCAATTCCTTTGCTAACACTTGTATCAGCAGAAAGTTATGAATGGTGCACAATATTTTCAAACTAGCTGGATGCATGAATATGACAAACAATAATTTCTTTTACAGTCTTTTTTATAAAGATTTCCAGTGGCATTAATAAGGTGAATTAACATCTTTTACTGGCAACATAAGATCAGCTAGATACAGTGCCTTGAAAAAGTATATATACCCTTTGACATTTTCCACATTTTGTCATGTTACAACCAAAAAATGTAAATGTATTTGATTGGATTGGGATTTTACGTGATGGACCAACACAACGTGGCACATAATTGTGAAGTGGAAGGAAAATGATAAACCGTTTTCAAAATTGTTTTACAAATAAATATGTTAAAAGTGTGGCGTGCATTTGTATGCAGCCCCCCCGAGTCAGTACTTTGTAGAACCACCTTTCGCTGCAATTACAGCTGCAAGTCTTTTTGGGGATGTCTCTACCAGCTTTGCACATCTAGAGAGTGAAGTTGTTGCCCATTCTTCTTTGCAAAATAGCTCAAGCTCTGTCAGATTGGATGGAGAGCGTCTGTGAACAGCAATTTTCAAGTCTTGCCACCGATTCTCAATTGGATTTAGGACTGGGCCATTCTAACACATGAATATGCTTTGATCTGGGTCATTGTGCTGCTAGAAGGTGAACCTCCACCCCAGTCTTTTGCAGATTCTAACAGGTTTTCTTCTAAGATTGCTCTGTATTTGGCTCCATCCAGCTTCCCATCAACTCTGTCCCTGCTGAAGAAAAGCATCCCCACAACATGATGCTGCCACCACCATGTTTCACGGTGATGATGGTGTGTTCGGGGCGATGTTCAGTGTTAGTTTTCCGCCACACATAGCATTTTCTTTTAGACCAAAAGGTTCACTTTTGGTCTCATCTGACCAGAGCACCTTCTTCCACATGTTTGCTGTGTCCCCCACATAGCTTCTCGCAAATTGCAAACGGAACTTCTTATGGCTTTCTTTCAACAATGGCTTTCTTCTTGCCACTCTTCCATAAAGGCCAGATTTGTGGAGTGCACGACTAATAGTTGTCCTGTGGACAGATTGTCCCATCTGAGCTGTGGATCTCTGCAGCTCCTCCAGAGTTACCATGGGCCTCTTGGCTGCTTCTCTGATGAATGTTCTCCTTGCCCGGCCTGTCAGTTTAGGTGGATGGCCATGTCTTGGTAGGTTTGCAGTTGTGCCATATTCTTTCCATTTTCGGATGATGGATTGAACAGTGCCTCATGAGATGTTCAAAGCTTGGGATATTTTTTTTATAACCTAACCTTGCTTTAACCTTCTCCACAACTTTATCCCTGACCTGTCTGGTGTGTTCCTTGGCCTTCATGATGCTGTTTGTTCACTAAAGTTATCTAACAAACCTTCAACAAGGGCTTCACAGAACAGCTGTATTTATACTGAGATTAAATTACACGCAGGTGGACTCTATTTACTAATTAGGTGACTTCTGAAGGCAGTTGGTTCCACTTTATCATTTTCATTCCACTTCATAATTATGTGGCACTTTGTGTTGGTCTATCACATAAAATACCAATAAAATATGTTTACGTTTTTGCTTGTAACATGACAAAATGTGGAAAATTTCAATGGGTATGAATACTTTTTCAAGGCACTGTAGATAGAATGAAGAAACAAAGCACAGAGAAATGAAATTACTTCACGATAGATGTTTTTTCCCAAATTTTATAGGGCACCCATGGGAGCCCTGAAAATCATTGGGCTCTGGTATGCAATAGTAACCATCTTCTGTGGTCATAGGCTTTCACCATTCCTTTCCCATCTCCTGCAACTCACTATTTGTTAGGCTGCTCATCACATTAATAGGCCAGTGGAGAGGAATAAAAGATTGTGGGCCAAGTCCAATGAGTCGGAGTCAGTAATATATTGCAGCACCCTGGTTTTCACTTTTCTCTACTGTATAGCAAATCAGTAGCAATGTGCAGCCTTTTTATACATTGTTAGTGGCAGTGTTATATCCTTGTGCCAGCAAATTTACTTTAAGAGATTCTAAAATATCATACAGATGGGGCAAGATAATAGAATACTATAGGTAAATGGACCGCTAAGTTAATTTACTAGTCAGTATGGAGATGTCTCAGAATGTCATTGCTCTTCTATGTTATCAGCCATTTAAAACAAAAGAAACTTGTCACAATATTGACATGAAGTCAGCCAATTTTTTTACTTTAATTTGTGAAAATCTGGATATCTGTGTCCTACTTTGCAGTAGGTCACGTAAATGTGTGTTCAAGGTGTATTGGGTTTCTCAGAGGTAGGGAGAGCTGGTGTCTGTTGTGTTTTTTCTTATAGTATAGAGGGAAAAGGTACATACCACCTCACACAGCATGCTTTAATGGCAGCAGTAAAACTGCATAGGTAGGGTTAATGCATGTATGATAGCGAGCATTTGTGAGAAACTATAACGCTCATGATGAAAAAAGGGCAATGAACCTTTTATTACACTTGTGCCACAATAGAAAATTGAGATTAAATCAGATTCATCCTCATCTGCCTTGTTATTTTCTACCATTATGTACTTGCCCAGTGGTGGGGCTAATGCCAGCATATACAGATGAGGAATAGACAAAAATCATCATTTGTAGGGTGTTAAAAGCATGTAATATGGCAAGTCTTCCATAGAGTCAAAATATGAAATATTTTGCTGTAGCAGGAGGCAGTTTGTTCACTGAAGGGCTGGAGAGTGATACAATAATGAAATAATGAGTATCTGCAAACAACAGTGAAGCATGGCGGAGGTTACTTGCAAGTCTGGGGCTTCATTTCTGCAAATGAAGTTAGAGATTTGATCAGGATCAGTGGTGTCCTTAGTGCTGAAAAATACAGGCAGATTCTTATCCATCATACCATACCACCAGGGAGGCTTGTGATTGGCCCCAAATTTATTCTTCAGCAGGACAATGACCCATACAGCCAATGTCATTAAGAACTACCTTGAGTGTAAAGAAGAACAAGGAGTCCTAGAAATTAAGTTGTGGCCCTCGCAGAGCCCTGATCTCAACATCATTGAGTCTGTCTGGGATTTCATGAAGAGACAGAAGGATTTGAGAGAGCCTACAGCCACAGAAAATTTGTAGTTCTCCAAAGTGTTTAGAACAACCTACCCACCGAGTTCCTTCAAAAAACTGTGTGCAAGTGTACCTATAAGAATTGACGCTTATAGGCAAAGGGTGGTCACACCAAATATTGATTTGATTTTGATGTGAAATGCTATTCATAGCTCTGGATCAGACCTGCACAACATTTAGGAGGAATTGATGGCCATTCCTCTTTACAAAACTGCTTCAGCTCAGACACATTTGTAGGTTGTCTGCTGTTGCTCTCTTGAGGTCATTCCACAGCATCTCTATGATGTTAAGGTCTAGGCTCTAACAGGACCACTCCAAAAGGCACATTTTCTTTTTCTGAAGCTAGTCTATGGTGGATTTACTTCAATACTTGGGGTCATTGTCCTGCTGCATCACCCAACTTCTAGGCTTCAACTGGTGGACAGCCACCCTGATATTATCCTGTAGGATATTTAGGTAAACATGGGAATTGATTTTCCCCTTGATGGCAAGTGGTCCAAGACCTGAGGTAGTAAAGCAAGCCCAAATCATGACGGTCCCTCCACATAGTGCTTAGTATTCTTCTTGAATAATCAACTTTTGTTTCATCGGATCACAAAATATTTTCCCAGTAGCGTTGCAGTTTGCCAGGGTGATCTGTGTCAAAATTCAGGCATGCAGCATTGTTTTTTGGAGAGCAGCAGCTTCCTTCGTTGTGTTCTGCCATGGACACCCTGCTTGTTAAAAGACATACAAAAGGTAGACTTATGAACAGGAATGTTTGCCAGTTCCAGTGATGTCTTCAAGCCTTTAGTTGTTACTCATGGGTTTTTCTTTACCTCATTGTGCATTCTGCATTGGGCCTTGGCACTTACTACTAGGAAAAGTAACCACAGTACTAAACTGTCAACATTTATAGACAGTTTGTCTACCTGTTGACTAATGGATGCCTAAACAGTTTGAGATTGCTTCAGAGAGCTCCTTTTTTGTGAGGCATGGTTCACATTGGCTGATGTTTCTTATGAACAACAACCCTAAAATGTTTAAGTGTCTTTTATTAAACAAAGTAGCTCCAGACCACATTTCCAAACTAATTTTATTAATTCGACTCCGGGTGTGCAAAATACTGGCTCTAATTAGCTTCTGTTTAAGTAGTCTATGGGTTCACTAACTTTTTCATGCAGCCCTGTGAATGTTTAATGGGTGAATTCGATAAAGACATGAGAAATTGGAGTTGTTTGTGTGTTGTCAGCTTAAGCATATTGTGTTTGTTGTGATTTGGATGTGACTCATATCACATTTTTGTAGCAAATTATATTAAAAAAATACACACACACACATATACACATGTTGCTTTTCAGCTAGTAGTTTACAACATTCCCCTGAAGATACTGTGCAATACATCTTCTGTGTCTTTCTACAGTATAGGGAGTACATGCACTGACAGGCAAAGAGGGGAAATCATCCCAAACAAGACATAGTGACAGGTTTTCTTGAAAATACATCCTCCCTCCGATATTACAAACCACCAGCACTCCCCTGCTGCTCTTTTCACGGGTACTTTGATGTGTATAGGATGCCATGTGACCTTCTTTCTTTACTTAAACCGCCAATCAATATGCCTAAGCTGTTACATGGGGGCAATTGTCCTTTTTAGAGAAATTTCTCTTTACTTCTTATCAAGACAGGAAATGAAGGGAGATTTCTACAACCGGGACACTGATTTTAAGAAAAAAGGGGCTAAAAATGATGCGTTTTATCTTGTCTGGCTTTCCTGTCCATTCCCATTTTTGTAAAGGTGTCACGAGGAAATGAGGGAAAATCTCCTTTCTGTGGTCAGAAAAAAAAACCTGAGAGACTTCTAATGCTTCCTAAAACTTGGGGGGGAATCGTCTGAACTTCATTATTGATCTGTACTTGATTTGGGCCCTTCGGGAGAGTCCAGTGAATTTCTAATACAGCAACTTTTAACCAACAACAATATATTTTCTTTGGCACAAGCGTTGCAAGGCATCATCAATAGTGTCAAGAATGCCAACAGTGGTTCTCAGTAATAAATATGTTTTGGAGCTATTACAAGCTCTGACTAGCGATCAGCATATTGATTTTGAAAACCAGGCAAAGCAGAAAATCTGCAAATTTGTTTATTCTCTTAATCATCTGCACACAGATTTGTCCAGTCTGCATAGAATCATACAATCCATGAATCATGACTGCCGTGTTTCCTAAATTTTGTGATTCTTTACAGATCAGACAACTTCCATTATTCAGGAGAATCAGAAAGTGATGAATCAGCGGTTCTCCTGACTTAAAAATGAAATCGGAAAGAAACTGGAAATAAAGAATTTCCAATCTTACATATAGAAAATATGCAGAGGAGGGAGGCAGTCCAATATTTTAAACTTATTTATGCCTTGCTCAGAAGGTCTGCAAAGATAGCTCACACACAGATAGCTGCAGTCCTGCCATTTAAGCCTCCATTAATAAGGATGATTATCAATGCAAAATTTTTAATTAATGTTCTAAAGGCGCCCACTTTTTCCTGGTCTCTGGACACTGATATTACATATTCATGAGTGTAGATGTTACATATTCATGAGCACGCTTTAGCAGCAAAAATGAACATCTTTTTTCATAGACAGGAGAAATGTATCAAGCAGCTACCAAAGTCCCATGTTTTATGCATGTCAGAGTGATAGATCAGCGGGGTCCGATTCACCTCTGGATCCCTGGCTACTAAATGACATTTATGTAAATCTTTGTCTTGCATTGTTTAATTATTATTGTACAAACAGTCATTTCTCAACACAACATAATGTCAGACGTGACTTGTGCTGTAGCTATTGTCATCAGTGGTGACTCACAGCAATAGTTAATTTATTGGCTGAAAAAAAATGCAATCATGATTATTTCTGTTTTTTTAAAGTGACTCCGTTAGCTGAATGCACAGGTATTTACCTGTAAAATTACATGTATTTTTACGGTTGTACCTACTAAACAATGTTTTATTCTGTTCACCCAGTCTTGTGATTTCTTTAATCTGCCCGACTGCACTGCCTTCATTTTAGTAAGTTTTTTTTATTACGAATCATTCCATGAGAAAAGCACATAACATACTTATAATGTTATAAGCTTACTTATAAAATATTGTTTTGATAGAACATAAAAAACAGAAAAGGGCTAGGAGTAAGTTAGAGAGAGACTTTCTAGGGAAATCAGGGTAAGGGGGTAGGGAATGAATCAGGGAATGAGTCTTTGTTCGCAAGTTAGGCTGCTTTCACACTAAGGCGCTTTGCAGGCGCTAAAGTGCTAAAAATAGTGCCTGCAAAGTTCCCCAAAAGAGCCGCTCAATGCACTCCAATGTGAAAGCCCCAAAGGCTTTCACACTGGAGTGGTGCGCTTGCAGGGCGGTCAAAAAAGTCCTGCAAGCCGCATCTTTGGAGCGCTGTAAGAGCGGTGTATTTACCGCTCCTAAAGCGCCTCTTCCCATTGAAAATAATGGGGCAGCGCTGCAAACCAGCCGGTAAAGCACCGCTGCAGCAGTGCTTTGCAGATGGTTTTAACCCTTTTTCGGCCGCTAGCGGTGGTTAAAACCCTCCTGCTAGCGGCTGAATAGCGCTGCTGGTAAAACGGCGCTATATTTAGCGCCTCTGTACCGCCAGCGCCTGCACGCCTTAGTGTGAAAGTACCCTAAGGCCACATGGTTCCACTTTATATTATCAGTAGGGATCCATCCTTTACTGCATAGCTTTACTGCTTCAGGGATCACCTCCTGACTAATTGGACAGGTGATGATGATGGGCATTGTCCAGGTAGTAGCAGTGGAAGGGCTAGCAGGCTGCCAAAATTCTGTTGCAAGTAAAAACAACAAAAAAGAAAGCTGAACTGAAGCATTTTTCAGGAATGCTTTTCTCTGTTCGATGTTCGCTTCTTCCAGGTGCCATTTTTCACCTGTCTTTATTGCCCTTTGTGGGATGTCATCACTCTTGTACATGTGTGGGAGTCTTTCACCCCTGCACAATGTGCATGTGCAGCTCAGCTTACATTCTGCAGAACACTGCAAACAGGCAAGTGCCTTAAAGAGTCCCCAACATTCAGATATCTACAGAGGTGAATGAGGGCTTCTTTTAAAGTGCCTTTACTGCCTTTTCAGAATATGTAAATAGTGTTCACAGGTTCACTCTAAGTTAAAGGGGGCCTGCGTAGACCAGGTTCAATGGGCAAATAAGTCCATCGACTGATATTCATTCAGAATTCATCAAAATTCATTACAGATGCAGTTGACCTACAATTAAGCTGCCTCAGCTGCTCTAGGTCTCATGCACACTTGTGTATGTCCATCATGAGCTGTTATGTGTGTTCCAATATCAACCATTTTAATGCAGTTCCTGCTGGAAGTAAGATGTTGACATACAGTAAATTTATTATACAATCTCAGCAATTTAATTGGACAATAGGGAGTAGCTGGGTTCTGGAGCAGAATGATCTTCTCCTACGGTCATTCTGAATGTCTGAAGGTGGGGGTCATTGTGCTTCTGCACTGCTGCTGCTTAGTGAATGACCCATTCAGGGTCAGGGTTAGATGTAAACATTATTAAAGTGTAGGTGACACTAGGCAGTTGTGTTGACATTTTAGGCATAGAAGAACCTTGGCCTTCAGTCATTCTACATGAATGACTTTGTTTACATTTCTGGGAAGCCCATAGGCATCTCAGACGTATGCATGTAAGGTGGCACTGCATATCATTTTTTACGCAGGCTCTTTCTGCCAGCAGGATCCTGCATACATGCCAGTATTGTTTACAGTCATATACAGTATATGCATGATCCCATAAAGTCTGTTTCTATAGAAGCAGCTTCTTGCACTCACTTTTTGTCATAGCCTAAATAATGGTTGATCCTCCAGTCTATGGAACCTGATTTTCTAGTGATATTAAAAGTTAGAAAACTAGCAGGATTATTATTATTTGTATACAGGTTTTATATAGCGCCAACAGTTTGCGTTTAACAAATGAAGGCAGACTTTACAGTTACATTACAATTTGGTACAGGAGGAATTAGATGGTCCTGTGTGTTAGGATTGATCTCGTCTTCTTTAAAGCTGCTTATTTGACAAGGAAACATCTGCAGTTGTATCACATCCTTACCATTGTATCCATTTATAACTGTATTGTATAAAGTTGCATTATTGGGCATCAGAGTCAAAGCGGGTAATGCTCTGTAATGCAGTTCTATTGAAAATGAAATAATGCCATCGATATGTAAGATACCTGGTAATACTGGCACATATACTGTAAATATATACTGTCAAATAAACCCGTTATAAAGACACTCACTCCTGAATACTTATCTGATATTTACTATCATCACATGTATTTATTACCTCATGGATACTGAGGGAAAGTTAGTTTATTGGGTTGAACCTTTTTTCATGATTCTTCATTGTCCTCCAGGAAGGTTGTATCAAATTTTAAAGTAGACCTGTACTAAAAATCAAATGTTTGGCTTTCTAACAATACTTTAAAAGTAGAATTTATTGTAGCAAAACACTTTGTAAAAATAAAATTTCCTTTTGTATTTAGTTCCTGTTTCAAATCAACAGAGCATTTCTGCACAGTATCCTGATACCTTTACAGGAGCCTATTAGGAGTCATACATCATTAGAGGTATATCCTCTCCTCTCTGTCCTCTGATCACTAAATTATAATAAGGGTGTCATCAGGGGCAGTCTAGGAACAGGTAGAACTGCCTAGTGATTGGATGTACCTCCTCTACCTCTACTTTAAGTCCAGATATTGGTGTGTCATTGGTGTATCACTGTTTTGGGATGTCCAATTTCAGGTTTGATGTTTTCCAGTAAGAAAACTGCTTTTGCTTTCCAAACATTTTGTGTGTTTCAGTAACTGTGAGCTAAAGCTGCTGGAAAAAGGTGAAACATATTAGTCTATTTGAGTGCATTCCAAATCTGGGAAACTTAAGAACCATAACACTGAGTTTATGGGATTCCAAAATCTAGTTGTTCATTTTTGGTCAATCTTACACTAATGCCAGTGGGTACTTTACACCAGTAGCACGCCACCTATTTAGGTCACACAGGACAAAACTTTATTGCACTCCACTCCTTTGCTCCTGTTGGTAGACACAGACACAGCCCTGTGTAGATTTCCAGTGGCCATGCAGCAGATATTTAACCGCTTCAGCCCCAGAAGATTTGGCTGCTGAATGACCGGGCCATTTTTTGCGATTCTGCACTGCGTCGCTTTAACTGACAAGTGCGTGGTCGTGCGGTGCTGCACCCAAACAAAATTGATGTCCTTTTTTCCCCACAAATAGAGCTTTCTTTTGGTGGTATTTGATCAGCTCTGTGATGTTTATATTTTGCGCTATAAACAAAAAAAAAGAGCAACAGTTTTGAAAAAAAAAACACAATATTTTCTACTTTCTGCTATAATAAATATCGCCATTTAAAAAAAAAAAATGTAATTCTTTCTCAGTTTAGGCCGATATGTATTCTTCAACATATTTTTGGTAATAAAAATGGCAATAAGCGCATATTGATTGGTTTGCACAAAAGTTATAGCGTCTACAAATAGGGGATAGATTTATAGCATTTTTATTATTATTATTATTTTTTTTATAGTAATGGCGGCGATCTGCGATTTTTATCGGGACTGCGACATTATGGCGGACACATCGGACACTTTTGACACATTTTTAGGACCATTGGCATTTATACAGCGATCAGTGCTATAAAAATGCACTGATTACTGTAAAAATGTCACTTGCAGGGAAGGGGTTAACACCAGGGAGCGATCAAGGGGTTAACTGTGTTCCCTCTCTGTGTTCTAACTGAAGCAGGGGTGGGACTGTCTAGGGGAAATGACAGATCGCTGTTCATACTTTGTATGAACAGATGATCAGTCTCTTCTCCCCTCAGAGAACCGGGGTCTGTATATTTACACACATAGATCCCGATTCTCTGTGTGTCACCAGCGATTGCGGGAGCTCGGCGGTGATCGCGACCGCCGGGCACACGCATCGGCTTCGGGGGCGAACAGCGGGCACGCGCCCCTAGTGTCCACAGGGCGAAGCGACGTTACATAACGTTGTTTCGCCCAGCCGTGCCATTCTGCCGTGACATCTGTAGTTACAGGCACGGGGGAGTAATTCATCTTTAAATTTCACAACAGAAGCACTTAAATCTGTTTAAAGGCAGAACGTTTTTCCCTTTTAGACCAGAGTAGGAAAGAAGGAAAGCAATCCAAAATGAAAGACATTGCCCATTAGACAGTTGCCAAGGTACCCCTACTAGAAGATTTCCTCTCTATTGCTGTTTTTGTCACAATTCAGATGTTGGATGTTCTCTCATTTTCAGTCCCAGTGACAATAGTCACCTGGACAAATATAGAGAGTAAATCTCCCTAATGGGGACACAGATATCAATAAAATCTGTCATGGTGTGACACATGTGTCTCTGTCTCTGCTCCAACTCTGCTTACCCTGTTCCCCTTACATTAGCGCCTGATTTTTATTTACATTAGAAATTGGAAGGCTGCCAAGTCACTACTGGGAGGTCAGGGCAGGGTGAGCTGAGCTGCTGAATGAACAACCTCTATGCTTCTAAAGTGAACTTTGAGGAAAAATTGCTCCACAGTGGCAGAAGCTACAGAGATGAGTGAGGTCTTTTATTTACAGCAGTTAAACCCAAAACGAAAAAAGTAATATATTGCTGTTTACCGATCATTAGATCTGGTGGCAGCACTGTTTTTCTTTTTTTCTTTTTTTTCCCCCTCACCTGATGATCTGGCTAGTAACATACCTCCTGTATTAGGATTTCTACACTCTGGATGAAGGAGCAATGCTTTGGAAAGCAGAATTGTCAGTCTTGAGAGAGGGTGATGTTGATTGCACTAGCAGATTTAGATACACTAGAAAGTGTTAGCTGGAGTTTGGCTTCAATTTGTCAAACTGTCACAGCAACAATTGTGTTCCTTTTGGGATAAAGGTTTTACATAAATAAAAGCTGAGCATTGTAAGCACCCTGGTTTACTTCAACCCTCTGGCTCCATGCACACTAGCATTTTTTTTAAGCTCCTAGAACCTGTTATTAGCATTTTGTAAGCTAGAAGCTAACAAGTGTTATTCTATGTGTCCATGCACACTACTTTAGGCCATTAGCATTTTTTAAGCTTCAGCGTCTAGGAGCAGAAAAAAATTGTTTTTGTCGAGTTTCTTGGAGCATTTTACAGCAGAAAAAAATGCTGAATGCTTCTAAACACTCCTAATAGTGTTTTCTTAAGTGCAGGAACAGCAAAAAATGCTAATAAAATGCTTCTACCAGCGTTTTTTATCCAGCGGTTTTCCAGCATGTGCATGGAGCCTTAAATTGCTACATATGCAGAACAGCTTGTTTTGTTGAAGTATAATGCCCTGTACACACGATCGGACATTGACTGGACATTCCGACAACAAAATCCATCGGATTTTTTCCGACGGATATTGGCTCAAACTTGTCTTGCATACACACAGTTGCACAAAGTTGTCGGAAAATCCGATCGTTCTGAACGCGGTGACGTAAAACACATACGTTGGGACTATAAACGGGGCAGTGGCCAATAGCTTTCATCTCTTTATTTATTTATGCGTGGCACTTTGTGCGTCGGATTTGTCTACACACGATAGGAATTTAAATGATCGGATTTTGTTGTCGGAAAATTTTATATCCTGCTCTCAAACTTTGTGTGTCGGAAATTCTGACGGAAAAAGTCAGATGGAGCCCACACACGGTCGTAATTTCTGACAACACAATCCGATCGCATTTCTCCGTTGGAAAATCCGACCGTGTGTACAGGGCATAACAGATTTACTGTCAGAATCACCGGGTGAAATAAAAGAAAGAAAGCCTCAAAAAAGAAAATGAATGCAGCCATCACATCTAAGAATTGGTAAGCTGCAATATAATAAAGATTTGCTTTTGGGCTTAATACCACTTTAAAGAGTATATGGACAGAAATTGTACGTAAAGTCTACAATGGTGCACTCACTGCAATAGAAAAAATATATATACCTGAGATTACAATGAAAAAAAAAAATATACACTATGTGTGTATGTGTGTGTATATATATTTAGAGAGAGTATTTTATATTTGCAATTATATATCAGGATTTTCATTATAGTGGTGGTACCATTGTCTGAACCCTAAATACAATGTTTAACAGCCAGTAAAAAGCTGCATGGTGACAAATACCTGGATATCTATAGTCCGGCCACAAGTACACTTTACATATGCCAAATATTGCCTAATAGATTTTGTAGTTATTTTGTCTTTGTACAAGGCATTAAATCTGCAAACAATGTCTAGCCAGACTATTTTTGTGCTCTGCACAGAATAGCCACGCCATTCTGCTTGCTATATTTAGCTGAAAAATATGATGTCATTTTGCCCGCAGTAGTCCGCCTCCTGATGATTTTTTACCTTAGAGCATGCCCCAAAACACTCTTTAGAGTCCCAAGCACTGCCTGATGGCTGTGAACAAGCTCCAAATAAAAGCTCATCTTACACACGCGTGATGATAGAAAAACAGGGGACCAGCAGGAGGAAGGGGCTGCAGTAATAGAGATGGCTGGCATGGAATAACAATGAAGGAGATCTTTCCTTTATAGTAGAAGTGCAGCTATTAATAGAATGACCAGGGACAGAGACAAAATCCTGCAGCGTGTTCCTTTCTGCTCAGTCAGCTCTGCTTTCTTTTTCTTTTTGCAGCCAGTGTGCCATGCTGTGCTGTCCCTCAGTCATATTGGTAGCATTTACACTGTGTTCTAGTCGGAGGTGGTTAAGTCAGATAGAGGACAATGTTTGGTTGACAACTATGAGTCTAGGTAAAACAGTGACAGGGCCTTCTTCAATATGTATTGTGTAGTTATTGTACAAAGGCTTTTATGTCTATATAACACATAGTACTGTGTCATTTGAACAGTAGATTTCTTTGACAGTTTTCCAGGAGAGGAAAGTGATGGCTGCATGTCATTTCATAGGATGGGTTTCCTGATAGTAACAACAGTGGACTATCGGAAGTCTTGTGACAAGGTGACAATGTAGGACAACAAAGACCTTCAGTCACCCTTTGACAGGAAGTTTCTGAACAAGGACTTTCATTGCACAATCATCAGATATTATTTTAGCAAAAGCTGCAGATTTAAAAAATATTGAAAATTACTTCTAAAATAACATTAAAGTTAGTACTAAAGGTTCAGTGTTGTTACTACAGATATATCCCTCTGACTCTATTAATCACTTGCCAATTAACCCCTTGCCACCATCGCCCCACAGCACTTTATGAGGATATAAATGCTGGGAGGCGGAGGCAGGCTTTCTGATCGTGTGACCACTGTGATTGGCACAGTGCTCACATGATCACAAGTATGCATCGGAAGCTGCCAGTGACAGCTTAGTTACCGTGCTGTGAGCACACGCTCAGCACAGAAAAGCCATTCCCCATGGGTGCCTATGTGTGACAGCTTGACATTAAAGCCCACCTGCCCAGATGCTGCATATATTTGTACACTGGCAGGAACAGATTAATGATAAACATTTTCTTAAAAAAAAAAAATAAAACAAAAAAAAAAGCTCCTGGTTCTCTCCTCCAGCCTATATCTCTCCTTGGAGTCTAATAGTTCCTAGTGCCCTCACACGTGCGCCAATGCGGTGACATCCTTATTTCTATTCCCCTGGGTAGCCTGTGCATGTCCAAAAGGTGTACTGTGAGCATGTATGTCTCCTCGGGACTATATTCCTCCTTGTGGTCTAATAATTCCTAGTGCTGACACACATGTGCACCAATGCTGTGACATCCTCATTTCTATTCCCTTGGGTAGCCTGTGCATGTCCAGCAGGTATACTCCCAGATAGCAAGGATAACTTGCCACAAAGTTGTGGTAGTGTTGTATTGTAATGCCCCATAAACATGATAGGATTTTCCAACGGAAAATGTTTGATAGGAGCTTGTTGTCGGAAATTCCAACCGTGTGTAGGCTCCATCGGACATTTTCCATTGGAATTTCCGTCACACAAAATTTGAGAGCTGGTTCCCAAATTTTCCGAAAATAAAATCCGTTGTCGGAAATTCCGATCGTGTGTACACAATTCCGGCGCACAAAGTTCCACGTATGCTTGGAATCAAGCAGAAGAGCAGCACTGGCTATTGAACTTCATTTTTGTCGGCTCGTCGTACGTGTTGTACGCCACCGCGTTCTTGACGTTCGGAATTTCCGACCAACTTTGTGTGACCGTGTGTATGCAAGACAAGTTTGAGCCAACATCCGTCGGAAAAAAAAACATGGATTTTGTTTCGGAAAATCCTATCGTGTGTACAAGGCATAAGTGTGTTAACTTGCTGCACATTTTCAATGGCAAGTTGTACACTTGTAGAACACTTGAAGCACAAGTTCTAGTTGACACTTTTCCAATTTGTAGCGAATTTGCATGGCAAGTCTCTAGCAAGAGCAAAGTTGCAGTGGTGAGTCTACAGCATGAAAATTCAGCCACCGTGACCCCTGTGGTGGGATGCATATTGTACAACATAACTGAACAATAACTTGCAGAATGTTTGCAAAGAAAGTTGACCTGGTGTCATGCAGTGCAGATTGCTGCAACTGTGCAATAAACTTGTGAAGCCTGGGAAGTCTAGCAATAGTTTAGCAAGTCATTTTCTAATTTTGGGCGGCACAGTGGCGCAGTGGGTAGCACTTTCGCCTAGCAGTAAGAAGGGTCGCTGGTTTGAATCCCGACCACGACACTACCTGCCTGGAGTTTGCATGTTCTCCCTGTGTCTGCGTGGGTTTCCTCCGGGTACTCCGGTTTCCTCCCACACTCCAAAGACATGCTGGTAGGTTAATTGGATCCTGTCTAAATCGGCCCTAGTATAGGTATGAATGTGAGTTAGGGACCTTAGATTGTAAGCTCCTTGAGGGTATAGGGACTGATGTGAATGTATAATATATATATGTAAAGCGCTGCGTAAATTGACGGCGCTATATAAGTACCTGAAATAAATAAAATAAATAAAAATTTGCAGCACAATTGCTTGCTATCTTAGCGCGCATGTATCCTAAGAACTAAATCCCACCTTGTGGTCTAACAATTCCTAGAGCTGTCGCACGTTCACTAGTGCAGTTACATTCTCCTTTCTATTCCCTTGGGTAGCCTGTGCATGTCCAGCAGGTATACTGTAAGCGCACATTTAAAGGTGGCTCTGGCGGGGCTTTATAGATCCCTGCAAGCCAAGAACGACCCTAAAATAGAAGTTAATTTCTGCGATGGGGAAACTTGGTTAAAAAAAAGAAAACAGAACTGCAGAAACGGCAGAAAAAGTAGCACACAATGTGAGTGCTGCTGCCGTCATCATAATTTAAAAAAATACTCTTTATTATCAACATTTAAAGCTTATATGGGATGTTAGTACTTGGGTTTACATAGACAATAAAAAATATGGAGACTGCCATTGCTGACTTCCTCCTAAAAAGTCAGTCTGGCCTCAATACTTTTTGAACCAGGACAAGCATGCAACTAACATTTTCAAAAGAAAAGTTCAGAATTACCGTTTGTGAATTTTCTCAGTATATTTTTCTTTTACAAAGCACATACTTCTCAGTTTAGCAATTAGAATGTCATGCCGACATCTGCTATAGAACACACTGCAATTTACATCTGGAACATTACAGTCTGCCTTTATGGTAGGGCATGCTGTGCTTTGTAGTTCATCATGTTTGCAGCATTTTGTGGTCTGCCCACTGCAGACACTTTACTAAGAATAACATGTCTGTTTACAAAGATTATTAGTCCTTTTCAATGACCCTCCTTCCCCAGTGCAATCCTTCTCCCCAATATATGGCACTATTTTATTCCAAAATAAATATTTGTCCCTCAATTTGTATTGTACTGCTACATCTTCCCAACAAGCTGTCCTTTCTCTGTTTCCTGCACACACTCAGCCTCACTTCTCTCTGCTAGTGCAAAATGTATTCTTTCGCAGGATAGGAAGTTTTCTAAATTCCTTAGAGATAGACTAGAAACACAATTTCATCATGCACATACTCAAATGTTACATTAAGCTTGACTGGTCCTCTTTTGTTTACAGTAATCACATTTTTGTAGCACTTACTTGTAACTCGTTGACATGTGTATTTATACATATCAGATTCATGTATGTAGACTGGATATAGACCCAGACATGAATAGAATGTGTTTTCCTGAGCTGTTAAGATAACTAGACTTCTGCTATTTATTTGCAGCAGACTGTAGTACAGATTTCTGTTCCTTCCCAGTATAAAGTGCTGTTTCCAGTTAAGGACTATTGTAGTTTCCTGTTCCTTCACTGGGAAAACACAAGGCAAAGCAGTGGGCAGCAAATGAGAGCAGTTTAATCCTGTGTCCCTCCTCCTGCTCTCCCCCCTATCCCAGCTCTCCAGCCATCCCCCCATCCTCCCCTGGACTGGAAGGGTGGACCTCTCGGCTCATTCTTCCGGATCACTGCAAAAGCAGCAAGAGGAGGGTCAGGGGGGCACAGGATGTTGGGGTCCCAGCCGTGTTGATATGACACTGTCACCTTGTACTGTCCCTTCACCAAGCCATGTGGTGCCTGCAGTGTAACTCCGAGAGGACCCAGTCTCTGCTGGAGCTTGAACTGGACAGCTGGTAATACAGTATTTTTATATATAGATACAAAGACACACAACTAGGACCCTCATGTAATGCGTATTATGCATGCCGCACAGTGTATAGTCTGTCGATACAGTACGCATTTTTCTTTTTAAATGTTCTAACATTTTCATTCACTAGTTGTACACGACTGCAAGCATTAGCATTGAAGAGAAAAAAAGACATTAAAAACTGCACAATACAATATAGACTGTTTTAAATACATCCCTAACAATCTATGCAACAATGCTGCTCTGAAAAAATAAGGTTTATATTCATGAACATACAGCAATGCATTCTACTGTATAAACCTGAAGGATACAGTACATACAGTATAAGGTGATAATGTTCTGCATCAACCACAGTACTTTGTAGTAAACATAAATAACAAAGTGGAGATCAGGATTTCTCAGACGGTGGAACGTGCCCCAGGGGTATTTCTGCTTGTCAAATATATTCAGTTTTGGAGAGTGAAGTTTTAGCAAACTAAAAATAATATTAAAAGCATATTTGAGTAAAAGTATTTGTTTAAACCAAAAGGCAATGTTTGGAAAATATTTGTGTGTATTTTTCTGGCCTTGGCAATTTTGTTGTTTTCAACCACAAACATTTTCTTGTTTAAAGTAACTAAATGGGAATCAGTCGAAAAATGTCTTTTGTGGGGAGGTTTTGATCATTTTCCACCTCATTTCCCATCATTTTGCTGCTGCAACGAAGAAAACAATTGTGACCTGAAAACTTTTTGGAAGAGACCAAATAATGTGTCCTGCGATAGGGGTCAGTGCAAAAGGTACTGATGTCAAAGGGGGGTTTTCAATTTGGATGAATTACTACTGCAAAGGGGTATTTTATCTGATAATGTAATTATTTATTATTATTATACAGGATTTATATAGCGCCAACAGTTTACGCAGCGCTTTACAACATTAGGACAATACAATTACAATACAATTCAATACAGGAGGAATCAGAGGGCCCTGCTCGTTAGAGCTTACAATCTAGGAGGGAGGGTCATGTTGAGAAACACTAGTAAGGACAATGGCAAAATGAAACTTGCCGCAAAACACACAGCATTCAGGTCCACGCACATTGAAGACTAGAGCTGACCATACATTATACAATTTTCGTGTACAATTTTCTTTAGCTTTACCAAAACCATATAATATAAGGTCAAACCTAAATGCTTTCCATTTGTATGCAGTGAGACAGGCCCTTGCACTACATAGTTGAAGGCAAATCTAAAGAAAACTGAATAAGAAAAATATATAATGTATGGCTAGCACGTTTGTTACCTATGGCAACTATGTAGAAAACTAAGAGCTTATACTTTTTAGGATGTACCCACACGCAGTTTTAAATGTACCCTGCCATGGAGTCAGCACCTTCCCAGTTTTCTCACTCCTCCTGCCCTCATCTGCTGCCAGATCACCTTAGGAACATCTGATACCTCTGCAAATAGGCTAACACGTGACACTAACCCTGCCACCCACAACACAGTATTTAGTCCCCGCATGACCAATCACAGTGACAATGACGTGCTGTCATGTAGGGGTAGGGGATCTGCATATACCTTTTGTAGGTGTCAACTTGCTTGGTAAGTTAAACTTTAGTGGTGGTTTAGCTGTGGATTGGGGAGGTTGGCATCACGAGAAAAGGAGGTGCGCACTGCTTATGGTTCCTCTCCTAACGTGTTTAACTGCTTCACCCCCCGGAAGATTTTACCCCCTTCCTGACCAGAGCACTTTTTGCGATTCGGCACTGCGTCGATTTAGCTGACAATTGCGCGGTCGTGCGATGTTGCACCCAAACAAAATTTACGTTCTTTTTTCCCCGCAAATAGAGCTTTCTTTGGTATTTGATCACCTCTGCGGTTTTTATTTTTTGCACTATAAACAAAAAAAAAGAGCTATACTTTTTGCTATAATAAATATTCCCCAAAAATATAAAAAAACAATGTTTTTCCTCAGTTTAGGCAGATATGTATTCTTCTACATATTTTTGGTAAAAAAAATCGCAATAAGCATATATAGATTGGTTTGTACAAAAGTTATAGCGTCTACAAAATAGGGGATAGTTTTATGGCATTTTTATTATTATTATTTTTTTTACTAGTAATGGCGGCGATCTGCGATTTTTATTGGGTCTGCGACATTATGGCGGACGCATATATAGATTGGTTTGTACAAAAGTTATAGCGTCTACAAAATAGGGGATAGTTTTATGGCATTTTTCTTCTTATTAATCTGACACTTTTGACACATTTTTGGGGCCATTGGCATTTATACAGCGACCAGTGCTATAGAAATGCACTGATTACTGTAAAAATGTCACTGGCAGGGAAGGGGTTAACACTAGGGGGTGATCAAGGGGTTAATTGTGTTCCCTAGTGTGTGTTCTAACTGAAGGGGGGAGGGAACCTTGTAGGGGAGAAGACAGATCACTGTTCATACTCTGTATGAACAAATGATCTGTCTCTTCTCCCCTCAGAGAACCAGAAACTGTGTGTTTATAGACACAGATCCCAGTTCTCGGCGTGTCAGCAGCGATCGCGGAAGCCCGGCGGTGATCGTGACTGCTGGGCACTCACATCGGCTCCGGGGGACAGCAGCAGGCGCACACTAGTGGCCACAGGGTGAAGTGACATAACATAATGTCGTTTTTACCCAGCCGCGCCATTCTGCCACAGTAAAACTGCGGCGGCTGGTCGGCAAGTGGTTAATGCTAGTGCTCCATGTCTTGTTGCTCACACTTAATTCTACTCTCTAGTTGGAGTAGCAGAAGGTGAGCTCTGTACTGAACCAGCTGACAGAATGAGCAGGACTGTACAGACCCCTATCCCATCATGTCCAAATAAAAAGAAGAGAAAGTTCAGAAGACAGATGAGATACAAAGCTGTAGCATTTAAACACAAGGCCAAACCAGTACAGGCTGATGCTAAAATCAACCAAAATGGGTAAAGGATTAGAACTCGGGGGCTGTATATCTTTCAATTATTTCATGACTGTCAACTTTGATAGACTTTTCAGTAATCTGTTAATCAAAGCGGTGTCTGGCTCTCCTCACCATTATTGTGTACATTTGTTGCCAGACCCACAGATCAAATCTTTCCACCTTGTTCAGTAAGTTAGTACACACGGCAGTGATGCACACGTGTCATAAGTCATAACCCCAAAGAACCAGACAGGCCTCAATGAATTTGTTGCTATGAGTTATTATATGGTACACACCAACTTTGCTCAATTCACTGCTTAATTGAATATGTGTGTATTGTATTGAATAGTATAACTGGCTATTATTATCTTGTAGTACTTTGCATTTTAGTAAAAAAAAATTCACAAAACATTCATTCAAATCAATTTACAAACCTGGACAAAAAAACGGTATGGACAACCCGGTTGTAATTATTTAACTGTGTTTCTATCCTGTTTTTTTCTAAATTTCTGGCTGCATTGTCTGTGAGTATCATGTTACTTTGCTCACATTGCTGAGTCTAATTGAGTGGTGTCATTTCCTTGCACATGCTACATTGTTTTACTATTGTTCTAGCTGCCATGCTCCAGAGTTCTTTGAAATAATAAAATGTACAATGGACATTTTTTTTTTTTTTTTTTCCACTGTATATCATTTTATTCATCACATACATCTGCATAATAAAAACCATTTGTCCATCCCTATCCTAAACAAAAGGAGTAATTGAACCACATACGGTATTGTGCCTTTGTAAGGTAGCCATAGTTATCCAATACTCAGGGTCTCATGTCCCAAATCCCAACAGTCTACCCACGACCAAATCCACCGGGGCAAGCCCCGGAACATTCAGCCATGGTCCCCAGAGTTTCTCGAACTTCTGTGGGCAGCCTCTGTGTTGGTATATCACCTTGTCTTTTCTTAACATTTCCCCCACAACGTTAACCCATTCTTTAAGAGCAGGGGGCTCTTCAGAAAATCCAGTGTTTCATAATTAGTTTCCTTGCCAGGAATACAGCTTTGGTAATTGCCACTTTAGTACATTCCTCCCATCCCAACTCATCTATCACATTGAGCAAGCAGTGCTTGGGATTCGTAGGCAAAGTGACCTGAAATACCCTATTGACAGTGTCCACCACCCCTTTCCAATAGGGGTGAAGCTTTGGGCACCTCCATAGTAGGTGGATCAGGTCCCCATGTTCTCTTTTGCATCTAGTGCATAAAGGGGTGGGTCTAAGGCCCATAGCATATAACCTATGAGGGGTATAATAAACTCTTAATATGATGTACAATTGTGTCAGCCTGTGTGCAACATTCAGAGAGCATGTGGGCACGGCCTGTAGCACCTCTTCCCACTGATCTCCATCCAGCGGTCCGACATCTCTCTCCCACTTAGCAAGCATTCCCAAAGGATGTTTATTTAAAAGGCTTTGCAGTAACATACTATAACACTGTGAAATAAACCCTTTGGTATTATTGGCTCCTGCAATCACATTAAACACAGGTGTGTGTGAAAAAACCCAATCCGCAGATTTACTCTGTGCCCCTACTGCATGTTTTAATTGCAAGTAATAGAACCTCATAGACTGTGGTAGAGCAAATAACCTCTGTAAGGTCTCAAATGGGTGTAGTTTCCCATTTTGGAAAATCTGCCTAATATACAACACCCCATATTTTCTCCATATCGCCCCATTCTGCATCTTAGCTAATTCTGGGTATGTGTCATTAAACCATATTGGGCTGTAGTCTGTGAATCCTGTTACCCCCTGCATATATTTAGTTTTAGACCATATTTTTTGTATTAAGTCATAGGTCGGGTACTTCTTGTTGGATTTCCCAAAATTCATGGCCTCCAAGGCCGTCGGGACCGAGTCTTTTTTAACTGTATGGAGCATTACCATTTCTGAGGAGCTACTTGTGGGTCTCTCTTTTTCTGCGCCAGTGTACATTGTACCTATCAGATGCTGCAGCTGCGCAGCTATGTAATAGAGCCAGGGATTAGGGAGGGCTAGCCCTCCCTCGTCCTTAGGGCGTTGGAGGTGCTCGAGTTTAATCCTAGGAGAGCGCCCTCTCCAGATTAGTAGTCTGAACAAGGAGTTAATAATCCGGAAAGTTTTAAGGGTTATTACCATGGGTGTATTATGAAGTACATAAAGCAGTTGGGGCATAAGAATCATTTTGATCAAATTCACTCTGCCTGCGACCGACAGACAGAGTGAATTCCATGTTCTAATCCTTTCTCTGAATTTTTGCAGCAGAGGGGATATGTTTAGTCTACCATACTCTCTTATCCTAGGCGTCACCTGAATACCTAGATATCTGAACGAGGTGGCCAGGGGTACTACACTATTATCAGGGGGAGTGCTCCCCTCATCGATAAGCATCAAGGAGGATTTGGTCCAGTTAATCTGGAGTCCTGAGTATCGTCCAAATTCCAATATGGTTGACATAGCTGCATTGAGAGATTTGTCCACATCACCAAGCAAAATCATGGTGTCGTCGGCATATAGCATCAATTTTTCTTGCCTGTCGCCATATCGAAATCCGACAACTTCAGGATTGGCTCTTATTTTAATGGCTAGGGGTTCTATAGCTAGTGCGAACAGCAGAGGTGACAGGGGGCACCCCTGCCTCGTGCCTCTCCCCAAATTGAATGTGTGTGACATAGCCCCCCGATGTCCTAATGGCAGCCTGTGGACTGTGATACAGCAGACGTACCCATGAGATGAAAACATCTCCAAAACCGAAGCGTCCAAGCACCCCCCACAAGTAATCCCACTCCACGCTATCGAAGGCCTTCATAGCGTCCAGTGAGAGTAAAGCCCTTTGGCCAAGATTATCCGCCGCAGATTGCATATTCAAATAAAGCCGTCTTAAGTTTACAGCCGTAGACTTATTAGGCATGAACCCCGCCTGATCAGGGTGTATAATGGCCGTAATGGCTCCATTCAGCCTTATCGCTAGTACCTTAGCTAGAAGCTTAATATCGCTTTGCAAAAGGGATATAGGTCTATAAGAACCCGGATCTGTTGGGTCCTTTCCTGGCTTCAGTATAAGAACTATATTGGCTGTGGTCATAGAGGGGGGTAAACGTCTATTCTCCCTGGAAGCATTGAAAACCATTAGTAGCTTTGGCAAAATGATGTCAGCGTATTGCTTATAAACCTCTATGGGAATCCCATCCACCCCAGGGGCCTTGCAGTTAGGGAAAGCTGCCAATGCGTCCTGTAACTCATCCAGAGTGAGAGCAGCATCCAGATCCTCCTTCTGACTCCTCGCGAGTTGTGGAAAGTCAATGTCACCCAAATAGTCTGCCAGTTCCTCCGAGGTATATTGCCCCGTCGGAAGATACAGATTTTCGTAAAATTTGGCCAGTTCCATTAGTATAAGATCAGGGGAGCTCACCAACCTTCCCTCCGGTGTTTTAATGGCTCCTATTACAGGGGAGCGTTGTTGGGAGTTAACTATCCTAGCCAAAAGACGCCCCGTACTTTCTCCTTCCTCATAGAATGCCAGCCTGGAGAAGAACAGCTTTTTCTCCGCTGTGGAGGACAGCAACCGCTCATACGCAGATTGAGCTGACTGCCATGCCTCCCTAGCCGAGTCTGTCGGTGTGCGTATATAAGCCTCCTCCAGGAACCCAACCTGTCTCTCAAGTTCCTCCTTATGTTCTGAGGAATTCTTTTTCACTCTCCCTATCTCTGAAATAAGTAAACCTCTCAAATAGGCTTTAAAGGCATCCCACTGTTCCATCGGTGACTGCAGAAACTCCCAACTATTAAGGAACTCTCCCATGCTCCGCTCCACCTCATTCTGGGATAAAAATAATTTTAGCCAGAAGGCATTAAATTTCCATGGAGTTCTAGGTATCCCTGTTTTCGGGGATATAATCATGGTAATCACTAAGTGTGAGTGGTCTGAGACACTACGTGGCTTGTATATCACTTCCGAGATGGATGGGAGCATGGCCAGGTTACCCACAGCTAAATCAATTCTAGACAATGTCCCATGAGTCTTGGAGAAACATGAAAATTGCTTCTCATCCGGGTGTCTGTGTCTCCATATGTCTATCCAACCAACGTCATTAAGCAGTCTAAGCAATGGGGAGTCCTTCAGCGAGGCAGGAACCCCAGAATTAGGGTGCCTGTCCGCGGAAGGACTCAGCCAGCAATTAAAGTCCCCCACAATCAGCAACGGCAGATCTGGTCTACCTTTAAGATAAGTCAGCAGCAACCTTAGCACCGCCACCGTAAACGGCGGGGGCACATACACACATGCCAGTATACAGTTTAGCATCCCAATCCTACAATGCAAAAAAACATATCTACCCTCTGTATCTATGCATGTATCAAATTCTTGGTAATCTATAGAGCCATGTATCATTACACTCACACCCCTTGAATATGAGGTGTGGGTGGAGTGATATGCTTTCCCCACCCAAGCATATTTAAGACAACATTTAGTTTCAGGTGTTAGATGTGTCTCCTGCATACACAAAATCATAGGGTGATATTTTTTCAGACATGAGGAAATCATCATTCGCTTAAGAGGGGAACCTAAGCCCCTGACGTTCCATGTAATTATTGGCAGTTCAGCCATTTGGCAAATCTTTGCATGATCTTAAGGAGTAAGGCAGTTCGGGAGTCATGGCCACCCAATTCCTGATCTCAGCTACTTCCGACGGGCAAAACAATATTAGAGGATCCTCTCCCCATGTATGGGTTGTGTTCCAGGACCACGCTTTCCGTTTCCGGTCCGAAAGAACAGACCTTAATCGCATGTCCGCGGGATCAGTGACCAGTATTGGTAATATGCAGCATTTCCAGAATAGAAATCTTCGGTAGTGTATACTTTGGTATAAGCAAAGAGCGTATACAAAAGAGAAAAAAAAGAAAAAACAAAACCAGGCTGTCAACAGGACATGCCCATACGGTTGAAATTGAAACCATAGCCAACATGGCTTGCTCGCTTTATCTCTCACGTAGAAAGAACACATTTTCTCTTGCCTACTTCACAAGATAGCTCACTGTTCCTGTAACTATATCAAAGTTCCCAGCAGCTTAAAGCAAACACATTCTCCAAGGTAGAAATGGGTATAATTATAAAACCAAACTGCAGGATTCCACGGAGAATATTAGCCCTGAAGGGGAAATAAGTGAGCTATTGATAAATTCACTGTAAAGCTATATGTTGGGATACCAGAAGACTTCCGCTGTTATGTGTGTCATGCAGGTCTGTCCTCATCTTCTCTGTCTCGTTGTCTTAAGGCCTGTTCATTGCGGTCAAGCCACATAGCTGCATCTTGAGCTGATTCAAAGAAGTGGGCCTGTCTGTCGGCAGTAACTCTCAGCTTAGCCGGGTACAGCATGGCGTATGGAAGCTGCAGAGCCCGTAGGCGTCTCTTCACATCTGAGAACTTGGCTCTACGTTTTTGTACCTCCGCAGAGAAGTCAGGGTAAAACGACACTCTGACCCCATTCACCTGGACATTAGCTTTTTCTCTGGCATTCCTCAGCACCGCTTCTCTGTCTCTGTAGTGCATAAGCCGGGCAAGAAGGGGTCTTGGGGGGGGGGCTCCCGGTTGTAGCGGGCGACCTGGAGTTCGGTGCGCCCTCTCTACCGTGAAGAACGGGGAAAAGGCATCTCTGCCGAATACCTCGATCAGCCAGGCCTCTATGAATGTGGTGGCATCCTTACCCTCCGTTTTCTCCGGCAGGCCTACGATGCGTATATTATTGCGTCTTAAGCGATTTTCCATGTCGTCAGCTCTGTTGTTGGTATCTTTAGCGAGTTGATAGGCCGCATGTGCCTCATGAGCCACTGGCGGGAGTTTGTCTTCGATATCACTTACTCTGCTTTCCACAGCAGTCGTGCGTTCTCTGATTTTCTGTAAATCTTGTCTTAGCAAGGATACATCTTCTCTCAACCCTCCAAATTGCTCTTTAACCACTTCAGCCCCGGAAGGATTTACCCCCTTCCTGACCAGAGCACTTTTTACAATTTGGCACTGCGTCGCTTTAACTGCTAATTGCGCGGTCATGCAATGCTGTAACCAAACGAAATTTGCGTCCTTTTCTTCCCACAAATAGAGCTTTCTTTTGATGGCATTTGATCACCTCTGCCGTTTTTATTTTTTTGCGCTATACACGGAAAATGACCGAAAATTTTGAAAAAAAATGATATTTTCTACTTTTTGTTCTAAAAAAAATCCAATAAACTCAATTTTAGTCATACATTTAGGCCAAAATGTATTTGGCCACATGTCTTTGGTAAAAAAAATGTCAATAAGTGTATATTTATTGGTTTGCGCAAAAGTTATAGCGCCTACAAACTAGGGTACATTTTCTGGAATTTACACAGCCTTTAATTTATGACTGCCTATGTCGTTTCTTGAGGTGCTAAAATGGCAGGGCAGTACAAAACCCCCACAAATGACCCCATTTTGGAAAGTAGACACCCCAAGGAAATTGCTGAGAGGCATGTTGAGCCCATTGAATATTCATTTTTTTTGTCCCAAGTGATTGAATAATGACAAAAAAAAAAAAAAATTACAAAAAGTTGTCACTAAATGATATATTGCTCACACAGGCCATGGGCATATGTGGAATTGCACCCCAAAATACATTTAGCTGCTTCTCCTGAGTATGGGGATACCACATGTGTGGGACTTTTTGGGAGCCTAGCCGCATACGGGGCCCCGAAAACCAATCACCGCCTTCAGGATTTCTAAGGGCATACATTTTTGATTTTACTCCTCACTACCTATCACAGTTTTGAAGACCATAAAATGCCCAGATGGCACAACCCCCCCCCCAAATGACCCCATTTTGGAAAGTAGACACCCCAAGCTATTTGCTGAGAGGCATGTTGAGTCCATGGAATATTTTATATTTTGACACAAGTTGCGGGAAAGTGACAATTTTTATTTATTTATTTTTTTTTTTTGCACAAAGTTGTCACTAAATGATATATTGCTCACACAGGTCATGGGCATATGTGGAATTGCACCCCAAAATACTTTCTGCTGCTTCTCTTGAGTACGGGGATACCACATGTGTGGGACTTTTTAGGAGCCTAGCCGCGTACGGGACCCCGAAAACCAATCACCGCCTTCAGGATTTCTAAGGGTGTACATTTTTTATTTCACTCTTCACTGCCTATCACAGTTTCGGAGGTCATGGAATGCCCAGGTGGCACAACCCCCCCCCAAATGACCCCATTTTGGAAAGTAGACACCCCAAGCTATTTGCTGAGAGGCATGTTGAGTCCATGGAATATTTTATATTTTGACACAAGTTGCGGGAAAGTGACAATTTTTATTTATTTATTTATTTTTTTTGCACAAAGTTGTCACTAAATGATATATTGCTCACACAGGTCATGGGCATATGTGGAATTGCACCCCAAAATACTTTCTGCTGCTTCTCTTGAGTACGGGGATACCACATGTGTGGGACTTTTTAGGAGCCTAGCCGCGTACGGGACCCCGAAAACCAATCACCGCCTTCAGGATTTCTAAGGGTGTACATTTTTTATTTCACTCTTCACTGCCTATCACAGTTTCGGAGGTCATGGAATGCCCAGGTGGCACAACCCCCCCCCAAATGACCCCATTTTGGAAAGTAGACACCCCAAGCTATTTGCTGAGAGGCATGGTGAGTATTTTGCAGCTCTCATTTGTTTTTGAAAATGAAGAAAGACAAAAAAAAAAAATTTTTTTTTCTTTTTTTAATTTTCAAAACTTTGTGACAAAAAGTGAGGTCTGCAAAATACTCACTATACCGCTCAGCAAATAGCTTTGGGTGTCTACTTTCCAAAATGGGGTTATTTGGGGGGGTTTTGTGCCACCTGGGCATTCCATGGCCTCCGAGACTGTGATAGGCAGTGAAGAGTGAAATCAAAAATTTACGCCCTTAGAAAGCCTGAAGGCGGTGCTTGGTTTTCGGGGTCCCATACGCGGCTAGGCTCCCAAAAAGTCTCACACATGTGGTATCCCCGTACTCAGGAGAAGCAGCAGAATGTATTTTGGGGTGTAATTTCACATATTCCCATGGCATGTTTGAGCAATATATAATTTAGTGACAACTTTGTGCAAAAAAAAAAAAAAAAAAAAATAATAATTTGTCTCTTTCCCGCAACTTGTGTCACAATATAAAATATTCCATGGACTCGACATGCCTCTCAGCAAATAGCTTGGGGTGTCTACTTTCCAAAATGGGGTCATTTGGGGGGGTTTTGAACTGTCCTGGCATTTTATGCACAACATTTAGAAGCTTATGTCACACATCACCCACTCTTCTAACCACTTGAAGACAAAGCCCTTTCTGACACTTTTTGATTACATGAAAAAATTATTTTTTTTTGCAAGAAAATTACTTTGAACCCCCACACATTATATATTTTTTTTAAAGCAAATGCCCTACAGATTAAAATGGTGGGTGTTTAATTTTTTTTTTTTACACAGTATTTGCGCAGCGATTTTTCAAACGCATTTTTTGGGGAAAAAACACACTTTTTTACATTTTAATGCACTAAAACACACTATATTGCCCAAATGTTTGATGAAATAAAAAAGATGATCTTAGGCCGAGTACATGGACACCAAACATGACATGCTTTACAATTGCGCACAAACGTGCAGTGGCAACAAAATAAATACATTTTTAAAAGCCTTTAAAAGTCTTTACAGGTTACCACTTTAGATTTACAGAGGAGGTCTACTGCTAAAATTACTGCCCTCGATCTGACCGTCGCGGTGATACCTCACATGCATGGTGCAATTGCTGTTTACATTTGACGCCAGACCGACGCTTGCGTTCGCCTTAGCGCGAGAGCAGGGGGGACAGGGGTGCTTTTTTTTTTTTTTTTTTTTTTTTTTCTTAATTATTTTTTTGCTTTTTTATCTTATTTTAAAACTGTTCTTTTCATTTTTTTTTTTTTTAATCATTTTTATTGTTATCTCAGGGAATGTAAATATCCCCTATGATAGCAATAGGTAGTGACAGGTACTCTTTTTTGAAAAAATTGGGGTCTATTAGACCCTAGATTTCTCCTCTGCCCTCAAAGCATCTGACCACACCAAGATCGGTGTGATAAAATGCTTCCCCAATTTCCCAATGGTGCTATTTACATCCGGCGAAATCTAAGTCATGAAATGCTCATAGCTTCCGGTTTCTTAGGCCATAGAGATGTTTGGAGCCACTCTGGTCTCTGATCAGCTCTATGGTCAGCTGGCTGAATCACCGGCTGCATTCTCAGGTTCTCTGTTGAGACAGGAGAGCCAGAGAAAAACACGGAAGACTGTGGGGGGGGGGGCATTCTCTCCCACTGCTTGTAAAAGCAGTCTAGAGGCTAATTAGCCGCTAGGATTGCTTTTACATGAAAGCCGACCGCTGGCTGAAAAGAATGATACCAAGATGATACCTAAACCTGCAAGCATCATTCTGGTATAACCACTCAAAGTCGTGAATGCTGTACCTGAAGACAAAAAAATGGTTAACTATAAAGCACAGTAAACGATAAAGTATAACAAATTGCAGACCTGAAAAGCAAACATGATAAAACATAATAACAATAAAACATTGCAGAATAGAATACAGTAAAAAAGAGCAGAACAATAGAGAGAATAGAGAGAGAGAGAATAGAGAGAGAACAATAAAACGACAACTATTATTTTTTATTTTATATTTTTGTTTGTGTTTTTTTTTTTTTTTTTTACACTTTTTTTGTAACTGTAACTTTTATAACTGTAACCGGTTCCAGGTTCGGGTCTCTCAAAATGCGATGGCATCTTGGGAGACCCTGTGAAAGTGTGCCTAGTCTGTGCAATGCTGTACCCTACGCTAATACTCAACTAGTGAATGGTAGCGTTCAAAACATTCACCAATGCAAAGACCAGGATTGTCAGGACAGGAGAGACAATAATAGCGGGCGTCACGCCTATATCCGCGCTTGCTGCAGACACAACATCTTTTTTGGGGGGGTTCGTTGGGTAGGGGTACTCGGGAGGACATAAAGAAAATGCCTCTCATGCAGCCGACTGCATTTGGTTGGGGATGTGAATGGGGGAAGTACGGGCGCTGCAGAAGCGGTGTGTTCCCAATTAGGATTGGCGAATGCAGCAGGAAGGGCATTATGGGCACGACGGGTCTGTGTTTGTCTTCTTGGTGGCAGCGGGACACTATTTGTGCTTGCCACCTCACCAGCTTGAACTGCACTTATGGGACTCGCCACGTCACCAAGTGTTACTGCAGTGCTGGTTTGACTACGACCGGGGTGTACTAGGCCGCTGGCGCTTGCCAGTTCACCAAAACGCTACCAAAAAAACTGTTAGCGATCGCAGGGATCAGGCCTGACTCTGCGAACGCTGCAGTTATGCGTTTAGTGTTTTGTAAGTGACAGTGATCAATCGATACTGCACTTGGGTGGGCTGGGCTGGGCCGGGCTGAGGGGCAAAAAGCAGGTGCTAGCAGGTATCTGGGCTGATCCCACTAACACTGCGTTTTTGGGAACCCTAAACTGCTGGGGACGCTAGTATAGATCTGATCAGATCAGATATTGATGCGTTCAGATACTATACCACTAAGGGAGGTGTACGGTGCGTGCGTGGGTGTTAGCGCTACTGGCACTAACCTGATGCTGCCTGGGGCTGGTGCTTGCCAGTTCACCAAAACGCTACCAAAAAAACTGTTAGCGATCGCAGGGATCAGGCCTGACTCTGCGAACGCTGCAGTTATGCGTTTAGTGTTTTGTAAGTGACAGTGATCGATCGATACTGCACTTGGGTGGGCTGGGCTGGGCCGGGCGGAGGGGCAAAACGCAGGTGCTAGCAGGTATCTGGGTTGATCCCGCTAACACTGCGTTTTTGGGAACCCTAAACTGCTGGGGACGCTAGTATAGATCTGATCAGATCAGATATTGATGCGTTCAGATACTATACCACTAAGGTAGGTGTACGGTGCGTGGGTGTTAGCGCTACTGGCACTAACCTGATGCTGCCTGGGGCTGGTGCTTGCCAGTTCACCAAAACGCTACCAAAAAAACTGTTAGCAATCGCAGGGATCAAGCCTGACTCTGCGAACGCTGCAGTTATGCGTTTAGTGTTTTGTAAGTGACAGTGATCGATCGATACTGCGCTTGGGTGGGCGGGCCGAGCCGGGCGGAGGGGCAAAATGCAGGTGCTAGCAGGTATCTGGGCTGATACCGCTAACACTGTGTTTTTGGGAACCCTAAACTGCTGGGGACGCTAGTATAGATCTGATCGGATCAGATATTGATCCGTTCAGATACTATACCACTAAGGGAGGCGTATGCTGCGTGCGTGGGTGTTAGCGGTACTGGCGCTAATCTGACGCTGCCTGGGGAGACGCATATCACCGCCGGGCGATCAGGGGGCTAAATTTTTATTCGGTAATAAACGGCGGGTGCCCTGACACTATAAAAAATAAACAAACTAACCAGCGTCACCCGTAACGGTTATACAGTGATCAGTGGTGAAAGGGTTAACTAGGGGGCAATCAAGGGGTTAAAACATTTATTAGGTAGTATATGGGGGTCCCTGTCGCTATAAAACGCTGACGGCGAACCTAAATATTTACGTCCCTAACTAGCGTCACCAGCGACACTAATACAGCGATCAGAAAAATGATCGCTTAGCGACACTGGTGGCAGGGGGTGATCAAGGGGTTAAAACTTTATTAGGGGGGGTTAGGGGGGTATCCTAGACCTAAAGGGGGCCTAACACTCACTGCCCTGACACTGTAACTGTCACAAACTGACACCAATACAGTAATCAGAAAAAAAAAAAAAAAAACCTGCTTGGTGTCAGTTTGTGACAGGGGGGGGGTGATTGGGGGGGGATCGGGGGGCGATCGGGGGGGGGGATCGGGGTGATTTGTGTGCCTGGCATGTTCTACTGTGTGTGTAGTGTGTTGTGCACTTACATTACAGTCTTCTCTCCTCGGCCCGGAACGGAAAATACCGAGCCGAGGAGCGATGACATCATTTCCTCTGCCTCTGTGTACAATACAGAGGCAGGGAAATGATCCCATTGGCTGAGAGCGATCGCGAGGGGGGGGCCACGAATGGATGGCCTCCCCCTCACCACCGATCGCCGGGGGAGATTTGCCGACCGCCGCAGGCACCGGGGGGGGGTCCGATCGGACCCCCCACCCGCGGGCAGGCAAGGACGTACCTGTAAGTCCTTTTGCCTGCCCGTGCCATTCTGCCGACGTATATAGTCGTGCGGCGGTCGGCAAGTGGTTAAGAGTATTCACGGAAGCCGTGCAGACATGCACAGCTTTAAGTATGTCAGCTAGAGTTGGCTGCTCAGTCTCTTCACTGTCTGTATCTGTGTAAAGAGGAGGGGGCCTCTCTGCTGCATCATCCACCTCTCCCTGCATGTCAGCATAGACTGTGTCCTGCTCTCCCCTCTCATGTGCTTCTGCCTGAGACAATGATGCAGACCCCCCTGCTTCTTGCGCTCGGTGCCCCCCCATCTTTTGGGTATAGTACATCATATCCCTCTGGTATTCCTTACCCTGTAGCTTCTGCGCCTTCTTGCTAGCCGCTTCTTTATGTCTTTCATTACCCCTCGGTGTGCGTTGTGCCAGGGCCGCGGCGGCGCCATCTTGGATTTCGGAGGTCATGTTTTCCTCTTTTTTCTTGGCTTTCCCTCTTGTACACAGGGCCGGTGGATGGTCCGGGAGGGTGAGCGGGTCGGTAGCCAGCTGGATCGCCGTTTTTTGGCCCCGGATCGCTGCTGGGAAAGGATCGATTCGGTGTGCTGAAGTGGAGCTGTGAGAAACACTTCCTCTCACATGCCGATCTTGGCCACGCCCCCCCTACAATGGACATTTAAAAGTGCCCACAATAACTGAAATGACTGCCTGCTGAGGATCAGGCAAAAATGTAGTGTCAGTCTTAACTTTTTTAACATGGAGGAAAACCTAAAGTTACTTTCAGGTTTCAGAACCTCTGCCAGTAGTCACAATATCTACAGCTCACAGTACATTAGCCTGGTGGTCCATGGGAAGAATGCTTCTTATGTTAGTGGTCAGTAGAAAGACTGCCCCTCTTACAGATGGCTTAAAAGATCATTGTTAGTAGTTATATATCTGAGAGGCAGAAACTGCTCATTGCTGAAGGAACCCCTAGAGGAACTAGGAATTAAGGGTTCCACAGAATTCAGGGTGAGAAAGGCTTGCCTAATGGGGTTACCTCATACAATCCCACAGAACCATTCTAAGCTGGGAAAGTGATTGGGCATTTACTTAGTCCAATTCCTTTTGTTTCCCTCCAGATAAATCGTTGCATGGACAATCTGCTTACCGGTAAGGTCAAACCTCCCATAACCTAAACAAAAATGTTTATGTGACCCCCAGCATGTCTGTCTAATTGCTACTTGCCCCAATGAGCATGGAGTCAAGGGTACCTCATAGACATTGGGTCCTTTCCTAAACCTTCAATCAAATAGTAACGCGCTCTCACTGCTATATTCATTAAACTGATTACATTTGTTTTCTGTTATTATTGCCCTTTACATTGTCACCTGTGTGAGATTACGAGAGATGGTCTCAGAGTGCAGAGATGGTCAACGTTATTACTTATGCAAAATATTCAATTCTAGTTACCAACCCATGTCATACAAAACTGTGTTTTCTAACATGTAGGCAATTTGAAGCAAGATGTTGTTACTCCGTCTTGTTTATTTTATTGTCAATTTGCCCTTTGAGGTCACCACCCACCTACGTTCACCTACTGTACTCCTCAACTATACTCACTCACCACTGCCTCTCACCTGTCAGGTGATGTTAGAACTTGCACAGCGTTAACTTCTTCCTCCTCATCAGTAGGCGGTGTTTGGCCAGCCAATTGACCAAAGTGACTGTCTTTAAGCAAATTGGTGACAAAGCTTTATGTTGTCATTTTCCGAAGACATTAGGTTTTACTTTCACCTAATTACTCCTAGAAGATATTATGCATGATTGTTATGATCTTGAGAGCGTTTGCTGGGCTATTGGAAAGAGGTCTGGGCTTCGACTAGGCCATTCCAACACATTTACATGTTTCCCCTTAAACCACTCAAGTGTTGCTTTAGTAGTGTGTTTAGGGTCATTGTCCTGTTGGAAGGTGAACCTCCGTCCTAGCCTCAAATCGCACACAGGGTGGTACAGGTATTGTTCAAAATATCCCTGTATTTAGCACCATCCATCTTTCCCTCAACTCTGACCAGTTTTCCAGTCCCGACTGCTGAAAAACATCCCCACAGTATGATGCTGCCACCACCATGTTTCACTGTGGGGATGGTATTCTTTGGGTGATGTGATGTGTTGGGTTTGCGCCAGACATATTGTTTTCTTTTGCCAAAAAGTTCAATTTTAGTCTCATCAGACCAGAGCACCTTCCTCCATACATTTTAGGAGTCTCCCACACATGCCTTTTCACAAACTCAAAACGTGCTATTTTGTTTTTTGCTGAAAGTAATGGCTTTCTTCTGGCCACTCTGCCATAAAGCATAACTCTGTGGAGGGTACAGCTTATTGTCGTCCTATGTACAGATACTTCAGTCTCTGCTGTGGAACTCTGCAGCTCCTCCAGGGTTACCTTAGGTCTCTGTGCTACCTCTCTGATTAATGCCCTCCTTGCCAGGTCCGTGAGTTTTGGTGTGCGGCCGTCTTTTGGCAGGTTTGCTATTATGCCATGTTCTTTCCATTTGGTTATGATAGATTTGATGGTGCTCCTAGGGATCATCAAAGATTTGGATATTTTTTTGTAACCTAACCCTGACTTGTACTTCTCAACATTGTCCCTTACTTGTTTGGAGAGTTCCTTGGTCTTCATGGCAGTGTTTTGGTTAGTGGTACCTCTTGCTTGGGTGTTGCAGCCTCTGGGGCCTTTCAAAAAGGTGTGTATATGTAATGACAAATCATGTGACACTTAAATTGCACACAGGTGGGCATCATTTCACTAATTATGTGACTTCTGAAGGTAATTGGTTGCACCAGAGCTTTTTATGGACTTCACAACGAAGGGGGTGAATACATACGCACATGCCAATTATCAGTTTTTCATTTCTGAAAAATTGTTTTATGTATCTATATTTCTAATTTTACTTCACCAACTTAGACTATTGTGTTCTGATCCATCACATATTATTCAGATTAAAAAAAGATTGAACCAAAGGCTGTAATGTAACAAAATAGGTAAAAAGCCAAGGGGGATGAATACTTTTGCAAGGCACTGTATGTTTCGTTTTCAAGAATTGAGGACCATTTGTTGACCCCTTGTTTAGCCATTAAAGAATGAGTGCCATGCGTGTCAGTGAATATGTATAACTTGACGTTTAAATACATCAAACTGTTTATAAGTCCAAAAATTGACAAACATTGAATAAATGGGACTTTATAGGTTTGTATCTCCCAAAAAGATATGCATAAATCACTTTAAAATCAAATTATTTTATTAACACATAACCAACATAAAAATTATTTAAAAAGCATATATATAAAATCATATTACATATATCCCTCTCTCTATAGCACCTCCTATTGGTCCAAGCTTTATATAGCATATAACACTTCAAAACAAAGGACAGTGTCATAAAACCATCAACATCAGAGATGGAATACCCAGAACATCTATATACAGTATGATACATCTATCTATATATATCTATATATATATATATATATATATATATATATATATATATACACCCCAACAAGGTTCACGGGGGCCAGCAGCAGGGCAGGCATCATTGGTGCACGAATCCTTAGAAATGTATGTGTTCCTCCACAGCGTAGATAGATGTATTGCCCAAAACACCCGAGACTCAGTTCAGCAAGCAGATGAACCACAGTCTGGTGCTCTATAGAGTGCTGGAGGGGCAGAGCACTGAGCGGTGACTGACAGCCACAGTGTACTAAGAACTGAGCGATCAGGGGCCTTTGATGGCTCAGTTTTCTGTGTAGAGCCAGCAGGGGACGACTGCAGCATCAGATCGATGCTGCCTCCACATAGGTGAGCATGGTTGTTTAATTTTTTTTCTTATTACGCATCCTTTTTTTTTTTTTAATCAAAAAGGTGTTTATTAAACAAGTTAACACAGTTTCCAATGCACAAGCAGCACTTAATAATACAGTTTTCATGCATAAAGTACAGTCCTCCCAGCAGCCATCAGATTTATCTCATCTTATAAACTAAGATAAGATGTTAACAACATACTAATACATATCAAACATCTGACTATTGTCTAGCAATAAAACTTTTATGTTCCTCCCGTAGGGCATTGCAACAATCTAGACATCACCAATTGCCTGGGACTTAGTCCAGGAGTGTCCAACCATGGTGCCCAAATTTTTTCAAATCTGCCAGGGCTATCCCTATGTTGATAAATGTATTTTTCCATAACCAAGGTATTTCCCATGTGTGCTATCCAGGATGCCACTGAGGGCGAGGAGACAGATTTCCAGCCAATCAAAATAATTTTGCGTGCCTGGAACAGTGCTCTGGAGAGTGCTATTCTAGTCACCTCCTCCGGGACAACTTCCTCCAGGACCCCTAGTATGCAATGAATTGGATTTAAGGGGACGGTAGTCCGGAACACTTGATTAAGCGTCCCAAGCACCTCACTCCAATACCTATGGAGTTTTGGGCATCTCCAGAGTAAGTGAATGAGATTGCCCTGGTTTCGCTCGCATCTGCTTCATAGAGAATCCGACCACCTACCCATTTTATATAATCTAAGTGAGGTGTAGTGAACTCTAAGTATTATATATAATTGAGAGATCTTTTGAGCCACGTTGAGAGAGCATATATTGATTGATTGCATGACTTCCTCCCATTGGTCTCCCGTAAGTGGACCTACATCGTTCTCCCATAGGGATGGTGCCTTAGTTGGGTGAGCTTTTAAATGATGCATCAATAGCATCTGATAGCAATGTGAGATAATCCCTTTAGTTTCCGCGCTGGTCTGCAATAAATGAAAGATGGGGGTGCTCAACATAGTCCATTGGCATTAGCACCCACCGCATGTCGGAGCTGGAGATAAGGGTAGTACATAGTAGGAGGTAGATTAAACCTGGCTTGTAATTCAGGGAATTACAGTAACTTGCCGTTCTGGAATATGTGCGATAATAGAGTCACACCAAAGGGGCGCCATCTAGGTCCCTGTTTAAGTTTTGCTAGTTCAACATAAGAGAAATCCCCCCATATCGGACTATATCCCGCATTCTTAATTTTTTTTTTTTTAAGTCCAGGTCCATTTTAAAGATTGTTACAAATCAGTTTCCCTTTTTATATGTATTCTGGTCAGCAAGTTGGTTGAAATATATGTCTTTTGATTTTTGATACTGCCACAACAATCTGCTTTTGTGCATATACATTTTGGTTTGTGGGTTTTCGGTGAATACAGCATGTAATATCCTCTGTGATTGCAGCAAAAAAAAGCCAGTTACATGGGTATAACACAATGTGAAATCCCCTTTCTTTAAGACCACAGGCTATATCTGTATTTTTAGAAATAGTTACAATGTCTGTGGTTTGGATATACCTGGGAGAGCTGATATAATACACCAACGTGCTATAGGAACCTGACTGGTTAAAATATCCCGTTAATTTAAAATATCTTAAAATTCCCTGTAGGCGACATATATAAATTACAGTATGTGGCAAATTAGTAGATCTTTCATACAAAGCAGTTCTGACTCTCATGAGGGGTTAGCAGAGCGTATTGTGTTACTTTATCCACACCTAAAAGAACTAGCGAGAAATTACTTTTTATTACTTCCACACCTGTCACAAGGGAACTAATGACTGCCATCCTACTGAAATTGGTAGCTGGCTGTGTCTTAGGGCTCATTCACACGGGTGTCTAAAGTGCTGCATGTAGATGTGTACAGCCTATTGTTTTATACACATAAAATGCAGCTCTATAGGAATTAATGGGGCCATACACACAGCTGCATCCACAAATTAAAATGTGTGCCGCATTTAGCGATGTACAAAAAGGAGAAAACAGCTGTGGCCAAGGCCATACATATTTTCAGATTTTACGCATGTGCCCGTTAGAAGAATTGTATGCTCTTAATGCTGTACTTGTCTAAACACAAGTATTTTAGGTGCGTATTGTCTGCAGGATGTTCTGCTGGTTGTTCTAGCAAGAACCTGTGTACTGTGCAAATATGCCTGTGTGAATGAGTCCCTGTATGCATCTAAGCAAGTTATTTAGGTGTATATTTTACTCAAAAAACAGTTTTTAAAAAACTGAATACACACTTCAGCCCCGGAAGGTTTTACCCCCTTCCTGACCAGAGCACTTTTTACAATTTGGCACTGCTTCGCTTTAACTGGTAAATGTTGCATCCAAACGAAATTTGCGGTCTTTTTTTTCCCACAAATAGAGCTTTCTTTTGGTACTATTTGATCATCTCTGCGGTTTTTATTTTTTGCACTATACACAAAAAAAGAGCGACAATTTTGAAAAAAGAAAACAATATTTTTTACTTTTTGCTATAATAAATATCCTCAAAAATGTTTTTAAAAAGCAAATTTCTTCATCAGGCCAATATACATTCTTCTACATATTTTTGGTAAAAAAAAAAAAAAAAAATCACAATAAGCATATATTGATTGGTTTGCACAAAAGTTATGGTGTCTACAAACTATGGGAAAGATTTACAGCATTTTTGTGGCATTTTTATTATTATTATTTTTTTTACTAGTAATGTCTGTACTAGATCTGCGATTTTTAGCGGTATTGTGACATTGTGATGGACAGATCGGACACTTTTGACACATTTTTGGGACCATTGACATTTATACAGCGATCAGTGCTATAAAAATGCACTGATTACTGTGTAAATGACACTGGTAGGAAGGGGATAACACTAGGGGGTGATCAAGGGGTTTAAATGTATGTTCCCTCAGTGTGTTCTAACTGGGGATAGGACTGAGTAGGAGAGGAGACATATTGCTGTTTCTACATAGTAGGAACAAACAACATGTCTCCTCTCCTCTGACACCAATGGAGAGCCATTCTTCCCCGTATATAGACGTGAGCCGGTCGGGAACCGGTTAATAACACCTATTACATCAACCTGATTTCTATTACACTTATATTTGAAAAAAAATAACAAAAGCTAGACATTCTCTTTAAGAGCCTGTTGTTCCCAAAGGCTCCATGTACATTAGCAGCTCCTAAACTTGAGTTTTTGCCAAAGCTCCTAAACTCAACTCCATAAAAGCCTAAGTGTCCATGTACACATAAGCTTTTAGGATCGTTTAGGAGCTACTGAGGTTAGAGGAGGTTCAACCTCCCTTAACCACTTAAGCCCCGGACCATTTGGCTGCCAAAGACCGGAGCACTTTTTGCGATTCGGCACTGCGTCGCTTTAACTGACAATTGCACGGTCATGTGACGTGGCTCCCAAACAAAATCCTTTCTGTCCTTTTTTCCCCACAAATAGAGCTTTCTTTTGGTGGTATTTGATCACCTCTGTGGTTTTTATTTTTTGCGCTATAAACAAAAAAATAGTGACAATTTTGAAAAAAACGCATTATTTTTTACTTTTGGCTATAATAAATATCCCCAAAAAATATATAAAAAAACATTTTTTTTTCCTCAGTTTAGGCTGATACATATTCTTCTACATACTTTTGGTAAAAATAAATCGCAATAAGCATTTATTGATTGGTTTGCGCAAAAGTTATAGCGTCTACAAAATAGGGGATAGTTTTATGGCATTTTTATTAATTTTTTTTTTTTTTACTAGTAATGGTGGTGATCAGCGATTTTTATTGTGACTGTGACATGGCGGACAGATCAGACACTTTTGGCTTGATTTTGGGACCACTCACATTTATACAGCAATCAGTGCGGTTAAAAATTACTATGTAAACGTGACTGGCAGTGAAGGGGTTAACCACTAGGTGGCGCTGTAGGGGTAAGTGTGTCCTAGGGAGTGATTCTAACTGTGGGGGGCGTGGCTATGTGTGACACGACATTGTTTACCGCTCCCGATTACAGGGAGCTGTGATCAGTGTCCTTGTCACTAGGCAGAAGGGGGTAATGCTTGTTTACATCAGCAGCATTTCCCCATTCTTCCTCTCCGTGAGACAATCGCGGGTATCCCCGCGGACATCGAGTCCACAGGACCCGCAATCACACTCACAGGGGTCACGGCGGGTGCTCGCCCTCCCGCAAACCGCTTCTTAAAGGGCAGCATACAGGTACGTTAATCTGCCTGTACGTGCCCTTCTGCTGACGTATATCGGCGTGAGCCGGTCAGCAAGCGGTTAAGCTTCCTCTCCTGAATGCGGTGTGATTTTGCCACGTTTTGCGCTTTTACCCACGGCTGGTGGTCAAAGTAGTTCAAGTGTACTTGAAGCATAAGATTGTTCAGATGTATCAGCACTAACTGCTCCCCCTAGCTGTCATTTTACTACAATAGCCAATGGGGGGGGGGTTGGGGGTGGTAAAGTATAAGGCCCCTTTCGCACTGGGGCGGCAGCGGCGGTAAAGCGCCGCTATTGCTAGCGGCGATTTACCGTTGGTATTCGGCCACTAGTGGGGCGGTTTTACCCCCTGCTAGCGGCCGAGAAAGGGTTAAAAACCACCCCTCTGCTTTACCCCTTTGCCAGCAGTATAGCCACGCTGTCCCATTGATTTCAATGGGCAGGAGCGGTGAAGGAGCGGTGTACTTTTTTTCCCGTCCTGCTAGCGCACCGCTCCAGTGTGAAAGCCCTCGGGGCTTTCACACTGGAGAGACAGTAGCGGCCGTTTCGGGACGGTTTGCAGGCGCTTTTATTAGTGCAATATCGCTTTCAAACCGCCCCAGTGTGAAAGGGGCCTAACTAAAGGAAAACTTGTTTTGTTTTGAATAGAGTGGAGAGGAATTAGAACACCTATCAGGCTTTTATTGCTGTCAGTGATCCCATTAGCATAGATGCCAACATTGTAAAAAAAAATGTGGGACATTTTTGTGGCTGTAGGCGGAGCGTACAATAATTAGGGGGCGGGGCATTAGTTTGTAGGCGTGGTTTAGGAAAATATACAAGTGCGGCGCGCGAAGCGCGGGGCAGTGAAAAATGGGCGTGGTTTACGTGACATCGTGGGTGTGGCTTAAATGGGCGTGGCTCAAGAGGGTGTGGTTAGAGTCTGAGATGAATGAGGGATGGAGAGGGAAAGGGGGAGAGGGGGAGAGGAGGAGAGGGGGAGGGAGGGAAAGGGGGAGAGGGGGAAAGGGGGAGAGGAAAATGACGGGACAGCAGCCCCAGATCCTACACAATAAAAATATGTGTATTCTAGAAAGTTTAACAATCAGCAGATAAAGATACTCCAAACACCTGGTGTTAGCACTTCAATCATCCCGGCACCATGGTTGTTATGATGTCAGGATGATTGAAGTGCACTATTTCTATTATTACATTGTAATATAAAATGAAATCATTCAACTCACCATAATGCAGAATCAGTGGGATCCCTGAGCGTGTCACTAGCCACGTCGCCTGCCACCAGCCGTCCGTCCTTGCGTCAGATGTCCCAGCAGAGTCCGTCCTTGCATCAGGTGCCCCCAGCGGAGCCCCCCTTACATCAGATGTCCCCAGCGGAGCCCCCCCTCACACCAGGAGTCCCCGGCGGAGCCCCCCTCACACCAGGAGTCCCCGGCGGAGACCCCCTCACACCAGGAGTCCCCAGCGGAGCTCCCCCTCACATCAGGAGTCCCCAGCGGAGCCCCCCTCACATCAGGAGTCCCCAGCGGAGCTCCCCCTCACATCAGGTGTCCCCGGTAGAGCCCCCCTCACTTTAGGAGTCCCCGGCGGAGCCCCCCCTCACATTAGGAGTCCCCAGCGGAGCTCCCCCTCACACCAGGAGTCCCTGGCAGAGCCCCCCTCACATCAGGAGTCCCCGGCAGAGCCCCCCTCACATCAGGAGTCCCCGGCGGAGCCCCCCCTCACATCAGGTGTCCCCGGCAGAGCCCCGCTCATATCAGGAGTCCCCGGAGGAGCCCCCCTCACATCAGGAGTCCCCAGCGGAGCTCCCCCTCACACCAGGAGTCCCCGGCAGAGCCCCCCTCACATCAGGAGTCCCCGGCGGAGCCCCCCTCACATCAGGTGTCCCCGGCGGAGCTCCCCCTCACACCAGGAGTCCCCGGCGGAGCCCCCCTCACATCAGGTGTTCCCGGCGGAGCCCCCCCTCACATCAGGTGTCCCCAGCGGAGCCCCCCCTCACATCAGATGTCCCCAGCGGAGCCCCCCTTACATCAGGAGTCCCCAGCGGAGCCCCCTTCACATCAGGTGTCCCCAGCGGAGCCCCCCTCACATCAGATGTCCCCAGCGGAGCCCCCCCTCACATCAGGAGTCCCCAGCGGAGCCCCCCCTCACATCAGGTGTCCCCAGTGGAGCCCCCCCTCACATCAGGTGTCCCCAGCGGAGCCACCCCTCACATTAGGTGTCCCCAGTGGAGTCCCCCTCACATTAGGTGTCCCCAGTGGAGTCCCCCTCACATTAGGTGTCCCCAGTGGAGCCCCCCTCACATGAGGTGTCCCCAGTGGAGCCCCCCCTCACATTAGGTGTCCCCAGTGGAGCCCCCCTCACATTAGGTGTCCCCAGTGGAGCCCCCCTCACATTAGGTGTACCCAGTGGAGCCCCCCTCACATTATGTGTCCCCAGTGGAGCCCCCCTCACATCAGGTGTCCCCAGTGGAGCCCCCCTCACATGAGGTGTCCCCAGTGGAGCCCCCCTCACATTAGGTGTCCCCAGTGGAGCCCCCCCTCACATTAGGTGTTCCCAGTGGAGCCCCCCCCACATCAGGTGTCCCCAGCGGAGCCCCCCTCACATCAGGTGTCCCCAGCGGAGCCCCCCTCACATTAGGTGTCCCCAGCGGAGCCCCCCCTCACATCAGGTGTCCCCAGTGGTGCCCCCCTTGCATCAGGTGTCCCCGGTGGAGCCCTTCTTGCATCAGGTGTCCCCAGTGGAGCCCCCCCTCACATTAGGTGTCCCCAGTGGTGCCCCCCTTTGCATCAGGTGTCCCCGGTGGAGCCCTTCTTGCAACAGGTGTCCCCAGTGGAGCCCCCCTCACATTAGGTGTCCCCAGTGGAGCCCCCTTCATCAGGTGTCCCCAGTGGAGCCCCCCTTACATTAGATTCCCACAGCGGTGCGCCCCCCACCTCAGGTGTCCTAGTGTAGCGGCCGCATGGCTAGAACCCCCGCCCCTTTCCATATCAGACTGGCAGCGGGGCAGGGAGTAGGCGGGGCGAGGTGGAGCGGGGCGGAGGGTGAGCGGCGACGCAGGAGCTCCGTCTAGCCACCCCTAGCCGTCTTCCTGAACTTCTTTAAAATGGCGGCCGGCGGAGACAATGTCTCCTCCGGCCGCGGACCTCTAGCGGTGGCGTGCGAAATCGTGAAGAACCGGATTTCTCGGGACATTTCCCGGGACACCACAAATTCGGGAATGGCGTCTAAGTTCTGGGAATGTCCCGGGAAATCCGGGACAGTTGGCAACTATGCATTAGGGAGATTTACCCTCTCTATTTGTCTTGTTTACTACTATAACCAAAAGTAACGGAAAAAAACATAATTTTGGGTTGTCCCCAGAACAGGAATGGGGGGAAATCTTTTAGTGAGAACCAGGGATTCCTTCACTTTGGATGAATTTCCTCTCACTTCCTGTTTTGGCTATGCGACAGCGTTAAGGGAAATCTCCCCAATGGGACACAGATGACAAAAAAAAAAACTAATAAGGCTTATAACCCTCCCTTGCCTGTAGTTCTACTTTAAATGATAAACAGATCTCCATGCATTAGGCCCAGACTGGGAAACTAGCACCCAGGTCATTTTAATGGTTGGTATTCTGAGCATATGTAGCTCTTCAATAAAAAAAAAAAGTGGCTGTGGAGTGTTAAAAATGAAATCTTCAACCCTTATTACTTCACTGGGTTTGCAATGCCAACTACAGATGTTCAAGAATGTTCATTAACACTGGAGCCTGCAGTTCCATTTCTAGTCTGGGCAAGCCAGGCCTAGGTCACGTCCAGTAATGCGAACTATAAAGCTTTATATACAGGACTGCCATACTATAAAACTAACGCACTGTATCCCAAAAGTAACATATTGTAGAGCTACATTTTACAGCATGTCTAGCCTTTTTTTTTTAACCATCTTAGTCTCTCTAAACATTTCCTAAAACATTGCTGCCAATAAAAGCAGCTTCTGGTTGAGCTTACTGGCTGCCAGGAGATTGTGCCAGCAAAGCTGAACCTTTGATGGATGGTCACTTCCTGAAGACATGTTAAAGGATTCTGAGAGGAGAGCGGGTGGTAGTGGATAGACTGTGGTTGCTGTGGAAATACTGTTTTCTCTGGAGCTTTTACAATAAATCTAATTGTGTCATGTAATCAGTATTCACCAGGGAAGGAAACACATTTACTCCTTGTTCCCAGCACTGGGGCCCTGGTATCTGGGTTCTTTAAGAAAAAATGTTTTGTTGTTAGTGTGATCTAACAATCTAGAATTACTGTAGGAAACAAAATGTTATTTATGATAACTGACCTATTTGTTTAATAAAATGTATAGGAAGATCTGGACTCTATGGCATTCAGTTTGCTACAGCTTTAAGTATCATTAACATTGGCCTTTTTTAAAAATATAAAATACTTGTTTTCACCTTTTTTTCATAATTTCTTGCATCTCAGTGCTGTTGATCTCCTGCATCCTCTTTGCAGCTTCATCCTGTCTACATGCATTCACACGAATGTTGGTTATATTACATTGCTCAGGGCACATTTCCCGATGGTAACAGCAGACTATGCGTGTGTAAGGGCCCATTCACACGGCTTTGTGAACAGGTCCACCTGTCAGTTTTTCAGGTGGACCTGATCAGATGTTCCAAGCAGCTCTATGGACAGGCATATATAAACGGACTTCTGTCTATTTATACCTGCCTACCACCGAGTCTGTCCAGGCCTGGAAGAAAAAAGTTTTTCTGGACCTAATTGAGACGGATCCGAAGTAGCCTGATATAAATGGACACTGGAGTCCATTTACATCTGATCACCCATAGAGTGATCATGGATCCACTGGACACAAGCTGAGATGTAAAAAAACTGACATCCAGCCCATTGGGCTCCAGTTCAACATGGGATCTGCTCACAGATCCCCTACTGATTGGCACGGACACCACGCCATGTGAAAGAGCCCTAATGTGTGTTGAAACAGATACTTGTAAAAATGGAGAGACACTAGGGAGGGGAAAAAAGGATTGCTGCTCACCCCTTAGAAATTGGAACGAAAAAGAATGTTTCCCCACATTGGGGTTTTTAGGCAGCACAAGAAAGAAATGTAATCAATATGGTATGAAAAAATATACACTTTTATTGAATAGATAACATATATCATCAGAGTTAAAAAGCCATGAGCTTCAGTGGGTATTTATCTAAAAGTTTTTAAGCTGAACATACAAAAGCAGACATTTGTTCATAGCAATATTATGTCATGAACATTAGACCTGACGCGTTTCAACCCCTATGACTGGGGTCTTCTTCAGAGGATAGGTCTGCAATTAGACGTATGTCCAATGAAAAACATAAATTCCCACATGGATGTCCCTTTTAAAAGTTTAAAATGCTTTATCCTCTTCCGCCAGAGGGTGATTCCAACCTCCTCTACCGCTGCCACAACCCAGACCGGGACGGCGAGAGACAACGTGGCTTACGAGAGGCCACACTTTAGAGCACCGCCCACCAGAGCAGACAACCAAACGGAGAGCACCAATTACCTTAAAAAAGTGCTAAATGGCACATGTGGATGCATCAAGTTATCCCATGTATCTAGACTGTTGCCTATTGGCCAACACAAGATTGGCCATAGGCTGTATAGGACTCAGGTGATGGTATCCAGAAGCTGAGTCAGCCAGTTGTGTGATAGAACGCAAGGAGCAGCAAAAAAAGTGACAGACAGCGAGGTGTGTTTGCAGGTCGCCAGGCAGGAGGTAATTGGTGCTCTCCGTTTGGTTGTCTGCTCTGGTGGGCGGTGCTCTAAAGTGTGGCCTCTCGTAAGCCACGTTGTCTCTCGCCGTCCCGGTCTGGGTTGTGGCAGCGGTAGAGGAGGTTGGAATCACCCTCTGGCGGAAGAGGATAAAGCATTTTAAACTTTTAAAAGGGACATCCATGTGGGAATTTATGTTTTTCATTGGACATACGTCTAATTGCAGACCTATCCTCTGAAGAAGACCCCAGTCATAGGGGTTGAAACGCGTCAGGTCTAATGTTCATGACATAATATTGCTATGAACAAATGTCTGCTTTTGTATGTTCAGCTTAAAAACTTTTAGATAAATACCCACTGAAGCTCATGGCTTTTTAACTCTGATGATATATGTTATCTATTCAATAAAAGTGTATATTTTTTCATACCATATTGATTACATTTCTTTCTTGTGCTGCCTAAAAACCCCAATGTGGGGAAACATTCTTTTTCGAAACAGATACTTGTAACCTTCATCAGAAGCCTGTGTCACAGAGTGACAACACAGAAGCAGATTTAGAAGAAAGGAAGTGTCTTCTAGCTGTAACAAGAGGTGCCTGATAAAGGACCGTCATGGCAGGTTCAACAAGTATTATTTTAATGAAAGTTGCATATTTAAAAATATTGAAAGTTACTACTACTTACAGCTTTTGCTCACACTTTAATTTTAGTGACATAGACAATTCTGAAGATAATTTGTCTTTAAAGTGGTGTAAACCCTTACGTGTACCCGATGAAGTGACTGGCCTCAGGTGGTACACAGAAATTAAACAAATCCTCCCACATAAGTTGTACTTGTTTATCTGCATTCTTCCCTTTTCTACAGCCAGAAAAGCAGGGGTGCGGAGAGCTGACGTTACACTCTGCAGAGCTCAGTGAGGAGAGCTCTGAGAGCTGATTGGAGGGAAGAGACACAACCTCCTTCACACATCACACAGGAACAGAGCTGAGGCTGTCAATCACAGGCTATGTGCTGGGGATCCCTTCCCTGTTACTTTTTTTTCTCTTGGTGTGAGGAAGGCTTGTCAATAGTGACTCATGCAGATGGCAGAGGAAGGAAGCAGCAGACAGAAATTACACTTATTGCTCTGTATTGAGACAAGTATACACTATAGAGGGATATAATTTGTTCATATTTCATGTCAGAGGCTTACAACCACTTTAAGGGTCCCTCCTGCTTCTCTGATCTCCATATCCATGGTACTTTCTCTGGTGGTAAAAAATAATGATTACTTTATAGCAAAAAAATAGAGGTTCAAAAACTACATATATAAATACAGATATATTTGCCAGATATTGTTGACACCTGCATAAATGACTATAAATCTGAGCCCCATAGTAGTCAGATGGGTTTATATGCCTTATGTCAATATATAAACCCTTGTCCATTCACAGCTATTTTATTCCTTGCAAAGCAGTGAAACCCTGAACAGGCACTATCTTGGGGTGTATCCCAGATAAAGCTTTGTGTGACATCAGTGGGGTGGGACATGATGTCAGTATGACTGCAGTCTAAACAAAGAGACACATGAAACTGGAGCCGGGGCTAAAAAAGAATCTACAGAAGAATCCTATAGATGCATTTTATACATTTCACTGTACTATATACAGTGATTTATACAAATATTTTAGATCAGTGCCCCTTTAAGCACTACCTAGCTAGCTATAGGTTGTTTTTTGCAGGTATTCGTTTCACAGAACACATTAGCTGAAAATGTCATTTAAGATTGTGTTATGTTACATAGTTACATAGTAGGTGAGGTTGAAAAAAAGACACAAGTCCAATCTATATGTGTGATTATATGTCAGTATTACATTGTATATCCCTGTATGTTTTAGTCGTTCAGGTGCCTATCTAATAGTTTTTTGAAACTATTGATTCTCCGCGCTGAGACCACCGCCTGTAAGCCAGAAAAGCTGTCCATTCCTTACAGGAGTTTAAGATTTATTTACTTAACATTATTTTCCTTAGAACCTTTAGCACATCCTCCTGGGCCTTATTTGGACATCTGTAAATCAATATTTAATTTACTTGTTCGAACTTGCAATCAGGCTTAGAATGGGTACCACAAAAGGAATAGAGCATACTGCTTGCTGCAACACAAGAATCCACTCTCTGCAGAGCAATCTAGGCTTTATATCTAGACTTTACAATGCTGCTGTTTTCAGTAGAATGTCTAGAATATTATAGTGTAATCAGTGAATTCTGAACTCTGCTTTTCACATATGAAGTATGCTTTAATCAGGATATATATATATATATATATATATATATATATATATATATATATATATATATATATATATATATATATATATATATATATATATATATATATATATAAAATTAGCCACCCCCCCCCCCCGGTGTCATGTGACTCGTTAGTGTTACAAGGTCTCAGGTGTGAATGGGGAGCAGGTGTGTTAAATTTGGTGTTATTGCTCTTACTCCTTCATACTGGTCACTGGAAGTTCAACATGGCACCTCATGGTAAAGAACTCTCTGAGGATCTGAAAAAAAGAATTGTTGCTCTACATAAAGATGGTCTAGGCTATATGAAGATTTGCAAGACCCTGAAACTGAGCTGCAGCACGGTGGCCATGACCATACACCATACATACAGTTTAACAGGACAGGTTCCACTCATAACAGGCCTCGCCATGGATGACCAAAGTAGTTGAGTACACGTGCTCAGCGTCATATCCAGAGGTTGTCTTTGGGAAATAGACGTATGAGTGCTGCCAGCATTGCTACAGAGGTTGAAGGGGAGGGGGGTCAGCCTGTCAGTGCTCAGACCATAAGCTGCACACTGCATCAAATTGGTCTGCATGGCTGTCGTCCCAGAAGGGAGTCTCCTCTAAAGATGATGCACAAGAAAGCCCGCAAAAAGTTTGACAAGCAGACTAAGGACATGGGTTACTGGAACCATGTCCTGTGGTCTGATGAGACCAAGATAAACGTAATTGGTTTAGATGGTGTCAAGCATGTGTGGCGGCAACCAGGCGAGGAGTAAAAAGACAAGTGTGTCTTGCCTACAGTCAAGCATGGTGGGGGGAGTGTCATGGTCTGGGGCTGCATGAGTGCTGCCAGCACTGGGGAGTTACAGTTCATTGAGGGAACCATGAATGCCAGCATGTACTGTGACATACTGAAGCAGAGCATGATCCCCTCCCTTCCGAGACTGGACGGCAGGGCAGTATTCCAACATGATAATGACCACAAACACACCTCCAGGGCCACTGCCTTGCTAAAGCAGCAGCGGGTAAAGGTGATAGACTGGCCAAGAATGTCTCCAGACCTAAACCCTATTGAACATCTGTGGGGCATCCTCAAATGGAAGGTGGAGGAGCGCAAGGTCTCTAACATCCCCCAGCTCTGTGTTGTCGTCATGGAGGAGTGGAAGAGGACTCCAGTGGCGACCTGTGAGGCTCTGGTGAACTCCATTCCCAAGAGGGTTAAGGCAGTGCTGGAAAAATAATGGTGGCCACACAAAATATTGACACTTTGGGCCCAATTTGGAAATTCTCTCTTAGGGGTGTACTTTTGTTGCCAGTGGTTTAGACATTAATCACTTGCCTATTGGGCACTTAAACCCCCATCCGTCTCAATTAGGTGTCATTCGCACTTTGAATGACAATTGCACGGTCATGTAACACTGTACCCAAATTAAATTTTTAGAATTTTTTTCACACAAATAGAGCTTTCTTTTGGTGGTATTTAATCACTGCTGGGTTTTGGGTTTTTTTGCTAAAAAAAAAAAAAAAAAAAAAAAAACTAAAAAAGACTGAACATTTGGAAAAAAAAAACATTTCCATAGTTTGTTATAAAATTTTGAAAACGGGTATTTTTTCTCCTTCATTGATGTATGCTGATGGGGCTGCACTGATGGGCACTAATCGGCTGCACTAATGAGGCGGCACTGGTAGGCACTGATGATTGGCACTGGTAGATGACACTGATAGGCAGCACTGATGATGAGGCACTGATGGCCATTGATTGGCAGCACTGGTGAGCATTGATTGGCAGCATGGTGGGCATTGATAGATGGCACTGGTGGGCAAAGGTAGGTGGCACTGTGGGCACTGATAGGTGGTACTGGTGAGTACTGATAGGTGGCACTGGTGGGCACAGACAAGGCAGCAGTGGCTCTCTATGTGAGGGACCAATGTCCCTCTGACAGAAGCCGATGATCGTTTTTTTTTTCAGAGTGAAGCGTGAGGGGGGAAAAACAAAAAAAGATTACCGATCTTCTGTTTAAATCACGTGATCAGGTGTCATTGGCTGACAGCTGATCACGTGGTAAGGGGTCGGGATCGGCCCCTTACTCCGATCTGTGATCAGCCGAGTCTAATAGACTTGGTGATCACAGAGTGCATCATTCGGCTATAGCGTGGGCGGGAGGTGGTTAATGGCTGTGTGTTGAATTATTTTGAGGGGGACAGCAAATTGTCACTGTTCTACAAGCTGTACATCACTACTTTACATTGTAGCAAAGAGTAATTTCTTCAGTGTGGTCACATGAAAAGATATAATAATATTTAAAAAAATGAGAGGGGTGTACTAACTTTTGTGAGATACTGTATATATTTATATATTTCCTTTTTTTGACTGGCAGGTCATGTCTAGTCATGGAAGCTTCAACTAATAGCATGATACAAAACATAGATTTACACACATGTAAGGGTATAGAAAAAATATCATCTGATATTAATGGGATAAGTCTAAGACAAGCCGTGACCACTTATACCATTAAAACATGAGATGTCTTAAGGTTTACATAAGGATAAAATGATAATAAACAATTCAGGTGTGTATATATATAGATATATATATCTATATATATACATACATAATACTTATTCTTTAACTGAATTGTTGAATGCACTCTTTCTATACCTGTACCTTTTTTATGTATGTGAAATATTTGAATATTGGGATTTTTTTTGATTACCTGATGATGAGCTATGACGTGCAGTAACCCAGAGCAGGAAATCAGATCTCATAGCTTAGAATAGATTGGACAGTAATAGCTCCTTGATTGTGGATTGGTCCCTGCACAGTGCTCTTTCCTTTGAAAGGAATGTATAATGTATTTTCATTGAGAATAAATTTTGAGTTATTGTCATGTCTTCCTTAACTTCATGTATTACAAGCTTGCTTTTCCATGTTTTTGAATGAATTATGGAGATGTATAGATTAGCAACTAGAGGGAGCTCTCATTGGTTTAGTTTAATTTATCTTGTTTTACAACTGTTAAGATATCAGCCACAGAGTTCATTGCAACTCATATACTTGATATCTGAGATGAAGCAGTAAAGGACAACCATCACGCAGAATTTTAAAGTCGGCACAGAGCATGTATATGTAAAGAGCAAATATGACTGCACCCAGTGATGTATATAATTAAAAATCATATACAAATATTACGTTTGAAAATATTAACACTTAAAGCGTAACTGCACTATTATTGAGAAAAAAAACATTTCTTTTTGGTTGATCTATGTACAGTGCAAGGATTATAACAGCCTTTGTTGCAGATTCCTACCTTTTGTTGTTCTGAAGAAATCACTGTTTGTGCCCCTGTGCTGCGTGGGTCTAATGGAAAAGGTTTCATAATTATCAGTCAGATGTGGCAGCTGCAGAGCACTAATGAGGAAAGCTGCTGAGCCTGCATCCCTTTAGATGTGCTCCTATTGGGAGTATCTCGCCAAAAAATGACATTTTTGTTGCAGGGGATGCCAAAAATCTGACTTGTATCTTAGGCAGACTTCTGGGGAAATTGGTAAGCCAATCACATAAGCAGGAAATTATGTTTCTGGGGAGTGGTCAGTACACATTCTTTGTACAGAACAACTCCAGGTAGCCATATTGCAATGCATTTTCAGAAAATTACAGCGACTGCAGATTGAAAAGGAAAGGTCATTTTTAATAACATTCACTTATAATATGACTTGTGTCGCAATTGTATATGCTATATTATTTTTTCTTTATTTGCTATTTTTATTCCCCATGAAAGTGGAGTTACCCTTTAACTGATATGATTATTTACATCAAGCTTATTTTGTTTCTATATAAATCTAAAGACCATTGTGCAGTCATTATACTCCCTATAATGAAGTTCCCTGTGTATTGAGCAGTACCCCCGTGAACTTCAATAGCTTCTTATCTCATCTATATAAATCTATTCTATCATATACTGTACTTGTTTCTTTACTTGCTTAAAATCATACATTATTATGCAATATAATTATTCACTAATGATTTCATAGGTTGCTACAACTTATTTAAAATGATTAACATTTTGGACTTTCCAGGTTTCCTATTCCATGAGCTGGAGCACTATGAACATTTAACTGCATATTTAAAGGGTTTTTCCATGTTCATTAAAATGTGGAAAACCCCACATCTTTAGGGCCGGCCTTGCTGGGCTGATATCTGTTATTGAAAATGAAGGGATGCATGTTTTGTCTCAAGGTTTTAATTAAAGGCAGTGTAGAAGTGATGATGACCTGGTGTTTCATTGGTGTTCTGTCATCCAATTTACTGAATAGAGGATTCCATAGCCATATTTTGAAAAGTACTGCAATTTGCTTGACTTGTTTTTGCCTGTATGATGCATAGGCATGGATTGGCATGCTGACAATTTTAGTTTTGCCTAGAAGTGTTGATGTAAGCGTTTCACTGCTAGGAGGCAAATAGCATCAGACCCACCAGATATGCAGACTTGCCAAAAGACTGGATGGTAGTAGATTGTGAAAACTTATGTTCTATTATAATATAAGAAAAAAAAAAATAAAATATCCGCACTAATGAATGATCACGTTAATAATAGCAACACAGCTGCTGACACAAATCTCCTGGCAAAAAGACAAAAAAGCATAAATCACAAAGTGCAGCGCTAAGAATTAATAAAAAGTCCCAATGTTGAGAATATATAACATCTCAAATAAAAACAGTCCAATAGGTGTAGGTCCACATGAAGGAAAGTGCTAGGAATAATACATCACCAAGAAGGAAAGGTTCACACTGACTCTTGACCCAATGAATGGACTACTTAATTAAAAGCAGTCAAACACACTTGCAAACCCTCGACTTGGATTTCATCATACACATGGGGAGAAAGATTGCATGAACACCAATAGGTGCCACGTTGCCAAGTTCGAAAGCCAGCAATCTCATTGAATGGAAACATTGTTAGGTTTTATTGGATTGAAATGCACTTTTTACTGCATTGTTTGAGAGTATTCTGGCCTTTGTTGTACTCTTAATAAATGTACTTGTCAATAATACTGCGCAATGAAGTTTTTTATACCTATTTACGTGATGTCCTGATGCAATGAAAGTTTATCTAAGGAGGATCCTATTGGTGTTCATGCAATCTATCTCCCCATGTGTATGGTGAAATTCAAGTGGAGGATTTGTAAGTATATTATAATAGGTATCCCAACTCCCTGGGGATTATTTAACCAAGGGCTTCGTCTTCATGTGTAGGAAAAGAACCAATTCACAAAGCTAAAAAACCAGGATAAGTACAGTATATTCACTTAAAAGAAAAAGTGAGTACCTTAACCTTGTATTGAGCTTCATGATATCTATAGTTACATAAAGCTAAGTAAATGGCTTTAAAGCAACACTGTTGATAGATGTTTAATAAAGGCATTCCTGTGAAAAAAAAGAGTTAAAGGAGAAGTAGAGCCAAACCTTTTTTTGGCCCTACTTCTCCTGGGAATCACAGGAGTGCACTTCATTCTGCATTCCTGTGACCCACATTCAACTGACAGTGGGCTAAAATCCGCTGTCGGCTGATGCCACTCAACTGGCCCTTTTTAAAATTTTTATCAATAGCATCACTCAGCTGGTCTTTAATTTTGGGATCCACCCACGTGCCTGGACCAGCAGCTGGCTCAGCATCATCCCCTGCACAGCCTGGTTCTCCAGTGATCGCTAGAAAGTCAGAGCAGAGAGCTGGTGCATGACAGCCAATGGCCCGCTGCTCACTGAAGACTGAGAACTGAGCCATTAGTGGTCTCTGCAGCATCAGATTGTTAGGTGAGTATAAATGTTTGTTTTTTAATCCTGAACTTCACTTTTAATACTTACATGTCCTGCTACTGATGTTCATTCTCTTGAGTAGCTAGAATGGTTGAAACAACTGTAGCATGTAACCATATGCCTGGTCTCCATCTGCACTTTGCGCATCTTTCTGCTGCCTCTTACATCAGGGTAGGACACAGTAATGATCATGTAGGGACTACTGGATGGATCCACAGCACAAAATGGGAGGCTAGGCATCTGACAAACTTTGAAGCTGAAGATGATTGAGCAACTGTAGTGTTCAAGAGAGCATAGATCATGGCCAGCGGAAGAGGTAAGTATGACATTTTTTCTTTACAGGGAGGCCTTTTTTTAACTTTTTTTTTTCTCTCGCATCCTGTTATAGAACAGGAAGTGAAAGAAGATCTCCCTAATGAGACAGCAAAAAACTCACTCACTTTTAACCTTTACCCACTCAAACCTAAACTAAAAATAACTATTCTAGTATACTTTTAGCCTCTTTCTAAGCATTGATCGTTGGCTAAGTTCTAAATGTTGAGTGCTGAGTAATGATCATTCTTTCTGGGTCTGTAAAAATGTAAACATAAAATGTAATATTTTATCGTGATGAACATTTTTGGTATACATATAGCCATTCTGATTTTTTTTTTCATTTAATTCCTTTATTTTTAAAAAGTTGCGGTTTACAGTCAGGTAAACAAAAGAGGAAACTGCATTATTTATCAAATGACAACCAATAGATCCATAAGCCAACAGGCTAGGTAAGAGATAGTATATATGAGTACATATAATAATACCAACATTAACCTGATCATCATTGTACATAGAATATAAGGCATACGAGGTGGTGACGGCATGGAAGACCCAGAACAAATACTCGTACACTTAAAACTGTGCAACTATATAAAACATAACTATATATCGGGAAGCCGGGCATCCCGATGACTGTCCAGGGCCAAAGATGGAACAGTGATACATGGAAAATGCATAAAAGGATATTTAAATATCTGACAAAATAACGTGCTCACGGCTGAGCCAGGTATACAAGGGAGGGGGAAGAAAGCGGGAAAGGGAGTAGGAGGGGATGTTAGGGAAGAGAAAGAGTAAGGGGCCAGGTGTCCCTTGGTAGAAGAAAAACTACAGATGCAGAACAATAGATAAATAGACAGATAGAGCCTCTCGCCCAGGGAGTCCAGACCAAGTCTAGGAGATCAGCCAGTCTGCGCGACCTCCTGAAGATAAGCTTCAGTGTATACGAAATGCTGCCAAGATCTCCTCCCGGTTGTTCAAGGTAGCTGTAAGATACTCCATATCCCTTAGTTCATTGACTTTGGAAAACCACAGGGACTTCGACGGCGGGTTCTCAGATCTCCAACACAAGGGGATGCATGCCTTAGCCGCGTTCAGTAGCTAATTTGTAAGAGAAGCCTTATATTTCTTAATAGGTCAGTTAAATAGATGTAACAAGCATGCCACAGGGTTCCCCTCCAAATTAATGTTATTCAGGAGCTTAACAGTACAGATCACCTCCTGCCAGAAAGTTGAGTTTGGGACAATCCCAGAAAATATGTATCATTGTTCCCTGGGCATTGCCACATCTCCAGCACGTACTAGGGACCTAAGGAAAAAAGCAGTGCAAAGTAGTGGGTAGCCTGTACCAACGAGTCAAGCTCTCGTAACAAGTCTCTTGTACTCTAGTGGCTATGGAAGATTTATGGGCAAAATTAAGAATTTTCTCCTTCTGTGAGTCAGTGAATCAGGTTCCAAGGTCTGATTCCCACTTAGTAAGGAACATAGGGACATAACCTGTCTCTGGCCAAATCAGGGAGGAGTAAATCATTGAAAGACAATGGTGGATTGGTTCCCTCCTATGGCAGATGTGCTCCAGTTCCATAAGTTGGCGAAGTATACCCAGAGAAGGCTAACACCGGCAGAGAAAATTGCGTTACTAGAGATTGCTCCAGAAGTCTAGTGCAGGGTCAGTCGCAGTCTCTCTGGCAGAAGAAGAGAGCTGACCGTCAGGTCCTATAAAGTCACAAAAATAAAGGCGGCCACTCAAAGCCAAACGCTGGAAATTAGGGTTCTAGAGGCCTGGTTCAAATTATTTTTTTTTTAATTACTTTATTTTTATTATTCTTCAAGTATCAAAAAGAGAACATACAATGAATATAGTATAACATCTCATAGTACAAAAAACAAAACAAAATTATTACTTTATCTTCACTATCCCTCCCAACCTGCTCCCACCCACCCTCCCACACACCACTCAATTATTAGTTATGCATATATTTCTATTAGTCACATGGCCAAAAGGGTAAGGGGAGAACCATCTCCCTGGACAGGAGAAATGTAAAAGGGAAAAGCATCCAAGGCCACATAAGGGTGAGAAGCAGGAACGAGGGAGTGGCAAGGAACGAGTTCAAATTCTGGATTACCCAGTATAGGCACCATGGGTGAAGGTAATGGTAACACTGAAGAAGCATCCCTAGCGACCAACCATGTGCTGCTGAGGGTGGTATGGTCACCGAGAGCCTTCGGTAATGGAGAAGTTATCCATGGCCAACTCTTTGCTCTGTCATTGGAGTCTTCTAGTTCCATGGCCACCCAATGTTTTGCCCCAGCATGACAGTGCCAATCCACAAACCTGGTAAGGTGTACTGCTCTGTAGTAGGCCCGTACGTCTGAAGGCCAACCCCTCCCCGAGGCTTCGGGAGATGAAGTAGTTGAAGCTTAAGGCGAGGTCTTTGGTAGGACCATACAAAATCTCTGAATATAGAGCTCACCCGTTTAAAAAATACCAGAGGGAGTCGAATGGGAAGCGTCTGTAGCAGATACAACACCTTAGGTAGCATGGTCATCTTGAGCGCACTACAGCGGCCAAACCAGGTTAAGGTAAGTGAGTGCCTAGGCATTCTGATTTAACCAGATGGGCATTCTAATGTTTTCATTGTGTTGAGTGCACTCATATTTTACCTTTGCCCTACTAGGTTTGTTTTAAAATTTTTAAAGGTGAAGTGCTTTCCAAGTAAAAACGACTGTGTATTGCCTCCAAGATTCCCCACCATAAGGAAATGCTGCAGTAGGGGGTCTTGTAAGAAAAACAAAAAACATACAACTTCTGTGCATGCGAGTCACAGTCTTAAACATCACATGAAAAGAGTTATGTGACCTTTGGCCAGTGAAATAAAAGTAAAGACTTCACATGTTGGTGCTGGCTCTTTCATACCTATTTCCCCAGCCTCCCTTATTAAAACTGTGCAATTTACAATGATCTGTACATTCTCTGTTCTCTATGTTGGAAGTAGTGACAGGATTTACCATTACTTAATAGAAAAAGCCTTAATAATGAACACAATCTTTAATGAAGGCTTTGCATGGCAGATCTACTCTGCTCCCATGTGAACTTTGTATGTATAACAAATTGTTTCTGCATGTTCTTTTCTTACTATCAGCTGTGAAAATAGCTTTATTGAAAGTAATAATGAGAAAAGTAATTTACACATAGGGGCTAGTTTATAACAGAGCGTAGATATTGCTATTTCACTCTCCGTTATGCACCATTGCAGTACAGACACCATGGCCCACCTCACTCATAAAAATCAGCCCATGGTGTATTGCTAACAAAGCTGCCTGAAGTTCTCTCTGCTCAATGGAGAACAGCAAGCTTCCTGAGTGGAGGAGAGCGGGTCATGTGACTGACAGGTCACGTGACCCGGCTTTCCTCCCAGGTTTATTATTTTATTTTGGTTTAAATAACTGTCGTTCAGGACTCAGCAGGCAGAGTGCAGGGCACATATGTATAGCATATATAAATGCACAGTGTTTTTTTTTGTCTACCTAATAAAGCTACCAGTTCAATTATTTTTAATAGGTATACTGTATATACTATGGGATGCGGTGAACCTATGAATACATGAGTTTGGGAGTCTTGATGCCAGCTGTGCCTTCCTGCAGTTTAGGTACACCTGCCTACCAGGGAGTTCAGGATGTTATACAAAACTGTGTTGGGGTCTGTTCTAGGATAGAATTGTTCAGCCCCAGGCTGAGGGTTCGGTTCATGTGAGTGTCCTACCACTAGGCTCAAACCATACAGAGAACTGTGTTTTCATTGTGTCACTTCTCCTCAGCCAGCATTACATTTAATGCAGCATATAAAACCCTCCATTGATTATTGCCATGAGTCAGCCGGCACCATTCCAGGTATATCACACAGTAAATATCTTTTATGTGTGTTTTGGTGGAAAAATGTGAAACATTGGCTGTGTCAAGAACTGTGTAAGTTGCAACAGCTGTTACCAATCTCTGTTTTCTTTCTGCAGAGTTTTGCATATTTTTTTAATGATCTTCTGCCAATGGTCAGTTGAGGTAGGATCCAAAGATTACCTAAACCCTCCAGGCTCCTAACAGGCCACTCAAGCTGCTTTTACACACACACGTACACACACACAGACACACTCACATATATAACATAGGAGAATTGTTTTCCATTTTTATAATACTATATGAACAAATTCTGGGCAAACCACTGAATACACACTTGAAATATACATATGTAAAAGGCTAATGTCTAAAAATTGCTAATCCTGTGTAGATATTTTTGCGATTCCTTTAGTACCAGCAGACAGCACCGCCAGGAGGGGGACACCACTTTCACTTTTAAAGTAAAAGTGTTTATAAACCCTCGAAGAAAATATATATTCTTTAGGCATACTTCAAATACTTGTGTCGCTACTATTCCCTTTTTTTCTTTTAGGTTTATTGCACCTCTTTGCTTGAAAATCTGTCATCACAAATTCATCCTCATGAATTTCCACTAGAGGGTGGCTCCGTTGCCTTGCAGAGGCTCTCTGGAAGCCTCCCTTATATACATTCTCCTGACCAGGACAGTGCATTGACAAGTATGGGCACCATAAAGCATCCAGCAGAAGCAAAATGCTCAAGACACTTGCATGCATGAGCAAAGGGGCAATCAGTGCAGGGAATTATGGGGCAATGCAGTAGACCACCCGTCTGTTTGCATGATATAAGCAAATGTTTTGGGTAGTGCTGCGAGGACACAAGGAGCTACAGGAATAAACATGTTAGTCTTCGGGACAAAATAGGAATAAAGGAGCAGTCAATAAATCATAGTAATATGCTGCTAAAGGGAAATGCTTTTTATGCCTAAGGTTTAGAACTAATTTAAAGTGGTATTAAACCCAAAAGCAGACACTTGTTATATTTCAACTTACCAATTCTTAGATGTGGTGGCTGTTTTTTTGTTTAGGCTTTCCTACTCTTATTTTCACCTGGTGATCTGGCAAGTTAGTCTGTTGTTTTTCAACAGAGGAAGCTGTCCTGCAGATGTAGCAGTTAGAGGCTTAAGATGAACCATTTACCACTGACATGGGTGTTTACAATATCAGGTTTTATTCATTTATTTACAAGGAAATTTTTTTACTGTAACTGCCTAAAAAGTGTGAGCTGGAGTTTGACTTCAATTTGTTAGTGCATCTAAATGTACTAGTACATCTAACACTTCCCTCCTCCCAGATTAACAGTGCTGCTGTCAGGAGGTGTCTCTGTGCACCTTCATCTAGAATGGGGGCACTCTAATACAGGTACTGTGTTACTAGCCAGATCACCAGGTGAAAACAGAGGAAAAAAGCCTAATCTAAGGATTGGTAAGCTACAATATATTACATTTTTGGTTTTGGGTTGAATGCCACTTTAAGCAATGCAGTGGTATCACATCCCAGCCTGCTGACTAGACAGTGAAGCAGCACCAATACATTGGTTTTTAGTCAACTCGTGTTACTCTGCGCTCTCCTTCTGGTTGGGTTCACACTGGTAAGACAGGACAGTCGTATGACTGTGGATCTGACTCTGCCCTGCGACTTGAAGCCCGACTTCCATCTGACTTCAGTGCAGACTGGTAGGTCAGGAAAGGGTGTGGAAACAAGCAAGCGCCCCTCCCCCCCTCCTGAACCATACCAGGCCACATGCCCTCAACATGTGGGTTGGGTGCTTTGTGGCAGGGGGGCCCTGCGTCCCCCCCACCCCAAAGCACCTTGTCCACCTGTTGATGGGGACAAGGGCCTCTTCCTGACAACCCTGCCCACTACATTGTACCCCTACCCATTCACCTAAAAAAAGTCACAAAAATTAAAACAGCACACAGGTTTTTGAAAAAGTAATTTATTAAAGCAGCTCCGGCGTCTCTTCTCCTTCCGATTTCTTCTCCCTCCAGTAATGTCTTCATCCTCTGGTTCTTCTCCCTCCACTGAAGACATCTTTCTCTGGTTCTTCTCCCTCCGCTGATGTCTTCTTCAGCTGCCGGTTCTTCTCCCTCTGCCTGGTCTCCTCACTCCGCTGTCTTCTCCCTCTGTTCTTCCTCCGATGTTCTCTCGACACTCTCTCCCACTGTAATGCTGGGTCCGCCAAGTGCCATTACTTATATAGCCATGGGGCGTGGCCACCGGGTGCCTCTTTTTTTTTTTCTTAAGGAATACACAGCAGCATTAAAAGCTTGTTTTCAGATCTGCCTGGTGCTTTACTTTAACACATTATGTATACAGCAGAATCAAATTATGAAGATGATGCATGAAAACTGGAGCAAATAGAGCGATAAGATTCCATATTTCATCTAGTTAGAGGTCAGAGAATGACAGCTAAGTCCTGGCTAGTTTCTGCAGGTTTCCAGATCACCCCTGTGTATGAGTAATATGAACATTGTACAAGTTGGATAAAATCAAAGCAGGAAAAATATTGCATTGAGCAGTTCTGCCAGCTGAACAAAGTGAGTGACAATGTGCAAAGATCAGTATCATGACTGAACTCCTAATAAAGTATACCTAACTCAAATATCAAATAGACTTCATAGAGGAAAAAATGAAAATAAAGATGAAATAGAATGAATTTGAAGATCTAACTGTGATATTAGAATCCCAGGCATTGTCATCATGGTAATAACATCCAATGTGAGAACAGCTGCCAGAGACCATGATGTAATATATTTGCCTTTTTCCAGAAAAGCTCGGCACCCCACATCTGTGATTCACATTACAGTCCCTTAAAATGGAAAATGTGCCCAGATTATGATCTTCTTGAGATAGTCATATAACTCCAACATAATACAACCAAGCTTATTGGAAGCAGGTTCCATGCCTTCTGCAGCTGTTTGGTCAGATCATCATTATTAGAAGGAGCTTTATGGTCATCAGCATTTACCTATCAAGTTTTTGCATAAGTTACCATCCTGAACTAAATTTACATGTGAGGTCCCCAAAAAAGTGCACTTCATACTGGGTGTGAACAATCCACTTTAGCAGTTGTTGCTGGTTTTGTCAGAATAGAGCAGCTGACGCCAGTATACTCAGAAAGCTCTATTTATAGAGAAACTACAGCCTCTTCCTCTGAAGGCATGTATTTGTCAAAATGCAAACTTCCTAAAAGTTATTTGCATTTTATCAGCTCATGCAAACATTTGTAGAACCAAAAATATATTAATCAACCACAACATTATTGTTGTATTGCAAGATTGTATACAATGTCACCAGAGTTACAATTATTGGATAATACAAGAAAGATTTTCAACTCTGAGTTTGGGACAGCTTATCCAAAACTGGCATTTTAAAGTGGTTCTAAAGGATGTACATGTTTGTTTACCTCAATGCCTTATCTGCATTAAAGCGGAGTTCCAACAAAAAGTTCCTGGTGCCACATATGGCACCTTTTGGGGGGGGGGGGAGCGGGTACCTGTTTTTGACAGGTACGCTGTCCCCACTTCCTTTGGACCTCACCGTGGCGAGGTACGTCAGAAGTCTGGCCCCCTCCTCTTCCATCCTCCTTCCCCTGCTGCCGGGCCAGTAAGAGAGCGCAGCTCGCTTCGCGCATGCCAAGTAGGGACCCGGCTGGGGTGCCGACACTGCTTTAAGGTATACTTACCTGTATACTTACCTTCACCTGTCTGCAGCAGGTCTCCCCTCTCTCTGCTCACAGAGGTAGCAGTGGGAGCCATTGGCTCCTGTAAGCAGAGAGTGGGTGGGTGAGGCTGAGCCACACTGTGTGTGTCACTAGACGCACATATCCTGGCTTAGGAATGAGCCTATGAGGTGTGCCCACATAGGAAGTGGTATCCTATGGTGGCTCACTGAGAAGAGGAGCCCAGAGTTCCGGCAAGAAGAGGAGGTTCAGGGCCGCTCTGCAATAGCAATGTTAGAGTTTGATTACATTTGGACTGAGAAAATGCTTCTTTTTTCCTTCAGCAGACTAATGACATCATCTCAGCCTAAGCAAAGTCTCTTGAACCCAAGGAGCCTTATGCCATATACACATTGGCGGACTTTTCGACCGGACTGGTCTTATGGAACGAATCCATCGGACAATCCGACCGTGTGTGGGCTTCTTCGGACCTTCAGCTGACTTTTTCTGTCGAAAATCAGACGGACTTTAGATTTGGAACATGTTTCAAATCTTTCAGACGGACTCGAGTCCAGTCGAAAAATCCACTCGTCTGTATGCTAGTCCAACGGACAAAAAAGGACGCAAGGGCAGCTATTGGCTACTGGCTATCAACTTCCTTATTCTAGTCCCTTTGTACGTCATCACGTTCAAAAGACTCACCCCCTTTTATTGATGTGTAATGTCACATGTCGGGAACTTTTTCATGCAGACCTGGAAAGCTACCAAAAGGTCCGCTTAAGACAACTTAACAGGTTCTTATATTTCGAGGGGGCTCAATTGGCATAGCTCCTAGCTGTCCCTCATTTTAAGAGACTCTCCCTCTTTTGGAACCACATCTCCCGTTACTCTTTGCACTTCCAATGTCCCTATTTTAGATCTGATACCTAGCCTTATGTATATGTATATAAAAGTATGATTTAACTGCTTGAAGTGCATTAAACTATTTCCAACCTTAAAACTATTACATTGGTTATTTACATTACTATTATAAAAGACAAGTACTAATGAATAAGCACCAGCATTTTTACTGGATTAATATTCCACTGTAGTTCTCATGGTCTGTGCGATTTTGTGGCAAGCATCATAAACCTAAATATGCTTTTTTTTTCTTATAGTGGATCTATCTTTACTATCTCAGAAAGTGAAGAAATGTAATAAAAATGCCCACAATGCTTCTGTTGTAGAGGTGCCCAGTGCAAGTGGATTTTGTGTATGGAACAGGCAATTAGAGGTGTCTTGTGTCCAAGATAAAATCTATTTTATTGTTGTAAACATTAAAAGGCCATGAAACGCATTTCTTGGATACTCGAAACTTCTTCAGAAAAGGTAGATCACATACACTTTAGAAATAAGATTGACATGAGACATTGTAGGTACAGGGAAGAAGTAGGGCTTAATTCAAAATATAGTAAAAATGCTAATTGTAATAATAATAAAAAAGGATGGATAAAAAATAGGCTATATAATCCACACAGTAGTGGTTGTAATCAGAATGATAATAGTAATAGTGATGATTATAATAATAAATATGTTTACAAATAAATGATCATCCTGATAACGAGAAGTTAGTATATCAAAATCGCTAGTATGGAAACATAACTGTAAAAAGTGTACAGTATATTGAATTCATAAATACATTAAGATCCTTTGGATTAAAAAAAAAAAAAAGAAAAAAAACATTTTTAAACGTATAGACCCCCAAATGTAAAAGATCCAATAAAGATCTTTAGATACTACTCTCTATAAATTACAGAGAACGTTTAACAGGGGATCTAATCAAAGTGTAATGACCTGTACACACGGTCGGACATTGATCGGACATTCCGACAACAAAATCCTAGGATTTTTTCTGACGGATGTTGGCTCAAACTTGTCTTGCATACACACGGTCATACAAAGTTGTCAGAAAATCCGATCATTCTGAACGCGGTGACGTAAAACACATACGTCGGGACTATAAACGGGGCAGTAGCCAATAGCTTTCATGTCTTTATTTATTCTGAGCATTCGTGACACTTTGTGCGTCAGATTTGTGTACACACGATCGGAAATTCCGACAACGGATTTTGTTGTCGGAAAATTTTATATCCTGTTCTCAAACTTTTTGTGTCAGAAATTTCGATGGAAAATGTGTGATGGAGCCTACACACGGTCAGAATTTCCGACAACAAGGTCCTATCACACATTTTCCGTCGGAAAATCCGACCGTGTGTACAGGGCATAACAAAAAGATCATTAGAACATTAGATCAGCAACTTATTGATTGCAAATCTCAGAAATTTGGAAGGGATGAATTGGCGGGATCAGGACATTTGGGTTTCTGGGTCTGCAGAACTAGCAAATTTGTGTGTGTGAATCACAAGATGTGCCGAACAGAATTACAAATTTAGAAATCCTTCAGCAGTGCATATATATATATATATATATATATATATATATATATATTTATATATATATAAAATATACTGTATATGTGTGTATATGTACACACTGCTTGCATGAAGCTGCTGTTTAAATGTCATGCGATAATAAAATTTACGATGTTCTTTTTTTGCTCTTACATTTTCTAAACATACCACCTGCCAAAAATATTTAGGGTTGTCCAAAAAAAAAAAAAGAGCCTGTCAGTGCTTGCAGTGATGTCAGTGTGAGACTAGATTGAATTTATCACCAGCAGTTACATAGTACTGGGAGAGAGTGGTCAGCCATTTCAGCTCCTCTATGCATCAGACTTCTGACAAGGGCAAGTTAGATTTCTGCAACATTTTCGTGATTGAAGGTTTGCATATGTTATGTGTGTAAATGTTTGTAACAGGTCTAGAATGTCTTTGGAATCTTATATGCACAAGCTATCTTTGGAACAGCTACTGGCTACACTGTGCAGGTTGGATCAGGGTGTATGTAATGTCTATTGTTGCTTGCAATGTTTATAACACTACACAAAGCATGTACTTGGCTTAAAGTATGACTCCACTAAGGCGGGTCCCTAGTGTCTGTTGTGGTGATAAAATTCTGAAATGCAGGGGTTCTTAATTTTTAGGAAGGAACGATCAGAAAGTGAGATACTCCATGGCACTGACTCACTGTTCTGACAATTTTCTAATCGCGGATTTTTTTTTGGTAGGTAAGGTAAGTAATAGGCGCACGCTTTATTAATGATGTGATGGTTTTCTTGACAAGACTTCAAGTGGTCAATACAAAAGGTCTACACACATGCTGAGTTGATGTAGTGGATAGCACTTTCGCCTAGCAGTAAGAAGGGTCACTGGTTCGAATCCCAACCACGACACCACCTGCCTGGAGTTTGCATTTTCTCCTTGTGCCTGCTGGGTTTCCTCCGGGTACTCCGGTTTCCTCCCACACTCCAAAGACATGCTGGTAGGTTAGTTGGATCCTGTCTAAATTGTCCCTAGTATGTATGAATGTGCGTTAGGGACCTTAGATTGTAAGCTCCTTGAGGGTAGGGACTGATGTGAATGCACAATGTATATGTAAAGCGCTGCGTAAATTGATGGCGCTATATAAGTACCTATAATAAATAAATAAAAAATAATCATCGGTTTGCTAATTATCTGATCCTCAGAATTATTATTTGTTTATTTTTATTATTAAATCTGCATGTGCTTATTTTAGGGGTATTATAACAGCAGCACAGATACAATGAAACACAGACGTCTGCTTGGAAATAAATTAAATTTTGGTTATAATGTGTTAAAAGAACTGGTTCCCTAAAGCTCTGTTCACATGGCTGCAAGCAGCATCCAGCTCCTGAGTTGTTTCAACCAAGATTGAGATTGTCTTGCTATGATTGTTCCAGTGGCCCCAAGTCATTGATGTAAATGCCTGGAGTGCTCTGGACACTGCATTCAACCTTCATATCAGTGAAGCGTTACATAATGCATGGTATTGAATTATGTCCTAAACTGATCAACTACTACCTGCACTAGGGTTGCACCAATACTAGTATCGATGCCGATACCGAGTATTTCCACAAGTATCGGCACTCGTGCAAATGCACCAATACCTGAAACCGATACTTTCAGGCTCAGTTCTTTGAGCTTTCAGTGGGTCTACCCAGGGTTAAAGAAGTCCTGTAATTGAAGCTGTCAAAAAAAAAAAGCAGCTGGCAATGTTTATTAACAATTGCTCATCCCTGAAACACTAAAATAAAAGGAAACATTGTTTCTTTTTGTATATTTCTGTTTCTTCATCTGCAGATGAAAGGGGAACAAATGTTCCTCTGTTTAACCCTTTAATAACCCGTAATTTACTCTAATCAGCCTTAATTAACTCCCTATTCTCCTCCATTTAATTATTATTTTCCTGCTTTTTTCTTTTGTTCACGTCTATTTTATAAATGATAAACAATTAAAACTTTTTTTTTGTTTGCTTTGTTAGTGAATATTTTTACACATATATATTAACATATATTTACACATTTCACATTGAAAAAGCGCTAAATTAAAAAAAATGATTTAATTTGTAAATAACTTTTCAATGCTTTGTACCATTGCTGCCAGCTGAAAATAAAACAAAACAGCTGCGGTAGGTATCAGTCATTGGTATCGGCGAGTACTAAAAAAAAAAAGTATCGGTACTTGTACTCATTGTAAAAAAAATGGTATTAGTGCATCCCTAACCTGCACTGTATACATATTTTGCTGTTGTTTTACATGGCCCGCCCTGGGTATTATTACACCTATGGTTTTCAATTATAGATTTATCCAAATGGTGCATGGTTTTAAAGGCAAGCCTTATTACATTGGTATTGCAAGTTTACATTGTTTTACGACTTTAGTTAACTGATGGCAGATGTTTGTCTGTAGACCTAAAAAAATACATTCCTATTGCACTTTTTAATATTGTTTTATTTTTGTTAACATGGGTTTTGAAAATGAATATGTAGCCTACAGTAACTAACATTATATTGTACTCTAATGTAATTTTTGTGTAATGGATTGTTTTGCCGTCAGTAAAATTTAATTACATTGTGAGGGATTTTAAGAAGCCCATCTAAGAATCGTGTTTAATGTCATCAGTGTATAATCATCCACGAGCAGCTCTTACTGAATATGATCTTTATGAACCTGGCAAGCCTAGTGAACAGAAGACGTGGCTGTAAGCCTAGTGTGATGATTTGTATCTAGAAAGACTGAAATTTGCATATGGGCCATCCATCTAGAGCTTTTCTATCCAGTTGCCAGGCCTAGGTCACAGAGCATCCTGTGTTTCTCTATGCAAATCATCCCAATGATTCATCCCCATCTGACACAAATACGAAACATTTTTACTTTAAGGTTGAATAACCAGGGCACGGTTTCCATAGATGACCATGACCTTAGCTCTGTTATTTCTGGATGCTGAATGATCTATGTGCAATTAAATCTCCTTCAGCTTTGCTTTATCTGTTATATAATATATATATATATATATATATATATATATATATATATATATATATATATATACAGTGTGAATGTGTGTGGGTATAGATATATTTTAACATTATATACATTTTATTCTATTGCCTATATTCTATGGCTTAGATGTTTTGCAAGACCACAATCTGCACAATCTGTATTGCACTTTTTTAAAATTAAAAATATAAAATAGTCCTGTGATGCAAATAATTCTTTGCGGTAGTATTAGAAAAACACTATGGCCCCCTATTCAAATATTTACTGTGGGAGGATATTTACTAAAGCTGGTGTACACAGAATCTATTGCAGCTGTTCATGGTAACCAATCAGCTTCTAGGTTTTACTGTCAAAGCTTAACCACTTTCGGACCACCCGCCGTCGTTATACGTCAGTACTTTGGCGTTGAAAACTGTTGTTATGGCAGCACATGTGGTCACAATACTGCTTCTGATTTCTAGGAAGCATTGTTACCCTGTAAGCTGTTTCTGCCTGTACTACACTGGAATGAGATGTTGCAGGGGGCGTGGCTATTGGTATTTTTACTGCTGATTCACAAGCTTGCAGTGTCATCAGCACTTGGGCACACCTAGTCCTGCCCATGCTTTGTGTATTGGCAGCACTTGCCTGTTGCTTAGGCTGCATTCATATCTCAGCCTTTTGAATCGTGGGCAGATTTGCAGCGATTCTGCTTGCGATTTAAAAGCACCCAGGTGTGAATGACAATTTGCAGAAAGCAGATTTAAGATGCCATTCACTTGAATGGCACCTAAAATTGGCGGTGTGGTTCTACTGTGATAAATCGCCCTGCAATCGGGGCAGCCCTCATCGCGTGAAGCTTGTCTCCCAAAAAATGTATCACACGTCAAATGCCTCAGAACCGCACCGCAATTTTAGGTGCCATTCAAATAAATGGCATCTCAAATGTGCTTTCTGCGATCTGTCATTCACACCTTGGTGCTTTGAAATCGTGGGCAGATTCAAAATGCCGACATGTGAATGCAGCCTTAAATTTTCCCAATGCGAGCTTCAGTGTCTGGGAAGGGAATTGCTAGTCCAAACTTTGTGGAAGTAAACCATCAAAACATACTGAGATTATTTCAGATTTTTCAGGATTGTACAAAATAATTTAGGTTTCTGTACACTGTAAAAATGAGTCACCCAATATGACATCTTCATAAGCAGCCTACCTTAACACATATGCCATACAAGCATGTGGCCAGATCTGAGATAAACAGTCGTTCTATCCAAAATATATGAATCATGCAGAACAGTAGAAGAGAGTTGTACAATGACTTTATACGCGGGGGGGGACTTGGGCAAACCACTGGTTCACTATACAAAAAAAAATATTCATCCCTTTCCCGTACCATAAGGCATAATTCTGCATATAAATAACATTTTGTACTTCTCTTTACTACATTTCATCAATTTCTGCTGTGAGGTAATTGGAGCCTCACAGCTCAAAAATGAGACTAAAAAAAACTGTATGAGTATCACTGAGATAAATTGTCATCAATGTAAAAAAAAAGTAATTTTCATTTGACAGCATTTCAAGCACAGCCGTAATCATAGGGTAAGAAAAGTATATTACGTTTTCTAATCCAGTGATGCAGTATTAGGACTTGTACAGACTTCCAGCAGCCAGTCTGGTCTTCAGGCTCCAGTTGATGGATCTGTTGCTTTTAGTCTGGTACTTTATTTAGGATGATTGCTCACATTCCAGGGGTCAGCTGTTGGAAGAACTGTAGGAGTCTTCGAGGAATGTTACTATTCTATTCTGTGCTATTCCAGAATTAGGCATTCACTTTGAGCTTTATTTCCAGCTCCTTAGATTTTATTTATTTTTTTAATTCCCAGCAGCTGAAGGTTTTTATGGATAGTAAGAATGGAGAAATAACCCACAGCTTTAATATTTCACTGGCTTCTGTTCCTGAACCAGTTTTGCAGACATTTTGGAGTCTTTATTTCTGGCAACTCCAGCTAAGCCTCAGCCCTACTGTCAGACTGCTGTGTGTTCCTGTCAAAGTGAATGAGCTCTGTGTTGTGTGAGAGACTTAATGACATAACCATGTGAGCTAGAATGGAAATTCTTTTTCTTACATTCATAAGGTGCTAGGTCAGTGTGAACTGATAAATCAGACAATCTCCCTGTATAAAGGAACTCAGAAAATGAGAGTGTCTCTGGGGTACCTGTAGCATCTTCAGATACCCTCAGGCTGTATATTTTTAGCCTGTATATTGTAGTTCCCTAGCATAAAACATGATGTGGTCATTCCTGCTAGGAGCTTGTCCAGCATCCAAGACATTACAGTAAGCTTTCTAGCATCTGACAAAGGTATGATGTCTTTACAAAGTATGGTAATATACAGGGACGCCTATAAGGGGTACAGACAGCCCTCTAGTAAGTGGCCCTGGGCCCCATCATGTCAGCAGGGGGGCCTGCCATGGGCTGCCTGTGGGCAACCCACGGTCCACCAACTTCCTAACCCCACGTACGTCCCCCCCCCCTTTCTCTGCTTCCCACCCCTGACGCAATGGGGGATGCAGGTGTGGCAGAGTGCTTGATAATCGGGGGGGGGTGTAATGCAGGTACAGAATGAGTAATAAATAGCAAGTCCATAATATATGTTATGGACTTGCTATTTAAATGTCCATGCTATATACTTTTCCCTTATGGCATTTTTTGTTTAGCACTGCACTGTTTTGCTTTTTGTTTTTTTATATTGGTTACTGCAATTTGAGTGCTGGCACCTATAGATATTAATGTTTCTAATTCACCTAAGGGCAGATTTTTCACATTTAATGAGTTTTGAACACAGAGTATTGGGAGATGCAGAGTGCTGTCATGGGGTCATGGGGAATACAGGGGGTATAGAGTAAGGTTTAAGGGAGGATTCAGGGTTTACAGAGTGTGGGGTAGTGGGCAGGGCCCCCAATAGAGGGCACTGGGGGAAGGGAGTCACTCGCTCTCCTATCCAACCTGAGGTGCTTACACGGGTACCCAAGAACAGATCTGAGTCTGGACAGGAAAGCGAGTGAATCCTGAATGGAATTAACCCTTACATCAGGTAGGCTGTACGAGGCACCATGATTTTGAATAATGGCCCTACTAGTATAATTCTGCCTGCATATGGGACTATTCCAAGCTTATGCATCACAAAGACCACATGAATGTATGGTTGCTCTTGTCACCAACCATGATGCTCATCTGGAGACAACGTGCAGTGTTACAGATGAAGAGGATAGGTACAGTTGTCTTGTCCAGTCCACCAAAAACCTGCAAAGACAAAAAGGTATTATGTTTAGTGATCTACAGAGTGTTTTCTTTGACTTCTCCTAATGACTATGTTCCTTCCCTGCTGCTGGTGTGACCCACAGGTCTAGAGGGACATAATACAAAAAATACAAAAATATTAGAGAAAATAATCTATAATTGTAAATGTACTTTTGTACTGATAAAAAGCGGACCCTGGCCTGCCTTCTTGCTCTGTGAATGTTGCCTAGTTATCATGCTTATCTGTTGGCTTCAATGCTTAATTGTCTGCATGTCCTTAGACTACTGCAACCAGTACAACCAAGCAACTAGCATTTTTAGAAAGAGAGTGCAGTGGTAACCCCATGCTTCCTTGAGGTTTACATGGAATAGCTATTATAAATATATTTCTAAAGTGTAATACACCCCAGTTGTGGTAGGATACAAGAGATTTGAAGCATGCAGTCATTGAAAAATGGCAATACCAATCTTCTTGTTATGCTTTATAATCACGGGGGGGCTTGCAAGACTGAAAAAGGTCACTCTCTATGGCGTAACAAATTTCTTTAACATGGAGCTTTAGTACAAATATGTGCATTTTTATTTTCAGCTTTGCAGACCGGCTTTGTTTCAGCAATAAATTTTATGTGCACACTTTAACAGATTACAGTAGAAATGAATTCCTTTCAGCTCTGAGCAAAATATCCCGTGTACAGTAAAGTGATATGTTGAGAAATAGCAAACTAAAGTGCAGTGCTCCTCAGTCAGCTTCATTTCACAGCTCAGTGCTCCAAAAACGCAGATGATCAGATATTCACAGTGGGCCAAGTGCCAGCTTACGGAGGTTCCCGGGAAAGAAGCTGGAACTGATAGCAGCAGTACTTTGTCATGACTGTGGGGGGCACTGCTTCTGGGGGTCGACCGCTGTAATTGTATTTGCTACATGAAATGATCAATTTGCAGTTTAGGTAATCAATTATTTCTATGTGCTGTTTGAAAATTTCCCAAATACTATGATAACCTTGGTGATGAATTAAAATATGATCCAAACACAGCATGGACTATGCTGTATGCAGGCAGAAAAACAGACACTCTTTTGTGAAACGCTCATGAAAATAAATTGGCTTTGCCTACACTATGCAATGCAGTATGTTACGGGAACTAAAATAATCTGACTACTGTATCAAGAGCATGGCTTGCCCCCTATTCTGTTGCTTCTATTACTGTGGAACTGCAGTCTGCTGTATGTAATGCCACTATTACCTGCCGATTTGTGGCAGTTGGAGAATTTGTAGAAGCAAGAATTTGCTATTCATATACAGTACTGAGGAATTCAAAATTTTTAATCCCATCGGGGCACAGCACTGAAAGTGAGAGTGCTAAAGAGTAAACGAAAAGTGAGTGTAAACACTGCCGTGTTCAACGAATAGTATTATCTGCTCTCCAAAATAAATATGCTTTACAAGTCTATGGGAATGGAACAGCTTGCTTGAAGCTGGTAAAATAGAGGTCAGGAGGTCAACTTCAGGTCAAATGCACCTGTCAAAAAAATGATCTCAATATGGATCCCTTAGTACAGTGATTCTCAAGCAGGATGCGGTGGCACCCTGAGTTTTTGGGTTTCCCCAGGGTTCTGTGAGCACAGGACCCAGTTTGCCCTGGATCAGCGTAATGAGTTGCCATGATTCAGGCGGCCAGCCACCGGATGACACTCTAGGGTAGTACACATTGTGCCATTTGTGGCTATCCTGTTGGTGGCAGCATTCAGGGCAGCAACATGCAGAATCACACCCAGCATTCAGGAGAGGACAGCAGTCATCCAGACTTGCTCAACCTCCCATCATCTGCTGCACTGAAGGAGCCAAAAGGGTAGGAATCTGATGTAATGAAGGGACTGTGTAATGGGGGACCCTGTGATGGGGGGACTCTGATGTGATGAGAAGACCTGGTGATGAAGGGAATATGATGTGGTTGGAGGACTTTGACGTGATGTGAGGACCTCTGATGTGATAGGGGAGCTTTTCATGTGACGTTTATTACATCAGGGCAGTTGTGTGCATCACCCAGGTTTTCTATTGATTGGCAACATTTTCTTTTTTTTTTTTTACATTTTAGACTGGGGTGCCTTGGGATTTTGCATACTTTTAAAGACTGTGACGACTGAAAAAAGGCTGAGAATTGCTGCTTTAGAAGCCCAAGACCCATTGACATGGGCCCAAGTCTGTCAGTAAAATATTTGCAGGTGCATTTTAAACAGGATGTATAGCTTTTTGGCATGTTTAAATAATAACATATAACCCCTCTAAATTTGAAGTTCCATTGCAACATGATACATGTAAGTATCTTTGTGTTTCTGTAACATAGCCAAGTAAACATAATGAATGACATTTCATAAAACAACATACTGCACACTTCTATAGGCAGAACAGAACATGGCTATATGTACAGGGAGAGGTGTGCATGTGTAAACACTGTTACTATGAGCTCTCCTATGACTGCGACTGGTAGGGAAGGTGTGTTCAGCCATTATTGCACCCAGCATCATCATATACTGAAGGATCAGCAAGAGTGAGTAGGATAACATTGGGGAAATCAAAGAATAGGGATATCAAGGGGTGCCCTAACAGAGATTATTGGGACTGCTAGAAATATAATTTAAAAGAAGAATCTTTCTACCGTCTTGAGATATCTAGAGATATTCCTTTATTTTCTCAACTATGCATGTAATACTCTCTGTTTAGTTTGTGTTTCTAGCGTTTGCTTGTTCCATTTCCTCTTTGACTCTTGGAAAAAATGTTCTCTGCCAGGCTTTTTAAATAGAATATGTACACTCAAGAGCAGGATGTTTAAGGTGCAATCCAGTGAAGGCTAAAAATGAAGCCTCGAGAGGAATACGGAGGCACAGCATACCTGCTCAGTACACATTACAGCAGGGGTCTTAAACTGGCGGCCCTCCAGCTGTTGCAAAACTACAAGTCCCATGAGGCATTGCAAGGCTGACAGTTTCAAGCATGACTCCCACAGGCAGAGGCATGATGGGACTTGTAGTTTTGCAAAAGCTGGAGGGCCAGCTGTTTGTGACCCCTGCATTACAGTGACCCTTGGAGGTGCTATCTGTACATTCACTACAATGGATTAGAGAAAACGCTGTAAGGCAAACTTGAGTCTCATTTTAGCACAGCTGCAGTGACTGATGAATAGCATTACCAGCTTGCTGACTTGTTTCACTTGTACCTGGATTTTTTTTTTCAACTGCGGTGAACATGCAAGATGCAGAGTGATGGCATCACTTGCGGTTTGCATTGATGTCTAGTACAAATTTTAGAAACTAGCACTTTGTTTTGCTAAAAAAAATGTGTCCCAGTGTCTCCTATTGTAGGCTTATGTGTACAAGAACATAAGGCAGTGCAAAAAACTGTTGATGGTCAGCATTAAATGTCTGACAGCAGCCAATCCAAATTCAGTTTATTGAAATCAGGTAGTTTGAGTTTTATAAAAAAATAAACTGTTTTCAAATTTCTCACTGTTTCTGGGCACTTTTTACATTATTTTGTGCTGTGCAATATCTTCCCATTAAAAATTGCTTGTAAATCGGCTTTTAGTGTACTCAGAAAGAAGGGCAATGCCGAAACCTGGAAACACATTATTCTGCATTTTCACCTGCACATCCAGAAAATTAACATGATGTCAGTTGTAGGAGGTGAACTGAATGCAGCAGATAAATACCAGAATTAAAATTACAGCCATCGCTCTGGTGGACTGTGCATCCTGTTTCTTTAACCCAAAGAAATGAAATTTCCACTAAGCTAGATTTCCAATCTCAGCTGCTAAGTGCACAGAGGTTACTCCTCACTCCTTTTCTTTGCACCGTTGTTAAGTAAGCCCAATAGTTGTCCTAATTTTCCAAAATAGACTGCAGTAATACAGAAGCGACACAATAACTGCACAGTAAAAATTAACAGTTCTTGTAATGCTTTCTCAAAGAAAAACAATATATTCTTTAGCTTTTGAGTGACAAAGAATTATCGGTAAGTATCTTCCGTGAAGTTTTCATTATCAGGCTGTGTGAGCCCCCAGGCATTTTAGTTATGAAATGAAAATTCAGCTAGAAGGAACGGCATAAATTTGAGACAATTCACAGGGATGAAAAAATCAAAAGCTACAGTTCTTCTCTAGTATTTTGTTTAATGTTTTCATCATTACAAACACAAGGTCCTGTGTAACGGAAAATACTGGACCACATGAACTTGACCTTTATTAGTGCCTTCAGGTTAAGTAAATCTGGTTTAAAATAAAAGTTAGCATGAGACCTGCTTTATACTGATTATTTTGATGCAAAAAATATTTAGTACTTTAAAGTAACATCAATTTATAAAGGATTTTTGGTGGTAATTATACCACTGACTAGAAAATGTTAAAGAAATAATGGTCAGTCCAGTCAAACAGCTATTTTATGACATCTCTTGGGGTTCCTGGGTTTGCAATCCCTCTTTGAAAATCACGAGGGGGTCCCACTCTACCTGTTGGATACTTTTTATGTTATTTGGAATGCAACAACACACAAAGGCGGGCAGGGACACCTCGCTATGATAGGCTGCCTCACCTGTCAAAGAAATGTGCTGTAAAAATGAGTGGGCATGGTTCAGCACTATGAGGAGGTCCCGGAACTTCTCCTGTCAGAACAACCTGGCATTTGGCAGGGTTTGTGAAGCTGTTTATATACATTGTACAAAGTCACCTTGAGATTACTGTATTTTTACTTGCAGCAGTTCTGCTGTCTTTATCCTTGATACTGTTTTTCTTTTAACATTGAAATATATCAATATATAAAAAAGTTATTTAATCTAGTGGTGTGTTAATTTAAACAATTAAATGTATTTTAAAGTGATATTAAGCTCTAACTGTAAACTTTTACTTAGAGGTAAGCTTATAATAGGTCCTACCTGTAGGTACCATAAATATTTCTTAAACTAGCACAGTTTAGAAGATATGCACATCTGGTCCAGCTGATGATGTCACCAGTGCATGTGCAGTTCGCTGTGCATCCATGGCATACTGGGTATGCTGCGATTGCAAAGAGCACTGTGCCACCAAAGTCACACTGGAGTGATGCCATTGCGACCCAGCCATTCAAAAGGCCGGAGAGCAAGAACCCAGCATGAAGACTGGGAATAGATGGAAGTGCCAGAAGCCATGACAGCTCAGTGCAGGAGGGCTCTGTTTGAATGGTGAGTTTAACATAATGTGCCAGTGTGTGATGCCTAAAACTGCACAGGTCACATTTAAAAAAAAGTTTCTAAAGTTTAATATCGCTTTAAAAACTATTGATATAAAGTCCTGAAATCTGTATTTATATTAGCCTCTGTTACACAGTACTATGTTTCTGACATGTTCATAACTGGGAGCTTGCTTACAAAAGGGGAGAGCATATGACTGTCCGGTTGTCAGTTGTAGAGTGCTTTAATTTTCCAATTCCCAGGTAGCGGGAATTGAGGTACCCAAGCTTTATTCCATATCTGTGATAAACAAAAGTAAAGTCACCCATTTTGCTAAGGCAACAAGTGCATGAATAACAGTGGATTGCTATTTTGAGAGGTAAAACAGTTCATATATGTGTATATCAACTGTATGTTTAGTGCAGATTGAGTTCAACTTTAGGCAACGCATTGTAAGCATGAACGGAATAGATATCTTCTGAAACTGTTCTCTACAGCAGTGGTTCTCAACCTCAGTCCTCAAGTGCCCCCAATGGGCCATGTTTTCAGGTTTACTTTGCACAGCTGCTTTAAATCAATATCAGTGACATGGTATTGATAAGAGCTATTTTATCTAAGGGATGTTCCCAAAACATGGGCCGTTGGGGGTACTTGAGGACTGAGGTTGAGAACCAATGCTCTACAGCATGCAGGCACAAAGCTTTAAAAAGAACTACTCAATATTGCATTTCTATGATAATTTGAATCACTACCCATGAATTGTTATAATACTACCACCTTGATTCCCAGAAATGACTTGATGTGGAACTATTTTCTTCTATTCTCTTCTTGTCGGGAGGGTCAGGTTGTAAGGCTGTCTTTTGTCCTGCCTGAGCTGAGAATAGATGCTAAAAAACAAAGGAGACGCCAGACTTATATTAAAAAAAAGGGGAGGGGGCAAGGATGCTTTTGAAACTGCTGCACCTCAATGCTGTTTAAAGTCAGTAAATTTTAGTTTTACTACTCTTTTATCCATTTTCTTTTTTAAAAGGTGGACAGCAGTAGTAGCTTTTTACTTTAAGCAAACATTTTCTTAAAAATAATCAAACCCCTCATAGGGGTATCTTGCTGCAATTCGAAATTTAAACCCTGTGCTTTAAATCCTTGAGAGGTGATTCACAAACTCATGTCAGAAGTAAAATACAGATACCTATATACATTATATTACCAGTTTTGCATGATCCTATTAAACTAGCTAGGGCATGAACAGAACACAGCCCGGAGCCTAAAGTGCTTTTAATCCAGTACTGCCTGCCAGGCATGAACTTAAGACATTTCTACATCCTGTGTGCACATCTTCAGAGAAATATATGGTTGGAAATAAAACTATAAGGCTTCTAGGGGACCCATACTAAATTAAACACAGATAATGACCTCTAGTATACAATTTCTAGGATCCATGACCTATGCATATTGTAGTAACACCTTTTTCTAGACTGAGCAACTCTCTATTTGTAGACAAGTTTGTAGTTGTTCTTTGATGTCTATTTTCTATTTCCACAGTCTTGTAAATACATTTGTTTTTCCAATTTCCTAGACTGTTACTCTACTGCAGATGAAAAGGTTCAGGTATAACTGAAGTGTAGGCTTCTGAGATGAGAGAGATTTTCTGTTCAGTAATGGAATAATCCATAACGGATCAATAGCTTGTAGAAGGGAATGACTTCTTTACCCTTAGAAATACATTTCAGAAAACATTAATGAGCATGATCCCTTACAAATCTATGTCACAATAACAAAGCCCATTCTAAAGAACGTCATCTTTGAAACCATGCAATAGGACATTTGATCAGTTACCTACTTAAATAATGATTTTGCTGTTTCTGGCTTCAGCCGTCGTCCATTATTGAAGGTTCTGATTTTGACTTTAAGAAGTACATATTTTTATTATCTATCTGTGACACCTAAACGTGGAGACAAAGCAGCTATCATTTACTCTGAACAGAGGTGTAATATTATCCGAATCATAAAATGGTAATACCCGGTATTATGATGCTTCAATGGACAATTGTGGCAATTTTGCTTTTGATATGTGTATTACTTTGGCCATGTTGGACCAGAATTTGATCTATATTTTATTATATCCCTGTCATTATTATAAAAGACTTCAATAGGGCCATTTTAAAGAAAATTGAAATGAAAGAGTTGCCTCAAAGCGACCAATCAGGGTACATCTTGTGGGAAATTATAGAAATCTGATTTGTCACTGTGGGCGCTAAATATGCTTTTGTTCCCATTTTCCTTTCTTTAGCTTAAAAAAACTGTCCTTACGAGTTCATTAAAGTTTAGGCTTGTCTGACTTTTCTTTTCTCTGCTGCAGTTAGAGCAATATAACTATATAACTTCCCTGCCTCAAGACGGGGATTAGGCAATGAAGGAGCAGAAGCAGATGAAGAGTTATCCCTCTGCTTTCTCCTCCTATCAGCAGGCTCATTGTCTTCCCATATGTATGGAGCACAGCTGATTTGCCCCTAATCCTGCCCCTTCACTCCTAGTTCGAGTACTGCTGTACAGAACATCAAGAGGCAGATATCACATCAAATTCAGATGCTTACACTAGCTGCATTAAAAACAAACTTCATTACTATAAACTTTTTTTTTTTTTTAAATAAATACATAACTGCATAAATTGGTGTTTTTTTTTCATATATGTCTGGAGTTCAACTTTAAGACTGACCAAAAATGTATGAACAGATAGTTGTAGGATCAGTGAGTACTTTGACCTTTTGGATAAGACTGACACAAGTAACACACCCTGTACAAGTACTTTGCATTTGTTCTGTGGAAGTCCTTTCATTTCATAGTATGAAACCTGCATTCAGTAATCATATATCAGGTGATATGATATCTAATACATTTCCTTTTATGTTGGAATATATATCTTCCAGAGCCTTGTGCACAACATTTTAAAGCTGTTTCTGTTGGATCTCTGTCTAGTTTTAATGATAAAGTCTGTGTTATTCTTAAAACTTATGACTATTTTTTGGTTATTTGTTTCTAGTGTTGAAGGGGAGGTCCCTGGAGGTGAAACAGGTGCTTCACTAGACAGCTCATCAAGTTACCATCAAGGCTCAATAACGCACAGCTCGTCGATAAGCCCTGAGCAGTACGACCATCCTGCCTACGGGATTTTTTCAGTATCCCCTGGGCAAAGATCACGACGACCGAAGCTGCAACATTCCACATCTATTCTGCGCAAGCAAGCTGAAGAAGAGGCTATTAAACGGTCCCGATCATTATCTGAGAGCTATGAGCTATCTTCAGACCTACAGGACAAGCAGGTGATAATATTATTTATTAACAAGTAATGCCCCCCTGGGAAAAGACAACCTGAATAAATGACCCAGCCACTAAGCAGTTTACTATCAATTATTATTGTGTGTGGTTAAAGGAATTAATACAGGCGGTCCCAGGGTTACAAACAAGATAGGGATAGGTTTGTTCTTAAGTTGAATCTGTTTGTAAGTCGGAACAGGTACATTTTTTAAGTGTAGCTCCAGCCAAAAAAAATGTTTTTAAGCTTTTTGGATCGCATAGAGAAGGGTTAACACCCCTGTAACATTTGTTTTGCTGTCTGCCCCTGTTCAGAAGATTCCACCTCACTTTCTGTCCCAATGACAATTTGATTTAGAAAATTTTGGGTTGTTGTGGAAACAAGCCTTGGTGACGAAGCATCAGTGGAGGTACCTTTTTCCCATAATAATACTCTTACAGGAGTGAATTTCCCTTCCTAGGGGTAGATTTCCTCTCACTTCTTGTTGCCTCCCTCCGTTTGTAAGTAGGAGTTGTTTGTAAGTCAGATGTTTGTAACTAGGGGACCGCCTGTAAAGTACAATAGGCTGCCATTTATACCAATTGCCTAGCTGTCATGCTGATCCTGTGGCTTCAGTACTGTCTGAGTCACTGATCCAGAACATGTATGCAAATTAGAAGTGCTGTCTCCTTTGTGACTTTGATTGTTTTTCTGGGTGAGTGACATAGAAATCGTTAAAGCATCAGTCAGCCAGGCAACTAGAATGTTTAGAATGAGATCAGCAATGGAAATCTTTGTATTTTTTTCTCTATTCTAGCTTTCTATTTACATAATCAAAAACATGTTTAATTTAGTCACAAAAACAAACTCATTATATTAGACCTTCAGAAAAAAAGGCCATCATTAGTGGCGGATGAATCTTCCCAGGATTTTTTGCCAAGGGTTCAGCGAATCTTGTTCAAAATTTGGTGAACCTGAACTTAGAGGTGAATCGACTGAAGTCTATGAGGGGCTGATCTTGTTGTTCTGGCCATTTGAAGGGATAGTAGCCAAACTGACATAAAAGGAGGGCACTGTCATGAAAGACATGTACTAATCCCCCCCCCCCCCCCAAAAAAAAAAAAATGTTTTAAATAACATACAGCAGAGGGAGGGTCTTTTCATGTTTTTGCTTTGAGGGCAACATAGAAAGTACATACATTCTTTAAATAACAAACTTAGGGGATTCCTTAACCCTTTCGCTGCCAGGCCCTGTGCTCCATTTTGTACACTGAGGTGGCCAGACCATTTTTGCAATTTTTTCTTTGCTTTTTTATTTTTCACTTATAGCTTTCAGAGTTTGTAAAATACCCCCCAAACCATATATTTTCTGAAAGCACATGATCAGTAGAATAAAAAGAAAGTGCTACTGATTTTTTTAGACCCCGTGGCATTTGCACAAATGTTTATCAAACCAATATATTTGCAAAAAATACACTAAAACCATTATTAGCAGATAAAAACACAGCAAATTTTACACAATTTCTTACTAAACATAAAAGCTTAACCTGTATTGAGTTAATAAATAATAAATATTTGTAATTTTTAAATTGCGCCTTTTTGCAAAATGGTGAAAATTGAACAAAAAACACAAAAGTGTAAATATCCAAATTTCTCAAAAAATCTGAAGGTCAAACCAATATATTCGCAAAATATATATCAAACCAATATATTCGCAATATATTCGCAAAAATTACACTAAAACCATTATTAGCAGATAAAAACACAGCTAATTTTACAGCAGATAAAAACACAGCTAATTTTACAAAATTCCTGCTAAATCCCTACTAAATATAAAAGCTTAACCTGTATGGAGTTAATAGATAACAAATATTTGTAAATCTTAAATTGTGCCTTTTTGCAAAATGGTGAAAATCGAACGTACCCGTACAATTTCTCAAATCTGTAGGTTTTCATTTTTCACTTACAGCTTTCAGATATTGTGAAAGACCCCCCCCCCCAAACCATATATTTTCTGAAAGCATAGGACCAGTAGAATAAAAAGAAGGCTCTACAATCTTTGCGCAAATGTTTACCAAAGCAATATTTTCGCTAAAAATACACTAAATAGTAAATTCATACATGGGAAAATGTACAAAATTTCTGCTAAATTCCTAGTAAATATAAAAGTTAAAACTGTATTGAGTTAATAAATAACAAGTATTTGTACATTCTAAATTGCACTTTTGTGTGAAATGGTGAAAACTGAAGGTGCGCAAAACTGTAAATAACAATTTACTCAAAAAATCCGGAGCTTACCATTTTTCACTTACAGCTTTCAGAATTTGAAAAGACCCCTCAAATTAGACATTTTCTAAAAGCACATGAACTGTAGAATACAAAAAAGTGCTACTGATTTTTTGGGCCCCGCAATAATTGCGCAAATGTTCATCATATCGCTATTTTTACTAAAAATACACTAAAATCATTAATATTGCACATAAACAGAACTTAACTTACAAAATAACTGCTAAATTTGTACTAAAGCATCGTTCACATGTGGCATACTAAAGTGTACGCCCATGGAGGGACATGTTTACCCGCACAGGGATGCACAGGTGTTCCGTGCTTCCCCGTACAGGCAGTCCCATTTATGTCAATTTGGATGCAAAGGCTGCACAGGCATAGCTGCTGTTCCCAATCTGACATCCGTGTGGGTACATGACCCCGAACACAGACAGTGTGAGCTCAGAGACATGCATGTGGACCTACATGGATGTAAAATTGGGGGCAATGGCTCTGTTCATGCAGTTGCTACATCCCAAATGACATCAATGGGACTGCCTGCACAGAGATGCACAGAACACCTGTGCATCCCTGTAAAGGTACGCTGTATATGCCCTGTGTGAACAAGGCCTTAGACCCCTTTTACACAAGCACATCGATCAGGTCTGCCTGTCCATTTTTCAGGCGGGCCCAGTCGGACCACCTATTCTCTATGGAGAGGCTGATGTAAATGGACGTGTGTCCATTTACACCCACCTGCATCCGATCCAGTCCTCTAAAAACAGACGGATGGGGATTCCATCCCCCACCCATCTAGCAGATCAGATAGGATGGTGTCCGATGGAAATGGACAGGCGGTCTGTTTGCTCCCCCCCTCCGTTAGAGAACAGCGGGCTGTTTCTGTGTTTGCTCTCACCAGCAGAGTGGACAGGGACTTGTCATCTGCCTGCTCAGCAGGGATCAGCAGACAGATCCCCCACTGAGCAGGCACATCTGCTTGACAGAGTCCACCCCATGTGAAAGGGGTCTTACCAGGAGCAGCCGGTCCATTAGGGGCGGAGGGGCACCACTCCCTTGCAGGGCGCTGGACTTATTAGTTTGTATGAGGTTTTTTTTCAAGCCACATGATTATATCCTGAGGCTCTAATTGGCTTGAAAAAGGTTGGGCTTCGGGCACAGAGCATTGCACCCTGAACCCACCCACTTCTGAAAATAGCAAATTAATATTCACTATGGTCTTCCAGCTTCTACTAAGGAAGCCGAGGAGGGGTGAGTGTGGGGGGAGACCATCACCATGGAGGGGTGAGTGCGGGGGAGACCGTCGCCGTGGAGGGGTGAGTGCAGGTGGAGACCATCGTCGTGCAGGGGTGAGTAAACACATGTCAAGCTCAAACATCACCTGCACCGCCCCCCCCCATCCCCCCGCCACGATCCCCAGCCTGTCAGATTGCCGAAGCAGAAGCTGCAGGCTGAGGGAGAGAAGAGGAGATGCCGCTCCCCGCATGGATGGATTGGGGGTGTGGGGGCCGGTATGGAGGGCTGATTGGGGGACACATCTGGACCCCCCCAAGCCCCATGCAGCACCTGAAGCCGGCGGGAGCGGCAGAGGAGGGATGCCAGCTTATGATGGTAGCTGCGGGGGGGTCTGATTATGTGGAGGGGGTACTCAGTGCTGGGGGTGAAGAAGGGGGTAGGAAAGGAGAGTCGAGGGAGTCGTTTTAGGTGGAAGAGAGCGGTGTGGGTGGAGAGGCTTGGGAAAGGGAAGCGGCGGCATGGAGGGGGGGCGGTCACATTTAGGGTTAATAACTCTGATCAGCGGGTTGCAATTCGCTGATCAGTTATACTATAAGTTTAAGGTCATTGAAGTGATCATGAGCTTACGGGAGAGGGAGAAAAGAGGTCCGTGCGCCGTACAGACTTGGCTACCTGGGGGCAGTCTTGTAGGTCCGTACGCCGTACGGACCTGGCAGCGAAAGGGTTAAAGTAGAACTATAGACAAAACCTTTTTTTCATTTTAGATAAAGCAAGCGAGGGTTATAACCCATCACATTTTTTTTGCCATCTGTGTCCCGTTGCAGAGATTTCCCTTCACTTCCTGTCCCATAACCAAACAGGAAGTAAGAAGAAATCACTGCAAATTAAGGGAATTCCCCATGTCACCAGAACTAGTGTCCCCATTGGAAGATTTCTCTTCTATTACCGTTCTGGGGACAACCCAAAATGTGGGATTTTCTTTTACTTTTACTTTCTATGATAATGGTAAACAGGACAAATGTTTAGTGTTTAGTTTAGTGTTCTAATCCCTCTGCACTCTATTCAAAACTTTTGTTTTACCTTTAGTTATACTTTAAAGCTGTATATAGTGTTACAGAACAATGCAAATTTCACAGTCTCAGTAATTGAGTACACTGGCAGCACATATTTGGCCATCGATTTTCTTTTTCTTTTCCAGATTCCTTGGCATACAAATCAGATTAATTTCCGCCTAAATAACAAAAAGCTTTTTTTCAGTTAGATTTAGCTGTGACATATGCTGTTTCATCAGCGGTAATACAGCTCATTCCTAAAGTATTCAGACCATGTTATGTTGCAGCCTGATACTACAGCTGTTTACATTAAAGGAGAAGTACAGCCAAAGCTTGTGTGGCAGTACTTCTGCTGTGGATCACAGGAGTGCAGTTCGTTTTGCACTCCTGTGACCCGTTTTCAGCAGACAGTGGGCTGAAGTCTACTGTCTGCTGGCACTACAGAGCTGGTCCAGGCTTGGGCAAGATTGCGACACTGGAGTCGGGATCTGCCCACATACCTGGACCGACACCCAGCTTAGCCTCTCAGCGGCCCACAGGGGAGCCTGAGCCGGCCGCTCCTGCCCCCTCCACAGCCCAGCGCTCCAGTGATCGAGGAGAGGGCAGAGCAGAGAGCTGGTGACTGACAGTCACCAGCTCTCTGCCCGGGGAGCTGTGAGAACTGATTGCTCGGTTCTCAGTGTTAAAGCCGGCAGGGGACAGATGCAGCATCAGATCGATGCTGCATTCACCCAGGTAAGTATAAATCTGCAAAAACCCCATACTTCTCTTTTAATTTCTTTCTCAATAATCTACACTTAAAATTTTAGAAATGTCTGTGAATTTATTAAAAAGAAAAAAATGAAATATCACATGTACTTAAAGTGATATTAAAGTATTGTTTTGTCTTTTTTTTTTTAAATATAACAGTTATACGTACATACTTTGTGCAGTGGTTTTGTACAGAGCAGCCCCGATCCTCTTCTACTCAAGTCCTTCATCGGCGACTGGCCACTCCCGCCTTCCGAGTTCCCCCACAGCAAGCAACTTGCAATGGGGCCATCCGAGCCGCTGCTCTGTGTGTCCATTCAGACATGGAGCTGCGACTCGGCCCTGCCTCCTCTCTCTCCTCATTGGCTCACTGACTTTGACAGCAGCAGGTGCCAATTGTGCCTGCTGCTTTCTCAGCCAATGAGGAGAGAGACTTTGTTGAAGCACCTTCGGTAGCAATTACAGCCCCGAGTCTTTTTGGGCATGACGCAACAAGCTTTGTACACTTGGATTGGGGGATTTTCTGCCATTCTTCCTTGCACATCCACTTAAGCTTATTTAGGTTGGATGGGAACTGTCAGTGGACAGCCATTTTCAGGTTTAGATGTTCAGTAGGGTTCAAGTCAGGGCTCTGGCTGGAGCACTCTAGGGCATTCACTGAGGTGTCCCTAAGCCACTCTTGTGTTGTCTTGGCTGTGTGCTTGGGATTGTTTTCATGTTGGAAGGTGAACCTTAGGCCCAGTCTGAGGTCCTGAGCACTGTGGAACAGGTTTTCATTGAGGATATCTCTGTACTTTGCTCCATTCAGCATTCTCTGACCAGTCCCCCAGTCCCTGCTGCTGAAAAACACCCTCACAGCATGATGCTGCCACCACCATGCTTCACTGTTGGGATGGTATTGGGCAGGTGATCAGTGGTGCCCAGAGGGCAAACTGTTCAATCTTGATTTTATCAGACCAGAGGATCTGAACCAGTTTATATAGAATTTTCACACAGCAGACAAATTAGAACAGGCTGCTAAACAGGGTAAAATAATTACACCCAAGAAAAAAAATATGATTTAATATCATTATCCAGAATCAATATATCAATCAGCAAATCAACAATGAACAGTGTATAATAACGCTAAATGCATTCAGAATGATAGCCTAATACTGTAACAGACAGGAGTGAGATACCACTTGAACTGGTAAGCAGGCTAGAGCCTTAGGATAGTTGCGATTAGGGGCAGTCCTTAGTCCTGGATCTTCACCGGCTGATTGTTGGAGCTCATTGGTGCGCCTTGTGGCCGTCAGTAAGACCTGCAGGCAGTATTAAAGCTATAGGATAGAAGGTTAGGCAGTTCTTAATGGTTCAAACTTTAAGGAGTGGCAGTAGACACTGGCCGATAAGCTCTCTCACCAGACCCAGTGTTACCACAGCGATGATCCCTCCGACTGGATATCCGCTCACTCTGAGTTGCCCTTGGCGACTCTGGTGGCTGACACAACAGGGACTGTATACTGGCAGCGGCTTTGTCCTTCAGCTTCCTCTCTGGAATAGTGCTAGATGGGAGCCCTTCTTTCCTCTGGTGCTACTCCCCAGAGCAGTCCTCTTTCTCTCTCCGGTAGTGCTGGGAGAATTGTGGCTCTCTCTCTTCTCCATGATGGCACTGGCAGCGTGATTCCTTTCCTTCTGACTTTACAACCTCTTTAAGGTTGACTGTAAGCTTTGCTTACTGCAGTCCAGGCTGCCCCTTTTAAGTATGAATAAAGAAGTCCATAATATACTGTCTGCCATCCACATGGGAGTGTGCTCATTTGTAGATCACTGAGGTGCTTGGATCAATGATTGCCTCAGTACTTATTGGGGGGAATTCATAAAGAGTGTTGCAGACACTTATTCAAATTCTGTCCAACCTAAGGCGATCAGATTTTTAAAATTAAATCAAGGGATATTTTTTTTTTTTTTATTGGCAAATGGTAAAACTATTTTATAAGCATATATTTCTCAAATTATATATGCAGTGTATGTGGTATTTGTTTATGGAATAATTGCATGATATATATGTTATTTCTCACATTTCTTCCATGAGATAAAAAAAAAGATACTTCTTAGAATTTTTTGAGATATGACTACCAAATGTTATGAAGATAAGATAGAGAAAAAACAAAGTGCAGGGTTCAGGAGTGTTCTACATAAAGAATACAGGGCTCAGGAGTGCGTTGCATAAAGAATGCAGGGCTCAGGAGTGCGTTACACAAAGAATGCAGGGCTCAGGAGTGCACTACATAAAGAATGCAGGGCTCAGCTGTGCCAAACAATGCAGCCTCACCAGTGCCCATCAATGCAGCCTCACCAGTGCCCAGCAATGCAGCCTCACCAGTGCCCATCAATGCAGCCTCACCAGTGCCCAGCAATGCAGCCTCACCACTGCCCAGCAATGCAGCCTGACCAGTGCCTATCCAATGTAGCCTGACCAGTGCCCATCCAATGCAGCCTGACCATTGCCCATCTATGCAGCCTGACCAGTGCCCAGCAATGCAGCCTCACCAGTGACAGCAATGCTGCAGCCTCACCAATGCCCATCTATGCGGACTCACCAGTGTCCAGCAATGCGGCTTCACCAGTGCCCATCCAATGCAGCCTCACCAGTGCCCAGCCAATGCAGCCTCACCTGTGCCCATCCAATGCAACCTCACCAGTTCCCATCTATGCAGCCTCACCAGTGCCCAGCAATGCAGCCTCACCAGTGCCCAGCAATGCAGCCTCACCAGTGCCCATCAATGCAGCCTCATCAGTGCCCGTCAATGCAGCCTGACCAGTGCCCATCTATGCAGCCACACCAGTGCCCATCTATGCAGCCTCACCAGTGCCTATCTATGCAGCCTCACCAGTGCCCATCTATGCAGCCTGACCAGTGCCTATCCAATGCAGCCTGACCAGTGCCCATCTACGCAGCCTGACCAGTGCCCATCTATGCAGCCTCACCAGTGACCAGCAATGCAGCCTCACCAGTGACCAGCAATGCTGCAACCTGACCAGTGCCCATCCAATGCAGCTTCACCAGTGCCCATCTATGCAGCCTCACCAGTGCCCAGCAATGCAGCCTCACCAGTGCCCATCTATGCAGCCTCTCTAATGCCCATCTATGCAGCCCCACCAGTGCCCAGCAATGCAGCCTCACCATTGCCGGGCAATGCAGATTCACCAGTGCCCTGCAATGCAGCCTTACCAATGCCTATCTATGCAGCACACCAGTGTCTAGCAATGCAGCATCATCTGTGCCCAGCAAAGCAGGAGGCTTCCGCAAGCGCTCCTTAAAAGAAAGTCTTTCTCTGAGTCTGGAGACAGAGGATGGCAAACTAGATCAAGCTCTCCAGCTCAGTGAGTATACCTCAGGCTGCTATCTCATCCTTGATGGACCATGAGAAAAAGCAGCCACGAGGGCCTCATTGTTCCAAGCAACCTCTGCTGCCAGAGTACGGAACTCAATGGCGTAGTCTGCAACAGTTCTCGTACTCTGATGGACATGAGGCACTTGGCAGCAGAAGCGGAGTGTGTGGGAACGTCAAATACCCTTTTAAAGGAGACCACAAACTCAGGGTAACTCAAGACAACAGGTTTTTGAGTCTCCCATAGAGGGTTAGCCCAGGCCAAGGCTCTCTCAGAAAGCAAAGATATCACAAACCCTACTTTGCTTCTGTCCGTGGGAAACGCCTGGGGCAGCATCTCAAAGTATATTTCAACTTGGTTGAGAAACCCTCTGCATTGAACTGAATGGCCCCCAAATCGCTGGGGAAGCGGTTGAGAACCATGAGGAGTATAAGGTACAATTCATTGTTGACTCCCGTAGGTTCCGTGGGCACATACAGTACCTGGTGCATTGGAAGGGGTACGGTCCGGAGGAACGCTCCTGGGTCTCATCCTCTGATGTACATGCTCCTGCCCTCCTCCGTGATTTCCATAAACGTTTTCCCCTCAAGGCCGGTGGTCCTCCGAGGAGGAGGGGTCATTGAGGCGGGGCAGAACCAGACATACCCCTTATAGAGGTAATACTCAAGGCGGGTGCCTGCACAGAGACTGGCGCAGCAGCAGGGACGGCCTGCCACTCAGGTTGTACTGGAGCAGCCACAGTAGGGGATTCCAGGTGAGCCGTGCGACTCAGGAGCGTTTGTAACACCATGGCAAACTGATCCATGCGGTGATCTTGCTCATCCAATCTGGAAGAAATATTACCAACAAGTGGATTGACTGTATTTTCTGAATTCATGGCCTTCGCCTACTGTCAGAAACCATGGACCAGACCGAGACAGAAGTACAGTAAAATCACACTTGTTTATTAATAAAAATAAAAAGGTAAATAGAGTAAGCGTAGTCAAAGCATAGCCAGAGTCCAGTAACCGGATCGGGTAGTCAGCCAAGCCAGAGTTCAGTAACTAGATCGGGTAATCAGCCAAGTTAGAGTTCAGTAACCAGATCGGGTAATCAGCCAGGCCAGAAGTCAGGGATCCAAGTAGAGGAACAGATAGCAGGATAAGGAGCCAGAAGGGACGTGAGCAAAGCCAGTCTTTAACCACTTAAGGAGTAGCCTCGTTTTGGAATTTAGGTGTTTACATGTTTAAAACAGGTTTTTTTGCTAGAAAATTACTTAGAACCCCCAAACATTATATATTGTTTTTTTCTAACACTCTAGAGAATAAAATGGCGGTCCTTGCAGTACTTTTTTTCACACCGTATTTGCGCAGCGGTCTTACAAGCGCGCTTTTTTTGGAAAAAATTCACTTTTTGAATAAAAAAATAAGACAACAGTAAAGTTAGCCCAATTTTTTTTATATTGTGAAAGATAATGTTACGCTGAGTAAATTGACACCCAACATGTCACACTTCAAAATTGCGCCCGCTCGTGGAATGGCGTCAAACATTTACCCACAAAAATCTCCATAGGCGACGTTTCAAAAATTCTACAGGTTGCATGTTTTGCATTACAGAGGAGGTCTAAGGCTAGAATTATTGCTCTCGCTCTAACGATTGCGGCGATACCTCACATGTGTGGTTTGACCACCGCGCGAGCTCATCAGGACTGGGGGGTTTTAAAAAAATTTTTTTAATCTTTCTTATTTATTTTACATGATTTTATTTATTTTTACACTGCTTAAAAAAAAAAAAAACTGTGTCACTTTTATTCCTATTACAAGGAATGTAAACATCCCTTGTAATAGAAAAAAGCATGACAGGACCTCTTAAATATGAGATCTTGGGTCAAAAAGACCTCAGATCTCATATTTACACTACAATGCAAAAAAAAAAAAAAAAGTAATTTAAAAAAATGACATTGAAAAAAATGTGCCTTTAAGACGTATGGGCGGAAGTTTTGACGTCGCTTATGCCCTGCAGTGTCATGGAGGCGAGTGGACGCCATCTTCCCCTGACTCGTCTCCAGGTACAACAAGGGCACAGACGCGATTGCCTCCGCCGATACTGACGGCTCCGGTAAGCGGCGGAGGGCACCGGATCGCGGCGGGAGGGGGGCCCTCTCCCGCCACTGATAAAAGTGATCTCGTGGCGAATCCGCCGCAGAGACCACTTTTATCTGAAAGCCGACCGCCACACGAAAACGGGGATACCGGGGTTATGGCAGCTTGCCGCCAAACTTTGGACGTACATAGGCGTGCGGCGGTCGGCAAGCGGTTAAACAGGAACGCAGGAGAGGTTTCTTGAGTGAGCTGGAGATCTTTAAGTAGGGGGGACTGACGAGCAGATCTACAACAGCTGGTTAACTGTGGAGAGAGATGAGAGCTGGCAATTAGCCGACAGCTGAGCGGCCAGCTCAGAGAAGGAAGGGCTGAGCCAGTCCTGACACTGCCGTCACACAAGTCCCGCCTCCTGGATCGGCTTCTACCTATGATAGACAGGCAATTTTCTGGCATTAGACAAGTGTGCTGTCTATCAAATGAGGAGGCGGGACTTGTGTGACGGTGGGCACCCGGTGATTCAAATTAAAGCTGTCACAGCGGGCGATGTTGGACTGACACCCCATAGTGTGTGGCACCCGGGTCGGACTGCCCCCCCCCCGCCTCAGCACAAGCCCAGTATCGGCCCTGCGCCTGGCGCCGCCCCTGCAGTCCAGGGACGTCTGGTCACTGTAGTCCAATCTCCACTCTGAAACTGTCGGTGCTTGCACCAGATTCACGTTCCTGTCGGAAACAGGTACATGAATCTGTCAGAGGCTGGCATTGGGGTTAGAGTGTCCAACATGGACACCTTGTCCTGAGTGCACTCCATCCCGACCATTGCGCCTGTCACAGAAACATGTGCATAACTAAGGAGTTTTGTAGTGGAGTGGGTGGAGCCTAATGGGGAACTGAGTAGTTCCTGATCAGGTCCACCTTGCTATTGATTGGCAGTACATGACGGTGGGTGGATCCATAGCTGCTCTTTAGTCCAATAGCGGCTTTTAAATTCGCTCACTGCCATCCGTTGTAGATCAGAAGCAAGGTGGACCTCCTGGGGAACTAGTCTCTCAGTTCTCAATTAGTCTCTACCCTCTCAACATCTGCTGCAGCCGTGGTTACTAGTCTACCATCAGGTCCATCTAATCTGGGACTCATCATTTGCAAATATGGGCTTTATCATATTTGGGTAATGACATGATATACCCAAACTACTAGTTTACTTTTAGCATTGAGCCAGGAAATTTCTCAGTCAACAGCTGAACGGGGACAGGGATATACAGTAAATACAGCTTCCGTCACTCTGAGTAGTGGTAGACCTCTGTACACCAGCTCAAAGCTAATCCAGTGTCCTAATCTGCAAACTGGCAGTAAATCTTTAAGAATCTATGGCTGCCATAGTGACAGATTCTAACTTGTTGCACGTGACTGAAACTAGTGCAAATGCTTTCATTAATTTGGCGCAGGTAGTTTTAAAGGCACCTATCACTAGAAATGTGATGTAAATGCTTTATGCAGGTCCAAAAAAAAAGAAAAATCTACTTATCTGCATACTTGTTTCTGATAAGTGATTCCGGATATATTGAAGCCTTTGGAGCAGCATAACAGACAGATACTATACTTACCTGTACTTTCTTTTCATACCCCCTCTGCTCCATTCAGTAGCTGGGAATAAAAGAAAAGCCCTGTGTAAGCTACAAATCACTGAAGTTGTAGCTTACATAGGGCTAGAGAATCCCCAATTGACAACGCTGATTGAACCAGTGCTGCCACATGCTGTTGGGGATGGGAGATTTAAATAAACTTGTTCCTTTGCCCTGAATGGGGCAAATAATACAGAAGATTTTCCTTAAATTTTATCTAAATCCAAAATAAAATTTATCAGACGTGGTGGCTGCATTAGTTTTCAGATTTTATGTTTTTTTGCCTTTATTTTAACCCGGCACGTCAGCCAACAACACACTTCCTATCTTAGGGTGGCTATGCTCAGTCCTCCACTGGAGGAGAAACATAGCCAACCTTTGACAGAAGCATTGTCAACCTGTGGAGTGGACTAGTGGATTTAGATGGACTTTACATACGCGAATAACAAATTAAAGCTGAACTCCAGCTAATTCTTTTTAAGCAGTTATGGCAACAGTTTTTTTCTTTTTGGGATAAAGTTTTTACATAAATGAATAAAAGGTGACCATTGTAAGCACCCGTCGGTGTTGCAGTAAATGGTTTGTCTCAACCTTTTAACTGACACTTATGAAAGGGCAAAATTTCTTTAAAAATATATATGAATACAGCCACCACATCTAAGGACTAGTAAGCTGCAATATAAAGTGTTTGGGTTTAGATTTAGAAATACTCTGCATTCCTCTGCGATTCAGTGTAATGTGATTTTCAGCCTATACAATTGAATGGGATGAAATTTCACTGGATCTCACCCGAAGAAGTGCATGCACTACTTTTAAAAATGCAATGCAACGGGATTACCTGGTACTATTGTATCTTGAGAATCTAGTGCAGGCAAACGCACTTTGATTGTAGTCTGCATTTGGGGTGTCGTTGGGAATCTGTTGATATCGTTTATACTATTTTTGTTTGTGTTGTCATTTGAAAATATTCAATAATATTTACATAATAAATATGTTTACTAGTTACACAGTACAAAAGAGGAACAAGGGGATTTTGTTAGAGAAATGGGACAGTTGGGAGCTTTGCAATGACCTATAATTGTTCTAATTAAACCCTTCTTGTTTGTATAGGTCACTTTACTTCGTAGATCATCATTGCAATCCACATTGCAATACCTTAAAGCATGACATAAGTAAAAATTTTGAGTAAACAATGTTCCTGCAAGGCCCCTTTCACACTGCCTCGATTTAAAAGTTGTGCGAATTTGATGCGATTTTGACGCAATTTCAGGGAATGCCTGTGTAAACTTGAGGTCCATGGACCTCAACTCGCATGAAAGTCAGACCAAAGTAGTACAGGGACTACTTTGAAGTTGGCACAATTTGAAGTCGCACATATATGAAAGGTTATCATTGGAATTTATGGGGAACGACTTGTCATGTGACTTTGCAGTCCCAAGTCGCAGGACAGGTCACACAAGTGTGAAAGGGGCCTAAAGAAATGCTTACCCCTCCTGTCACCCATGCTGCACATTGCTGCTCTCATTCTCTGAAATCATTCCCTATTGTCAGTCTCTTTGGTCCCCTGCAGCTGTCACTGGTTCCTTCTCACCTCCAAGTCACTGCAGAAGTCAGTGGTGATGTGAAAGTCAGCAGGGAGAACCAGTGAGCAAGGGGTGGGGGGATTCGGCATTAACACTATTGCTGATGATTTCTCGGGATGGGAGCAGTCTTTAGCAGCACGGGGGCCAAAGGAGATAAATATTCAGTTTCTCTTGGTTTGCCCAAATCGTACTTCTAAATGGATAACTCTAAATGGGTGCAGAACAAAAGACATTCAAGCCCTACTGAACTTTAAGTTTAAATTTGCTAAATGCATTCCAGGTCTATTTAAACTAATGGTATGAAAAGTATTACAGTTTGTTTTCTTTAGCACTTGAGGGCTGGCATGTTACACCTCATTCCTGTCCAGCAATGGTGTTGTGCTGCTGATAAGAAAATAAAAATAAAAAAAAAACTATTAATTATGTATGAGTGCAAAATATGTGTATGTAAAGGCGAGTATATAACCGCAAAAAACAATCTGTTCAAGTGCTTATACAAACATAACATTAACAGTACTATATAAATAAATCATATGAATCAGTTTATAAATCCTTGGTAATGTCCTCCACATAAATATCTTCACATGTAAAGCTTTTTATAGAACTTAAATCTTCTGTGGTTTTGCCCCGCACCAGTGTAGGATAAATAACCATGCCATAAACACCACGTGCCACCTTAAAGCCGGCCATAGACGGTTCGAATTTCAGCCTGAACCATGTATGGACAGGCTGAATGTACCCAAATACATTTAGCCTCTAAGCTGACACTCAGTCCGTCATGGTATGGAGAACTTTGCATGCAGCTAGTTAGTTGTATCACATAGGAAGTGGAACAAAAAACAATGTTGATGTGCAAATGCAATGCGAGAGCAAAGAAAAGCTATTTCTTTATCTGTGGTAAACAGTTACAGTCATTTGGTTTGTTTTGGTACTCTTTGATCTAGTTTATTCATCAAACTTGCATTCTATAATAGCCTCTATTTAATTTTCTTCTTTTCATATTTCTACAAAAAAATGAGTGCACTGCATATTATAGTGTCACTTATTACTTTAAATCCAATCTTTTGTACAGTTACCTTGTCAACACTATTTTAATTAGGCTTTCCAATACAGAAGGCTCCCTATTACAGTGATTCTTAGGTTATAAAAGGGCATATAATGTAATAAAACTAACATTTGTGTCATGTACTAATCAATCCATATTTGACATGGCTCCGACTTCAGATCTTGTGCATTCTCCCACCACCTATTACAGGGGAAGACTGGTAACTTTTGGCCTGGGGGGCAAGCTTAAAGACTGACCTCTGCATAGTAAGTATAATTTCCTGTGGACTAAAGAGAGTGCCACACACATGTGCTGTGTGGTCAAATGATCGGTGGCCATGGTCAAAAGTGGATGTTGGCTTAAAGTAACTATTTTTTTGTAACGCACCTTCACATATAGTTTATATTACTAACAGAAGAATTGTAAGGGATGAATTATAAATGAAGAAGTGCCTTCTGAGCTAATTTTTCATCAATAAGATGACTGCTGCCCTGTGAAAATGATACACACTTATCCAAATAAAATACCATGCCATCATCACAAATAATCCTTATCATTCAGCGTCCTTTAACAAATGAGTATATTCCACAGTTTTGCATTCTCCAGTAGTGGCCTCCTTTGTAGTTTTCTGTATTCGGTTGCATAGCATCTCAGAGCCACAAAGAACCTTTCCTTTCCTCTGCCAAGTGCTGTGATTGCAGGAACAAGAAGGTGATAGCTATATAACAACCAGCAACCGTGACTCACTGTTGTTCCCACTTGGATGAAGGTTTGCTAGTTAATTTTCTCTACTCAAAGCCACCTGGCCAACATATATTATTCAAACTGACTCAGAGGCTGACCCCTAAGTCCTTGCCTATATCTGTTTGGGAACTCTTTATTGACTGTTAAGGTCCGCCAATGGATAGTGGGACATTAGGCCCACACTTACTAGAGCCAAATTGAGGCTGTTATGTACTTGGTTTGATCTCTTCAAAGGGATCTGAAGCCAAAGAGGTTTTAGCAACAAAGGGTGTTGCTGTTGGGTGACAGAAATTAAAAAAAAAAAATTAAGGGATGATTGCATTCTGCCCCCTGGGGCTTTTGTTGACCTTCACAAAAGAAAAAATAATTATTATGGCTGGAACAATCAAATTCACATCTATTTTATTCAGCGTAATTATAGTGATTTTAAGGAAGAGTCATTTATCTTTGGACCAACCTTATATGTGACAAGTGATGGTCTCACTTTGGTAAGATGTAAATGAACCTATGGCTCAGTTCCCTACTGAAGGAAGCCAGAAGACTTTTTGTAATAAACAGTAATTTGTTATGCTGCTAGTTATATCTGGTTGATTCCGTTCAGGCAACTTAAAGGTCATATAGCAAGAGCAAAAGGAAATGTGCTGGGAAGGAGGGCAAAAAAGAGTCTGCAATGTTTTATGGCATTACACAAAGGCTTACCTTGAGATGTGACTGCATTTTGCTTATCCCAGCCAACCACTTGTTTGTTAGCTTTGGGAACATGCACATCTAAAGGGATGTTGTTGTTGATATTTTCTTTAATATTACTTTATGCAGATAGATCTGTGTCAGCAGACAGCTTGAGTATACTCCTCAAAATACAGTAGGAGAAAGAAAACTTAGGTTTTATTTGCAAACATTCTTTATTAATCTGGATGTATAAAAGGTAAGGCTAGAGTATTTTTTATAGCCCCTTTTCCACAAATATGTTTATTTAATTTCTGTAGGGATAATAAACCTAGGCATACATCTAATGTTGAGATATTGTGATTAATAAAATATTCTGGTGGTCCTGTGTACTGAATATTTAAAAAGAACTACATTGTGGGAATGTTTAAAGGTTATGGGAGCAAACATACCCATTTGCAGCCAATAAAGAGGCATTCGTGATTTTTCAAATGTTTGTTATTATTGCATAACAGTTACTGTCATTTTTTTTTTCCAATCAGGTGGAAATGCTGGAGCGCAAATATGGAGGCCGTCTCATAACCAGACATGCGGCACGCACTATACAAACTGCATTCCGGCAGTATCAGATGAACAAGAATTTTGAGAGGCTCCGAAGTTCAATGTCAGAAAACCGCATGTCAAGACGGATTGTGTTGTCCAATATGAGAATGCAGTTCTCTTTTGAAGGGCCAGAGAAAGTCCACAGTTCCTATTTTGAAGGAAAGCAGGTGTCATTGTCTAATGATGGTACAAAACTAGGGCACCGTATTGTGCAATCGGATTGTGGGGATCTTGGTGAGCCAACATCTATAAAATCCCCAGCGGGGTCCAGTGATTTTGCTGATGCCATCACAGAACTGGAGGATGCTTTCTCCAGGCAAGTCAAATCCCTTGCGGAGTCTATTGACGATGCTTTAAACTGCCGTAGTTTACACGCTGATGAGGCACAAGCATCTGATCAAGTCAGAGGTCGGGAACTAGAAAGAAGTACCTGCGGTCAGATTAAGCAAGCACATAATTTGGATCACAGGAAACTGGATGAAATGACAGCATCATATAGTGATGTTACGTTGTATATTGATGAGGAGGAACTTTCTCCTCCTCTTCCTCTTTCCCAGTCTGTGGATAGACCATCTAGTACAGAATCTGACTTGAGACTTAGATCTATGAACTCTTCTCAAGAGTACTGGTCAATGACTCACAAGGACGATAAATTAGATACTGACACAAGCTGCCGAAGCACCCCGTCATTGGAGTGCCAGGACCACAGATCGCGAATAGACCATCTTCCTTTGCTTACTATCGAACCTCCCAGTGACAGTTCAGTGGACTTGAGTGATCGGTCTGAAAGAGGATCTATAAAAAGGCAAAATGTGTATGAACGAAGCATCCACAGTCAGCAAGGAAGTCCCAAACATATCCCACATATTCCTACAAAGATAATCCCTAGGGACGAGGAACAAACCCGCCATCGGCCCAGGCCAATTGATGCACAGTTGATCATCAATGGCACTGTAAACCGTCAGAGTAAGTCTGAATCTGATTATTCAGATGGTGACAATGACAGCATAAATAGTACTTCTAACTCTAATGACACCATAAACTGCAGCTCTGAATCCTCCAGAGACAGCCTCAGAGAGCAGACCCTGAGCAAACAGACGTATCATAAAGAGACCCGCAATAGCTGGGATTCACCAGCATTCAGCAATGATGTGATCAGGAAACGACACTATAGAATTGGGCTTAATCTTTTCAACAAGTAAGTAACTTTTCCAACAGTATTTTTTTTGTCATGATGTACAATTCTCTAATATGATCATTTAGCAGACTTACAAATGTACTAGTTCTGTCCAATAACGATTTTTACTTCTTTATAACTGTAGATTATTATCTTGTTCCTTGCCTTCTGTTTTGCATCTAGGAGCACCTGGAAAGTTCTTTCTACAGCTTTTCCATTAAAGGAAAATTGTCATGAGAGAAATATAGAAGCTGTCATTGTCCACCTTGCGTTCAAAAAATTCTAGTGTACTGCTACTATTTTGTTTGGTCAAGCTCTACTGCCTAATTATAGGGGATGTCAGGGAGCTGGCTGTGCTGTCTAGCAAGGGTGTCTGTATCAAATGACTAGTTGAACAGAATTACATAATGTAACACTTGGTAGGTTCATATGTATTTCATGTGTTTACATCTGCTTATCTGGAGTTCACCTTTGATTTGTAGTACCATTGCTCCCCGAAATAGAGCCTAAAATGCCAGAGAATTGATGTCAAAACAAAAGTGGTTAAAGACTGCAAAAGAACAAAGTCTATCAAGTTTAATCAATTCAAATTTTTTAATAAAGATAGCAAAAAAAAAATAATCACAATAGCAAATTCCTGTCCTAGGGGGACTCACCATTCTTTATCTACAAAGGAGCTATGTTATCACCTCAGATCAGGAATACAGGATACCCTCCTCTCTCTTTTCCATAAACATAGAGGGAGGTGTTCTATAGTCTACAGATATAGCAGGGAACAATGTAATTGATAAGAGGGCAGCAAGAACAGAGAGCATGGGAAGTTATCAGTTCACTGGACTTCTGGCAGGATCAACAGATATTTTGTTGCACTTATCAAATAGATATAGCAAAACACTTTCATTGAAATATTTGAATCCGTTTCCCACCCACTCACTACAGGCCTTTAACTGGATCTTGGGGATGGGGGTCAGAATGGACTTCTCAATAACGTGATCACAATGATTGACTCTCACAGTATTGACATGATCGGGAGCCCATCCCGCTGGCTTCTGATCATAACTAGAGACCAGGAGCTGTCTGTGACAACTCAGTCACTGTGCTGGGAGTGTGCAGTGAGCGTGTTCTCAGCACAGAAATCTTGGCCGCCATGTACACATTTGTGCACCGTTTGGGCGTTTGAGGCCCACCCTTCTTCATAACACGTGTTCACAAATACGTGTTGGGTGGTAGAAAAGGTTAATAGACCAAAAGGGAGCAAATAAGAGACAATCTTTGTTAGGGTTCGTTTTTAAAGGTGTGTTAGTTTTCAGTGATTTTGAATGTGTGATTAGAAATGATGGAAGGAAGAAAGCATGTTTAGTATCCTGCACTTAGCCATAGATCATGCCGCAGGAAATTGGCTGTTATCTGTTCATTGTGTTAGAATGTAAACTCTAAAATGCTTGCTGCATCCTAGTTTCCGTGCCCCCATCAATTCCAACTGCCAGAAAGAGGCTATTCCCACTGCATTACATGTCAGTGCTTAGACACCTGAAAGACATGTAGAGGTCTTCTGGTGAAAACACATGAGGTTTCTTTGTACCATTAAGTACTGTAATGTTGAAATGTGAGCAATCCTTGCTATTTCCACTAGTGCTTAATGTCTTTTTCAAGCAGCTTAATATGTTTGAAGATGTATTCATGTGTGCAATTGTGAATTAAAAGCTTAAAACGCTGTTATAAAATAAAATGCAGGTAAGCTGAAACAGATTTGTAAACTACCAGACGGTTGTGTTTTGCTGGATTCAAAAGATAACACAATCTTGCCTATAATTGTGTGAATAGTTGTACAGAGAATGTACACTAATGTGAGTTAATTTTTCCCAAGCCTTTAAAGCTTGTCCCTTGTATTCAAAGCAGATTATGTACTATATGGCATTAACTATAGCAGTTCAGTGCCTGTCTGGTGTCATTCACAAGTTCCAAGGCTTGAGAATTTACACTTGTGTCAAAACTGGACAACAATAAATCTTAATGGCCTTTCCCACCCAGATGGTGAGAGTCTGAAAATATACAAAGCATAAAATTCAGGGTGTTTTCCCGCACCTGGGGAGCCACAGGTGCTGCATAAAGCTTGTCATACAAGTGAATGGCTCCTGTAAACACCTATTCTGTGCATCAGCATTTACCTGTGTATGCACATACAACATATTTCCTGAACATGGAAATTTTGGGTTCAGGAAATACATTGCACATGCATGCACAGGTAAACGCCTATGCGCAGAAGAAACAGCATTTTTCAAGAGTACAGCCGTATTCTGCAACCCCAGTGTCATATGCAAGGACCCAAAAGTGGAACTTCCGCTCATTTGTATCCTCTCCCCGTCCGGTGCCACATTTGGCACCTTTCAGGGGGGGGGGGGGTTGACAGGATACCTGTCTTTGACAGATATCCTGTTCCCACTTCCGTGAGTCTGGGCCGCGGCCCGTGCCATCACCCCAGGGCTCCCTCCTCCTCTCCCTGTCGCTGGGCCAGTAGGAGAGGGGAGCGGGGCCTCACGCATGCGCAGTAGGGTTCCCAGCGTGAAGCCGTATGGCTATACTGCCAGGTACCCTTACCCGCAATGGCGGCGGCAGCACCCGACAGCTGATGGAAACATCAGCTGTGTTGCCGACATTGCTGTACTCCAGGACAGGTAAGTGTCCTATTGTTAAAAGCCAGCAGCTGCAGTATGTGGTAGCTGCTGGCTTTTAATTTTTTTTTTTTTAGTTGGGCGGAACACCGCTTTAACTCGCCTTCCTATCAAAAACACAACAAAGTCCTTTAACTTTCTTAACTTAATTTGTAAAATAACAGTAGAGAATTTGTAGATGTTGTAGGGTGTTGAGAGAGAGCTTCTCTATGTGGAATGCTTATCCAGGAAGGAGGTAAAAAACATAATGCTATTGCAAGGCTTGTCAGGATGTACTTACAGAGCATTTCACGAGTAAAAGAAGAAACAGGGATGTGGGCTAACCAGGAAAGGGAACAGGGAGAATCTAACTAATGAATGTAGACAGGGAGAGTGGGCTGACCCATTCTCCCCACAAGAGAATTGAAAGGTTACAATGGCAATCAGACTCTATTAGATCAGAAAGTAAATACTGCAAAAAAAGTAGGCTGGGCAAAAACTAGGGATTCTTGTTCCATGATAACCCGCGTACAGCCAATCATTGCTACAGAAGGTTGTACGTGGCACTGCCATTTGCTGGGTGTGGAAAAATGCCCAGCATGATAGGCTGGGAATAATTTCAGCCTCTCACTATCTGGGTGCATGAGGCTTTATAGTAGAAGGCTGCAGAAATCTATAATAATCAATTACAATTTAGCTTGAATTTATGTATGTGTAAATCCACTTTTACTTGATATAAACGTAAACATGTTCATGTAAATTCCACGTTCTATTTAATATTTTAAGATTTCATTCAAAAAATTTTTTTTGATTCTGCCATGATAGTCCTTTTTTAGACACTAGCTGTTGTAGGGTGACAACGCTTCGTCCCTTTCTTCCAGTTGTGCGCCTGTATTTTCACTTTGTCACGTTGGCTCCTTATGGAGACTACAAGTGGTACTTTGAACACACATTATGCAGTTATTGTCCACTGTTGTGACTATTAGGAAATCTGTCCTCAGAAAGTCAAAGCAGCCAGCACTGGAGAGAGTGCCTGTACACAGAAGTGGTTTCAAATAAACTGAAAAAGATCAGCAGCACCAAGATGCAACAAAAGATTATAATTACAAAGATAACAAGGCAGCTGTTTAGGATTCATGTGGCAAATGAAATGTCATTCAGCCCTCGTTCACATTGAACGCAGCTTTGAAATCGTGCGATTTCATCTGAACTCGCACGATTTCAAAGCCGCATTTCAGTCTGACTTCAGGGGTGACTTGAAAGACATCTGTGCGGGTTCATGCATAGATGTCTATTGAAGCCGCCTCCGAAGTCGCCAAAAGTAGTGTAGAAACTACTTTTGGAAATCGGTGCGGCGCCGCAAAGTTGGCATTGCGAAGTTGGCGTCACACCGATTGGGACGGTGCCATTGCTGGCAATAGGCTGCAATCCAACATACAATTTGACCTGTCAAATTGCATGTCAAATCGCGCTGATGTGAACGGGGGGCTTGGTTTACGTTTAATTAACATATACAGTAACTAAAGGCAAAACATTTTTTTGTTTTTTTGATTTGGATAGAGTTGATAAAGCATAGAACACCTGTCAGGTTTGTATTTCTGTCTGCACTCCATAATAGAGTATCACCCTCTATAAGCTATTCATAGAGAGATATACATTGGGCTGAAACAAGAGACAAACAGGGAAATAAAAAGACAGACTGATTTGGTTCAAAAAAACGGTTGTCCCTCTAAATTGCAGACAATTAAGAGTTATGTAATATCAAGGTGAATGTAAAAAAAAAAGAGAGAAAAAAAATCACATCCTGCTTTATGGCAAACCATAGCAGTACAGCTGGGACAGCCATTAACAATTTACAGTATTCTAATTTGGAAATAAATTACACACGGAATTTGCACAAGTGTGTCTCATAGCTCCCTTATTCCTACTCCAACCAGCCTTACCTTACTATGACAAGATCAATTAGATTTCAGCATAAAGAGGATCTTCACCATCTGCTGCTGTCACACTCCCTGGCAGCCCCTATCGCTGTCACTTGAGACACTTGCAGAAACTAGCCTTTTTCAAGTACACATTACGGTATGCGTATGTCTGACTTTCAACTGGATGTACAATAATTAAACTCCTGTTTGTGAAAAGGATAGAGAGAATAAAGGAGACCAACCAATTACTAAATTAGAAAACATAAACTATATTAAAAAGTGATAAATACTACCATCCAAAAATATGAATGAGCATATACAGTACCTACATTGAAATTTGCATGTTTTTTTGTTGTGCAGACCCTTGTTTAGTTGCTAACTGGTTTACTTTTCTGCCTCCTTTAGCCTAAAACAGAAACTAAAGTTCCCAAATAAACCATTTATTTAACACCGGTATAAAGGCTGCCATACACGGCTTGAATTTCTGCCTCTGTTGGCACCACCTAGCTCAACAAAAGTGGACTGTTCAATTGACTTTAGTTAAAGGCAAACAGTGACTGCATCCAGTCAGATACAACTACTATTGAAGTATTTTGACAGCCGCTGGTGCTGGCTCTCAGAATAAAATAAGTGGCAGGGGTGAAAATCCCCACTAAACAGCCTGCAGACTAAACAAAATAAATCTAGAAGTGTTTGGCCAGCATTAGTTTGACAGTATTGTGCAGTGCAAGCTTACATTGTTGGCCTTCCCTCTACTAGTGTGATTCCTGTTTATAACAAACTTATAACAAAGCACATTTGGGTACTTGTACTAACAGTTCTTTAAATAAATCAATATCTGAATTTAATTTATTTATTTTATATCTACCTGGAGTTTAACTTATAGGCCGGGTTCACATATGAGCACGCAGCGGCTCACAGCAGGAGTCTGGTGCGTTCCCGTTCACCATTTCAAGTCCGATTTCAGCCTGAATCTTTGGCTGAATTCGGACCTGGAATGGACCAAAAGACACACGGGGCTCCTGTCCAAATCGCACCAGAGCCGCTGCGGAGATATGTGAGCCGGTCACAATCTCCTGCTGTGTGAATTGGATGCGGTGAAACCGCAAGTACCCTGCACCGCAGATCAGCCTCTGCTGTGTGTTATCACAGCGAAAGCGAGCCACTGGCGGCATACATGCCCGTCCCCTACCTGGAAGTGTCAGATCACGTATATATATATATATATATATGTGATTCGGCACACAGGTGTTGCCCTGTAACAGTAAAACTGCTATAGGGTGGACCTAAAGTGGTTAAAATCTGCCTAACCTTTTTTATGCATTGGGGTCGCTAGACAGCATGACCCTTTAAATTATGTTATAACTATTATGAGAGAGACTTACATAGGCAAACTGTCAATGTGATGCACAGTAGGGGCAAATAATTCTTGTAGCATATAGGCTGATTCAGAATGGTAAGTCTGTGGCATCTGAACACAGCACTGTGTGAATACATCTTATTATAAGTTCAGGAGTATTACAGATTGCAGATATTCTTGCATAATAATCTGTAGTGTTTGCACAATTAAGATGTTTTTTTTGCACAGACATTGAGGACACAGTATGGTTTAAAGATATATAATGGCCTTTATTATATATTTTTAAGGATGTAGTATCAATTTAACATATCACATGTTTATTATAGGTTTACTTGATTTTACCACAGTGTATCATGAAAGGTTTTAAGGTATAGCGCTGCGCCTTTTCTTACATACCCTGACCAATGTGCAGCTGGGATACATGAAGGTAGGATGTGTGACCTTCTAGACATTTCTCACCACGAGCCTGCACATAACCACAGACCCAAAGGCCCAGCTACACATTAGGTATGGGCAGCAGAAAGAAGAATGGAACCAAAGTGCAGTTATCAAGGTCTCTAGGTGCCACAGGCCACTGGCATGTGTTCTGCACCTGGTATTTGTGTTTACACAGACGGTTTGTCCATGTAAGATCCAAATGCTCCTCAGATATTACATTTTGAGGCATTTGACTGGCTTATTTTAATTACAGATTGGTTTATTGGAGAAAAAATGTATTTTACATATATATATCTATATAGATATAGATATATATCTATATAGATCTATATATATACACACACACACACACACAGTGCTCGGCATAAATGAGTACACCCCTTTAGGAAAGTAAAATTTTACTCAATATCTCAATGAACACAAGAACAATTTCCAAAACATTGACAAAACTGTGTTTTTTAGAACATTTGTTTAGCTCATTACATAAAAGTAAGGGTAACCACTTCAGCCCCGGAAGGATTTACCCCCTTCCTGACCAGAGCACTTTTTACAATTTGGCACTGCGTCGCTTTAACTGCTAATTGTGCGGTCATGCAATGCTGTACCCAAACGAAATTTGCGTCCTTTTGTTCCCACAAATAGAGCTTTCTGTTGATGGTATTTGATCTCCTCTGCGGTTTTTATTTTTTGCGCTATAAACGGAAAAAACGAAAATTTTGAAAAAAAACGATATTTTTTACTTTCTGTTATTAAAAATATCCAATAAACTCAATTTTAGTCATACATTTAGTCCAAAATGTATTCAGCCACATGTCTTTGGTAAAAAAAATGTCAATAAGCGTATATTTATTGGTTTGCGCAAAAGTTATAGCGTCTACAAACTAGGGTACATTTTCTGGAATTTACACAGCTTTTAGTTTATGACTGCCTATCTCATTTCTTGAGGTGCTAAAATGGCAGGGCAGTACAAACCCCGCCAAATGACCCCATTTTGGAAAGTAGACACCCCAAGGAAATTGCTGAGAGGCATGTTGAGCCCATTGAATACTATTTCTTTGTCCCAAGTGATTGAATAATGAAAAAAAAATTTTTTTTTTCAAAAAGTTGTCACTAAATGATATATTGCTCACACAGGCCATGGGCATATGTGGAATTGCACCCCAAAATAGATTTAACTGCTTTTCCTGAGTATGGGGATACCACATGCGTGGGACTTTTTGGGAGCCTAGCCGCGTCCCCGAAAACCAAGCAGCGCCTTCAGGATTTCTAAGGGCGTAAATTTTTGATTTCACTCCTCACTACCTATCACAGTTTTGAAGGCCATAAAATGCTAGGACAGTTCAACCCCCCCCCCCCAAATGACCCCATATTGGAAAGTAGACACCCCAAGCTATTTGCTGAGAAGCATGTTGAGTCCATGGAATGTTTTATATTTTGCCACAAGTTGCGGGAAAATGACAAACTTTTTATTTTTTTTTTGCACAAAGTTGTCACTAAATGATATATTGCCCAAACAAGCAATGGGAATATGTGAAATTACACCCCAAAATACATTCTGTTGCTTCTCCTGAGTACGGGGATACCACATGTGTAGGACTTTTTGGGAGCCTAGCCGCATACGGGGCCCAGAAAACCAATCACCGCCTTCAGGATTTCTAAGGGCGTGAATTTTTTATTTCACTCCTCACTACCTATCACAGTTTCGAAAGCCATAAAATGCCAAGATGGCACAAACCCTCCCAAATGACCCAATTTTGGAAAGTAGACACCCCAAGCTATTTGCTGAGAGGCATGGTGAGTATTTTGCAGCTCTCATTTGTTTTTGAAAAAAAAGAAAGAAAAGAAAAGTGTTTTTTTTTTTTTCTTATTTCAATTTTCAAAACTTTGTGACAAAAAGCGAGGTCTGCAAAATACTCACCATACCTCTCAGCAAATAGCTTGGGGTGTCTAATTTCCAAAATGGGGTCATTTGGGGGGGGGGGGGTGCCATCTGCGCATTCCATGGCCTCCGAAACTGTGATAGGCAGTGAGGAGTGAAATCAAAAATTTACACCCTTAGAAACCCTGAAGGCGGTGCTTGGTTTTTGGGGTCCCGTATGCGGCTAGGCTCCCAAAAAGTCTTGGGGTGTAATTTCACATATTCCCATGGCATGTTTGAGCAATATATCATTTAGTGACAACTTTGTGGAAAAAAAAATGTGTCTTTTTCCCGCAACTTGTGTCACAATATAAAATATTCCATGGACTCGACATGCCTCTCAGCAAATAGTTTGTGGTGCCTATTTTCCAAAATGGGGTCATTTGGGGTGTTTTGAACTGTCCTGGCATTTTATGCACAGCATTTAGAAGCTTATGTCACACATCACCCACTCTTCTAACCACTTGAAGACAAAGCCCTTTCTGACACTATTTGTTTACATGAAAAAAATTATTTTTTTTTGCAAGAAAATTACTTTGAACCCCCAAACATTATATATTTTTTTTTAAAGCAAAGGCCCTATAGATTAAAATGGTGGGTGTTTCATTTTTTTTTCACACAGTATTTGCGCAGCGATTTTTCATACACATTTTTTGGGGAAAAAACACACTTTTTTTAATTTTAATGCACTAAAACACACTATATTGCCTAAATGTTTGATGAAATAAAACGATGATCTTAGGCCGAGTACATGGATACCAAACATGACATGCTTTAAAATTGCGCACAAACGTGCAGTGGCGACAAACTATATACATTTTTAAAAGCCTTTAAAAGCCTTTACAGGTTACCACTTTAGATTTACAGAGGAGGTCTACTGCTAAAATTACTGCCCTCGATCTGACCTTCTCGGGGATACCTCACATGCATGGTGCAATTGCTTGCCTTTGCACGAGAGCAGGGGGGGACAGGGGTGCTTTTTTTTTTTTTTTCTTTATTATTTTTTTTTTGCTTTTTTATCTTATTTTTAAACTGTTCCTTTCATTTTTTTTTTTTTTTTATCATTTTTATTGTTATGTCAGGGAATGTAAATATCCCCTATGATAGCAATAGGTAGTGACAGGTACTCTTTTTTGAAAAAAATGGGGTCTATTAGACCCTAGATCTCTCCTCTGCCCTCAGAGCATCTGACCACACCAAGATCAGTGTCATAAAATGCTTTCCCAATTTCCCAATGGCGCTGTTTACATCCGGCAAAATCTAAGTCATGAAATGCTCGTAGCTTCCGCTTTCTTAGGCCATAGCGATGATTTGAGACATTCTGGTCTCTGATCAGCTCTATGGTCAGCTGGCCGAATCACCAGCTGCATTTTCAGGTTCCCTGTTGGGACAGGAGAGCCAGAGAAAAACATGGAAGAGGGGGGGGACGACATCCCCTCCCACTGCTTGTAAAAGCAGTCTAGAGGCTAATTAGCTGGTAGGATTGCTTTTAAATGAAAGCCGACCGCTGGCTGAAAAGAATGATACCAAAATGATACCTAAACCTGCAGGCTTCATTCTGGTATAACCACTCAAAGTCCAGCAACATACCAGAACGTTGCTGGTCTTTGCTGGGCATATATTGTAATCTTTTTCATGCAACCTGTGGGTTGAATGAAAAAAAGAGATTGATTGGTGGGTATGCCCACCATTAGAATACTTCCCTTCATCCACCCACTTCTAATGATGGGAATACATGCACCATTTACATATGCCGAAGCATGGGGGCATCCGCCCCAAAAGTTAGGAGCATATCGCTCCTCCGCCCCTGCTGCCCCCATGCTTCGGCATATATCACCTCCGACAACGCTGGAGTCAAGGCTTTATGTATCGTGGGAGCAAACGTTGTTGCTGTCAAGATAAATGAATCCGCGCTGCAGCTGAATGGCGTACCTGAAAACAAAAAATGGTTAACAATAAAACACAGTAAACAGTAAAGTATAAAAAATTGCATACCTGAAAAGCAAACATGGTAAAACATAAAAACAATAAAACATTGCAGAATAGAATACAGTAAAAAAGAGCAGAACAATAGAGAGAGAATAGAGAGAGATCAATAAAACGACAACTATTTATTTATTTATTTTTATTTTATTTATTTTTTGTGTTTTTTTTTTTTTTTTTTACACTTTTTTTTGTAACTTTAACTTTTATAACTGTAACCGGTTCCAGGTTCGGGTCTCTCAAAATGCGATGGCATCTTGGGAGACCCTGTGAAAGTGTGCCTAGTCTGTGCAATGCTGTAACATTCACCAATGCAAAGACCAGGATTGTCTGGATGGGAGGGACAATAATAGCGGGTGTCACGCCTATATCCGCGCTTGCTGCAGACACAACATCTTTTTTGGGGGGTAGGGGTACTCGGGAGGACATAAAGAAAATGCCTCTCATGCAGCCGACTGCATTTGGTTGGGGATGTGAATGGGGGAAGTACAGGCGCTGCAGAAGTGGTGGGTTCCCAATTAGGATTGGCGAATACAGCAGGAAGGGCACTATGGGCACGACGGGCCTGTGTTTGTCTTCTTCTTGGTGGTAGTGGGACACTACTTTATGCTTGCCACCTCACCAGCTTGAACTGCACTTATGGGACTCACCACGTCACCAAGTGTTACTGCAGTGCTGGTTTGACTACGACCGGGGTGTACTAGGCCGCTGGTGCGTTATGTGTTTAGTGTTTTGTAAGTGACAGTGATCGATCGATACTGCACTTGGGTGGGCTGGGCTGGGCGGAGGGGCAAAACGCAGGTGCTAGCAGGTATCTGGGCTGATCCCGCTAACACTGCATTTTTGGGAACCCTAAACTGCTGGGGACGCTAGTATAGATCTGATCAGATATTGATCCGTTCAGATACTATACCACTAAGGGAGGTGTACGGTGCGTGCGTGGGTGTTAGCGCTACTGGCACTAACCTGACGCTGCCTGGGGCTGGTGCTTGCCAGTTCACCAAAGCGCTACCAAAAAAACTGTTAGCGATCGCAGGGATCAGGCCTGACTCTGTGAACGCTGCAGTTATGTGTTTAGTATTTTGTAAGTGACAGTGATCGATCGAAACTGCACTTGGGTGGGCTGGGCCGGGCGGAGGGGCAAAACGCAGGTGCTAGCAGGTATCTGGGCTGATTCCGCTAACACTGCGTTTTTGGGAACCCTAAACTGCTGGGGACGCTAGTATAGATCTGATCAGATCAGATATTGATCCGTTCAGATACTATACCACTAAGGGAGGTGTATGCTGCGTGTGTGGGTGTTAGCGCTACTGGCACTAACCTGACGGTGCCTGGGGTGATGCAGACCCTATCTGACCGTAAAACCTAACTTATATCACCGTCGGTCGATCAGGGGGTTAAACCTTTATTAGGTAATCAACGGCGGGTGCCCTGACACTATAAAAAATTAACTAAATAACAAGCGTCACCCGTAACAGTTATACGGTGATCACTGGTGAAAGGCTTAACTAGGAGGCAATCAGGGGGTTAAAACCTTTACTAGGTAGTATATGGGGGTCCCTGACACTATAAAATGCTGATGGCGAACCTAAATACTTATCTCCCTATCTAGCGTCACCAGTGACACTAATACAGCGATCAGAAAAACGATCACTTAGTGACACTGGCGACGGGGGGTGATCAAGGGTTTAAAACTTTATTAGGGGGGGTTAGGGGGGTATCCTATCCTAGACCTACAGGGGGTTAACACTAACTGCCCTACCACTTATAACTGTCACAAACTGACACCAATGCAGTAATCAGAAAAAAAAAAACTGCTATTGGTGTCACTGTGACAGGGGGTACAGGGGGCTGATCAAGGGGTGATGGGGGGTGAAATGTGTGCCTAGTGTGTTTTACTGTTAGTGTAGTGTTGTGCACTTACTCAGATGTCTTCTCTCCTCGGCGCCGGAACGGAAAATACCGACTCGAGGAGAGATGACATCACTTCCTCTGCCACTGTTTACATTACAGCAGCAGAGGAAGATTTTCATTTGTTGGGAGCGATCGCGAGGGGGTGGCCACGAATGAGTGGTCAGCCTGGATCGCTCCCCTAACGAAGCCGACCGCCTCGGGCACCGGGGGGGGGGGGGCGCGATGCGCCCCGCCCGCGGAAAGCAGATCACATACCAGGTACGTGATTTTGCCTGCCCGTGCCATTCTGCCGCAGTATATCTGCGTTAGGCGGTCGGCAAGTGGTTAATGAAATAACTTAGATTACCAAATCTTCAGTTTTACTCAAATTAGTTTATGCAAAAATGGATACACCCCACAACAAAAGCTACTACATCTAGTATTTTTTTTAGGACCTCCATGATTTGTAAGGACAGCACCAAGTCTTTTAGGCATGAAATGAACAAGTTGGGGACATATTGCAACATCTATCTTTTTCCATTCTTCAAGAACGACTTCTTTTAGAGCCTGGATGCTGGATGGAGAGTGATGTTCAACTTGTCTCTTCAGAATTCCCCAAAGGGTGTTCGATTGGGTTCAGATCAGGAGATGTACTTGGCCACTGAATCACTTTTTCCCTGTTCTTCAGAAATGCAACAGTGGCCTTGGATGTGTGTTTTGGATCATTGGGGGTTATTTACGAAAGGCAAATCCACTTTGCACTAAAAGTGCAAACTACAAGTGCAAAGTACACTTGAAATTGCACTGAAAGTGCACTTGGAAGTGCAGTCGCTGTAAATCTGAGGGGTAGATCTGAAACGAGTGGAAGCTCTGCTGATTTTATCATCCAATCATGTGCAAGCTAAAATGCATTTTTTTTAATCTTCCATGTCCCCTCAGATCTACAGCGACTGCACTTTCAGTGCAATTTCAAGTGCACTTGTCATGATGGAAAAGTGCACGATGACCAAAGGCACGGAGTCATGGTAGCACCTTCTCTTTCAATATAGAGCAGTACATCTGTAAATTCATGATACCATCAATGAAATGCAGCTTCCTGGCACCAGCAGCACTCATGCAGCCCCACAAAAGGACACGACCACCACTATGTTTCACTATTGGCACTGTGCATTTTGAAGCCATCAGTTCCCGAAACATTTATCTTGGTCTCAGCACTCCAGAGTACAGAGTCCCAGTTTTCAGCATGGGCTCTCATCAGAAGACGCTCCTGTCGAGGTGTTACCTTCCATGGACGGCCTGGACGTCTCTATGAGATGGTTGCAGTTCCATCTTTGTATCACTTTTGCTACAGTATTCTGACTGATAAGTAAAGCTTTGCTGATCTTCTTGTAGCCTTCACCTTTCTTGTATAAAGAAATGATTTTCTTTCTCAGGCCTTGCGACATTTTTCTTTCATGTGGTGCCATTGCTGACAGCATAAAATGGGAAGGGGTTTTCTTTGTTAAGTAACACCCTTCTATATTCAACTGTCTGATGGACATCTGTTTAATGAATAGTTTGACTCACCTGTAGTTTAATTTATGTTAATTAGGATTTTGTTGTCCAAAATTTATGGATCTTGCTTTGTGCACTGGTGGGCCATCCTCAAACTGTTCCCACAAGGTTGGGAGCATGAAACTGTCCAACATTTGTTGGTATGCTGACTCCTTGCGAGTTATCTTCACTGGAACTAAGGGGCCAAGCCCAACCCCTGAAAAACAACCACCCAATGATTTGGACTAGTGCACAAAGCAAGGTTCATAAAGACATGGATGAGTGAGTTTGGGGTGGAGGAACTGGACTGGCCTGCACAGAGTCCTGACCTCAACCCGATAGAACACCTTTGGGATGAATTGGAGTGGAGACTGTGAGACAGACCTCTCGTCCACATCTGTGCCTGACCCCACAAATTGACTTCTGGAAGAATGGTCAAACATTCCCATGGACACACTCCTAAACCTTGTGGACAGCCTTCCCAGAAGAGTTGAAGCTGTTATAGCTGCAAAGGGTGGGCCAACGCAATATTGAACCCTATGGACTAGAACCGGAATGCTATTAAAGTTCATGTGCGTTTAAAGGCATGCGTCCCAATACTTTTGGTAATATAGTGTGTATACATATATTTCTTCACCATAATAATGCTTCATCCCTTCCTTTAACATCCAGATTTTCTTTTTTAGATGAGCACAAGGCATTTGCAGATGTAATGTTTTTTCAAGGGAGAAGACTTTCCTCCCCAGAGTCAGGTATCCAAATTGGTGAAATGATTTTCTGCATAGTCTCAGGGCATCTGTGGGTCACCTTGTCCTGCAAATCAATTGTCTGTTTGACTGGAAATACAATACCCTTAATGTCAAATGTTCTTTGCAAACCTGTGCATTTAAAACAGAATTGTCTTCATTTATAGCAGTTTGAAAGAGATGTTTAATTAACACTGTGCTGAATCCAGAAAACTGAATTATTGGGAAAGCATGTTTTCCAAAAAGATTGTTGCTTGACAGAAAAAAACGCATCTTGTGGAGTGAGGAAAGATATAAATCTATTACCTGAAGTCCTATATATCATCAGTAAATTGCAATACGGCAAGGCTACCTCCCATGGTTTTGAGAAGGGGCAGATGCGGAGGTTGTTTGGTAATGCTATTTAAGAAGAGACATATTTGCTGAGGAAGTGCATTTCCTTACATTCCATTCCATTCAACATATACAAAACACATACAACTGTTCTAAAGAAAGCATATTATTCACTTTGAATAGATTTCATCTCATTTCTTGATAAAGCAAAATTAACTTACAGGGGTTTAAACCCTTTAATATTCTATATTAAAGGGTAAAAAGATATGGTTTGACTATATATATGCTTAAACTGTCTACATTGGGGACTGTGCACATGCATGTGCATGGAGGTCAAGTTGAAAGCAGCGGCTGTGTCCTTTCAGCCACTGCGTCCCAATTGACAAGAATGGGACTGCCTGCATGGGGGTGCATGGAACACCTGCGCATCTCCCTTCGGGTAAACACAACCCTCACACGGGTGTACGCTGTAGTAAACGAGGCCTTAGAGGGTTAAAGGGTTTGTTAACCCACGTGTCTTACTATATATAATCCGCTCGATCTTCTAAGGATATGTCCCCCTGTGTGTGTTGTATAAAGAAAACAGCTGTATATACCTTATTTGTGAGCACTGATCAGCGGTCACATGATGCACCGCCTCTTTTCTCTCCCCGTCTGACAGATGCAGAGGGAGGGGCTGAGATTCCCCCGCTGACGTCAGTCTGGAGGCAAGGAGGAGAGAGCCGGCGCATCACGTGACCGCTGAACAGCGCTCACAAATAAGGTATACAGTGGGGCAAAAAAGTATTTAGTTAGCCACCAATTGTGCAAGTTTTCCCACTTAAAAAAAAGATGAGAGGCCTGTAATTGTCATCATAGGTATACCTCAACTATGAGAGACAAAATGTGGAAACAAATCCAGAAAATCACATTGTCTGATTTTTTAAAGAATTTATTTGCAAATTATGATGCAAAATAAGTATTTGGTCAATATCAAAAGTTCATCTCAATATTTTGTTATATATCCTTTGTTGGCAATGACAGAGGTCAAACGTTTTCTGTAAGTCTTCACAGGGTTGTCACACACTGTTGCTGGTATGTTGGCCCATTCCTCCATGCAAATCTCCTCTAGAGCAGTGATGTTTTGGGGCTGTCACTGGGCAACACGGACTTTCAACTCCCTCCAAAGGTTTTCTATGGGGTTGAGATCTGGAGACTGGCTAGGCCACTCCAGGACCTTGAAATGCTTCTTCTTAGGATGCCACTCCTTTGTTGCCCGGGCGGTGTGTTTGGGATCATTGTCATGCTGAAAGACCCAGCCACGTTTCATCCTCAATGCCCTTGCTGATGGGAGGAGGTTTGCACTCAAAACCTAACGATACATGGCCCCATTCATTCTTTCATGTACACGGATCAGTCGTCCTGTTCCTTTTGCAGAGAAACAGCCCCAAAGCATGATGTTGCCACCCCCATGCTTCACAGTAGGTATGGTGTTCTTTGGTTACAACTCAGCATTCTCTCTCCTCCAAATACGACAAGTTGTGTTTCTACCAAACAGTTCTACTTTGGTTTCATCTGACCATATGACATTCTCCCAATCCAATTCTGGATCATCCAAATGCTCTCTAGCAAACCTCAGACGGGCCCAGACATGAACTGGCTTAAGCAGGGGGACATGTCTGGCACTGCAGGATCTGAGTCCCTGGCGGCATAGTGTGTTACTGATGGTAGCCTTTGTTACATTGGTCCCAGCTCTCTGCAGGTCATTCACGTGTGGTTCTGCGATTTTTGCTCACCGTTCCTGTGATCATTCTGACCCCACGGGGTGAGATCTTGCGTGGAGCCCCAGATCGAGGGAGATTATCAGTGGTCTTGCATGTCTTCCATTTTCTAACTATTGGTCCCACAGTTGATTTCTTCACACCAAGCTGCTTGCCTATTGCAGATTCAGTCTTCCCAGCCTGGTGCAGGTCTACAATTTTGTTTCTGGTGTCCTTCGATAGCTCTTTGGTCTTCAACATAGTGGAGTTTGGAGTGTGACTGTTTGAGGTTGTGGACAAGTGTCTTTTATACTGATAACAAGTTCAAACAGGTGCCATTAATACAGGTAATGAGTGGAGGACAGAGGAGCCTCTTAAAGAAGAAGATACAGGTCTGTGAGAGCCAGAAATCTTGCTTGTTTTTAGGTGACCAAATACTTATTTTCCACCATAATTTACAAATAAATTATTGCATAAATCAGACAATGTGATTGTCTGGATTTGTTTCCACATTTTGTCTCTCATAGTTGAGGTATACCTATGATGACAATTACAGGCCTCTCTCATCTTTTTAAGTGGGAGAACTTGCACAATTGGTGGCTGACTAAATACTTTTTTGCCCCACTGTATACAGTTTTTTTTATACAGACACACAGGGGGCATATCCTAAAAAGGAAAGAACAGATTATTTAAAGTAAGACATGTTATTACAGCAGCAGCAGGAGGGGGGGGGGGGCGGGCCCTGGCCCCTGACACAGGAGCCGACAGGAAGGGGGAGGAGGAGGACAGAGGGGAGAGAGCAGGGCTGCAGATGACGGCGGCATGTAAACTGACCACAGTGTCAGGGCTCAGCAGCCATGATACACAGTCGTTGGTTTACAAAGGGGAGGGCAGAAACTGGCAGGATCAGCTAGGTTTTTTAGGTGTTACAGGGGGCCAAATTACACAGCACTGTGCTGAATAAACTGCTTTAAAGGACCAGGATCCATTTTTTATTTTTTTTTTGGGTTATAAAACGCTTTAAGCCATTGGAGAGTCAAGGTGCACACTGAGACTAAAAAGCAGAGAATCCCGCAGGCATGATGAGACTGCCCCTTGTGTCACCTGGCATCACATAAGCAGCATTTCTTTTTCATTCATTGAGGGACAGAGGAAGCCTTTCACCTAAGGGTTATACTAACACCTACAGGATGACTGGACAATAGCAAACAAAAAAAATGTAGACTCCAGGATATCCTCTCCTACTACTATGCCTCAGTTGCTTGCTAATGTCTTTGGAAGGTGGACATATTTTTTTTTCAGCTCTGCTGCGTAAAAGACTAACTTATAATTTCAAGTATTTTTTCTTTAAGATTTTTTTTTTCAATCAATATTCTTCTCTACATTACCTTACATAGAGCTCTTCTCTACAGTACTGCTGCAGGTATCAAGTGGAGCCATCCTCAGCCTGGCTTTTGGAGTGCTGCGTTCGGACCCTGCTGGACTGGATGTTGCCAAGATAGCTTGGAATGGACTGTCTGACACTGGGTTCTGCATAGGGTGCTTTTTAGACTTTTTCCTTGTAAAAACCTAATTGCAGTGTGCTAACCAGGTCCAGAACTGTGGGCATTGCCTCAGGGCTAGCCCTGTCCCTGAAGACTCACCTTGTGAGTTGTCCAGTTGGGCAAATGTTTGGGAGATACCTTAAAGTGGTTGTAAAGGCAGAAGGTTTTTTTTAATTTTATGCATTAAGATTAAAAAAAAAAAAAAAAAAAAAAAAAACTTATGTGTGTAGCAGCCCCCCTAATACCTACCTAAACCCCATCTCTATCCAGCGATGTTCTTGAGTGCCTCAGCCTCTCCCTCCTGATTGGCTGAGACACAGCAGTGGCGCCAATGGCTCCTGCTGCTGTCAATCAAAGTCAGTTAGCCAATCAGGAGAGAGAGGGGGTGGGGTCGAACCATGGCTCTGTCTCTGAATGGACACACAGAGCTGCGGCTCGGCTCGGGTGCCCCCATAGCAAGCTGCTGTCTTTGTAGGCACTCAACAGGAGGGAGGGGCCAGGAGCACCGAAGAGGGACCCGAGAAGAGGAGGATCCAGGCTGCTCTGTGCAAAACAATTTCACAGAGCAGGTAAGTAAAACATGTTTGTTATTTTTAAAGGAAAAAAAAAAGAGACTTTAGTATCACTTTAATTGCATGGATTGCTGGGAACCTTAAAAATTCTCTGTTCCTGCCATTTAACACTGTGGGACTGTACACTGATGTAATCTGCTGGGTGGAATGTAACACGTGCTCCGCACTCTTTCTCGCCATGCACGTCAAGAAAGCATCTCCCTGATGCTGCTCCTGCTATGAAAAGAGGCACGTGATCTGTTCCAACTGCCCACCTACAGTGATTTTTGTCTCTTGATCTTATCTCCTGATTAATCATCAGTGGTGGCCGGTGGTAGATTTTTTGGGGGGGACAGCAAACAGACCAGACTCCCCTTCGTTGGGTCTGGAGCACCTACCCCATCTATGGTGGGCAGCGCTTCTTCAGGGATTCACCGGCGCCTTTCCCTTGCTCTCCACGGGCATCAGCCTTTCGGCCAATCGGAAAACGGGTCTCGGACCTGCTTCTGATTGTCCGGCTTGAGGATCAGTGTTTCAATAGTGAATATTCATTTGTTGTTGTAACACCTGGGTGGGCTCATAGCGCAATGCTCTGCGACCCGAGCCCACCCTATTTTGAAGCCTATTAGAGCCTCTGGCTCTAACCAGGTGCTTAAAAAAAAAAAACGCCGCTGTAATTCATGCGCCCGGCGTCCTGACAGTGCCTAGACGCATGAATAGGGGGTGGCAGCCGTGGATAGAGGGGGCGGCGCCCGGGTGCCCCTAATGGACTGGACTAATAATCATAGTGAACTTCAGGTGATCTGGCTGTCTGTAGCCTTAGATTATCACAGTCGTGGCCCACACCAACCATCAGAGAAGAACCAAAAGTCTCATTGCGGCAGGAGAAGTAGATCAAATCTTGTCCTTGGCAGAACGTCATGTTCCTGTCTTGTCTGCCGTGTACACCCCAGGTTTTGAAAATTGGTAGCCAGCAGTGGCTGGACCTGTTGGAGTGGTCTCTACAGCTGCAGGTGTGGTCTCTACACCTGGAGATGTTCCAAGACCTGTGTTGAAGGTGGGGGAGCCTGGATATGAACCTTCTGCCTTTCATATTCAACAACAAACGTAGCAAGTTTGTCTCCAGTTATAGAGATCCTCTAGCAAAAGCATTGGCTGCTCTGATGGCTCCATGGAATCTGTACACCTTGATCTACAAATTTCTTCCCTTGAAATTTCTTCCTCATCTGCTTTGCACGACTGAGATAAAGGGAATTCTAGTGATGTTCATTGCTCCAGACTAGCCCCGGCTGATTTGGTACACCAACTTGGTAAGACTGCAGGCAGATGCTCCATCAGTTTTACCAGATTGTATCATAGATTAATGGCCTCTCAGTCTGTGATTAAGACTGTTTTTGAGGGATTCTCTTGTGTAGCTGTCTCTGTTTGTTCTCCTATGACTCCATGGAATCTGAATCTAGTTCCTTCTGCGCCTTAGAAACCATCATTTGAACCCATCAGAGGCATTCCCATCTCTGCTATTATTACCCACAAGGTGGTATTCCTCGCTGCCATCACCTCTGCGAGTTTAGTATCTGAACTGGCGGCAATATTTTTTCTGGTTTTGCATTGGTACACATTTGTGCTGAAGCCCACAACTGGAGATGTTCCAAGACCTGTGTTGAAGGTGGGGGAGCCTGGATATGAACCTTCTGCCTTTCATATTCAACAACAAACGTAGCAAGTTTGTCTCCAGTTATAGAGATCCTCTAGCAAAAGCATTGGCTGCTCTGATGGCTCCATGGAATCTGTACACCTTGATCTACAAATTTCTTCCCTTGAAATTTCTTCCTCATCTGCTTTGCACGACTGAGATAAAGGGAATTCTAGTGATGTTCATTGCTCCAGACTAGCCCCGGCTGATTTGGTACACCAACTTGGTAAGACTGCAGGCAGATGCTCCATCAGTTTTACCAGATTGTATCATAGATTAATGGCCTCTCAGTCTGTGATTAAGACTGTTTTTGAGGGATTCTCTTGTGTAGCTGTCTCTGTTTGTTCTCCTATGACTCCATGGAATCTGAATCTAGTTCCTTCTGCGCCTTAGAAACCATCATTTGAACCCATCAGAGGCATTCCCATCTCTGCTATTATTACCCACAAGGTGGTATTCCTCGCTGCCATCACCTCTGCGAGTTTAGTATCTGAACTGGCGGCAATATTTTTTCTGGTTTTGCATTGGTACACATTTGTGCTGAAGCCCACAACTTCCTTCGTACATAAGGTTGTTTCTGTCTTTCACCTAAGCTAGGACATAATTCTTCTGTTCCTCTGTTGCCTCCAGTTAGCTGAAATTAAAATTCCTTTTATTTTCTGGATGTGGGAATCTCTCAGCAACTGCTTTTTTCAGAAAGACATTCTATTTTTGTTATCCTGGACAGCCCTTGGAAGGGTTCTTTCTTAACTTTCCACCAAGAGGCTGAGGCAGACCAGCATCCAAGCTTATGGTTTCAAGGATCAGGTCCTTTCCTGTGAAGACTTACTCTACTACATCTGTGAGTACTTGCTGGGCTATTCGGGATCAAGCAACTTTTTCCCAGATTTGCAAAGCTGCCACTTGGTCTTCTGTTCACAGAAGTTTTATCAGGTAAATGTTGAGGCCTTAGCTAATGCCAGCTTTGGATGTAGGTTTCCTAAAGTGGTTGTAAAGTCAGAAGGTTTTTTATCTTAATGCATTCTATGCATTAAGAATAAAAACCTTCTGTGTGCAGCAGCCGCCCCAGCACACCCTAATACTTACCTGAGCCCCACCTCTCTACAGTAATGTCCATGAGTGCCTCAGCCATCTGGCACTCTCCTCCATGATTGGTTCCCGCTGCTGTCAATCAAAGTCACTTATCCAATCAGGAGAGAGAGGGGTGTGGCCAAACTACGGCTCCATCTCTGAATCACTAAACAGAGCTGTGACTCAGCTCAGGTGCCCCCATAGCAAACTGCTTGCTATGGGGGCACTCAACGGGAGAGAGGGGCCAGGAGAGCCGAAGAGGGACCCGAGCAGAAGAGGATCTGGGCTGCTCTGTGAAAAAACACTGCACAGGGCAGGTAAGTATAACATGTTTGTTATTTTTAGAGAAAAAAAATAGACTTTAGAATCACATTAGGCAACTCTTACCCTTTGGGTTGGTGCCTCCTGGCCTTTTAAGGGTTTTCAGATGCTGCTGAGCGAGGCAAGGTCTATGATCATGTGACTGCTGTGATTGGCTGTCACGGCAGTCACATGATCAGAAAACTCCCGATCACAAGCAGCGATCGGGAGCTTTTCATTAGCAGCTGGGAGCGTGCAGGGCGTACATTCTCGGCACAGCTGGTTTTGCAATGTTGCATGCAAATATGCGGGCGCTGGGCACCAAGAGGCCGCATATTTGCATGCCATCGGCACCAACAGGTTAAACTGCAGGCAGTGCCCAATTCTGTGTTGTTTTTTCTTTGATCAGTTAGCTTCATGTACACTGCTGCTGGTAAATGGACGTTTAGGAGCAGTTGGGAGATTTTTTCAACTGCCCCTGAACTCTCCTCTATGTTATCTTATCTTTCCATGTACACAGGGTCGTTTACAGTCGTTTCTAGGCAGTTGAATTTAGAGGTATTTTTTGGAACGAAAAAAAAAAGTGTTCAGAAGCTGAGTTTACAGGCATTTCAAGCGAAAACCGCTTCTAAACGCGGTAACTCGCGTTTAACCGCATTTCGTTTACAGGCGTTTTTTTAACAAAAAAAAATTTTTTTTTAAAACGCTTCTAAATGCAAACACAGCAAAACAAGGCAGAACGCCGCTAAACGTGGCATATAAACACAGCAAAACGGACGTTTTGAACGTATGTTACTATCTGTCATGTTAAATCGTTCAGGAGAGGTTATAAAAAGTCCCGTGTACATGAAGCCTTATGCCGCATACACACGAGCGGACTTTACGGCAGACTTTGTCCTGCGGACTTTTCGATGGACTTTACGACGGACTTTCCGAATGAACAGACTTGCCTACACACGATCAACCAAAGTCCGATGGATTCGTACGTGATGACGTACGACCGGACTAAAACAAGGAAGTTCATAGCCAGTAGCCAATAGCTGCCCTAGCGTTGGTTTTTGTCCGTCGGACTAGCATACAGACGAGCGGACTTTTCGCCCGGACTCGAGTCCATCGAAAAGATTTGAAACATGTTTCATTTCTAGGTCTGCTGGAGCCCACACACGATCGAATTGTCCGACGGACTCCAGTCCGCAGGACCAAGTATGCCGTAAAGTCCGGTCGTGTGTATGTGTGGGCATTAGTGTTTGTCTGCTGTGTAGCTCATACTCTCAGTGCTGCTTTTGTTTCTAAACTAAGGCATTCTGGTAGTGTGAGAGGGTATCCTGGGCTGGCCTACAGTTTTTTGCTTGCCAATGCGTATCCAATCCACCTGTAGGCAGTAATATAACCTGAAAGTGAAAGACTTTCTGTGTTCCCCAATAAATTCCAAGAAAAGGATTTTATGGTGGGTAAAAAAAATCAAATTTGTGTGATTTTGGTGGCAATGGAAGGAAAACTAGGAGAGAGTTGCAGGCAGACACTGTCAAAAGCCACTTTTCTTTATCGTACATCATGGGACACAGAGCCTAAGTAATAACTAAGTGGGTTATGGGCCACCTTCAGGTGTTGACACTGGTATACCCAATACAGGAAGTTGACTCCCCTATATAACCCCTCCTCCTTCCAGGCGTACCTCAGTTTTTTCGCCAGTGTCTAAGGTGTTGGTCACAAGTGAAGATGTGCTCTGAGGAGCTCCAGGAGGGATCCATGCTGGATTTAAAAAACCTCCACAACCGGATCCCTCCACGCCACTGAGGCCACAGGATGATGCCCGGGCCTCGCATTGAATAACAAGGTTTTGCCTGTAACGCCTCTCTTTGAGGGCTGGACCCTAGAACAAGGACTCTTTTTGGTCATGCTACATCACCTAAAGATTTCCTGAGGGGTGTATACAGGTCCAAAGGAGTGGAACCCCTATATAGGGACCCAGTCTTTGAAGGTTACTAGCGCTGATCGCCGTGATGAGTGAAATTTGGATCTGTCTGTTTCAGCAGTATCCTGCAGCAAGAATAAGGTAAGGGAAGAAGCTTAGGAACTGCAAAGTCCACCTATGCCTTCCCTTTCTTCATATGAAAATATTTTAATGCCTTTTAATCTCCTCTAGAGGGAAAATACCTTGTGTATCCCAGCAGCTCTGTGTCCAGCTACAAACAGCAATGTGTGTCCCAGTAGCAGGTAGGGGTTTATATGAACAAATGTTCCTCTCCCCCCTCCCCCCCCCCCCTCAAATTGGGGAAACTAAGGAATCGGGGTACAGCATTTTTTGTGTAAAAGCTGTACTACAAATGACAGCAATAAACAAACTTATATATATGTACTGCTAGATGTAAATACCCCCCCCCCCCCTCAGTGTGGGGCGGTTTAAAGTAGGGGTTTAAGCAGCAACCAGAGAGTTGATGTAAATAAAACTTTTCTGTTTTTACCTGCCTTAAAAAATAGTTAGCCACTTCAATAGCAGCCTTCCTCCTTCGGTCTGCATCAGACCGAATGCCATGCCGTCCGCGAGGACGCGCGCACTACGGTCATTAAAGGAGGGCGGGTCCCTGAAGGGGGCGTGCGTCCCCGTGGAACACACGGCGCGCGCACTGGGCAATAATCAGGCTCACACCTGATACCTCTTCATAAAACCGGCGCTCTTAGGACAAACAGTCTCCATCAGAGCAGCTGAAGAGTAGAGTCTGTCACACAGGACACAGGAGCACTGGGTCACGTAAGCGGTGTATCAGACATTTCCAGTACAGGAAAATGCAATTGTTATTCAGCATTAAAAGCTGATCTGTATGGTAGCAGTTACTACTATTATTCAGCAAATGTATATTGTGTTAAAGTGCCTCTACTTTTTGTGCTTAGCATTATGACTTCCAGATCTACCACAAAGGTACCAAAAATTCCACCCCCAGTTGCTGGAAACTCCAGTCATGCCTCCACACTGTCATCTTCTCCAGACATGGCAAGCCAGGGTGAGTCATTGGAACCTATTGGTGGTGCAACTGCTTCTCACACATCAGCCCCTGTATACGTGACTGAAGATGCATTTTCCTCTGCCCTGCAGGGCTTAGAAGGAAGATTAGTAACTTTATTCGTATCTTCCCAAGTGGATAGAAAGCGTGCTAGATCCCCTTCCCCTACCTCAAACCCTTTACCAAGAGAACAGTGGGCACAGGATGAGGTATTACCCTCAAGCGATCAAGTAGAAAGACAAGCTGATTATTCCTCTGCAGAGGAAACACATGAACCTTTTACAACCTCACGATCTGAGAGATTGATGGTACAAAATCTTACGGAGATGGTTCATTCTACTTTCATGCTGCCCCTAACAGAGTCAGTTGAAAGTTTGGTCTCTTCCTTGGGTTCTTTAAAACCCTTACAACCTTTTCATGCGTTTCCGATCCATGCATTACAAGAAAAGCTTATTTATGCTGAATGGGATCACCCCAAAGAGATTCTCAGTACTCTATCTCATGGAGGAGAAATTCACAAAGAGATGGAAAGTACCAGCAGTTGACGCTGTGATTTCCAACATAAAAAAAAATTAACTTTCCCAGTAGACAATGCACAAATGCTTAAAGATCCAACAGATAAAAAGTTGGAATTTCTGTTAAAATCCTCTTTTTCCTTGGCAGGTGCCATTTCTCAGCCTGCAGTCGCTGCAATAGGCATCTGTCAGTCCCTACAGGACCAGTTCAAAGAGGCCCTTAATGAGGTCTCTGTACAACAAGCCTGTGAGTTGGCTGAACTACCTAAGGCGCTATGTTTTGCCATAGACGCCATGAAAGACTCTATTCACCAGGCGTCCTGCCTTGCACTCGTGCTAATACACATGCGTAGGACCCTGTGGTTAAAAAGTTGGTCAGCTGAAGCACCCTGCAAAAAGCTTCTGACTAGTTTTCCCTTTTATGGGGAGCGACTATTTGGGGATGACTTGGATAAGTATATCCAAATGATTTCAAGTGGGAAGAGTACGATTTGCCAGTCAAAAGAAAATATAAATGTCCTTCATTTAAACTGACTCTTTCCCCTGCGCCAGGGGCATCTGCCTCCAGGCAGTGGCAACGGCCTCCGTTGTCAGACTCTAGAGGAAGGTCTCAGGGTCCGGTCCAGGCTCAAAAGAAGACCTGGGGCCATGAATCTGCAAAGCAGAATACTAAAGCCTCAACGTGAAGAGGCGTCCCCCCTCACCAGAGTGGGGGGAGGACTTCTGCATTTCTCAGAAGTCTGGCAAAGGGAAATTCAGGACAGATGGGTCACCTCCTCGGTTTCTCTAGGATACAAAGTAGAATTTCAGGTGTTCCCACCATCTCGTTTTCTCAGATCAAACGTTCCCAAAGATCCAGGGAAAAGGCAATCCCTGTTTCAAGTGTTAGACCGATTATTGGCTCAAGGAGTGATCATACAGATTCCCACAGAAGAGCAAGGTTTGGGGTTTTATTCAAACCTGTTTACAGTACCAAAACCAAATGGGGCTGTCAGACCCATTTTAGATCTAAAGAATCTAAATAAATTCCTGAAAATCCGCTCCTTTCGCATGGAGTCGATCAGGTCAGTTCTGTCTATCCTACAAGGAAGAGAACTTCTAGCTTCCATCGACATCAGGGATGCATATCTGCATGTCCCTATATTTCCCGCTGATCAAAGGTTTCTGCGATTCGAAGTAGAACAGCAGCACTTTCAGTTTGTAGCTTTGCCCTTCGGGCTAGCTACAGCACCCCGGGTGTTCACAAAGGTACTGGCCCCACCTCTAGCCAGGTTAAGGGCACAGGGCATAACAGTTCTGGCGTACCTAGACGATCTATTGTTAATAGACCAGACAGTGACTCGCTTGGAGCAAAGTGTACGCATTACAACCAGTTACCTGAAAATTCTGGGTTGGATTCTCAACCTAGAAAAGTCGTCCTTAAAAACGCTAAGAAAGCTGGAGTACTTGGGCTTGATTATAGACACAGCCCAGAAGAAGGTATTCTTACCTCTGGTAAAGATCAGCTCCATACAAGAGCTGGTATGGATGGTCAGATCAAAAAGAGATCCCTTAATTCGCCTTTGCATGAGGTTGTTAGGAAAGATGGTACCTTTATTCGAAGCAGTTCTCTATGCACAGTTCCATTCGAGACAGTTGCAAAACAGTATCCTGTCTGCTTGGAACAAAATGACCCAAGCTTTGGACTTGCCAATGCGGCTGTCCCCAAGAGTGTCCAGAAGTCTCAGTTGGTGGTTACGAAGCTAGAATCTGCTGAAAGGAAAGTCCTTCAGACCAATCATCTGGAAAGTAGTAACAACAGATGCCAGCCTTTCAGGCTGGGGAGCAGTACTAGAGAAGACGACTGTCCAAGGACAGTGGTCAAGAACCGAAAAAGCCTTGACCATCAACATCCTAGAGATTCAGGCAGTGCGTCTGGCTCTGAAGGCCTGGACTTCCAGGTTAAAGGATTGTCCTGTCAGGATCCAATCAGAGAATGCCACGGCTGTGGCCTATATCAATCACCAAGGGGGCGCCAAGAGTCTCTCAGCACAGAGAGAGGTGAACCTTATTCTAACTTGGGCAGAAAAGAATATTCCGTGCCTATCGGCAGTCTTCTTTCCAGGGGTAGAGAATTGGCAGGCGGACTACTTAAGTCGCCAGCAGTTATTTGCCAAAGATAGGGGATTCCGGACATAGATCTTCTAGCGTCCAGATTCAACATGAAGTTAGTCAATTTTGTGTACAGGACAAGGGATCCATTCGCATAAGGAACAGATGCTTTGGTGACCCCATGAGATCAGTTCTCACTGATCTATGCATTTACCCCGATTCAGTTGCTGCCACGACTTCTTTGCTGGATCAAGCTGGAAAGAAAGCCGGTAATTCTGGTGGCACCAGCATGGCCCAGAAGGTCATGGTACGCAGAGATCATAAAGATGGCAGTGGAGACCTGGTCTCACAGGGACCGATATTTCATCCTACTTTACGAACGCTAAATTTAACGGCCTGGCTATTGAAACCCACATTCTGAAGAAACGTGGGCTTTCCGGGTCAGTTATCTCTACTTTAATTAATACAAGGAAAGGAGCTTCCAGAACCATATATTATAGAGTCTGGAAGGCTTATGTTTCCTGGTGTGAATGCAAGGGTTGGCACCCTCGCAGATATATTATAGGCAGAATTCTTGCCTTTCTACAGTTAGTCGTAGAGATGAAATTGGCCTTGAATACTATTAAGGGCCAAGTCTCAGCCTTATCAATTTTATTTCAAAGACCGTTTGCTACGCATTCTTTAGTTCGGGTTTTTATGCAGGGGTGATGCGGATTAATCCACCAGTTAAATCACCTTTAAGCCCTTGGGACTTGAACTTAGTTTTGTCTGTGTTACAAAAACAGCCATTTGAACTGATACAGCATATTCCCTTAGTCCTTTTGACAAGGAAGTTGGTATTTTTGGTTGCTATATCCTCAGCAAGGAGGGTTTCAGAATTGGCTGCTCTTTCTTGTAAAGAGCCATATTTGATTATTCAGGACAGAGGACAGAGTGGTGTTACGCCCTCGTCCAGGTTTTTTTCCAAAAGTAGTTTCAGGTTTTCACCTGAACCAAAATATTGTCCTGCCATCGTTTTTTCAAAAAACATGTTCCAGGGAAGAAAATTCACTACATTGTCTTGATGTGGTGAGAGCAGTGAAGATCTATTTAAAGGCAACTGCTCAGATTCGTAAGACTGATGTCCTATTTATTCTGCCAGAGGGTCCTAAGAAAGGACAGGCAGCGTCGAAATCCATTGTCGCTAAGTGGATTTGACAGGTGATAATTCAAGCTTATGATTTAAAGGGTAAAATTCCCCCGTTTCAAGTTAAGGCGCACTATACCATGTCGGTTAGTGCTTCTTGGGCAGTGCGTCACCAGGCCTCCATGGCTCAGATCTGCAAGGCCGCAACTTGGTCTTCAGTACATACATTCACAAAATTTTATCAAGTGGATGTAAGGAGGTATGAGGATATCGCCTTCGGGCGCAGTGTGCTGCAGGCAGCAGTATAAGTCCTCAGGTCTGGGGGATTCCCCTGTGGGTTGTGTCTCCCTCCCCTCAAATAGCATTGCTATGGAACGTCCCACTAAGTTATCATAGTTGCCAACATTGTAAAAAAAAATTTAGGGACACTTTTTTGGCTGTAGGTGGAGTCTTGTTATAATTAGGGGGCGGGGGCATGCATTTGTGGGTGTGGCACAGGGGAAAAGTAAAAATGCGATGCGCTTCGCGTGCCGCGGCGAAAAATTGCTGTGGTTTATGCAAAATAATGGGCGTGTCTTCAATAGGCGTGGCTCAAAAGGGGGTGTGGTTAGAGTCTGAGATGAATGAAGGATGGAGAGGGAAAGGGAGGGAGAGGGATGAAGGGACAGCAGCCCCAGATCCTACACAACAATGGAAATATGTGTATTCTAGAAAGTTTAACAATCAGCAGATAAAGATACTCCGAACACCTGGTGTTAGCACTTCAATCATCTCAACACCATGGTTGTTATGGTGTCCAGATGATTGAAGTGCATTATTTCTATTATTACTTTGTAATATAAAATGAAATCATTCAACTCACCATAATACTGAATCAGTGGGATCCCTGAGCGTGTCACCTGCCACGTCGTCTGCCACCAGCCGTCCATCCTTGCATCAGGTGTCCCAGCAGAGTCCGTCCTTGCATCAGGTGTCCCAGCAGAGTCCGTCCTTGCATCAGGTGCCCCCAGCAGATTCCGTCCTTGCATCAGATGCCCTCAGCGGAGCCCCCCTTACATCAGATGTCCCCAGCGGAGCCCCCCCTTACATCAGATGTCCCCAGCGGTGCCCCCCTTAAATCAGATGTCCCCAGCGGAGCCCCCCTCACATCAGGAGTCCCCAGCGGAGCCCCCCCCCCTCACATCAGGAGTTCCCAGCGGAGGCCCTCCTCACATCAGGTGTTTCCCAGCGGAGCCCCCCCTTCACATCAGGAGTCCCCAGTGAAGCCCCCCTCCCATCAGGTGTCCCCAGTGGAGACCCCCCTCACATCAGGTGTCCTCAGTGGAGCCCCCCTTACATCAGATGCCCCCAGCGGTGCCCCCCCTTACATCAGATGTCCCCAGCAGAGCCCCCTCCTTACCTCAGGTGTCCTAGTAGGAGGGGGTATACACAATACTGTCTCCCTCCGCCGGCCGCATGGTTACATTAGAACTCCCGTCTCTTTCCATAACAGACCGGCAGATGGGCTGAGGGTGGGCGGCGACACAGGAGCTCCGTCTAGCCCCCCCAGCCGTCTTCCTGGTCTTCTTAAAAATGGCGGCCGGCGGAGACCATGTCTCCATTGGCCGCGGACCTCTAGCGGCGGCAGGCGGCGGCGAAAATCCGTGAAGAACCGGATTTCTCGGGACATTTCCCAGGAAACAATAAAATCGGGAATAGAGTCTAAATCCCCGGAAATTCGGGACAGTTGGTAACTATGAGTTATTGCTTAGGCTCTGTGTCTCATGATGTACGAAAAAGAAAATAGGATTTTTATAACAGCTTACCTGTAAAATCCTTTTCTTGGAGTACATCATGGGACACAGAGGTCCTGCCCCTCTTTTATGGGGTTTAGGTATATTGCTTTGCTACAAAAACTGAGGTACTCCTGGAAGGAGGAGGGGTTATATAGGGGAGTCAACCTCCTGTATTGGTTATACCAGTGTCAACACCTGAAGGTGGCCCATTACCCATTAAGTTATTACTTAGGCTCTGTGCCCCATGATGTACTCCAAGGAAAGGATTTTACAGGTAAGCTGTTATAAAAATCCTATTATTTATTATTATTATTATTATATTATTCCAACCTGTCCAGTTGACATACCGCTGAGAGCAGAAGGCCGGAGGCAGTCTGGTTCACTGTATAGACATGAGATCATTAAAAATAATCATATAAAGCAACTGTCATCTTGTGTTTATGAGCAACTTAAAGTGTGATAAGCTCAGTTGTCATTCAGTGTCTGGATATTATTATACTGCAAGGATCTCCTTGGTCATTACCAGGGGCGTTGCTAGGTGGCAAAAAGACCAGGGGCTTCAGCCCGAAGTCTGATGTTGGCACCGATGGGGGGAGGGGTTGTCGTGAGTGGTCATGGCACGGGGTTTTTTGGCTGAGCACTGGGGTTGTGTGGCGGGGGGTAAGCTTACTTGCTGGTTGCTGCCTGGGGCTTAGCAGTGCCCATCAATTTTGACCACTAATCTCAGCTACTTGACACACTGACCTACCGAACATACACTGACCTGACATACATACATACATACATACACCTACCTAACATACACTGACCTGACATACATACACTGACCTTACATACATACATACACCTACCTAACATACACTGACCTGACATACACCTACCTAACATACACTGACCTGACATACACCTACCTAACATACACTGACCTGACATACATACATACACCTACCTAACATACACTGACCTGACATACATACATACATACATACATACACCTACCTAACATACACTGACCTGACATACATACACTGACCTGACATACATACACCTACCTAACATACACTGACCTGACATACATACATACATACATACACCTACCTAACATACACTGACCTGACATACACCTACCTAACATACACTGACCTGACATACACCTACCTAACATACACTGACCTGACATACATACATACACCTACCTAACATACACTGACCTGACATACATACATACATACATACATACATACATACATACACCGACCTGACATACATACACCTACCTAACATACACTGACCTGACATACATACATACATACACCTACCTAACATACACTGACCTGACATACATACACCTACCTAACATACACTGACCTGACATACATACATACACCTAACATACACTGACCTACCTAACATACACTGACCTGACATACATACATACACCTACCTAACATACACTGACCTGACATACATACATACACCTACCTAACATACACTGACCTACCTAACATACACTGACCTGACATACATACACTGACATACACTGACCTACCTAACATACACTGACCTGTCATACACTGACCTACCTAACATACCGTGACATACATACACTGACCTCACCTACCTGACCAGGAGACAGACTTCATGTGTCCAGGTGTCCTGCAGTTCAGTTCAGCTGTAGTGTGCGGTGTGCAGCCCACACATCATGTGGCACAGCAGGCAGCCAGAGAAGAGGAGACTGCTTGAATTTCATCACCTGGACCTTGGAGCTCCAGGCTTTGTCCTGCACGTAGATATACAAAGTAGAGCCTGCCTCCCAGTCCCAGCACGGCCAGCAGGCACAAGACGGTATAGAGAAGACTCTTCTGCCTCCTGCTGCACACTCCGGTGCCCATGATCAGACACACCGAGATCCGGAGCTCTTCACTCTGCCATCCACCCCTAGCACAGCTCCTCTTCAGGTTATCCTCATCATCCCCGCCTCCTCTACAACAATCGGTGCAGTCACTGGCACATCTCGCCAGATCGCTCCTCCGCTGCCCTGATCTATCGGAGCGGGGAGCGGGGATCTCAGTGATGTGGCGCGGCAGATTGTAATTCCCGCCTTCTGGAGCGTGCAGCGCCTATGATGGACGTCACATGTCCCGCGGTCCCAGCATTGGACCAGTGGGATGTCCATCATAGCTCCAGAAGGCGGGACCTGTATGTCATTCGGCCACACTCGGCCGCACTCGGCGGATCAGATCGGTCCCCGCTCGTCAGCGGCCGGCGGCGCTCGGGGCTAACAATTAAACGGTGCCTTCTTGACACTCGGGGCTTTTCGGGGACCAATTCGGGGCTTCAGCCCCCCCTAGCCACCCCCTCCCGACGCCCCTGGATTACCTTATACCTGTGTGGAAGATTCAGCTGGCACCCTCTTGTTCACAGTAATTAAAGTGAACTTTTATGTCCAGTATGTATACTGTATTTTTTCTTAAATAATGATATTTTTTAAAAACTACTATGGTGCAGTGCATTGCTGGCTTTAAGGAAATGTATAATATTTGCAGATGATTGCATATAATACTTGTTTGGCCTGTAAGGCAGCTATGTGATTTCTTCATTTTACAGAATGCCCCCTGCTAATACAATGTTTTCAGTTGACATGATGTGTGTGTAGAGTCTACAAAGTTGCTGTGTTTACCATGTGTAGGGCATGCCTTCCAACATTATGAAATGGTAGGACAGCACAAATATGGATACACAACCCTACCATATCCCTATGATAGGAGCCATGAGGAAATGAACTAGAACTCAAGGCAAGGTATTTTTTTCATTTTAAATGGAGTACGGGAGGGTTATAACCCCTGTCAGTTTTCTTCACCATCTGTGTGCAATTGGAGAGATTTATCCTCGATTCCTGTCAAACTCTCTAAAAGTGAGAGAAACTGTGGTTTTCACATGAACTAGTGGCCCCACTGGAAGATTTCCCCTGTATTCCTGTGTTGGTGACAACCCAAAATTAGAAATTATATTTAACTTTCAGTGATAACAGTAAACATGACAAAAAGAGAGGGTGAATCTCCCTAGAAGGGGGACATTGACAGCAAAAGCACCCTGACAGGTGTTCTAATCCCTCTCCACTCTTCCTAAAACTGAAAAAAAAAGTTTTGCCTTTAGTTATACTGTACATTAAGGGTGTGTTTACATTTGCACACAGTTGTGGTGCTGTGGTGCAGCATTTACAGGGGGTTAAAACAGGCAGTGAGGAGGAACATATTGCCTCCTTATCACCTATCAAGCGCCTCTGAAATGAGATCCACTGTGGATCGCTTTTCAGAAGTTCAGCAGTGTTAGCTGCACATCTAATTGTGGCTTAATACAAAGAAGTTGATTGGTTAAACTTGCCTTTTCGGTGCAGGCACACTTGGCTTAAAAAATGTAGTAGCCGCTCAGTGTTATCCTATGTGTTCATGCACATTAGGATGTTTAGAGGCATATTTTAAGTTCAACTTTTAGAGTCAGACAAAAAAAACCCCTCTGGTTTGCGTTTTTGAAAGTTTTCTGGCAGAAAAAACACTCCTAAACGCTTGTACAAAAACGCTCTATATGAGTGTTTTTTCTTCCAAAAGAACTTGTGTTTTTTTAAGCCCCGTGTGCATTGACCATTTGCAAATGACAGTTGACTTCTTTTGGGTCTGTGTCAGCAAACTTGTTTAACTGACAATTGTGCGTTCGTGCGAAGCTGTTCCCCCCCCAAAAAAAAATGATGTCCTTTTTTTCCCCACAAATAGAGCTTTCTTTTGGTGGTATTTGATCACCTCTGCGGTTTTTATTTTTTGTGCTATAAGCAAAAAAAGACTGACAATTTTGAAAAAAAAAACAATATTTTTTACTTTCTGCTATACATATCCAAAAGAAATCTATAAAAAAAAAAAATATTTTTTTTTCCCATTAATTTAGGCCAATATGTATTCTAAATATTTTTGGTAAAAAAAATCAGAATAAGCGTATATTGACTGGTTTGTACAAAAGTTATAGCGTCTTCAAAATAGGGGATAGATTTATGGACTTTTATTTTTTTTATTGTTTTTACTGGTAATGGCGGCGATCTGCAATTTTTAGTGGGACTGGACAAATCTGACCCCAATTGACACTTTTTGGGGACCAGTGACATTATTGCAGTGCTAAAAGAAATGCACTGATCAATGTTTAAATGGCACTAGCAAGGAAGGGGTTAGCACTATGGGGCAATCAAAGGGTTAATTGTGTTCCCTGGGTGTGTTCTAACTGTGTGGGGGATGGGCTTACTGGGACAACACAGAGATCGCTGTTCCTGATCACTAGATCAGTAGAACTAGCAGATCTCAGTATTGTCCCGTCAGAACGGGGATCTGCCTTGTTTACATAGGCAGATGCCCGTTCTGCCTCTCTGTACTGCGATCGTGGGTGGTGGGCGGAGATCGAGTATGCCGCGGCCATGCTCCCGCAGAAGGTGCATGCGCGCGCTGCCGCCGGCACACCCACTCTACCACATGCACGGACCGACGTACAGGTTATATGCGGAAGGCAGTCAGCAAGTAGTTAAAGAACTGTCATAAAAATCTTGGTTTTACATTCTCAATTTTTAAAGCTAACACCAGGATAATATTTAAAAATATGTGACCATTATTTACAGCTAAGCCCAATGATTTGAAAATTACAGTCACATGGAAAAATGAGGATCTTTATCTTTAAGTTCAGAGCCTAATATGTCTTAGCAGAGTGTCAGGAATACCATATGCAGGCATCCAGCAAGGGTAATCAGATCAGTTGGCTGCACCTTAAGGAATCAGGACCAGATGAATAAGTAAACAATATGTTTATTAAGAAAATGACACACATCTATTGCCAGCACCAGTAAATCATAAACAAGCAAGTGGAAAAATAAACGTAACAATGAAAACCCTACGTAAATAACCTAACTAAGTACAAGTGGGGGGAACACATGTGAGAAAGACAGGCAGAGACAAGAGACAAGGGGAGCAGGAAGCCAGTTAGTGGCAGAAGGGAACAGGTTCCAGGGGATAGGTCTCCAGATCAGGGCACAAGGAACAGGAACAGATAAGGCTCAGGCAGGGACATGGCTTGCAGGGAAAATACTGAAGCACTGGACCTCAGTGCAAGGTGGGCTTATATACCCCCAGCAGTCCTATCAGGTGCAGCCTAATTACCTGTATGGTCCATCTGCTGGGAGACACCCGCTGGTGGCCACCAGAGCTATACCCTTTGGTTCTAAAAACATCAGTGCCACCAGCAGGTGACCCAAGCAATGACACAGGTCCTGACAAGGGTAGGGTGCCATAGTTCTATTTCTTTCCTTTTTCCTGATCCAGAAGGGGGACTGAGCATTGTTATAGTAGGACTGGAGTTGTGAAAGAAAAGCAAAATGAAAATAAATAGTAAAAAAGGTTGGAAAAAAAAACAAAAATAATGCAGTCAGCACATGTAAGTACTGGTCAGATGCAATACAGTAAATCTGCCAATGCAGAATACCCATTACACTAGTTAACTGTGACCCATAAAGCACCTTATACAGCTCCAAACATTATCATTTTCTGCTTCTGGGATCTGTGCATGCTTGTTACATAGTCTTGCTGTTTTAGATATAAGAAGTATATATCAATGAGTTATTACTCAAGGAATTTCATGCAATGATGTCAAATGACATGAGTAGCCAGCTTCTTCTACATAAGAAGGATCTATATATAGTTACATAATTAGTCAGGTTACAAAAAAAGACACAAGTCTATCTAGTTCAACCAGCTTTACAGCTCTGTAGAAAAAATATGGGTGATTTTGCTTTGACTAACCGGACTGCTCTAATTGGTAAAGTCGAGGCTCACTTTAAAGATGAACAGCAGGCAGATATAAAAGACACAAATTAATGCAGCATGGTATTAATTATTACATCCTTAAAATGCAAGAGGTGTAAGTACCAGAATTTCCATTCCCTGCACAGCAGAGCTCCAACTAGGGAGGGAGAAGCAGTACAAGAAGCCAAGCACTTGTGCTACTGTGCAATAGCATGCTGATAGGAAGAACATATTGACCGAGGGGTGAGCTCATCAGTGTGCTGCTTTTCCTTTCACTGTCCAGTCACAGGCTATAGGTGGTGAGGAGACATGTAAGTGTTGCTTAACTTCAGCAGAGAACAATTAGGTCTTCTTCCCTGCCAGATATGGCTATGTGGTGTAGAAGATCTATTTCAATCTCAGGATTGGGTGGACCGAAATACAAAGCCATTGTTAGGTAAAACATCTCCCTTTTAGGTATTCCATATGTGTACTAAGCTGTTTTAGGTGAAGGACATTTTGATAGATACTAGACATACGTATAGTATAAAATAACATGACAGTTTGTATGATATGAAGATATGTGGTATGAAATAGTAAATCCTCCTTTTCAGTAATGATATTGGCTTTGTTTGTCATCTCAGGAAACCAGAAAAAGGGGTTCAGTATCTCATTGAACGAGGCTTTGTACCCGACACCCCAGTTGGAGTGGCTCATTTCCTCCTGCAGAGAAAAGGACTCAGCCGACAAATGATTGGAGAATTTCTGGGCAACAGGCAAAAGCAGTTTAACAGAGATGTGCTTGAGTGAGTATTACTTCAATGTATATTGTTGCTAAGAGATTATCATTTTGCTCTAGTTTAGCTGTTATAGAGCACTTATGGACTAGCAATGTGGCTTTTTATCTAGAGAGGTTAATATGTTTAAAAGTACCAAAGTGGTGCTGGGAACTATTGAAATGTCTTTCCAGCCTAAAATGATAATCTTTCCTTTGAAAGCTTCACATAACATACGCATATTGACAGTACATTCCATTTTCACAACCTTACAATATATGTACTTTTACCTGTTCATCCTGCTGTTCCCATTATTAACTCATTATGTTCTCCACAGGGTGACAGCAAGGATCAGCCTCTTTTTAAAATGGCTGATCCCCCAAGTGTTGTTGGAATCTGGAAGTATAGCCACTTCATTGTGTATTCCAAAGTCTCTGCATGTCAGAGGCCTTTTCCACAATGCATGGGCTATATTTGCCTGAGCTGTTGCACCGCTGTTAGAAATGCCATAGGAAATCAGGGAAATTGTACTACAGGTACTGTACATCGCTGTTGGTTGACGTCACTCAGCCGGGCCAGTCTCTGGAGGGATCTCGACTTTAATGTTGCGATCTACCCAGATGCCTGACTGGCAGCTGCTTCAGCCTCTCAGCATACCCTCTCTGCTTACTGAAGCCCAAGAATTGAGAGATTAGTGGTGTTTGATTGCTCAGTTCTTGGTTTTAGAGGCAGTTGGGGACAGATGCATCCTCACACCAATGCTGCATCCACCTAGGTGAGTGTATATATATATATATATATATATATATATATATATAGATAGATATAGATAGATAGAGATATATATATCTATATATATATATATCTCTATCTATATATATATATAGATAGAGATATATATATAGATAGATATATATATGTATATTGGAATATCTGCACTATCCCTAAAGAAAAATATGACACACTGGTGCTTCAACTGCAACTGAATATTCAGCTAATAACGTGTATAAAAACATGTATAAAAAGAAAAAGTGTGCAACCAAACAATATATATAACTCCCTTAAGTAGTTGCCGCCCACCCACCATCAAATCAGTGCCGCCTCATCGGTGCACATCAATAAAGGAGAAAAATTACTTAATTACAAAATTTACTGACAGAAACTGAGAAAAAAATTTTTGTTTTCAAATTTTTTGGTCTTTTTTTTTTTAGTAAAAAATAAAAAACTCAGCAGTGATTAACCACTTAAGAACCGAGCCTCTTTCTGAGATTTGTTGTTTACAAGTTAAAAACAGTTTTTTTTGCTAGAAAATTACTTAGAACCCCCAAACATTATACATTTTTTTTCTAACACCCTAGAGAATAAAATACTTTCTGTCACACTGTATTTGCACAGCGGTCTTACAAACGTACTTTTTTTGGAAAAAATGCACTTTATGAATGAAAAAAATAAGACACCAGTAAAGTTAGCCCAATTTTTTTTATATTGTGAAAGATAATGTTACGCTGAGTAAATTGATACCCAACATGTCACGCTTTTAAATTGCGCCCGCTCGTGGAACGGCGACAAACTTTTACCCTTAAAAATCTCCATAGGTGATGTTTAAAAAATTCTACAGGTTGCATGTTTTAAGTTACAGAGGAGGTCTAGGGCTAGAATTATTGCTCTCGCTCTACCGATTGCATCGATACCTCACGTGTGTGGTTTGAATACCGTTTTCATGTGCGGGCGCTACCCACATATGTGTTTGCTTCTGCACGCAAGCTCAACGGGACGGGGCACGTTTTAAAAAAAAAATTTTCTTATTTATTTTACTTTTTATTTTTTATTTTTACACTGTTCTTTAAAAAAAAATGGTGTCAGTTTCTAAGATGCAATAAAAAAATAAATGTCATTTGAAAAAAAAAAATGTCACTTTAAGAGTTATGGGCGGAAGTGACATTTTGACATCGCTTCCGTCCTGCAATGGTATGGAGACGGGTGGGGGCCAACTTCCCCTCACTCGTCTCCATACCCAGCACGGACAAGGATCCAATCGCCTCGCCCTCTCCTGCCGCTGATAAAAGTGATCTCGTGGTGAATCCGCCGCAGAGGCCACTATTATTGGAAACCGGACCGTCGGCCGAAGAATAGGATACCAGGGTTATGGCAGCTAGCTGCTGCCATAACAAAGATATCAAACTTCAAAGTTAGGACATATATCGGTGTGTGGAGGTCCGGAAGTGGTTAAATACCTCCAAAAGAAACATTCAAACAGCCGCGGTTTGAATGAATGCTGTTTAAATGCACTGTTCACTGTGTTTTTTGGATGTCAGTGCCTAATGCCGTGTACACACGAGCGGTTTTTCCGTCGGAATAAACTCTGAAGGTTTCTCCGACAGAATTCCGGTGGAATTCCGCTCAAGCTGTCTTGCGTACACACGGTCACACCAAAGTCCGACCGTCCAGAATGCGGTGATGTACAACACGTACGATGGGACTAGAAAAAGGAAGTTCAATAGCCAGTAGCCAATAGCTTCCGTCTTGTACTTGCTTCAGAGCATGCGTCGTTTTTGGTACGTCGGAACAGCATACAGACGAGCGGTTTTCCTTATAGGAATTGGTTCCGTTGAAAAAAATTAAGAACATGTTCTCTTTCTAGGTCCGTCAAAATTTTCGACATAAAAAGTCTTTTTCTGACGGAAATTCTGCTCGTGTGTACATGGCATAAGATGTTTTTCAATACATTTTTAATTGGAATACTGCACCATGAAGCCTCTCTTTTCTACCATATGATTTATCCCACTGTTGTGTGTATGTATATATATATAGATATATATATATATATCTATATATATATATATATCTATATATATTTTTTTTTTATATATATATATATATATATTTGTTATTTTGAAATCCCATGCTTTGCTCTGACTCATACTCTTTGCTCTGACTGTCAGACCATCCCCCATTAAGCACATTCAAAGGTATCTCTTGAGCTCTTGACAAGCTCAGACATGCCCTGTTGGACATATACAACATTTTGTGACTCCTTCAGATAACTTCTGCCTCCATTTTCTCAAAAAATGTGAAGATCTGGATCTGAACTGAACTTTTATACCAGAAAATACTACATCATGTAGTTTGCATACAGGTCTTCCATCTCCAGCAGGCTCCAGGGCTGTTACCTTCAGTCTCCTGACTGTTAGAGATGTCCCCAGGCTGAGGGCTCACTAAAATACAGAACCTTATCAACAAACTTACAGGGATTTACTTAGGGGACAACCCCACAGCCTGTCTTTTGCACATTAGCTTTCTCCCAAAAAAACAGTATTAACACATTCTATTATCAATCTTTTCAGCGTAACAAAATCCTAGATACTAGTCAAATGGAAAGATACCACACCTTCCACCCTCAGCCAAGGGTTATGAGCAGAGGCGTCTCCAGCTTTCAAATTTAGGGGGGGCACATGGGGGGACAGGGACAAAAGTAGGGGGGCAACTATAAAATGCATATATATATATATATATATATATATATATATATCTCCTGGGGCCCTTTACTACGACCCCACAACGGGCCCTTTCACATGTTCTGCAGTGAGCTCCCTTCCTACTGTATTGGGGTCCCCCAGGGTGGCAGAAAACAAGAGATATATGTCACCAGCATATCAAGAAAATAAAAGGATCCAAAGCAGTGGGAGAACTATCAGGGTTGCAAAAGTTGTCTTGCCACCGGGCCCTGGTGTTCTGCCACTGTGGGGTTCCCCAGCCTCCTCTTGCTGTCCTGCCCCTGCTATTGACAGTGCTGGTCTGGCATCTCTTGGAATTTATAGGCTGGTCCTCCTGTCCTAAGGACAGGAGAAATCAGTCTGTTTTTTCAGTAACTGAGAGTCCTGGTGGAGTCCTTCCTGCAACTCGCTCTTCTCCCTGCCAATGAGGATGCAGGTGAAGGAGCAGATCGGGCGGCCGTGGTTGTGTGAACGCTCGCATTATGCAGTGTCAGCGAGCAGGGGAGGGGGGAGGAATCACCCGCAGGAGCTGACGGGGGACTCTCTCCCTCTTAGACATTGATTTTTTGTAAAAAAAAAAAAAAAAAAAAAAAAATTTTTTTTTTATTTTGGGGGGGCACATGGTGGGGCACAGCATAATGTTGGGGGGGTCAGGGCCCCCTCTGCCCCCCCCCTAGGGTCGCCATTGGTTATGAGGTAAATTTGACCATTGTTCCCTAAAAAAATTTTCATATATAGAGGAATATAGAGAGGGAGGTATTTAGCATGGTTGTTCCTGTAAAGGGGAGGCACTGTACTTCTATATACTGTGTTATAAGAGGTCGCTATGGTGGTTTCATTTGTGAGGTATGCATTATTCGGAGTATGCTAGTCATTGATATGTACTAGTTACAGTACATGTACTAGTTACAAGGCTAAGTATGAAAATGTGGAAAAGCTAAGCTCACTGTGTGTTGGTAATTTGATTTTTCTTAACCATCCTAGGATTTCTCGGCCAAAGCAAGGTAGCACAAATGTGTCTGTTTTCTTAAAGATGTAGACAGGTACAGGCAGTCCCCGGGTTACAAACAAGTTAGGGACTGTGGGTTTGTTCATAAGTTGAATCTGTTTGTAAGTCGGAACAGGTACATTTTTTAAGTGTAGCTCTAGCCAAAAAAACTATTTTTAAGCTTTTTGGAAAACATAGGGAAGGGTTAACACCCCTGTAATATTTTTTGCTGTCTGTGCCCTTGTTCAGAAGATTTCACCTCACTTTCTGTCCCTATGACAATTGGATTTTGAAAATTTTGGGTTGTTGTGGAAGCAAGCTTTGGTGATAAAGCATCTGTGGTGGTACCTTTTTCCCATAATGACCCTTACAGAATTGAATTTCCCTTCGTAGGGCTAGATTTCCTCTCACTTCCTGTTGTCTCCCGTTGGTTGTAATTAGGAGTCGTTTGTAAGTAGGATGTTTGTAACTAGGGGACCGCCTGTATTCTGTAGGGGCCTTGGCTAGGATATATAACAATTTAGGTAGGAAAATCATATTTAGAAGATGGACTCTGCCCATGAGATCCAGAGGGATGTCTGTCCACTGATTTGTTTTCTGTTGTAGCAAAGAGACCAGAGCTCACTTCTAATATACCGTTTCAATGCAACAAAAGCTTTAATTTCTGTACTGTGAAAAAAGTAGTGATAATGAAAAATTCAACAGATGGAAAATCTCACCATAGCTTTAAAAAACAAGAAGAGAAATATCTACATTTCTGGACCCCATGCCATCTTTCCAGTAGAAATAAGCCCTGGGTGAATAACTAAACTTCCTGCTCCCTATCACTATTATCTCTGCATAGCATACCTGCACTGCTGGTCATGCACTCCCTCTTTTACCACATATCAAGGGGTTTAGGAAGAGAGAGGGGACTGCCACCCTAAAATCTGTCGTTTTTCCCCAGACTGCCCTCCCCCCCATGGTCTCCTTTCCTCATAATTCTCCCTAATCTTCCACCCCAGTCCCACTTCGTAGACCTCCACACACCACCTTCATTCCTTCATTTTCCCCACCCCCAGCACACTTCACACCCTATCCACCCTTAACCCCAAAAAACCCCTACAGATACATCACTGGGGAATTCTCACCGCTTACCACCATTTGCATGCACAGTAGTTCCGTCTTACGACCACATAGAAGTAAAACCCCGACTACTACTTTTTAGCAGTTACAGCAACAGTTTTTTTTTCTATTTGGCATAAAGAATTCACATGAATGAATGAAAGCTGTCGGTGTTAAATGGTTTGTCCCAACTTTCAACTGCCGCTTTTGCTTGACAGCTTGGTCTGTTAAAGGAAATTGAAAAATAACAGGCTTACTGGTGGAAAAAAAGTCAAAAAAAGAAAATCAATGCAGCTCCCACATCTAAGAACTGGTAGACTGTAGTGTAATATGTTTTGGGGTTTAATATAACTTTAAAAAAGTAGTATCAAGATTTTTCCACAATATGAAAACAGTTTAAATGTAAGGTCCAGAGGCCCCCATTTAGTCACCCCAGATGTGCTAAAAAGAATGGGTGTTTTGTTGTGCAAAAAATGTGCTGTTCAAAATGCGCAAAAAGTCAGTTCCAGGAAAGGATATAGGAACTAGTTTGGGATGTTTTTCAGGTGTAGGACAGCCCATTTATGTGAACAGGCTGCCCTACACTGTTATGAAAAAAAAAGCATGCAGGGAATGTGAGTTCCCTCTATGCGAAGTGTAAATGCAGTCTTAATGCGATAAAAAGTAAAATAGCTTCCCAGCAATAGCACAAAATCCAAAGCACAGGCTGCAGAGGAGGACCACTGCAGTTAGTGCGGGAGCAATGGTCTCTTTGCAGCGTTCTGACAGTTGTTCTCACATTAAACATAGTGGTCCTTCCCTGTTGTCTGTGACTTGGATTTCAGGCTGCTGCTGGGAAGCTATTTCACTATTAATCAAAGTAAGAAACTTACATTTAATTTTTTTACAGACTGTGGAATGTATCTTGCTGCTTTTTTCTTTTAAGCTTCAATTGAGCTTTAACAGCCGACTGAGATATCAGCCACTGGAGGAGAGCATTGTTATCAATAAGTTGTCTGATAAACTTGCATTGTAAAGTAGCAGTAAAACACACATTTTGTTACATGTCTAAAAAAAAGATGCCTCTTTTTTCAGGAATGATATCTTGCTTGTAATCCTTCTCACTCTATAGTCTAGCATCTGTAGCCCATGTACCTCACTCATAATTTAGTTCAGCAGTTTGAATTCACTGACCTACCCAGATATTCCCTTAGCCCAGCCTTTTCAACTAGGGTGCCTTCATGTTTCTTCAGGGGTGCCTTGGCAAAATGCCTACAAATTGCCCAAAAACTGTATACAACCCAACTGGTGGATCAAACATGCCTTTTAGTTACACAAAGCCATAAGTTTTCATTGTGCACCAATGCAACCTTCTAGCCATCAGCGTCCTAACAACCAAGGACTTGATTGATAAGGAGGACCTTGGGCACCTACACAGCATCTTTATTTACCCATCAGCCCTGGGGTGACCTTAGATGAGTGAGAGAGAAGAGAAACATTGGAATACTAGTGAATACCAGTGTGGAAAGGTGTATTTGCTTTGGAAGAATAAATCACCTCTAATGTTGGGTGTCTTATGAGTGTGGATGCTATAAAACTATTAGTTTAGTTTTTTACACTTTAGATTGGGGTGCCTCAAGATTTTGCTTACCGTATATACTCGAGTATAAGCCGGCCCGAATATAAGCCGAGGCACCTAATTTTACCACAAAAAAACTGGGAAAACTTATTGACTCGAGTAGCCTAGGGCGGGAAATGCAGCAGCTACTGGGTAAACAATGCCCATCTGCAGCCTCAGTGTGCCCATCTGCAGCCTCACTGTGCCCACCTGTTTCATCAGTGCCCACCTGCAGCCTCACTGTGCCCACCTGCAGCCTCATTGTTCCCATCTGAAGCCTCATTGTGCACATCTGCAGCCTCATTGTGCACATCTGCAGCCTCACTGTGCCCATTTGCAGCCTCACTGTGCCCATTTGCAGCCTCACTGTGCCCATCTGCAGCCTTACTGTGCCCACCTGTATCATCAGTACCCATCTGCAGCCTCACTGTGCCCATCTGCAGCCTCACTGTGCCCATTAGCAGCCTCACTGTGCCCATTTGAAGCCTCACTGTGCCCATCTGCAGCCTCATTGTACCCACCTGTATCATCAGTGCCCATCTGCAGCCTCACTGTGCCCATTTGCAGGCTCACTGTGCCCAGTGTGTCCCGCTGTGTCATGCAGTCTTAATTGTTCAGCAGCTGTTCACTGCAACAAAGCCCCATCTCCTCCTTGTCCGTGATAGACGGAACACTGATTTAGTTTCTCAGAATGTTATCAGTGTTCAGTGTTCCGTCTATCACGGAAGAGGAGGAGGCGGGGCTTTGTTACAGTGGACAGCCGCTGAACAGTTAAGACTGCATGACACAGCGGGAGACCCTCACTCAATTGTAAGCCGAGTTGGGCTTTTTCAGCATAAAAAATGGGCTGAAAAAGTCGGGTTATGCTCGAGTATATACGGTAATTTTAAAGGGTGCATTGACTGAAAATAGGTTGAGAAACACTGCCTTAGCCTATCTAATCTTGCAAACAACATTGATTACATATGGGGTTTGGTTTTTCTGTTACATAGCACTAATAATATATACAGCAGAATGTACATCAGAATCAATGATAAAAATGTCTGAGAAGGTCAGCATTCCGATTCAGTTCTGCAAGAGTAACAGTTTCTGTGGCTTTATTAAAACATAACATGCTCAGTATTGAGATGATGTCTGGTAGAGGTCCTGGGAGACGTGGAGAATTGATCCAGCTGTACACAGTACCCTGTATGCTATTTATGGTGTTTGTTACACTGAGAATGAAGTGAAAACATGTTATATTTATTTTAGCTCCTTGAGTCTGGGGAGTGATTTGAGGTCCCACTGACTCCATATTAATGGTCAGTGCAGTCTCATTGATCCAATCAAGGAACAGAGATAAACATATTTTCTTTTTTTAGGTCCTTCAGTGGGTGCAGTTAGGTGTTCTGCTATAAACTATACAGGACCCTCACTAATACTGCACACTTACTTACGTTCTATTCCTTTGCCAACCATCTTTGACTAAGGGAAAGAAAGGAGGAGTGAGAGGTAGAGGCGGGGGAAAGGGGTGAGTTGTTTAAGGGGAGAAAAAAATGGGCGAGGTAGGTCTGCTTCAGCTTATATAAGTGCAGTGTGAACAGCAAGCTTTGACAAAGCATTTGCAGAGCTGTCAGCAAGCCTTTCTGAAGCTTTTAAAGTACCATTCCGCTCCAGTTTGTAAATATTAAACACAGATCCTAATGGAAGTGTTGATTGCCACTTTAAACAAGCTGCTAGCAGGCTTCAGAACTTTTAGAAGCTTGCTGAAGTCTGCTAGCAGCTTGCTCAAAGTGACAATCAACACTCCCACTAAGTTCTGTTCAACATTTATAAATTGGAGCTGAATGGTACTTCAGAAGCTTTAACAAAGACTGTTAAAAGCTCAGCAAATGCTTTGTTAAAGCTTGCTGTTCACACTGCTATCATACAATCTGAAGCCCACGTGAAACAGGCCTTAGAAGTAGAGAGAGGAAACGCTGATATAGCTATTGCCACTGCCTTCTGTACAATGCTAATATTATGGGGTTGATCTACTAGGAGGATCTAAAGGAGAGTAGTCTGTTTACCTAATCAGAGTGAATGTTCATAAAAGGTGAACCTGTATTTACTAAAACTTAAACAAGACTGTGTAATAAAATTCACACAGCTTATGTACTAACATTCACTTCAAAGGATAGCTACCCAGAGGAATCCCATGAGGACACAGCGAGAACATGCATAGTCCATGCAGGTAGTGCCATGGTTGGGATTTAGACCAACAACCCTAGTGCTGCTAGACGCATGTACTAACCACTTAGACACTGTGCTGCCCAACTTCATGTTGGGTTCTGCTTTAAATGAACAGCCTTTACATCTTTAGTGCTATTGGGACTTATGATGGAAGCTGTTCTATAAGAATGAATGAAGATCTTGCTTCTCTTGCATAATATGATCAAGGAACTTATTGCAGGTTGGCTGTGCGGCTTGTAGCAAGCCACACAATGAAGATCTTTAAAATGTGGGAACAGGTAGGGTTGGCCATATACTAGTACATTTTTGAAAAACAACATTTGTATGTAAATTCTCATACATACATACATACGTTTGATGACTTGATAAATGTTATTTAATAATACTTCAAAATATTGTTTGTTTTTAGCATTCGATTTTCAAATTTAGATGCAAGGTTTTTATTTGGTGGCAGTGATTTACAGTGGGGAAAATAATTATTTGATCCCCTGCAGATTTTGTAAGTTTGCCCACTTAGAAAGAAATGAAGGATATATATATATATTTTTTTTTTTATCATAGGTGTATTTTAAATGATAGAGACAGAATAACAACCAAAAATCCAGAAAAAGAACATGATACAAATGTTATAAATTGAGTTGCAGTTCAGTGAGTAAAATAAGTATTTGATCCCCAAGAAAAACATGACTTGGTGGAGAAACTGTTTTTAGCAAGCACAGAGGTAAGATGTTTCTTGTAGTTGGTTACCAGGTTTGCTCACATCTCAGGAGGCATTTTGGTCCACTCTTCTTTACAGATCTTCTTTAAATCCTTAAGCTTTCTTGGCTGTCGCTTGGCAACTCAAAGTTTCAGCTCTCTCCATAAATTTATAGGATTAAGGTCTGGAGACTGGCTAGGTCAAACCATGTTCCTAATGTGCTGCTTCTTGAGCCACTCCTTGGCGGTATGTTTGGTCATTGTCATGCTGGAAGACCCATCCACGAACCATCTTCAGTGTTTTGGCTGAGGGAAGAAGGTTCTCATCCAATATTTTACAATACATGGTCCTGAACTGCAACTCAATTTATAACATTTGTATCATGTGTTTTTCTGGATTTTTTGTTGATATTCTGTCTCTCTCATTTAAAATACACCTATGATAACAATGATAGACCCTTCATTTCTTTCTAAGTGGGCAGACTTACAAAATCTGCAGTAGATCAAATAATTATTTTCCCCAGTGTACATACTCCATTCATTTATTGCTCTCAGTTCATAACAAAAGCTTTAATTTAAAGAAAATGAAATAAGTATGGCAGTGGTTTGTAGACGTTATTGCCGCTATTAAAGGTTATGAGTATCATATAAAAATTGTCTTTCAGGCAATGGGTTTTCAGGTTTACTTCCATTTACATTTCACTTGATAGTTCTCACATGATGAGATACTGTGAAGATATATGGGTCTTTGTTGGGCTCCATTTTCATTCCTGCTAATGTGCCAGTCATACACACTTTCAGATTTTCTGCTGATTTTTGTCTTCAGATTTACCAAAACCATGTAGTGCAAGGGCCTGCCTGATTGCATACTTCATTGAGACTCCTAAGGTTTGACCTCATATTATATGGTTTTGGTAAATCTGATGGAAAAAATCAGCAGAAAATCTGATAGTGTGTATGGGGCTTTAGTGACACCAATAAATTCACTACGTCATTGCTCAGCAGTGAGATAGCTGCAAAGATACCTAAACCAAAACTTTCCCAACACAGATGCATTGTCTAATAATTATCCCAACATTAAATGTGCATTATTCAATACTCCAGCATTAGAGGTGTATTGTTCAAAAATTCCCAGCACTAAAGCAGAACTACACAAAAAAAAAACCTATTCCCTCCATGTAAATTTCAGAGTTTAAAACTGGCCTTATATGGATTGTGGGGTTTTTTTTCTGTCATCGAGTTGATTAAAAAAACAAAAAACAAATAGGTGCCCACGCCCCTTCCCCCTCCTCCATATCCCTCTTCATTTCCTCCCCTTCTTTCCTATTCTCCACCCCCACACCCCTTAAATATTTATGTTTTCCTCTTTTTTTAATGTGAGACACCAGCCGCAGTATTTCTATTACAATCTCCTTGCCACTTCGCTGACTGGTTGCACCTAATACTTTGACTCCAGAGAAGGGCGACACATACTCTACCTGACAAAGTCACTGTCTTTCATGGAATCCATTAGAAGCTCCAAGATGATGGTGCCCAACTTTTGGTATATGCTGTCTTCCTTAATTATGAACTGTATCTTTCAATGTATACACTTCAACAAAGTTTGGAAGAATTGATTCCTGATCCCTCTGTAATTCTTCTATCTTTCTAACTTGTTATTTTTGTATACAATATTTTGAATGAAATAGGATTAAACTAACCCCCCCCCCAATCCACACAAGGGAGATGGATAGGATAATCCTCCCCCTGTGCTATTGTACTCTGACAGTGATCTAATGAAATGTTTTCAACATTTCAACACTAGGCAGTGCTGGAAAATAATGGTGGCCACACAAAATATTGACACTTTGGGCCCAATTTGGACATTTTCACTTAGCGGTGTACTCACATTTGTTGCCAGCGGTTTAGACATTAATGGCTGTGTGTTGAGGTATTTTGAGGGGACAGCAAATTGACACTGTTATACAAGCTGTACACTCACTACTTTACATTGTAGCAAAGTGTCATTTCTTCAGTGTTGTCACATGAAAAGATAGAATAAAATATTTACAAAAATGTCGTGTTAAATGTGATGTTAAATAATTTTTTAGTGGATTGTCAGCCTGCAGCAGGCTCATTCTGGGATGACCACAGAACACGCTACTTACCTTGTTGTATTTGGGAGCATAACTTATTTAAGTAATCGACAATAATCCAATGTCTCTTTAAGCTCTTTCCCAACTGCGTCATTACACCCCGCTGTGCCCCATAATTCTACCATACATCTTTTCGCTGAATACCTGCTATTTTTCCCAATTTGTGAGACATGTTAATAGCCTCTTTGTCAGGTTCCTGAAACAATGTGGAGTGTTGTGACAAAAAAGCTCTTCAGAAGATATATTACAGTTAAAATCTATTTCCTCCATCCTTGCTGGCATCATTTTCTTCCCTCTGTTTGTATATAGCAACAGCATACTGTGCAGTGCATTACAAAAAACATTCAGGTCCATCTCTCCCCTGGAGTAGCATACAATCAAATGTCCCTACCGAGGTCATAACACACACTGTGGAGTCACACTGGTTGTAGCCAATTAACCTACTGGTATTATTGTTGTTAAAGGAAACCTGAGCACATAGAGAAAATTCATTCAAAGACAAAATACAAATTCTATGCAGATATTATCCTGTTGATAATTGAAACCTGAACCCCACAGCTGTAAGGCAAGCGTTCCGACCATTAGGCTTTTACTGGTATAAAGGTGCTATTGGCTTTTTGGGCAGAATTGCTGTTTAGTCTGTTTTCAACCATTTTGCAGACATTGAAAACCTCTCATTTGTATGCTTTAGGTTCTATTTTATACAAGCAAAACATTCTCTGATTGGACAAGGTGGAGAGGTGGGGTGATGACATCATGATTTTAACCTGATCCATTTAGAGAACACTTTCCATTTATTGAGGAATTGCAAAGTGTTCTCTGAATGGCGCCGTAACAAGCAGACGACTTCCAGTGTTCACGAACCAGCAGAACAGTTACTCAGCACAGGACCTGAAAGCAAGGGGTAATCACTTTAGTACTCACTTTAGTAACCACTTTAGTACCTACTTCAGTGATTCCCAGCTTCCACATGGATCGGCCATGTATAGCACATGCATACAGGCTGGATCAATTCAGCTATGGAAAAATATCCATACCTAAACCAAATGTACATATCTGAACCATTACCTTGTAAAACAACCCATTCAGTTTAGAATAGGGGTAGAAGGTAAAACATTTGTGTATACATAGAAAAAAATATATAACTACCTTTTTTTTTTTTTTAAGTGATCACATATGTTCTCTGAATGGTACCTGTGCTGAGTGAGTAACCTCCTGTATTCACTATGCAGCAGGGCAGCTGCTCGGCATGGGACCCGGAATATAATGACGCTCACTGTAATAGCGGTGTCTACTGCAGGCATTTTCAGCTTTCATGGGGATTGGTCAGATATGGCACATGCATACTTTCATTAGTCCAAGCCTGACCAGTATAACTATGCAAAGATATCCATACCTAAACTTCAGCTTTAATTGTGGCTAACTACTACTTTGACAATGATGGCATTATGGGGACAAAGGCAAAAACAAAACCACATCACATTTTTAGTAGACGGAGGAATCCTTAAGCTGGCCATAGATAAATCTCGGCAGGTTCAGCAGGGACTTGCCAGGATTCAATCCATCTATGGGCAACAAGTCTGTTGGATTTTAAGTATGTGATTATTGCCAGCAGCTATAGCTGCTAGCAGTAACCACTGTGTTCTCCCAACAGGGACGGCTCCCCCATTCCTTCGATTGGTATCTTGTGGAAAAATTTTCCCAATGGGCTTATAAGCAAAATAAACATGCAAGAGAAATTTTTACTCTTCTTGACAATATCCAGAATTTAAAAAAAGAGAATCTAGTGGCAAGTAGGCTTCAACATAGGTTTGCAAAAGTTAGAATTGTTCAGAGGCCTCTGCAGTCCATTTGTCATTTATTCAGGATGCTGAGGAATTTGCATAATATTTATTTTTCAGAATTACTGTTTACTACCAATTAATTACAACAAATTACATACTTATCATGTTTTAACTTACTTGTTACAAGTACCTCATTTGCTAATGGTGCTCCTTTTCCCAATGGAGATATTGAAGCAAATGTAATTGTGTTTTCCAGCTGCGTGGTTGATGAAATGGATTTCTCTGCAATGGAATTAGATGAGGCGCTTAGGAAGTTCCAGGCTCATATCAGGGTTCAAGGAGAGGCCCAGAAAGTAGAGCGACTCATTGAAGCATTTAGGTGGGTACTCAAAATCAAATTTTTTTTTTTTTTTTACCCAATGCATTATAAAATATTACTCTTTTAAGGGCTACGTTCACCTTTTAAGCATGCTACATGTTATGCCTGTATTTACGCTGTACATATAACAGGATAGCGGGCGAGGGTTCTTCAAACTCCACACCTGCTGTCACATTTGAAATAGGCGCGTTATTCATTCACAGGGAGCTGTGAATGAAGCATTACAAGTCCTGTCTGTCACCGCTGCAGATGGGCTTGTAGCTTCAATAGACTGCGTCTTCTGCCCGTACCTCAGTGCAGGCTTTCAGTTTGACAGCTTTAGAGAGTGTGTGCAGGAGCCTGACATTGCATCCGTGATCTGCGGACTGCAGGTGCAATACATTCAGGTCCTGCAGAAACAAATTCACATTCTTTGTGTGTGTGTGTGTGTGTGTGTGTATATATATATATATATATATATATATATATATATATATATATATATATATATTTATATTTAATATTGTATATGTATTACTATGTATTTGTTACAAATGTAATTACATTTTTGGATTCCTAAGGATTTACCTGTTAAAAGCATAAAAAACATAATCTCACTTCTTCCAGTTACAGAGAAGGTAAGATTTTTGCCTGCAGGGACATCTAGAGGTGATACTTGGTATTACATACAGCCATTCAGCTATAATGGAGCACTCTGAATATTATTTTAGCCTACTAGTCACTCTTTATAGTGCCGAGCAAATACAGGATGATGGCTCCACTACAGGGATTTATTTTTTATTTAGTTATAAAAATCCAAAGGTTTGAGAAAATACATGACTGCAGACAATAAAAGCATAACTTAACAAAGCTACCACAATGCAAACTCTGCTCAAATAATGCCACCGGCACCACACTACTTTGAATTGGAAAGGGCAAGGTCAGAGTTTATTAGATTAAACAAAGCATGATTTCAGCTAATGTAACAGAAAGCCACACTTCGCAACAGTTACAACCTGTCAGTCACAGATAAACTGAGAATACCAAGCAAAACACCATACCTGTTCTAACTATGAAGTTCTGGATAGGCATCGGCTAGGGGGGGCACCAAGAAGGGACTATTTGACCACTGGCAAAATAAACCGGCCAATAAAGCTGTAATAATAAGAAACAGGGAGGTTGGTTATGAAATTTGTAGGTGGCTGGACAACTTTAGATCAGTTCAACCTCTTACCAGAACTCACTAATTAGCTTCTGCTTGCTGTGTTTTAAGTAGACATGCACAGCTGAAACACATAAACTCAACTGTATGTATAAATTTGTTACCTGCCAAAGGATTTGTAATTCTGTTCAGTCTTATCACACACCCCTGGCACACTGCATAGCCAGGTAGTTGACAACCCTATTATCTGGTTTAGATTTGAAGTGTCTTGTGCCTTCTCTGCAGTCTGCCTTTTGGTCTGGGAATCAAGGTTTGTGAGCAGACAGGTGACACAGGAATAAGTGTATATAAAATATGGGGGTTGATTTACTAAAGGTAAATATACTGTGCACTGCAAATGCACTTGCTCCAGAGCTTTGTAAATGAGGTAAAGCTTCATTTTGCAAAAAGTACTCAATCACATGCAAGGAAAATAAAAAAACAGCATTTTTGCTTGTACATGATTGGATGATAGAAATCAGCAGAGCTTGCCCTCATTTCAGAACTTCCCCTCAGATCTAGAGCAAATGCATTTAAAGTGCACAGTATATTTGTCTTTAGTAAAACAACTTAATTATGTGTGTATTTTGTCTTTGAATACTGCTTTTCTGTAGTAATTTTCCATAAAATTTGATCTAATCCTCTAGTCACAACAATAGACAAACAAAAACAGTTCTAATTTCTTGTGTCTGTATTGAATACACCCAATAAACATTCACAGTGCTGTAGGAAAAGTAAGTGAACCCTTAGAGTTAATAGCTGGTTGAACCTACTATGTAACCTCCCTTGGCAGCAATGACTTCAAGTAAGTGCTTTGGGTAGCTCTGGATCAGACCTACACAGCATTCAGGAGGAATTTTTGACCATTCTTTTTAACAAAACTGCTTCAGCTTAGACACATTTGTAGGATATCTGTTGTGAACACCTATCTTGAGGTCATTTCACAGTATTTGTATAAGAGTTGAGGTCTGGGCTCTGACAGGGCCACTCCAAAAAGTACCTTTCCTTTTTCTGAAGCCAGCCTGTGGTGGATTTACTTTGATACTTAAGGTTATTGTCTTCATTATTGTCTTCATTATTGGCTGCATCACCCAACTTCTATTAGGCTTCACCTGGTGGACAGCCAGCCTGACATTATCTTGTAGGATATTTTGGTAAACTTGGTAATTAATTTTCCCCTCAGTGATGCTAAGTGGTTCAGGCCCTGAAGCAGTGAAGCAAGCCCAAATCATCATGTTCTCTCCACCATGCTTCACTATTGGAATGCTGTTTGGTAAGCTGTGCCATTTTTGTGCCATACATAGTGCTTAGTAAGTATCTGTTTCATCAGTTCAAAAAACATTTTCCCAGTAGCACTGTGGTTTGCGAAGGTGCTCTTTGACAAACTTTAGGTGCGCAGAAATATATATATATTTTTTGGAGAGTAGTGAGTTCCTCCATGGTGTTCTGCCATTGACACCCTGCGTCAGGGATGTGCAGTCAGGGGGGGCAGGGGAGGCAGAGCCTCATCTGCCATGAACATAAAAAAAATTGAGCTTTGGGGGTCGTAGGGTCAAAATTTGGGGCTCCTGGCACCTATGGTTCCAGAGATATAGGGCTCCTTGTCAGAACCTACAGACAGCGTGGCCAATGTAAATACAAGCTGGCACATGCCGTTTGCAGCAGACTGAGAGGATGAGCTCACAGTGCCTCTCACTTCTTGTCAGAGACACTGAGCTCAATGGACAGCTTGGAGCCTTGGACCAATGGTAAAGCATTGGTCTAAGCTGTCCAATAAAAAATGCTGCTGTATAGGCTCTTCTCTCACTGCAGTTTCATAGAAGGGGGCATGTGTCTAAAAGAAAAATGCTCCCTTCCAGCCCTCTTAACTACAAGGAAAAAACATGGGTTTATGGGTATAAGGTTTACCCATAATACCATGTTTTTATCACACAGCTAAGAGGGGGAATCTGCTGTTGCTGAAAAGGTACTTTTTTAATCAAGCTAAATAATATATTATTATGCTATATGTTATGACATAATAATTTATTATTTATCTATTTACTGTGAAATTACTGGTTTGAAGTTATAACTTCAAAGTTTAGTAATTTGTCCGATAAGCCACCTGCTTGAGTGCAGTTTTTGAAAAGATAGTAAATTACCAAACCAATCAATATACCGTATTTATCGGCGTATAACACGCACTTTTTTCCCCTTAAAATCAGGGGAAAATCGCGGGTGCGTGTTATACGCCGATCCCCTGCGATCCGGAGCTGCCAGATTTTCAGAATCGCCGACCGCGATTTGAAAATGGCGCCGCTGGCGCCGAAATACACAGTGCCGGTCCTCGGCTCTTCTCGGCCACTTTTGTCTTCACTCGAGCGCCGTCCGAACCTAGCCGAGTGTACTCGGCTAGGTTTGTATAGCTCCGCTCGGGACTACGAGTGGAGCCGGAAGTAAACGAGAGCCGCCGAGAAGAGCCGAGGACCGGCTCTGTGTATTTCGGCGCCGGCGGCGCCATTTTCAAATCGCGGTTGGCGATTTTGAAAGACAGGATGGCAGGGGTCTGGGATCACAGGATGCGAGGCTGCACTGGGGAAGGCTGCACTGGGGAAGGCTGCACTGATGAAGGCTGCACTGACAAGGCTGCACTGGGGATGGCTGCACTGACAAGGCTGCACTGGGGAAGGCTGCACTGACATGGCTGCACTGGGGAAGGCTGCACTGACAAGGCTGCACTGACATGGCTGCACTGGGGCAAGGTTGCACTGAGAAGGCTGCAATGATGGGCATTTAAATGTAAGTTTTTTTTCCTTCAACTTCCCTCCTAAAAGTTTTTTTTTCCTTAAAATTCCCTCCTAAATTGGGGTGCGTGTTATACGCCGGTGCGTGTTATACGCCGATAAATACGGTAATATTGGGTATGTTTTATAGCAGAAAGTAAAAAATATTGTTTTTTTTGTTTATAGCGAAAAAATAAAAATCGCAGAGGTGATCAAATACCACCAAAAGAATGCTCTATTGTGGTAAAAATAAGGACATACATTTTATTTGGGAACAGCGTTGCACGACCGTGCAATTGTCAGTTAAAGTAACGCAGTGCCTTATTGCAAAAAATGGCCTGGTCAGTAAGTGGATAAATCCTTCCGGGGCTGAAGTGGTTAATAAAAGACACTCAAATGCGGTGGCAACTGGTGCTCAAAATTTTTGGGGGGGCGCAAGCAAACTGAAAAATTCTGAAAAACTCAAAAACATCAATTGCAGCCTCACTGTGCCATCAATTGCAGCCACTGTGCCCATCATATGCAGCCACTGTGCCCATCATATGCCGCCAACTGTGCCCATCATATGCAGACTCTGTGTCCAGCAAATGCAGCCACTGTGCCCATCATATGCAGCCACCTGTGCCCATCATATGCAGCAAACTGTGCCCATCATATGCAGCCAACTGTGCCCATCATATGCAGCCCCCTGTGCCCATCATATGCAGCCACCTGTGCCCATCATATGCAGCCCCCTGTGCCCATCATATGCAGCCACCTGTGCCCATCATATGCAGCCACCAGTGCCCATTATATGCAGCCACTAGTGCCCATCATATGCAGCCTCTGTGCCCATAATATGCAGCCACTGTGCCCATCAGTTGGGAGGCAATCCCAACAATTCAAAATTTGGGATTTTCTCTTAGTTTCACTTTCAGGGATCTTGGTAAGGAGGAAAAATAGAGAGGGTGAATCTTCTTAACAGGGGCACAGACCGCAATGAAAACTGACAGGGGTTCTAATCCCTCTCCACTCTGTCCAAAACTACAAAAAAGTTTTGCCTTTAGTTTACTTCAAATGATCTGCTACTGGCGGCTTGGTGTCAGATACCACAACATAACTTCAGAGGTCAGGGCTGTTTTGGTTGCAAAAGGGGGACCTACTCAATATTAGGTGGGACATCATAATGTTATGGCTGATCGGTGTATGTATTTCATCTGTGTATTTGTCTGGAGTCCCGTTTTAAAAGCACGGTCTTATTTATTGTACCAGTATTCTACATGTGAGCAAGTCACTGTTGGGGTCATAGGCCTTTTTCTTTTAGGGTGACAATAATCACCCCTTTCAAAGCAGCAGTGTCATTCTCACTGTTCTGTGCACACTCCCACTTTTCAGACTACAGGATTGTGTTGATGCACTGCATGACTTTAGGTCTCTTTATTATTGTCTGTGCACATCATCCAGACCACTGCCCCTCTCTGCCTGCTGCAGTGGAAGTCTGGCAAGAGCTGCTGGGGTTTGCAGTCCAGAACCAAACAGCAATGTGATCAGCAGTGACATAGCACTGCACCTTCAAGCCTGCCAACAGCCCTTTCCATGCCTTATACATAGAAAAATAAAGCAGTAGAGAGAAAACGCTGTTAAAGATCCATTTTATTTACATTATATATATATATATATATATATATATATATATATATATATATATATATATATATATATATATATATATATATTGGCACAGACCCTAGGGAATAAAATGGTGGTCGTTGCAACTCTTTATGTCACACGGTATTTGCGCAGCAAGTTGTCAAATGTAATTTTTTTGCAAAAAAACAGTTTCATGAATAAAAAAAAAATATTATTTCCATCATCAACAAAAAGGGTGACTGAAAAAGGGACAGCGTTTGTAAATATTTTTTGTTAAATGAGTATAACTAGTAGAACTGCAATTGCCTACATAATGAGAATCATAACTTGTGAATATGTAACCTGTGTGTATCTGGCTCTGATACTAGCCAGTGCCTCACCAGCCACCGACCTGCCCTGCATGTGCAAAAACTTGCGTATGGTAGATTTATGAACAGGAATGTTTGTCAATTCCAGTGATGTCCTCAAGGCTTTAGCTGTTACTTGTGGGTTCTTCTTTACCCCATTGAGGATTCTGTGTTGTACCTTGGGAGTAATCTTGGCTGGGTGCCTGCTTCTAGGAAGAGTAGCCACAGTACTAAATTGTCTCCATTTATAGACTGTTTGTCTACTGACGGATGCCTAAACATTTTAAGATTGCTTTTTATCCCTTTCCAGCCTTATGCAGATCCACTACTCTTGAGCGTAGGTCTTCAGAGAGCTCCTTTTTGCAAGGCATGGCTCACATCGGCTGATTTTACGAACAGCAATCTTAAATCGTTTGAGCAGTGGCGGTGCGTCCATTAGGGGAGCTTGGGTGCCGCCCCCTCTCTCCAGCCACCCACTCTGTGTACTATGGATAGATTCATACATTGCAGAGGCTGCATAATATAAGCACATTGGCTGCATTTGATGAGCACAGAGGCTGCATATTATGGGCACAGTTGGCTGCATATGATGGGCACAGAGTCTTGATAATGGGCACAGTGGCTGCATATGATGGGCACAGGTGGCTGCATATTATGGGCACAGGTGGCTGCATATGATGGGCACTGGTGGCTGCATATAATGGGCACTGGTGGCTGCATATGATGGGCACAGGTGGCTGCATATGATGGGCACAGGGGGCTGCATATGATGGGCACAGTTGGCTGCATATGATGGGCACAGGTGGCTGCATATGATGGGCACAGTGGCTGCATTTGCTGGACACATATTCTGCATATGATGGTCACAGTTGGCTGCATATGATGGGCACAGTTGGCTGCATATGATGGGCACAGTGGCTGCATATGATGGGCACAGTGGCTGCACTTGATGGCACAGTGAGGCTGCAAGTGATGTTTTTGTGTTTTTCAGAATTTTTCAGTTTGCTTGAACCCCCCAAAAATTTTGAGCACCAGTTGCCACCGCATTTGAGTGTCTTTTAGTAACCACTTCAGCCCCGGAAGGATTTATCCACTTCCTGACCAGGCCATTTTTTGCGATAAGGCACTGCGTTACTTTAACTGACAATTGCGCGGTCGTGCAACGCTATTCCCAAATAAAATGTATGTCCTTATTTTTCCCACAATAGAGCGTTCTTTTGGTGGTATTTGATCACCTCTGCGGTTTTTATTTTTTCGCTATAAAGAAAAAAAAACAATATTTTTTACTTTCTGCTATAAAACATACTCAATATTATATTGATTGGTTTGTGCAAAAGTTATAGCGTCTACAAAATAGGAGATTTATTTTTATTTGTTTAATTTTTTTTTACTAGTAATGGCGGTGATCTGCGATTCATGGGTCATTACTCACAAATCCCCATAACAACTGCCACCTTCCAGCCTCCTCTCGACACAGTCCAGTAAGTGAGACAGTCCTTCTCTGAAGCAGACCCCTTTGGTGAAGTCCTGCAATGAGTTCCAGATCTTTTCCAGGTCCCTTCTGCCACTGCTGAGACCTCACAGAACAGCAACACAGTCCACATGCTGCCTCAGCTTGAAACTCTCCTTGAGAAAAAGACAACCTATCCAGGGCTGCAGACTATTTATCAGCTTCCCAGCCATCATCTGGGCACATCTCCCCACCCTCCATTGGCTAGGCCAGTGTTGGCGAACCTTGGCACCCCAGATGTTTTGGAACTACATTTCCCATGATGCTCATACACTCATGCAGTGTAGTTGAGCATCATGGGAAATGTAGTTCCAAAACATTTGGAGTGCCAAGGTTCTCCATCACTGGGCTAGGCCATCAATATTTGGATATTTGAATTCTCCCTCCCTATGCTCTAGAAACATCTTCCAGAGACAGTGGGAAGCAATCAAACTCCCAGCCTGTGAAACCCTAAACAGACCAAACAATCACTATTCCCTTGATTGCAGAAGGAGCCAAAAACTAAATTTACCTAGTATTCTCCACTAGGAGGGTGATATGTGTGTGTGTGTGTGTGTGTGTGTGTGTGTGTGTGTGTGTGTGTGTGTGTGTGTGTATATATATATATATATTATATATAGAGATTTACATACATTTCAATCATGTATTTTATTATTTGTCTAGAATCTAACTTTACATTAATACACAAGGGTAGCAAGAGAAAGCCATATCAGGAATGCATAACATTTTGAGCTCCATACCGTTAATTAAAGGTTTAAGCCTCACTAAGCTGTTGCAGTTTGACTTAAGCAGAATCAGATGGTCAGAGCTCAGTCACTTGGAATTTGAACAGCATGTGTGAAAACACTGGGGAGGGATGAGCTCTCCCTGCAAATCAAGTGTCTATATGAAGGTCAGGCACAATGATTACATTTTATGGAAGCTGATGTATATGCTTGAGTGTGAAGAAGAACATTGGAAAATGGACAGGTATTGAAAACACTGACTGGAAAATAAATTATTTGCAGTGAAGTAAGCATGAAATATAAAACGAAGGACAGCAGTAAGATCATATTTGCAATCATTACATGAGGCTTGGGAAGGTTTTGGTTTTCCAGCTGTTTCTTTCACGTATGCCCTTCTAGATGTTTGTGAAACATTCCCATCTTTGCTAGTAGAGACTAAATATGTTGCAGTGCTCACTACATGTGTACGTTTGTAGTAAAAAAGCTATTGCTTCTAACAGCATAGAAATGTGTTGGAAAGTAGATATGAAGGCACGTTGATAGAAATACACAGGGTATTTTGTGCTCACGCAGGAATCACACTGTGTATGAAAAGTAAATAAAATGGATCTTTAACAGCGTTTTCTCTCTACTGCTTTATTTTTCTATGTATAAGGCATGGAAAGGGCTGTTGGCAGGCTTGAAGGTGCAGTGCTATGTCACTGCTGATCACATTGCTGTTTGGTTCTGGACTGCAAACCCCAGCAGCTCTTGCCAGACTTCCACTGCAGCAGGCAGAGAGGGGCAGTGGTCTGGATGATGTGCACAGACAATAATAAAGAGACCTAAAGTCATGCAGTGCATCAACACAATCCTGTAGTGTGACAAGTGGGAGTGTGCACAGAACAGTGAGAATGACACTGCTACTTTCAAAGGAGGTGATCATTGTCACCCTAAAAGAAAAAGGCCTATGACCCCAACACTGACTTTCTCACATGTAGAATACTGGTACAATAAATAAGACCGTGCTTTTAAAACTTAACTCCAGACAAATACACAGATGAAATACATACACCGATCAGCCATAACATTATGATGTCCCACCTAATATTGAGTAGGTCCCCCTTTTGCAACCAAAACAGCCCTGACCTCTGATGTTATGTTGTGGTATCTGACACCAAGCCGCCAGTAGCAGATCATTTGAAGTAAACTAAAGGCAAAATTTTTTGTAGTTTTGGACAGAGTGGAGAGGGATTAGAACCCCTGTCAGTTTTCATTGCGGTCTGTGCCCCTGTTAAGAAGATTCACCCTCTCTATTTTCCTCCTTACCAAGATCCCTGAAAGTGAAACTAAGAGAAAATCCCAAATTTTGAATTGTTGGGATTGCCTCCGCTGGCTTGCCTTCTTCCTATACTGTATCCTCGTGTCATTTCCTCCCCAGGTAAGCGACGTACACACACTCAGCCATCCACATAATGTAAAAGAAAACATGATTCATCAGGCCATCTATTCTTTTGCTCTGCGGTCCAGTTCTGGTGCTCACATGCCCATCTGTAGGTACTTTTGGCTGTATACATTGGGTCAGCATGGTCAACCTGACCAGTCTGCATTTGTGCAGCCTCATAAACAACAAACTGCAATGCCCATTTTTTTCGCTCTCAGCACATCAACTTCATAGACAACATGTGTTTTACTTACAATGTTATTCACTGATCTAATGTTATGGCTGATCAAGGGAGCGGTTTTTCCTTACGAAAGTTTTGATGTTTCTGTCTATCCAGTCCTGAGATTTACACAGTCTACCACACAGCAATGCTCTGTCTGCCGGGAATGGGGGGGGGGGGGCTGATTTCTTTTTTCCAGTAACACCTATTGGTCTCATCCATGTGCGCTCCCTCTGTGGTGAGTGAAAGGAGATGCAAATTAATTATTTACTTATTTCTCTGTTACTCTGCTTTCTCCTTTTATTGGCATGATGCTTGCATTGCAGCACAATTGTATGGCTGCTTGTACTGCTTCATCCTCTCCTGGTCTGAGTTCTGCTGTACACAGATGCGAGAGGCTGGTACCAGGTCAGAGTCAGGTACTTACACTGCTTACAGTTAAAAAAAAAAAAAAGATTTAAAGAATGTATTCAAGAATACAGAGCTGGATTAATTTGTGATTTTTATGTCTGCCTAAAATTCAGCTTTCATATTAACAAGGGACAAAAAACGTAACTGTGATCAGATGGCTGGTTATTTTAATTCTCGGGGGGTGGGGGTGGGTTGTATCCATTGCAAGATATCACTGCTGTGGTTTCTGACTCTGCATCATGCCATGTCTGTTACACCCTCATTCTACTTCTGCCACCCTAGTGCCTGTGGCTGGTAGCCTGGTGATCTGAGAACCTGTGCAGGAGAGTTAATGCCCAAATACAACCCCTCCAGGCTCTTTGTGTACAAAATGTCATTACTATAAGCTTTCTTACAGGCGCTTGCCACAAGTACAGACTTTAGGAAGTATATTCTGAGGGACTGTGTGTGATGCCCTCTCTATTCTTCATTCAGTGGATTAAGGGCAGTTCAAGCTAGGTAAACTGAATTACCGTTCCTTCTTTAGCACAGTTGCAGTGTTTGCCGAATAAAAGGAATAGTTTAATAATTGGTTTTACATGTTAAAATTGCTTCTCAATTAACAGTTACAAATCACAGCACATCTGAAAGCTCATGTCCTTTAGTCTGAATGCACAAAAGGTCAGGTGTTTATTTCAGATTGCAGAGTTAACAGATTTTGGTAATTTTAGGAGTGATTCATAGAATAATTGTAATCTTGTCATCCTGTTGTTGCAGCCAGCGATACTGCATCTGTAACCCTGGTGTTGTCAGGCAATTCCGGAACCCAGACACCATCTTCATCTTGGCATTTGCAATCATCCTTCTGAACACAGACATGTACAGCCCAAATGTAAAGCCGGAGCGTAAGATGAAACTAGAGGATTTTGTGAAGAATTTGAGAGGTAATTATTATTTCTTAGATAATAGATAATACATTTTAAAGCAGTGCTATGGCTTCCCCAAAAAAATAAAATAGGTGCTGCAGCACTTAATTATAATTGCATCTGTGCATACAGATTTTCTCTTAGTACCCCTGGAAAGTACGTGTTGATCCTGCCAGTGAAGTCCACCTAATGCAGCTTGTGTAATGGTGTGGCAATGATGCTGCGCTGCTCCTGATATCAGAGCAGAGTTGCCACTTTCATGTAGGCTGTGCCTGCTTTCACTACAGTGGAATTAAAAAATGTTGCAGGGCGGGCATTTTCATTAGCATTGTGATTGATGATTTACAGCGATAGCTTGTTAGTCAGCATTTGGCCACTCCCAGTCCTGCTTACTGCTTTCTGGAATGACAGTACTGCATCTGGAACCCTCCCATAAGTACATAGTTAGTCTGGTTGAAAAAAAGACCATCTAGTTCAACTATGAGCTTCAGGATTCTTAAATTAAGCAGAGTTGCAATGCTTTCTGCATAGCTTAAGGTGGAACAAAAGCAGACCTTCAGCCATTAAAATTACTTTCTTCCTTCTAATTAAAGATTAAAATTTGATTTTTTAAATGTATTCTGCCACTGTAGCACTTCCATCTATCTTGCCTAGGTGAAAATGGTATGACCCCGGCTTCCTTCTGGGATGTCTACATAACACATCCCAGAGGCAGGTTTGCTGATAAGCACATGTGTGCCACGGGATTCTACATGTGCACGTCTTTGTGACCCGGGAGACTTTTTCTGTACAGCTGTGGATGCACTGGGAATTCCCCATGAAGACAGCACAGGTGTCAAGGTCACAGATACCAACGTGTGCCGGAAATCTCACGCATGCGCAGATGTGCCACAGGTCTCCGCTGGGTCCCAAAGACCAAGCAGAGACCTTCAGCACCTGTGTCAGGACCAATATATCGGGGACTAAATTTCCTCTGAATAGGTACAAATATTTTCAGACCCCCAGTTTGTTTCAAATGGGCAGTGTGAGCAGCAAGCTTTTATGAAACTTTCAATATGCTTTTGCAAGGCTTTTGGCAAGTTTTCAGCTTTCTCTAAGCCTAAGTGCGATTCAGCTTTTTCATTTTGGAAATGTTATACACATCTTAATAGGAGTGATTATTGCTGCTTTAAAGGGGTTGTAATTTTTTGTTTTTTGTTTTTTTTAAATAACAAACATGTCATACCTCCTCTGTCCAAGGGTTTTGCACAGAGGGGCCCCAATCCTCCTCTTCTGGGGTCCCCCAGCGGTGCTCCTGGCTCCTTCTCATCTTGAGTGCCCCCACGGAGACCCACATTCACTGGGGCCAATTGTGCCAATTGCGTTCATTGACACAGACAGCAGGACTCGCCCCCCCGACTCCCGTGTCACTGGCTTTTATTGACAGCAGCGGGAGTCAATGCTCCTGCTGCTATCAATCCAGCCAATGAGGACCCGAGACAAGGGCTGGAGCTGCTCTGCTTGTCCCTGTCGCTGGAACGATCTGGTTCAGGTAAGTAAAAGGGGGGCTCTGGGGGGCTGCTGCACTACAAAAGGTTTTTCACCTTAATGCATAGAATGCATTAAGGTGAAAAACCTTGGGGGTTTACAACTCCTTTAAACAAGCTGCTAGCGGGCTTCAGGCTTTCAACAAGCTTCAAGTTGTAGTTCTGCAGCCGGCTAGCAACTTGTTTACAGTGGCAATCAGCACTCCCATTGAGATCTGTGCAGTATTTACAAACTGGAGCTAAAGGGCTATTCGAAAGCTTCAACAAAGTGTGCTGAAAGCTCTGCAAATGCTTTGTAAAAGCTTGCTGTTCACACTGCTCTACAAGCTGAAGCTCGTGAATTTTTTTTTTTTGAAGTTCCTCTTTAATTAGTACATTTTTTTGGTTTTACCTGCTGCCTGCTATTTCTCTTTAATTTTTCAATCATAGTTGGAATGTTTTCTGATGTTATATTAAAATTTAAAAGATTGACAGGTTATGAAAAATTAGCCTGCTAATTCTCTGGACAGAGTCCTTGAAGATTCATAAATATATTCTCCGAGCTTCAGTAAAATAAACATGTAGAAACTATACAGTTAAATTCATACAGATAAGTCACCCATGTGATGAAAAGGAAAAAAAATATCAAGACATAATGTGAAATTTATGTACCTCTGGGTGATTAAGGCAGCAGAAGTTGCTAATTTATGCATAAGAATTAAGTGAAGAGCTGTGTGAGTGGAATTTTTACACCTTTCTCTAGCAAGGCTGTTTTAGTGGTAAGACTGATTGTCAATGCAGTACCTGGCTGCTTGTCCCTGAAATCTGTTGATGGGTACATAGTCCTTGGCTATGACCTTGCAGAGTCACCATCAGCATTGAACTGGAGTGTTTGTGAGTCTTGTCATTTAGTGCTGAGCACTGCCACTCTCTGCAGGTGTGGACGATGGAGAGGATATCCCACGAGAGATGCTGATAGGCATTTATGAGCGAATCCGCAAACGGGAACTCAAGACAAATGAAGACCACGTCTCTCAAGTTCAGAAGGTTGAAAAACTTATTGTAGGCAAGAAGCCGGTAAGAGACTAAAAGGAGAACTCCACTTCTATTACTCTTTAGGATGGTCACATGACCCTATAATTAGTTTAGAAAAAACTGTAACTCTTACTGTAAAAACACAAAGTTTGATCCTGACTAGCATGTTTTTTGCTGCATTACCACAAGAAAATTAGATACAGTTGTCAACTGGATATAATTGCTCATTTTTACTAGTTCCACATTAAAACAAATATTATGCAGTTTTTCTGATAGACCGCAGTTCTTTTTTAACTTAATTTTGCTTGACTATTTTGCTAACTGTATTATATCAAAGGAAAACTGTCAGCCGAATAGCAACATTATTTTAAAGTAGATTTAAATCCAATCGATAAAATCTCATATCAGCTTTAAGATTTTGAGATCATTTCAAAAGTTGTGCTTAGTCTCTTTATCTATACAGCTTTCATTTAAAAAAATACCTGTTGAAGAAGGCAACGAAGGACATTGTGAAGGCACTTCCTGTTCTAGGTTCTTCTAATTGTGGTCCTGTGCTGTCACCCTGTTACATGTACTCCTTGGTGGGGATTGCAAGAAGCTGTGTTGGCACACATTTCACATACATGATCCACCTTTGTGACAATCAGTAAACCAGTCCAGAGCAGTTATGAGCAACTGGAGCTGGAGCAAGAGCATGTAGACAGGAGCTGGAAGAGATCAACTGATATAAAAAAAAAGTTTAAAAGGACATTTTTGACAAAAAAAACCCCATGGCAGTTGTTTTTTTAAATCTACATTAAACAGTTTAAAAACAGGATGCTTATATCACCAATCTATTGCGTTTATTCAACAGGGCACAGACTAAAGTGCATTATCCATATGGTCAACCAGTGAACATATTTTATTATTTTAAACTGGTGAAAATCTGCTTTCTAGGGCTCGTTGCATTCTTGCCACCACCATGGCTCTATGCATTACTTTATTTAAAAAGATTTTACATGATTCAGAATGACTACGTATTTAACATAATCTGTACAATGCCATAAATTATTTCAATAGATCTTTATCATTGGCCTTCCCTTAAACATTACTTACTCTGGTCAGCACAATTTAAAAAAAAAGCACTCTAGTGTAGTGCCCTCCTCTAGTTAAGCTACTAGGTAAATTTAGTTTTTGGCTCTAGTGTAGTATAGAGCAGTGATTGATTGTGTTGGTTTGTTCAAGGTTTCCTAAGCTGAGAGTTTACTTACTCACCCCTGCCTTTGACAGAAGTTTCCAGAGCATAGGGCTGGGAGATTCAAATGATCAGTTGAGTATGTATCATGTCCTAGCCAATCCCTGCAAGGAGACATCCAGGAGGTGGCTGGGGGGTGATAAATGTGCAGGAGGCCTAAACAGAGGGTTCTTTTCCCTCAAGGGACAGATCTGGTTCTCTTGGAGCTGCTGCCCCTGGAGGCAGCACCACTAAGACAAGAAACAGCAGCTGCTGGGCTGAGAGCCTGGGGAAGATTGCTGAAGGTCAACATTCGCTGGTTTGAACTACGCTGAAGTCCAGGTCTGCAGAAGGATCTAGTCAATCTTCCTCACTTAAGATCTACCTGCAGATGCTGGGTGGCAGACAGCTCCTGGAACACTGTGACTAACAACTTTGCTGGGGACTGTTGTGCAAGTGCCAGAAGGGAATTTGGCGCCAGAGGTTGGTACTGCTGTAGGGTCCTAGATATACTTGCCATTCCCTGCTACCTCCAGAAAGCTGCTGTTGACAGATTAGAGAGAACTTTGTCATCCTATTGTTGTTACTGATTGTTTTGGACTATCCTGTGACCCTAATCCCCTCTCCTGTTAAACTTCTTCAGTAATAATTACTAAAAATAAATCCCCTAGTAGACTGAGCATGAATGGTTGATGTGTGTGGGACTGTGCTTGTATGACTGGCAGCCTCTGTACTACTGTGGGAGAATCTGTCTATTCTCAGCAGCCCCTCCAGGGGTGAGTGCTCCACTAGCATTTTGGAACACTGCGTAGAGAAATACAGTAGTAATAATTGTACTGTACACTGTAAAACATTTGAAACAAAGACATGCTAATCAGTTTTAGTCAGAAAGACATTAGATCAATACATTCTCTGTTAATAATACAAATATTGCTTACAATGCCTGTTGGCTGCATTAAGCAATGTTATCCCACAGAAAAAAGATTTTGTTTCCAATGTTTCTCTGAATCAGTGATGTAGCACTGAAAGCAATAGGAAAAGTCCAGCATACGTATCAGAATGTATTATACAGTGGGGACGGAAAGTTCACACAGCACCCCATATTGACAGAAAAACACAAAATTGTTGACATTTTTGCAGATTTATTAAAAAAGAAAAACTGAAATATAAGATGGTCCTAAGTATTCAGACCCTGTGCTCAGTATTTAGTAGAAGCACCCTTTTGATCTAATACAGCCATGAGTCTTTTTGGGAAAGATGCAACAAGTTTTTCACACCTGGATTTGGGGATCCTCTGCCATTTCTCCTAGCAGATCCTCTCCAGTTCTGTCAGGTTGGATGGTAAACGTTGGTGGACAGCCATTTTTAGGTCTCTCCAGAGATGCTCAATTGGATTTAAGTCAGGGCTTTGGCTAGGCCATTCAAGAACAGTCACAGAGTTGTTGTGAAGCCACTCCTTCGTTATTTTAGCTGTGTGCTTAGGGTCATTGTCTTGTTGGAAGGTAAACCTTCGGCCCAGTCTAAGGTCCTGAGCACTTTGGAGAAGGTTTTCGTCCAGGATATCCCTGTACTTGGCCGCATTCATCTTTCCCTCGATTGCAACTAGTCGTCCTGTCCCTGCAGCTGAAAAACACCCCCACAGCATGATGCTGCCGCCACCATGCTTCACTGTTGGGACTGTATTGGACAGGTGATGAGCAGTGCCTGGTTTTCTCCACACATACCACTTAGAATTAGGGCCAAAAAGTTCTATCTTGGTCTCATCAGACCAGAGAATCTTATTTCTTACCATCTTGGAGTCCTTCAGTTGTTGTTTAGCAAACTCCATGCGGGCTTTCGTGTGTCTTGCACTGAGGAGAGGCTTGCGTCGGGCCACTCTGCCATAAATTCCCAACTGGTGGAGGGCTGCAGTGATGGTTGACTTTCTACAACTTTCTCCCATCTCCCAACTGCATCTCTGGAGCTCAGCCACAGTGATCTTTGGGTTCTTCTTTACCTCTCTCACCAAGGCTCTTCTCCCCCGATAGCTCAGTTTGGCCAGAAGGCCAGCTCTAGGAAGGGTTCTGGGCCTCCCAAACATCTTCCATTTAAGGATTATGGAGGCCACTGTGCTCTTAGGAACCTTAAGTGAAGCAGAATTTTTTTTGTAACCTTGGCCAGATCTGTGCCTTGCTGTCTCTGAGCTCTTCAGGCAGTTCCTTTGACCTCTCATTTTCTCTGACATGCACTGTGAGCTGTAAGGTCTTATATAGACAGGTGTGTGGCTTTCCTAATCAAGTCCAATCAGTATAATCAAACACAGCTGGACTCAAATGAAGGTGTAGAACCATCTCAAGGATGATCAGAAGAAATGGACAACACCTGAGTTTAAATATATGAGTGTCACAGCAAAGGGTCTGAATACTTAGGACCATGTGATATTTCAGTTTTTCTTTTTTAATAAATCTGCAAAAATGTCAACAATTCTGTGTTTTTCTGTCAATATGGGGAGCCGTGTGTACATTAATGAGGAAAAAATGAACTTAAATGATTTTAGCAAATGGCTGCAATATAACAAAGAGTGAAAAATGTAAGGGGGTCTGAATACTTTCCGTCCCCACTGTATATATTTCTTAAAATCCTGGTTTGAAATGCAAAAAATTTCATCATGTCCTTTGTGTATAAAAGAATTTCAGTTTAAACTGTGCTGTTTCCAATACAGTACCGAAATTAAATCTCTAATGTATATGTTTGCATGCAAATGAAACTGTGAGGTGATGGAACTACACACTAGGCACTTATCTATATTGTTATCTGCTTCCTCCACCTCTGTCTATCAGTATGTGCCCATCTAAGGCAATGATAATCACTTACTTCAACAACTACACTTACTTATACATACATACATACTTGCATGCAGAAAGATAGTAAATGCTGAAAGCAGATGCAGCTCCCACGAAGATATATTAATATAAGTTGTATTATGCTTACCGTATATACTCGAGTATAAGCCAAGTTTTTCAGCACATTTTTTTTGTGCTGAAAATGCCCAACCCCCCCCCCCCCCCCCCCTTGGCTTATACTCGAGTCAAGCACTTTTCTGCAGCAGAGAATGACATTTTCCCAACCAAATTTGGGGCCCCGTATCTTGGCGCCACTTAGTGCTAGGAACCCCATATTTGGTGTGCAAACCCAGTGGAACTAGCACTACTATATAGCTGGGGTTCCTAGCACCAAGTGGCCCTGAGATACGGGGGCCTAAAGGTAAGTTTGGAAAATGTCATTCTCTGCTGCAGGAAAGTGCTTGACATTTTCGTTGTAGTGTTAGTTCCACTGGGTTTGCACACCAAATTTTGGGGTTCCTAGCACCTAGTGGCCCCGAGATATGGGGCCCCAAAGTCGGTCAACTGTGTCCATCTGCAGCAATGTCATTTTGGGACCCTTTGGGTCCAGAGACCCCAAATTTTGGCTGCAGCTAGGGGGCATCTAGGAACTACCGAGTTTGAAGTTCGGGAGACCTATGGCTGCAAATGAGCACAGTGAGGCTGCAAATGGGCATTGTTGACCCTCTTTTCCACTTACAGTAGCTGCGCATTTCTCACCCTAGGCTTATACTCGAGTCAATAAGTTTTCCCAGTTTTTTGTGGTAAAATTAGGTGCCTCAGCTTATATTCGGGTCGGCTTATACTAGAGTATATACGGTAATTATTTTCTTTCAGTTTTTTGAATGTGATAAATGCACAGAAAACATAAAAAACCCCTTTACTTCAACACAGGTTAGAAAATGAAAGAAAGTGACTGGTTACTTGAGACAAGACAGTGCTTCCGTTGTACACGTGACCGATTGCTGTTAATAATCGAATAACTCTTAGTTTTAGCCCTTTTCACTGTGATCTGCATAATTGACATTACATGCATAGATTATAATAACTGGTCTGAAATAATGAATGTATGACCAAAACACAGAGGATGTGCTGAGCCATTGTGCTTCCAGTGGCGGTTCCTGATAGGCCTTCTTTCTAATCCCTTATTAAATTAACATTCTGAAATAAATGTCCTTCATTTTTCCGCCGCCTTATTGCAAAATTTGCTTTCATATGTCTTTGTTAAATATTGTATCCAAACCCTCATGCACACACTCTTTTAAATTACTACTAATGAGATTGGCTTAGTGTGTGGTTCTGTAACTCCGTACACTGTGATTAAGAGATTTTTAACAGAGTGCATCTTTATATTAACAAATTCTAAATTGTCCAGTAGGACTTTTAGAGGCAGTAACAAACATATACAGTAAGATGTAACAAAACTTTATTTACAAAAGCAAGTTTAAAAATATGAAATCATATCGACTGGTATATTCCAAATACAGTATCTGTACAGTACAGCATGTCAGAAAATATTAAAAGTGTTTGTTACCCCAGCATTTCATATTCCTGATATGTGCCTGCTGTACCATGTACTTGTATGAAAAAGTATCCTCTTCTCTCTATATTGCTTCCTTTGTGTGAAATCCCTGGTGTTCCTGCCAGTCCTTCTGCTTTCCTATTAAAAACTGACCACACTAAGCAGGAGAGCACATTGTGGTGAGTCCCGCACAGCGATTCACTGGGAAGATCAGTGTGCTGTTGCTTCTCCTCCACCAGCCCTCATGCAGATGAGAACAGAGGGAATGTGATCAAATATAAAAAAGGGGAAAAGGGTATGTATAATGCTTCTTTTTAAATCTAAACAGGCACTTTTGGGTATTTTTTGTCTTGCTGACTGTACAGATGCATGTGATACAGTGCCTTGAAAAAGTATTCACACCCCTTGAAATTTTACACATTTTGTTATAACCAAAAACGTATTTTATTGGGATTTGCTGTGATAGACCAACACAAAGTGGCACATAATTGTGAAGTGAAAGAAAAATGATAAATGGTTTTCAAAATTTTTTACAAATAAATATGTGAAAAGTGTGGCCTGCATTTGTATTCAGCCCCCCCCCCCCCCAAGTCTTTTTGGGTAGGTCTCTACCAGCTTTGCACATCTAGAGAGTGACATTTTTGCTCATGATATTTTGTAAAATAGCTCAAGCTCTTTCAGATTTGATGGAGAACGTCTGTGAACAGCAATTTTCAAGTCTTGCCACAGATTCTCAATTAGATTTAGGTCTGGACTTTGACTGGGCCATTCTAACACATGAATATGCTTTTATCTAAACTATTCCATTATAACTCTGGCTGTATGTTTAGGGTCATTGTCCTGCTGGAAGGTTAACCTCCGCCCCAGTCAAGTGTTTTGCAGATTCTAACAGGTTTTCTTCTAAGATTGTATTTGGCTCCATCCATCTTCCCATCAACTCTGACCAGCTGCCCTGTCCCTGCTGAAGAAAAGCATCCCCACAACATGATGCTGCGACCACCATGTTTCACGGTGGGGATGGGGTTTTCAGGGTATGTGTAGTGTTAGTTTTCCACCACACAGCGTTTTGCTTTTAGGTCAGAAAGTTCAGTCTTGGTCTCATCTGACCAGAGCACCTTCTTCCACATGTTTGCTGTGTTCCCCACATGGCTTCTCGCAAACTGCAAACAGGACTTGTGGCTTTCTTCTTGCCACTAATCCATAAAGGCCAGATTTGTGGATGCACAACTAATAGTTGTCCTGTGGACAGATTCTCCCACCTGAGCTGTGGATCTCTACAGCTTCTCCAGAGTTAACTGGGGCCTCTTGGCTGCTTCTCTGATTAATGCTCTCCTTGCACGGCCTATCAGTTTGGGGGGGGGGGGCATGTCTTGGTAGGTTTGCAGTTGTGCCATACTCTTTCCATTTTTGGATGATGGATTGAACAGTGCTCTGTCAGATGTTCAAAGCTTGGGATATTTTTTTTTATAACCTAACCCTTCTTAAATCTTCTCCACAACTTTATCCCAGACCTGTCTGGTGTGTTCCTTGGCCTTCATGATGTTGTTTGTTCACTAAGGTTCTCTGAGGGCTTCACAGAACAGCTGTATTTATACTGAGATTAAATGGCATACAGGTGGACTCTATTTACTAATTAGGTGACTTCTGAAGGCAATTGGTTCCATTAGATTTTAGTTTTGGTTTAGTTTTAGGGCTGAATACAAAAGCACGCCACACTTTTCAGATATTTATTTGTAAATACCAGCTGATATCATTTTATAGTTTTGAACTTGCTTTGTAAATAAAGTTTTGATAAATTTAATTATATATGTTTGTTATTACCTCTAAAAGTCCCATGAAATTCTGTAAAATTTGTTGTGGGTGAAATGCAGGTGTTGGCAGTGTGAAGGCGTGGCTACTTTACTATTGTCATTACAGCATCTCTATTTAAGGCCAGCCCATTTTGATTGCTGTTTGCCACAAATGAGCTTACAATTACGTTATTTCTCCTTGGAAGAATATTTGGAAGATTACTCAAGTAACATGGAAATTGGTTTTCTTTCTACTCCTTGCTGTGTCTAAAGCAGAAGGCTTTCATGCCATTCAGATTTTAAAATAATAGAATATGCAACATATTATCAAGATAGTCTTTTAATATTCTTTTCCCTAAAGATTTAGATCACAATGTGTCTGCTTCCCCACCATTATTTGTATATGAACCTAGGCATTGACTAGGGTGGGCTTGACGTGGTATATCAAACTAAATTTTGAACAATAGGCATACAATCAAAGTGGTAGTTGGTCTTCACCAGAGCTCATGATAATGGAGATGAGCCAGTAATCCTAGTGTCACTGGTTTGCTATGCTGCAAACAGACAGGAGGTTACACCAGTGTTGTGGCTAGAACGGAGAAGCTACAGCCTGGAGGCTATTTACAGGGCTGCAGCCATAGAGAGTGGTCAAGTCCAGGCAGGGTTTGAGGCAGATAAGAGGGTATTTAGGGGTCTAGGCAGACGGCAACCACAGCAAAGTAAGGTTTGACAAGAGGTCTAGGCAGGCAGCAAGCAAGAGTATAGTCTGTTGCCAGCAGAGGTCTAGGCAGGCAACAAGCAAACGAGTAGTCAGGTAAATTGGGGTCATCAAAAATCAGGCAACTAAAAGGCAAGTATTATAGCTCTTTATCTCTCAAGCAGCTGGTGATGAGACACAGCACCAGCCACTTGAAAAGGCTGGTGCTTAAATACCCTCCCTGATTAGAAGACATGCCTAGCATCATTACTGGGGACCTGCCAGAGGTTTTACGATTATCATTGGAGATTTTGACAGGGATTCTGAGAGAAGTAGTTCTGAAAGACATGATAAGCATTCTGAGAGTACTGTATCACTCCCCTTACCAAAAACAAAACAATGCAAAAACATTGCTGCACCTTGGTACTGATTGCAAAGTACCTCAGCGTGTTTTTTGTGTGTTTTTGCATTGTTCACGTTGTAATTAAATCGAAATTTAAAATGCAAATCTCCCAGTGGATAACATTTTGAAGGATGGGTATTCAGAAAGGCTCACACATTTTAATTGCATCCTAGTAATTAGATAGCTTAAACATAGGTTCTCTTGTGTATTATGAAAGGCCCACTTTAAGTCAGATCTGAAAAGTCTCAAGAATAGAATGTGGAAGCCTTGCCTTGCCTTTCCTCACCTGGAAATATAATTTTATTCTAGTCAGACATTTTAGGCTGGGTATTTCTTTGAGGAAAAATTGAATAACTTTAAGTTGTCCACTTCACATATTCAGGTCAAGCTTTTTTGTTTATTGTTTTGTTTCTAATTATCAGGCCTTAAACTTTGACACACATCAAGTAAGTTCGACACACATCAAGTAGGTTCAAAATATTTGCACTTAAAGTGGAGCTCAAGTCACCATAATCAGTTTTCTTTTTCTAAAAGCACCCCCATGATTGGCACAGATTGTACATTTCTATTTGGATACTGTCCCAACTGTAATTATGTGTGTTTTTTTTAATCTTTAAAAAATTAAGTGATCTCAGAAGCAGGAAGAACCCAACTCGGTTCTGGGCATCTGAAGCCCACTTGTGTCTATTTCCGGATTAGGTGCAGCTGGCTACTCAGCATGCACCTCTTGATCTCATGCCTGTGCAGTAATGACATGGCACAGTGCAGTTTGTTGACTGCAGGTTGCCATAGCAGTTGCGGCGACGGAAGTTCCTACCCCATCATTATGGCAACCTGTCAATCACAAGCAAATCAGGTGATTCCTTTTGACTCCTAGGATACATGATGCCAATATTCCAGGAGTCCAAGGGAATCGCCTGATGTTGACATCACCTAGGCGACCTGGACTGGAAATGCAGTCAACACATTTAAAATGAAAGTATTCAGACATAATGAAAAAAAAAGCTATCCATTTAGGACTGCACTGTGGGTGAGAGCAACTTGCAAAAATGAGTGGAACTGCACTTTTACACTGATGATTGTATAGCTCACTCTGTGAATTAAAAAGATCCCTAAAGCATCCTAAAATTAGTGGGGTAACCCTTACTGGCTGGGCTCCATGCCAATGTTTTGCAAACTCTATCTTTGATGTCGTCCACCCATAAAGTCACATGCCAAAACACTGAGTAACGCTGTAGAACAATACACTTTGTCCTATTGGCAAAAATCTGCTGTTGTCTTGGATAAGTCATACAGCAGCCAACAGAAGACGCTATTAAGGAATGAATTGGTTTCCTTGTATAGAGCTACTATGTAGAGTATACTACCTTGCTTACATTAAGGAAAGTGGGTACAGCAATATAATCAAATGTGGTCTCTCCTCACATGCGTGCTGTTGAGTTTAAAGTTGAAATGTTAGTGTTTCATCCAATCCTTCATGATGTTTTTTGTTTGATTTACAGTTTTGGTTGTGTTGTCGCTGCATTACTTGTGTTTATCATGTTTTTACTGCTAATGAATTTATGTGTGTCTTTTTACTGTAGATCGGATCCCTACACCATGGACTTGGCTGTGTAGGTATTCGTTTCTTTAACACTTCCTAGCTGTTCTCTAGCAACCCATTAATTGCATTCAATACTGCTATTTACCGTGTAGCTTTTAAAGAAGCCTTGACCAGCAATGTGCATATATTTCCAGCTCCGTCCATTCACATTAAGCTGGCAAAGATGACAATAAAATCATTAGCATCTTTTTGAGTTTTGTATAAAAGCATACAGGGAGCAGTTAGAGCTATAGTGCTATGCTTCACATAAAGGACACATGAAAGAATATAATTTTGGTAATACAGAACTCCAAGTTAGGGAAGTTAATCCGTTAGCGTATGCAAGTATAAATCTATGTTAGTAGCAAATAAATACCCCAGGAACTATGTGTATTGGAAACATTTATGGATCTGAATCCATGATAAGCTGGGAAAACAATACAACTCATTCTGTGAAAACAGATTTATGTTGTTGTCCCAATGCCTGCAAAGGTTTGAATCTTTGTCCTGTGTATGGCCATTTTACCTTGTAATGTCATAGGTCAGAATTTGGAAAAAGTTCCCTTGATGCATCTGGAGCTTCTAATAATCTATGTGTAATCTTTGCTTTCAGCTTGTTGTAGTGGAGAGTTGGGAGCAGTTAGAAAACGTTTAAGGGCTCTGTTGAGGACTTATTTATGCAGTATGTTTTGGTTGCTCCTCATTGCAAAATGATTAGGATAAGGATTAATGTGTTAAAAGGTTGTATTGAATAAATTACACAGCCCCACATTATTAAACAGTATTTTGCTTTTTTTTTTCTTTAGGTTTCAGTTCTTAGTAGACCCCTTGGTATAGGATATGTGTTGGATAATTTAATAAGCACAAAGAGCAATGATATGCATAACTCATAGCGCCCAATCAGAAATCAGCTTTCTGATCCTATTGAGTTACTGCTTCTGCGCACTACTCTTTGGCTTGTTAAAAGAGACCATGGTGTTACAAATCATAATCTGTACAGTTTGTCTATACAGAAAACACATTTATAGAACATTTTACCTGTGTATATTTATCTGCTTTCATGATATATGTGTCCCTTTTACTTTAAACTGATACTCTCATACAGAGTGAAGACAACAGTCATAATAATGCAGAAAACCATTGTGTCAGAGAGTAATACCTTCACTGGCTCATCCTGCTGAAGAAGGTTAACTGTAAAAAATAGCTAATCACTTTAAGTAAAGACATGGTTCAAATTTTATGAGCACATACTATTTACTTGATAGAGTGTATTTCTTTTGACCATACTCTAGGGGGAAGATTTAATAAAACTGGAGCGTGCAAAATATGGTGCATCTCTACATAGAATACAATCAGCTTCCAGGTTTTAGCCTAGGTTCACACTGAGTGCGGGAATGAAATTCCAGATGAACTCGCATGATTTCATTCCCGCATGTCAGTCCCGATTTGGGGACAATTTCAGAAACATCTGTGCTGGTTTCTGCAAAGATGTCAATGGAAATCGCACCCCGAAATCGTCAAAAGTAGTACAGAAACTACTTTTAAACGGTGCCATTGCCACCGATTTGGCATGCGATTTGACATGCCAGGGCTCAATGTCAAAGCTTATTTGAACAAGCTGAGGTTAGAAGATGATTGGCTACCATGCAGAGCTGCACCAGATTCTGAGCGCTCCAGTTTTAGTAACCCCCCCCCAGGTGTCACTGTTTATAATGCACACTTAGTAACATATAAAATGTAAAGAAAAATTAATAACCGTTTTGTAATAGTCCTACTCTCAGAAATGTTTTAATGTTGTTTTAAATGTGCAGCATTCTTAGTCAGACAGTGTTGTATAAACATAAATTTTGTGTTTCGTTTTTGTGCATTTGATGCTGTACTACCCGTTTCAAACACTTTTAGGACTTAACACACTAGGCTAGAGCATTTCCTAAAGAAAATCAACTGAAGTTACAGATAGGCAGTCAGACAGACTTTGTACAAATAACCATCATTTGCCTCTACTCTCTTGATGCAGCAATTGTGCAGTATAAACATAACTGTGCTGTTCAATTGGCACCATCTAGAGCTGGCCTGACATGCACCACCCCCTTTTTCTGCAGTACAAGTCTGTGTTAGAAAGCTTGTGCTGACGAGGGTGGCTGACACTCAGCTATGCCAGCATAGAGGCCTGGAGTGAAAGTCAAGAAGCAGCATTATCACTGAGACAGAAATTATATTTAAAAGCTTCTGGAAGTGAAAACAGCCACAAATCATAATGTGTACAGGAGTATGAAGATATTTAAATGTGTGATACTTCTACTGGACTTCAGCGATATGACTTTAAAACTTATCTTGCGTTTGCCAACTATTTGGAACTACTTACAATCCATTTCATTTATATGCCATCAGATAAACCACTACACTACAGTAGGTTGGTAAATTTTAAAGTGAACCTGTGCTTTGCCCATGCAGAGCAAAGCTACAGGTTATCTGTATTGCCGCTTTCCCCAGCTGCACAGATACTTATGCTAAATACCCCCCCCCCTCCCATTATCCCTCAATAATGCACTCGCACAAGGAGGCAACATGGCATACCCGGTACTTCTAAAAAATGGGGGCAATGTGACCTTCTCCCCTCCCACCATATGACATTGCTGTTGCTTGACGTTTGGCCACTCAGGCATCCAACCCTGTCAAATGCGGGTGTGGAGAGAGTCCTCAGCCCTGTGTAAACTCCAGGTCACAAAAATGTCTTTCTTTGCTTTTGTGAGCAAATGGATTAGCAAGGGACTAAGGCTAATAATACTATTCATTACCTTAAAGGAAATCCTAGTCCTTGGTACCTTTTCTTTGTTCTTCTTCGTTAACTGCAGGTTTTCCGTAGTGTTTTACATCCGTGCTGTAAAGATCCTGAATAACATGGTATTTGATTTCAAGCTATTTAGCTCTGTTTACAGTGCCTTGAAAAAGTATTCATACCCCTTGAAATTTTCCACATTTTGTCATGTTTCAACCAAAAACGTAATTGTATTTTATTGGGATTTTATGTGATAGACCAACACAAAGTGGCACATAATTCTGATGTGGAATGATATCTGAAACGTGTGGCGTGCATTTGTATTCAGCCCCCCTGATTTATTATTTTGTAGAACCACCTTTTTCTGCAATTACAGCTGAAAGTCATTTTGGGTATGTCTCTACCAGCTTTGCACATCTAGAGAGTGAAATTTTTGCCCATTCTTCTTTGCAAAATAGCTCAAGCTCTGTCAGATTGGATGGAAAGCATCTGTGAACAGCAAATGGATTTAGGTCTGGACTTTGACTGGGCCAATCGAACACATGAATATGCTTTGATCTAAACCATTCCATTGTAGCTCTGGCTGTATGTTTAGGGTCATTGTCCTGCTGGAAAGTGAACCTCTGCCCCAGTCAAATCTTTTGCAGACTCTAATGCCCTGTACACACGGTCGGATTTTCCGACGGAAAATGTGTGATAGGACCTTGTTGTCGGAAAATCCGACCGTGTGTGGGCTCCATCACACATTTTCCATCGGAATTTCTGACACACAAAGTTTGAGAGCAGGCTATAAAATTTTCCAACAACAAAATCCGTTGTCGGAAATTCCAATCGTGTGTACACAAATCCGACGCACAAAGTGCCACGCATGTTCAGAATAAATTAAGAGACGAAAGCTATTGGCTACTGCCCAGTTTATAGACCCGACGTACGTGTTTTACGTCACCATGTTCAGAACGATTGGATTTTCCGACAACTTTGTGTGACCGTGTGTATGCAAGACTAGTTTGAGCCAACATCCGTCGGAAAAAATCCATGGATTTTGTTGTCGGAATGTCCGATCAGTGTCCGACAGTGTGTACAGGGCATAACTGGTTTTCTTCTAAGATTGTCCTGTATTTGACTCCATCCTTCTTCTCATCAACTCTGACCAGCTTTCCTGTGCTTGCTGAAGAAAAGCATCCCCACAACATGATGCTGCCACCACCATGTTTCACGGTGGGGATGGTGTGTTCAGGGTGATGTGCAGTGTTAGTTTTCCACATATCATTTTGCTTTTAAATCAAAATGTTAAATTTTGGTCTCATCTGACCAGAGCACCTTCTTCCACATATTTGGTATGTCCCCCACATGACTTATCGCAAATTGCAAACAGGACTTCTCCTGGCTTTCTTTCAACAATGGCTTTCTTCTTGCCACTCTTCCATAAAGGCCAGATTTGTGGGGTGCACAACTAATAGTTGTCCTGTGGACAGATTCTCCCACCTGAGCTGTGGATCTCTGCAGGTCCTCCAGAGTTACCATGGGCCTCTTGGCTATTTCTCTGATTAATGCTCTCCTTGCCCGGCCTCAGTTTAGGTGGATGGCCATGTCTTGGTAGGTTTGCAGTTGTGCCATACTCTTTCCATTTCCAGATGATGGATTGAACAGTGCTCTGTGAGATGTTCAAAGCTTGGGATATTTTTGTATAACCTAACCCTGCTTTAAACTTCTCCACAACTTTATCCCTGACCTGTCTGGTGTGTTCCTTGGCCTTCATGATGCTGTTTGTTTACTAAGATTCTCTAACAAACCTCTGAGGGCTTCACAGAACAGCTGTATGAAATTACACACAGGTAGACTCTATTTATTAATTAGGTGAATTCTAAAGGCTATGGGTTCCACTAGATTTTAGTTAGGGGTATCAGAGTAAAGGGGGCTGAATACAAATACACGTCACACTTTTCATATATATATATTTTGAATGAATACCATTTATAATTTTCCTTCCATTTCACATTTATGTGCCACTTTGTGTTGGTCTATCACATAAAATCCCAATAATATACATTTACGTTTTTGGTTGTAACATGACAAAATATGGAAAATTTCAAGGGGTATGAATACTTTTTCAAGACACTGTAGAACACACAGCTGAATCAGAGACAGAAATTAGCTTTGTCCTATCTCCTTATAGCAATACAGCTTTTCAACAGAAAGAGGCAACCAACAAGTACAGTAATGCCGCGTACACACGGTCAGACTTTTCGTCTACAAAAGTCCGACAGCCTGTCCGACAGACTTCCGGCGGACTTTCGGCGGACTTGCGGCGGACTTGCGGCGGACTTGCGGCAGACTTTCTAATGAACGGACTTGCCTACACACGACCACACAAAAGTCCGACGGATTCGTACGTGATGACGTACACCGGACTAAAATAAGGAAGTTCATAGCCAGTAGCCAATAGCTGCCCTAGCGTGGGTTTTTGTCCGTCGGACTAGCACACAGACGAGCGGATTTCGGGGTCCGTCGTAGTTACGACGTAAAGATTTGAAGCATGTTTCAAATCTAAAGTCCGTCGGATTTGAGGCTGAAAAAGTCTGCTGAAAGTCCGGAGAAGCCCACACACGATCGGATTACCAGCCAGCTTTAGTCCGTCAGCGTCCGTTGGACTTTTGTAGACGAAAAGTCCGACCGTGTGTACGCGGCATAATAGTTTTTGGCTTTCTAATAAGAACGTTCTTAAGTGAAACCTATTACAAAGGCAGTTTGAAATGTTTATTAGTAAAATAATAATAAAGATTTAGATTTACCTTTGAATTACAAGGTGACTACAGACAATAGATTAATGTCCCAATCTGTTCTTGGTCAAATGGGGCATGATTGTTGGCCCTACCAGACCATGGCAGACACCCCTTGCCTGGGCTTCCACATGGTAGAGTCATATAACTGGATACAATTCTTTCCAGCCAATAGCTGTTGTTTTCCCCCAGGAAAGACTGGCTCCAGCAATGACTGATAATCATGCTCTCATTTACTTCTCCAGGGGAACAATCACACACACTTGCCTTCAGCAAAATTATATGCTTATACTAAGAGGACCTATGTTATTCATGATATCAGTACCACAGTCCACCACTTGATGGTCTTTCTGTAACTAGATTAGGTAGTACATTCTCATCTGTAGAGGTTTAAAGTGAACCTGTGGCCAGCTTCTGGCTATTCAAGCATTTTCATATTGTTACAAGCAGTAGGTGACCTTTAAAACAAATATTTAGTGAGTTCTGTAGCTACAGGAACTGTGGAGCAATCAGTTCCCAAAGTTGAAACCAGAGGCGCTAAAGTTGTTCAAGTCCCTCTCTCAGCAGTTCGGCATTACCTGTTAGCCTCTCACAGCAGGGACTCTGCAGCCTTTTCGCCTTCTAATTGCTTATGTGAGCATAGAACAGGAGCTCTACGTGGGGCAATAGGGGGGAGCTGAGCTTTTGATATAAGAAGTTGAATACTTTCTGTGCTGCTGCTGCATTCTTTAAAGGATAAATTGCTGTACAGTACCTACAGATACAAAGGTCGGTAAGGGCTTGCTTTAAAACTCAAGTATTGCTTGTTAAAAATGTGTAATTTCTCAAAAATCCATTACCTGACCACAGGTGCGTTTAACGCATAATATTCCTAATTCACCTTAGATCAGGTCAAAATATTGTCATTGCACAGTTGGAAGATGATCCACACTTATAGAATATTGCCTTTTCATTTACTTAATCCTACATGTTTATGGTTTGTGTGTAATATATTTGTCTTGCAACAGGTCCTCTCTTTACCACACCGAAGGTTGGTCTGCTACTGTCGTCTCTTTGAAGTCCCTGATCCAAATAAGCCACAGAAGCTTGGCTTGCATCAGAGAGAAATCTTCCTATTTAATGACCTGCTAGTGGTATGTATTGAATTAATGGGAGTTTATCAAAGGAAATTTCAGTTTCAGGCATATATTAGATAAGATATTAGATTATGAATAGAGTTTGCCAGTGGGACTCGGGCTGGAAGGTATGTACTCTATTTATAAGTAACAAAAAGGCAGATGAGGAATCTTGTGACATTCATTTTACCACTCAAGGCACCTGTTAAAAGTTTTATCACCATAGATTTGGTGCTTTCATCCCTTCTCTCAAAATAGATTTACAGATCAAGGAGATACCTTTTTTGTCTTAATCTGTATGCTTATGAAAACCTCCCACTGATGGCATTGTAAATTATGCTTTGTATAGCTGCAAATATAGATAGTGTTTGGATTCTGTATGGCTGCAGACTGCATTCATTTATTTGTGAGACCAGCCATAGCATTCTGCATTTACCGTTTATATAGATAGTTAGATAACATTTGGAGATTGCAATTGCAGATATCTTACAAAAGCATTACTCTCTCTTGAGTTATCTGATAAATATATTTTAGTCCAGGCAGAAAGGCAGGGCTGTTTGTAGATATCATGCTGCCTAAGGCACAGCTGAATGATGATTTTCACACTGCACCCCCTGTTTCATTTAATACTTTTTTAAACAAATGCGACAAAGCACAAGAGACAGTGTACAGTCTGCTTTACATGCTGGATTTTCAACTGTAAAGCCAGCCACAGATGGTGCGATTTTCTTTCCTGCAACCAGGGGTTGCAGGAAAGAGAATCGCTTGATTCCCCCAACAACACGGTCAGTGTTGATGGGAGAATCCCTCCAACAGAGCTATTGAGTTCTCCCGGCAAGGGGGGGGGGGGGGCCATCCCCGCTGGGAGAACACACAGTGATTATTGCTTGATCGATCAACTTGGGTACAATCAGCCTCCCCATACATGGTTCAAATCTTGGCCGGTCCCTGCTGAACCTCCTGAGATTTGAACCACCTATGGCTGGCTTTAGTACCACCAAATCAAAGAAGGGAGAGATGGCTCTGTGACAAAGTGGCAAAGTGACAACATCTCTTTAAATCTTACCCCCAACCAACTGATACTCACCTTCCCTGTACCCAGATGGTGTCAGAGCTCACACAAGGCTTGATAATATTGCCTCCTATGTTACACTACCGTGTATGAGCCTGAGGATTGGCTTTTCAGGTCCAAGCACTGCATCATGGAAGGAAGTCACATGCTCCCATATGCCCGGAAATACTGGGTATTTCATTGCAGCTGCCAGGGCACAACTAAATTTGGTGTGAGAAAATTTCTGTATGCAAAATTTGACTGCATATGGCCAGATTATGTAATCTGTTGCATGTAAACCGGACTTTTTTGCTCTGTAGTGATGTGCTGAGTTTACCTTCTGGGAAAAGAAGACAACCGTAGCAAAAGCACACCTCCTGAATTTCTGAGATGGGAAAGATGAATGGCTTTTAGAATAGCCAGCACTAAAAATGTCAATTGTAGTAATTTAGATATTGGACAAAAGTTTAATACAATATTACACTTTTGATAGTATATTTATAGTACATAAATAGTACATGGTAGAGATGTATACATGCAAATAATAGGAGGGCAGAGATATTTGGTTTCTAATGAGAAACTGTTGGGAGATATGGTTAGAGGAATGGTCCATAAGAAAAAAAAAAGTATCCTTTCTATTTTTAACATGTTCTACTTTTACTTATTTTATTCTAGGTAACAAAAATCTTCCAAAAGAAGAAAAATTCTGTAACCTACAGCTTCAGACAGTCATTTTCCCTGTATGGAATGCAAGTGATCCTGTTTGAAAATCAGTGTAAGTGTAACAGTACATTATTTAGTTTGCAGCAGATGGAACAAAATTATTAAACATACACCCCCGCCAAAATGAAATATAAAGACTTGAGTCTTGAGAGGATTATGGTAGCTGTCAATGTTGGGATATGTTTCTTGCATTTATTAGAACTGTGGAAGAAGCTACTTGGGTGAGTAGCAAATTGTCATCAACATTACAGAACTAGTTGAACGTCACATTATTGTGAGGCAGTGCTGTGGTGTACCAGGAAAGTCTACTGCTTTTCCATGGTAATCAGGTGATCAGGAAAACCCCCTCATTAACTTGTTAACCTGTGAATAAATCATATGGATTTTGAATCACACCAACTGCAGACTACGTTTCAGTTGTAGAATGTCTGCAATATCAAAAAGAACCATGAAGTTGCACACAGCTACCAATCAGAATAAAACCTGTAATGAACCCAGTTTACATCACAATCTTTTTAGTAGTGCCTCTCTCTATGCCTCTGTTGAAGCAAAAGAGAACTAAGGTGGGACTTTATATGAGGTATGTGCGGCAACATAAATTCAGTCAATATAAAAAACACAATGTTTATTGCTAAATAATAATTGCATGACATGTAAGAAAATGCATTTATAGGTTTGTGTCCATAATGACAACATGTAACAAACATAGTATGTAGAAAACTGGCCACAACAATAAATGATATATTGTATAATAAACATATGACCGCTGCATCAAGATAATACATTGTAGGATAAATATATAACAGCCATCCTAGCTGACACGGACCACCTCAGAAACAGTGTAAAGATAAAATCTGTATATACTGTATAAAACTGGTCTAAACCATCCAGTGAAGATGAGATGCATCCAATAAGCCCTACACGTTTCGTAGATTTATTCCACTCTTTAGGGACAAATGTATTAAATATCTGTGAAAAAACACAAATATATAAAGTAGAAAATAATATTATATAAAGCAATCTAGCCAGGGTGCCTGACAAAAATGAATACTAGCCAAAGGGAGGAGAATGCTTCTCCCTTAGGGTACTTACATATGAGCTAAATATGAAGTGGTGAGATTGCAAGAAAAGTGCCGCTCAAGGCGTCTGCCACGGGAGCTGAGGTACTGGAACCCAAGGAGTGGAGTAGGAGCATGAAAGGTGTATAGTCATATAGGCTCCAATACTATTTCTTACAGTATGTAAGTACCCTAGGAGAGAAGCATTCTCCTCCCTTTGGCTAGCTTTCATTTTTGTCAGACACCCTGGCTAAATTGCTTTATACAATATTTTTTTCTACTTTATTTGTGTCTTTTCACAGATATTTAATGTATTTGCCCCTGAAGAGTGGAATAAATACACAAAACGCGTAGGTCTTATTGGATGCATCTCATCTTCATTGGATGGTTTGGACCAGTTTTATATATACAGATTTTACCTTTTTTACTGTTTCTGAGGTAGTCCATGTCAGCTAGGATGGCTGTTATATATTTACCCTACAATGTATTAACTTAATGCAGCGGTCATATGTTTATTATACAATATATCATTTATTGTTGTTGCCAGTTTTCTACATATTCTGTTTGTTACATGTTGTCATTATGGATACAAACCTAGGAATTCATTTTCTTACATGTTATGCAATTATTATTAAGCAATAAACATTGTGTTTTTTATATTGACTGCGTTTATGTTGCCGCACATACCTCATATAAAGTCCCACCTTAGTTCTCTTTTGTTTCTACTGAATCAGTGATGGAGACGTATTCACATACGTTTCATACAAAGTCCCACCAAGTCCCCGCCCCCTCCCCTCCCCCCCCTTTCTTTCTATGCCACTGTTCACAATTGTAGACTGTGATGTAGCACCTACCACCTTTTAGGCTCTAAGGTCTCCTTCCAATTTCCTTCTTGCTATGCATTTTTGCTGACAGACAACATTTAACCCCTCTTAAGAGACACTTTCCCCAAAATGAGATATCAGATTGCATGATAGAAAAGGACTTTTTGGGCTGCAGCTTCTCATGAATATTCCTTCCGTACCTGGCTGCTTTTATTAGGGCCTGTGTCAAAGGGCGTTTCTTAGCGCTCAAACTGCTTTTCCTCCTGTATAAGTCAATGGGAATGCATAGGCAACTTGAAGCAGGTTGATGCAGCTTAGAAAGAAGGGCAAATGCAGCTGTCAATGAGCATTAATAGCTTGTCAAGTGAATCTCAAATTCAGGCTAAAAACAAGTTGTATTTGCCTATCAACACAAGCCCTTATGGCCTGTACACACGTACGATAATCTGATCGTTAGTACACAGCATTCAAGAGCCAGTTACGAATGGCTTTTTTTGCTCTATTGGATTGTGGACTGTGGTTATATCACATGGTTTAGTCACTGCTGTTACTCATATATTTAAAGGTACCACTGACACTAGCGTGGTTTTTTAAGTATATTTTACAATGTGAAATTATCCGATGGGACAAGCATGAAAATGTTTCTTGTACGATACCAGTGCAATTTTTGTTTAATCAGTACAGTTGTCGTTCTAAAATATTGTACGATACAAATACACTACAACACATTACATCGCTTCCAAATTTTTATTCTGTCATATGAGAATTTTCATATCTTTAGTAAATTCTTCATTTTCGATTATGAGACTAGCATGCAAAAAAAACGGATGATCATTCGTCCCATAACCTCATTGTGTGTACCAGGCAGTAGACTGGGCATATTTTCCAGAAGTAGCATGCTTTTACTTGTGATTGTATACAGTGAGGGAAAAAAGTATTTGATCCCCTGCTGATTTTGTACGTTTGCCCACTGACAAAGAAATGATCAGTCTAAAATTTTAATGGTAGGTTTATTTTAACAGTGAGAGACAGAATAAAAACACAAATATCCAGAAAAACTCATTTTATAAAAGTTATAAATTGATTTGCATTTTAATGAGTGAAATAAGTATTCAATTCCCTATCAATCAGTAAGATTTCTGGCTCACAGGTGTCTTCTATACAATTAACGAGCTGAGATTAGGAGCACTCTCTCTAAGCGCCAGTTCACACTTGTGCAATGCGGGAACCCTTTGAATTCACTGTGGGTTACCGCGTCACACCCAACTCACACGGCAGTTCACACTGCCATATGGGAACTACTGGTAGTGTCAATAAAATGTTAATGACACCCCCATTTCAGCTCGCATATCGCACTGCAAATTGACAGTTCAGACATGAATCAGATCGCATGGGTGATCTGATTCTGGTGTGGAAAAAAAAAAAAAAGGGTCCGAATGCGATGCAATATCAGCAATACTATCTGTATGGCTGAAATCGCATCGCACAGACATCAAATGTGATTTGCAGTGCGGTGCGAATCACATGCGATCTCGCGGAGGGCACTGGTGTGAACTGGCAGTAAAAGACACCTGTCCACAGAAGCAATCAATCAATCAGATTCCAATATCTCCACCATGGCCAAGACCAAAGAGCTGTCCAAGGATTCCAGGGATAAGATTGTAGACCTGCACAAGGCTGGAATGGGCTACAAGACCATCACTAAGCAGCGGGGTAAGAGGGTGACAACAGTTGGTGCGATTATTCGCAAATGGAAGAAACACAAAATAACTGTCAATCTTCCTCGGTCTGGAATGCATGCAAGATCTCACCTCGTGGAGTTATCATGAGAACGGTGAATAATCAGCCCAGAACTACATGGGAGAATCTTGTCAATGATCTCAAGGCAGCTGGGACCATTGTAACCAAGAAAACAATTGGTGGCATACTAGGACGTGAAGGACTGAAATCCTGCAGCGACCACAAGGTTCCCCTGCTCAAGAAAGCACATGTACAGGCCCGTCTGGGTATTCCAATATGACAGTGACCCAAAACACATGGCTAAGGCAACAAAGGAGTGGCTCAAGAAGAAGCACATTGAGATCCTGGCCTAGCCAGTCTCCAGACCTTAATCCCATAGAAAATATGTGGAGGGAGCCGAAGGTTCAAGTTACCAAACGTCAACCTCAAAACCTTAATGACTTGAAGAGGATCTGCAAGAACGCATCATTCATTCAGAGTAAATTCATTCTGTTAGTGAAAAAGTCAATCTTCCACTGCGGCAGATGTCTTAAAGTTCTCAATGAACTGAGAGGGAGCTGATGAGCACTCTCATAGTTCATTGATCTTCCTGGACTTCAGTAACTGTCTTCCTGTACAGGAGGTATGGGCAGACAAAATGCACTTTTTTACCTGCAAAAAATGTGTGTTTATTTTTTTCTGAACTTATCCTTTAAAGCGCACTTTTCCTGACCATCATTGTTTAGAGACCTAATCCGCATTAAGCTAAATAAGAAACCTATCTCCCCAAGGAGTAGTTTTAGAACACAACAGGATGTACTCAAGGGCTGCGGACAGTATTGATGGAAATACAGCTTCTCTTTATTAAAGGTAACACATTATGTTGGTAGTTTTTCTGGGACAAATACAAATGCATCACTTTTCATTAAGTACATTTACATTTTTAACTGGAGGAATACCTAGCAGTGCTAGTTCCCCGTCAGCTAACTGAACTAACAATACCCAGAGTCCCAGAAAATAAATCTTGCTGTGCTTCATCTGCTTTTTTTTTTTTAGTCAAGGAAAGACAAATGGGTCTGAGTCCCCCAATATAAGGTTCCTGTTAGCTTTTTTGATGAAGGAATCCCTTTCCAATGGACATTATCAAGAGAAATGGACACTGCTCTGCTTAAAACAGGAAATTCTGCTAATAGAATGCACAGCATGAGTCCAGGAGTGTGTACACATTTCAAACCACTAATGTCATGGTCATATAGCAAAATGGTATGCAACATTCCACCATCATTATTCCAAGACCGATTTGTGCAACAATGCAGTATGTAGCCTAAGTCAGCATGAATTCATTTCTGCTATCATAGTCACTTCAGTGATGAAACAAAAATAGGTGATTTGTCATCTACCTTCAATTTTGGATGCTCTTATAGTTTTGTGTTGCTTACTTGAGAAACATTTGGGATACGTATGCCCCTTGAATCTTATAAAGGTGGCCCCATGCTGAACCTTATACGAAAGTTCTCTGGCTTGCTAAAGTTAACAACCTCCGGGACATGGTAGACTTTACAGCCACACTGTACAATAAGGAAGAGTTGTTCACTGAAACTTGGAGACCCTGGAACTAGTTTGTGTATACCGACACCTACCTCAGTGAGCTGTCCAACTCTTTGTGAGCCCCTGCCCACCCTGTCCTTACCCAGGAGAGTGGTGCCCTTATGTTCCCTTGCCCCTCCTTTCCCTCCCCCCTCTCTTGTCCTCGCCCCCCTTCCTTGCTTTTTTTTGCCACATCCTGTCTGCTCAAAGCACTTCCATCCATATTCCTCCCCAACCTCTGTCGACCCTTTCGAGTGACAACCAGTCCCATACCTGCTAATCTACTATGCCCTTAAAAGGTTTTTTACCTAGTGTCCACCCACCCTATTTATTTCCAGTTATTGGCAGCATTGCTCCAGTTTCTTAACCATGTTCTTAACGTATGTTGCTTGGTTTGATGCTCCCTCTTAGATAAATGATAATACTGGTTTCATTATTGGCAAGATAAGTCTACGTGACTGTCTTTAGTTAAGTTTTGGTATTGGACTGTTGTGTTGGCCTTTTTTTTTTTTTTCACTGATTACTGTTCTGCCAGTTATTGTCTGTCCTTTACATTCAAGATAGTATTGATGCTATGACTATAAGTATATGGTCAATGTTTGTATGTTCATGCACAAAACAAGGTCCATAAAGACATGGGTGAGTGAGTTTGGGGTGGAGGAACTTGACTGGCCTGCACAGAGTCCTGACCTCAACCCGCTAGAACACCTCGGGGATGACTTTGAGCCGAGACTGCGAACCAGGCCTTCTTGTCCAACATCGGTGCCTGACCTCACAAATGTGCTTCTGGAAGAATGGTCAAACCTTCCCATAAACATACTCCTAAGCCTTGTGGACAGCTTTCCCAGAAGAGTTGAAGCTGTTAACGATGCAAAGGGTGGGCCAACTCAATATTGAACCCTACAGATTAAGACTGGGATGCCATTAAAGTTCTTGAGCGTGTAAAGGCAGACGTCCCAATACTTTTGGTAATATACTGTATAACGGATCCCATGTGCTATCAAACGTCTTAGTTTATTTATGAAGAACAGATGAGTTTGTCATTGACCATAATCCAGTTAAGCTTATTCTTTACATAGTCAAGAGGAACCACCGACTGTTTCCAATATTTAGCAAAACACAAAAACCGCCAAAAACATATACTGTATGTGATTCATTTCACTGACTTTCTGGGAACCATTTATCAGGTAGTTTTTGAACGAGGACCAGCTCCAGGGATCTACGTATATTTACTCCCTTCACCGAGTAAATAAGTTTAAATATCTGAATCCAAAATCTGGACACTTTAGGGCATTGCCACCATACGTGATGCATAGTTCCCATCTGGCCGCGACACCGAAAACAAATGGGCGATGTGGACAAGTACTTTTTTGCAAGCCTGGTAGTGACCGAGTACTAATGTAGAAGTGTTTTAGAATTAGATTCTATTTATGTTGTATTAGTGGATAATTTAGATAAAGCATAAGCAAGATCTTGCCACTCAAGATAATTCAGAGGTAAGATTCAGGTCCCATTCCCACAGATTAATGTAAGGAAGCTTGGAATTCAGATTGGGGGCACTTATTTTAAGGGAAAATTATGTTTTTTTCCAGTAATTTTTTTCAAATAATAAGTAAAAAAAGGAGCACTCAGAGAGAGCAGGCAGCTCGCATATAAAAGGTCAATATATAAAACCCCCTGCAAATATGGATAATAAATGCAGTGCCACAAACTGAAGTCAAATGTGAACAACAATCAATCTCTACTGTGTTTAACAAATTAAATAAGTGAATAAATATATAAAATTCCATCAATTCACCAAATATGTTAAGAATTATATAAATAACAAAAGTTCATGAAGACTGTATAAGCATGCAAACGATTCTGGCTTACACCAGTTCATCTGTATTTTATCCTGTGTGTATATGTGATCCAGACTGTGGATATCACCATCACTCCGTATTCACAAGAAGAAATGGCTGCACTAGCAGCATTAGCACTCTATAAACAAATATATGGAGACTCCGGTCCTTTTAAATAGCAGCCAGCTTAAATAGACTTCTCCAGTAGAGGCAGTAATGGGAGTTATAGCTATGTGAAAAAAAAGCTCACCACCTGGATCCAAATGAAGGGATCATAATGTAGTATTTACCATATTTAAAACCGTATGTGTTCCAACTGAATGACGGCATAAAATGATGAAAAATGCTACTCAAACCCATATGAGTGACCGCAGCGTTGCATGTTGACATCACGCCGCCGCATCGATCTCAAGCTGGAAAGATCACTAAAGAATGCAGTGAGAACACTAACTTGCTACTGCTGGCTGTTGTTGTCGCCCCCATCACTTCTCCCTTAATAGCATGCAAAATTCTGCAGCATTTCAGCCAGCAAGGGAGCTAAAAACCTTAAAGCTGAACTCGCAGAAACTTTAATTTAGCCTTTGCAGAGAGCAGTAGCCCTCCAACTACAGACTGCCTGCAGAAAACCCCAAGCGGGGGGCCAGCATAAGACCAGTCACCCTGCACAAGGAGACAGAGCAGCATTGACAGGCCTTTATTACAGGAAGATCCTGCGCAGTAGCAAACTTTCCCAGTGTTTACTGCACAGCTCTGGAAGACGTACACAGAGCACAAGATTCAAGTAAGAATACACATGCCTCTTGTATTCAGACAATATACGCTTATCCTGGAGTTCAGCTTTAGGAGAACTCAATTTGTTAATGTGAATTTGCTGACTTTAATTCACTTGTTTCCAAAGCACAAGCCCAGGCATTTACTGACCTTAGGGAAAATTTTATCAGCTGCTCATAGTGGAGAACAATTTGGTTTGGGCTGTGTGCTTCTAATTTCTCTTTCTTAAAGCTGATGATGCCTGTTTTGTGGTTGGTTTGACAATGATGGAGGAGATTCATTTCCACAAGACATGTGATGTTTCAACAACAGGCCTAGTAATTTGTTTTTCACTTGAAAGCTGCACTGCATGTTTCTGCAGAAATATAGACACCAGAAACACACAAGATGGGAAAAAATATGCCGTTGATGTGCTTTATTGTTTTCATCTAATTTTAGATCACTAGCAAATCTTACATTTCCTCCCATAAGAAAGGCTGTGGATTGGTTTATCTATTCTATATACATATGTACTTGGAACATACTTAATATTTGTATAAAGGATATTACTTTGATATTCATGATGTAAAGATGTATCAATAACATTGAGGGCTCGTTCACACCATTTATATTGGGATGCACTGGGCAACCTCGCCCAGCACAGACGCAACACAAAACAATTTGCCTTGTTTTCTACAGAGTCAGGTCACGCCACTGCGTTGTGTGGTGTGCTGAAAAAAAGTACTGCAAGTTCAGCGCTGCATGTTGGATTGCAAGCTACCGCATTACAATGTTTCTGCAGTGAATAGAACTGAATGGAATGTGACTTGTGCATTAAACACAGCTTACTGGTGTGAATTGGCCCTTAATTACAGGCAGATATAATATACACCAATTACTGTGTATGTTATGCAATCATTAAAAAGTTCATTCAGATACTATAAATACTTGATTGCATATTTATATTAAGTGGTAGGACCTCTGCGCTACTAAATAAACGTGTTAGACAATCAAAGTGTGTAAAATCATAAAAGTGGTGCTGCAAAATCAATAGTGCTCACTGAATCACTATGAAAATATATGTTATAAAAAGGATTTCGCGCAAACACATATAGTGAATAATAAATGTTGGCTGATAAATCACATGAGTGGTGTACAACCAATAAAAAGAATAATAAAAGTGTCCAATAGTGATGAAAAGTGAAGGCTTCTAGTTTCCAGTAAGACAATTCAGTGATAAAACAACTGGATGATAAGCTTCCAGCTATACTCAGTGGTCAAATAAATTCCTTTCCTTTATAAAAGGTCTCCCATTGCCCTTACCTTAAAGGGCTTAGGATAAAGCCTTAGTGTAGATAAAAGGTGATGGTCTAGGAGTAGTTGGAAGGTGTCCACTGGTTATGGTTCCTGGCGAGTAGATGCTTTAGCCGCTTTGTTTGCTAGGACAGATAGCTGCAGGGGACATTTCACAGTTTTATATTAGCCTTTCTGTAATTTTCTATGCAGTAGGGCTTATAGGAAAAGAAGGCAAAGTCACAATGCAAAAGAAAAGCAACAGGATTGTTTGAATGTTGGTCCCTGCGGTAGCTTATACTCATCTTCCCTTCCCACCCCATTGCTCTGTTTACTGCTGCTAGCAAGGAGAAAGAACCCCTTGTAAGCTACTTGTCAATCCACCTCAGAGCTTACACAGGGCTGAGCACTCCTTCCTACACCCATGTGACTTTGCTGGTACCTGAGCAACCATGTGCCAAGCACCAGCACTGTTACATGGGAGGAGGAGGAGGAGTGATATGCTTCCCCTTCGGTCTGTTTCTTGACATAAGTGAAGAGAAATTACATGTATGAGAAGTATTTGACTCCTTCACATGTGTCAGTGCTGGTGCTTGGCAATTGGCAGCTCTGGCACCCAGCACTGTCACATGGCAGTGGAAGAACAAGTCCTAAATTCAGCCCTGTGTAAGGTATGACTGGGATCAACTCAGAGCTTATAAAGGGCTTCTCTTTCTCGCTTTCATTGGTAAATGTACCAGCAGGGGAGTGAAGAGAAAGTGAATATAAGCTGTTGTGCCCCAAATAGGCAAAGTACAAGTTCAATGTAAACAAATCTGAAAGTATACTAATTTATGGAGGAAGACAGGCAATTGGCATATTTGAAACAGTTGTTATATAGTGAGACGTTTAAAAATGGCAAAGAATAAAGCTGGCCACACACATATACTTTTCATTCTTTTGTTATATTCTGACAACCAGCCCCACTAAACAGTGCTTTAATCAGTTTTCCACCTAGCTCCTTTGTTAAAAGTTGATAGCAAAATTGTCTTTTGTCGATCTGGGTATTTATCCACCATTGGAGTGAATTGCATCTGATTTATTATTATTATTGTTATTATACAGGATTTATATAGCGCCAAGAGTTTACGTAGCGCTTTACAACTTTAAGGTAGACAGTACAAATACAATACACTTTAATACAGTAGGAATCAGAGGGCCCTGCTCCTTAGAGCTTACAATCTAAGAGGGAAGGTCAAGAAATACAAGAGGTAATAACAGTGGGTGATGTGCTGATTGAGAAGATAAATGTACAGTTGTTAGGTAGGGGCCAGATAGGCTTCTCTGAAGAGATGAGTTTTCAGGGATCGTCTGAAAGTGGATAAAGTAGGAGAAAATCGGACGGATTGGGGTAGAGCATTCCAGAGGATGGGAGAGGCTCTGCAGAAGTCCTGAAGGCGAGCATGGGATGAGGTGACAAGGGAGTTTGAGAGCAGGAGGTCTTGGGAGGAGCGAAGAGAACGATTAGGTTGGTATTTTGAGACTAGGTTAGAGATGTAGCTGGGGTCCAGGTTGTGGATGGCTTTTTAAGTTATAGTTAGTATCTTGAATTTAATTCGGTGACTGAGTGGCAGCCAATGGAGGGATTGGCAGAGGGGTGTAGCAGACGCTGAGCGGTTTATGAGGTGGATGAGCCTGGCAGCGGCGTTCATGATGGTCTGAAGTGGGCATAGCCTATTTAGAGGTAAGCCAATGAGGAGGGAGTTGCAGTAGTCGAGGCGGGAGATGACCAGGGATTGGATTAGAAGCTTTGTGGTGACATTGGTTAGGAAGGGGCGTATCTAGCATGAATGATTTAGCATGAATTCAGTGCATGTATGGCCACCTTAAAGTGTTACTAAACCCAGGACCCTGCATTCACTATATCTGGTCTCCCACAGTATAGAGAACATGGAAATGCAATCATTTTAGTAGATATAAACTGATAAATACCTTTTCTCATCAGCAGTATATAGCAGTCTTGTGACTTCTATCAGTGCCTGGTTAAAGCTTGTAGGAGGAGTTTTCATACTGCACTGGCTGACCTATCAGGATGCAGGACCCCTGACCCATGGTCTGGACAGTGCTGATTGGCCCTGTGCTGATCACATGCACTCTCCCAAGAAAACTCTCTAGCAATACACACCAAACTGAGCATGTGCAGCCTGACTCCAGTAACTCTGTCTTATCCAGACATGTTTTGGAGACAGTGCAAGAAGAAGAGGATCTGTGCATACAGGATCAAACAGCCTTTTTACACAATGCAGTGGATTAACCCCTTAGGTTCCACAATGAGTATAACAAGCATGCTTTACTGCATATACAGACTGATTTTACTGTTGTGGGTTTAATAACACTTTAAGATTTTGTGGCCTTACACAAGAATGTTTTTTCTCTGTTTCTTTATCTGTGTACCTGTTGGCCTGTCTGTCATCTGTGTTCTACCTCTGGCTATCTAACATTGTCATCCAGACCCACAAGTCTTTCAGTAAGTGCTAGCTAATATATTGCATATTCATTCTGGCCTTGTGATGTAATGCAAATAAGTGAAAAGCCACATTTTATATGGAGCAGATTAGATTCTCTGCCTTCACGTTGTTCAGAGTCTGACAGATTGCACAGGAGAATAGTTAATGTTTTCCTCACAATTCACACATTTCTCTTTTGGGATTTTGAAGTTGGGATGACACAGCAAGCTGCTATAACATGACATCTGCTGCCTCTCGGGCATTTATGACAGATTTATGGGCATCCCATAATGTATGGATGATCCGCTAAAACATTAACATTATAGTTCTGAAGTGAGCAGAATTAACACATGTCTTAGGTGCTCAAAGAAAAGCTGTAACAGGCAGTCACTCCCTTACCTCTTAGCTATAGAGAACAAAAACAGATGTGATAAGCTGCCAAGAGGTTCATGAATTACACAAGACAGATTCATCTCTCCTGCCTTCACATTCCCGGCAACTGTCAGCAATAATAAGTAGAAAAAATGGGGAATAAAGGGAAGGATATGAAGACTTGTTATTTCTTCATTCAAGAAAACAACCAGCTACACAATATTTATATTAAATGGGACCTGTAAAGAAAGAGATATGAAATTTGCGATGGTTGGCTTTCATTTTTAAAGGTGTAGGCATCAAAGCTTCCATTTTAAATCTGATTTGGAACAAGCATGCAGGATAAAAGTGTGACTTTTAAGACTTGCTGGCTGCAGGCTTGATCCAGGCATTTGGCACAGTAGGGTTGATTTAATAACAAGGGAATAGTTATTGTTCACTTTGCAAAGTAAATGTTCCTTAGTAAGCAAGGTTAAGCTGTGTCCATTTTGAATATCCAATCATTCACAAGATTTTTTTTTTTTCCTTGCAGATGATTGATGAATAATTGAAGTAAACACAGCTTAGTCTTATTTACTAAGTCTTTCCAAGTGATCAGCTTCTATTCATGACGTAAAATAATGCCTTGAGGTGGAATCACCCTTGGAGGCAGCACTATAAAAAAAAAATGAGCCCAACACTTCCTACTTTTTTTTTTACTTAAAATATTTATTTTATTTATTAATTTGTTATGCTCATGACAGGTGAGACTCTGCCTCACCTGCCTCCCCTGACTGCATGTCCCTGCTGTGTATATATATAATTTTTTTTTGTTTTCATATATGCTCATCCAGGAGTGCAGAGGTTTCCCATGGTGGATGCACTTAGCATTACTAATGGACTTTTAACCAGTCAACAAAGTCACCAAAGTGTGTGGAATGGACGACTCTACATCAGGAATTGGGGACAGTCACACTCACAATAGAAAATCATTGTTAGTTGATTTTAAAGTGTTATGGGAAGCACTAAATGCAAAAAAAACCTAAACATCCCTGAACACATACAGCTTCAAGCAGTAGTCCAAAAATGTTATTTCTGATAATTCTTGTTCCTAACACAACTGTTTTCCCATTACAGACTATCCAAATGGCATTCGTCTCACATCAGCAATTCCAGGAGCTGACATTAAGGTTCTGATTAACTTTAATGCTCCAAATCCACAAGATCGCAAGAAGTTCACTGACGATTTAAGAGAGTCCATTGCAGAGGTTCAAGAAATGGAAAAGTACAGAATAGAGAGTAAGTACAAAGGTATATACCCTATGCATTTATTCAAGAAAATACATTTAATCTTCCACAACTTATTTTAAAAGGCATAAAATACTAAATATAGTACATTTATTATGGATCTTTGTTATAGGTAAGATAAATCAGCATATACATTTCAATGCATCTACTAATTTTTCTCACCCTCGCAGGATTCTGTAAAAGTGGGAAAAGTGCCTGCAACAGTCAATTAGTGGCTTCCATCATTTAGGGGTTTGCAGCCAAGCGGGGGTACAAAATGCGTAAATTGATGGCGCTATATAAGTACCTGAAATAAAAAAATAAATAAATATACAGTTGTGTTCAAAATAATATCAGTTAAGCATAACTAGCCAGATCAATCACTGTTTTTGGTATTTAATTATATTTCTACATGCCAAATAATTTACTAGTAGGTATAGTAGAGTAATAGAAAACCAACAGACCCAACATGACATGCATGCTGCTGATTTTGTGTAATTAAATCATTAATTGAAAGGGGTGTGTTCAAAATAATAGCAATGTGGAGGTCAACTAGTGAGGTAATTCAGTCTTTGAAAAAACAGGTGTCAAACAGGTGGCCCTTATTTAACTACTTGATGCCCGCGCTATAGCTGAAAGACAGCTGATCACTTGATGTAAACAGAAGCTGATAATCTACTTTTTTTTTTCCTCACACTGATAGCGTGAGGAGAAAAAAATAAAGCAGATTGCTGGCTTCTGTAAAAGGGACATCGGTACCACACAGTCACCATCAGTGCTGCTAACGAGTGCCCACCAGTGCCACTTACCAGTGCGCATCAGTACTGCTAACAAGTGCCCATCAGTGCTGCCAATCAGTGCCTATTAGTGCCCTTCAGTGCCATCTACCAGTTCCGCCTTATCAGTGCCGATCAGTGCAGCCTATCAGTGCCCATCAGTGCAGCCTCATCAGCACACATCAATGAAGAGGAAAAAATACCGGTCTTTTTTTGTTTATTCAGCAAAAAATAAAAAACCTAGTGGTGATTAAATACCACCCAAAGCTGAAAGCTGAAAATTGGCCTGGGCAGGAAGGGGATATATGTGCCCAGTAAGCAAGTGGTTAAGGACGAAGGAATGTTGTACATGCTGGGTATAGTGCATTTTTCTTGGAAAATCTGAGTAAAATGGTTTGTTCTAGACATTGTTCAGAAGAACAGCGTACTTTGATTAAAAAGTTAATTGGAGAGGGGAAAACATGTAAAGAAGAAATACAGAAACTGATAGACTGCTCAGGACTGATGAAAGCAAGATCATTCTTTTTGGGTCTAGGGGCCGCAGACAGTTTGTCTGATGACCCCCAAATACCGAATTCAAGCCACAGTATATTGTGAAGACAGTGAAGCATGGTGGCGCAAGCATCATGATATAGGGATGTTTCTCATACTATGGTGTTGGGCCTATTTATCGCATACCAGGGATCATGGATCAGTTTGAATACATCAAAATACTTGAAAAGGTCATGTTGCCTTATGCTGAAGAATAAATGCCCTTGAAATGGGTGTTTCAACAAGACAATGGCCCCAAACACACCAGTAAGCAAGCAGTATCTTGGTTCCAGACCAACAAGATTTAAGTTATGGAGTGGCCAGCCCAATCCCCAGACCTTAATCCAATAGAAAACATGTGGGGTGACAACAAAATTGCTGTTTCTGAGGTAAAACTAAGAAATGCAGAGGAACTGTGGAATGTATTGCAATTGTCCTGGCCTGGAATACCTGTTCACAGGTGCCAGAAGTTGATCGACTCCATGCAACACGGACATGAAACAGAAAAAGTGGTTATTCAGCTAAATATTAGTTCACAGGAAAGCTAAATCTTTAAGCATTTTTCTGTTTATACAGTTAGGCTACTTTCACACTGAGGCACTTTAGGGGCGCTATAGCGCTAAAAATAGCGTTTGCAAAGCGCATGTAAAGCGCCTCTCCTGTCACTCCAGTGTGAAAGCCCACGGGCTTTCACACTGGAGCGGTGCGCTGGCAGGGTGCTAAAAAAAATCCTGCAAGCAGCATGTTTGAGGCGCATTAGGTGTATACACCGCTCCTAAAGCGCCCCTGCCCATTGAAATCAATGGGCAGCACTGGCAAAGGGCCGCTGCAGTGGCGCTTTGCGGTCGCTTTTAACCCTTTTTCAGCCACTAGCGGGGGTTAAAAGCGCCCCGCTAGCGGCCGAACAGCGCTCCTAAAACGACAGTAATGCGCCACTAAAAATAGCGGCGCTTTACTGCCGACAACCCTGCGCCTCAGTGTGAAAGTGCCCTAAATGTTTGAGTTTGTAAAGAGAAATGCAGACACTGCTATTTTTGGAAAAGCATAATATTCCTTTTTTTTTCACTTTCTGTAAAGTAATACATTTTAAACTTTTTTCTTCATGTTTTGATTTGGAATAGACTGTGCAGTGTTCCCAAAGCATTTGCCTTTATGCAAATAAAAGCTATTATAAGGATTTTGAGCTTTACTCACTTTTTTAAACACACTACTGTTATTTTGAACACAACTGTGTGTATATATATATATATATATATATATATATATATATATATATATCTCTCTATATCAATATCATCACTTTAGGTATAGTTTCTAGACTGGAGTGAACACTAGGTTCATTTATGCTTCGCTAACTGCAAACTTTTCCTAAATACTTGAAGAGGAACTTGCAGCATTGGGGACAGTGCATCAATTAACACTGGAATATAAAAAAAAAAAAATTAAAATCACAGCTAATACAGCTAATGTCCTTTGTATTTTTATTCTGTTTGTTTTAGCGGAGTTAGAAAAGCAGAAGGGGGTAGTGCGTCCGAGCATGTCTCAGTGTTCCAGCTTGAAAAAGGAGTCTGGTAATGGCACTTTGAATCGGACATGTCTTGATGACAGTTACGCCACAGGGGAGGGCCTGAAACGCAGTGCCCTGAGCAGCTCCCTTAGGGACCTCTCTGAAGCAGGTAAGAAACTTTATATCATACCTGGTTATGAGCTTAATATACACAAATATGTATATTCAATCTAAATATACCATCATTTGTGATGTATACAGCCGTAACCCTGAAATGAGACTATTGATTTGGTTTATTTGCTTTTTTGTTGTTTATTATTTTGAAAACTGAACCATTGTAGATTACTATGTATACTTGTAACGGAGAGTGAAGACAGTGGAAAGCGTAAGTGGAAACTGTAGAATTAGAAGCAGACAGACCCAGGTCCATGTTACAGTTGCTTCCTGTGAATCCTTTGCTTTTGTGTACCCTTGCATTACATTCGATGAATGAAATGGAGTGAAGCCCATCTAAATTCACAGCAGCTCTACATTGCAGTGCAGTAGAAGATACTCGTCCTGTTTCATGATGCCTCCATATTTCATTAGCTACAATTATGTTACAGCATCTACCTCCATTAGATTACTGAAACATGGACCATTATCTTCTACTGCCATTAAAAGAGTTTTACACCTAAAATAGTATATTATGAAGTGTATCCAGCACAAATTCAGGAAGGATATTTAACATATGCAAACAGAAATATCATTTGGAAAATAGTAACTAAAAGCTTAGAAGATGACAGATTTTCTCTACTCTGTTGTAGTAATCAGTGGGCCCCATATAATGCCAAAATAAACCCTCGCTAATTATTACTGTAATTCAGTCAGGCTGCATATACAGTAATAAATATGGAGCATTCTTAACCGCTAAATACTACAGCAGGGGTTATAATAACCTGTGCCAGTGACATCTAGGAGAGTTGAACCATCATCTTGACTCTCCAGTGGTCAGACATACCCCATAAAGACTATTCCAATCAACAGTACTGTTTAGGGAGTGAGAGCGCTGTTGATTAGATAAGTGTTCAGGGAAAGTTTTTCAGACTATTTCTTTGTGTAAGAGAGCTGCATTCTGACTTTTTTTTTTTTGCTGTGGTATTTTAGCCCGTGCTGCAGTACATAGCAGTCAAAAAAAAAAAATCTTATATTTATTACTGCATTGCAGTAATACATAGCAGGGGTTCATTTGGGCTTTAACAATTGTTCCTGGTGGAGGGACTGCTTCAACTTAGTGTTGTCTGTATCACACAAAAAAATGCTATCTTTCACTCTCCAATACTGCACCAGAAGATGAAAATCAACATCTGTTTAAACATTATGGACAGCATTATGTCTGAAATTGTTCTTCCATCAGACATAATTAAATTGGACCTGGTAAAATCTGGTGTAGTTTATTTGCCTCAAGTATAGTGCATGCTTCCCTGACTAACATGTAAAAACACTGTAATGCCCTGTACACACGGTCGGATTTTCCAACGGAAAATGTGTGATAGGACCTTGTTGTCGGAAATTCCGACCGTGTGTAGGCTCCATCACACATTTTCCATCGGATTTTCCGACACACAAAGTTTGAGAGCAGGCTATAAAATTTTCCGACAACAAAATCCGTTGTCGGAAATTCCGATCGTGTGTACACAAATCCGACGGACAAAGTGCCACGCATGCTCAGAATAAATTAAGAGACGAAAGCTATTGGCTACTGCCCCATTTATAGTCCCGACGTATGTGCTTTACGTCACCGCGTTCAGAACGATCGGATTTTCCGATAACTTTGTGTGACCGTGTGTATGCAAAACAAGTTTGAGCCAACATCCGTCAGAAAAAATCCATGGACTTTGTTGTTGGAATGTCCGATCAATGTCTGACCGTGTGTACAGGGCATAACAGTTTAAAATGACCTTAAATTTGTTTAATCTATAATGGTGTAAAAAGAAGTAGGAATTTAGTGTTAGTAAGTTTATGAAGCACTGCTGTAGGATAGGCAGTTTTCCTGTAGACCACGTCATAAAACAACCAGGAATGCATTTTAGTATTCTACCCTAAGCCTTATGTTTTAATCTTTCCATTCTCCCTGCCTTCATAAGGTTTCATCCATACTCATGTTCAGTCATTCATTCTACAAACCTTTCAGCAATTCATCAACATCAATTTTCTGTTATCCATTCCTCATGCCATCCACTCATATTATAATGGTTCAGGTAGCCAAAATCCACATGAAATGCTCCACATTTGATTGAAACCTTTTACTACTCATACCATATAGAAAAGGATGTGCAGACCAGAGTACCCCTCAATAGCGACCTACTTTTACTTTATAATAGTGTTGTGATGATATTTCTTGTAAGCCAGGTTTGTAGTTAGTAGTGCAGTAGGCATAAAGCCATAAGTCCTTTTACTTCTGCTGTGTTAACACTTGTTTGTTTTACCCTTGTCGCGCTCATGGCGTTAAGGGGGTATTGTAAAAGATGGCTTTGAAGGGGAAAGTGTGTTTTTGAAATGAAAATGAGCAGCAAAAAATGGTTAACATTGAATGCAGGATTGGACAAGATTAGCACATATTTTATAACAAGCTGTGGGAAGCAAAAAAAGACATATTTACGTTTTGTTCCTCTATCAATTGCAAGAGCCATAGAAGAACAAACCAGGAAATCGATGAATAAGATATTACTGTTGACAACAAGACAACAAGCCCTTTCACTCTATCTCCTATCAGCTCATTTACTGAGTGTTCCTATAAGGTCTTCAGCTTACACATTCAACGTGATCTATTAATGGAGAGGGTGGATCTACTGTATCAATCATCTGACATCCACCATTCAAAGATCTGATTCATTCGTAGAAGCTGTAGCAATGGCTTCAATGAATGAGGGACCTGGGCAGAAAAGGCAGACAAAATATGGCATGCTTGGTGAGTTGCTGTCACAGCCCACCTCACCAGACAATTGCAGGGATGGGGGCATCAGAGGAGGAAGTTTTTAGTGAAAGAAGAACACATCAGCACAAGGGACACACCTCACTCAAGTTAAGTAATGTCCCTTGTGCTGATTTTGTATTTTTTGTTTTAGGTAAACATTAAAGTGTATCTAAACCCAAAAACTAAAATGTAATATATTGTAGCTTACATGTTTTTAGTTGTGGTGGCTGCATTCGTTTTTTTTCTGGCTTTTTGCCTTTATTTTACCTGGTATTCATGTGAATAAAACAATTCCTGTCTTTGAAACCTAAGTATTCTGACAATCGTGATTCATTCTGTGCTTTGAATAGACCCACAGATGCTAGTGTATTTTAAAAGTACAGTTATCCTTTAGCGCGGACCTGAATTCTGGAAGCTGTACCCTCATAGACAAACAGGGCAAATGACTAGTCACCAGTGTTGCCTGTAGGTGCCCTGCAGCTGACCTTTTCCTCATTGATGACTTCCAATTTCTTGTTCTGCATTCTGTCTCTGTGTGAAGGCTGCCATTTTGGTAGAGGAAAAGGCTTTGCTTTCTCATGTTCGTGCTTCTGCCATGGTGATTGGTGATCTGATGGCGGGTAGAGGAATATTCAAGAAGCAGCAGGAAAGATGCAGAAAGCACAGATCTACAGAATGGATAAAATAAGACCTCTTTATGGAGTTAAGGTCTTCAGGTACAGCTTCCTCTCCAACACAAAAAATAGTAGTGATATCACCAAATCTCACTCCAAATCTTGCAAGATTAGTATGCAACGAAAGCAGTGCCTTTTAAACTGCAGATATACAGTTATGAGGCTGTAGACACAAGACAAAGGGTGGATTTTTCAGTATGCTGCTTTGGGCACAGTTAACATCTCAAGATGTTCCCTATACCATAGCAAACTTTCACTGTAATGCTGCGTACACATGATCGGATTTTCTGACAACAAATGTTCGATGGGAGCTTGTTGTCAGAAATTCCGACCGTGTGTAGGCTCTATCAGACATTTTTTGTCGGAATTTCCGACAACAAAAAATTGAGAGCTGGATCTCAAATTTTCTGACAACAAAATCCGTTGTCGGAAATTCTGAGCGTGTGTACACAATTCCGACGCACAAAATTCCACGCATGCTCTGAATCAAGTACGAGACGGAAGCGATTGGTCTGGTAAAACTAGCGTTTGTAATGGAGATAGCACATTTGTCACAATGCAAATTTTTAAATCTTTCAATGCAGCGCATTTTCTTCTTCTTTATAATGCTAGAATAATGAAGTTGTTTTGCAGCTGATATTCACACAGAGTTCTGACAAACTGATTTCTTTCTGATTTCTTGTGATCTCATGAATAATTTTTTTTTTTCGCCAGATCTCCAGAATAATGTTTTTAATTTTTGTTTTTATAGTAATCTCCTTTTTTTTTTGGAAATCAAGATCTCCTGTTTTTTTTTTTCTAGTGATCTCCATAATATTTTTTTTTTCGTTTTGTGTGTCAAGTTACCACAACACCATTATTATCTTGTATTTTTTAACCTCAAGGAGTTTGTTTGGTGTTGGTGTCCCTTGTCAATTTGACATTGTATTTTTGAAATGTACCTGCCTACTCACAAACAAACTGTCCTTTTTTAATTATAACACATAGCCAATGATTTAAGAAAAAATATACATTTATTAGGGGTCATAATAAAAATAAAGAGGAAGGCAATGCTGGATAAACTGGTGAAATTAGTGAAGCCTTTGTACCACAGGGCACACATCAACTATTTGACAGGCAAAATTGGGAGCCTGAGGAGTCCATTTAATAGGGAACACAATCCAGTCCAGGACTCCAAGAGATCAGGAACAGCAGCAGATGACATATGTCCCCAGGCTGTGGTCTTACTCAACCTGCGTCTTTTGCCAGACCAGACCGAACCCAGGCCATCACTCTCTTGTCTTCCTTACACGCTTGCTTCCAAGCTGTGGCTCTGGTGTTGGAGTTGTGGCAGGAGGTGGTGGAGGAGGATGGTCCAACTCACACAGGTGGGTTTTGCTTGTGATTTCGCCCCTCAACCCCTTATTTAGGGCCATATATATCAGTTCCTCACAAAAGAGGTGTTGGCCCACCTCCATTTTCTGCATTTTGTTGGCAGCCATGCAGGCATAGGCCTCCGGAAGAATGGTGGGGGTTCTGAGGGCCGAAGAAGCCTGTCGAATTAACTCAAGCGCTGACTCCTCCACGCTCCACCCCTTCCTGGGCCTTTTTTGTTGAAGGTGGAGGGGAGGGACCTGGGATTCGGTCAGGCTACTGGGCCTGCCCACCTCCTGGCTGCCACTTTCCCCTTCCACCTCCTGGCTGCCACTTTCTACAGCCTCCTCCTGGCTGAGGATTTCCTGTGTATGAAAAAGGGACATAGTTTTAGTTTATTGATCATCAAACACAATTTTGAGAAATATGTTGAACAATGCTATACCTGACTCAAGCTGGGCTCCTCCACATCTTCTTCCCGGGTGGAAGACCCAGGTTGGACGTCGGAAGCTTCAGCTGGGGTGGCAGGAAGAGTGGAAGGAAGGGGTGAGAGTGATGGCCTGATTTCAGTCTGGTCTGATAGAAATCGCAGTCTGTCGTAGTACCACAGCCTGGGGACATAAATGTCATGTGCTGCTCTAGACCTCTGGGAATCCTGAACCTGCTTGCGCTCCCTATTATAAGTGCTCCTCATGCCACCAATTTTGCACTTCAAATAGTTGATGTCTGCCGTGGGGCTCTGCGGCTTCACAAATTCCAGCAATTTATCCAGCGCTGCCTTCCTCTTTAGTCGATTTGTATAAAAGGGGTGTTTTGTTTGCCACAGACAGGGCAGCACTCTGTACAAATCAATGAATTGGGGGAGGAAATCATGATCGTTGAATCGATCCATTTTCTCTGCAAAACACAACACAAGACAAACCCTAATGTCAGGCTAAACTCGCATAATCTTGTCCCAATATAGACCTCAATCCCTAAGCAGTATAGGCCACTGATGCCCCAAGTTAAAATTGTACCTTCCTTTGAACGATCGGCGCTTCCACTACTCCGTCCTCCGCTCACAGAACGTACGTACGACGCACGCGTGTTACACTTTATATACACTGCGCATGCGTGAAACTCTGCCCGCCCCTGACCTTCTTTATAGTATATTCCCTGCCCCTTGTCTTTCGGGGGAGAGCACATGGCGGAGAGACAACAGGTGCATGAAGACGGCAGAAACGACGAAAGCCCGGGGCCACGAACGTCCCGATCCCGGAGAAGATTTAAGGCCTCTAATATGTCCTTTGTAGAGATGGTGGAGATGGTGAAAAGTCTGCAGAAGAATTTTGGGGTACGACGATCCAAGGATCAACTGAGGAAACGATGGTCAGACCTCAAATTGAGGGAACAGGATCAGTACAGAAGACTCAAGAGAGTGCTGCAAAAAAGTAAGTACTTTGTTGTGTGGTGTTCTTATTACGTTCGTGCTGCTCCATGTGCTTTTCTTTACTGTTGTACAGTTTAAAATGGCAAGTTTCAGGTTTGTGGGCCCAGTAATCGTTCGTAGGAAACATCTTTCGTTCGCCCACTAATACGATGTTTTTGCCAGGTGCAGGTTAACTACATTTGTTCATGCCTATTTGTATTAAAATATGTTTAGTACATTGTTATCTAGATAGGTTTGTAACTAGAATGAAATGCAAACTTGATTCGGTGTAAGGAGAGAACACTGAGCAGCTGTTTACACATCTGGATGCAGGAGCACTAGTGTGGGACACCAGAACAAACTTTTTAGGGTGTCCCACACAGGTGCTCCAGTGGATAGTAGGGGTGTGATACTTTACCCAAAAAGGTAAGTATTCAGCTTTAATAAAGGTAAAAAATCATGTCTTCAGCTTGGAACTCTGCCAAAACCGACAATTGTATGACACTTCCAAGCAATGTTTCATATTCCTATTTTTTGCCTCAAATATCTGTGTGCTAAGTATACCTTTATTTTATTCACATAGGGGAGAAAAGAATTGGGATGTCAGAGGACACCAGGGACCCACAACCTCCTAAAGAAGGGGAAATCCCAAAACCACAACCTGAGGATGTGGAGGAAGGAGAGGTTTATGAAGTGGGCGAAATAGTGACCACAACAGGTGAGTGTCTGAGACCACAGCTTCAGGTAATAGATGTATGCCTGCATATTTATAATGCATGGTGTGTTTTTTTATTTTAGGTGATGTGGATGTTGTGGAAGAAGAATCTCATTTCACAAGTGCAATTGCACACATCCTCATCGGGGAGATCATGGTGTGCAATCAGGATTTACAGAAGATCAAGGAAGACATCAATGATGTTGAAAAAAGACTCAAAAACATCACTGATGTTTTAGGCAGAATATAAAACACAACAAAATTTTATAATTTTTATTTTTATTAGAACTTTTCTAAAAAATGTTGAAAGCCACATTTTGAAGATGCACACAGTGTGTCAACATGTGCTATCTGCCATCACGGGATGTCAATGTATGCGTTTTGTGGGTGCAACCCCTTCCTCGCAACTCAAGTAGCTGAGAGGAAGGGGTTGTATCCCCAAAACACGTCCATTGATCCCCCATGATGGGAGCTAGCACATGTTGACCTTAGGCATGGGATCAGGAGGGAAATCCCCATTTTGACTCTCAATTTGTGTGCATCTTCAAAATTTGGCTTTCACAGGGGTGACATCACTCCATTTGATCAAGGCAAGATCAACACAGTTTGGACATACTAATGTATGATATTGCCTTCAATTTATCAAAGTTGAACTTGGTAAGTTCCTGAGTTGTGTATTGTTTTATGTTTTGAAAAACATGCCTGTTTACCACAAAAAAGGATATTTCTACTGTCCCAAAAAAAAAAAAATTACAAAAAATATGTTGGTTTGTTCAAAAACCCTTTTCTAAACGCACATATGAATGTGCACAGATGTGCACAAATTTTTCTACTCAAGTACGTGTGGCTTCTTCTTTCAATGCTCAATAGCAGTTTTTTGCTTAAGTTGGTGTTTACAGTGACAACGGGGGTTATTTCCTAAAGGCAAATCCACTTTGCACTACAAGTGCACTTTCAGTGCAGTTTCAGTGCACTTTCAAGTGCACTTTTGCAGTGCACTTGTAGTGCAAAGTGGATTTTCCTTTAGTAAATAACACCCACAGTGCTTTATAATTTGCATAAATCAGGCCATTATTGTCACTCCAAAAAATTAATTCAGAGTGCTGAAAATTATGAATATTATTATCATTATTGCATTACATATATTAACAACAAAAAGAAGTTGTGTGTGTAGCAGACCTACAACATAAATAATAGTTAGCTGAAGAAGAGCTTGTCACCTCATGTATCAAATAAATTACGTTGGAACTATTGAAGAAAATTGGCAAAAAAAAAAGCCCATTGGAGAACCTAGGAGACAGCTAAAAGAAACACAAGCAGTAAATCAGAGGAAATATTTTTCATATTAAAATACAAATTTAGTTTAAAAATACATTTACCATATATACTTGAATATAAGCCGAGGCACCTAATTTTACCACAAAAAACTGGGAAAACGTATTGACTCGAGTATAAGCCTAGGGTGAGAAATGCGCAACTACTGTAAGTGGAAAAGAGGGTCAACAATGCCCATTTGCAGCCTCACTGTGCCCATTTGCATGCCTCACTGTGCCTATTTGCAACCATAGGTCCCCCGAACTTCAAATTCAGTAGTTAACGGTTCCTAGATGCCCCCTTGCTGCATCCAAAATTTGGGGTCTCTGGACCCAAAGGGTCGCAAAATGACATTGCTGCAGATGGCCACAGTTGACTGACTTTGGGGCCCCGTATCTCGGGGCCACTAGGTGCAAGGAACTTTGGTGTGCAAACCCAGTGGAACTAGCACTACAACATATCCAAAGCTGAGGTTCCTAGCACCAAGTGGCCCCGAGATACGGCGCCCCAAAGTCGGTTCGGAATATGTCAAGCACTTTTCTGCAGCAGAGAATGACATTTTCCAAACCGAGTTTGGGGCCCTGTATCTCGGGGCCACTTGGTGATAAGAACCCCAGCTTTGGATATATTGTAGTGCTAGTTCCTAGCTCGGGGCTCGGGGGCTCCTAGCACCAAGTGGCCCCGAGATACGTGGCCCCAAAGTCGGTTTGGAAAATGTCATTCTCTGCTGCAGAAAAGTGCTTGACTCGAGTGTAAGCCGAGGGGAACATTTTCAGCACAAAAAATGTACTGAAAAACTCGGCTTAACTCAAGTATATACGGTATTTAAATACATATAATGTGACAGACCCTCCCCTAGATTTCTGGAGCTGCTTACAGCTACGGAGTTTTTTACGCAGCTGTCTACGGAAACCAGGCATTACCCGCAAACTCCAGGGAAACACTCCAAGGAAACACCTGTGAGGTGTCCGATTGTGCGGGCAACCCCGAGCCAAAAAGGGGCAAGTTTGGGGCATGACCAGAAGATGTGTAACATCGTCCCCTCCTCAGCACCACAGCGCCAACAGAGGCTGGGTACTTGAGGGAAGAAGCGATGTAGAATGGCTGGGACCCTGTACCAGCGTGTCATGATTTTGTAACAAGTTTCTTGAACCCTAGTCGCAATTGAGGATTTCTGGGCAAAGTAAAGAATTTTTTGTCTCTGCACATCAGTGAATTGGATTCCAAGTTCCCCCTCCCATTTAGTGAGAAACAGGGGTACGTACCCTTCCTCTGCTTGGGTTAGGGACGAGTATATCAGTGAGAGGCAGTGTCGTATCGGTTCCCCACGATGGCAAATGAGCTCCAGTTCAGACACCTCACAGGTGTTTCCCTGGAGGGGAACCCTGTAGCCTGTCTGCTCCATCTGTCAGAACGACCCATTAAAAAATATAAGACCTCTCTCACCATCCAACTTCTGAATGCCGCAAAGGCATGCATTCCCCTGTGTTGGAAATCGGAGAGACCACCGGCGAAATCCTTGTGGTTCACTAAAGTAAACAAATTAAGGGATATGGAGGATCTTACGGCCACCCTACACAATAGGGAGGAGACCTTTTGGGAAACCTGGAGACCCTGGTTACACTTTATATACACGGAAGCCCATCTTCAGGAAATGGCGCAATCTAGCTAACTGAATGAACCTGCTCCACACCTCAGGCAGAGGTCAATACACCTCATATTTCATATTTTCATACTTCCTGTACTTCTTCTCTTTTTCTCTAATATCTTAACCTCCCAGCTTCTACTCCCCTTTCTGTTCCCTCTCCCTTCCTTGCCATCCCTTCCCCTCCTATCCTGGTTATACTTCTCTCCTACCCTCTGGGATACCAGTCTCTGTATAACGCATCCCCATGCATGGGTTTCTCTAGGGCCAGATACAAAGAAAATCTTAAAATCAACTACCTTCTCATTGGTCCCATGTCTGGGCTTCATAGCTTTTTAGATCCCCACCTTTACCATCCTTACGGGAAAACATCATTTATCACTGAGTGATGCAATCTAACATTCAAGGAAGTCAGGATTTAATCAAGCAACTAAGATCCCAGAGCACCTCCAAGGTCCCATACTTAGGCAGTAGTGTTATGTTGGGGTACAATTCCCACAAACTGTGATTATGGTGCTAACTTAAGTAATCAGATATATTGACCCTGTTGTTTCTGATATCTCGGGTTGTAAACTTATTTCTGTATTTCATACGCTTGATTCTGACATTGTTTTATAAATGAATATGTAACTGGTTGTACCTACTCAGTGTGAAAATAAAGGAATTAAAAAAAAAAAAATACATATAATGTGATGTTAAAGGATAAAACTTACCCTAATATAGTCCTTCTGCAGGACCTGAATGATGGCAGAACAGGTCTCTGGAATAATGATTCCCAGAGCCTGGGGGGAGATGCCTGTCCAGAACTTGATGTCCTGCAGACTTCTCCCCATCGCCAAGTACCGCAAGGTGGAGATGAGCCTCTGCTCAGGAGTGATGGCTTGCAGCATGCAGGTGTCCTGCTTCGTAATATAAAGGGACAGCAAAGCCAACAGATGGTGAAAAACGGGGTCAGTCATCCGGAGATAATTCCTGAAATCATCAGGATTATTCTTATGGATCTCCCACGACAAAGGCATATGAGAGAATTAGTCATGCTGGAGCAAACAATTCTTCGTCCATGAACTCCTCCTCGCCCTCTTCATGGACTGGACTTGGGTCAAAGTAAGAACCCCAACACCAAGCCCCTGCACAGCGCGAACTGTACGATGAGTACGTACCCGCAACATGGCTTCAAAATGGTCAGCTGGTCAGAACGAACTAACAGAATGCACTTAAAATCAGAAACGAGTGGACAAGAACGCACTTAAGATCTAATACGTACTATAAATAGCACGTACTGAAACCCAGATGCGAACTGACTACATGCACTGAAAACCAGATACGAACCCACAAGCACAAACTGAAGAGCAGTAACGATCTGAAAAACACCAGGCTGAAAAGCGCGAATCGTCTCTCACCAAACGAGATTAGCAGAAGGAGCCCAAAGGGTGGCACACTGGCTATTGAACTTCCTCTTTATAGTGCCGTCATACGTGTTGTACGTCAGTGCGTTCTTGACAATCGGAATTTCCGACAACATTTGTGTGACCGTGTATATGCAAGACAAGCTTGAGTCAACATCCTTTGGAAAAAAATCCCAGGATCTCGTTGTCGGAATTTTATAGCAAGCTCTCGAACTTTGTGTGTCGGAAATTCCGATGGAAAATGTGTGACGGAGCCCACACACGGTAGGAATTTCCGACAACAAGGTCCTATCATACACTTTCCGTCGGAAAATCCGACCGTGTGTACAGGGCATAAGAGTTCCTCGGGCCAGGTGTGCTGGGTGTAATTTTTTAAAAAACACCATTTCAGTACTAGCCAAAACCACTATCAAAAGGCTGAAAATGTAAGCAATAAAAGGATATTTTTTGCATTTACAGGAAGGGAATTAAACTGCTTTGCTGGGGGATATTCAGCCTCATGTGATCTTGAGGGAAAATAGATCCATAACGGTAATAAATACCTAAAGTAGAAATTTTGAGCTTTGCAAAGTTTGTTCAAATACTTAAGTGTCGACCAATATGCTCTATGTGCCAGGGCTACGCTCTAGCCCAAGTATTTGTGGCTTCAAGGGAAATTATATGTTTTGTCAAAGCCCTTAATTTAATGACTGTGAAAAGGGCAATTGAACAAGCCACAAGTGTGTCCAGTCTGCTGAAATGAAAGAACAGATATTTAATTAGGACTTCATGTTATAAAACATCTCCAGATGTCATGACTCACTTACTGGCTTTAATGTCCATGAGTGGCTCCAGATTGAGCACTGGGTCTCTATGGTCCTTCTGTTTAAGAGGGAAAATACTGGCTTGTTAAAGGAAAACTCCTGTCAAAAATAAATAGTAATTTAATTAAATCTCATTTCACAGTTTTGAGAATCTTTTGAGATGTACGACAAGGTAATGACACTTGTCCTACCAAGAGATTTTATAGTGAAGTGGAGTATTATTTTTCTATGGTAATATTATGTTTGTTTCAGTGATTACACAGGACTTGAAAACCCAGACTGTTTTTTTTTATTTTTTTATCGCCTTAAGCAATAATTATTCAAGCTTTAACATTTATGGCAAAAAGGATGACATTTGCTCGTAATATACAACATAGAAAATCATTTTCAAAGATAAAAGAAAGGTTTTGTGCATACCTTGAAGTTTAACACTTTGCATGAACACCATAAATACAAAATATATTTGCAATAGTGTCAGTACCTCCCACTGCCTGTTGATATTGCAGCAATAAGGTATACAGTAGCTGTGGGAGCTGTTATTGATGACTTTAGGGCTTTTATACTGGTTTCACTGCCTAGTGAATTTCTAAGCAGGAGCAACAGTTCAAGATGGAAAGTTATATTTTTCAACCTTTACTGCATACTTGTGTTAGTGATCCATTAGGAAGTGAAGCAAGGAAACTGCCATATTTCTATCTGCATTCAATTCCTTCAGTAATTCTGGACGTTTCTAACTTTGATGCATAGTAAGATTATAGTTTTACCTTTTATCTCTTGCTGGGCTGGTACAAATTCAATATGTTTTGTCTCCTGTTTTAAAACTAGCTCATGCTCATAGTAGTACATTTGAAAAAAAAGTCAAATTCAATGGCCAGTTTTCACTAGAGATACCATTCTAGCTTAGCGAGTTAGCTAGGCACAACAGTAGGCTGTAGCACCAATAGAATTTCAACACTGTTGTCTTCAAATCACTGCAAATGCCTACTGTATTCTTGCTGGCAGACTGCATTATGATGAGTAGTATCAAAGCGAAAACCTGTTTTTTGCCCATAGTTGTAAATAGGATACGTATACTAAAAATATTTGTTGTACATTTTTGTATTCTGTTTGGTATGTACAGATGGATCTGTGGATTTTTATGCAAACTATGTACATTTGAGTATATAATATACATATATGTTATGCTAGGTTATAGGTTATATGTGCCTGAACCTTTTGTCCTTGTTTAATTTTATATACAGTGGATATAAAAAGTCTACATACCCCTGTTAAAATGTCAGGTTTCTGTGATGTAAAAATATGAGACAAAGATAAATAATTTCAGAACTTTTTCCACCTATAATATGACCTATTAACTGTACAACTCAATAGAAAAACAAACTGAAATCTTTTAGGGGGGAAGTACAAATAAAAAACTAAAATAATGTGGTTGCATAAGTGTGTCATATAAATGGCGATATAGCTGTGTTCAGAATTAAGCAATCACATTCAAACTCATGTTAAATAAGAGTCGGTACACACCTGCCATCATTTAAAGTGCCTGTGATTAACCCCAGATAAAGTTCAGCTGTTCTAGTAGGTCTTTCCTGACATTTTCTTAGTCACATCCTACAGCAAAAGCCATGGTCCGCAGAGGGCTTCCAAAGCATAGGGGGATCTCATTGTTAAGAGGTATCAGTCAGGAGAAGGGTACAAAAGAATTTTCAAGGCATTAGATATACCATGGAATACAGTGAAGACAGTCATTATCAAGTGGAGAAAATATGGCACAACAGTGACATTACCAAGAACTTGACGTTCCTCCAAAATTGATGAAAAGACTAGAAGAAAACTGGCCAGGGAGGCTGCCAAGAGGCCTACAGTCTCTTGGCACTAGCTGTGTGGTACATGTGACAACAATCTCCCGTATTCTTCATATGTCTGGGCTATGGGGTAGAGTTGCAAAACGGAGGCCTTTTCTTACGAAGAAAAACATCCAAGCCTGGCTAAATTTTTCAAAAACACTTCTGAAGTCTCCCAAAAGCATGTGGGAAAATGTGTTATGGTCTGATGAAACCAAGGTTGAACTTTTTGGCCATAATTCCAAAAGATATGTTTGGTGCAAAAACAACACTGCACATTACCAAAAGGACACCATACCCACAGTGAAGCATGGTGGTGGCAGCATCATGCTTTGGAGCTCTTTTCCTTCAGTTGGAACAGGGGCCTTAGTCAAGGTAGAGGGAATTGTGAACAGTTCCAAATACCAGTCAATATTGGCACGAAACCTTCAGGCTTCTCCTAGAAAGCTGAACATGAAGAGGAACTTCATTTTTCAGCATGGCAACGACCCAAAGCATACATCCAAGTCAAGTAAGGAATGGCTTCACCAGAAGAAGATTAAAGTTTTGTAATGGCCCAGCCAGAGCCCAGACCTGAATCAGATTTTAAATCTGTGGGGTGATCTGAAGAGGGCTGTGCACAGGAGATGCCCTCTCAATCTGATAGATTTGGAGTGTTTTTGCAAAGAAGAGGGCAGATATTGCCAAGTCAAGATGTGCATGCTAATAGACTCATACCCAAAAAGACTGAGTGCCGTAATAAATTCAAAAGGTGCTTCAACAAAGAATTTGTTTTATGGTTATGCAACCATATTACTTTCTTTTTTTATTTTTACTTCCCTCCACCTAAAAATTTCAGTTTGTTGTTCAATTGAGTTGTACAGTTTATAGGTCACATTAAAGGTGGAAAAAGTTCTGAAATTATTTATCTTTGTCTAATTTTTTTACATCACAGAAACCTGGCATTTTAACAGGGGTGTGTAGACTTTTTATAGCCACTGTATATATTATTCCCTTTACCAATGACACAAGGAGCCATCCTATGTGACCATTTATATGAGGTTCCGTAATAAAACTTTGATGTGGTCATAAATGGTCCCATCCCACACTGATCTGTTTGCAGATATTACATTTTTCTTTCAATGGCTTTTTATTGATAATGTAAAGGTTTTATAAAAGCAAAGCTAGTACAGTCAGCAAACTTCAGTCAAAGCATACATATCGGTATGGCAACCTGTTAGCTATGTTGGTAGCAGATCAGCGGATCCAAACCAATATCCCTTGTGTTCTAACCCCCAATAGTTAGCTTACTTCAGACCTGGAACAATTTTTTTTTACACTTTTCTCAATTATTTCAATGTTTTGTATGCTCCTATGCCTGCTTATAGCACAGATGCCTTGGAGGAGTTGCTTGCTGACCTTCCTATTCCCACCCTGCTGGATGCAGATGTAGAAGTCCCCTGGTCCAGATGGCTTTCCAGCCAATTGGTACAGGACCAATGTTGTCTAGTCATTCAATCCCTATATAAATTTTGCTTAGACAATGACGTCCTAGCAGATTCTTGGTCTGAAGCTTATGTTATTTTGCTGCCTAAACTGGGCAAGGACTCCTTGGACTGCTTCTCCTACAGACCAATCACCCTGCTCAATCAGGATTTAAAAATTCTCACTACAATTTTGCCCGCAAGATTGTCACAGGTCATAACGGCTTTGGTAGATATTGATCAAACAGGGTTTATTCCCGGCAAATCTACTGATACTAATCTGCCAAGACTATTAGACCCATTTACAGATTGCCCATGTCATGTCTTTGACGCGGTGCACTGGTACTATATGGCTTCTGTGCTACGCCATTTGGGTTTCGGCCCCTGATTCATTGCCTGGATCAGTGTTCTAAGGCAGCTGTTAGGATGGTAACTGGGGTTTCTTCTTTTTTTTCAGTAGGCTGTGGACCATGACAGGGGTGTCCTATTTCTCCCTCCCTATTTGCGCTTATGATGGAACCTATAGCTATCACTCTTTGGAAGTCCTCTGGGGTTGAGGGAATTTGTGAGTGTACAGACCTATATGCAGATGATCATCTGCTTTTCTTGCAGGATCCAGGCCCCACCCTACGAGTGGCTTTTAAGATCTTAAATACTTTTGCCTACTCAGGCCTTAGTTTATTGGGTGAAATCTAATGTCCTCCCTATAGATGAGAGTGCTTGGGCCCATGCCACTCCTGCCATCCCTATCCCCTGGGTCTCTTGTATCAAGTATCTTGGGATTGTAGTTACAGCTAAGGTGGCTGATTACTTAGTTCTGAATTTATAACTCTTAATTCCAGAATTTAGGAGATGTTTAGAGGCATGGAGACACTTACCTCTATCCTTGCTCCTAGGATCAAATTACTTAAAATGAAGATTCTGCCTGTTATATTATACTTGCATAACTCTCCAGTGTGAGTTCCCTGTTCCATTTTAAGTAAAATTGAAGGCTTATTTAACTAATTTTTGTGGCCATCATTCCATCCTAGTATAGGGTTTGCAGGCTGTTCAGGATCTGTTGGGTCAGGGTGGCCTTGCGTTACCAGACTTGTATAAATATTCCTTAGTGGGCCAAATGGTCTTTGCACGCCATTGGTTGTGAAAGATGATGGTGATGCAGCTATGGTTCTAGAGGTGGTCATAGTAGGCTCCTATGAGGGTCTACACCACCTGCTTTTTAAGGGGCCCCAGTGATACCCTTCACTTACAGGCTCTATGAGGGTCATTATCTGGGCATGGTATAAAGTCCAGTATATTATTTTATTATGCAGCCTGAGGGGGTAGGGTGCTCCCCTTCGACTCCGCTCTGGTTCAACTCCTACTTGCCCCATTTTAGTGAAATTCCTGATCCTATAGTCTGGGCAGATGGGGGAATTAGACAACTTAAGGATGTGGTTGGGATGTGCCGTTTACTTTTGATTAACCAAAATCCAAATTCCATCTCCCAAATTGATATTTTTTTTTGCTACCTTCAGTTGTGCCATCCCTTTCTTTCCCAATTTGGTAAAGACTCAATCATCGGACTTGGAGCTGTTACTGGGGACAGAGCTACTTAAAAAAACACTGTCTGAGGTTTACAAGGAGCTGTTTACAGTCAGGTCTAAGCCCCTTGTAAAGTGTAGAGAGAGAGGTGAATGTCAGTGATGCCTAATTTTCAAGGTGGTGATTGGGACTATATGTGTGATTACCCCTTCCGTTACCTGGTGTCGTCTAGGGACCGCGTCATTCAATTTAACTACTTCAGCCCCAGAAGGTTTTACCCCCTTGCAATACCCCTGCGATACAGCACTGCATTACTTTAACTGACAATTGCTTGGTCATGCGACACTGTACCCAAATAAAATGTATGTCCTTTTTTCCCACAAATAGAGCTTTCTTTTTGGTATTTGATCACCTCTGCAGTTTTTATTTTTTGTGCTATAAACAAAAAAGAAGCTACAATTTTTTAAAAAAACAATATTTTTTACTTACTGCTATAAAACACATCCAATAAAAAAAAATGTAAAAAATCAAATTTCTTCATCAATTTAGGCCACTATGTATTCTGCTACATATGTTTGGTAAAAAAAAATCCCAATAAGCGTATATTGGTTTGCACAAAAGTTATCGCATCTACAAACTATGGGATATTTTTATGGCATTTTTATTTATTTTTTTACTACTATTGACGGCAATTTTTTAGCAGGACTGCGATATTTCTGCGGTCAAAACGGACACCTGACACTTGACACTTTTTTGGGAACCAGTGACATTATTACAGTGATCAGTGCTAAAAATATGCACTGTTACTTTACTAATGACACGGGAAGGGGTTAAACATCAGGGGTGATCAAAGGGTTAAGTGTATCCCTAGGGGGTGCTTGCTAACTGTGTGTGGGATTGTCTGACTGGATGAAGACAGAGATCCGTGTTTCTGCTTAGCAGGAACACAAGATCTCCATCTTCTTCCCTGTCAGAACAGCGATCTGCCTTGTTTACATAGGCAGACCGCCATTCTGCCCCATTCGGGAATGATCGCGGGTGCCCGGCGGACATCGGGTCCGCCGTACCCGCTGATTGACTCCCCCTCTGTCCAATCAGCGCACAACCCCAGTGTCTATTGCATGAAATAACGTACAGGTATGTCATTTTGTGCAATAGAGCCGACCTGCCACAGTACATCTGCGGTAGGCAGTATGCAAGTGGTTAAAGCCTTACACAGAATTTATACCCCAGCCAGACTGGCCAAAATCTATAAATCTGATTTGGCGGCTTGCTGGCTTGTAAGTACTCCTCAGCAGATTTTGAGCATATCTTCTGACACTGCCCTGCGCTGCAAGCTTTTTGGCAAGGGGTGATCCAAACCCTAAAAAAATATTACTGCTCTTAAAATACCAATGACTATCTCTGTATGCTTGCTTGAGGAGTTGGCGCCTCTTAGGGCGCAGAGAACCTTACAGTTACTCTGTTGTATGCTTTTAAAGCAAAAAAGGCAGAGGCCCCCTCCCTAACTTTTTGGGAAGCCCTTATGAACAAGACGTTGCTTCTCTATAATGCTACCTACTTGAATAGAGAGAGGAGGTGCTGCCCTTAAAAATTTGAAAAGGTTTGGCATAGTTGGATTTCCAATAGCTCTGCTCTTACATGAGCCTGTCCTGGTTTAACACCTGGTCTCAGCAGCAACTCTTGTGGTTGTGGCCTAGGTGACATCTCATACTACTGTTAATGTGATTTCATGTGATGCTTTATTACACCCCCCTTGTGGGGGGTACAATATTAGTTCATGTTACTATGAGGTAACTATTGCATTGGTATAGTCAAGCTTCAACATTTTGGGATGATTTCCCAAGTCTCATCTGAGTATAACTTTGGAGGTGTTGCAACTGGGAGGGGGTGTGGGGGATATGAGGGTTGTTTTTTTTTTTTTTTTCGTATATGATTTTGTTTATCTAGCTGTGCCAGTGACTAACTGTTGTCATGTCTGTGATGTAACTTGTTTTGTATTGTTGCATGTGCAAAACCAATAAAAAGAATTTCCCCCCAAAAAAGCATACATATCGGTATCAAAGCAATTGAACATAGTCCTGAACTGGACAATAGAACCATATGCATGCGGACACAATACAAATGTCTGCTGATCCCACAACAGGCTCAGTCAAGTAAATACAATGAAATTGACATAGCAGGGAAAGGTTAGGGCCAGGTAAAACAAGAGAAAAGGGGAGAGAGGTAAGGATAACCTGTTGGAAGAAACAAAGTTATCACAATTACCAAAATAAAAAGCATCAAGTCCATATATTGCATATGAATAGACCGCACACACTGCCCACTGTTATCAAACTTTCCGTTGTATCCAGACAGGCCTTAGCCCGTCCTCAGACTTCAAGCCGTACTATACATAGAACCATTGCCCTTCAAATGGTACAGGTGTAGGCAAAACAAAAAGTCTTTACAAATAAAGCAATCAGTGCAAAAAATCATTCCTAAATAACCTAAAAACTAATGCAGCTAGCACAAAAAGATCATCACATAATCCAAGTAAAATGCATAAGGTAAGGTGCAATGCAAGAACAGGTAAATTACATTAAATTGCTTTTATAATACTGCATTTATCATTTTATTTTTAATTTACCTGTTCTTGCGCTGCACCTTACCTTATGCAAAACAGAAAGTCTGGCAAGAGCCCGCTCCAGGTAGCAAAGCCACGGATTCCAAATCTTCTCAAATTTAGTCTGTTTATTTTGTCTTGGAAAATATTAATAATTTCTCATTTAACATTATCCACATACATTTCCTTTTCATAAGAGAAAGATCAATTACTAGGGATTTCCACACAGTGGCTATAGCTATCTTTGCTGCCAAGAACATATAGAAGATTAATGATTTGCGTATGTTTGGGAACATCCTCCACTGTTTCATTTAGAAGAGCCACCTGAGGTCTCTTAGGGATATTCACCATAATCACAGAAAATATGAAGGTATTTACTCGCGTCCAGAATCTCCTAACCTTAAAGTGGTTGTAAAGTCAGAAGGTTTTTTTATCTTCATGCATTTTATGCATTAAGATAAATATACCTTCTGTGTGCAGCAGCCCACAGAGGGGAGAGAGGGGGCGGGGCCAGGCAGCGGGTCTGTGTCTGAATGGACACACAGAGCCATGGCTTGGGTACCCCCATAGCAAGCTGCTTGCTGTTGGGGCCCTCAACAAGAGGGAGGGGCCAGGAGTGCCGAAGAGGGACCTGAGAAGAGGAGGATCTTGGCTGCTCTGTGCAAAACCATTACACAGAGCAGGTAAGTATGACATGTTTGTTATTTTTAAAGGAGAAAAAAACAAGACTTTTTTTTTCCCCTCCCCTTTATATTTTTCCTGAGCTTTAAGAACCTATAGAGGCATGGTGCGGGTACTGTATATCAACACAGAAGCCAATGAAAAAAAAAAAAGACTAAATACCTTCCCGCACCCACTCCTACAGTCATTTACAATATAATCCAAATTAATATATATACCTTAATTCCTTCATTTTTTCCCCTTACCCTCTCACCCCCCCTCCCAACACTCCCTTCCCTTACATAAAATACTCAAAGTAAGACTTTCAACCCATTTGATTAACAAGCTCAGCTTCTATTAACTATTATTTATCTGATAGAGACAAACACCCAGTGGTTTATATACTGGTAGATCAAATCCCTGGCTACCTAGGACTTTTATTATTATACCCCACACTGTTATATTCTTTACTTCCTATTGAGAGCCTCCCACCTTCTCCAACCATGGTCTCCACATTTTATCAAATTCCTTAAGATTACCTCTCTTAATATACTCTGTTCTTTCCCTACAAATGGTTTAATTTAATGTAACAATCCAATCTCTTACTGTGGGGGGTTCCTTTGATTGCCATCTTGATGCGATCATTTTCCTTGCTTGGAATAGACATCTCAGAATTGCCAGTGTAGTACTCTTCCTCTCCCCCTGTGTCCGTCTATACCCCAAAATGCACACTTTAGCCTGTTTCTCAAGTATAATCCCAAATATATCTCTCAAGCTATTGATCACCCCCTCCCAGTAACTAAACAGTTTGGGGCATCTCCACATCATATGAATGAGGTCCCCCGTCCCCCGACATCTAGGGCAACTATCATTAGATCTTCTTCCAAACTTAAAGAGACGTTTGGGTGTATAATAAGCTCTGTTTAACAACATCAGGTGTGATATCTTCTGCGGGGGGAGACTGATATCAATGGTCCCATCTTTAAGATTCTCCTGCAAATTTCGGTTAATCCAAATGGGAATATATTCATTATACCCATTGTATCCTATCTGATTCTTGACTGTTTTCCATACTTTAGTTAACATTATAATTGTTGGATAAGCATCGTAAAACGATTTTGCTTCTAGAGCTTCAATTAATGTGTTATGTGGGGCGCCTATTAATAAGGTTCTACCATTTGGAGTACCCCTTTCCAGGGCTCCGCACCCAGTTAACTGCTGCAGTTGGGATGATAAGAAGTAACGCTGAGGGTGATTCCCAGGTATTTCAATGCGTCCACTATTACCAACTGGCGCATTTCTTGCACTGTTATAAAATCTATGGGGTCTATAGGTAATAACTCGGACTTTTCCCAATTTATCTCGAGTCCTGAAAAACTGCCGAATAACTCCACCATTCTCATTGCCTTTAACAGTGATTTACTCGTATCCCCCAAAAAAAGCAAGATATCATCCGCGTACAACGTGATTTTGTCTTCACCCATCCTTCTCTGGAAACTGATTATCTCAGAACTCGCTCTTATGGAAATAGCCAAGGGCTCCATCACCAAGGCAAAGGGCAAAGAGCAGAGGGGATAGTGGATACCCCATGTCTGGTTCCCCTCTCTAGTTCAAACCAGTCCGATAGTTCGTTATTGATTTTTAGTCTTGCCTTGGGCCTATCATAAAGCATTTTAATCCATTAAATAAAAGAGGGGCCAAAGCCAAATTTCTCCAACACCCGCCAAATGTAACCCCGTTCCACACTGTCGAATGCTTTAGTCACATCTAACGTCAATATTGCTCTTGAGCCCTGTTATCCGTTGGAGACGGTAAGTTTAAGAAGGCCCTTCTAATATTCAAGCTTGTGGATCTATTGGCTATAAAACCTGCTTGATCAATATGGACCAGCTTAGAAATAACTTTATTTAGTCTAGATGCCAACACCTTGGCCAAGATCCTGGCATCAGAGCATAGAAGAGAAATTGGCCTAAAGGCGGCCACATCAAGGGGATCCTTCCCCTCTTTCTGAATAACTAGGATAGTTGCCTCCAACATTGACGCTGGCAAATGGCCCCCCTTAATCGCCCCTCCCAGGGCTTTTAACAGCTCTGGAATTAATACCTCGCCATAATGTTTATAGGCCTCAATTTGGAGCCCATCAGGGCCGGGAGATTTTTGGTTTGCCATACTGGCTATTGCTTGCTGAAGTTCTACAAGTGTAATTGGCATTTCCAATAATTCCCTTTCTGCTTGCGAGATGGTCGGTATTGCCAGGCCCTTCAGAAACTTGTCCATTACCCCGTCCATTCCTTTTTTCTGGGTGGAATAAAGATTTCTATAGTAATCCCTGAATATTTGCACTATCTTTGAAGTCTTTGCTAATATATCTCCACCTGGGGCCCTAATAGCAAGGACAGTCGACGGGGCAGAATTGTACTTCACCAACTGCGCCAGCAACTTTCCCACTCTTTCACACTCAACCCATGAGACCTGTCGCTGAAGGAGGCGCCTAGTCTCCGCTTTCTGCATGGCAACTACCTTATACTCTTGCTGTTTATCTAGCCAAAAGTTTTCTCTCTCAGGAGTCGGATCCATTATATAGTTATTTTCTGCCTCAAACACTTCTTTTTATATTTTTTCTCCCCCACTCTAGCCTTTTTATTAAATTTGGCCACCTGCTGAATTAGTACCCCCCTGAGGAAAGCCTTCAGGGCATCCCACAACACGATAGGTGACACGCTCAGTTTGGGGAGAACCCCGTTCGTATTTTTTATTAAATCGAACCAGTATGGGTTTATTTTCCACTCCTTCCGGAGTTTATACCCTCCTAGTTTCAATGTGATCACAACAGGGGAATGATCTGATATACCTCTTGGCCAATATAAGATTTTATCGGTAATCTGTAGGGCTCGATCATTTCCGAGAACCAAGTAAATCCTAGATAGCGCAGAGTGCAAGGTTGAGTAGCATGAATATTGCAAGACTCCCGGGTTCCTCGCCCTCCACAGATCTAATAGCCCCACTTCATCCAAAAATTGACGCAAGCGACTCCTCTCCATAGACTCTGAAATTGACCGTACAGGAAATCTGTCCAACCTTCTATCCAATATCTCATTAAAATCGCCCACTGCTATAATCGGCACCCCTTCTTTATCTAGCAAAAGTTGGTTCAATCTAAACATAACGTCCAAATTAAAGGGGGGGGGGGGAATATATATATTTGCTACAACGTACATACTACTATCAGTTGAGCAATAAAGAAAAATATAACGGCCCTGCTCATCAATACTGGACTGCCTGCAGGAAAAATTCACCCCTGTTTTCACCATAACGCTTACCCCCCCTACTGTAGGAGGAGTGAACCGCGTGGTATTGGCAGTGGTATTTCTTCGACTGTAATTGCTGAAGTGAATTTTTAGTTAAATGAGTTTCCTGCAGGCAGATCAGTTCCACGCTACAGCTCTCCATCATGGACAGCACTGCCATCCTTTTGAGCGGAGTCCCTAATCCCCTGACATTCCAGGATCCTATTTTCAGCATTTTAGCTTGCATCTATATTCCAGAGGAAAACAAGTATTGATCTAAAGGATATATCTATCTAAAACTAATTCATTAAAAAAATAATTAAAAATTATATAATACTCTAACACCGCTCTACTATGCAATATTTTAACCCGTGGGTTCCAAATCGCTTCTCCTACTATCAACAATGGTGACTTTAAGTGGTGTGGGCAAATTAACACCCCTCTTCTATGTAGTTTTTTAAACTGTGTTTTCCATGGCTCCTCATTTCCAAAATCCTTAATAATTTATATAACGTGTCCAACATACCCAGTGTAGGTTACAAATATTTCCCTATAATCCTGAAAAAAAAACAAAAAAAACAAGACTTTAGTTTCACTTTAAAGCAGGTCCACCATGTGTGTAGCATTGCACTTCTTGACTGCAGCCTTCAAAAGCATTGTGAAGAGGCTATCTTAGATTAGCCTGGTTTGGACTAGATACTATTGGGAGACCACCTTATATCTAGCCTCAATCAGCTGAATGTTCAAAATGCCCCAGCATTCCAGGTTTCCTCAGAGATCTCTGTCTCCAGGTCTCGCTCCCAAAGCCAGTCTATACGCAAGTTTATTAGAAGAGGCCATAAATAGCTTAATATATAATATAAGAATGATTCCTCTTTGAGTTGTACTCTGCAAACATCTACAGTAAAACCTTGGATTGTGAGCATAATTAGTTCCAGAAACATGCTTGTAATCCAAAGCACTTGTATATCAAAGCAAATTTCCCCCATAAGAAATAATAAAAACTCAAATGATTTGTTCCACAACCATTTATTCATAGGTCCTTCAGTTTATAGTCCATATAAAAAGATTATAGCAATGTGACCAGGTTGTGTAACCATAAAATGTCCGTCTACAAATGGAAGCCTCCACATGGGAATTAGAAGCAAAATCCATCAGGAGCTACAGAGTGTAAAAGAGAAGAGAGGCGCCTCTAAGTGTAGAAATATGGTTACATTTAGCAAGTATGCAGGCATCTGGGGTAAAGCTGTCCACATAGACCTTCCTCCACACCACTGGCTCTCACCGATGTCAGTCTGCAATCGTGACCGGAAAGACTACCCAGCAGTAGAGCGATTTGAAAGCGAAGCTTGAACCCCTCGTGGAGCGCAGAGTTTAAGGGATGATGTCCAATGGCGATGAGGAGGGTGGTTTATGTGGACAGCTTTACCCCAGATGCCTGCATACTTAGATGTGCCTCCTTTAATCATCAACCATGTGAGTTGCTAAATGTTGTACCTTCATTAAATGTAACCATATTGCTACACTTAGAGGCGCCTCTCTTCTTTCTTGTACTCAGTTGTGGCATGACGCTACTTGTATATTAAGACATCGCTTGTATATCAAGTCAAAATTTATTTAAAACATTTTGCTTGTCTTGCAAAACACTCTCAAACCAAGTTACTGTCAAACCAAGGTTTTACTGTATTTTCAAGACAGTCTGCATAGTAATATAATCCACTACAGATGTTACATTTTGGTGAGCATTAGACTGTTTAAAGCTACAAGTACTTTTGGCTGTTGGAAGCAAAAGGACAGACTCTTTATAATAATTAAGACCATAATCTAATTCCTTACATTTATCTGCCTCTACTATTTACTACTAGTTTATTTGCCCTACTAGCCAGACAAAATATCAAAACAATTCAATGCACATCTTACAGCTATGGAGCTTAGATGATGGTGGGTACTTAGGTGAACTAATGGATGGCACAGTCAAGCGTTCCAAAAATTCAGTCACAATCAATCAATGATTCTTACTCTGAATGGTCTAAGGTTATTAGTGGTGTACCCCAAGGTTCAGTGCTGGAACCCTTACTTTTTTAATACCTTTATAAATGATATAGGGTCTGGGATTAAAAGTACCATGTCAGTCTTTGCAGATGACACTAAGCTATGCAGTGGAAAAACGTCCTTACAGGATGTCTCCAATTTACAAGCCGACCTCAATGCACTGTCTAATTGAGTGACTATGTGGCAGATGAGGCTTAATGTTGATAAATGTTAAGTTATGCACTTGGGGGCTAAGGATATGCATGCATCATACATACTAGGGGGAGTACAACTGGGGGAATCCATAGCGGAGAAAGATCTGGGGGTTTTGGTAGATCATGACCTCAATAATAACATGCAATGCCAAGCTGCGGTTTCCAAAGCAAGCAAAGTCCTTTCTTGTATTGAGAGGTATGGACTCCAGAGAGAGAGAGAGATATCATTGTGCCCCTGTACAAATCATTAGTAAGACCTCATCTGGAATATGCAGTTCAGTTTTGGGCACCAGTTCTCAAAAAGGATATAGGGGAATTGAAGAAAGTGCAGAGAAGGGCAACCAAACTGATAAGAGGCATGGAGGAACTCAGCTATGAGGAAAATTAGAGGAACTGAATGTATTCTCTCCTGAGAAGATTAAGGGGGGATATGATCAACATGTACAAATATATAAGGGGTCCATATAGGGAATTTGGTGTTGAGTTATACACTTTACGGTCAACACAGAGGACAAAGGGGCACTCTTTTTCTTCACAGTAAGAGCTGTGAAAATGTGGAATAGGCTCCCTCCAGAGGGGGTTCTGGCCAGCTCAGTAGATTGCTTTAAGAAAGGCCTGGATTCTTTCTTAAATGTACATAATATACCTGGGTACTAACATTTATAGGTAAAGTTGATCCAGGGAAAATCCAATTGCCTCTCTGGGATCAGGAAGGAATTTTTTCCCCTTCTGTAGCAAATTGGACCATGCTTTGCTGGGGTTTTTCGCCTTCCTCTATATCAACTGTGGGTATAGGATTGTATGATATTATTTTTTATTTATTTATTTATTTTTATGGTTGAACTAGATGGACTTTTTTCAACCTGATTAAATATGTAAGCTATTTCTAGAAATGAAAAGATCAAACATTTACATGCCACAGCATAGTGTGACCTTCCAGAGCTACTAGGGACCCCTTCCTAACTATAGGCACAAGGGACAATAAGGAATCATATTTTCACAATAAATCTATATGCCCTGTTCAAACTGCTTACAATGGATTAGTTAACCCTTCCAGAAAAAAAATAATAAATGCACATATGTTTGCAGAAACAAAAAATGCATAATTATTTTTTCCTGCAGGAGTCTGTAAAGCAGAGGTAGGCAACCTTAAAGAGGTGGAGATCTACCCGAACAACATGGGAGAAGTCAAAGATCACCAGGCACAGTGTTGCCTCCTCACACCTGATTTAAACCTTTAATTGCCACACTAGCGTGACGCAATCTCGTGCGTTGCGCGTCAATCATGGGTTTAAATCAGGTGGCTAGGGGACAACATATCGCCTCCTCACCCCCTGTCAAACACACTCGGATCGTTTTTCAGAGGAGCAGTAGTGTCTGCTGCACTTGTGAATGAGCCCTGTGTTGCATTCGGCAGCAGCACCCTTAGGGCCTGTGGTTGAATTTACTGCCCCCAATCCCTACCCTAATGCCACAGCAGGAATTAAACCCCCTGTTGCTTTTGGTGGGTACTACCGCCTGCCAATCATGACTCATTCAAGGAAATGGGGCCAATGTGCAAGCGCCGCAGCTGCATGCTTTTGCAGGGTCCAAGGGGTTAAACCAGATGGTGATAAAGCAGCGCAAAGCTGCCTGCCTTAACCTCTTGCTTTCTGAACTGCACGAGGTTGCAGGGCACTTGCAGTGGCCTCATTCAATTAAATGGGTCATCCTTGCCAGGTGCTAGAAACACATACCATGACAGGGTGTATAACTCCTGCTGCGGCTGCAACATATATACACCCCTGGCCACTGCAGCTAAAGGGTGTGAGGTTGGGGCTGGGGTGGTAAAAACATGTCATATGCAGCTCTTGTTCCCTACTACAGCTCCAACTTTACAAGTAGTCCCTCTGCATTGCACTCTGTTTGATGCTCTGGGATGGCAGGTCAGCAAGCCCAGACCGCAATCTACCAATCACCTGGCTGCGATCTACTGGTAGACCACTATCTACAGTTTGCTAACCCCCGCTGTAAAGCATTCCACCACTGATCAGTTGATCAGGGGCGCAATGTTGAGCTTCTTCAGACAAGCCCTACAGCTTTCTGCCCATACCTTCATACGGCTGTCTGTTTGAAAGCTGCAGGGCTTGTGAATAAACTACGAGAGAGATCATCAGTGCCCTCACAGTTCATTCAGAGCTACAAGCTGCCAGCCACAGTGGACGATTGTATTTGTAGTTTGTTAATTCACAGGAAACTGAATGAATGATTCGGCTGTGTGCGGGTTGAAGATTCCTCGCTCGCTGTCACACTGAGAGGGGGTTTGGGGAAACTGGTGGCAGGTGACATGTTTCAAAAGGTGAACTTTAAATAATAAGCTGTCTTAAAGACAGTTCCATATGTTTATGACCAGCCAGCAGTGCCTCCCCATCAACGATCTATACAAACTGGAGGAACGTTTTTCCCAATGATCATGTTTCAGTTTTTTTCACTTCTGCACATCTCCCATTATGACAAATGCATACTACTATTTTGTGTCTGTAGCTCTGTCTAAACCAACCTATTTCTTGGCTGGCAATGCTATCCCTACCTATCAGGATGAAATTACCACTATTCCTCTGAATAGACAAAGTTCTACAACAGATTTAATTGATCAAGAATACCTCCTGTTAACCTAATCTCAATTTCTGATTTTCTACTTGCCCACCTTTTGGCTACCTTCACATTTCTCTTTGCAATCTCTACAGTATACATTTGAATTAAAAATCCAAAAGGGCGAAATGTATACCCTTATAATGACCATGGTAGTTCTGCATTGTGGGGCCTCATGTACAGAGATCTCCTGACTCTTCAGCATTTTCCATCCGCCTTTCATAATTTCTTCAGAAATTAGTTAGAATCTACATTTATTCAAAGAACAGTGCAGTGCAGATTTGCATCCCTTGGATCAACAGCTTCATCCATAGAGCCAAGGGCTGTTTGAAATCTGTGCCCATGTTCAAAGAGTAACTCCACTCTGGTTGAGAAAAAAAACATTCCCCTCTGGGTGATTACTGCACATTGCAGGAAATTTAACAAACTTTGATACAGATTTCTACCTTTTGTTATTCTGAAGAAAAAGCTGTTGGTATCCGTGTGGGTGAATCTGATAGAGGTGAGTTTATACTTAACATTTAGCTGCTGCACTTGCATGGGTTCTAATGAGGAATGTGGCAAAGTCTACATCCCTTTAGACGTGATTGCCCTTTAGGAGTATCTCATCAAAAATGGCATTTTTGTTGCAGGGGATTCCAAAAATCTGACTTGTATCTTAGTGCAGACTTCTGGGAAATCAGTGAGCCAATCACACAAGCAGGAAATGACATTTCTGGAGGGCATTCTGCACACCTTCTGTATACAGAATGCCTCCAGGTTGCCATATTGCATTATATTGTACGGAGTATTACAGAGCTGCAGATTGAAAAGGAAAGGTAATTGTTAATAACATTCAGTTGCAATATAACTTGTGTAGCAATTGTATATGCTATTAGTTTTTCCCCACAAAACCGGAGTTAACCTTTAAAGTTTTTTTTCCCCGCAATAATTAACTTCTCTTACTTGCACCCCTTTGGGCTATTAAATATACCGTTCAAAGCATTTTGTTATATCCGTTGATCCTGCCACAAATTCAGTGAACTCCTAACTTCTTATAGTGAGCTGACAGTGCTGCTTCTGCTGCAATGAAATCCCAAAGCAGTCTTGTCAGCCCCGCCCAATCGACCTCTGTGAGCTGTAGAATATTCCCTATGTAATGGAGAGGGGGAGGTCAAATCAGTAGTGAGCAGCCTATGGTGATAATGCTACTTCTGCATAGATACAGTATAGTGAGTGAATGTCCTAGAGTAGGAAGCATGTTACTGACAGGATTACCAAGTGCAATTAAAACAAAAGAAAATATATGCAGCCACCACATCTTGGATTGGTGAGTTGCAGTACATTACATTTTTGTTCTTGTGTTTTACATATACTTTAGGTTAAGCTGTCCTGAGGCACGCTGTTTGTTGGAGGAGGTGCTACCATAGATCACCTGATCAGTTCTGTCAGCTAAAGCTTCCTACAGACATAAGGTGGCAGCTGTTTGCGCATGTGTGGGTATCAGCATCAGAGAGATAAGAGCTTCCTGAGCATCTAAAGCACTGTTGGTAGAGTTGGGACATAGATTGTATAGCCTCATTTTGTGGTTCACAGTTCATGCATGAAATGTCTCAACTCCCTTTGTGTTTGGCGAGAGATTTGACTATCTATTGCCACTCTCATGTTTCAAAAATCCCTCTGCTCTTCTGTGTAAGCTGATGAGCTAAAGGTCATAAATAACTGAGCTATAACTGTAAAGAGCTGTATGATCAGTGCAGCATTTACCTTAAAGTGGTTGTAAACCTCATGACATGAAATATAAACAACATATATCCCTCTATAGTGTGTACTTGTCTCAATCTAGAGCACTAAATATCATTTCCTGACACCAAGAGGTAAAATAGTGACAAGGGAGGGGAGAGCTCCAGCACACAGCTTGTAATTGACAGCCTCAGCTCTCCAGCAGTTGGGGGGTTCCCAGTTCCCAGCATGCTTTTCTGGAGCATTTCAGTCCTTGGTAGTGTAACTGAAGCAAACAATCAATTATGAGCGGCAAGGCACTGTCACCAGGATCTCCAGGATAAAGTTATGGATAGGCACAAGTCAGGAGATGGCTACGAAAACATTTCAAAGGCTTTATCAATGCCAAGAAGCACAATGAAGTCTATTAATAAGTGTCAGAAACCATGAATCAGACTGAGACAGAAGTACAGTTAAACCTCACTTGTTTAATAATAATTAAAAAAAGGTAAACAGAGTAAATGTAGTCAAAACATAGCCAGAGTTCAGGAACTGGAACGGATAGTCAGACAAGCCAAAACATCAGGGAGCCAGAGATGAGCGTAGTAGAACAGCAAGCAGAATCTAGAGCCAGAAGGAATGTCAGCCAAGCAAGTCGTTAACAGGAACACAGGAGAGCGTCTCTAGCCACTTACGGACTGCCGCACGCTGATATACGTCCTAACTTTGAAGAAGAATATGGTTGTTATGGCAGCAGCTAGGTACTATAACCCCAGTATCCTCTTCTTCGACCGGCGGTCCGATTTCCGATAAGAGTGGTCTCTGCGGTGGATTCGTCGCAAGATCATTTTTATCGGCGGTGGGAGAGGGCCCCCGGCCGCTCTCCGGTACCCTCCGCCGCTTACCGCAGCCGTCGGCAGTGGCTGAGGCGATTGGTTGTCGCCCCTTGCTGGGTATGGAGACAAGTGAGGGGAAGATGGCCCCCACCTGTCTCCATAACATTGCAGGGTGGAAGCGATGTCAAAACTTCACTTCCGCCCATAGCTCTTAAAGGGCAATTTTTTTTTTTCTATTTAAATGACAAAATGTTAGTTTTATTTTTTTTATTGCATTTTAGTGTAAATATGAGATCTGATGTCTTTTTGATCCCAGATCTTATATTTAAGAGGTCCTGTCATGCTTTTTTTCTATTACAAGGGATATTTACATTCCTTGTAATAGGAACAAAAGTGACACTTTTTTTTTCTAAAAGAACAGTGTAAAAATAAAAGGTATTATAAATTTTAAAAAAAAATGTATTTTAAACGTGCCCCGTCCCGCCAAACTCGTGTGCAGAAGCGAACGTATACGTGAGTAGCGCCCGCATATGAAAACGATGTTCAAACCACACATGTGAGGTATCGCCGCGATCGGTAGAGTGAGAGCAATAATTCTAGCCCTAGACCACGTCTATAACTTAAAATGTGCAACCTGTAGAATGTTTTAAACGTCACCTATGGTAATTTTTAAGGGTAAAACTCGGCGTAACATTATCTTTCAGAATGTAAAAAAAAATTGGGCTAACTTTACTGTTGTCTTCTTTTTTAAATCAAAAAAGTTTTTTTTTTCCCAAAAAAAGTGTGCTTGTAAGACCGCTGCGCAAATATGGTATGACAGAAAGTATTGTAACGACCGCAATTTTATTCTCTAGGGTGTTAGAAAAAAAATGTATAATGTTTGGGGATTCTAAGTCATTTTCTAGCAAAAAAACCTGTTTTTAACTTGTGAACAACAAATCTCAAAAAGAGGCTCGGTCCTTAAGTGGTTAGAGATGTGAGCAAGGCAGAGATCATCTGGGCTGGACAGCTTAAGTAGGCAGGACTGATGAGCAGGATATCTTCAACGGGTGAGTCACTGTGGAGAGATAGGAGCTGGCAATTAGCTGACAGCTGAGCGGCCAGCTCAGAGAAGGAAGGGCTGAGCCCAGGCCTGACATTAAGACATGGAAGGCTTTTGGTACAATACAGGCCCTCCCTGGATCAGGATGTCGCCCCAAACTGGATGGGACAGCCAGGAGGAAATTGGTCAGAGAGGCTAACAAGAGGCCTACAGCAACTCTGAAGCAGTTGCAGGAATTTATGACAAAGTGTGGTCATTGTGTGCATGTGACAACGATATCACAAATTCTCTGTAAATGTGACTTGTATGGGAGGGTAGCAAGAAAAAAGCCACTCCTCAAGAAAGGCCACATGCAGCTATGATTGAGCTTTGCCAAAACGCACCTTGAAGATTCTGAGAAAACATAGAAAAAGGTGTTATGGTCAGATGAGACTAAAATTGAATTATTTGGCCTCAACTCCAAATGATATGTCTGGTGAAAATCCAATACAGCTCACCATACAAATAACACCATTCCTACTGTAAAGCATGGAAGTGTTAATATCCTGTTATGGGGGTGTTTCTCTGCAGCAGGGACTGGAGCACTTGTCAGGATAGAAGGAAAAATGGATGGGGCAAAATATTGTCAAATTCTTGAGGAAAATCTGCTGCTCCCTGCCAGAAAGTTGGGGATGGGAAGAAGGTTTACCTTCCAACATGACAATGACCCAAAACAAATAGCAAAAATGACCACACAGTGGTTGAAGGTTGAAAGTGGCTGAATGTCCTTGCATGGCCTGGTCAGAGCCCAGACTTAAACCCCATTGAAAATCTTTGCAATGATTTGAAGACTGCAGTCCACAAACAGTCACCATCAAATTTAATTGAACTTGAGCGGAGTTCTCCAAAAAAGAGTGGGCAAATATTGCAAAGTCTAGATGTGCAAAGTTAGTAGACATATCCCAACAGACTTAAGAAGGCTAAAAAAAAACCTATGTGGCTCACGGCCAAAGTTAAAAAAGTTATAAGTAATAAGAAAAGAGCTTTTAAAAAATATAAAAATGAAGGAACACTATCCTCATTTAAATGTTACAAAGAATGTAACAGAATATGTAAAAAGAAAATCAAGGACGCAAAAAAAAAAAAAACGAAGGACAGATTGCAAGATAGTAGGACAAACCCCAAAAAATTCTTCAAATATATTAATAGTAAAAAGGTCAGGTCTGAGCATGTAGGCCCTTTACAAAATAATCTAGAGTGGGTGAGTGGGGACAAAGAGAAGGCACATTTATTAAATACTTTCTTCAGCTCTGTGTATACAAAGGAGCATGGGGGAGCTCATGTCCATAATGGGGGTGGTATTGACACAGCCCTAAATGATCCACAATGGCTCAAAAAGTGATATGGTCCAGAAATATTTAGACAGAATAAAGGTGGATAAAGCACCTGGACCAGATGAGTAGTGGTTAATGATTCTTACTCTGAATGGTCTAAGGTTATCAGTGGTGTACCCCAAGGTTCAGTGTTGGGACCCTTACTTTTTATGATCGTTATAAATGATATAGGTTCTGCGATTAAAGGTACCATTTCAGTGTTTGCAGATGACACCAAGTTATGGAGTGGAATAACGTTCTTACAGGATGTCTCCAACTTACAAGCCGACCTCAATGCACTGTTTAATTGCACAACTGTGTGGCAAATGAGGTTTAATGTTAATAAATGTAAAGTTATGCACTTGGGGGGCTAATGCATCATATATACTAGGGGGAGTACAACTGGGGGAACCCATAGTGGTTAAGGATCTGCGGGTTTTGGTAGATCATAAGCTTAATAATAGCATGCAATGCCAAGCTGTGGTTTCCAAAGTGAGCAAAGTCCTTTATTGTATTAAGAGAGGTATAGACTCCAGAAAGAGGGATATCATTTTGCCCCTGTACAAATCATTAGTAAGACCTCATCTGGATAGTGCAGTTCAGTTTTGGGCACCAGTTCTCAAAAAGGATATCGGGGAACTGGAGAAGGTGCAGAAAAGAGCAACCAAACTGATAAGAGGCATGTGGCTATGGGCTTGGCTATGAGGAAAGATTAGAGGAGCTGAATTTATTCTCTCTTGAGAAGAGGAGATTAAGGGGGGATATGATCAACATGTACGAATACATAAGGGGTCCATATAGTGAACTTGGTGTTGAGTTATTCACTTTAAAGTGTAATTTTTTTCATTTTTCCGTCTATTAAATCTTCTGCCCTTGTTGTTTTAACCTTGAAAAGTAAAACTTTTTTTTCTGCCAGTAAATACCTTATACAGCCCAAGTACTTGGGCGTTCTTAAACATCGAATTTCCAAAAGCACCCACGCTTTATGCCCTGCCTAAGATTCACAAGAACGTGATCCACCCCCCGGGGGGACTCATCGTCTCCGGTAATGGATGCCTCACAGAGGCTGCTAGCCAAGTGGTGGCTGATTATCTCCACCCCCATGTGGAGGTATTAATCTCATACATACGAGACACCATGGACCTTTTAAAAACCCTAGATGGAATGCATATCCCTGAAGGGGCCTTTTTGGTGGCAATAGATGCAGAGGCCCTCTACAACTCCACCCCCCATGATATGGGGGTTGGTGTTGTGGAGGGCTTCATCTCGGAATGTGAGAGAACATCTGGACAATATAACAGGTTCATTCATTTCATATTGACAAATAATATTTTTTTCTTTGGTGGCTCCCACTACCTCTAGGTGTAGGGGGTGGCCATGGGAACTAAAATTTGGCATTGTTTTATTGATGACATTTTCTTTATATGGACCAGGACACAAGACGAATTGTTCCTCTTTTTTGAAACCCTCAAACAAAATGAGTTTAATCTAAAATTTACATTGGAGTTTCATCAGGAAACCATGAACGTTTTGGATAGCACTATTTGTGAATGAATATGGCAGTCTTGGATCTACACTATTCCGGAAGTCCTCTGCCGGAAATTCTATCCTGCATGCAGATAGCTCTCACCCCACTCCATTGGTGATGAGCATCCCTTATAGTCAATATTTGAGGATAAGGAGGAACTGCAGCAGAGATATGGATTTTGAAAAGGAGGCAAAGGCATTACAGCTACGCCTTCAAGAAAGAGAATACAGCAAAAGATGTCTTAAAAAGGCCTATGGTCGAGCCAAAAATCAAAACAGGATGTATTTGATTCATGCTAAAAAAAAACAAAGAAACAGGATTTGGGGGTAAGACTGATTACCACTTCTCAGGTCAACATAAACAAATTTGTGAGATGAAAAAATATTGGTATCTTTTAATAGCCGATGAGACAGTATCAAAACATCTAAAAAGCTACCCTGAGATAACCTTTAGAAGATCAAGGTTAATGAGAGATGGACTGGTTCACAGCTATTATCAATATAAAACAACAAATAAGAACAAAATCAAGGGAACATTCCCTTGTGGAAAGTGCAATTTCTGCAGATTTATTCATGAAGCCCAGGAACTCACACTACCCTATGGACATATATTTAAACCTAGATTTTTAGCCAATTGTCAATCTTTAGGAGTGATGTACATTATGCTATGCGACTTTGGAGCATTTTATGTGGGAAAGACGAAAAGGCCATTTTTCCATTGTATACGTGACCATGTTTCTTTGGTTTCTAAATCAAAAATGGAGACACCCAATAGTAGACACATGGGTTTATTCCATAAATTTGATTTGTCGAAAATGCACTTTTTTGCGCTGGAATATTTGCCACTAAATGAAAGAGGAGGGGACAATAACAGGCTGTTGCTCCAGCGGGAAGCTCGCCGGATTCACAGCCTGTCAGCTTTGAAACCCCCAGCAGTAAATGATGCCTTCAGTTATAAGCCATTTTTGTAAATGACTTAGCCCTCTAAACTCCACTTTGGTTTGCCTTACTCAGTCCATCCCAATATGCTAACATAGCCATCACAACAATTGGTGCTATTTCAAATACTATTTTAAATATTTTGACTCCTGTACTGCTTTTAATTTTATAATTTTTTTGTGCATTTCAGGCCGAGACGAAAATTCCTGCCTTTAATAAATCAGGGATTGGACCCTGTATGGAGTCCCATCTATCTGTATAAAAAGGACATGTAAAGTGAGTCTACATTATGGAGTTCTGACTTTAGCAACTACACGGACGCCCCGGGCAGTTGTTCTCAGGGTGCTTGACCAATCACCTTCATTGGAACTTGAGCCCTAGATGTCATTTGGTGCCTGCCTATGGGGAAATGCTACAACCGTGATCATCGGATTGTACTCTATACTCCGTATTGTTCCTTTCCCTTCCTGCCCTGTGACGCTGAGGGGCGGGCCGGAGTTCTTTCGATCCGTCCCCCATTGTGTCAAATGGGCAGAGGATTTTCCAAGATGGTGGTGTGCATTTTCGCGACGAACGTATGATGTCACATCCGCCGTCTTGGATCCACGCTTGCGCAGGGACACCTCCAATACGTCCGCACCCTGCTGATGACGTCAGTCGCCACCGGGACGGGGAGAGACATGGCGTTTCACAATTACTTCTGATGGAGGTTATGTGAGAGAAGTTGTTAGCCTCTTCTCTCCCTCCTGACTACTTCTTGGGGCGTTTTTCTGCTTCTAATCCTGGACTTGTAAGTACAGAACAATTGACCGTTTAGCTATAGGGACTAAACTATGGACAAGTGAGCCACTGTTGTCAGTTTGAGGGGGCTACATTTGCCAGCACCGGACAGGCCCTAGTTGTTCCTGTAGGAGGTTGCAGTGTATGTTTGGCCCTGATTGCTGATTAATTTGTGGTTTACTTGTGCCTTATAAATTAATTACTTATATAATATACACATCATATACAACTCTATTTGTGATTTTCCTTTGTAGGACTGATTCACTGAAAGGTTATCCCTGAGCCTCTAAATATATACAAACAGTGAGATTTCTCACTGCTGGATACTTACAGCTTCCTGTAATTCAGTAAAAATCCAACTGCTGATTGGCTTTCATGAATTCCAGCATCTTTTGACTTCATTTCTTTTGAAATGAGGAAATTCATTGGTCGGATTTGATATATCCAGATGACTAAGGTAATTTCTTACATTTGGACAAATTAGTTATGTCTGTATTAAATATTAGTGTTATTGTACCTAACGGTATCTAAAATAATTCCTTTAAAATAATTCCTCTATATAGTTTTAAAGAAGCCTTTTCTCCCTATGGTTGCAACGTTTGATATTAACCCAGATTTTGGAAGATTTATATGAGCATCTCAAAACTTGATTTTAGATTGGTAGGTTTTCCTCTCGGCCTGATAATAATTCCTATGTTTTGCAATGTAAATGAATTACTGTAATTATATTGCAACAATTCTATCATTGTTATCAATGATGTTAATATCATGTATTCTTTTTGCAGTATTAAACTTCATGCAGCACTATAAAACTCCTGAAGAAGCTCCTTTAGAGCGAAACATGTTGAGTACAAGTGGCTGCAATGGTGTATGAAATTTATACAATTGATTATTGAATGTAATTTTTAAATATATTGTTAATCCAATAAAATTTATATTTAAAAAAAAAAAAATATATATATATATATATATATATATATATATATATATATATATATATATATTGTTTATTGAATTGGCACCTTAAAAGTCCCACTTCCTGTATCATTGAAAACCTTATACAGCCCACTTCCTGTTTTTTTGTCTAGTAAAAAGCCTAGGCTTATGATATCATGCACAGCTCTCTCTCTCACTCTTGTGAGAGTTTGCCAGGAAGGGAGGGGGGATGAATCATAAGAAGGCCAATGAAAGCTGCAGGGCTGAAGGTGTGCCTGTGTGTGTCTGTGTAAATCCAGGAAGTGAACAGGCAGCAGCTTCAGCTGCCCACAGTCAAAATGGATGCAGCCAGACTTAGTGGAGGGAGATTTTTGCAGCATATTAGGCAAGTACAGAATCACAGTATATATATAAAATAATATGCAAAGTGGTTGGAGGGAAGCTTCAGAATGGCGAAGATGTTTTTATACAAATTATGTGAGCAGGGGGCAGTTTCTCTTAAGGTCTTCACAGAGGACAAGGGGGCATGCTTTACATCTAGAGGAAAAAAAGATATAATCTCCAAATATGGAAAGGTTTCTTCACAGTAAGAGCTGTGAAAATGTGGAGTAGACTTCCTCCAGAGGTGGTTCTGGCCAGTTCAGTAGATTGCTTTAAAAAAGGCCTGAATTCTTTCCTTAATGTACATCATATAAATGGGTACTGACATTTATAGGTAAAGTTGATCCAGGGAAAATCCGATTGCCTCTCGGGGGGATTAGGAAGGAGCTGTAGCAAATTGGATCATGCTTTGCTGGGGTTTTTCGCCTTACTTTGGATCAACTGTGGATGAAGGATTGCGTATATGGGATTGTATGATTTTTTTTTTTATTTTTTTTTTTTATTTATTTGTTGAACTAGATGGACTTATGTCTTTTTTCAACCTAACTACTAACTAAAGGCTGTAATTAAAGCAAAAGGTGGTTCAACAAAATACTGACACAAGGGGATTGATTCTGTTTTTCAATACAGCTGGATAAAACAAAAAACTGTGTCTGTCCTCATTTTAGGCTGCAAAGCAACAAAATGTGATTATTTTAAAGGGGGGTATTATTTTCTATACCCACTGTATCTAGCTGCTTATATGGAGACATCCAGGTCTTTGACATTTTTAGCTGATGCCTGATAAATGTAGGAGAAATTGAGTTTGTTGCAAGTTGGCCCAATATAATGCTTCAGCAACAAATCGGCCATTTAGCGATTCCTTCAAATGGTGATGATGTCCACATTTCCCCATTTTTTATTTTTTTTTGGCTATGGTGCAAGATTTGCTTTTTATGCATTCAGGTTGGTGAACAGATAACATTAGTACAGTACTTCAATAAAACTGCCCTACTTGTCTGCTGTAAGGATGCCCTGAATTAGAGAGTGGGAAATGCCCTTTCTTTCATTGAATGTTCCATCTGCTTATTTGAAACCCTCTTTCGTGGTCAGGGAAATGGATGTAGGAAAGTCTGAATTTACAGATGAATAAAGGACCTGAAACCATTTTTGATAGAGGAACAAATGGTGATCAACCCTCTTGAATGCAGCCCCTGTTTACCCCCTTGTACACCTTCAGGTACACCAAGGGGTAATATGCATTGAGACATTGCATATTTGTGGTCATGCTTCAATCAGCAAATCGCAGTGTTTACAAAATGATTTTGGGAGATCAGAATCTCTCGGTTTTAATACACAGGGCACATAAGGAATCACAATTTTTGTTGAATGCTCACATTAAGGCTACTTTCACACTGGCGCTTTGCAGGCGCTTCGGCAGCCCTGCCCATTGATTTCAATGGCAGGGGCAGTTTAGGAGCAGTGTATACACCACTCCCGCACTGCCTCAAAGATGCTGCTTGCAGGACTTTTTTCCCGTCCTGCAAGCGCACCGCCCAAGTGTGAAAGCACTCGGGCTTTCACACTGGGACTGCAGAAGAGGCAGTTTACAGGCACTTTTCAGTTGCTAATTTTAGCGCAAAAATGCCTGTAAAATGCATTAGTGTGAAAGTAGCCTAAGTAATTCTTATTGCCTACACACAGCAAAGTTGGTTTTTTAAATAAGCTTCGTTTTAGTGATATCTTTTGTAATATTAATTGTTAGTTGTGTTAGAAATTTTTGTACTTACAATATGATGATCATTTTAAGAATGCCTATTTAGAATTCACGAAAAGTTGGACTTAATACTGCTAGGTGTACTATAGGAACAATTATAGAATGATTATAAAATTTTTATAATAACACAACATAAGTATTTCATTAACATTCTCAAAGTATATTATTTTAGTATGTTTAGCACATTTTTAGATTGGCATATATTACTTACTATATAAATATGTATATATATATCTGTAATTCCGTATATACCTGTATTTACTGTATATCTGTAGTCTCATTGACCTGTATCCAGGCATGTGCATAGCTAGAAAAATAGTGCCTCAGTCATATTATCATAGAGACATTGACAGTTATTTCCTGTTGTCTCTCAAAGTTGTGCAATTGTACTTACCTAGAATAAGAAATCAGAAGGAAGTCTTTTTGTAGAATGTATTTGTCCTGAGAAATTTGGACAATCACAAAGAATACTTGCTCATTTCAGTACAGGTTTTGGCAAGTCAGTAATTATGTTTAAAATAACCCCTTAGTTCTTATTTTTAAAAAAAACATGTCTTAAAGTGTGTGTGTCATATGTTCAGAATATAAGTTTTAAAGTGCATAATAGAAAATTTAAGGAATACTGTCATTGGTTGTTATAAGAAACAGAAGCACTTTTCCATGTGGCGCTTACAGTCGCTTTTGCATATAAACAATTCAAATTTCAAATTTCATCAATTTAAAACTATGGGATAGTTAAAAGGTCAATAAACACAAAAGTAATATTGCAGCTTTGGGCTAATTTGCCTTTTTTATTAATCTTTTGCAGGTTCTTTGGCAAAATCCCATATCACCCCACATAGTTTAGGGTCTTGTTCTCCTCATTGCGTTTTTCATTTGTTTTATATTATGGATAATGCAGCATGATTAGTGAAGCTTCAGGACAAAGTAGCAGTGTCAGGAACTCTGCTGGGGAGAACTCTCCACTGGAGATCCCAGAAATGTACAGTCAGAGTCATTCAGCCAACCAGAGACCTCTTAACTAGATAAATAAAATTAGCACCCTGCAATAGGATTAATAAAAACTAAAACATAATGTATATGAAAAAATAGATGTTTCATTTACATTCATTGCATCACTAATCATCCAGTGTCATTTTGCAGCCTTTAATTTCTTGCTCAGAAACGGCAAAACCCATGCAAGTAAGCTACTTTGTGTTGGCAATGCTAGTTTAGCCGCATTACCCATAGCCCAGGCTCTGGATTGTGCTCCTAGCTCTTATTCCGCTGATGTAGAGATATTAGATCACAAGCAGATGTTCCATTTATCATACTCTGCTAGAGTTTTATGTGTAACTTTCTTATTCTCTCACCTTTTGAGTTTATCTACTCCAATCGGAAAAGATATTTCAGACTTGACACTATTTATAGTGGTTAAATGTCTAATTAATTTTATAAAGAACCCATGTGAGTACACTAAATGTTTGACATTATAGAGCAAGAGATGTGGCCTTTTCATTTCATGTAACAAAGTTAATGTAAATAGTTTTTTTAGACTGAGGAGAGGTCAGGAACACCACATCTTTAGCCAACTTCATTCCAGTGAGTTATTCTGGAAGATCATATTTACTAGATGGTTTTATTCCACAAGACCATTTGACCTATGGTTTACCACTGAGTGGAGTTTAGGTATACTGAGCTTTCCCACTGGCTGTTAAATGTCTGTTTCCGTTATGCTGTGTCAATAATCCTTCTGTGAGTATGCTAGTTGGCAAAGCATGCTGGGAACTGGGAACCCCCCAACTGCTGGAGAAACCAGCATGCCTATAACACCACTTGTGGAGTAATAGGTCTTGTAGCACTGAAACTCTGGTGAAATATGAAGACATTCCACAGGCATTAAGAGGACAGCAGGTGTATCAAGTTGCCTTACTTTAGAGAGTAAATGAGCAGGCTGTCAGTCAGGGGAAGGCTTGTGTTTCCCAGCTGTTGTGTCGATGTCTAATCTATGGTATTGCATGTCCTGGGCAGGCAAGCGTGGGCGGCGCAGCAGTGCAGGATCGCTAGACAGCAATATGGAAGTAAGTAGGATGCCTAGCTGGATGTGATATGCATTTGATACCTTTCCTTTCACTTGAACACTTTTTTGTTCCTCTGTATTCTGCTTGCCTCAGATATTGCATGCCTGGGATTCTCACTCTGTATCTTCCAAACGAGACAAACCAACCTTGTATGATTCTGTGGGGACACGACTGCTGCTTGTGGCTCTATGTAATACTCCTACTGGCTCCTTGTAGCATGTCTCCACCACACACGACTGTCTGCTTCCTCCTCACAGTGGCTCTGCACCACTCAGCTGGCTGCTAACACTCTCCCTTCACTATCTTATACTTCTAATGAAGCTCTTGACTGTCTTATGCCTATATGTCAGTTTGATGATGTTTGTTATAAATCTGTTAGTTAAATACCTGTATTTACCAAGACGCAGAGATTGTTCTTAGCTAGACAGATAAACCTCACTTAAAAAAGTAATTCAATGTGGATTTCATGAGATTTCATTCATCTTGAAACCATTAATTTACACTGATCATGTGTTCAGCCGCCTATCTCTGTGTGTTTGCCTCTGGTAACTTGTGTCCCATGACTGCCTAATGACTGTCCCTTTAAGCCCAGGCCTAGACGTAGCTTTTGTAGGACTAGACCCAAAGCAAGGCTAATAGAAAAGTAGATAGCCGCAAATTATTTGCAGCTCAGATGTTAAAAGTATGACTGTAACAGCTGGTTAAGTGCACAACCAGAGCTGTTGATGGCAAGTTTGACAGACAAGTGACACCTAGTGGGTTTGTGTTAGATGTAGGTGTGTAGTTGGTTCTAGCGGTGGGTGTTTTAGTTTGTAGTTTAAAAAGGCTAGTTGTATATTTTGTAATTTTTTTTTTTATGCTTCCTTTTCAGGGGTCCATCATTAGCAGTCCTCACATGCGCAGACGAGCCACCTCAACTCGGGAATGTGCCTCTCGTCAAAGTATACCTAACTCTTCCTCCCTCTTAGGTTCTCTGTTTGGCAGTAAGAGGGGGAAGCCATCTTCCCAAGGCCACCTGTCTGGACCACCCCAGCAGCAGCACCCCACTTTGATTTCACACCAACAACATCCAGCAAGTCATCATGCAGGACAAGCCGAGGGGCAAACACAGGCACAAGTGCATGCACAGTATTGCCACATGCAGCAGAACCCACCACCGTATCACCATCACCATCATTACCACCCTCCCCAGCACATCCAGCCACATCAGTACCACCCACATGGACAGCATGCATCGCACGCAGCTTACATCCAACACCCTCATGCACAGCACCCCCACTCTAGTCATTCACACTCTGGGCATTCAGCACATTCCCAGCATGCACAGCACCACCACACTCAGCAAATTCCTTCTACATCCACAAGCACGAAACCTAAACACAGTGGTATTAGCACAATAGTTTAGAGGTATCCTTTAAGTAGAACTTCCAGCGGGGAGTTAGGATTAGTAGAACTCCACCTCCTTAACATACAAAAGCATACGTATTTTTTATGCTAATAAGGAGGTTTTCAAGCTATCATGAGGGTTTTAGGGAAACTGACCGTTATTTATTATTCAATGACACAATGATAGAAACCAATGATAGAAATAGCAAAAGGAACGGCCTAGTTGCTGCATTATTAATAAGCAAAAACTCTAGAGTGGTTCTTAATATTATATCTAATAATCCTAGCTATACTGCGTGAGTGTACACAGATATCTAGTATCTTATTAATATACTGCGTGCGTGTACACATTAGTACCTTAAATAATTGTACTTGAAGAAAGAACAAATATTTCTTTTTTTTCTTCTCCAATCCTAGCAATATCGACTCACTAGCATTTTCACTTGACATACAGTAGATTGTTGGAAAAGAAAATATATAAAAAGAAGTTACAGTATTTTCCTAAAAATAAAAGAAAAAACAATCTACAATTAAATGTGCCAATAACCATAGACTTTTTTTCTGTACCTGTCTTAGTTTGCTTGTACAAAGAATAAATTATTCTTATGTTAAAAGATAATTATGATACAGATCAGTATTATGCGATTGCGTTTCAGGTAATTGAGCTAGCTTAGGGAAAACCTGCAGTTTGAAATAGAACTGACCATAGATCCACATGCACACACACATCCTCTGACACTTTAATGGCTGTAAGAACTGTGAATTTTCATTATCTACCTTTTTATATGCATATATAAATATATATAAATATATATATACATGAGATTTGTAAACACATGGAAACTAGATGTGCGTCTTGTGTATTCACATAACAGTTATAAAACCTCTCACTATTGTATGCAGTGTCACCGTGCTGTCAACATTCACTTTGATTTAAAACAATGATCGAGACATTTGAAAAAATTTTATAGCAGAGAATGTATTTTCAGACTTTTTTAGCAGTGTTTTTTCATTCTTATTTCTAAGTTGTCTTATTTTTAATTGGCAAGTTCTACTGAATAGAGAATTCACTATAACAGTTCATCCCATATTTTGACTCTGCAGAATTCAGTTTAATGTAGTGCCTCATTCCTTGTTGTCCATTGAAAACTGAACCCAAAGTTGTCTGTTTTACTATTGTGTTGTTTTAAAACCAGTGCAAAAGAAATATGGTGATGTTGCCCAATGAAACCAGATTAGATATCTGCTTTCTGAATTTGCTGTTAAGTTGTACTTGCCTCCTCTTGTAAAATAAATGAACTGCAGGCACCTAGAGGTACCTGCACATGCCTTCAAATTACTTTCAACACCAGCTTGGAAATTTTAGACATACATTTATGCATATCTCAATATGAACTACTGAATTTGCCTCCTGCATCGCTTTATTGGTCCAATGTCTTCACACAGACAAGTAGACAGACAAAAGAGGTGAAAAAGGAAGTGGCCAGAGCACATAATTTACATAAATGAAGGCCCCCGGATTTCAGGATTCCCAGGGAACTCTCTACAAGTATGTTCATACATAGATTGCAAACTATTTACTATATTTATCTAAGGAGACCAAATCATTCAGAAATTATCAGACTCCCAGGCAAATTACTCCTTCACCCAGTTCGCATGTCAACTCTTTAGCACGACTGGCAATCTAACATCCCTGCCTATTACACAGTGCCTTGTGGTGGTGTCCAAAAGGGCGCGCTCCCCTAATCTATGCGCCCGGCCCCTAATCTACATGCTGGACGCATGGATTTCAATGGGGTTTTTTTTTTTCTTGAAGCACATGATTAGAGGCTGAGGCTCTTATTTACTTAAAGGGTGGGCTTGGGGCACAGAGCCCACCCAGTTGTGGGTCAACCTTCCTGTCCATCTCCTCCATGGGGGGGTCGATCGCCGCATTCCCGTCCATCTCCCACATGGGGGGAGGGGATCACCGCCTTCCCGCCCGTCTCCCATGGGGGGCAGGCGTTAGTCTGCCGTACCCCCCAAAATATTGAGCACCGGCCGCCACTGGTGGCTTTCATTTTTCTGTATCAGCAGAGTCCAAAGCCATTTGGACACACTTTTCAAGCCTCCCATATTTCCAGTTTGACTTCAGCAGTCTCCCAGTAAAATTGCTGTTTCTCATTTGCTCCTAATTAGTCTATATTGTTCTACAACCTCAGTACATCTATGATCTGGTTTAATTGAAAACCAATAGCTAAACTAATTTTATTTGCTGTGATGGGCACCAGCTCCAGTTTCTTCAGCACTTGTTTTTATAACAAATTCCCATTGCCTTTATATTTAATATTATTTTTCCCAGGAGGTAAAAGTTAATAAAATGATGGCAGAGCTACTTTTCCATTATAGTTGGCAAACTCCAAAACCAATTTGATAAATTTTTACTCTGTACCTTGCCCAGTCTCATAATACCAGCAAAACAGCAACATTGCCTGTCTCCAAAAAGTCAGACTATGAGACAGCATTAAGCCTTGTTTCTGAATTTGTCTGTATTTACTGTATAGTGTTGTACGTGCATAGTTTCTGGGTTTTGTTTTGTTCTTTTCTATCTGTAACAAAGTATACACCATTAAATTGTATGTCCATACCCCTCCCATTTATAGAGGAGTTAGCAACATACTACAAATATGTATGCTACTGCTCTACCAATAAAAATTTAATACACATGGAACAGTTTGTGTCTACGGTCTGTTCCTGTGAGAAGCAGAGACTGGGCCTTTCAGACTATAGAAAATTATTGTAAGAGGCAGAGACATTATATATTTGCAGGGAGTAGAACATGGGTGCCCAGCCTGTTTTTGAAGGGCATCATAAGCCAAGCACCTAAATACGCAACTGAAACCTATATATTGTATAGGAACTGTTTACCTTCTAGGAGACTTGTGCAGGAGTGCATAGACTCTCTTGATCCTGTGGTGCTATATAGTGTCAAAAGGAAGACAAAATATTACCCAGCATTCTTTTTGCTATTTGAGCTACTCAAACATCACCACACTGGTGGCACCCACCGTAAGCTTTCTCCCTTTGCTAACTCGATCTTCCATCCACTGCTTCCATCTCATCACCTTGTAGGACAGACATTTCCAATGCAAGGCTGATTTCAGATAACATCTGGTGTGTGGCATGTCATTATAAAGGCAGATTTTAGGTAATTATAACAGCTTAATTAGAGGACAAAATTTTTTGTACCTATGTAAGGTATATTAAAATTAAGAAAAAGGGGGTTTTATATATTTAAAGAGATATTTAAAGCTGAACTCCAGGCAAACAGCTTCATGAACAGATAAAATACAATAGTTGACCTGTTTTACCAAAGGATTTGTATTTCTCTTCATCCGTTTTCCGGAAGTGGGGACAGGGACCTGTCAAAAACTGGTATTCTCCCCCCCCCCCCCCCCCGGAAAGGTGCCAAATGTGGCACCGGAGTGGGGGAGGAAGCAAATAAGCTGAAGTTCCACTTTTGGGTGGAACTCCGCTTCAAGGTACCTGACAATCATGGTATCTGAAGACAAATTCAAGAACTTAATTTGAAGTGATGATCCACAGGTTGTGCACCCCTGCTATGCTCCATGGATGTTGAATTTTACTGGTAGAGATTTGACAAACTGTCTATGAACACTTTTTCCAAGTTCATTTTAAGATTAAGTCCTAAATTGTCTATTCTGTGCATTTAGACTGGCATTTTAACACGCACCAATACTTTATTGTGATTGTGTGCTGTGAAAACTTCACAAAAGCACAACATGTCTAAATCGATAATCCCACAGTAAAGCTGCCTTGGAAGTTGCATTAGATTTCCTGACTACAGAAAAATGTGTGCAATTGCAAATCTCTGCATGGAGGGAAGTATAACACACTACTATGCACAGCGGTCTGCTTCTTCTATATCCTGAAGTACATATACAGTGATATAATGTGTTCTTAATAAGAACTGGACTTTCAATGGCCAACAATCTAATGAAAACTTCCAGGGCTTGGTGGGTAAGCTAAAATAACTCTTGGTAAAAACACATTGATACATGAGACCTTACTCTTTCATGCAAGCTTTAGAACTCACCCTTATTATCTGTAGAACCTGTTTAACAATAGGGATTCCATTTATTGCCAGTTATAGAATGTTCTTGCAGAAAAGAAACAAAGTACACTTTAGAATGCAAAATATTCATATGGACTGCATAGAAGATTTCATGCCAGCTTTAAGCTCTTTTTAGGCTCTTTTTGCAGACACAGTTCATTCCAGGATAGAGAATGCTCGTTTAAGTCTCAGTGACCGTATTTTTTGCAGGTTATAAAATGTTCCTGAGCTGCAGAGGTTCTGCCTAAAATAAATATATGCACTAGAGTCGGAGGCTTGGTTCTGTGCCTCACAGGCTATAGAACTTACCACTAAGGGAAAAAAATCATCCATTTTGCATGTCATCTACGGTAAATATTCCAATGCTACAATTTAAATAGTGTATATTTGCAAAAAATGTATCAGTACTATTGTTCATAATAGCTGAGGTAAGGCGTTGACATATTAAATTATGTAACCTTACCTCTGTACCTTTATAGTAGAAAATTTCTGTAATTTATAAGTCATTCCAGGAAAGATGACTCTGGTTATTTAAACACCTAAATGTTAGCAATTCCTTAAGTTACAACTCAACTAAAAATAATTTAAAAAATCCAATTGCACTCTAGTTGGCATTTTTCTGGCAGATATAATTTAATAAAAAAAAGTTTCTTTCTAGTAATTATGGCAGGAATCCTATTAAATCCTATTAAACGTTTTATACAACAGTCCGAGACAAACTCATGGCACATAAAAATGCATTTTTACTTTCTGGATTCTTAACATATGGTATGTGCACCATAGGTGTTGGGATAGTCTATTTAACTTTTTCTTGTTGGATTTATTGGAGAAAAATATTAAATATAGATAAATTGTTATATGAAATAAAGTAACTAGGGGCATTTGCAGACGTTTATCAAACTTTTAGATATACTTGCTAGATTTTAAACCTATGAACACCGATAGGGCAAAATGAAGCACTGTTATGTTGCTATATATATATATATATATATATATATATATATATACACACACACACACACACACACAGTATCTCACAAAAGTGAGTACACCCCTCACATTTTTACATTTTTGTAAATATTTTATTATATCTTTTCATGTGACAACACTGAAGAAATTACACTTTGCTACAATGTAAAGTAGGGAGTGTACAGCTTGTATGAAAGTGTAAATTTGCTGTCCCTTCAAAATAACTCAACACACAGCCATTAATGTCTAAACCACTAGTAACAAAACTGAGCACACCCCTAAGTGAAAATGTCCAAATTGGCCCAAAGTGTCAATATTTTGTGTGGCTGCCATTATTTTCCAGCACTGCCTTAACCCTCGTGGGCATGGAGTTCACCAGAGCTTCACAGGTTGCCACTGGAGTCCTCTTCCACTCCTCCATGAGGACATCACGGAGCTGGTGGATGTTAGAGACCTTGAGCTCCTCCACCTTCCATTTGAGGATGCCTCACAGATGCTCAATGGGTTTAGGTCTGGAGACATGCTTGGCCAGTCCATCACCCCTGGTTGCTGCCACACATGCTCAGCACCATCTGAACCAAACAAGTTTATCTTGGTCTCATCAGACCACAGGACATGGTTCCAGTAGTCCATGTCCTTAGTCTGCTTGTCTTCAGCAAACTGTTTACGGGCTTTTTTTGTGCATCATCTTTATATGATGCTTCCATTATGGAACAACAGGCATGCAGACCAACTTGTGCAACGTATGGTCTGAGCACTGACAGGCTACCCCCCCACCCCTTCAACCTCTGCAGCAATGCTGGCAGCACTCATATGTCTAATACCCAAAGACAACCTCTGGCTATGACGCTGAGCACGTGCATTTAACTTCTTTGGTCAACCATGGTGAGGCCTGTTCTGAGTGGAACCTGTCCTGTTAAATCGCTGTATTGTCTTGGCCACCGTGTTGGAGCTCAGTTTCAGGGTCTTGGCGATCTTTTTATAGCCTAGGCCATCTTTATGTAGAGCAACAATTCTTTTTTTCAGATCCTCAGAGAGTTTTTTGCCATGAGGTGCCATGTTGAACTTCCAGTGACCAGTATGAGAGAGTGAGAGCGATGACACCAAATTTAACACACCTACTCCCCATTCACACCTGAGACCTTGTAACACTAACGAGTCACATGACACCGGGGAGAGAAAATGGCTAATTGGGCCCAATTTGGAAATTTTCACTTAGGGGTGTACTCACATTTGTTGCCAGCGGTATAGACATTATTGGCTGTGTGTTGAGTTATTTTGAGGGGGCAGCAAATTTACACTGTTATACAAGTTGTACACTCACTACTTTACATTGTAGCAAAGTGTCATTTCTTCAGTGTTGTCGCATGAAAAGATATAATAAAATATTTTCAAAATTGTCAGGGGTGTACTCACTTTTGTGAGATGCTGTATATATCACAGTGGAATTGTTGCTCACATCAACCTATCTGCACATCAAAAAGCCGGTTTCAGCATTCTATGGAATTGTTTAGGCATCCTGCCTCGCCAACATTCAGCACTACCCAAGTGCTACTAAAGACAGATCATTGCATATAAAAAACACTATCTATCTATCTATCTATCTATCTATCTATCTATCTATCTATCTATCTTAGTTCAGCAGCACCCGGACACTAACATTAGACCTGAGAACAATATCAATGGAACTGGGCTCTACCCAGACGGTTGTTTATATAAACGTTCCGGAAGTTGGACCTACATCTACAGATTGATTGAGAAGAGTTGCAAAAAGTCAAATAGTGACTTCAATGATGCACCTTCCAAACAGTACTACATGTTGAAATATTACCATGAGTATGTGCCTATGAAGTGCTTGTCAATTGGCAGCTTTTAACTGTTACACTACTTGTTACCTTAATGATTTTACAACATCAGGTATTGTATGGAAAATGTAAGAGTGTAGGTTTAATAAATTGTAAGTGTAATCAAGTGCCTAAATACAATTACACTGCATATAAATGACTTCAAATATCATTTAGATAAGGCAAATGCAAAAACAGTGTTACACTATATTTAATTTGTACTTTGCCAGTTACTCTCAGTAGGGTTAGTTAGTGAAACTGTGCTTAGATCATGCACTCTAAAGTATTTACATATTTTGAACAAGAAATAAAATCTCTTTAAGGCCTCTTGCATGCAGGCATTTTTACTGATCTAATTGCAGCCAGTTGTTTATTATGTGCCTGTACACACATGCATGTAAACATGCGCTGCGTGTGGAGGAGTAAAAAAAAAATACAAAAATCTGAGTTGCCGGTCAGTATTTTATGTGCAAATACACGTGTAAAATGTTAAGTTGAAGAGGTTAGAATTCATGCTACTCGTGTACACGCCTTCGTTCAAAATAAACGTAAGAAATTTTGGACCAAGATTACTGATGTTCAGATATCAGTACTGTTTGCAAGTACCCTTAAAGAAGCCTTCATTCAGCTATGTGTTAAAAAATAATTTTTCAAAGATCACAACACAGAAAATAAAATCTTAGCTCTTTCCCTATTCCTTTTTGTTGCACCAGAATCTTGGCAGGCTACCATCCCTCTAATGTAAACATCTAGCAATTTACACATGTGCAGAGGGGTGGTAAAAACAGGCAGTTTATCTGAGTTATTACTGCCCCTGACTGGTGAGCTGCCAGGTAACATGGCCAGTAAACATTATTATGGTCGCAACATGGTAAAACTTATAGAATGGGTCACAATTACTAAGCTGAACCACCACCAAATGTGACCCATTCATGTCAGTTGGACTGTACTGCAACTGTGTATAATGCATGCAATGTGGCAGGCTTTTAATGGTTAAAACAGGCATTCAAGAGGCAACATATCGCCTCTAAGACACCTGTCAACTGCCTCTAAAAAGCTAATCACTGCAGATCGCTTTTCAGATGGACAGTAGTCTCTTACAAACTAAACTTATTAAACGCAGCTAGAGAGGTCAAGGATGGTACGTTTAAATCTATTTTACTGCTTGTTGAGAATATGGGAATAGTTTTATGTTCATAGCCCATGCACAGTAAAGAAAAAAAAAAACTTCCAAAACTACCTATAGAAAACTTGCCCATACCAATAATGTTTACTTACCAGACATGGCTGTTTTCAACTTGGGTTTTGTATTGAGTTGTCTTTTAAAACACTTTGATCGAATGCCTTTAATGGACAAATACAGTTCAGTACACCCATTCAGTACTCTCATTCAGGCTTTTCTGTTAATAGAATGCCATACAATCAATTAGTGGGAACTGGTCTTATTAAAAACAGTATATTTTCTCATGTTCGTGTATTTTCCCACAAGGAGACTAACAACATACGCATACCAACACATCCAGTAAACACAAACCATTACAAGTGGCTTCCATCTTCCCCTTGTGTACTGGAGAATCCCTGTTCTGTGATTGATCATGCTCATTGCGGGTTGTAAGCAGTTTGGGGATTACTAAAGTGCTCCAAACTGCTTTTTCTGGAGCAGGGCATTTATTGAGCTCCACCTTTTACAACGTGCAGAATGAAGGGACTTTCTATTGCATGGGCTGGAGGTGGACACTCTTACCTTCTGATGATCATGCAGTGAATGGAGTAGCCTTAGCTTCCATAGCCCACCAAAATCAGATAAACAACAAGGAACTTAGATTCAGTTAAAAAATATAGTTCTTGTATGACTCTTCTGTTATCCCACACACAGCTGTGTCCCTTACCAATCATTCATATTGCTCATAGTTGACCCTCACTGTCTGTTGGGAATCTGCTGTCAAGCAGGTTTTCTGCGCCTAAGAACAAGTGTTGAATGCCTTGATCAGTCTGTGTATAGGCACCTTGATTCACAAACTGTAACATGTCAAATAATTAAAGTGCAAAATGTGTGGAGAGTAGAATCTCATTTAAAGCATGTTTTTATTTTACAAAGTAGGAGCCTGTAAAATACTCAAAACAAAAGCTTCATCTTTCCTGGAATAACTGAATAATGTATATGTATTTTTTAAGTTAAGAATGAATTGTACACTGTAAACAGTAACAAAATAATATACTGTACATGTATTGTAGAATGACACTTCCCATGGTGCTGCATGTAGCAGAGACCTCTGGTTTCTAAACATAAGCTGAAATTGGCAGCAGATATATTTATACATATATGTATATTGAACCTTTACTTGTTGACTTGCTGTGTCTCCTGCAGTTTCGCATGAATTTGTTATGTTTTCATTGTAAAATATCATTGCACTTACTGCTTGCAAATAAAGAAGCAGCTGCTTTGTGTATATATAAAAAAGAAGGAACTAACTGCAAGATTACAATTGGAAAGGTGACTGTAGGACCAAGTAGGAGCGATAGGTAACTGAATATTGTACATAGTGTGTATATTACTATTTCGTCTACAGTCATATTGAGGTTGCATACAGTACCTATCTCTTACTAGAATCCTAACTCTTACATTGCAGTTTAGAAAATAAACATGAATTAGTTTCTGAGAGCAGACTGTTAGAGTCCCATTGGATGACCTGGTGTCTAATGGGGCACATGATGTATTTTGTAATTAATGGAAAGAAAGGAGTGCTTTCATTTTAATATGCATTCTGTTTGTAAGTAGTAACAAACCTTATCGATGTACAACTATAACTGTGATCATGTGGACTAATTCAATAAACCATAAAAGATGACAGTGTTATTTTGTGACTGCTCATGCAATTGTATGACTTGCCATGCCTCGAGACAAAGTTAAGTAACCGCAACATACCTACAACATTGTAGGAGGTGCACCAATGGCCCCTATACAAAGTCATACAGGCGTACTAACTTACCGGTAAGAGGGCACTGCTTGGTGTCCATTTTCTTTCATCTGAGACACAGAAATTCTGCAGGTATCATTGAAAAATTATTAACCACATCATAGCATAGCTTTTATCTGCAATCCTATATTGCTAGCTAGCAGCCAGTCATAATCAAACTTTCCTTTTCCAGCTTTCATTTTCCAGTGAAGGTTTTTTTTCCTGAGTGGATGCTATTAAGGAAGCATAGGCAGTTAATTTTTTAGATTGAAATAAAAAAGGTGTATCTCTGCGCTTAAGGGTCCTTTTACACTGGGGCGGTTTGCAGGCACTATTGCGCTAATAATAGCGCCTGCAAACCGACCCGAAACAGCCGCTGCTTTAATTCCAGTGTTTTCCAGAGGGCTTTCACACTGGAGCGATGCGCTGGCAGGACGGTAAAAAAAGTCCTGCCAGCAGCATCTTCGGAGCGGAGTGTATACCGCTCCTTTACCGCTCCTGCCCATTGAAATCAATGGGACGGCGCGGCTATACCGCCGGCAAAGCGCCTCTGTAGAGGCGCTTTGCGGTGGTTTTAACCCTTTCTCGGCCGCTAGCAGGGGGGTAAAACCGCCCCCGCTAGCGGCCGCATACCGACGGTAAAGCGCCGCTTACAATAGCGGCGCTTTACCGCCGACAACTCCCCCGTCCCAGTGTAAAAGGGCCCTTAGTGGGACGGCAGCTGTCACAGATAAGTAATATACCAAACTTAGAAAGAATCTTAAGAAAAAGTGTGTAGCGCCAGGAGTAAATGAACAGCAATGATATGTGAATATTGTGTTATAAATGGACAGCACATTGAAATAAAGTCCAAAAAAGTGCTAAAGTGAAAAAAATAAAAAAGTCCAATCATAAGTCAAATAAAAAACAATATAATGAAAAATAAAGATTTAAATGCACAGTCCCCTGATAGGATCAGCAATATAAACTTATTGGCGAAAGCACAAAGTTCAGTGCAAAGATGTGCACAAAAAATTGGCAGTGACTTGAAAAGTGAAGAGGTGATCCAGTAAAGTGCTCCAAAATCATCCACCACACTGGACACTCACTGGAAAAGCTGGCTGCCATTACAGCAGCAAACACGCACTCAGTGTAGATCCGCCATCTCTTGTGTGGAAGGCTGTTCAGCAACTCACAACATCCAGATGTAGCTGTGGTAAATAAAGCTCACGGGAGGCAGATGAAGTCTCCATAGTGTAGTATTTATTGAATTTATATGTTAAAAACCAAAGTAAAATAAATCGTAAAAACATATGACAATAGGCGCTACTGCCGACCGAGTATCGGACAGTGGCCTGACGTCAGCACTAGTGTCTCTTTCCGATGCGTTTCGTCAAATAGGACATTATCAAGGGGTCCTCTAGTGTCAGATGTCAAACTAGTTTATATAGCCTCTCAAAACTACTCAAATCACAGTGTCTCCTTAGAGACATTGCAAACAGAAAGTGATCAGTTGGCCATTTTGCTGGTGATCAGAAGTGACAGAGCCACTATTATATCTATGCTCAAAGGCACAGGAAATACCAAAAATGCCATTTTGTTGAAGACCAGGAAGTGACCAAAGTTATTCAGTGGAACAAACACCAAAATATAAGAGTGTTGGTGTCCCCTAATGCAGGAAAAAGTGCATATCCTGTCTGAAAAATTCTCAGAGAACATCAAAAATAAATTGCAAATAGAAAAAAAATATATATATATAAAAAAAAGTTTTAAAATTAGACATTGCAGACAACGAGCAGTAATTTTTTTTAGATTGTTTGATAAATAAGACTTAAAGTGGTTGTAAAGTCAGTGATCACAATTACTGCCAGCCCCTCTGTTATAGCAAGTTATACTACACAGTGTATGTGTTTTTCTTTAATTCTGCAGCTAAACACCTTTTTTCACATCGCCAATGCGCAGTCATGTGACTGCTCGCTGCTCTCCTTCCCTGATCTAAGGACTACAGTGGAAGGGGTTAAGATTCCCCTCTGACATCAGCCAGGCGGCCAGGTGACTGCACATCATCAATGTGAAATAAGGTATTTAGCTGCAGAATTAAAAAACAAAATGCATACACTCTGTAGTACATCTTGTTATCAGAGGGGCTGTCAGTAATTGTGATCACTAACTTTACTGCCATGTGAAATAGTGGCAGGAGGGAAAGGGCAGGTTTGAAGATCGGCTCACACACTAGGAAGTGACAGGCAGGGAGGGAGGGGGAGAGGGAGAGACTCTAAACACAGCGAGATGATGAAGGCACGTAAACTGATCATGGTATCATGGATCAGCAGCCATGATTACCGTGGTCAGCACACCTAGGGGGGATACAGGAACAGGCAGGATCTACCATGTATTTTACAACATAGAAATGGACAAATTACACTGCACACGCACTATGTGGTTTAACATGCTTCAAAGGAACAGGATCTTTTTTTTTGTTTAGGGTTACAACCTCTAAAGTATATCTATGGTCAAAACCTGAAATCATACATTTATTTCCACATTGAATGTCAGTTGTTTTTAGCCAACTCGTATTAATCAGAAGGATCTTGAAGCTTGAATGCTAAAAGTTTACTTCCTTGAGTACAGTACCACATGTTCTCTGCCCTGTGAAAGTGCACTATTCTGTCACATGTTTCACAGAACCTGCTGTCTGAACTACAGAGGTGCTAAAGCGGAGGAGCTTCAGGAAGTACAATAGCAGGTAGCAAGGTACCATTGGATATATATAGTCCTTAGAAATCAAAACTAAAAATCAAGAGAATGTGCAGAGGCGAAGCTTCAAAGTATGCAGGGAATCCAGGAAGTTAAGAGTTGGCCAACAGACTGTCGGCACTCAAAATATGAAAAGAGAATGTTCAAGTAAGCTTATATTGGATTGTCAAAAATAATTGATTATATTGCTATTGTAATGCTGCTGTTAAAAAAAAAAAAAAAAAAAAAGAATGTTTGCAATGAATTTAGATCTCCTTTTAAGCTGAATTCAAGCCAAATTTCTGCCCATTCCCTCCAGCTTTGTAGGTGGGTGCAATGCTTTGCAGGCTCCTGTAGGAAAAAATAGTAATGCACATTTTCTTCTGCAAAAATATGTGAATTTAGCCTTTAAATATCACTTTCTGGTTGACTGACCCCTTATTGACGTCGGAGGTGAATATATTGTTTCTAATACACATTTGTAGCTATATTATTCCTTGCACTTAATGTGAAAATGTGTTAACAGAGCTGCACCCACTAAACATTGGAATACTGGGTGTCAAAATATAAATAGAGATATATATATATATCACACACACATACAATGAGTGTGCATCAACACAAATAAAAATCCAAAAACATAAAGTGAAAAAATCCAAAAGTCCAAAGACAAAGTTAAACTTTCAACCTTCCACTGACTATGTGTGTCACGATCAGGGGTTGGGCTCGAAGGCCAGTTGCTATAGCAGTAGTGGGTCTACCACCAGCCAGCAGGATAGGCAGTCACAGGCAGTCACCCTGGCTGATGACGTGGGCTAACCTGAGGTGTGGAGTCTAAGTACTAACCGGTGTTCACCAGAGCTCCTGATGGTGGAGGTGGAATTTGCTGCATGTTAGTACCAGGTCACAGTCCTCAGGATCTCCCCACCAGGAAGTGAGCAAGCCGGGGTCAAGTAGCAGATAAGCAGGTAAGGATCAAACAGAAGCATAGTCAGTAAACAAGACAAATGTCAGTAATGAGTAGTTTCAGGTTGGGATCAGGCAGAAGCGTAGTTGAGGAGCAAGTCAAGGGTCTTTAACGAGTGGTAGCAAAATATGCACGGCAGCAGGAAACACCAGAGCAAGATACTGGCTGAAGAGAGCACAATAATCTGACAAACAGGAAGTGCAAAGACATGGCTTAAATCAGGAAGTTCATGGGAGGAGCAAAGAGTTCAAGGCTCAGCAGAAGTCAAGGCACAAGGCAGCGTTGTCCAATGGATCAGACAGGGTGCTGTCCATCATCTCAGCTCAGCGAGAAGAGTCATTGCCAGACACAGGTTCAAGTCTAGGCCCTGACACCGTGAGTGTATCCTGAAGAGTTGACCACAGCACTATGCCCTTCACCACAAATAAAGTTGGCCTTTTACCAAATATAAAGGATTACTACTACAGAGGTCAACCAAGCTTGTTGTTAATAAGCCTCCAGATATCCATCAATGGCAATAGCAAAACACTGATTTCAAGCTTCAATGATTCCAAGGATCAGCATATCAGACCAGACTGCATCCACACTCATAGAGGAGAACAGAGGCCGCACGTAATGTAAAACCTCCAAATAATTTATTTAAAAGATAGGTAGTTACAGAGGTAAAGGAAAATACAGCATATTACAGCATCTACCAATGCATCGCTGGAATCCACTCAGCGGGCATGATGATGTCACAGGTCAAGCACATCCAACGCATTTTGCTATTTTAAATACATTATTTGGTAAGAGGCCAACTTTATTTGTGATGAAGGGCACCGGTGCAATGGTCATCACTTCAGGATACACTCACGGAGTCAGTGGAAGGTTGAATGCTTCACTTTGTCTTTGGACTTCAGAAAATTTCCACATCACTTTTTATTTCACTTTGTTTTTGCATTTTTATTTGTGTTGATGTGCACTCATTATTAATATATATATATATATATATATATATATATATATATACACATACATACACACACATACATATATACACACACACCAGCCACTTTATTAGGTACACCTTGCTAGTATTGGGTTGGACCCCCTTTCGCTTTCAGAACTGCCTTAATTCTTTGTGGCATAGATTCAACAAGGTGTTGGAAACATTCCTCAGAGGTCCATATTGGCATGATGGCATCACGCAGTTGCTGCAGATTTGTTGGCTGCACATCCAGGATGTGAATCTCACGTTCCACCACATCCCATAGGTGCCCTACTGGATTGAGATCTGGTGACTGTGGAAGCCACTGGAGTACAGTGAACTCATTGTCATTGTTCCGGTCTCAAAACACTGACTATGTGTGGTTCTAAACGGACAGCTAAACACTTGTCAGAGACTCCAGTAAACAGAAGCCCAATGCTTGGATTTGTCTACGGAAGTAATCCAATTTTAATTTTACTTCTTTTATATTTATTTTTCTGAAACTGCAATACAATACAATAACAAGATATCAGTACACATAGAATAACTAATCTAGCATAAATGACAAATGACACAACAGAAAGGCACTTACAGGTGATGATGTCGCAAGCCCCTTGAGAGAGAAACAGACATGCTGCATCCATGTAGAATGACAATCTAAAATGGTTGAAGAACTTCCTAAACCAAAGGTCACTTCCTGTCTGAGAATATTTAATAACTAAAGATAAAACTGCTACAGACTTTGCCCACTAGATGGCAGTGGTAAACTACACATTCTATATAAGTAACTATAACTAATTTAGCCTGTAAAGGCAGCACACTCCCTGTCTGATATAATATATTATATCACTACTATACATATCTACTGTACAGGGAAAAACACACTAATAAGAAAATACATTCCTGTTTAGAATTGGTAACATAAACTAAAACATGAGTCCACAATATCAGTGTCTCTTGGCTATGGTACTTCAAGCTGATAGCCGATATGAAGAAATAGTTTTGTCCATAAACCCATCTTCGGATTGGAGAAGCCGCACTAGGCCAAATTATCTCCATTGCCAATTGTAATCCACAGGATGAATTTTAACTCATGGCAAGTGTCACGTCTGAAAGCCATCAGTGGCAAGCCCTATGTATGTATTGTGTCAACAACATAACAGAAATACCTGTTCAAAGGAGAACATTAACATCCGAAACTGGTCTGGCGTACACTTTAACAGTCCCTTGTTTCGTCACTTTGACTTCAACCTTTCTGACATTACCATCTTTGCTTGGCAACGCATTTGTGACAATTCCCATAGGCCATTTTTTTCTGCTTTCTTGACTATCTTTCAACAACACCACATTTCCAACTTTAACATTGGGACTGGTCTTATCCCATTTCCTGCGACTTTGTAAGGTAAACAGGTAATCTCTCCTCCATCTCTTCCAAAACGTATCAGCCAGACACTGGCCTTGTTTCCATTGCTTTGCATGAAGTTCTGTTGTACTAAAGTCTCCACAAGGGGCCGACAAAGAGTCTACCTTTTGGGTCAAGAGCATAGCAGGAGTTAAAACTGTTGGATTATCTGGATCTGTAGATAGTGGTACCAAAGGTCTTGCATTAATGATGGCCATAACTTCTGCCATGAAAGTACTCAAAGTCTCATGAGTCAAACGCGTAGGTATAGCTTGGAGTAACATTGCATCTAAAATGCGCCTAGCTACACCTATTAACCTTTCCCAAGCACCTCCCATGTGAGATGAGTGTGGAGTGTTAAAGATCCATGTGCATCCTTTCTCTACAAGATAGTCTAGAAGTTCTACATCATTTGAACATATATGCAGTTCCTTGCATGCTCCTACAAAATTAGTACCTCTATCCGAACGAATTAACTTAGCCGGACCACAAACAGAAAATAATCTTCTTAGAGCGTTGATGAAACTGGATGCTGACATGGACTCAATCAATTCTATATGCACTGCTCTTGTAGAAAGACATGTGAAAAGAACAGCTCAGTGTTTGTTGTCAGCGCTACCTCCTCTAGTTCGGCGTGTTACAACTGCCCAGGGACCAAACACATCAACACCCACACTAGTGAATGGAGGCTCAGGATTGACTCTATCTTTTGGTAACTCTGCCATCTTTTGGCTTTCCAATCTCCCTCTGAGCTTACGGCGCATGACACATTTGTGAATGATTGCAGACGCTAGACGTTTTCCACCAAGAATCCAGAAACCTGCAGCTCGGATTGCACCTTCTGTTATGTGGCGCCCTTGGTGAACTATTTGATTGTGATAATGTCTTACAATCAAAGTAGCAAAGTGGTGATCATGAGGAATGATGACAGGCTGCTTCTCCTCATCTGACAGCGTGGCAAAGGATAAACGGCCACCTACTCTCAATAGTCCATCTTGATCTATAAAGGGACTGAGTTTTGTAAGACGGCTATGTTTTGGAAGCATCTTTCGTTGTTCAATGTAGTCATATTCTTGCTTGAAATATGTATGTTGTATAGAAGAAATTATTACTGTCTTGCCTTGTGAAAGTTCTTCTAAACTAACTCTTTCATGAAAAACTCCCCAGGTTCCGGGTCGATCATCATTGGTTTTCTTCTGGAAGCTTTTCGCAACATGAATTAGTCTTGCTACGACCCTGCTTAGCCTCTTCCAGTTGGAAAATCTTTTGAAGCAATGTAACTGCAGTCTAGTGTCAACAGCTTTAGTACTGAAGCTTACTACTTCTGACCTAATTTCAGGATCAGCTTCAGGTTCCACTAAAGAGTAAACATAGGTGTTATTAGGATTATCTACAACTGTCTGATACAGAAAATGTGGGCCTGAGAACCATATAGAGTTCTGAAGGCAAGCCATCTGTGTAGGCCTGGTAGCATAATCTGCAGGATTTTGTTCTGAGGGCACATAGAACCATTGCTCTGGACAGGTTGCTTGTCTGATCCTATTCACCCGATTGGAAACATATAAGAAGAATCTCTTGGTAGTGTTACAGATATAGCCTAAGACTGTTTTACTGTCTGTAAAGAATTTCACATCTAGGCTTAGGTCCATCTCGTCTCTCACTAGCTCATACAGTTCAACCGCTAGTACAGCTGCATATAACTCTAGGCGTGGAATTGTATGTGCCGGCCTAGAACTCAGTTTGAATTTTCCCATAACAAATCCAACATAACAGACATTTCCTGCGTTGTTTACCTTCAAGTAAGCAACTGCACCTCTTGCTGTAACAGATGCATCTGAAAAAATGTACAGTTCTCTTTTGCAGGCTTGTGACAATGAAACAGGAACATAACATCTGGGTATTTGTAAACATTGTAAGGCTTGTAAAGACTCTGTCCATTGGACCCACTCATGGAGTCTCTCTTGTGGAAGTAAGGCATCCCACTCACTTTCTCCACTTGACAGTTCACGAACTAAGGCCTTACCTTTTATGGTGACAGGTGCTACAAACCCGAGAGGATAGAATTCCTCTTCTCGTGAATGGCTTTTCTACTGAAGAAACCTGAAAAACAAAACAGTCTTTCTCTATATCCCAGCTTAGGCCTAAACTCTTCTGTAAAGGAAGGGTGTCTGTTCCCAGGCAAAGGTCTTTGAGATTCTTAGGTCTGTCTTCTGCAGTGAAAGCTTTCATGACTTGTTTGCTGTTAGAGGCCATCTTATGTAGTCTCAGATTAGACTCTGCCAGCATTTGTTTTGCTTTATTAAGGTGTGCTAGCTAAAGCAAGTCCATCGTCTACATAGAAATGTCTCATCACAAGGTGTTTGGCATCTTGACCATAATGTTCTGCACCTTTCTGGGCAGCTTTGCACATGCAGTATATGGCAACAGCAGGAGAAGAGCTATTACCGAAAACATGCACCCTCATTCCTTACTCTGTCACCTCTTTATCTGTGTCGTTATCCTTGTACCACAGGAAACGCAGGTAATCACGATGGTCCTCTCTCACTAGAAAACAATAAAACATCTGTTGCACATCCCATGTGAAGGCAATAGGCTCTTTCCTGAAGCGTAAGGAGACACCCAGAAGTGTGTTGTTTAGATCTGGGCCACTCAGCAGAACATCATTTAATGAAACACCTTCATGTTGAGCACTGGAATCGAACACAACTCTTATTTGTTCTGGCTTGTGTGGATGGTAAACGCCAAACATTGGCAGATACCAGTGTTCTTTACCTTCGTCCAGTGATGATGCTACTTCAGCATGATTGATGTCAAGCATCCTTTTGATTAATTCTGTAAAGTCTTTTTTCACTTCAGGTTTTCTTTGCAAAGTTTTACGTAGTACGTTCAGGCGTTTCATGGCTTGCTCTCTGTTACTAGGTAAATAACACCTGGGTGTGCAAAAAGGTAAAGGAGCTACCCAATTGTTTTCATCTTGGAAAGTCTCTTTATCCATGATATTGAGAAAGGCTTGATCATCTATGGACATTGCTTGTTTGTCATCATCATCTTTTGTTCTCTGGAACACTGAGTTCCCTAAAGTGTCAGTCTTCATGCCACTACTAATGTCTCTATTGTAATTAGGAGAGTCACTGTATGGTTTTAGGGTTTCTTTGACGACAAAGCTGTTCTGACATGGACTAAGAAGGGACGTGCGCCCATTCACTAGCACAGACGTCTTTGAAGTGTTGACGCTGTCAGGCCGATGTGTTGCTCCTAGACAAACTTCTCCTACTATAACCCACCCTAGATCAAGTCTTTGAGCATAGGGGGCATTAAAGGGCCCATTAATTTGTTGGCGTACCTTATGCACCTGTAGAATGTCTCTTCCAAGAAGTAGAAGAATAGAGGCATCTTTCTGGATAGCTGGAATAAGGTGTGATATCGAATTGCAATGAGGATGATGAAGGGCCACTTCTGGTGAAGGGATCTCTGCTTTATCGTCTGGTAACATATCACACTCTATCAAGGTGGGAAGTGAGAGATGGACTCTCTTGTCAAGAGACTCGATAGTAAAGTCGGTAGCTCTTCTTCCTGACGCTTCCATCACTCCTGCACATGTCTTTAGGGTGTATGGAACTGCACTCGATGTAATGTTGAAATCATCAAAAAAGTCTGACCTTGCCAGTAACCTGTTACTCTGTTCATCCAGAACCACATACATCTTAACTGCTTTTTGCTTTTCCCCTGTGGAGTACACTGTTGCTAGGCAGATCTTGGAACATGAATATGGAGTTATACTGTCACCACAGATTTCCGTGCATTTGGACATCACTGGGGTAGATGAATTATCTTTTTGCTCCCTGTCCCCACCTTTTGGGGTTTTGGTGACCTCTAATGGTTGATGCAAAGTATCAGGGTGTAAAGCTGTGATGTGTCTGTTACTGCCACATTCCGAGCGATCCGCTTGTATTTTGCAGTCTTTGGCTACATGTTTAGTGGATCCACAACACTTGAAGCAGATGCCGTTTTGTCTAAGAAAGGCTATTCTTTCCTTGACAGGTTTACTTTTGAACCCTTTGCACTTGTTTAGGGGGTGGGGCTTTTTATGAAGTGGGCAAAGTCTGTCAGGGTCTTCAAAGGTGTTTACCTTTGTAGCTGCTTAGACAGTCTGGGTCCTCAGAGGGTACAGTTGTCTTATGGGGCAATCACTGAAGTCCTATGGAAGGCTCTAGGTGGCTTTTCTGCTTTTGGCAGTTGACTGTTGGTGATAAAGGAAAAGCTGGGATCACACCTGATCTTAGTTTGCTGCTGCACAAACCTAGAAAACACAAAGCATGGGGGAAAAGGGACATCATCATCTTCTTTGTATTTGGCTCCAACACTCAACCATTTTTCTTGTAGGTTGTGAGGTAGTTTTTCCACTATAGGCTTAGTACCGCTAGCGGTATCTAAATGTGCAAGTCCTCTCAAATAGCCTTCTTCTTTGGCACACTGGACTTCCCAAAGAATATCACCCAGCTCTTGCAGTTTGAAATTGTCTCTGCTGTTTAGCTTAGGGAAAGACTCCAGTCTTTTCATTAGAGCACCTCCAATTGCTTCTGGTGATCCATATCTTTCCTCTAGCCTTTGCCAGGCCATATCAAATCCTGCTGAAGGGTTAAATATGTGTATCCTGCACATCCTTCTTGCATGCTCTGCTGACTCAGTCCCAAGCCATTTTATCATCAGGTCTAGCATCTCAGCTGCTCGTAATTCTAAGTCTTTGATTGCATTCAGAAAAGAAGACTTCCATGCCCAGTAATTCTCGGGGGAATCATCGAACTTGAGAAAGCCTGAATTAACCATTTCTTTATGGATAAGATATTTAGTGACATCTTGTGCGCTCTGATGTTTGGGTTGCTGTAGTAAGGATTCACTTGGCCCGTTCCTATATGTCTCTAATGGTTCATCTTTAAATGTTCTGGCATTGCTGGCTTCATGGGTTTGTTTTCGTACACTCGGGTTCTGCTGGTTCTGGTTTAAATTCAGCTGACTCTGGATTGGGAAACTGTTTCGTTGCATTGCTGTTTAAAAGTTCTTGGACATACTCCTTTGTATGTTCTGCTGAGGAACGGGGTTTCTCAGGCAAATCTGGGCCTTTGTGGATAGACCCACTTCCAGACCGCTCAATATCAGCATAAGCTGCGGCCTCTGCTGCTGCAGCGGCAGCTGCGCACTGACACTGAAGTATATGCAACTTTGCTTCCTGTTCTGATTTTACTTTTATAATGGCAGCATCTTTCTCGGCAAATTCTAGCTTGACCCGATTTGCCTCTGCTTTGGCGCGAGCTCTGACTAAAAGGGCACTTGCTGATGAAATCTTACTGGACCTTGTTGATTTAGATGAGTGTGAGCGTGTATCATCTTGCTGGACACTTGGCATGCTCTCCCTGCCTTGATGTGTTCCGGGTAGTGGATCTTCAGCCTTATACTGCCTTCCTGATCTTAGACTCATTCTGTCCGTGCAGGGACTAATATCTCCAGGCTTGTTATCACCTTTTCACTGTTCCGGTCTCAAAACACTGACTATGTGTGGTTCTAAACGGACAGCTAAACACTTGTCAGAGACTCCAGTAAACGGAAGCCCAATGCTTGATTTGTCTACCGAAGTAATCCGACTTTATTTTACTTCTTTTATATTTAGGCATTAAGGCACTTACAGGTGATGATGTCTCAAGCCCCTTGAGAGAGAAACAGACATGCTGCATCCATGTAGAATGACAATCTAAAATGGTTGAAGAACGTCCTAAACCAAAGGTCACTTCCTGTCTGAGAATATTTAATAACTAAAGATAAAACTGCTACAGACTTTGGCCACTAGATGGCTGTGGTAAAGTACACATTCTATATAAGTAACTATAACTAATTTAGCCTGTAAAGGCAGCACAGTCATGTTCAAGAAACCAGTGGTGAGATGATTTGAGCTTTGTGACATGGTGCATTATCCTGCTGGAAGTAGCCATCAAAAGATCGGTACACTGTAGTCATAAAGGGATGGGCATTGTCAGCAATAATACTCAGGTAGGCCGGGGGATTAAAATGATGCTCAATTGATACTAAGGGGCCCAAGGTGTGCCAAGAACATATCACCCACACCCAGGGGTGTACCTAGAACATTTAGTACCTGGGGCAGATCCTGTATCTGGCACCCCCTAACCCCCACCCCAAAAAAAAAAATGTCTGTTTTCAAGAATATTTATTGCACAAATGTCACAGACCCCCACCACAGTGCCTCTTGCAGTCTGCCCCCCCATCCCTCTGATCACAGTGTCCCCTTTTACTCTTTGCCTCCCCTGCAGTGTCCTACCTTCGGCATAAACAGATAGCTAATACTATTAGCAATGTGTTTGAGTAAGATATTTCAGACATACTACAGGAGATAGTTAGATGCTGAGGACATGATACAGGAGATGGTCAAAGACTACAGACATGATACAGGAGATGTATGGAGAAAATTGAGTTGAGGCTACAATGGACTTGTATGCTACCATACACAAGCTTGGGATACACAAAATAAGTATAAAAAATTAAATTTTTATTTACAACATATTAAAAACATACATATTTTTTTTAAAAAGGGAAGAAAAGGTATGTAACTCTAAAAGCTCACAGATGAGGTGACACTGGAGGAGCTGACATTACCAATTCACCTGTAACATCTGTGCATTGCATGCTCAACATGTTTTGTGGAAATAGTCACTGCTTCTTCAGGAGATTTTAATATATGTTATAGAACAGAGATCGTAATACTACAAATAGAGGAGAAAAGAAACATTAATCATATCAATAAAACATTTGAGGTCATTAATTGTAATAAATACAATATGTGTGGTGGTATTCCCCATACGTTGCCTTACTCAGGACAAAATTATGTGCATAAGTCCAAAGGAACAGATTCAACCCGGAGGGTGTGGGGGCACCAACAAAAGGGGAAACAGTCTGTAGTCTGGTAGAGAAATTAATAAAGATTAAAAATGAACCCAGGTATTTGCTGCTATATAGAAAACAGTTAAGTCAGTCTAAACTGTTAACACACTGTAACAGCAGGTGCAGTAATCTGGGACAAATCCTCTCAGGAAAAGGAACCAAACTATCCAAGTATATATATATATATATATATATATATATATATATATATATATACACACACACACATATACTTGGATATATATATCTCCAACTGAGAAAGAAGTCCATGCTTTACCTTAAAGGCCAAATCCGCCATACAGGTATCTGTAAGAAGTTGTGTATATGTGCTTCCTTAGGGGTGTTTCTATCACAGGGTATGTCTAAAGCAGATAAGATGGAGACCGTATGATCCTGTAGAGACATGATCCAAAGGCATCTGTCAATATATATCACTAAGGGCTAGTTTACACTTGCTTCAAAACATGGCTTCAGACATGCTTTGTTAAAGCTCTCTGAATGCCAGTCAAAGCTCCTGTCACTAAATAAAATGGTAAGCTTACAGTCCTGTTTACACCTTGCTTTTACTTCGTGCTTCGACGAGGCTTCGGTGGTGCTCCGATGAGGCTTCGGTGGAGCTTCGATGAGCCTTTGGTGGGGCTTCGGTGGGGCTTCAGTGGGGCTTCAAGTGAGCTTTGCCATAGACTTCTATGGGGACTTTTAAGACGCTTTGAAGCGACATGGGGTATAATTTTTGAAGCAAAGCCAAAGTAAAGCAAAAGCAAGGTGTAAACAGGACTGTAAGCTAACCATTTTATTTAGTAACAGGAGCTTTGACTAGCATTCAGAGAGCCTTAACAAAGCGTGTCCGAAGCCTTGTTTTGAAGCAAGTGTAAACTAGCCATTAATGTGTGTTAAAACCAAAGCAAGTATGAATGACCCCTAAGGCATAAATATCATGGATAGCATATAAACTCTCAAAGCTCACCTTGTTATAAGCATATAGGCAAATGGCTGTGATATAGCCTTAAACTGGTCAGAAAGATGTCCACTGCATTCCCCACAAAAGATTCCCTAGGATAAAAGACATACAACAGAGTCCCAATATAGCCATGAGCTTGCAGATAATTGCAACTAGGATATGTAAGTAAATATATGTAAAATTACCTTACTGTCCAAGAGGAAAAGATCCCCGGACTGTAGAAACAGAATGGCTGTGTTGCAAAGCCCCCATTTAAATGTGTAGGGCTCCTGCCCGGCACCGCATACCGTGCCTTAATTGGCATGTGACATCACCAGACCTGGCCCCACAGCCATTTACACAAACATGGATTATATCCATGCAGTGCGTTGCCCCCAGGACAGCAAGGGGAGAACCGAGTGTCCCACAGCCTCCATCTCCCTTTGGGGCCACACACCCGCCGGGAAAAACCCAAAGCCGGGACCGCCACACAAGAAATGACGTCATGGGTGGGCAAAACCCATGGTGGCCATGATGGATAATGGAAAATGCGTCCAAATAGTGAACCCTAGTGGCCATGATGGAAAGAACAGGATGTCTGAGGCCGGGTTTCCCATGATGGATGAGGGATTTTGGTCTAAGGAAACATATAGAGGACAGCACCACACAAAGCAAGCAATATCAAAGAAAATCTTCAAATATATTGAGTAATGTTAAACAACACATTAAATGAATAAACAATCTATATAATTAGTATGGGCATACCGGATTGCTATCATTATTACCAGACCCCTGCATATCACAAAGGTGGTTGGAATAAAAGAGGGGGGGGAGTGTTAGAAGGGGGAGGGAAAGGGGAAAGAGGTGGGGTAAAAGCAAGGGAAGGGAAAGGGGGGGTGGAGAAAGAGAAAGTGTTTGTCACGAGAATGCCACATCTAAAATTTATTCTATATATTATAGGCCCTAGTATTGTTATAGAAAGGGTCTATATGAGTTTATCTTTGTTTAGACCAGGGGGAATCATAGCATTCAGGCGTTCAATCCATAAGGTCTCGCATTGAAGTATGCGTTTGCCCCAATTCCCTCCTTGGGTCTGGTGGAATAACCTCCAAAAAAAAGGAGACCATTTCTGTATGGTATTTGTGGTAAAGACCAACATGCCTTGTGACAGGCATGACAATCTTTCCCCCACCAGAACAGTAATTGTGGTCCCTGATCCTCTGTCCAAACTGCTGCTTGGTTTTACCATTGTAGAAGGCTCCACAGTGGCAGTTCATAATATATATGACCCCCTGTGTGGAGCAATCAGAAAAGGTTTTGGATTTATGACATTGACCATTAGGCAAACAAATGCCTTGGCCTTCGCACACCAAGAGACAGCGCAAACAATTACCACATCGATAGGTGCCGCATGGTAGAGAACTGGCATTCTTCTGAGGACTGTAGTGACTAGATGTTAATTGATCTCTAAGGGTACTGGCACGCCTGAAAATCAGTTCTGGTGTCTGTTTAACATATTTAGAGATAGTATAGATAGTTCAGAAGATAGATCTTCTGAAAGAAAATGCCAGTTCTTTGCAATTAATGATCGCAATTGGGATTAATTTGTAGAGTATCTTGTAACAAGACCTACAGTTTGTTCATGCTGTTTGGGAGGGGTCCCATAGAGTAAAGAGGCTCTTGATCTAGCCTTGGCTCTATTAAAAGAATGTCTCAATAGAGTCCATGAGTAGCCCCTCGCCAGGAGTCTTTGTTGTAGCAGGTCAGCCTGTTTCTTAAAATCTAGATCTGAGGTCCAATTCCTCCACAAAAGTATGTATTGGGCATACGGGATGCTTCTAACTAGCAGTCTTGGATGTAAGCTGTTAGCATGAAGTAAAATATTGCCTGCACTGGGCTTCCTGTATAAATCCATCTTGACGTATGCATCTGGACCGACTGAAATATTTAAATCAAGAAAAGATACTTGTGTCTCACTAATGGTGTGAGTGAATTTCAGATTGCAACGATTGATATTGAGTTGTTCCAAAAATGAATATAACTCTTTTTCAGTACTAGTCCAGATAACCAACAAGTCATCTATATTGCAGAACCAGTATACAATGAAAGGAAGCCACGGTGTAAAAGCCCCTCCATATATAACTGTTAGGACTCAGGTACCCATTTTTTCATATTTATAGGTCTTTTGTTGGCACTTTTTTCAATGATACAGGAAAAGGTCAGAGACTGCAGACATGATGCAAGAGATGGTCAGAGACTGCAGACATACTACAGGAGATGGTCAGAGACTGCAGACATGATACAAGAGATGGTCAGAGACTGCAGACCTGATACAGGAAATGGTCAGAGACTGTGGACATACCACAGGAGATGGTCAGAGACTGTGGACATGATACAAGAGATGGTCAGAGACTGCAGACATACTACAGGAGATGGTCAGAGACTGCAGACATGATACAAGAGATAGTCAGAGACTGCGGACATGATACAAGAGATGGACAGACTGCAGACATGATATAAGAGATGGTCAAAGATTGCAGACATGATAAAAGAGATGTGAGAGACTGTAGAAATACTACAGGAGATGGTCAGAGACTGCGGACGTGATACAAGAGATAGTCGGAGACTGCAGACATGATACAAAAAATGGACATAGACTGCAGACATGAAACAATTGATGGTCAGAGACTGCAGACATGATACAAGAGATGATCAGATGTAAAATAATAATTGTGCCTGCGCTAATATAATATACGAATAAATAAAATATATATTCATAGACTAAAAGAAATAACGTGCAAAAATATTTAAATTAAACCATAATAAATATGCTAGTAAAACCATACATGTATAAATATAATATGCGAACCTTTTATGATAAATCTCCAAGTGCATATGAAAAATGTGCAATTGTGGTGATACTGTTGAAAAGTACACCGTGCATAAATAAAATATAAATGCCAAACGCTATCCTGTGACATTTAAGTGTTCAACATAGTCAGCAAATTCAAACTGAAGAAAACAAGCGTGAATAAATAGTGTCCATGAAACGAGTGTTCATCATGCTTCTCCTGAAGGGTGTCCAAATCACAACAAGCAAGATGTGCTCTCCCGTGACACCCCACATGTGCTTGCGCTCACCTTTAATCGTGTGACACAGTAATTAAACGGTGTCAAAATACGCAATGGGGCCACTCCTGGGCTTTGGTGCTACAGTGCACCAAACTATACAGGTTAAAAAAGGAAGCAGCGGTTCGTATGGCGTGCGGATATCCCCCAGAGGAAGGCACGTGATCCCTGTGCCGAATACGCGTCGGGGAGGGGTAGGACGGAGCTGTCAGCAGTGGAGGAGGTCATTACATACCACACCGCACGCCATACGAACCGCTGCTTCCTTTTTTAACCTGTATAGTTTGGTGCACTGTAGCACCCATTCAATGTGAGTACCCTCCTGGAGGACTTTCTTTTATCTAATAAATGTCCTTGCTATATTACACCATGGAGTTCTTCTTTTTGTTTCTTCTATGAATATGGATTTTGGCTTTACCTGTGAGGAGTGTATTTACATCATTGTATCCTGAGTGAGCCCAGGAGTGGCCCCATTGCGTATTTTGACACCGTTTAATTACTGTGTCACACGATTAAAGGTGAGCGCAAGCACATGTGGGGTGTCACGGGAGAGCACATCTTGCTTGTTGTGATTTGGACACCCTTCAGGAGAAGCATGATGAACATTCGTTTCATGGACACTATTTATTCACGCTTGTTTTCTTCAGTTTGAATTTGCTGACTATGTTGAACACTTAAATATCACAGGATAGCGTTTGGCATTTATATTTTATTTATGCACGGTGCACTTTTCAACAGTATCACCACGATTGCACATTTTTCATATGCACTTGGAGATTTATCATAAAAGGTTCGCACATTATATTTATACATGTATGGTTTTACTAGCATATTTATTATGGTTTAATTTAAATATTTTTGCACGTTATTTCTTTTAGTCTATGAATATATATTTTATTTATTCGTATATTATATTAGCACAGGCACAATTATTATTTTACATATTATATTACACGGAATGAAACGTGTTTTAGTGCTTGCTGCTTAAATAATATTAGTTTACTCCTTAGAGGTATTAGTCCATCTGTGGCTCGCAAGAAACCCATACTTTGAAGAGATGATCAGAGGCTGCAAACATACAGGAGATGAAAATTATATACACTCGAGCCAACTGTGAACAAAAATATATCTCTAATGTAGTGGGCACCTACTTTTAGGTAGGTGACCTTTCTTGCTAGCTTTCTATGACAGGTAAATTTAGATGCTGATGCTATTACAGCAGGCCTGTTTTGTTGATTTCCATATTTAAATGACAGGTAGTTTATGTGTTGGTCTCGGCCAATCATTAATTTGCTTGGTAATCCCGGGACTCTCATATAAAAGCGGGGTCACATGGTGCCGGGGGGAGTTCGAGTCCAGTCCTGCTCTGAGGAGCGAGAGAGCCAGCCTGGTTCCCGGAGGGGAAGTTGGAGGTTTTCCCCTCCGGGGAGCCAACGGAGCTTCGCCTTAGCAAGAAGGGTGGAGATCCGATCCTCATGGAGAAACAGACGACATCTTACAGCGTGTGGTCGTGGATGTCGTAGGCCGCCCCTGCGGGGAGGGAGCGGGCCACAAAGAGGTAGAGAAACGGAGAATCATTGCGGATGAAGTAGCAACAAAACGGAAGGAAACTGGGCGATCGATCGTTTATGAGTGGCACATGGTCTATTGATCACGTGAGTGAAAGCCCAAGGGAAGGGTACTACCAGAGACTGAGGGTTGTTGGTGCACAAGTCAGTGAGATGGGCAGTAATGGCCTATGACTTTGAGTTCAGCATTGCCCCGGGATTCCAATCAGTCAAGCGGGAGGAGTTATTCAGAGTGGCTCTCCTTTAGCTTAATTTGGAAGTACTGTGTCACTGGGAAGTAGTGGTAAAGAGGTAGCGGTGAAGCTGCAAGCACACATATAGAGATATGGATCGTTCCTTTTAAAGTTATCCAGATGAAGAAGTTATTCAGAGTGACTCTTTATCAACTCATTCTCTATTAAATCATCTTCCATCGTCCCTGATTGAAGAGATCGTTTAAAGTGATTTCCTGACTACCCGCAATTGTTCATAGATTTTCCTGTAAGAATCATTCAAAGATGACAATGTAACAAAAGAACATCTCAAAGGAAGTCCTTCTCCTATCCCAGTTTATGTTGATGAATAAAGCATTAAGAAAAAGCATTAAGGAGTGTGACTTTTAAATCTATGGGCTGCGAGGGTTGAGTAGTAAACGTGAATTACGGATATAGCAAATATTCAGCCGCTCCTTCGGGGTAAGCGCTACACTAATAATACTGTGCTTATGCAGCTACTGTTTCAATCCTATTGGCTAAGCAGTTATATATAAGCCACAGAAGTGGTGTTCTCTGTGAAAAAAACTGTTCTATAAATAAAAACAATCTGATGTGTTTAAATAATCCAAATATGCATAATTTTACACACAATATTTTTAAACAATAAGTGAAGTCCAAACACTGGTAATAAAGTGATTAATCTCCGTTGTCTTATATAATATCCAGCATATATAGTTCTCAGATTCGGTTATGGGCCACCTGGGTAAAGGCGAGACATCTGACTCTAGAATAGAGCCTGGAAGCTCTTTCTCCCCCATACCCCTTTAGCACCACATACCCTAGCGATCACTTTCAAACCTTAATCTGTTCATAGGAATTAACTGAGAGGATCGACTGTTCGGGACCCGCCCATCCCGACCCCCGCCCCATGTTCCCCCCCCCCCCCCTCCCACCCATAGGTCCTTAACTGCTATTTATTTTACTACTATAGTCGCCCATTGTAATTCAACTGACTGTTGCATATACTACAATTATTTTTTCACAATAGCTTGTATCACTGTCAAACGATTTTGTCTGATTTATTCTCTGTCTGTCTGTTAAAATTAAATAAACTTTATGTTAAAAAAAAAAAAAGTTCTCAGATTCAAATAACTCTTGCTGTGTGTTTCCCACAGTGACTGACAAGTTGCTCTCTGTGCTCCCAAAAACACCATGTGAAAGGAGAGATGAAGATCCCCACTGACCAGATGTTGTTAACCCTCTTAGTCTTATAACAAAAAAAAGTCAAATAAGGCTTAAAAAGGTCTCCTTGACCAAGATGTATCCAACAGCCAATTCCCCATGTCCCCTCCTCACAGCGGTCATTGGTTACAAAGATAGGATTTCCTAACAGGCAGGGTAGAATGAAAAAATGGAGAACAAACTCCTCATAGCGTAAAAAAGTATTGGTAGTTTATTAAAACCCTCATGTGAGGTTTAGCATACAAAAAAACATAAAAAATACATCCTGTGCAGTCATCCACACTAGCGGGGATAGCAAAGCTGCCAGCGTGCTTTCCACCAAAGCTCAACGTCACACCGTGCATCCCAGGCTGACGCGTTTCATCATCAATGTGACGTCTTCAGAAGCTGGAGGTCACAGTGCATAACTCCATGTTATATAACTTTCACTGCTAATTCTCAAAAGACCTGCCCATTTACCCCGTACATACAGTAGATAAATGTGCACATCAAATGGCAATCCCAGAATAGTCTAGCACACATCGGTTGCATAAAAACTTTACTCCAAACATATGAAATAAACATTCCTGTTTTATAGGACTACTTATAGTAAAACCCCATTACTAATCCGCTACTATCGCCATCTTGTGGCTATAGGGGATATTACCTTTTAAATTAATCCCCACAATGCACGGTTGTTGTTACCAACATACCACTGTATGCAAAAAAAAAAAAAGAAACCCGCAGAAAAACAGGGTAAGTATTATGATTAAAAATGTTTATTAATTTGAATTATCAAAAATTTTTCAAAAAATTAGGGGATCTAATGTTACATGATAATAACATCATAGAACATACCAATATTTAATATGATGTCCTGATATGCCATGTAATCTGTACAGCACATCAATGGTTTGATTAAAAAAACAATATCTATATCGATATTCATACCCTGAGGACTCATAGTGCATAGCTCATATATCCAACGTGTTTCGTTTTGCAACACTGCTTTGCGCATATCAGTACCCCTCCAATGGTGGTCTATTTTATTTATGACACAAAACGTAAGTAGGCTGGGGTCTCTATTATGTGATAGCCTAAAATGATTGAAGAGCCTATGCTTCCTAAACCCCTTTTTGATATTATTGAGGTGCTTACCCAATCTAACTGCCAACCTTTGTGTAGTGCGGCCAACATACTGTTGGCCACACGGTCAGGATAGCAAATAAGTCACATGAGTACTCTGACAGGTGATTAACGTTTTAAAAGGAGATGTTTTTGGCTGACATTAGATTAAAATGTCATATTTCTGCTTCTGTTTCTTACTTTCCTGCATGGCTTGCACCTGCCACATGTACAGAACCCTTTGTAATCCAGAAACGTTCCCAACCTTATTGGGGGATCCGGTACATTATGCACCAATCTATCACTCAGGTTTGGTGAACTCCGGTACACAAACCTTGATCTACTAAGTAAGATAGCTGCCAATATATTATCCCTCAACAAGATAGGCCAATGTTTACCTATCACTTTTTCAAACTCTTTATATTTATTATAATTAGCAAGGAAGACCATACCATGATCTTCCCCCTTTCTGGGTTTATTCTTCAACAACTCAGCTCTTTCCATTTTCTGTACTTTTTTGTTTTGTCCCCTGTCGGGATTGGTCCTTGTACCCTTTCACTTTAAATCTATCAATGAGCAGGTCAGCCTGATGACTGAATTCCTCCCTCTCTACAATTACAGCGGAGTCTCATCAGTTGCCCCTTTGGTATTCCCCCTAATCCAATTTGGGTGATGACAGCTGTGTGTTGGGATATACCCATTACGATCTGTTGCCTTAAAAAGACATTTTAGTAAACAACTTATTTTCTCTTTTATATAATACCAAATCCAAAAAGTTCATTTGTTTCTGGTCCCAACCACCCAAAAAATAATAATAATATACATTTTCACAGAGACCCTTTAAGCCTTATTTGACCTTTTTTGTTATAAGACAAAGAGGGTCAACAACATCTGGTGAGCGTGGATCTTCATCTCACCTTTCACGTGGTGTTTTTGGGAGCACAGAGAGCAACTTTTCAGTCACTGCGGGAAACACACGGCAAGAGTTCTTTGAGTCTGAGAACTTTATATGCTGGATATTATACAAGACAACAGAGATTAAAGAGGAAGTATAAACTCTAATGGGTTTTACTTCCTCTGTCGTTCCCTGCAAACTAAAAGCATAATGGGCTCGTATGCATTGCATACAATCCCATTATGTGGCACTTACCTGCAATTGAACCCTGCGCTGTACCCTTTAGTAGAAGCATCCATCTTCTGCCTTCTTCCTTCCGGGGCCACAGAATCTGGCTCTGTGACTGGCCGGAGCCGCGTGATGTCACTCCCGCGCTTGCGCAGTGGAGCTGTCACATACGAGTGAAGAAATGGCATGGAGGTTTAGACATTAATGGCTGTGTTGAGTTATTTTGAGGGGACAGCAAATTTACCCGGTTATACAAGCTGTAACTCACTATTTTACATTGTAGCAAAGCATAATTTCTTCAGTGTTGTCACATGAAACGATATAATAAAATATTTACAAAAAAAGTGAGGGTTGTACTCACTTTTGTGAGATACTGTACTACAGGAGATGGCCAGAGACTGCAGAAGTACTACAGAAGATGGTCAGAGACTGCAGACATACTGCAGGAGGTGGTCAGAGACCGCAAACATGAGTCACAGATGTTGGTTTTTAAGGTCAGTGTGACAGGGCCCAGGGCAAAGCTGCTGAACATTGTGCTGTATCGTTCGCGGGTTACCTAGTACAGGCTCCAGTGTGTAGGAAGATCAGTTAGCTCAATGTTAGAGCAGCCTGTGCTGTGACTCCTATGTCCCACTGCTTCCTGATGTCAATGTGCGCCCCTACTCCTGTTCAAGCCCTTGTTAATCCTGCACAACTCCAGATTGTCCTGCCAGACAAACTTGCCCGAGCCCAGCCTGCAGTTCCAAAGTTGGTGTGTGGCCATATTTAAGGGAGGCCGGTGTTCCACCTGCAGATACCAGACCGGGAGCCTGTAGCGGCCCGGCAACCCTGACCCACCGGGCAAGTGCCCGTTATGCCGTATGGCCAGTCCAGGCCTGCCTGATACCCATGCCTGGACTGGGACAAAAAATAGGCCCGGGCATTTTAGACTGAGCATCCCATGACACCGGTCCTTTCCCCAGTCTCCATCCTGACAGATCTCCCACAGCAGCTGGTGGGAAGATGGAGAGGGGAGAGCACTGGTGGAAGCAGAGAGCACAGGGAGGCGTGTGGAGAGCAGGGGGGCAGAGAGCCTGGTGAGGGTGGAAAGCACTGGCAGGGATGGCAGAGAGCACTGGGGGCTGAGAACACTGGAGGAGCCTAAGGGCACTGGGGGGGGGGGCTGGAGAGCATTGGGGGGGTTTGGAAAGCATTGCAGGGGAGCTGGAGAACACCAGGGAGGCCGGAGATCATGAGGGTTGGAGAGCACTGGGGGGGCCAGGAAGAACCAGGGGGGGACAGAGAGCACTGGGGGAGCCGAAGATCACTGGAGAGCACTGGGGGGAGCTGGAGAGCATGGTGGGGTGGAAAGCATGGGGGGCCTGAAGAGCACTGGGGGGCTGAAGAGCATGGAGGGGCAGCAAAAGAAGTTGGATAACAGGAGCGGCACGGACAGCTGCATATAGCGGAATTGATTTTTCCATATTCCACCTGCAGCCTCTGAATGCCTGATTCTCCACCTCCTCAATTCCTCTATATGCAGTTGCCCTCGCTACTCTTCCTCCTATCCAGGCACACAGAGATGCTGCACGGGCACTCACTTTCTTTTCAGTCCAGGAGGAGGCATTGCAGCTCCTTCCCCTTCATGGTCATGGGACAGCTTGGTGGTTTCTGCGCCCTGGCCCCAAATGCTAAACAGAATAGGCGGCCGACCAGCCAGCCGTGGATAGGCTGAGTGAGTGGCGCGGGGTGAAGGAGCAGCCCAGTACTGCAGCTACTTTGGGCCCCACATAGACACGCGGCCCTCTGTGCCCTATGGCCAGTCTGTGCCTGCTGACACCGATAAGCGGCACCGGCCTGACACCCCCCCGATGTGTGGCGCCTAGGGTGGACTGCCCCCCCGTTGATATGACACTGCCCCCACCATTACTACACCACTGGCTTGTAGCAGAAGCTGAACTAAAGTCAGTTTGTCTTTCCCTAGCTCAAATTGCTCAATTAAAGAGTGCACAGCAGTAATACAATTTAACAACACCTCACCTGTTGTTAATTGGCTGAATACTGCTGGAAAAAAGAACCTGCCATCCCAAAAATCCAGCCTGAAACATTTTAAAAGGAGTGAGAACATCTTGGACCTGAGAGGTAAACGGAATCAAAAATTTAGAACAGACCCGAACCTAAGGCTGTATTTTACGAATCGAGAATCTGCCCTCATCAACTAAAGTATATGCAGTCAGAATGCATCCCAACAGTTTCTCATCAATGTGGTCTTGCCACATTAAGCAACAAAAATCTTCATCTTCTACAGCAAGGTGCACACAACAATAAACCTGCATTTGAAGCATCTTGACTCAAAGCAAATGGCTCCCAGTTCCCAGATGTAGCTGATCTGGCCGTTAGTAGGTGTCGCTGTTACTGTATGTCAGGATTCAGCAGCTGGGAGATCAGGTATATGTAGCTACACAGAAATCTGGGACCAACAAGAGACAAGCAAACACCAGCAAATAATAAAAAAAGGACAAACCCCAGTGCCAAAATACCTAATAAAATCAACAGAGACCTAACAGTTGACTATATGCAAAATATATACACAATGAAGGACAATGTAACATAGAATACCAGGGATGCAAGGAAGGGGGGAAGCAACACTAGGAACCAAGAGCAGGCGTAAGCAGTAGAGTATATGATGCAAGATTAGCTTACCGTAAGAGAAGAATACACAGCAATTTCTTTAAGGTAGGCTCAGACAAATAAAATATGCTTTGATTGCTAGGCACAAGGAAACCTGTGTTTTGTTTAACCACATTCCTTAAGCTCCTCCCATTGCTAAGCGCTTGGCCCACATTTTACAGGTCTGGTCTCTCCTCCAGTGTTCCTCATTCTGAAGTTCAAAAGTTGTGAGGTATGTGTATGCATCACCAGAATGGTTAGGCAGAATTAGGCATCCTTAGGCATATAATACAGCAGATATGTATGCATGTATTTCAGCCATATATTTAGCTATTTGCCTGGAGTTCCACCTTAAAAGCTTAAACAGTATTCTGCAAATTGAAGGTGGATTATTCATTTATGTTCTTTATTGTGAGTGTGTCATTTGTACATGTAGGTACATTTGTGTACAGAGTGCATTATATGCAGGTTGCTCTTTTCAGTGAAGAACGTTTTTCAAGTTGATTGCTTGCGTCCACTGACATAGATTTCCATGGAAACCTTTATTTACTGCCGCGTCTACAGCGGGAGAAACATCAAACAGTGAAGCTGGGTTGACTGTTTGCTGCCTAAAGAATTAACTGCTTTACGTTTGAAGATTTTTATATAGAATTAATGACCATAAACCCAATCTTCACAGGTTTTGTGTACTATGAAACTTTTTTTTTTTTTAACAGGTAAACTGTGAAATGTTTTTAAATGCAGAAAATACATTTGTAAATTGGCTATGTAATAATAAATGGCTTCACGTGACTGCTATCCTTAAATAAAAGACAGTTTTTTTTTTGGCATGATCAGTCATTTTCCAAAATTTCACAATTTTTGCCAGGGTATGCAAATTTTTAAGCATGACTGTATATACTGTGTACACCACCTGCACTGTATTATATACTGTGAACACCACCTGAAGTGTATTAGAAACTGTACACACTGTATTATATACTGTGTACACCACCTGAAGTGTATTAGAAACTGTACACACTGTATTATATACTGTGTACACCACCTGAAGTGTATTAGAAACTGTACACCACAGAATGCACTGTATTATTATATACGCTGCACTGTATTATATACTGTGTACTCCACCTGCACTGTATTAGAAACTGTACACCACAGAATGCACTGTATATATAGGCTACACTGAATGCAGAGTATATATATATATATATGTATTAACCTGGGGGACAGGTAGCAGGTACAAAGCTGCCTGGGTTGAGCAGTCTTTCAGGCACAGATACCAAATCCAGTGAGGTAGTGACAAAGAGTGCGGTGTTTATTTGTGATATATACAAGTCTATATACAGGTGCTGTACAGGGTTCCAGAAAAACAAATAGGAACAAAAATAGCGAAACAAAAACCTAGCCGTGTCTCGGCACTAACTATACAATATTTACAGGTCCTAACTACCAGGCCGAGCAAGCCTACAGCTTGTCAGCTTCCACATACACAGCTTAATAGTTTTTACCAACCTTTTGCTCTCCTAGACAGAAGTTGTTTGAGGTTCCCAGGCCAAGAGCACTGGCTGTGTCTCAGGTGAGTTTAAATTGGCCTGGGGGAGAGGACCAAGATCCGAACTGGACCATGGATCAGAGATCCCTGAATGTGTATGAGAGGAGCCTGGGAGACGTCTAAACCCCCCGAACAGGACCTTTCCCAGCTTTCTCTGGGATGCTCTGCTACATGTCCTCCTCCCTTCTTTCAACCCCAGGGTTGGAACACCTGTGGCCCAACAGGAGTGAACACGGGACAGGGCATCTACATTCCCTATCTCAACACCTGGTCTGTTTTACAGTGGATGAGTAACCCTGTAGAGCCAAAAAACACCGATTCACTCATCTATTAGTCTCCTTCTTTTGGGCCATCCATTTCAGGGAAGCATGGTCAGTTATTAAATCAAACAGGCGCCCTAGAAAATAGTACCTTAGCGCATCCACAGCCCACTTTATAGCTAAACATTCCTTTCCAATGACTGCATACTTTTTTCCATGGTCATTGAGCTTTTTGCTTAGGTACACGACAGGGTGTTCTTCCCTATTGTGTACCTGTGACAACACTGCCCCGATACCTTCACCAGACGCATCCATCTGAACAAAAAAATCTTTGGAGAAATCGGGGGAGTAGAGCAATGGCTGTGCACAAAGAGCCTTCTTCAAGACTTGGAAAGATTCCTCTGCTATTGGGGACCATTTCACCATTACGGAGTCTTTCCCTTTCATAAGGTCCATCAGTGGGGCAGCTATAGTTGCAAAATTCTGGATAAACCTTCTATAATACCCCACCATCCCAAGAAAGGCCATGACCTGCTTCTTGTTTGCAGGACGTGGCCACTCCTGGATGGCTTCTATTTTATTCACTTGAGGTTTAATGACTCCACGGCCAATAGTGTAGCCCAAATGCCTGGATATCCCTAAACAAATGGCACATTTTTTGGATTTGCCAGTAAAACCTTTTTTGAAGAGAGAATCAAGGACAGCCTGGACACAGGGCAAGTGAGACTCCCAGTCAGTGCTATGTACCACTATATCGTCCAGATAGGCTGCTGCATACTGTCAGTGAGGTCTTAGGGTCCTGTCCATGGCCCTCTGAAATGTTGCGGGGCCATTTTGCAATCCAAAAGGCATTTTCTTGTACTGAAACAAACCCTCAGGGGTAACAAACACAGTCTTCTCTTTGGCGCTACCAGTCAGGGGTATTCGCCAATATCCTTTGGTAAAGTCCAAAGTGGTCAGATAGCGGGCCCTGCCAAGTCGGTCTATAAGTTAGTCTACCCTGGGCATTGGGTACATGTCAAACTTTGTCACTTCATTAAGCTTTCTGAAGTCATTACAAACCTCCAAGTGCCATCCGGTTTTGGGACTAACACGATGGGGCTAGACCAGTCACTATTGGATTCCTCAATAACATCTAGCTCCAACATCCTTTTAACTTCAACACTGATGTCCATTCTTCTAGCTTCGGGAATTAGGTATGGTTTAAGCTTGACATGGACTCCAGGTTCAGTAACAATATCATGCTGAACCGTTGACGTCGTACCAGGTAAAATTTCACTCTATTCCTTATCAGGAACTCTCTAGCTTCCTGTTTTTTGGGAATAAGACAGGGTGTCTGGAATCGTGACCCAAGGGGACTCGGTATCCCTAGGTGTTACGGTGATGGACCTTGCAGTCAATGCCATCCTAACCTTCCAGGGTTTTAACAAGTTTATATGGTATATCTGTTCAGGCTTCCTTTTACCGGGTTGATACACTTTGTAATTAACCTCCCCAACTCTTTCAATTACTTTGAAGGGACCCTGCCACTTAGTCAGGAACTTGCTTTCAACAGTGGGAACACCAAGACCCTGTCACCGGGTGAAAAAACATGGCTTTGGGGCCCCCCTGTTGTATATTCTCTGTTGGGCTGCCTGGGCCTGCAGTAAGTGTTCTTTTACCATAGCATGACCGCTGCAATCCTGTCCTGCATTTGAGCTACATACTCAATTACACTTTTGTGGGGCGTCTGCTCCCCCTCCCAGGTTTCCTTAGCTATGTCTAAGAGTCCCAGAGGGTGTCTCCCATAAAGCAACTCAAACGGAGAGTACCTCACTGATGGCAATCTTAAAGTACGGAATCAGGAAATCCCAGTTTTTCCCATCCTTGTCAACAACCTTTTTTAACATACTTTTTAATGCTTTATTGAAGCGTTCCACCAAGCCATCAGTTTGAGGGTGGTACACGGAGGTTCGCAACTGTCACCTTAAATAACTTGCACAACTCCCTAGTTACTCATGACATAAATGGGATGCCCTGGTCTGTAAGGACTTCCTTAGGGATCCCAACAGAACTGAATACCATGAACAGCTCTTTGGCATTGTTCTTAGCAGATGCAGTGCGTAAGGGAACTGCCTCGGGGTAATGGGTAGCATAATCCATGATTACAAGAATATGCTGATAACCCTGGGCAGACTTAGGGAGTGGGCCCACAAGGCCCATGGTGATCCTCTCAAAGGGCACTTCAATAATGGGTAAGGGCACTAAAGGACTTCGGAAGTGGGGTAGTGGGACTGATATTTGACACACAGGACAGGATTGACAATAATTCTCAAAATATTTCTGTATCCCGGGCCAGTAAAACCTGCGCACCTTTTCCGTGGTTTTCTCAACCTCTAAATGACCTCCTAGCAAGTGCCCATGGGCAACTTCCAACACCACTAGCAACATGTTTTAGTTCATGATACAAGAGGTGTTTGAAATATGAACAATGGCTATACCAGACCTTCGCATCCTTGGACATCAAAGCTTTGTAGCATATCAGATTATTCATCTGAAAGAAGCAAGACTGAACAAAAGCTTGGCTCCTGTCCGTCTGGTGTGATAACATGGAAATCCTTGATGAGCCCTCTGCAAGCAAGCTTGAAAAAGACCATAGCTGACAAGATGATTGAATGTCCTGCTACAGAAGATCAAAGGGCCAGCTAAGACTGAAGGACCCAGGTCACATACATGATACATGAACGAATGCCCCTAGAGGCCAATACAGCAGGACGGACAGAAATATAATATATTGAGAAGGACTGCCCCGGAACAACTTTCATTCATTAGAAACCAAAATGGGCAGGCAATGGGGTTGGGTCTGGACAGTGTATGGATGAAGTTTAAAAAGGGCACACAGGAGAGAAGTCGTCCCTTCTGCACTCTTGGCTTGTGCCTGATGGCTCTCTGAGCCGCATGGCTTTTTCTCTACCATTTTGAGCCTCATGGCTCTCTCTCTATCATCTTGAGCCCAGCCGAGGAGATCGTGCGATAAGTATCTTTTCTTGTATTATATGTTCTGTTGTTATATGCTTCGTAATATCTTTCTTTAGTATTTTCATGTTAGTGTTTTCCTATTTTCTTGGGAAATAAATAAGACGTTGTTACTAAGCAGTGTGTTTGTTTTCATAACTAACCTTATATTATTGTGCTATCAACAGTAACTATCAGAGTTTTATTAGACTAGCTAACTATAGGAATAGACAAATTAATACAGATATGGAATAAATAGAGGGTATCCGTAATGTGGATAATATTTAGTTTAGAAGTTATTGCAATTTCAGAATTTATTTCAATTGGCACCCCAGAAGGTGTGTGAAATTTATTTCTGCATAGAATCCGAACCCTAATGTATTATTGTCTTAGGTCCCTATAAGCTAAGTCCTCAACTATACCTAGAACTGGAAGCCTTCTCTACTGTGGACAAGATTTGCGCTGGTTCGTGAATTCTGAAACCGTGCGTGAGTGGTCCTGAAAGTTTTATGAAACATTTCATCAGTGAGCAGACGCGCAAAATCTGGTGAGATTTTTGGGGGTATATGTATAAGTGTTAACGTTTATTGTATTGTTAGTGCAAATTGCTTTAGGCCTGTGTAGCCATTCAAGAGTGCTGGTGAGTGAGGGCCTGATCACCCCTGGTTTTCTGATATAGCCTGCAGATTGACAGGATAAATCATACATCTTTGAGGAGAAAGTGGGAGAAATATAGATTTTTATTTTTATTTTATTTTTTTTATTTTTTTTATCAGTTTATTTATTTATTTATTTATTTATTTATTTCCCCATGTGGGAGTGAAATAGCTCTCTGTTCCAATAGAAGTTCAATGTGGCCTGCATTCTGAGATAATAGGGCTAAAAATCAGTGGTAATAAGGACATAGTAAGGCATTGATTAAGAGTGTGCATGTCTCTTGGTGTGGAACTACAAGTCAGTGGTATAGTAGAGCGAAGAGGTTTCTTTTGGGACTTTACATGAAATCATGATCTGGTAAGACCGTGTAATTCCATCCCTGTCAACGTGACAAAAAAAGGGGCAAGCGAGCACACAGAAAAGCAAGCGAAAAAGGGGGTGGGACTTGAAATGAAGCACCTGGTTTGCAATTCAATGGATTGGTGGATAAAAAGAGTGTTTAATAAATCATACACAATAGGTAACACACATAATGCTGATGTCAGTTGTAAAAAACAGTTGAACCTGATAATAATACTGGTAACATCTAGAAAACCTGATAAGATTACAAAATTCACCAATAACATATAATGATATACAGATGCTTCAAGATAGTGCCTGCATGACCTATGGCCTCAGTATTCCTGTGTAGTTAGTAAAAGATAAACCATATAGGAGTGGCATAAAAAAAAAAATTAAAGCACGGCATCTGGTAGCTCAACACGTTTCATGGCTCGGTGCCACTCATCAGTAGAAGGTGTGCGGTGCATCTGTAATTTAAAAATATAACAGTAATCTAAAATATATCAACATGGAAATGGATGGAGTAAAAGTAACCCCCCAATTGTGGGTGGGTGGGGGGCCGTCACTGCGCATCGATGTCACGCCACCCACGGCGGACGTGCAGTTCCCTTGTGTTGCTGTTGTGCCCGCTGCGGTAACGTTAGTGGTGGGGGAGCTGCCTGTGGTGCCAATTTCTGGACCTAAGCCGCCTGGATTATGGCACCTCCCTCCCGCTCACCACGCATATGTGACGTTGGTGGGCTGTCCCTCGGTGGCGCTTATATGGGCGTCCTTCCGGGGGGATCTGACACTTGGGGCACTCCACTAATTGGATCTCATGCACTTTTTTGGCAATTGTCCTTTACCAACAACATCCATTCCTCTTATCAATCACTTCACCTTTGGGCACAGTACCTTGGGGGGTACCTTTTCATCTTCTCCTCACATTTTTCACAATTATTTTCCACTGATTAGTTTATTAGTTTGGTTCCCTCACCTCTGCACCAATTCACTTCTCATTTCACACAGCCACCATCCACCATTTCCAATTTCACTCACTTATCATTTTCCCCAGCAAACCCCATTTTTGTGGTTTATCCATCACCTACCTTCCCAGAGTGTTCCACAGTCTCGGGTCCACCTTGGACGATGCCTGTGATGGCTGTCGCTGCTGGGCTGCCTACCTCAGCTCCTGGTCATGATGTCTCCAGATGGCTCACTGCTCTCAGCTCCTTCACCACCAGCACACGGATTCCAGTGAGTATACATGCACTTCGGGGGGTTAATTTTACCCCATCCATTTCCATGTTAATATATGCTAGACTACAGTTATATTTTTAAATTACAGATGCACCGCACACCTGCTCCTGATGAGTGGCACCAAGCCACGAAACACGTCGAGCTACCAGATGCCCTGCTTTAATTTTTTATCTTACGCCACGCCTATATGGTTTATGTTTTACTAACTGCACAGGCCATACTGAGGTCATAGATCCTGTATGCACCATCTGGTAGCAACTGTATATCTTTATATGTTATTGGTGGATTTTGTAACCTTATCAGGTTTGCTAGATGTTACCAGTGTTATTATCAGGTTCAACTGTTTATTACAACTGACATCAGCATTATGTATGTTTCCCATTGTGTATGATTTATTAAATACTCTTTTTATCCACCAATCCATCGAATTGCAAACCAAGTGCTTCATTTAAAGTCCCACCCCCTTTTTCGCTTGCTTGCTGGCTCCCTTGCTTTTCTGCTTGCTTGCTTGCCCCTTTTTTTGTCACAAGTCAGTGGTATAGTAGAGCATTGATTAGTGTGCTCTGCCTTGTGACAAGTAAAAGTTAGCTTTTAAACAGCTTTTATCTGTGTGTTTTGTCTGGGTGCATTGTGTAAGCAACTGGTGTATAGACTGGTTGAGCAACTTCAGCATAGACTAATTAACATATCAATGGAGGTCATTGAAGATTTTCTTAAGAGACGTGCCTGTGTTAATTTTGACACTGTGGCAGAAAACAATTTAATGCACCAATTTAATGAGTTATTGAGACAATCTAATATTCATAATAATCAGATAAAACATAAAAAGGCTTAAAAAAGGCAGGATAGCCAAGATGGCCAATGTTGTATGCATGTTATTGAAAATAAAAGACTTTGCTATAGCAAAAGAAGGACAATGGTGTACTGAGAGAAAGCAATTTTTGGAGCAGGTACAAAGTGTAACTAAGAATATATTAACAATGGTTGCAAAGGCAGATGCAGATGTTTGTGATCACATTGAACAATTAGTGGCTGAGAAATGTGTATTGGAACAGAAAATTATTGAATTAGAGGCCACACATGCTCAGTGCTTAGCAAAGATAGAAGCTTTGGAACATGTCATGACATGCCAAATGCTAGTGTTGCTGCAAGTGATGTTGCTATGATGGGAATCAATGTTGGAGATCTGAATGAGGAATATTTAAATAAAAGTGCGGTAACTGCACTTGAAATTGATTCAGGAGTTGAAACAGTGAAAACTTCTGATGAGTCCATTGCTATTTAATACTCAGACAATGAAAGTGTAAAATCTGTTCATTCCAATCATAGTAATGTTATACAGCAATGCGAGTCTTCATCGCCATGTGATCAGAGAAGGGGCTATGCAGGGAGACCAGCGCTCAAGTGCTTTGTTTGTAAAAAGGGGGGTCACATCGCTAGGTATTGTTTGGTGGCTAATAATGATATGTAAAGGAAATACCCTAAAACTACACCAAGGATTTATGAAGTATATTCTGCGAGATGGGGTAGCAATCCTAGGCATAGAGGCCATAGTAATCAAACCCGTTTCCCTTTTAAGACCCAAATGCTGAGACTCCAAACCAAAAATAGTCAATTAAGACAGCAAAGGCATCACTATATAGAACAATCGCATAAACTCGCATGTTCAAATATAGCACTGGGGGAAACAATGTTAGCAGCTCTTAGTGAGCTGCATGGATGGTAAGAATTTTCTGGTTAATGTTTCTTTGCTATGAATAAGGTTTAGATGTGAGGATCCTCTGAAGAAGTCACGTGACGTGACGATACGCATCAGGAGCACGGGACGCTGCCACACACTAGCTGGACGTGACGAGCTCGGCGCTCGTGGATGTTTTACCCTCCAGCTGTTTTTAAATGTAAGTGTAAGAGTTTTAGAGATATTTTAATAAAGTATGTGTTAGACGGGATTATGCTATGTGCGGTTTCTGTTTTTTATATACCGCACTAAACAACTCTGCATAACGGGTGGTGGATTTGAAAGTGGGGAGAGTCCCTCAGATGATCCAGAACTTGGGACTATACGAGCTCGGCGTTCGTGGGTTGAGGCGTGCGCTCATTGACTAAAAGTGAGTGCAAACCCCCCTCTCCTCTCTCCCACCTGTGCCTCTAAACCAAACGGTATCATACTATGTAGCATTCGCTCTTTGTTTTTTCATATATGATACACGGCAACATCAATCAACGTCATCTGCGGTATTGCTGTACTCCCCCGCCTGTGGAGCTTCTTTGGCATATGCTGTATACCTTACAGCCGTAAGGTAAGGGGCCTGGGAACACGAAGGTGCCCCCACCTGTCGGCACACTGGTTTCTTCCTTTCCCCTGATTCATTCAACATCGTATTCACATCCAGGATTGTTAAATTTGGTGGTGGGACTGCTGTCAGTTTGTGTCATTTTTTACTATTATCATTTTTTATTTTTATGGTATTTTTTTCGCCAAGTGTTGGCGGGACACCAACACCAATCACTGGGACTACTGTTTATGGACACCTTTTTTTCACTTTGTATTCACATTATTTATTATTTCACCTGTGGATTTATTTGTTGATTATTTTTGCTACAGACAAGGTTCTAGCAATGTTATTGGAGGTATTTCTTATGTTATCACGATAGACTTTGGATTTATGCCTTTTTCCTAGTAGATTCACCTATCCTTGCATATGATTTTTGCTGGTATATATATATTTATTTTATATATATACAGATATTGTGTTTGTGCTTATATTTTTATATTCTAATTGTATTTGATTATACACCCATAGTTGAGTTTGCCTTATTTCACTACGGTCACATGATTTTTATTATTTTTTAGCATAGTCCTACCCCCCTGTCGATCCCCACTCCTCCCCCTTCCCCCCTATTACAGCGCAGCCACTACCCCCTTATTACTATTTTTTTATCTGTTCTGGAGCAGTTTTTGTGTGTTGCAGCAGTACTCCCTTAGTATAGGATTCCTCTGACAGCGCAGGAGTCTTCTACACAATGATATGTACCTATTAGACTAACATAGCAATGACGTATTTTTGTGTATAAAACATTAGCACCGCCTTGAATAAATCAGAAGTGTAACAAGTAATGCTGCTGTGAGCGTGTCTCAGAGAGTCTTACTTTAATATGCATGCATATCAACACTTTCCAATTAGAGACAGCAGCAGATAACCTTGAGCTCGTTTGAAGCTCTTAATCATATCCTTAACAATTGGACCTACACTATTAGAACTATTTGTCACTAGCTGCAGTTGATTTTGAGCCCTGAGAACTCAGCAAAAATATCTAAGGTTGGGAGTGCTGTGTTCAAAAAAAGATTGGGGTCTTGCAAAGAAAGGAGCATGTCATTGGTGTATAATGCCCCTTTTTCTTAAAGATCCAAGCTTAATAGACACTTGAGGACATTTATACAGGATATCCATCCACTTCAGGAAGGAGGGGCCAAATCCCATACACTTCAGTACTGCACGCATTTAGGTACAGTCCACCGAATCAAAGGCCTTTTCAGTAGCAATGGCTACTACCACCTTCCTGTCCATATTAGAAGGAACTTGTACTTGCTATTCTGTTACTTATGAGTAGACCTCTTGGAATATTTTTGTATATTGTTTGCACTTTATACAGCTTAGGTGGGTACAGGTACACTTACAAGTTAGTGTCTTGTGAGATGCTGTCCTCCCACGCCCGTGCTGATGATAGTGTTGGGTCAGGTGGGACGCCAAGGTGCCTTTTCTTGAACGCTTGTAGCCTACTTTACCTGCCTCTGATCCTTGAAAAACTATTGTTATCAATGTGCAACCTTGGTGTGGAGTGCAAACCATTACACACCTGTGAACTTTGTTGCTTTTTTTACTATTTGTTTATCATTTGTACTGTTTGTACTCTTTGTAATTTTTGTAAAATTTCATTTAAAAAAAAAAGAAGACTGTAGAACTTGTATACAGAGATACCTCGGTTCAAGAACACTTTTGTTCACTAACAATTGGGTTCGCGAACAGAAAAGTTCATGAAAATTTGCTTCGGTACGTAAACTCCGCTTCGGTTCACAAACACGAGCCGCGGCCATTTTCCCTGCTCTTCCCTGCTCTGACACGTGGTTGCAACTTCCTGTAGGTGGATCACGGTCACAGGGAAGAGTACTGTGAGTGTACTGTAAGCCACTTACAGTATTTTGAATTATTGAAATTAGAGGCCACACACGCTTTTTTGGTGTGCTTTTTAGCACATACTGCATAGCACTGTACTTTACACATCCCTGTGCATATTTGCTTTTACAGTTTTGTGTGCTTTTTAGCACATACTGTACTGTACTGTACCGGACATCCAGTATGGCTCCAAAGAAAATTAAGAGCAAGCAAGGTGGTAAAAAGAATGTACAGAGCAGTAATGGAGGTGACAAGAATGTGCAGAGCGGTTATGAAGGTGACAAGAATGTGCAGAGTGGAAATGCAGGTGACTAGAATGTGCAGAGCAGAAATACAGGTGACAAGAATGTGCAGAGTGGAAATGCAGATGACAAGAATGTGCAGAGCAGAAATGCAGGTGACAAGAATGTGCAGAGCGAGCATTGTGGTAAAAAGAAAGTGCAGAGCGGTAATAAAGGTGACAAGAATGTGCAGAGCAGGAATTCTAAGAATAAAGTTGTGAAGAAAATAACCATTGAGCTGAAGAAGAAAATGATAGTGGTATTCGTGTGACTGATCTGGCCTCGGAGTACAAGATGGCAAAGTCGACAATCTTAACTATTTTGAAGAACAAAGCTGCCATCAAAGAAGCTGATGTGGCAAAAGGAGTAACGATGTTAATCAAGCAGAGGACACAATTGCTGGAAGATGTGAAGCTATGTGAAGCTATGATCTGTGAAAAAGCCAGGAAATTACACAGTGACTTACTGCAAACAAACCCCTCTACAAGTGCAGCAAGTGAAGAACTTAAAGCCAGTAGAGGGTGGTTTGAAAAATTCCGCAAGAGAAGTGGCATGCACAGTGTGATAAGACATGGTGAGACTTCCAGTTCTGACAAGGCCGGTGCAGAAGCCTACAAGAAAGAATTTGCGGAATTCATAAAGACAGAAGGATACATCGCTCAACAAGTGTTCAACTGTGATGAAACAGGGCTCTTCTGGAAAAAGATGCCGAACAGAACCTATATAACGCAGGAGGAAAAGGCACTGCCGGGGCACAAGCACATGAAGGACAGATTGACCCTTTTGCTGTGTGCGAATGCAAGTGCCCATCTGAAGATTAAGCCACTACTGGTGTACCATTCCCAGATCCCTAGTGAATTCAGGGAACAGAATGTGAACAAGGCCAAACTGCCTGTAATGTGGAGGGCCAATAAAAAAAATATCTTTCTGACAACCAACTGCCTGAAAGGTGCTTTCTTCTGATGGACAATGCTCCGGCACACCCTCCAGCCTTGGTGGATGATATGGATGCTGAGTATGACTTCATAAAGGTCAAGTTCCTCCCCCCCAACACAACACCTCTTCTGCAGCTCATGGACCAGCAAGTGATCTGCAACTTCAAGAAGCTGTACACAAAGGCGCTCTTCACTAGGTGTTTTAATGTCACTAACTCTAAAGGGATTCTGGAAGAAACATTTCAATGTTCTCCATTGCATTAACCTCATTGACAAAGCCTGGGAAGAGGTCACTCACCGAACCTTAAACTCAGCCTGGAGGAAACTGTGGCCAGAATGTGTCACTGAATGTGACTTTAAATGGTCTGATGCAGAGGTAGTGGAGGAGATTGTGTCCATGGGCAAGAGTATGGGTCTGGACATCGATGGTGCAGACGTAGAGAAGCTTATTGGGAAACATATGGAGGAGCTGACCACGGAATAACTTTCTGAACGCTACAGTGAGCGGCAGTAGGCGATTTTTGAGTGTTGAGGAAGAGAGGAAGGAGGTTAGCAGTGATGCCATAAAATCCATTATGGAAAAATGGAATGAGTGCCATGATTTTTTTTGAGAAGCACCATCCCAACATAACTGTAACACACAGAGTGTTAAATCTGATGAATGATAACATGGTCTCTCAGGGTTGTGCAGCGCAGGGAAAGACAAGTGACATTGGACAGATTTTTTAGCAAAACTGAGCCTGCGACTAAGAGACAAAGAAGCGAGGAAACCCCCGAAGGAGATCTCCCCAATGTCCTTATCGAGGGGGACTCTCGCTCCAAACAACATCCGCCTCCCACCCACCTTCCTCCATGCCAGAAGTAATCTCAAGCAAGGTTAGTGTTTTCGCTCTCGTGAAATGACCAGAGTCGTTTCAAGAATTAAGTTCGTGAACCGAGGTATCACTGTTTTACTGAAAAGCCGGCGTATATTGATATCAGTGGACTTCTGAGGCATGAAGTCAGTTTGATCATTGTCGACAAGCATGACTAAAATTTTGGACAGGAGAGTGGCAGGGACCTTAGTTATGATTTTGAGATCCAGGCTGAGTAGAGAGATTGGCCGATTAGGAGCCACAGCTAAGAGGATCTTTACCCGGTGTCTGGATGAGGACCACATGGGCACCACCCCAACCCCCATACCCCCCCCCCCGAAGAAATGTTGTCCAAATATAATTTATACTACTCGACCAGTATGTCATCAGGACCAGGGGTTTTAGCAGAGGGGAAGGACATAAAAACATACTGCACTTCCTTTAGGGTAATAGGGGTGTCAAGCTGATCCCTATCTTGAGGGGAGAGCATGGAAAGAGGAAATTGTTGCAACATGACATGCATTGCCGAGTGATCATAGGATGAGAAAGGTGCATAGAGACGTTGGTAATATTCAAGGAATACCCAAAGAACCTCATCAGGGGTGGTATGGCTCCCATTTGCCAGATTCCTAATACAGGGGGCAACAGTGCCTAGGGAATGGTCCGCTTCCAAGCTCGCAAACAGTTTCCCATTTTTATCTTCTCCTTCAAAAAGCAACTCGCAGAGTTTTATGAGGGAACATTTTACCAGATCTGTTCCATGGAGCAGTATGTTCCTGTGTAATTGAATAATCTCAGACATGAGCTCTGGTGAAAAATCTTTCATAAAGGAATGCTCAGTCTCCTGCAAAAAGGTCTGCAGGTCCTGAAGGATATTATTGGAATCTCGTCTAAGGTGTTAAATTAGTGAAACGTACTATCCCCTAACTCAGTGGTTCTCAACTCCTGTCCTCAGGACCCACTAACAGGCCAGGTTTGCTAGATAACTGAAATACATCACAGGTGATATCATTTGCTGCTCAGTGATTGCAGTATTCTAGTCTGCATCTCCCCAAGGCAATACATAAAACCTGGCCTGTTGGTGGGTCCTGAAGACTGGAGTTGAGAACCACTGCCGTAACTGATGCCCTAAAGGCATCTCATTCCATGTGGGGATTCACCAAGTCCTTATTAAGCTCCCAGTAGGAGGTCACATGATCTTTAATTTGGGCTTCCAGGTCAGGGTCATGGAGTCAGCCAGATTGAAGGTGCCATGACGGTTGAGTCCTAATACCAGCAATTAAAAGTGTAAGTTGGGCTATGATTGGAAATCCCACCCAGGAGGAAAGTGGCAGTGGTGAGTTGGGAAAAAATGGTAGGGCAACCAAGGGCCAAATCAATGCAAGGTGTTGAGCCATGGGGGGTGGAAAAATGCAAGCAATGTTTATCTGTTCGATGTTTCCACTGCCGTAGATCAGTAGGATTCAATTCTTCCATCCAGGTCTGAAGACTTGAGTTAGGGGAGCAGTTGGTATTAGTAGTGTCAAGAGCAGTGTAAAAAATTGCATTGAAATCTCCACAAATAATGGTCCTATATGGATAAAGTGCAAGAACTTTGTCAAATATGAGGGACAGGACCTTTGGATCAAGGGGAGGAGGGATGTACAAGTGACAAAGTGACACCTCTAATAAGTAGAACCACAAGCGCGTACCTACCCACCAGGTCTGTGACAACAGTCTGAATATTACATGCCAGAGCCTTACTAATGAATATCACTACACCTTTGGTATATATACCTTTGGTATATATAGAATAAGAGGCATGGAGAACACATTGGACTGAGGGTTTGTGTAGTTGCCAAAACTTTGCTGCCAGGGAGGTGAGTTTCTTGTAAGAAAATTAGATGGGGTTTGTGTTGTTTAAGGTATTGAAAAACCAGGGCCCTCTTTATTCTAGAGTTCAGACCTCTGACTAGCTTAAAGCAGAGGTGCACCCAAAAGTTTTCCTCTCCCCCTCTCTTCCTACAGTCTTATGTGAGACGTCACAGGTCCCAGAAGATTGCCTGTCCATTCAGAATGCGCAGCGCTACTCGCGCATGCGTAGTGCACACCCGGCTGTGAAGCCACAAGCTGTCACAGCCGTGTGCCCACACTTGCAATGCTGGCACCTCAGAGAGGAGAAGGAGAGAAGCGAGGCTTCGGGCAGCCGCATCACTGGACCGTGGAACAGGTAAGTGTCTGTTTATGAAAATTCAGCAGCTACACTTTTTGTAGCTGCTGACTTTTAATAAACACAGAAATGGGTGGAACTCCGCTTTAATATAGTCCACCATTTTAAAAGTATGTGATTTAAAAACTGCAGGAGCAGAAGTGCAAAGGGGGCCAGTCTAAGGGAGACAAGGCAATGAATGTACATCTCCAGCAGCACAGCACTTGGCCTCTGAGCTTAAAATGAGTACTGTTATAATGTACCCACATTGGGTGTAGCACAGAAAAACTATAGAACTCGTTTTTTCTACAACCTGCACAGACAAAAAACAGTTGGGTAGAGTTGTGTGACTTATACTCAAGTCTAGACACCGGAAGAAGTCTCCCCTTCAGTCCAGGCTGGGGGCCTAACATAGCAGCTGCAAGGTTATAAAGTCTAACTTCCTTAAGGGAAATCTGAGGGGGGCGCGGTAGATGTGATTGATGCGAGGAAGAGGAGTCCATCCAGAGGACATGGTTTTCTGGCATCCTGCGTGGGTCCACCGAGCATAAAATAGGAGCAGGGGGACAATGAGAGGAACAGGATCCAGCAGTTAATGGTTTGGAGCAGATGAAGAATCGAATTGGAAAAGCAAAGCTTTATGGAGTCTGACATCTGAAGGACTGGTCCCAGGGAACAATGGGGGTATAGTGATGACGGGAGCTTGAAGGTGTAGAAACCCCCACTCTGAGATATGAAAGGCGTTGCTGGACCTGGGACGTGACGCATGAAACTTGGATAATCTTCTTGCATGTGTTTCCTTTTTACTTTTTTTACTTCTAAACGCTGACCTGATATGTTGGATTGCATATTAATAAATCCTTTTGTAAAAGAAAGGCGCTGCTGAAGCATCTATGAGACAGGAACTACTCCTCACACTGAATCCAGCCAAGCAGCCGCATCCTCTTGGGTGTGGGTCCCTTATGGGCCACCCTAACTTTGCTTGGAAGAGCATCCTTTTACTCGCAGATCTTGACATCCTAATAGTTCTGCAGAAAACTCCTGTAACAGCATGATGGAGTTGTTCTCAAAGCGGGCCTGTGGTTAGCACCTGGGAGTCTGGGGCTCCTTGGAACAAAATAGGCTCTCTCAATGTAGGCAGAGGAAACTGCGGTCCAATTGAGGAGCTCTTTGAAGAAGGGTTCAGCAAAGCTTTCAGGGTGCTGCCCTTCCATGCCCTCCGGCAGGCCTGCCACCCACGCATGATTTCTCAGATGGTGATTTCAGCATACTCTACTCACTCCAACAGGTGTTGACTGTGCCTTTGCAGTTCCTCTATTGTCACAGTATGAGTATGTGTAGGATCCTCAACTACAGCCACCCTATCCTCAGCCTCAGTAAGCCTGTTGCGGAATTTGTCAATATCATGGCAGATGAGATTACATTCTATTTCAATGCTCCCAACTTTGTGGGAACAGTTCGGGGATGACCCCTTCCTATTCCAACATGACTGCGCACCAGTGCACAAAGCAAGGTCCATAAAGACATGGATGAGCTAGTTTGGGGTGGAGGAACTTGACTGGCCTGCACAGAGTGCTGACCTTAAGCCAATAGAACACCTTTGGGATGAATTAGAGCAGAGACTATGAGCTAGGCCTTCCCATCCAACATCTGTGCCTGACCTCACAAATGCGCTTTTGGAAGAATGGTCAAACATTCCCATAGACACACTCCTAAACCTTGTGGACAGCTTTTTCAGAAAATTTGAAGCTGTTATAGCTGCAAAGGGTGGGCCAACTCAATATTGAACCATACAGACTAAGACTGGGATGCCAGTAAAGTTCATGTGCGTGTAAAGGAAGATGACAGAATACTTTTGGCAATATAGTGAGTATATATAGTAAATAATTATTTTGCATATTATAGGGGAATTATATTTTTGGTATTTTTTTTCTATGAGAGAGAGGTGGATGTGTGATTTTAGGGGTGTATGTTGTGGTACCATTTTATGTGAATTTGTACTTGCTTATTAGTGACAATTTAATACTAGTCCTGTGAGTTGCGATATATATGTTGTCTTTTCCTCTGGTGGTTGCGCTAAATCAGGTTTTTAACTCAGTCTTTGCTCAATGGTCTTTACCGATGTACTCCCACCGATTTGAGGAATTACTATCACTATGAAATATATATATGTTATTAATGGGGAGAACCTGGAGTGTCCAATTCAGTGGGTACAATAATGAGTGTCTGCAGGCAACAGTGAAGCATGGTGGAGGTTCCTTGCAAGATTAGGGTCGCATTTATGTTAATGGAGTTGGAGATTTGGTTAGGATCAGTGGTGTCATTGATCCTCAGAAATACAGGCAAAGACTTATCCATGATGCCATACCATCAGTGAGGCATATGATTGGCCCCAAATTTATTCTGCAGCAAGGCAACAACCACAAACATACAGCCAATGTCATTAAGAACTATCTTCAGTGTAAAGAAAAACAAGGAGTCCCGGAAGTGATGGTTTGGCCTCCACAGAGTCCTGAACTCAACTTTATCAAGTCTGTCTGGGATTACACGAAGAGACTGAAGGATCTGAGGCAGCCTACATCTAGAGTAAGTTCCTTCAAAAGCTGTGTGCAAGCGTACCTAGAAGAAATTATGCTGTTTTGAAGGCAAAGAGTGGTCACATCAAAAATTGATTTGATTTGGATTTCTCTTCTGTTCATTTACTCAATTTTTTTAATTGCTAAAAATTAACTATCAACACTTCTATTTCTGAAAACATTCCAAATTTATAGCATTTTTTTCACACCTGCCTAAAACTTTTGCACAGTACTGTACATTGAGAAGATTAATTTAGCAACTGGTGAATTTCTTAGAAAGAAACAAAAAATATGGACTTTGTAAGGACAAAGGAGATGAAGTCATCCACTGAAGTAGTCCTTTGAGACTATGGACAGTAAAACAATCTCAGAAGCTGATAGATGAAACCCCTTTGGCCTGTGTTCTCTATTTGCATTTGGGGTTTAGTGTTCTAATTGGGTTATACCACTGAAATGTTTTGAAAATTAGGACTGAGATAAGAGTGTTCTGCAGGTATAATTCAACTGGAGCCCTTGATCTACTGATCTAAAATCCTGCAATCTGTTCTTCTTAAAGTGGTTGTAAACCCTTTTATATACCCAGTATATGAAGTGAAGTGAATAGCTTCGGGTGATACGCAGACATGAAACCAATCCTCCTACCTAAGTTTTACTTGTTTATCTGCAGCAATCTCTTGCCTACATCCATTAAAAACTTACAGATTTGTGATAAAATTCTTCAGCACATGCATAGCTGTATTCTGAGAAGATAAGCTGTGTGCTGATCTCCCTCCCCCGTCACAAATTTTATCTCTGTGTCCAGAAAACTTCTCAGAACTGACTCATGCTGATAACAGAGGAACAAAGCACCAGAGAGAAACAACATTTAGAGCTTTGGGGAGAGACAGGTAAACACTACAGATCTATGTGCTTTGTTCATATTTCATGACTGAGGTTTACAACCACATTAATTATACCCTCCTTCAAATTTCATACCTTAAATGGAACCTGTATTACGTTATTACCCCTACACTGCTGTCCATTTCCTTACACAGCAGGCAAGTGAAATAAAAAAGCTATTGGCATTTTAGAGCTTCTGGGGAACTCTTCCAGTTATCTGTCATATGCACAGGTGCCTACAGTAGGTATCTGCTATGCATGGATGCAAAATAATGATAAATGCACATCTTTCTTGCAGGTGAAACAATGTGCATTTATTATTTTTTTACTTGAAGCCTATGAAGCATTGGACCTGCGATCAGCAGATCGCGGGTGCCATGCAGGACTCCTGCAGACTTGTCAGTGTAACTGTCTGCTCGTACCCCGTAGGGGCAGACAGATACACACTGCCTGGAAGAGACAATGAACTACCAGAGCTCTCAACAGCGCCATGGTAGTTCATTGAGAACTACAAACCAACAGCCACATAGGCTGTTGGGGCTTGTAGGTTTTGCATTCACAGAACACCTTGATTAGATGATGTGGCTCGGTAGAGCCCCATATGGCTGCATTTTCTTTAGATTGTGACAGTGAGTCGGGGGTGAAGAGCCCCCCGCTCGATGTCAAATCAGGGACTTGGGGGGGTGGGTGCAGGGGCCCATGCATTTGTAACATGTTACATGGTACACCCTGAATATGGGTGTAATATGTTACAAAAGGTGAACCTTATCCTTTGAGCATGACCTCCAGGCTGCTATAAAAGACCATGTAATATCCTTAAGCCCCATACACACTATCAGATATACTCTAAAGCCCCATACACACTATCAGATTTTATGCTGAGTTTTTCCTTCAGATTTACCAAAACCATGTAGTGCAAGGGCCTGCCTGATTGCATACACATTGAAACTCCTAAGGTTTGACCTCATATTATATGGTTTTAGTAAATCTGAAGGAAAAACTCAGCATAAAATCTGATAGTGTGTATGGGGCTTTAGAGTATATATTCATTAAAAAAAACTATTTTTCAATACAGCAAGTATAACTACCTGAATCTAAATCCTCAAACTGGCACATGGAGCCTGAGTAGACATACTTTTCTATTTAGGCTGCAGCTGCTTTAGATAAGCAGCATCTTGGCAAAACAGACAGTGTCCTTGCTGTTTAGCCTCAGCAGCAGCACAGTAGAAGCAGAGTTTTTGACTGCAGCAGCCAGTCCCCTTCTATTGTGCCCCACCCCCTCAGTTTAATAAGGGGTCCCCCTGAAAAGCATGAAATTACTGCGAGGTCTCAGATGTCGGCAATTGACAGTGCGCGGTTGAGGGAACTCCTAGACTCCTCCTCAAGATATCATATGACACAGCTGAAGGGAGACTGGGGATGCTGAAGTTTTCCTACTTCTGTGCTGAATCTGAGGTCTGGTAAGACCCCATTCACACAGGGACGACTTGTCAGGCGACCTAGTCGCCTGACAAGTCGCCTCCCGTTCTGTACTATGGAGCCGTTCTAAGGGGAGCGACGCAAGTCGCTCCGACTTAGAAAAAGGTTCCTGTACGACTTCGGGGGCGACTTCGGGCGACTTGCATAGACTTCTATGCAGAAGTCGTTTTGCAAGTCGCCCGGGCATTCGTTTGCAGGTCGCCTCGCTGAGGCGACCTGCAAGTCGTGTTGCCCCTGTGTGAATGGGGTCTTAGTGGGGAGGCATCAATTTTCTGTTTTGGGAAGGAGGAAGTGAGAATTCCAGCCTGGGGGAGTTTCTTTTGGTGAGGGGTTAAGGAAAGGGGGGTGGAATTGCTTTTGGAGAAGGGGGGAGTTTCTTGTAGCAAAGTTTAGGGGTGGTTAATAGCAGGGATTTGCTTCTGGGAGAGAGTTTGGATGAAGGAAGATTTTCTTCATAATTAGGAATCTTTTCTGGGGGACAGGGTGTTGACTGTGGGAGATATTTTTGCTTTGGGGGGTCGGTTTAGAGACAGGGGGGTTTAATTTTTGGGGGGATATTTGAGGGAGGGAGATATTTTACAGTGGGAATCTTTGCTTGGGGAGGGAGGGTTCTTAGGAGGGAGAGGGGGATTTTTTTTTCCTTTAAAAGAGATGTTTTTTTTTTTATTATTAAACTTACCCAGGTGGATGGAGCATTGATCCAATGTTGCATTTGTCCCCAGCTGCTTCTAAGACAAACAACAGAATAATCAAAGACCACTGATCACTCAGTTCTCAGCCTTCAGTGAGCAAAGAGTGGTGACTGTCAGTCCCTGGCTCTGCCCCCCCTCCCCCAAGCTCACTGGAATGCCAGGCTGTGGAGGGGGCAGGAGCGGCTTGTTAGCTGCTGGTCCAGGCATCTGGATGAATTCTGACTTTAACGTTTGGATCTTTCCACAGTCTAGACCTGCTGAGCGATGTCAGCTGACAGTGGGCTATAGCTGGCTGTCGGCTAAAAAATGGGTCACAAAAGTGCAGAACGAACTGCACTCCCCTCCAGAAGAAGTACAACCAAGTGGTATGCCATCCCTTCAGAGTGCATCCACCGTTGACATCACGGCTGAATATCTTCTAAACAACACAAGTTTAGGAGATATTCATGGTACCTACAGGTAAGCGTTATTATAGGCTTACTTGTAGGTACAAGTTCAAAAGCTGGGTTTACTACAGTTTAATGCCCCGTACACACGGTCGGATTTTCCGATTGTGTTGTCGGAAATTCCGACCGTGTGTGGGCTCCATCGGACATTTTCCATCGGATTTTCCGACACACAAAGTTGGAGAGCAGGAGATAACATTTTCCGACAACAAAATCCGTTGTCGGAAATTCCGATCGTGTGTACACAAATCCGACGGACAAAGTGCTACGCATGCTCAGAATAAATAAAGAGATGAAAGCTATTGGCCACTGCCCCGTTTATAGTCCCGACGTACGTGTTTTACGTCACCGCGTTTAGAACGATCGGATTTTCCGACAACTTTGTGCGACCGTGTGTAGACAAAACAAGTTTGAGCCAACATCCGTCTGAAAAAATCCTAGGATTTTGTTGTCGGAATGTCCGAACAATGTCTGACCGTGTGTACGCCCTATAAGACTGAATAAAAGCCAACTATATTGACTGGGTGAAAAGGGTACCATCCTGTGGTAGGCAGTGCACAATATTTTTTTTTTTATCTCTTAAAACATTTCATAAAATTTCTTAGGACACAGTATTTTAAGGTTTAAATAAATCACTGAATTTACTGCCTACCACAATATGTTGCCCCTTGCACCTACTCAACTTGTACAGTAAGGTTAGCTAAAATCCAGTCTCTTAGCTAAAATTGGGTCTCATTCATACATCCTACATGACCATGGTGCAGCAAGTATACTGCAAATACCTGCACCCGGGATCTCAGATGTTCCAATAAGTGCTCAGCCTGTACACCTGATTGATGGGCTGAAAAAAGCCAAGGCTGTCTGCTGCTGTAAACATGTATCCACATGTGTGTATCTGCACATCCAGTGGTTACCTGCGGGTAGGGATAAATTTTTGCCCTTGGATAAAATCTCTCTGCATCCAGGGTCAAAAATTTGTCCCTAACAGAAGGTAACCACTGTGACCCATGGTTTGTTAGTGTGTTGCTCAGGCTTAATCTATATGGGGAGTAATGTAAATGATACTGATTGTGCTGCAGGAGTGCCGGCAAGGGATGGAGCTCATCCCAGCTCCTGTAGTCACTAAAGAGAAGAGAGAAAAAAATCCCTGGTGCCGCACATCTACGGAGTCCTATGGTAATATATTAGAGATGGGAGAGACTACCTCAGCCCGGGTTCCTGCCAGGCCACACCCCAATGTGTTTTGCTTTGTCCCCCACAGCTTAAACATGGGGACCACTTGATGTACAGATACATGTTAAAGCGGAGTTCCGCTTAAAAAAAATAAATAAAAGTCAGCAGCTACAAATACTGCAGCTGCTGACTTTTAATAATTGGACACTTACCTGTCCCAGGGTCCAGCGATGCGGGGGATCGAAGTCTCCCCCTCCGCTTGGCGGCGCTGGCATTGTAACTGTGGGCGCCCGGCTGTGGCTTCACAGCTGGGCACCCACTGCGCATGCGCGAGCCGCGCGCCACGACTGGCCTCGCAATCATCTGGGACCAGATGATTGCCTCGAGGGAGGGGGCAGAGCTGATCTCCCTTCCGGCGCAGAGGGAAGTGACGTATGGAGCCGAGGTGAGTAAGGAAGCAGATTACGAGGGACCCCCTAGCAACAGGCATTAAGAGGTGAGTAAAAAAAAAAAATTTTTTAATTTATTTCATGCACATTAATGAAATTTTTTTTTTGGGTGTAACTCCACTTTAACAGCAGTGGCTTTTTTCAGCCCATCACTTAGATGAACAGGCTGAGCAGCTGACAAAAATTGGAACATCTGGTATCCTGGCTGTAGGTATTCATGGTATATTTGCCTTGGCCATTTAGAACATATGAATGAGATCTAAAGCCTGGTTCACACGGTAAGTTTTATTTAGTTTAACCCAGCGGGCTGAACGAAAAAAAAACTAGGGAGCTTAGGAGGAGCTCGCTGTACTAATAAGTACACTACCGCACCACAACCGCGTGCATTGCGTTCTATTCAGTTGAATGGGGATCATTTTTGCTGCGCTGCATTGCAAAGCCTCATGGCCCCACTCTGCTGTCACGTGTTTTTACCTTACCTCCCCCAACATTAAAGTGTAAATGATGCCTTTAAGTTTGAAGATCAGAACCCCCCAGGAAAAAAAATTATCTACGGCCCTGGCTGCTTTATAAATAAAATGAACTGTAAAGCTAGCCAAATGCCATTAGATTTTTGTGGGAAAGTTTGTTTGTAAATTCAGAAAAATCATTCCTTTTTTCTTGCCATCATTAAGTCAGTTATTTTGTTTTAAAGCCCTTAATGTTTCATTCAGTCCTGCTATTGGAATGGAATCCCAGACATATTAAACAGTTTTCCTTATTATTATTATTATTATTATTATACAGGATTTATATAGCGCCAACAGTTTGCGCAGCGCTTAACAAAATGAAGGCAGACATTACAGTTACATTACAATTTGGTACAGGAGGAATCAGAGAGCCCTGCTCGCTAGAGCTTGCAATCTAGGAGGGAGGGTCAATTGATACAAAAGGTAATAGCTGTGGGGGATGAGCTGATGGAGAAAGTAAAACAGTGTATTAGTTAGAAGCAGGATAATCTTCTTTAAAGAGAGGGGTTTTCAGGGATCGTCTAAAGAAGGATACATTACGGGACAGTCGGACAGCTTGGGGTTGGGAGTTCCAAGGATAGGAGAAACTCTGGAGAAAGCATGAGAGGAGGTGACAAGGGAGCTAGAGAACAGGAGGTCTTGGGAGGAGCGAAAAGAGCGGCTTGGTTGGTATTTTGAGACTAGGTTAGTGATGTAGCTGGGGGTAGAGTTGTGGACGGCTTTGTAAATTATTGTTTACATGTACCATTTTTCCTGACAGAAAATCACATTCACAGTTAGAACTTCTTTTTTCAGGAAAAAAATGTCATCCTGCCTTTTAAATGTTCTCGTCACTATGGCTGAAATCAAATGTAGTTTTGGCCCTGCTAACTGTTAGAAAACGGAATAAATGTTCTGAAAATTAAAATGTTCTAATAAATTCTAGTGGTGTATGGCCAGCTTTGCCTGCCTTTAGTTTTGTTGCATCTGCAATGTAATTAGCTGATTTAAATTGAAAGTTCAGTTGGGCCTTAATGTCAGAGATTTCCATAGACTTCTAGTGGTAGTCCATAAAACTCACCTCGCCCCCTTCCACACAAAGCATTTAAATGCTGCACTTTAAATACATTCAGTACTCATGGCTTTGATTTGTCTGTGGGCTTCTGTATACTTTTTTATAAACAGAAATGTTTTTCTACTGGCATTCTTTAAGGTTCAGAAAACAATTTATAAACCCTGTGCATTTCATTAGTGTCGCATTTTGTGATGCTTTTTGCATATGCTGGAAAGATTTTGTTGTCTCCTGTTGTGTCTGCAAAAGGCCAAATCAATTATTTGAGCAGAAAGCCTTTCCTTTTCAGGCGGCTCCTGCTGTCAACGCACAGATTTAATGTGCTTCTTTTATAGCAAAATAAATAAATGAACACACAATGTGGAGACCTTTTTGACAAAGTCATACAAACAGAGTCAGTGGTACAAGCAATGGACTATTTGTTGTTCTACATAATTTTTAGAAGTTCACATGTCCAAAAACAACACAAACTATTCAAATGTGATTATAGACCTTGGTTTACTATACTAATTTGTTCTTCTAACATAAAGGCCGTCCAACACAAACTTATACTAAAGACATTTGAAAATGATTTTCTCTGCTGTCAATATTTTGGAGTGGATCTACAAGTCCACCTTGCGAAAGCTACTCTTTATACTCTTGCCTATAAAACCTCATTAGAACACTATAAGAACCACCAATGGAGGCTGGTTGTATATTTTTTTTGGGGGCAGACAACCAACCCACTGCCAACCCCCCCCCCCGTTGAGTCACAGGCATACCCCCCTGGTTGGCCGGTCACCAGCCTTGCACTTACCCCATCCCCATCTAGGTCACAGGTGCCGTCTTCTCCTCTTTGTGCTTCACAGGGACTTCCCCTGCATCTCCTCCCTCCTCCTCTGTAGCCAATGGGATCACTTCTCCTCTCAGGATCCGCTTCCTGATTGGCTGGGAGGAGAATGAGGAAGACAGTACCAAATATGAATTCACTATTGTCACACAACTGGGTGGGCTCGCCCCGAGCCCACCCTTTTTTGAAGCCTATTAGAGCCTCTGGCTCTAATCACGTGCTTCTAAAAAAAAAAAAAAAAAAACCCTATTGGAATCCAATGCGTCCGGCCCCCGCATGTAGATTTAGGGGCCGGACGCATGGATTAGGGGGGCGGCCACATTACGGGCCACCATTGATAACTGATCACACATAACTGCAATACAAATGCAAGTGACAAAACTCTTACCTCCATGTGCACTAGCTAAAGCCACCAGCAGCATAGACTCATGCTCCAGTCAATGGAGTGTTAGTGATCAACTTCATTGCTTACTAGTTACACTTGTCCACTTTCATAACTAATTTTGCTGCATAAAAATGCGTTACAAGTAGAAACTTCATTTTTTCCTGTGAGGCTGGTTCACATTTACATAGTTCAGTGTGCAAGGGAAATGGAATGTATATATAGGCCCATTTACACCTGTGCGTTACCACATACACTGCATACATATGGAACAGTGTGAATATTCCCTTTTACCCCAGTCAACTGACTGACCTTTGTATCACATTAAGGGCTCATTTACAACACTTAGTTGGGCTGTGTTAGTCAGCCCAGTTCCAATGCATACAGAAGGCATTTCATCACATTACAGTATGTTGCAATGTGCTGCAGAGGGCATTAGATAAAAGACAGGTGTCTCTTATGAAAAAAAAAAAACATAAATTGCAATGCAACGCATAGTAGTGCATGCACAAAACACATGGCAATGCATACAGTATCATTAGCTCATGCCAATGTGCTGCCACGATCGCTCTGGTGTGAACCTAGGCACAAACAGCCACATAAGGCTAGAGGTGAAGAGACTGAGGAGACAATTTATCCCTTCTGTGTCTGCAGGCAAAATATCGTCCTCTTCTGTTTAAAGTTTGGTTTCAGATGTAGAGACCCCGAGTAAGTGAACAATAAACATTTGGTACACCACTCTCTCTCAACCCTTTTACTACTGAGGAACCCATGTAACAAAAATTCAGCTCTTGGGGAGCCCCCTAAAATTTTTAGTAGATGTACAACTTACAGTATAGTGTGATCAGTGACCTGTACATGTATTCATAAAAAAAACAGTAATTAATAAATACATTTTTTTAAATTAGAACTATGGACTTGCTGTACAAGCATTTTATTGAGTAGCAAAGTGGCAAAAAAACACGCTAGCAGTAGTTTTCAGAAGCTTAAAGCAGACTTCCACACAAAAATGGAACTTCCGCTTTTTGGAACCCTCCCCCCCTCTGGTGTCACATTTGGCACCTTTCAGGGGGGAGGGGGGTGCAGATACCTAAGACAGGTATTTGCACCCACTTCCGGCATAGACTCCCATGGGAGTCTATGCCTCTTCCTGTCCCTCCGCGCTGTCTCCTGGGAAACACACAGGTCCCAGGAGATAGCGGGGACCAGTTACGATGTGCAGCGCGACTCGCGCATGCGCAGTAGGGAACCGGGAAGTGAAGCCGCAACGCTTCACTTCCTGATTCCCTCACCTAGCGGGTTCTCGGCATCGCCTGCCGACATCGCTGGACCCTGGGACAGGTAAGTGGCCATTTATTAAAAGTCAGCAGCTGCAGTATTTGTAGCTGCTGGCTTTTAATATTTTTTTTTTTGGCGGTTTAGGTGGACCCTGCTTTAAAATAAATCTGTGTGATCTGTATTGCCCAGCCAAATATTCTGACACTATAGAAATACAGGTGATAAATAATAGAGATCACAGTCACCATGATAGTAATAATAACACTATTAACATAATATTAAAACAGTATTAAAGTGATTGTAAAGGCAGAAGGTTTTTTATCTTAATGCATTCTATGCATTAAGATAAAAAGCCTTCTGTGTGCAGCAGCCCCCCCTAATATTTACCTGAGCTCCATCTCTATCCAGCAATGTAGTAGAATTATCTCAGCTGCCCAGGACTCCTCTCCTCATTGGCTGAGACAGCAGCGCAGCGCCATTGGCTCCCGCTGCTGTCAATCAAAGTCAGTCAGCCAATGAGGAGAGAAAGGGGGCCAAGCCACATTTTGTAGGCTTTCTTTCTATTTTATAGAATGCATCAGTTTACATGGATAAGACAAACCACTTAACACTGGCAGGAGTGATTGAAATTATCAGCTTTTGTTTACAAAACCTTTATCCCAAAAGGAAAAAAAATGATTTGCTGTAACTGATTATAAATTGTGAGCTGGAGTTTGTCATCAATTTCTTTAGTGTATTTAAATCTGCTAATACGTTTAACACTACCTCCCCCCCCCCCCAGACTGACAGTGCTGCTGTCTGCTGTGTCTCCTGTGTTCATTCATCCAGCGTTGTGTCTTACTAATACAGGAGGCGTGATGCTGGTGTGATCATCAGGTAAAAACAGGTAAAAAGTCATAACATAATGATTGGTAAGCTGCAATACAATACAGTTTTTGGTTTTGGGTTTAATACCGCTTTAACATAAACAATAATCCTTTCCAGGAACCCCACTGAGAAATCCTCACACTACCATTATTGTAGTCATCCTGGTCCCCTATCTACCATCTAGACTCTGTGCTGGGAGTGATAGGTGGGATTTATAGAGGACATATAATGGACTTAGAGCTCTCTATTAAAGGAATCTCACCCCCCCCCCCCCCCCCCCTGCTGTCACCTGTTTGGCATATGGCGTATAAGCTTGTTGGTCTTGTTATGATGTGCCCAGTTTGCATCATTGCCTGTCTTCGCTTCAGTACACAAAACAGTTGGCTTATGCTGTGATTCCCGTATTTATTGGCATATAACACGCGCCGACGTATAACACACACCCCAAGTTTAGGAGGGAAGTTTAAGGAAAAAAACTTACATTTTAAATGCCCATCTATGCAGCCTTATCAGTGTCCATCTGCAGCCTTGTCCATCATTGCAGAATGATCAGTTTTAAATTATTACCGCCGCCAAGATAGACAGAGCCGGATGTCCTGTGTACTTGGCTCCTCTCGGCTCGGCTCGCAGTCCCGCCCAGTCCTGCCCCTTGGCCCGGCTCCTATGATGGACACAACACCAGTTCCATGGTGGGACATAAATGCTAGGAGGCGGGACTGGGCGTGACCGTGAGCAGAGCCGAGCCTAGCCGAGTACACAGTACACTCGTCTCTGTCTATTTTGAGGGCGCTCGTTCCCTCCTTACCCTCCGAGGCAGCGGTTCGGCGTATAACACGCACCCACTATTTCCCCTGCTTTTAAGGGGAAAAAAGTGCGTGTTATACGCTGATAAATACAGTATTAATCTGTTCTAGGACTGCTGTACTTTCGTTCTTTATGCTCAATAAAATTTATTTTTGAATAAGAAAAAAAAGTATTCGCTCTACTCAGCATTGCAGTGTGTGTTGGCAGCCACTTCCTTTTCTCCATACTTGTTTCCTGCCTCCTGCTCACTGTTTCTGCTAGGCAGTGTTAATTTTGATGTCAAATTTCTATTTCGATTTAGTCATTTGTCTTTTTGACTAAAGTGCCATTTTAGTTTTACTCATACTTTAATCATTTGATTTGTTTTAATCCTTATTTTAGTCAACTAAAATCGAAATGGGTTTAGTTAAATTGTAATGCCTTAAGCATATCTCCAAATCGCCAAAATCATTATATACTTCTGGAGTAAAAATCTAATAACATGTTATTATTTATGATATTAAGGTTTTAACATGCACTACAGACACAGAATTAGCCATTGTGATATATAACGTCTTTATAAATAAAACCGTAAGTTTCATAAACAAACAAAAATATTGCTTTTTGACAAACAGAAATGCTTTTAACCGCTTACAGACCATCCGCCGCAGTTTTACGATATTATGTTATGTTGCTTCGCCTTCTGGCCACTAGGGGCGGCGCTTGCGCCCACAGCGTGTGCCCGGACCCCAATACGAGTGTCCGAGTTGCGCGATGACCGCCGGGCTCCCGAGATCACTCGTGACAGAGTGAGAACCGGGATCTGTGAAACACACAATCTGTAAACACACAGATCCCGGCTCTTTCAGGGGAGAGGAGACAGATCGTGTGTTCATTACTATGTATGAACACCGATCTCTCTCCCCTCCTAGACAGTCCCATCGCCCCTACAGTTAGAAACACACATAGGGAACACAGTTAACCTCTTGATCGCCCCCTAGTGTTAACCCTTTCCCTGCCAGTGACATTTACACAGTAATCACAGCATTTTTATAGCACTGATTGCTGTACAATTGTCAATGGTATCAAAAATGTGTCACAAAGTGTCTGATGTGTCCGCCATATTGTCACAGTCCCGATAAAAAATCGCAGATCGCCATTACTAGTGAAAAAAAAAAATAGTAATAAAAATGCCATAAATCTATCCCCTATTTTGTAGACGCTATAACTTTTGCGCCAACACCAATCAATATTACGCTTATTGCAATTTCTTTACCAAAAATATGTAGAAGAATACCTATCGGCCTAAACTGAGGAAAAAATTTGTTTTTTTTATAAAAGGGCGATCAAATACCACAAAAGAAAGCTCTATTTGTGGGAATAAAAGACGTCAATTTTGTTTGGGTACAAAGTCGCACAACCGCGCAATTGTCAGTTAAAGCGACGCATTGCAGAATCGCAAAAAAATGGCCTGGTCATTGAGCAGCCAAATCTTCCGGGGCTGAAGCGGTTTAAATATAAAAAACAAAAACCTGTAAACTTTATTGGCTTTAATGCCATTGCCACATATTACCTAAATATGTTACCTAACATTACAATATTAGCGATTTTTTTTTCATGTTAGCAGGTTTAGTAGATGAACCCTACTTATTCTTATGTGGTAGTGCAGTGTTAATTTTGACTGTCAAATTGCAAATTCGTTTTAGTCATAGTCTTTTGACTAAAATGCCATTTTAGTTTTAGTCATCTGAATTGTTTTAGTCGGCTAAAATAGTGTTAATTTCGTCAACGAAAATATTTTCGTCAACTAGAATTAACACTGCTGCTAGTTCCATCTTCTAGGGTAAAGTCACTGTTCTCACTGTGTTAGAGCACAGTCGGCCCCCTGCACATTCTTCCAGGGCCGGTGCAAGGATTTTTGTCTACTTAGGTGAAATTTCATTTTGGCACCCCCCCTACACCCTGTCCATTCGGCACCTCCTCCCCACACCACCCTTCCCCTACACCCATTATTGTGACAGGGTGGGGCATTATGACAGGAGAGGGGTATCTAGGAAGTGTGACAGGAGGGGTGGGCAGTGTGACTGGAGGGGGGCAGTGGGACCGGTAGGGGCAGTGTGACAGGTGGGGGGCAGTGTTACAGGAGGGGGCATGTGACAGGTAGGGGCAGTGGGACAGGCGGGGGCAGTGTGACAGGTGGGGGGCAGTGTTACAGGAGGGGGGCATGTGACAGGAGGGGGGCAGTGGGACCGGTAGGGGGGCAGTGTTACAGAAGGGGGGGCAGTGTGACAAGTGGTGGGGCAGTGTTACAGGAGGGGAGCATGTGACAGGTAGGGGCAGTGGGACAGGTGGGGGCAGTGTGACAGGTGGGGGCAGTGTGACAGGTGGGGGGGCAGTGTTACAGGAGGGGGACATGTGACAGGTAGGGGCAGTGTGACAGGTGGGGGGCAGTGTTACAGGAGGGGGGCATGTGACAGGTGGGGAGCAGTGGGACAGGTAGGGGCAGTGGGACAGGAGGGGGGCAGTGTTACAGGAGGGGGGGCAGTGTGACAGGTGGTGGGGCAGTGTTACAGGAGGGGGGCATGTGACAGCGGAGCTGATGGAGCAGTTCAGCACAGAGGATGTAAGGTTTCCTCCTGCTGTGCGCAGCTACAAATCATGGCACTGTCAGCAGTCCCAGCAAGTGCTAGTCTCCTGTTACATCTGTCTGACTCTTCTAGCACAGGTGTGGATCGGGCTCAGCTATTCAGGGGAGCCACTCCCCCGCCCCTGACCTAGGAAACAGAAGACAGTTATTTTTAAAATCCAAATCTCCAGCAAGTGGCTGGGGATTCGGGTTTTAACGCCCCCTATCCCAGCGCCCTAAGGTGGCTGCCTTATGCTGGCACCGGCCCTTCATTCCTCCAGGCTTTAAACTGCCTCTGTCTCTGCCAGTCCAGCCACCACCTTCCTTACAGACACATTGCATCCTCTCTAACCCTGTTCTACCTCCTCCAGCAGCAGAATCCCCGGAGATGTGTTTTGTAATCCTGGTTAAAACACACTGCTGTACACTATACCACCAACTATAATGCATACGGATGGGAGCCTGGCACCACCCCTTCCTGTCTCCTAAGAGACATGAAAGGGCCCTAAGATTGCCTATCATAGTTATTGACCAATGGAGAGGTTTAGGAAATTATGCCAGACTGCAAACCTAATCATCCAGGATGTAAAGCCATACATGGATCGAAACTCGGCTGGTTCAGCAGGAATCTGAGAAATTTTGATCCATGTATGGGCAGGTTGTTTGTACAGATTGATCTACCAATCGACTTCTGCACAACTGCTTCGTTGGAAAATTTCCACCCACTCAGCACTGCCAGCTATAGATGGCAGCTCCGATCAGTCTATTTTGGCGGTGGGAAAGTCACCCCACTGTCAGAATACAATGGCTCAGCAGGGAGAATTCCCCCATCCACATCAAGTGTGTTTATGGGGTATTTGAGTCTTTTACATTACTAATGTATGGGCATTTTAGTGTATATTAAAACATCCAGGTGTTCTGTGCAGATGGCATGCTTACATTAAAGAGGAACTGCAGTCTGCTTACATGATTTGTAATAAAAACATCTTTGCTATTCTGAAGCTTCCCTCCAACCACTTTGCATATAATTTTATATATACTGCAATTCTGTACTTGACAAATATGCTGCAGAAATCTCCCTCCACTAAGTCTGGCTGCATCCATTTTAACTGTGGGCAGCTGAAGCTGCTGCCTGTTCACTTCCTGGATTTACACAGACACACACCTCCAGCTCTGCAGCTCTCAGTGGCCCTCTTATGATTTATCCCCCCTCCCTTCCTGGCAAACTCTCACGAGAGTGAGAGAGCTGTGCATGATGTCATAAGCCTAGGCTAATGACCAGACAAGAAAGAGGAAGTGGGCTGTATAAGGTATTTACTGGCAGAAAAAAATGCTTTACTATCCAAAGTTAAAACAACAAGGGCAGAAGATTTAATAGATGGAAAGCTGAAAAGTTTACTGAAGGTCCACTTTAAGGAAGGGTTTGTTTGCAAACACCTGAAGGTGCTTGCTATGTGCTGGATTAGTAAATTATAATCGTTCAAGCTAAATATACCTCTTAACTTAACCCTTTCAATTTATACTTAAAGTAGAATTAAAGGATAAACCTAAGTAATCTTAAAAATGTCCCCTCCCCACTCCTAACACGTATTCTGACTATTCTGTGTATGAAATATCTACAGTTGCAATAAAAAGTATGTGAATCCTTTCGGAATGATATGGATTTCTGCACAAATTGGTCATAAAATGTGATCTGATCTTCATCTAAGTCACAACAATAGACAATCACAGTCTGCTTAAACTAATAACACACAAAGAATTAAATGTTACCATGTTTTTACATGAACATACCATGTAAACATTCACAGTGCAGGTGGAAAAAGTATGTGAACCCTTGGATTTAATAATTGGTTGAACCTCCTTTGGCAGCAATAACTTCAACCAAACGTTTCCTGTAGCTGCAGATCAGACGTGCACAACGGTCAGGAGTAATTCTTGACCATTCCTCTTTACAGAACTGTTTCAGTTCAGCAATATTCTTGGGATGTCTGGTGTAAATGGTTTTCTTGAGGTCATGCCACAGCATCTCAATCGGGTTGAGGTCAGGACTCTGACTGGAACAGTTCTGTAAAGAGGAATGGTCCAGAATTACTCCTGAACGTTGTGCACATCTGATCTGCAACTACAGGAAACGTTTGGTTGAAGTTATTGCTGCCAAAGGAGGTTCAACCAATTATTAAATCCAAGGGTTCACATACTTTTTCCACCTGCACTGTGAATGTTTACATGGTGTGTTCAATAAAAACATGGTAACATTTAATTCTTTGTGTGTTATTAGTTTAAGCAGCTTTACATCCTGTGATTGTCTATTGTTGTGACTTAGATCAAGATCAGATTACATTTTATGACCAATTTGTGCAGAAATCCATATCATTCCAAAAGGGTTCACATACTTTTTATTGCAACTGTATATACTTATTTTTAGGTCGTTCCTATCCAGTCATGTAATCTCCTGTTTCACTGGCTGTAAGGGTGAGGAGAGAGCGCTTGACAACGGCTGGCAATACATTGGAGCTGGGTGATGTCACCCATAGGTTTACTATGGCCCATCTGTTGTCAGTGCCCTCTCCCTTGCAGCAACCACCGGCTGACACAGGAGAGTCGAATCACATGACCAGTTTGGAGTGCTCTGAAAATAGGTGGGCATACAGATATATTTTACACAGGTTAGTCAGCATATGTTAACAGAGGGGAGCATTTTTAACATTATTTAGGTATCTCCCAGAATTCTACTTTAGCCTGAATGTTCAAGCCTAATACCATTAAAATAGTTCCCGGTTAATGCTGCCCATACACACCCAATTTCAACCACATTTGAACAATTGGTCGTAGATTGCCTTAAAGCTTATCTAAACCCAAAAACAAAATGTTTACCTTAATGTATAGACTGCATTAAGGTAAAAAAAAAACCTAAAGGTTTTACAACCAGTTTAACTCCTCTTTTGAACACAGTCTGAAATTTCTTTAAAAAACCTTTGTTTTTAGAAGAGCAGTCATCCCAGGGTACAGATAATAGTCATCATTGCCACCAAGCTCTGGGGAACCAGATCCATCCATCTCTTCTAGTTTACCTTTCTGAGGGGGCAGTCCTTCACAGGCTACCAATGTAAGGGGGCTCTTCTCCACTGACACCCACTGTAAAGGGAAACTACAATTTTCATTGTCAATATTTCATTTTTTTTGGCTATTATTATTGTTCATATGATTTAATAAGTATCACTGAAAATATTTGTGTTATATAGAATAGGAAAGTGTTTAAAAAGGATCCCTTCCACCATAAAATCGCCGCTTATGCTGATGATTTACTGTTGTATGTATCAGATCCGCTTATTTCTTTACCGGTCTTATTATCCGAAATAAGGGCATATGGTGGCCTGTTGATTTTAAAGTAAATCTGCAAAAATCGGAGGCCCTTAACGTCTCTCTCGCACCTCGTTCCCTTACTTAACTCAGTAGCAACTTTCCTTTTTCGTTGGGTCTCTCATGCTGTCCAGTACCTGGGAAAAATTCCTTCTAATTTTCATCTTATTTTTCAATACAACTTTCAACTTTTATTAACCACCTCAATACAGGGCACTTTCACCCCCTTCCTGTCCAGGCCATTTTTCAGCTTTTAGCGCCGTTGCACTTTGAATGACAATTGCACGGTCATGCAACGCTGTACCCAAATACATTTTTTTATTTTTTTCTTCACACAAATAGAGCTTTCTTTTGGTGGTATTTAATCTCTGCTGGGATTTTTTTTTTAGATAAAAAAAGAAAAAAGACATAAAAGTTTGAAAACAAAGAGTTTTTTATAGTGTCTGTCAGTAAATTTAGTAAATAAGTAATTTTTCTCCTTCACTGATGTGAGCTGATGAGGCTGCACTGATAGGCTGCAATTATGGGCACTGATGAGGCGGAACTTATGGGCACTAATGAGGTGGCACTTATGGGCACTAATTAGGTACCACTGATGAGGCACTAATATGCCGCACTGATAGGTGGCACTGATACGCAGCACTGATGAACACTGATAGGTGGCACTGGTGGGCACTGATAGGTGGCACTGGTGAGCACTAATAGGTGGCAGTGGTGGGCACTAATGGGCAGCACTGGTGGGCACTGATAGGCGGCTCTGATGGGTGGCACTGATGGGAAGCACTGATGGGCATTGATGGGAGGCACTGATGGGCATTGATGGGCAGCACTAATGTGCAGGCACTGAGAGGCTGCACTGACTGGCATCACTTATAGGCACTGATTGGTGGCACTGATGGGCACTGATGGGGCTTTCCTGTAATCAGGGCACTGATGATCAGTGCCCTGATTACCTCCCCGGGTCTCGGCTACGAGGAGATGACGCTGATCGGCACTCCTCGCCACACACTCTGTCAGTGTGAGGTGAGGGGAGCCGATTCATGGCACTTCCATATTTACAAGTGACCGGCTGTGATTAGACACAGCAGATCACATGGTTAAAGAAATCGGGGTTGCACCGTGTCCTAGCAACACGGCGCAGCCACGATCGCCGTGCTGTGCGCCGTCATATGATGTCCACCCAGAATGAGAGCCGCACCGTTCCTCCGTCATTTGACGGTGCGTGGGTGGCAAGTGGTTAAGCATCTTCTTGTGGACTTGGGGAAATGGAGGATGTTGGCTATCTCTTGGTTCGGCAGATGCAATGTCCTCAAAAAGAATATCGCCTCCTGTATCTTTTACAGGCTTTGCCAATTAAGATACCTCAGAGATTCTTTTGTAAGCTCTGGTCAACCTTTATCAGATACGTTTGGCAGGGTAAACCTCTCCATCTTAAACGTGCACTTTTACAACGTCAGAGGAGGGGTCGGACTTACCGACCCCGCTTTTTACTGCACGGCGGTTCACATGACTAGATTGGTCAACTGGTGTAGACACAACTCTTGCAAATTGTGGATTTCCTTAGAGCAGGAACTTGTTCCCTTAGCCGGTCTTCCTTGGACGGGAGTTTGCTACTCCCGACTCGCACCTCCACACCCCTTGATTGAACCAACTTTACTAAAACTCCATATAGTGCCTTAAAAAGGTATTTATACCCCTTGAAATTTTCCATATTTTGACATGTTACAACCAAAAACATAAATGTATGTTATTGGGATTTTATGTGATAGACCAACACAAAGTGGCACATAATTGTGAAGTGGAAAGGAAAATGATAAATGGTTTTAACAATTTTTTTACAAATAAATATCTGAAAAGTGTCGCGTGCATTTGTATTCAATACTTTATAGAACCACCTTTCGCTGCAATTACAGCTGCAAGTCTTTTTGGGCATGTCTCTACCTGCACATCTAGAGAGTGAAATTGTTGCCCATTCTTTTTTTGCAAAATAGCTCAAGCTCTGTCAGATTGGATAGAGAGCGTCTGTGAACAGCAATTTTCAAGTCTTGTCGCAGATTCTCAATTGGATTTAGGTCTGGACTCTGACTGAGGCATTCTAACACATGAATATGCTTTGATCTAAACCATTCCATTGTAGCTCTGGCTGTATGTTTAAAGAAGGGGATACCATACAATTATGTCATAAGGGTTGCCGCCATCCCTTATGTAAGGAGAAAAAGGAATAACCCCTCAAAAAGTGGTGGGACTTTGAAGGCAACAAAGTAATAAAAACGATTTTATTGATACAAATATACAAAAATATACAAAGTCTGATGCAATAACATTAAATAAACAATAAGTAGTAAAATAAGGAATATACTGATGTAGGAACCGAATGTATATTCGTGTAGTCTTCCACCTGAGCCTACGCGTTTCGGGACTGCTCATAGCGTCCCTTCATCAAGGGCAACTTGTAGGAGGAATTTACACTACATAACGAAATATAAATTAACGTAATTAGAAATCAAATGCATTGTAAATATTGCCTGCATCTAAAACCATTCTGTACAGTTTGACATCAAAGAACAGAAAAAGCAAAAAAGTACATTGTATGAAGGAAATGATACACATACCCAAGTATATTCAGGAAAAAAGGCTCACTGTCAGAGTCTCGGGGATAGGTACACAAAAGGCACCACAAGAATCCAAAAAAGGAAACAGGCGTATGTCTGGCCCCACTTTATCCACACTGGTCCCAATGTGTCGCCCCAGGAGAAGGAACCCAAGAGGGACAGCGCTATCCCGGAGGGGTACAAAAAGCAAAGAACCTGAGATTCTGACAGTGAGCCTTTTTTCCTGAATATACTTGGGTATGTGTATCATTTCCTTCATACAATGTACTTTTTTGCTTTTTCTGTTCTTTGATGTCAAACTGTACAGAATGGTTTTAGATGCAGGCAATATGTACAATGCATTTGATTTCTAATTACGTTAATTTATATTTCGTTATGTAGTGTAAATTCCTCCTACAAGTTGCCCTTGATGAAGGGACTCTATGAGCAGTCCCGAAACGCGTAGGCTCAGGTGGAAGACTACACCAATATACATTCGGTTCCTACATCAGTATATTCCTTATTTTACTACTTATTGTTTATTTAAGGTTATTGCATCAGACTTTTTCTTATGTATATTTTTGTATATTTGTATCAATCAAATCGTTTTTATTACTTTGTTGCCTTCAAAGTCCCACCACTTTTTGAGGGGTTATTCCTTTTTCTGGCTGTATGTTTAGGGTCGTTGTCCTGCTGGAAGGTGAACCTCCACCCCAGTCTCAAGTCTTTTGCAGACTCTAACAGGTTTTCTTCTAAGATTGCCCTGTATTTGGCTCCATCCGTCACAACTCTGACCAGCTTCCCTGTCCCTGCTGAAGAAAATCATCTTCACAACATGATGATTGGTGGCACTGATGGGCACTGATGGGGCTTTCCTGTAATATCACCACCATGTTTCACGGTGGGGACGGTGTGTTCAGGGTAATGTGCAGTGTTATTTTTCTGCCACACAGCGGGACTTGCTTTGGCTTTCTTTTAACAATGACTTTCTTCTTGCCACTCTTCCATAAAGGCCAGATTTGTGGGTGTGCACGACTAATACAGTTGTGCTCATAAGTTTACATACCCTGGCAGAATTTATGATTTCTTGGCCATTTTTCAGAGAATATGAATGATAAGACAAAAACTTTTCTTTCATTAATGGTTAGTGTTTAGCTGAAGCCATTTATTATCAATCAACTGTGTTTACTCTTTTTAAATCATAATGGCAAGAGAAACTACCCAAATGACCCTGATGAAAAGTTTACATACCTGGGTGATTTTGGCCTGATAACATGCACACAAGTTGACACAAAGGGTTTTCAATGGCTATTAAAGGTAACCCTCCTCACCTGTGATCTGTTTTCTTGTGATTAGTGTCATGGTTATGCAATAGAGTTTGTCGATCAGCATACCTATCTCCATGTGTTCATCTCTAGAGACCAGCTGACCCTCACCTGACTGCTTTTGTAACCTCTCCTCTAAGCATGGCCCCACCCCAGGCCCTATCAGGGAACCCTATATTAACCTGTGCACTGCAAGCCAGCAGTGCTGATCAACCATTGTGTGTTAGCCTCTGTGTGTACTTGCTGTGTTTCCTACATCTGATTCCTGTTACCGACTTTGGCCTGTTCTTAACTATTCCTGTCTGCTCGTGACCCTGACCTTTGGCGTGTTCCCGACCATCCCTGTTTGCCTGTGACCCTGAACCTTGGCGTGTATTCTGTTGTCCTTGTCTGCTTGTGGCCCTGACCTTGGCTTTTCCCTTACTTTCCTTGTTGTTCCAGCCTGCTGCCTCCTTCCTCTTCTCCTGTAGTCTACCGTGAGCGTGAGCTGTGAGACCCTGGGGGCCGCGACCTGGAGCCAGACTGAAGCGCAGTCCATCCTTACCATTAAAGGCTCTGGTGAACACCTGCTGGCTCTTAGACTCCGTGCCCTGGGGAATCTATGCTCTAGCTCCCAGTGGGATCTGTGTCAGTGATCCAGTAGACCTGCTTCCTGAAACCTCCCAGGGTTTTATCCGCAGCAGTCAGCCGTAGGGTCCACTACCTTGCGGTGCACTCCTGATCCCAACGGTGTGCATCTGTCACCCAGCCTCTAGGTGACCTGACAATTAGTGTGTGTGTATAAAAGGTCAATGAGTTTCTGGACTCCTGACAGGCTCTTGCATCTTTCATCCAGTGCTGCACTGACGTTTCTGGATTCTGAGTCATGGGGAAAGCAAAAGAATTGTCAAAGGGTCTGCGGGAAAAGGTAGTTGAACTGTATAAAACAGGAAAGGGATATAAAAAAAATCCAAGGAATTGAGAATGCCAATCAGCAGTGTTCAAACTCTAATCAAGAAGTGCAAAATGAGGGGTTCTGTTGAAACCAAACCACGGTCAGGTAGACCAACTAGAATTTCAGCCACAACTGCCAGGAAAATTGTTCGGGATGCAAAGAAAAACCCACAAATATCTTCAGGTGAAATACACGGCTCTCTGAAAACATGTGGTCTGGCTGTTTCAAGATGCACAATAAGGAGGCACTTGAAGAAAGATGGGCTACATGGTCGAGTCGCCAGAAGAAAGCCATTACTACGCAAATGCCACAAAGTATCCGGCTTACAATATGCCAAAAAGCAGAGACAAGCCTCAAACCTTCTGGAACAAAGTCATTTGGAGCGATGAGACCAAAATTGAGCTTTTTGGCCACAACCATAAACGCTACATTTGGAGAGGAGTCAACAAGGCCTATGATGAAAGGTGCACCATTCCTACTGTGAAACACAGAGGTGGATCGCTGATGTTTTGGGGATGTGTGAGCTACAAAGGCACAGGAAATGTGGTCAAAATTGATGGCAAGATGAATGCAGTATATTATCAAAAAATACTGGAGGAACATTTGCATTCATCAGCCAGGAAGCTGCGCATGGTACATACTTGGACATGCCAACATGACAATGATCCAAAACACAGGTCCAAGTCGACCTGTCATTGGCTACAGCAGAATAAAGTGAAGGTTCTGGAGTGGCCATCTCAGTCTCCTGACCTCAAAATCATTGAGCCACTCTGGGGAGATCTCAAACGTGCCGTTCATGCAAGACAGCCCAAGAATTTACAGAAACTGGAGGCTTTTTGCCAAGAGGAAAGGGCAGCTTTAACATCTGAGAAGATAAAGAGCCTCATCCACAAATACCACAAAAGACTTCAAGCTGTCATTGATGTTAAAGGGGACAATACACGGTATTAAGAACTGGGGTATGGAAACTTTTGATCAGGGTCATTTGGATAGTTTCTGTTGTCATTATGATATAAAAAGAGTAAACACAGTTGATTAATAAAAAATGGCTTCAGAATAACACTAACCATGAGTGAAAGAAAAGTGTTTGTGTTATCATTCATATTCTCTGAAAAATGGCCAAGAAATCATAAATTCTGACAGGGTATGTAAACTTATAAGCACAACTGTAGTTTTCCTGTGGACAGATTCTCCCACCTGAGCAGGGGATGTCTGCAGCTCCTCCAGAGTTAACATGGGCCTCTTGGCTGCTTCTCTGATGAATGCTCTCCTTGCCCGGCCTGTCAGTTTAGGTGGACGATCATGTCTTGGTAGGTTTGCAGTTGTGCCATTCTCTTTCCATATTCGGATAATGGATTAAACAGTGCTCCATGAAATGTTCAAAGCTTGGGATATTTTTTTATAACCTAACCCTGCTTTAAACTTTTTCACAACTTTATCCTTGACCTGCCTGGTGTGTTCCTTGGCCTTAATGATGCTGTTTGTTCACTAAGGTTCTCTAACAAACCTCTGAGGGCTTTACAGAACAGCTGTATCTATACTGAGATTAAATTACACACAGGTGAACTCTATTTACTAATAAGGTGACTTCTGAAGGCAATTGCTTCCACTAGATTTTAGTTAGGGGTATCAGAGTAAAGGGGGCTGAATACAAATGCACGCTACACTTTTCAGATATTTATTTGTGAATATTTAGAAAAACATTTATCAAAATCTTTCCACATCACAATTATGTGCCACTTTGTGTCGGTCTATCACATACAATCCCAATAAATCCATTTATGTTTTTAGTTGTAATATGACAAAATGTGGAAGATTTCAAGGGGTTTGAATAGTTTTTAAGGCACTGTAGGTACTATAGGATGACTGAGACTTCTAGTTTCCCATTGTCGTTGACTCCAATTATTGGTCACCCAGACTTTGTTGCGGGTATCTCTGACAGGGTCTTCCAACTGCAGCCGGACCAGAGCCTGATTAGAGCCTCTATATTTTTTGGTCCTTCAGGATGGGTTAGTCCATCCGTTTTATATAGACCACTCAACTCCTCTTGTCTCGGCTGGTGGAAAATTCTGCAACTGTCTCACTTCTTCTAGTTCCTTCTAAGTCACACCTGTTTCCACAGAAAGCCTACTTTGTTTTAAGACCTTTGTCTGGGAGATGAACCCTTATGGAAATCTCTCTCCTCCTCCTACGGTATCTTATTTGCAGTTACATCCCAGCACAATCCTCCATATTTCCGCAAATGGGAAAGAGACCTAAATACTACGTTCTCAGAGGACCAAAAGAACCGGATACTTCTATTTGCTCACAAGTCTTCCCTTTGCAGTAAATACCAGGAGATTACATTTAAAATCTTGGTGCGTTGGTATCAGACCCCGTCAGTATTAGTGTCCCTATTCCCTGGACACAGCCCGTCTGTTGGCGATGTGGTTCCCAGACTGGCACATTACTTCATATTTTCTGGGACTGTCCAAAGCTCCTCCCCTTCTGGCAACAGGTCCTACAGAGTGTTCACAAACTTACAGACATTTTTCTTTTTGACAACCCAGCTGCAGTGTTCCTTAACCGTTTCAGCCCCGGAAGATTTGACCCCCTTCCTGACCAGAGCACTTTTTGCGATTCGGCACTGCGTTGCTGGATCATGAACCCCCAGTCTACCCTGTCGAAAGCCTTTTCGGCGTCAATCGACAGTAGCAGTCCTGGGGGTCCCCTCTCTCGTTCCAGACAATTGCTTGGTCGTGCGACGTTGCACACAAACAAAATTGACGTCTTTTTTTTCCCACAAATAGAACTTTCTTTTGGTGGTATTTGATCGCCTCTGCGATTTTTTATTTTATGCACTATAAACAAAAAAAGAGAGACAATTTTGATTAAAAAAACAATATTTTTTACATTTTGCTTTAATAAATATCCCCCAAAAATATATAAAAACAAAATGTTTCCTCAGTTTAGGCCGATATGTATTCCTCGACATACTTTTGGTAAAAAAAAATCGCAATAAGCATATATTGATTGGTTTGCACTAAAGTTATAGCGTCTATTAGTAATAGCGGTGATCTGCGATTTTTATCAAGACTGTGACATTATGGCGGACACATCAGACTTTTTCAATACATTTTTGGGACCATTGTCATTTATACAGCGATCAGTGCTATAAAAATGCACTGATTACTGTGTAAACGACAATGGCAGGGAACCACTAGGGGGCGATGAAGGGGTTAAGTGTGTCCTAGGGAGTGATTCTAACTGTGGGGGATGGGCTACAACTCACATGACAGTGATCTCTGTCACGTCACAAGGCAGAATGGGGAAATGCCTTGTTTACACTTCCCCGTTCTGCGGCTCCATGACACGATCGCCAGGAGACCAGCGGACATCAAGTTCACCGGTCCCACGGGCATGGTCACGCTGTGTTCGTCACGCGCCCGCTAACCCCGCCAATTAAAGGGGACGTACAGGTACACCCATTTGCCCACCGCTGCCATTTTGCCGACGTATATCGACGTGCAGCGGTCGGCAAGTGGTTAACCTATGCCCTATGTCCAGTAAGAGATGCCATAGGTCTTTGTTAAAACATCTTCTGAATGCTGCAGGGGCATGCATCCCCACCATGTGGAAACAACAATCCCCACCTACTGTGTTTCAACGGTTTGCCAGGGTGAGCGATATTCAACAGATGGAACACTTGACTGCTGTCTTCAGGGACAAGACGGAGGAACACAACGCTCAATGGCTGTACTGGGACTTGTTCTACTTCTCAGATGAATATTTGGCCTACTCCTAAATTGAGATTACTCCCATCCTGTCCTCAAAGCAAAGAAGTGTGGGGGAATAATTTTTAGAAACACTTGCATATCTCAAAACTGCTAAACACCTAGTAAGTAAAAGTAAAGTAAAAGTAAAAAAGTAAAACACCTGTTCGTTAGAATAAATTATTTTGTTCTTTTCACCTCCATCTTGTTCTAAATTCAGCCATTTTGCCCAAGCTGGGTTGCTATCACAATACCATATGAGGTTTTAGTTTATCCCCCCACCTCATAGTATTTTAGTGCCTACCAATCTGTGCCATCTTCTCGGTATCTAATTGTCAGTCATGTTCTGCTATGTGACTTTCTCCACATTACAGGATATACTCACCATGAATGCCACGGTCATCAGACATTAGGCAATGTATGTTATTGGAAGAAACTTGGCCTATGGCTGTAAGAGAAGTCCGGTTAACAGGCGCAGGCACACCAGCGTGTGCACAAAGAATAACATGTATTGGCGCCAGACAGCCTATTTAAACTGAGCAATGACACATAAACATTGCTGAGTGGTCTTTCAGCTTGTTCCAGTTACCTGTGTTTGACCCAGCTTCACCTGTACCTTCCTTTGGACTTCCGCCTGCCTACCTGTGACCTTGGCATGTGTTTGACTCTGTTCCTGTCTCATGTTCCTGTACCTCGCCGCCCGACTGTGTACCGAACCCGGCCTGTATCCTGTCTTTGCTTCAGTGTACTTCCTGTTCCTGCTCTGCCCGGCTGTTGATGACCCCCTGGCTTATATTCCAGCAATGCTTCTGAGCCTAGCTCTGAGGAAGGGGGTGCACCCCCGAAACGTGTCAGCTGTACGCCGTGTTCTGTGCATGTCCATGCATTGTTTTTATGGCCTTTTGTCAGTTGCATTTTGTGGGTACCCACTTTTATATAAAACATTTTTATTATTAAATTATCTTTGGTAATGCACTAGGTGTGTTCGCCTTCCATTTCTGTTTTTCTTGTGGTCTTCCAGCAACGCTTCTGCCTGCTGATCCAGCGACATGCAGTTCCAGTTCTCAGTGCCTGTCCGGTGATCTACGGCCATCATGTTCCTGCCGAGGCCCAGCTGGTGCCACCCGCTACATCGGCCCTCGTGCCACTCTGTGTCCTTCACTCCCTGTCATCTCTACCAGGGGCGTTGGACAAGGAGGTGCAAGAGAAGCTATCTCTACAGCTCGATCTCCACCAGGTATGTGACAGTCGTGTTAACACTGGCTTTAAACCCCCTGTCTGTTTTCACTTTCACCCCTGCTGCAATGAATCATTAAAGTATTGTAACACTGGGCATCTTTCAGCACAGATGAAAAAGTTATTATGCTAATGATGTGAGAAAGAGACCAAAAGCTCCACCTGCTGGCTGAATAGAAGAATACCAAATATTAATGTGCAATATGTTGTACTTACCTGAAAAAAGAGAAATCGTTTCAAATGTATTTTTTTTTATAATTACCAAAGAACAAATCAATTATACATTCCTTTCAACCCCTACATATCCCTACATAGTTTATAAAGGACCTTATAAGATACCAACCCACTGAGAAGCACTGATCTGCACAAAACGGTCTTAGGTCATTCTTCAAGGATGATTCTGGAGCACTTACACAACGTACTGCATCTACTAACTACAGCAACTTTGCCTAAGCATGTGAATGTTCTTAATAAACAGAAATTAAATCACATAACAAAAAAATAAATGATACCAAATATATACATACTAAATCTGACTTTTTATTATTTTTCCCTACGTATTATTATGGTAATTAGTGAACAAAGAATGTTATTTGTACCCTGTAGTGTTTCAAGCACAAAACTGCTTTCCATTTTGTTTTGCTTTTTTCTACAATTATATTTTGAATTAGAAGAAAACTGTACAGCCCTGCTAAAATGCACATTGAGATGGTTATTTCAACCATCTTAACAGTAAAAAAGTGATTGCTATGCTTTCAGCAATCTTACATAATCAGCATGCTAAATGTAATAAAACCTTGGAAAATAAAATGTGCCTGAGTAAATAAGCTTAATATCTGTATGTAAAGTTTAGTTTAAACAGGGCAAAACATGGTATGCTGTGATTTTAAAATAACAGGTTTTCTTAAAGAGAATGGAAATTACAAACTACTTAAAGAGGAGTTTTGCTTAAAAAAAAAAAAAAAATAAAAGTCAGCAGCGACAAATACTGCAGCTGCTGACTTTTAATAATCAGACACTTACCTGTCCCAGGGTCCAGCGATATGGGGGAACGAAGCCCCACTCATCTCCCTCTCCTCTCTGCTGCGCTGGCATTGTGACTGTGGTACATCTTCGCCAGCACACCATGGATCAGCAAGAAGTTGTCCAAGAAGGTTTTTAATGAAAAGAAATTACATCACAAAAGAGGTGCAACATTTCGGGGCCCCTCCGTCAGGGGGGAGAAGAAGAAGAGGAGGAAGGGAGGAAGGAGGGGAAGGGGTGGGGGAAAGAAACGGACCGGGGGGGGGGTGTTGCAAAGAAAGGAAAGAGGGGAAGAAAAGAGGAATTGGAAACAAGAAGAAGAAAAAGAAACAGACAAAGATTAAAGAGAAAAAATAAAAAAAATAAATAAAGAGAAAAAAAAGGAAAAAAAAAAAAAAAAAAAAAAAGGTAAAAAAGGAAAAAAAGGAGAAAAGAATGAAAAAAGGATGAAAAAAGGATGTAAGGAACCCTAAACTGAAAAATAAAAAAAATAAAAATAAAAATAAATATAAAAATAAATATAAAAATAAAAAATAAAAAATAAAAATAAAAAAAGAGAAATAAATATAAAAAATAAATAAAAATAATAAAAAATGGTATCATGGGAGAAAGTATTAAAGTGCAAAAAATTTTTTTTGAGATTACCATGTACATCACAGCGGGAGCTCAGGGGTTGCATAAGGCAAACCATCTAATTAAAAAGGAAGAGCAACACATGGCGTTAAACATAAAGAACTATTAATAAAAATATATGGTTCCAATTAATGCACCCGCTATATGGGTATCACAGATAGGTACCAAACATGGGAAAAGGACAGAAAAGAATAAAGGCCCATAGTGGGAAAGAAGAATAATATGTCTTATATCCGATGAGGCATCACCCAGATGAGGCATAAACAATAATCAAAAATACATGTTGTACATCATAACGATAACCAAGCCATAGATGAAAAAAACAAGAATACAGAGGAAGTTATCATCTATCATCAATGAAACATGTGAAAGATAAATTAGTATTGAGCCCACCAGTACTGTACTGTGCCTAGGGTATGTATCCAGTAGGCCTCACGGCGGAGAAGTAACCGATCATGATCCCCACCCCTACGGGGTGGCTTGACGTGCTCAATCACCATCCCACGGAGTTCATGGGTTTGGTGTTTGGCTGTTACAAAGTGCATTGCTACAGGATTGTTGGGTTCAGCCTGTTCACCCTTCTCGGTCTTGGCCAGGGCAACCCTATTGTCACTTCTGTGCTTTTGGAATCGTTTCTTGAATGGGCCGACGGTTTTACCCACATACGTCAATGTACAGGGGCATTTCAACACGTACACGCAGTGATCAGTGTTACAATTGAAATACTCACGTATCGGGTAACGATTACCCATGCGTGGGTGTGCAAAATGTGTACCACAAATAAGTGAGTTACATAAGTTACAATTATAACATTTGTAGCAACCTGTTTTCTGTGATATTTTAGGTACTGTTTTGGTGTACTTGTGTCTAGGATCTGCTTGTATTAAATGGTCACGCAGCGTTCTCCCCCATTTGTATGCTATCATGGGTCTGGCCCTGGTGGTGGGTCCTAAGGATCTATCAGAAAGTAAAATATTCCGATTCCGTTCAATAGCACGTCTAATTGCACCCAATTCCTGATTGAACGTGTGTACAAACAATGGGCAAGTGATAGGGTTGGGGGTTCTGGAACGTCTATTTAGGGCTTCGTCAAGGGCTTGGTCAAGTACCACTGTAGGATACCTGCGCTCCAAGAATTTGTTGTACATAATTTCTAGTTGCTTCTTTTTAGCATTTTCAACAGAACAGATGCGTAGTATCCTAGCAAATTGCGAGACGGACAGGTTTCTGCGTAGATGCGCAGGATGTGCACTCTGAAAATGGAGCAAGGTGTTCCTGTCAGTGGGTTTAGTATATAGGGATGTAGTGACGGTACCCTGGTTATTGGTGATTAGCATGTCAAGGAATGAAATACGATCACAATTCAGGATTGAACATTATTACTGGAAAAATACTATTCAGAAAGCCAACAAACATACTGAAATCATCCTCACTACCTGACCAAATGAGGAAAATGTCATCAATGTACCTCATCCATTTCACAACACACTTGTGGAACAAAGGGGATGGGAAAATATGTTGTTCTTCAAGATAACCAACAAATAAGTTGACAAACGAGGGTGCTGCTGAGCTCCCCATGGCTGTACCACGTATTTGTGTGTATGTCTTTCCCTCAAAGATAAAATGGTTGTTAGTGAGGATGAAATCAAGACATTCAAGTATATACCCACATGGTAACCCGGGAGAGTCTCATTTAGCAAAAAAATGTTCAACGGCCCGCAAGTCGGCCGAGTTTGGTATGCAAGTGTATAAGGATGAGATGTCCATTGTTGCAAATTTCCAGTCATTCTGAAATGTCTGGAAGGGCCTTAGTTTCTCTAAAAAATCACTTGTGTCCCGTGTATAGGCAGGTAGATCCTTTACGAGGGGCTGTAAATAGAAATCAATAATCTGGGCCAACGGTTGAGTGATGGCACCTGTACCAGAGACTATGGGTCGGAACTTAAGTGGTGTGGTGCCCTTATGGATTTTCGGTAATACATAGATGACAGGCATGCGAGGATGGTCATTGTGTAGAAAATTGGAAACTTCATCAGTCAGCCAACCGCCTGATCACCCCATATTAATTAGGTCAGATAAAATATTCTTGGTGCCTTGTGATGGATCCCTATTTAGTGCCATGTAGCTGGTAGAGTCAGCCAGCAAGGAGAGCATACCTTCCCTGTACTCACTATAGTCCATAATCACAACGCCCCCACCTTTGTCGGTGGGTTTATTGATGATGTTCTTATCATCTTTGAGTGATCTAAGTGATTGGTGACCACTGTATATATATATTATATATATATATATATATATATATATATATATATATATATATATATATATATATATATTGTGTCTGGCACTATGCACCCTATCACAAGCCTGACAAAGGGGTCCTGCGTGGCCCCGAAACGTTGCACCTCTTTTGTGATGTAACTTCTTTTCATTAAAAACCTTCTTGGACAACTTCTTGCTGATCCATGGTGTGCTGGCGAAGATGTACGTTTGTCTGATGCTTCCAAAACCCAACTGGTAATCGTTGCACCCACTATTTATGTACTAATTTACCAGGAACGTGTGCGATTGGAATATTGAATAGGCATTGTGACTGTGGGCGCCCGGCTGTGGCTCCACAGCCGGGCTCCCACTGCGCATGCACGAGCCGCACCGCACGCCGTGACTGGCCGGCAATCATCTGGGACATGTAACATGTCCCAGATGATTGCCGAGAGGGAGGGGGGAGAGGTGATCTCCCTTCCGAGGGTGTGGATGGGAGAATTGGATACATTTTTTTTTAATTCAACCCGCTGGCCTTATATTGACTGTTGTATAGGTAAAACTATGCCCCCCCCCCCTTCCTTTCACAGCTCCCAGCCAATTTCTGGAGAGCAGCTGTAAAAACTTGACATAAAAAAACAACCTTGTCTTCTGAAGTCTGATATCCATGAAGTCTGTTTAGAAAAAAATATCACCCCTCCTTTCACAAATGGCTAAAATATTTATCTATAGCACAAATAATAACCCCAGCAAAACAGAAAACCAAGACAAGCATGCACAAATCAGAATAAGTCGTGAAAAGTCCTGATCTATATTTTTATTCCAGATTAGTGAGAATGACACTACTGAAGTCAATTGATCAGCATGACTGCCATGGGCCTAGCATATTCACAACAAGAAGTCAGAGGCTTATTTCTCTTTGACCACCATTTTAATAGGGCATTTTTCCGACTGACCCCCAAGGTAAGGAGGCATTTTTCCCCATCAACCACCAATATAAGGAGGTCCTTCTTTCACTGAAACGCAGAGGGAATATGTCAGCTCCCTTAGCGTGGACCGGGATAAGATGCCTAAGGTGAGTATTTCATAATGAGCTAGTATGCCTTTGCCTTACAGGTTTTTTTTTTTTATTTCAGTGTGGGTATACAACCACTTTAAGGGGGCTTTTAATTGAAGGCAACCAATCTAAGGAAGCATTTCTCCTCAGGTCGCTAATGTAAAGGGGTGCCTCCAATATAAAAGGGGCACTACCCTCACTACCAATTTAAGGACCCATTCTTTCACTGAGTACCAATCTAAGGGGGCATTTCTCTACTGGCTACTAATGTAAGGGGACAATTTACCACTCACAGCCAATGTAAGGGAGTATTTTTCTTCTGCTAACCAATGTAAGGGAACATTTCTCCTCTGACCACCAAAGTAGGGGAGCATTTCATCTATGACCACCAATGTAAAGTATGTACAATTATCGCAATGTAAATGTAAACTACAATTATCGCTGTCCGCATTTGTTTTCAGGTCATTATTATTATTTCATGACTATTGCTGAAAATATTTGTGTCACATAGAGTAGGGAAGTATTAAAACAATGTTCCCCACTGGGCATTAAACGCACTAGATGCACCACATCGTTTGACAAGGGAACAAAAAGGAAGTGCCACCTAAGTGCAATAAGTTAAGTAAGATTTTAATGACACAGCAATAAATGCACTTACAGGAAGGTGAATGCAATCAGGCTCATCTGTGCTGTGGGCACAAGGTGCAGTCCAGTGGCTGGTCCATCCTAATCCACAGGGAGATGGTTGTGGGAGACAAGATGTGCAGTCTTTTCCTGTGGCCACCAGGAAGACAGCCAGGTCTGATGTAGAACGTAGGTGGAACACAGGTGATGATGTCACAGGAAGCAGAACCAGAGGAAGCAACAAGGGAGGAAGTTCTGGAGAGAACAAACAGGCTACGTGCTTGGAGTCTACTGCTCCTTCTACAGGCCTGTAGAAGGAGCAGTAGACTCCGAGCGCGTAGATTAGAGCTAATCTACGCTAATAATCCCACTTCATCTCAATATTAAACATTGCCACTCAACATGGAGAGAATGTCTTCTAAAGATTGATCTGATATGTCGAATGGTTCTGAGTCCAGGTCACATTTTGCTTCCTATTATACTCTATGGGCATTCCCTTCTGTTATTCACCTTTGCCATGCCATAGAAAACAATAATAATCCCACCTAATCGCAATATTAAACATGGCCAATGATATTTAAAAGTAGGTTTGCTAAGGATTAATTTGATATGTCTAAAGATTCTGTCAGTAATCTCAATATTAAACATTGACATTCATCATGGAGAGAATGTGTTCTAAAGATGGATCTGATATGTCTAATGGTTCTGAGTCCAGGTGACATTTTGCTTCACATTATTCTCTATGGACATTCCATCTCCCTGCTAAAGTCTATGGGCATTCTTTTCTGTCATGTATCTGTTATTCTATAGATGACAGCTATAATCCCAAATTTACTCAATATATGCTACTCTATTGGAGGAACACCTGTGAGAAAGGATACATTTCTATGTCTCTCAGATTTGCCTGCAACCAAGTTTTTATTTTGCTTCCCATTATACTCTATGGGCATTCTCTTCTGTCAATCACCCTTGTCATTCCATAGAAAACAATAATAATCCCACTTCAACTAAATTTTGAACATCATCACTGAACATAGAGAGTATCTCTGCTAAAGATTGATCTGATATGACCAATGGTTCTGACTCCAGGTCACATGTTGCTTCCCATTATATTCTATGGGTATTCCTTTCTGTCATTCACCCTTGTCATTTCAATGGAAAACAATAATAATCCCACTTCATCTCAATATTAAACATCGCCACTGGATATGGAGAGCATGTCTGCTAAGGATTTATTTAGTATGGTGAATGGTTTTGACTTCGGGTCACATCTTGCTTCCCATTCCTTTCTATCATTTATCTGTCATTCCATAAAAAACTGTTGTAATCCCAAATAATCTCAATCTTACAATCTGCTACTCTACTTGAGGAACAGCTGTGGGAAAGAATACAATTGCTATGTCTCTCAGATTTGCCTGCAAATAAGTTTATATTATGCTTCCCATTATACTCTATGGGCATTCCCTTCTATCATTTTAACTTCGTCATTCCATAGAATACAATAATTAGGGACATACTAAAAGGAATGACAGAAACGAATGCCCATAGACTTTAACAGGGAGATGGAATGCTCCAAGCTAAGAAGGGAAACTGAGCAGACCTGCAGCTGAGGATGGACCCGCACTGTGTGTCTGTCAAAGCTGCCCCAGAGACTGAGCTGCAGAGGGGGAATCACTGCATCTCCAGAACTGGAGCCAAGAGACTGCACTAGGGTTGCCACCTCATCCCCTTAAAACCAAACACATATGAATTACACAGGTTCTGTGGCTGATTAAGGTAGTAAATAAACTCAATTGGTGCCTTATCTGCATTAATTTAGCCTCAGAACCTGTGTAATTCATATGTTTGAGTTTAATGGGATGAGGTGGCAACTCTAGACTGCACCCTGTGTGGATCCTCAGAGAGACTGAGCCCCTGGGACCTGATCGCTGGGACCTGTTGATTGCCAAGCCATTGGGGCTAGACTAGTCACTTGGCAGGAGCAGGGAGCTGAACTACCTACACTATATTGTCAAATATTCTTCCAGAAGCGCATTTGTGAGGTCAGGCACTTATGTTGGATGAGAAGGCCAGGCTCGCAGTCTCTGCTCTAATTAATTCCAAAGGTATTCTATTGGGTTGGGGTCAGGACTGAGCAGGCCAGTCAAGTTCCTCCACCCCACACTCGCTCATCCATGTCTTTATGAACCTTGCTTTGCTGGTCCAAATCATTTGTGGGAGGGGGGTTATGGTGTGGGGTTGTTTTTCAGGGGTTGGGCTTAGCCCCTTAGTTCCAGTAAAGGGAAATCTTAAAGTGTCAGCATCCCAAGACATTTTGGACAATTTTATGCTCTCAAATTTGTGAGAACAGTTTAGGGATGGCCTATTCCTGTTCCAGCATGACTGCGCACCAGTGAATGGCTGTGCAGCAGGGGTGTGTCAGGACAAGTGTGATCATTGAAGGAGAGCAGGCCTAGTTCCCAGCATTGCTATAGAACTTACCACAGTGTGTTCTCCTGCTTAATGTGGTCAGTTTTTAATAGGAAATCAGAGGGACTGGAACATGAGGGATTTCACACAAGATAAGCAATACAAAGAGAACAGGTGACTTTTTCACACCTGCACCTGATGCAGCAGGCATATATCAAGAGGATGAAATGTTGGGGTAAAAAAAGCTTTAAGTTCTGTGCATTATCATATAGTGGTAGCATACTAACACTTAATTCACACAGGTGTAACCGGCTTTTAGTCTCTGACCAAGTGTGTCAGTGGGGATCGAGCAGTTAAGAAAGTCGTGGCAGAACAGAGGACCCCTCAGCGCCATCAGCTCCTATGGGTGTAAGCGCTACACATAAAATAAAGTTTTCTGAATGAATTGTGTTTTTTGCAAGCCTACATTGGTCGAGCTTGGCTTGATGTAAGTATCCATGTCTGATATTAGAAGAGATGTTGGCAAAGCTGAAAATCACTGTAGTATTCATACAACATACAGGTTATCCTTACATAAAGTTAAATTTAAAATTAGTGAAGCTGGTGAAACTGTATGTCAGCAAGGTAACTCTGAAGTAGAGGCCAGCAATTATAGCCCCTGTATTTCTTTCAGCAGCAGTTTGCTTAAAAGCAGTTAAAATATAGGTGCAACTATATTGCAATCTAAAGCAGCCTTTCCGGTTTTGATTTTGCCTAGTAGTGCTGGTCCCGGAAATATGCAGGCACCATTATAGGCAACCTCAAGAGGGACCCTACAATTTCAAAGAATCCCAGTTGAGAAGGGTTGATCTAAAGACTAGAGACTAGTTATATTAAAATTTTAATGATATACAGGATAATAAATATTTTTTTTGTGTTTTTGGTCAATTTAAGAAAAATCACAGAACACACAAAGGCAATTGTTACAATTCAACACACTAAGCTGCTTTTAAATAACTTTTTAAGGCGAAGTTTAAATTTGACTAGTGGAAACAAGATGTACTATAATGTGTAGAAGATTGATACAAATCGCAACATTTTGGAATCCATTTTAGTAAAATATTTATAACACTCTGCAGAATTCCAGTAATGGAAAAATGATTAGAGTTGTTTTGATGGATTGGTAGGTATTTTGTTGACAGCCGAGTGAAATATGCATACAAAAATGTGAAAATTCCAGTTTGTTGCATGTAACCAAGCACAGTCCCCTATCATCAGACTTTATACATACAGTATCTCACAAAAGTATATACACCCCTCACATTTTTGTAAATATGTTATTATATCTTTTATGTGAAAACACTGAAGAGATGACACTTTGCTACAATGTAAAGTAGTGAGTGTACAGCTTGTATAACAGTGTAAATTTGCTGTCCCCTCAAAATAACTCAACACACAGCCATTAATGTCTAAACCACTGCCAACAAAAGTGAGTACACCCCTTAGTGAAAATGTCCAAATTGGGCCCAAAGTGTTAATATTTTGGGTGGCCACCATTATTTTCCAGTACTGCCTTAGCCCTCTTGGGCATGGAGTTCACCAGAACTTTACAGGTTGCCACTGGAGTCCTCTTAGATTCCTCCATGACGACATCATGGAACTGGTGAATGTTAGAGACCTTGCGCTCCTTCACCTTCCATTTGAGGAAGCCCCACAGATGCTCAATAGAGTTTAGGTCTGGACACATGCTTGGCCAGTCCATCACCTTTACCCTCAGCTTCTTTAGCAAGGCAGTGGTCAACTTGGAGGTGTGTTTGGGGTTGTTATATTGGAATCCTGTCCTGTGACCCAGTCTCCGAAGGGAGGGGATCATGCTCTGCTTCAGTATGTCACAGTACATGTTGGCATTCATGGTTCCCTCAGTGAACTGTAGCTTCCCAGTGCAGGCAGCACTCATGCAGCCCCAGACCATGACACTCCCACCACCATGCTTGACTGTAGGCAAGACACACTTGTCTTTATACTCCTCACCTGGTTGCTGCCACACACACTTGACACCATCTCAACCAAATAAGTTTATCTTGGTCTCATCAGACCACAGGACAGGGTTCCAGTAATCCATGTCCTTAGTCTGCTTGTCTTCAGCAAACTGTTTGCCGTCTTTCTTGTGCATCATCTTTAGAAGAGGCTTCCTTCTGGGACGACAGCCATGCAGACCAATTTGATGCAGTGTTCAGCGTATGGTCTGAGCCCTGACAGGCTGACCCCCCACCCCTTCAACCTCTGCAGCAATGCTGGGGGCACTCATATGTCTATTTCCCCAAAAAAACCTCTGGATATGACGCTGAGCATGGGCACTCAACTTCTTTGGTCGACCATGGCGAGGCCTGTTCTGAGTGGAACCTGTCCTGTTGTTTAACACCTGTATGGTCTTGGCACACCATGCTGCAGCTCAGTTTCAGGGTCTTGGCAATTTTCTTATAACCTAGGCCATCTTTATGTAGAGCAACAATTCTTTTTTCTCAGATCCTCAGAGAGTTCTTTGCCATGAGGTGCCATGTTGAACTTCCAGTGACCAGTATGAGAGAGTGAGAGCGATAACACCACATTTAACGCACATGCTTCCCATTCACACCTGAGACCTTGTAACACTAACGAGTCACATGACACCAGGGATGGAAAATGGCTAATTGGGCCTAATTTGGACATTTTTACATAGGGGTGTACTCACTTTTGTTGCCAGCAGTGTAGACATTAATGGCTGTGTGTTGAGTTATTTTGAGGGGACAGCAAATTTACACTGTTATACAAGCTGTACACTCACTACTTTGTAGCAAAGTGTAATTTCTTCAGTGTTGTCACATGAAAAGATATAATAAAATATTTACAAAAATGTGAGGGGTGTACTCACTATTGTGAGATACTATATATTCATGGACTTCATGTGTAGCTACTCTGTTGAACAGCAGACAGGGGAGAGGAAGTAGATTGTTCTTGGCCTTACAACTGCAATTCTAATATCAGTTTTCTACATTGATTAAATTCCCCTGCAGATGCTTGCACCTTGGAAGATTCTATTTGTAGAATGAAAAGCTGTGCGCTTTGTTGTAATGTGTTCCTGAACCCTCTACAGTAAATCTGTCATAATAAATTAATTTCCAATTAAAAAACATTATTTGTAGGCAAATCTATATTGTAGAAGATACTTTGTATGTTTCTTTTGCACGAATAAAAAAAAAAAAAAAAAAAAAAGAAAAAAGATTTTGACATGCCTGTCAGCAGTGTTTTTCCTAAATGTACAGTTTGCTGCACAGGGTAACTACTTACCTACTGGGCACTTTTATCCCCTTCCTACCCCGCCCAATTTTCAGCTTTCAGCGCTGTCAAACTTTGAATGACAATTGAGGAGTCATGCAACACTGTACCCATATGAAATTTTTATATATTTTTTTTCACATAAATAGAGCTTTCTTTTGGTGGTATTTAATCACCACTGGGTTTTTATTTTTGCTAAAAAAGTGAAAAAAGACCAAACATTTTGAAAAACAAACATTTTTCATAGTTTGTTCTCGAATTTTGCAAACAGGTAATTTTTCTCCTTCACTGATGTGCGCTGATAAGGCTTCACTGATAGGCGGCACTGATGGGCTCTAATAGGCGGCCCTGATAGGCAGAAAAAAAAAACACGCCCACCAAAAGGCCCCCACTTTCATTATTGTATATCATGAGAGGGTGAGAGAGGTGGGAGTGAGCGAGAGAGAGGGTGAGAGAGGGTGAGAGGGGGTGGGTGAGAGAGAGAGGGGGTGAGTGAGAGATATGGGGGTCTAAGAGACAGAGGAGGGGGGACAGAGAGACAGGGGCCTGAGAGACAGAGGGGGGGCTGAGAGAAAGAGGGGGCTAAGAGAAATAGGGGAGGGTTGAGACAGACCACATAGCACTGTCCCTATCTGCAGTCCCTCCTCTGCTCCCCCCCGCAGGCTCTGTGTGCAGGCAGGTATGTGTAGTATGCCGGTTACCTGATGGCCAGCAGTAGAGCCGAGTCTCCCTCTTGATCCGGAGGTGCTCTCGCTGCTCTGCTCCTTTCAGAGGCTCCTTGGCAGCCTCCGACTTCCGCCTGTCTTCTTCCTCCAGGCCCCCAGTCAGCCTGTCCTCCAGCCCAGGCCGCACTGTTCTTGGAGCAGAGAAGAGGTGGAGAAATCAAGGTTCTGGGGTGGCCGCGCCCGCTCCTGTTCGCCTCTTTGGTGGCCAGGGAGGGAGTGGAGCTCTTCTCCCTCCCGGGCTCTCACATCCAACTGTCCTCCTCGCTCCTCGTCTTTCCCTGAATTCCCACTGCTGTTTGCTGCCACGCTCTGTTGCCGAACTCTGCATAAAAACCGGCCCACTGAGCCATCGGTCCACCGGGAAACTCCCGGTAGTCCCGATGGCCAGTAAATGCCTGTAGGTGACACTGATGAGGAGGCACTGATGGGTACTGGTTGGCAGCACTGGTGGGCACTGTTGGGACTGCATTGATAATCAAGATACTGATAATCAGTGCCCTGATTATCAGTGCCGATGTCCCTTTAACACAAGCCGGTTATCGGCTCTCCTCTCCTTACACCGTCATTTGTGAAGAAAGAAAAGGCGATAACCAGCTTGTGTTTACATCTGTGATCAGCTGTCATTGGACACAGCTGACCATGTGGTAAAGGACCACTGTGATCGGCAGAGCCGCAGAGGGCGCACGGGCAGCGCGATCACGGAGGACATCCATGTACGCCCTCCCAGCAAAGTAAGTTTGCGCTGCAGCCATCTTTTAGCTATAGCACGGGCATGAAGGGGTTAAAGAACATTTTAATTTATACTTCATGGGCCCCTAAAGTTAAAGAGGATGTTCAGTTCCCTCCCACCCCCCCCAAAAAAAATTAATGCTACAAATACTGTTACTGCTGAGTTTTAATAAAAGGACACTTACCTGTCCAGGGATCTAGCGCCATCCTCGGCCAGGCTGGTTCTTCACTGGTCTTTGGGTCCCTGGCACTGGCATGTTTACTTTGGGGAGCTGGTTATGACTCCTTGCGGTTTCACAGCCGGCTTCCCACTGTGCATGTGTGAGCGCTGTGCTTTGTGAATGGTCCTGCAGCCTCCTGGGACCAAAGAAAAGGGGTGATGAAATTCCTAGGCGATCCAAGTAGAAACCTATCAAGGCAGAAAAGTGGTGGGAAGGCAGAAAAGCTGAATTTACAGTTTTGGGTGAGGTTCCACTTTATTTGGTTCAAAAAAAGAAGTTTTACTATGTTATATGTAATATCTAAGAATAATAATTATGCCAATGCATTACCCTAAAAAAGTGTTTGTCACATAAGAAATGTATTATTTTGTATCCTCTTTTTAAACCAGCAGATGGTGCTTTCATTCCCCTTAGAGCCATTGATGAAAAAATTACTGTTTATGTAGCTTACTCAAACTAACATTTACACACACATCAATGGGTCTAAGCAGCGATTGTTCCCCTAATGGATGACTCTAGCAAAACGAACATAAAGGCAGCGGTCACCCTCTAGCTATGTGGCTAAACCTTTAACCCTCCAACCCATTCCATACCCCCTCAACTGCTTCCATCATCTTATCATCCCCCCCACCTCACTTCCTCTTCCCTGGCTCCATCCCACTTCCCCAGATCCTCCCAGGCTGTGCCTCATCTCCCCCCTTGTCTCCCTCCACCTATCCCCCTCCTCTCCTCTGACAAATCACCTTTAGTGGTCCCCTACCCCTCCTTTTTTTTTTTTTACTCCTTACCATTGCACCTACTGACTCTTCCAAGGTGACATTGGGCAACTTCCCAGCTGAATAGTTCCCATGACATTTCATTCCGGACCCCACAGGGTAATTACCCATGCCCAGTGGAGCCCACAACATGCAAAGTAGACTATCTGTAGACACCTTCTTTTGCTTCTTATGACTGTATTTGTTGCAATAATATGTTGAAATGAGTTATCTATCATTTTTGATATCAGCTTTAAATAATATGTGTCATACCCTATACTGTGGTTTTGGTTCCGAATATGGGAGAAACACCCTAGGAAGTAGGCACCACATCCCTGAACATAATTATAGATTGCAGAAGGGATAGAGGGATTTTGACGGTGCAGACAAACTAGACATGAAATAATTTTTTTTCTTAAAAAAACTATTTTTAATTCAACCATTAAAAAACATACAATTTGTACAAAATTTATGAAATTTCAATTCCGATAAAATACAGTGGTCACGTGGGATATGAGTGTATGTATGGTTTAGAAGATGATATTTATTGCATACTAGCCCGACATGTTTCCCATTGTCGCTTTTTCAAGGGATATGCAAGCTGAGGGTGATATCATCCAACACTCTTAATGATTCTAGAAAAATAAAAAATTGCATAAATAACATTGTAATTTACATGGAAAGACAAGGTGACACAATAATTGAACATAAACCAGCGCTATGTCATCTCTGAAACAGCATTAATGAAATGCTTACCCCCAAAGAGACCCAACAAAACCTTGTCAAACCCAGCGTGCACCAAACCAAAACCGGGACAGCGATGAGGCCGGAGATGCAACCACAGGGAACAGAAGGGTGGAGCTGTATATAAATTATAAAATGCAGTGTGTCAAAGAAGGAGGAGGACTATTTGGTGGTACGAATGGGTATATAGCTAGTTATGTGGATATCAATGAATGAAAATATTCATTGGCATCTTGAAGTTTTATCAACAATCGCAGAGGATGCATGCATAGAGTTAATTGAGTCAGGGATAGAAAAACTATTTAACACTTACTCTAATAATTGATCATAGCGACACCCAGAGGGTGGAGGCAGCCGTCAATGTCAATTGGGTTGCAGTTATAAGGAATGGTTCAATATTGCTGATGAGTAAAACAAAGAAATAGAATAATAATAAAGTAAGACTTTACTAAGGATGAAGGGTTAATTGAAGGACTGAGGGATGTAAGCAAATTGGAATATATACATAAAGTCATAGTCAAAATTTAAGTGTAAATCATCCAGTATAATTAATACCCAGATGGTAATGGACACATTGTCTCAATGTTTACATATTGGAGAAGAAAAAGACAGCAGTTTGAGCGCTTACTACACCAAAATACAGGAAATCTAGGAGTGATAGGTAATGAATGAGAAATGAACACAAACAATTGATTGTAGAGCAGTGTGTGGTAAACTTACCAGTCACTGACACTGCTGGTAGATGAGTTCCATCATCCGGCGCTGACAGACAAGACTGTCAGATAAGCCGGCTTAAATGCTGTTCCCCATCGAGCTGGCGTGTGACGTAGCCAGCTCGATGCGGACGTGAAGGCGCCAGTGCGCATGTCCGGGGGCTGAGATTCCCATCTTCCTACAAGTCCCATAGAGCATAGCGACCTCAACCAAAGCCGACATGCGCAATAGCTACGCATGACGGCTCCGAATGTTGCTCCGCCGTGCCCGGGCTGCAGGGATGGGAATCGGGGCACCGAAGTGACCCAATGCTGGAACCGATCCCCCGGGAAGCGCGGCGCAATGTGGGCACATCTCAGGGATGTGCCCCGGGCGTCCGTGTGGTTGCGATAGGCCCCCCTGGCACCAGTGAGGGAGGAGAGCTGAGAGCAACCTGGCAGGGGGGGATCAGAGAGGCAACCGATCGCATAGAAGAGGACCACAAACATTCCAATCCGATCAGTGAATCAGAGGGACAAGGCACTTGAAAAAACATCCAAAATAAATCAAAAATTACATACAGATTACAAATATTAAATTTTTGTTACACATTAGTTGTATATTTAAATCAGAAATTACATGCTTCTAAATACATACAGTTTTTAATAAGAAAAAAGTGATGTATATAAACTAAAATAGAGACTAATAGGAAGGGAGAGGGGGAAAAAAAAGGAAAAGAAAAAAAAAAAAAAAAAAAGGGAAGAAAAGGGTTAAGTGTCAGATGAAAAATGACACAGATAATAAAATGTTACATGGGTCGCTATACAGATTTACAGGAAGGGCTTATAGCTCAGGCTATCATTCAAACCCGGGAAATCTGTAGCCCTAAGAGTGTAGATCCAGCGGGCTTCAAGCTGGAGCAGTGTACGATCAACACTGCCCCCTCTTTCGTCCAGCGGGATGTGCTCCAAAGCCAGGAATTTGATGGTATGTGGGTTGAAGTTGTGACGTAAACCAACGTGCCTGGCAATAGCAGTGTTCATTTGTTTTTTGAGGATAGGTTTTATATGATCCCTTATCCGTTTAAAAAATGGTCGCTTTGTCTTGCCGACGTAGAAGCCGCCACAGACACATTGGGCCAGGTAAATTATGCCCGGAGTTTGGCAAGTCACATTGAATTTAATCGAATGCCACTTCCCATTGGGAAGTAGAAAACGAGATGTATTTTCTACAAAATTGCAGATATCACATTTACCACATGGAGAAATGCCTATGTTGGTTGACTTATTGTTGAGGGAGGCTTCATTGAAGTGGCTGTGAACTAGGCGATCCTTCAATGAGGGAACTCGTCTAAACGTTATCTCTGGGAATGAATTTATATACTTCCTGGATACTGGGTCGGCTGATAGGAGGGGCCAGAATTTAGTTAAGATTCTTCTAATTTCGTTATGTTGATTAGAATAGCGAGTGATTAGTCTGACTGTATCCAATTTTTTCAGAGGTTTGTTTGGGAATATTAAAGAGTCCCTATTTTGGGTCTTAACACGATTATATGCCCTTTTGAGGCATGAATGGCTGTATCCCCGAGAGAGCAGTCTACTGTATAGATCCTTTGCAGCTACCTGAAAGTCTGAGTCCTTACTGCAATTGCGTTTAAGTCGCAGATATTGGCTGTAAGGGATACTCCTCAATAGAGAATCTGGATGTGAGCTGTCCGCATGGAGGATTGTATTGCCCGCGGAGGGTTTTCTGTACAGTGACGAGTCCAATTTTCCATTGGCATCAATGGAAATGGTTAAGTCAAGAAAATTAATCGCAGTTGTGCTGTATTCCATAGTAAATCTGAGATTGAAGTCATTGTTGGAAATCAATCTCAGGAACTCATTCAACTCTGCCTCAGAACCAGACCAAAAGATCAACACATCGTCTATAAACCTATACCATGAAACGACCCTTTCCATAAGGTGGGCCAGGTCGTCTCTGGAAAATACATCCTTCTCCCACCCCCCCAGGTACAGGTTGGCATACGATGGGGCACACTTTGTCCCCATCGCAACCCCCTGCACCTGGAGGTAGTGGGAGGAGTTAAACATGAAAACATTGTGTCTTAAGATGTAATCAAGAAGTTCCAAAACGAATTCATTATACTTCTCAAAAGAGGGGCCTCTCTCAATTAAATGATTTCTCACTATCTCAATGCCCTTACTGTGAGGGATGGTATTGTATAGACTTTCGATATCGAGTGCAACCAGCCATGTGCCTGGTGGAAGCGAGATACCTTCAATAGTTCTTAATAAATCGATGGTGTCTTTGATATAGGAGAAGAGAGAGGTAACGTGGGGATGTAAGTAGCTATCCACTAAACTGCTTGCATTTTCCGTAAGACATAGGCATCCTGATATTATAGGGCGTCCAGGGGGCTCAGGATAGATTTATGTACCTTAGGTAAGGCATAAAAAGTAGGGATCTGTGGATCCCTTACATTTAAATAATTCCAGGTGTTCTTGTCTATAGTGCCCTTATGGTATGCTCTAAAAATGATGTTGTAATATTCTGTATTAAAGTTTTGTATTAAGGTTTTTGAGATGGGTCGGTACCAATCCCGATTGGATAGAATCTTGTTCCACATACTGACATATTGCGATACCTCCATAATAACCAGGTTACCGCCCTTGTCTGCGGGCTTAATTATTAGTTCCTGGTTGGATTTAAGGGATTTAATGGCTGCTTTCTGTTCGACATTCAGATTTGGAGTTTCAAAGGACCGAAAATTAGATTCTTCAATGGCCTGGGAGGTTTGTCTAACAAACGCCCAGATATTGGGATTAGTATTTAAAAGAGGGAAATCCCTAGACTTAGGTTTGAAGGACTGTGGGGGGGGGGGAGGACACACCAGCGACCGACAAATCCGGTGGATGCAAACAACCGGGGATGTCGTAGTCGGTGTGTCCCTCCTCCCATAGTGCCAACAAGTCCTCAAATGCTTGCTGTTCCTCCATACTCTTGTGGATATTCGAGATCTTATCATTAGGGTAAGTTTCTCGTGAAGGTTTGTCAAAGATAACTTTGTATAAAAGTCTACGAGCAAATAGATGGAGATCTTTAATGAGATGAAATTTATCTACTTGAAAGTCAGGACAAAAGGTTAAACCTAATTTGAGAACCTGTTCTTCTTGTTTAGTTAAAGTATGGGAGGAAAGATTGATAATAGATAATTCTTGCTCATTCAGTATTGGATCCGAAGTGAATGGGGTTGGGTCAGAATCCGGGCTTATGCTGTCTCTTGGTCCTTCCCTAAAAAAAATGGGTGCTAGCTTCATATCAGCTGGTACAGGTGTACCTAAGGGAGAGATAATTGCATTGACATTGCTTACCTTAGTGGCCGTGCTTAAGTGAAGAGGAGAGGCAGTGACCGCAGTGGAGGGTGCTGTAGACACGATCGTGTGAGTGGCCATAAGTTGAGGGCCTCGTGACGTTTGTGATGAGGAGTGAGGCATACCGGGGGTACGAAGTGGTGCAGGTTTGGGGTGATTGGGCTGTGATCGACGAGACAGTGAGGTGTCTGGTTGGTGTTTTAAAGACTCCATAGAGGCTGTGTCCGAGTTGCCTTTCCGTTTTTTAGGCAGTCTATCTCCAGATAGATCCCGATACACCGTCGATTGGCTAGATGATAGGGAAGAAGAAGGTGATAAGTTAGACATGTCATTTCCATTCCTAGTGTTTCGTTGGCTAGTGGATGTGTAAGATCTTGTATTGGTATTTTGTGTCCATTTGTAAGCTACTCCATTTAAATGGGCGTTGGTGTCTCGTGCAAACTTGTTTTCCTTTGTGCGGATAATATCCAGGGTGTACCGTTTTATCAGAATTGAAATTTCATAAATTTTGTACAAATTGTATGTTTTTTAATGGTTGAATTAAAAATTGTTTTTTAAGAAAAAAATGTATTTCATGTCTAGTTTGCCTGCACCGTCAAAATCCCTCTATCCCTTCTGCAATCTATAATTATGTTCAGGGATGTGGTGCCTACTTCCTAGGGTGTTTCTCCCATATTCGGAACCAAAACCACAGTATACAAATTTAAGTGTTTAAATACACAGCCCATTGTATGGTCCGATATGGGTAACACAACAGCAATTTAAAAATTGAGATATCTTTCTGCACTTGGATAAAACTGTTTTATTATATGATTGTCCATCACAATTTTTAGAGGTATAAGAAAAAAATTCCCCCCCCTCCCTCTCCTTCCCTCAGGGGGAGTTTTTGCTTTGTTCTTTCCTCCCTTCCCTTCCCTCCCACACGTTTACATGGCAGCTTTCAGTGGGGAGGCCTGGTTAGGCCTTATGGATAAAATACAACAATCCCAAAATTCAGGAGAAATTACTGAAAAAGATCTTGAACAGGCCTTCCTAAGACTCCAACGCCTTTTGGAACGTAAGGCTAGAATATTCTGGCACAAAAGATACTTCAACAAATATATTGACAATAAAATCGTCCCTTGGGGACTGAGAGTTCAGATCTTTCACAATATACGCAAGGTTGATGAATCTTTAAAAATAAAGTGGGAAGACAATTTGCAAACTTGTTCCTTTGGAATGATGGATCTACTGTGTACCCAATATGAACAAGAACTTAATACTCTAGATGAATCTATATTGAAATGGTATAATGACTATAGTCTCATTTCCAATAGTGCCAAATTCAAGAAAAAAGAAAATGAATTGAAAATACATTTAGAACGGTACACCCTGGATATTATCCGCACAAAGGAAAACAAGTTTGCACGAGACACCAACGCCCATTTAAATGGAGTAGCTTACAAATGGACACAAAATACCAATACAAGATCTTACAGATCCACTAGCCAACGAAATACTAGGAATGGAAATGACATGTCTAACTTATCACCTTCTTCTTCCCTATCATCTAGCCAATCGACGGTGTATCGGGATCTATCTGGAGATAGACTGCCTAAAAAACGGAAAGGCAACTCGGACACAGCCTCTATGGAGTCTTTAAAACACCAACCAGACACCTCACTGTCTCGTCGATCACAGCCCAATCACCCCAAACCTGCACCACTTCGTACCCCCGGTATGCCTCACTCCTCATCACAAACGTCACAAGGCCCTCAACTTATGGCCACTCACACGATCGTGTCTACAGCACCCTCCACTGCGGTCACTGCCTCTCCTCTTCACTTAAGCACGGCCACTAAGATAAGCAATGTCAATGCAATTATCTCTCCCTTAGGAACACCTGTACCAGCTGATATGAAGCTAGCACCCATTTTTTTAGGGAAGGACCAAGAGACAGCATAAGCCCGGATTCTGACCCAACCCCATTCACTTCGGATCCAATACTGAATGAGCAAGAATTATCTATTATCAATCTTTCCTCCCATACTTTAACTAAACAAGAAGAACAGGTTCTCAAATTAGGTTTAACCTTTTGTCCTGACTTTCAAGTAGATAAATTTCATCTCATTAAAGATCTCCAACTATTTGCTCGTAGACTTTTATACAAAGTTATCTTTGACAAACCTTCACGAGAAACTTACCCTAATGATAAGATCTCGAATATCCACAAGAGTATGGAGGAACAGCAAGCATTTGAGGACTTGTTGGCACTATGGGAGGAGGGACACACCGACGACGACATCCCCTGTTTGCATCCACCGGATTTGTCGGTCGCTGGTGTGTCCCCCCCCCCCCCCACAGTCCTTCAAACCTAAGTCTAGGGATTTCCCTCTTTTAAATACTAATCCCAATATCTGGGTGTTTGTTAGACAAACCTCCCAGGCCATTGAAGAATCTAATTTTCGGTCCTTTGAAACTCCAAATCTGAATATCGAACAGAAAGCAGCCATTAAATCCCTTGAGTCCACCCAGGAACTAATAATTAAGCCTGCAGACAAGGGCGGTAACCTGGTTATTATGGAGGTATCGCAATATGTCAGTATGTGTAACAAGATTCTATCCAATCGGGATTGGTACCGACCCATCTCGAAAACCTTAATACAAAACTTTAATACAGAATATTACAACATCATTTTTAGAGCATACCATAAGGGCACTATAGACAAGAACACCTGGAATTATTTAAATGTAAGGGATCCACGGATCCCTACTTTTTATGCCTTACCTAAGGTACATAAATCTATCCTGGAGCCCCCTGGACGCCCTATAATATCAGGATGCCTATGTCTTACGGAAAATGCAAGCAGTTTAGTGGATAGCTACTTACATCCCCACGTTACCTCTCTCTTCTCCTATATCAAAGACACCATCGATTTATTAAGAACTATTGAAGGTATCTCGCTTCCACCAGGCACATGGCTGGTTGCACTCAATATCGAAAGTCTATACAATACCATCCCTCACAGTAAGGGCATTGAGATAGTGAGAAATCATTTAATTGAGAGAGGCCCCTCTTTTGAGAAGTATAATGAATTCGTTTTGGAACTTCTTGATTACATCTTAAGACACAATGTTTTCATGTTTAACTCCTCCCACTACCTCCAGGTGCAGGGGGTTGCGATGGGGACAAAGTGTGCCCCATCGTATGCCAACCTGTACCTGGGGGGGTGGGAGAAGGATGTATTTTCCAGAGACGACCTGGCCCACCTTATGGAAAGGGTCGTTTCATGGTATAGGTTTATAGACGACGTGTTGATCTTTTGGTCTGGTTCTGAGGCAGAGTTGAATGAGTTCCTGAGATTGATTTCCAACAATGACTTCAATCTCAGATTTACTATGGAATACAGCACAACTGCGATTAATTTTCTTGACTTAACCATTTCCATTGATGCCAATGGAAAATTGGACTCGTCACTGTACAGAAAACCCTCCGCGGGCAATACAATCCTCCATGCGGACAGCTCACATCCAGATTCTCTATTGAGGAGTATCCCTTACAGCCAATATCTGCGACTTAAACGCAATTGCAGTAAGGACTCAGACTTTCAGGTAGCTGCAAAGGATCTATACAGTAGACTGCTCTCTCGGGGATACAGCCATTCATGCCTCAAAAGGGCATATAATCGTGTTAAGACCCAAAATAGGGACTCTTTAATATTCCCAAACAAACCTCTGAAAAAATTGGATACAGTCAGACTAATCACTCGCTATTCTAATCAACATAGCGAAATTAGAAGAATCTTAACTAAATTCTGGCCCCTCCTATCAGCCGACCCAGTAGCCAGGAAGTATATAAATTAATTCCCAGAGATAACGTTTAGACGAGTTCCCTCATTGAAGGATCGCCTAGTTCACAGCCACTTCAATGAAGCCTCCCTCAACAATAAGTCAACCAACATAGGCATTTCTCCATGTGGTAAATGTGATATCTGCAATTTTGTAGAAAATACATCTCGTTTTCTACTTCCCAATGGGAAGTGGCATTCGATTAAATTCAATTTGACTTGCCAAACTCCGGGCATAATTTACCTGGCCCAATGTGTCTGTGGCGGCTTCTACGTCGGCAAGACAAAGCGACCATTTTTTAAACGGATAAGGGATCATATAAAACCTATCCTCAAAAAACAAATGAACACTGCTATTGCCAGGCACGTTGGTTTACGTCACAACTTCAACCCACATACCATCAAATTCCTGGCTTTGGAGCACATCCCGCTGGACGAAAGAGGGGGCAGTGTTGATCGTACACTGCTCCAGCTTGAAGCCCGCTGGATCTACACTCTTAGGGCTACAGATTTCCCGGGTTTGAATGATAGCCTGAGCTATAAGCCCTTCCTGTAAATCTGTATAGCGACCCATGTAACATTTTATTATCTGTGTCATTTTTCATCTGACACTTAACCCTTTTCTTCCCTTTTTTTTTTTTTCTTTTCCTTTTTTTTCCCCCTCTCCCTTCCTATTAGTCTCTATTTTAGTTTATATACATCACTTTTTTCTTATTAAAAACTGTATGTATTTAGAAGCATGTAACTTCTGATTTAAATATACAACTAATGTGTAACAAAAATTTAATATTTGTAATCTGTATGTAATTTTTGATTTATTTTGGATGTTTTTTCAAGCGCCTTGTCCCTCTGTTTCACTGATCGGATTGGAATGTTTGTGGTCCTCTTCTATGCGATCGGTTGCCTCTCTGATCCCCCCCTGCCAGGTTGCTCTCAGCTCTCCTCCCTCACTGGTGCCAGGGGGGCCTATCGCAACCACACAGACGCCCGGGGCACATCCCTGAGATGTGCCCACATTGCGCCGCGCTTCCCGGGGGATCGGTTCCAGCATTGGGTCACTTCGGTGCCCCGCTTCCCATCCCTGCAGCCCGGGCACGGCGGAGCAACATTCGGAGCCGTCATGCGTAGCTATTGCGCATGTCGGCTTTGGTTGAGGTCGCTATGCTCTATGGGACTTGTAGGAAGATGGGAATCTCAGCCCCCCGGGCATGCGCACTGGCGCCTTCACGTCCGCATTGAGCTGGCTACGTCACACGCCAGCTTGATGGGGAACAGCATTTAAGCCGGCTTATCTGACAGTCTTGTCTGTCAGCGCCGGAGGATGGAACTCATCTCCCAGCAGTGTCAGTGACTGGTAAGTTTACCACACACTGCTCTACAATCAATTGTTTGTGTTCATTTCTCATTCATTACCTATCACTCCTAGATTTCCTGTATTTTGGTGTAGTAAGCGCTCAAACTGCTGTCTTTTTCTTCTCCAATATGTAAACATTGAGACAATGTGTCCATTACCATCTGGGTATTAATTATACTGGATGATTTACACTTAAATTTTGACTATGACTTTATGTATATATTCCAATTTGCTTACATCCCTCAGTCCTTCAATTAACCCTTCATCCTTAGTAAAGTCTTACTTTCTTATTATTCTATTTCTTTGTTTTACTCATCAGCAATATTGAACCATTCCTTATAACTGCAACCCAATTGACATTGACGGCTGCCTCCACCCTCCGGGTGTCGCTATGATCAATTATTAGAGTAACTGTTAAATAGTTTTTCTATCCCTGACTCAATTAACTCTATGCATGCATCCTCTGCGATTGTTGATAAAACTTCAAGATGCCAATGAATATTTTCATTCATTGATATCCACATAACTAGCTATATACCCATTCGTTCAATACCACCAAATAGTCCTTCTTTGACACACTGCATTTTATAATTTATATACAGCTCCACCCTTCTGTTCCCTGTGGTTGCATCTCAGGCCTCATCGCTGTCCCGGTTTTGGTTTGGTGCACGCTGGGTTTGACAAGGTTTTGTTGGGTCTCTTTGGGGGTAAGCATTTCATTAATGCTGTTTCAGAGATGACATAGCGCTGGTTTATGTTCAATTATTGTGTCACCTTGTCTTTCCATGTAAATTACAATGTTATTTATGCAATTTTTTATTTTTCTAGAATCATTAAGAGTGTTGGATGATATCACCCTCAGCTTGCATATCCCTTGAAAAAGCGACAATGGGAAACATGTCGGGCTAGTATGCAATAAATATCATCTTCTAAACCATACATACACTCATATCCCATGTGACCACTGTGTTTTATCGGAATTGAAATTTCATAAATTTTGTACAAATTGTATGTTTTTTAATGGTTGAATTAAAAATAGTTTTTTAAGAAAAAAATTTATTTCATGTCTAGTTTGCCTGCACCGTCAAAATCCCTCTATCCCTTCTGCAATCTATATAAATGTGTCATACCCTGTTAATATCTGCTGTTTTTGTTTTAAAACTATTTAAATAAAATAAATAAATAATAAATTTAAAGGTGAAATGGTTAAAATGAGCTTAAAAAAAATGGCTCTTAACAAGAACTATCACCTCCCTGCGTGTTTCTTTTTGGCTCATCACTATGATGAGTCACCTTACTTGCCAGCGGGATCATGTATAGGACAGTAGTAGGTTAAGCCAGCATGTAAAATTACCAAAAGTGTCAACACCTGTTGGTTGCAGCAACCTGGGATTCTGTGTATCCAGGCTGCGGAAGAAAGCAGTTAAGGCTGGGTTCATACTAGCGCGAATTGGATGCGGGGAAATGCATGACAGAAGATTGAAAAAGATGACAGGAGCTGAAAAAGCTGTAAATCTATCCCAGATTTTTGTAGAGATATTGTTGGTAGAGGGCTTTATAGCCATTAAAGTCAAGATCACTCTAGAGGAGAAGCCTAGGTTCCCTAGCCTCACCCTCTCAACAGCCATGCTTGCAGTTCCTTGCAGTTCCAGCCTGCGTATGTTCGGATATTCAAAGTTGCCCTGTAAAAGTAGGCATGGCAATACTGGGAGGGAATTTGGCTTCTGTATGCTGAGGTGAATGGCAAGGAATAACCAGGGCCTGCGTGGCCAATATGGAAGAATGGCAATGACTAAAGTGTTCTCCCTTATTAGTCTCAAGAGGAACCTCATTATGAGAGACGTTGGGGGAAACGCATAGGTCAGACTGCAGTTCCAGGGAAAGACTAGCGCATCCATACCCTCTGCCTTGGAATGTAGGAACCGAGTCAGCTTGAGATTGATGGGGAAGTTGAAGATTTCTATCTGAGGTAGGCCCCACATGTGAACTAGTTGGGTGAAGACCTGGGGGTGTAAGGCCCACTCATGATCCGGGAAGCTGCATGGTAGCCAATCTGCCTGTGTGTTCAATTTTTCCAGGAGGTAAACTGCCCTCAGAGCTTGTAGGTGAGACTATGCCCAATACATTATCTTGCTTGATGGCTGGATCTAGATTCCCTGGACCTGGAGGAGTGAAATCTGTTGGATAAGAATTTTGACCTCTTTTGTTTTCTGTCCCGTGGGAGTAGAACAGACTTTCCTCCTGTTTCTCTTGATATCACCGCATCACCCTGGCTGAGCACCTAATTGAGTCTATTGCTGCTTCCCCAATAAAGTCTGCCGATACCTTCTATTCATCTAGGGCGCAAATAATATCAGCCCCGGGACCCCTTCTTTTATCGCTGCCTCTATATTTTTAGTCCAGTCCTTCAGAGCATTAGCCACTGATATAAAGGGGTTTCAATCGATGCTACATCCGCCCCCTGAAAGGGATATAATTTGTATAAACGGTTCAAGGAGAAACTTTTTTCATTTTTTTTTGTGCTCAGGAATTACTGATCCTAGATGCCCACTGCCAAATGAACATATACATTGGGTAACTTATCTAGACGTCGATACCTAATTTGCTATCTAAATAATAATTATATTTTTAAGGGTATGTAAGGATTTTATGTGGCACCCTTCTTTGTTTTTTTTATTATAGGCTGCCACAAAACAGCAAAAAAAAAAAATCAAAATAAAAGTGAGACTGCTTTTTTAACCACTTCAGCTCCAGAAGATTTTACCCTGTCCATTACCAGCCATTTTTTGCTATTTAGCAATGCATGCTTTAACTGTGTGGTCATGCAACGCTGTACCCAAATGAAATGTATATAGATATTTTCAAAAAATAGAACTTTCTTTTGGTGGTATTTAATCACCACTGGGGTTTTTTTAAATGTTTTTTTAGATATAAACTAAAAATAAAAATGAAATTTTTGAAAAAGAAAAAACAAAAAAAAAACAAAACAATTTTTTTTTACTTTCTGCTACAAAACATATCCAATAAAAAAAATATCAAATTTCTTTATAAATTTTGGCCAACATGTATTTTGCTACATGTCTTTGAGAAAACAAAAACTCCCAATATGTGTATATTGATTGGTTTGCATGAAAGTAGTAGTAGTTATAGTGCCTACAAACGATGGTATATATACCATTTTTTTTTTAATCTATACTACTAATGGCAGTGATCAGCGACTTATAATAGACTGCAATAGTGTGGCGGGCAATCTAAAACGTACTGTCCTTAACAAATATTGTAAATAGCTGGTTGTTAAGGAGGCCACCGGTGTCATTAACCAGTAAACAATATGGTTGTTAACCACTTCAGCCCCGGAAGATTTGGCTGCTCAATGACCAGATCACTTTTTACAATTTGGCACTGCGCTGCTTTAATCGGTAATTGCGCGGTCATGCAATGCTCTACCCAAACGAAATTTACGTCCTTTTTTTCCCACAAATAGAGCTTTCTTTTGATGGTATTTGATTGCCTCTGCGATTTTATTTTTTGTAATATAAATGGAAAAATACCGAACACTTTGAAAAAGAATTATATTTTCTACTTTTTGTTATAAAAAAAAAAATCCAATAAACTAAATTTTAGTCATACATTTAGGTCAAAAAATGTATTAGCCACATTTCTTTGGTAAAAAAAAAATTTCAATAAGCGTATATTTATTGGTTTGCGCAAAAGTTATAACGTCTACAAACTAGGGTACATTTTATGGAATTTATGCCGCTTTTAGTTTATGACTACCCATCTCATTTCTTGAGGTGCTAAAATGGCAGGGCAGTACAACCCCCCCCCCCCCCATGACCACATTTTGGAAAGTAGACACCCCAAGGAAATTGCTGAGAGGCATGTTGAGCCCATTGAATATTTTATTTTTTTGTCACAAGTGATTGAAAAATGACAAAAAAAAAGAAATTACACAAAGTTGTCACTAAATGATATATTGCTCACACATGCCATGGTTATATGTGGAATTACACCCCAAAATACATTCTGCTGCTTCTCCTGAGTATGGGGATACAACATGTGTAAGACTTTTAAGTCTAGCTGCCTTCAGGATTTCTTTTTTTTTTTTATCCATAAAGATTTTATTTAGTGTAAAGGTAACAGGTAACAATTCACATCAAATGACTCGAGAAGGCACTTAACAAGCAGGGTATAAAGGCAAAGACAAAAATAGTACAGGATACAACCTATGTAGGTTATAATAATAGAGTAACCTGCATCACAACCAGATACACATTGTAGTAGAGGTGGGGTGGAGGATCATTGTCCATTTTCCCCTCCCCCCCCCTCCCCCCCCCCCTAGTTGGTATGGCCCAGCTGAGGAAGAGAGGTGGCTAGCATGGTTGGGTACAGTAAAGACATCTTGAGTGAGGCATCCGTGAAAGCATATGGGTAGAGCCTTGGTGTGATGCGATTGTTATGGTCAGCCATCAGGTGGATAGCCAACGAAGAAAGGTACAGACACAGGGTATGAGGGGAAGGAAGAGGAAGGGGCAAAAAGGTAAAGGTAGGACAGACAGGGAGAGGAGGGGAAAAAAGAAAAAAAAAGAAAGAAGGGGGTGAAAAAGGGGAAAGGGGGTCAGGGAGGGGAGGCATCGAGTAGGTGCCGCAGATGACGCCCCTCGGGGGGGCCCACTCCCCACCACATCCCCCCGACCAAGAAGAGCCCACAGTTAGGGTTAAAATTCATATGCCCTCCTTTATGATAAATGTTGGCGATATCGTTCAGTGGTCATGAAGTGGATCCAGCAATACCAGGTGAGTGAAAATTTGTGTGTTCTTTCCTGTGAAATATGGATCAGTTCTTCCATTTCTTTTATTTTAGATATTCTCCTAAACCATTCACCAATCGTTGGAGTGTGTGTGGACCGCCAGTGGATTGGGATACATAATCTGGCTGCGTTCACCATATTCATGGCCAGAGACTTATTAGTATTTTTTCTTTGATAAAGATGTGTGATGTAGGAGAAATTGTGCGGGGGTATAGTCCAGGGTATATGTAGTAACATGTGAAATAATTTCACTGACCTCTCTCCAAAACGATTGAAGGTGATCGCAGTCCCAGCAGATGTGGAGCATAGTTCCTTCCTGTCTTCCGCACATCCAACATGTGTTGGGGACAGAGGGGGAAAATTTATGAAGCCGCAAAGGAGTCCTGTACCATCTTGTAGCCATTTTCCTGAATGGCCACATTTAGGGAGCATTTGTGAGCATATTCATAGATGGTATCCCACTTTTCCGCGGTGAGGGGCGTTTGAAAGTCTCTGTCCCAAGCCATCTGTGAGGAGGCTGGAGAGGGGGTAAGCGTGGATGAGAGGAGAGCGTAAAGGGTGGATATTAGGTGCCTTTGTGATGTTTTATGGTGGCAAAGGGATTCGTAGGGCGTGAGTTGTCTGGTCCAACAGGACCGGTGTGGATGGGTCGAGAGAAAATGACGAATTTGTCTATACAACCAAAAGGAGAATGAGGTAGTTTTGGAAAAGTTCACCAGGCTCTCGAAAGAGAGAGGGGCTCCCTTCGAGAAAAAGTGGAGAGCTAGGACATCATCATGTGGCCATTCGTGGAGCAAGAAAGAACGGGAGTCACTCGGGGGGGAAAGCTGGGTTCTCTCTTAGGGAAGTTAAAGGGCCTGGCTCCGAGATAGATAACCAGGACTTGGTCGCTCCACCAATGGCCAGAAGGGAGGGGTGGATGAGATGATGTGTGGCGGTTGCCTGTGGCCAGTGTTTCCGAGGTAACCAGGGAAGTAGGTGTAAAGGACCCGGTATAAGAGATTTTTCCAGGGCCACCCAGGTCTTTCTAGTGGTATGAACGTTCCAGTCCACTATCCTAGTGAGATGACACGCCAGGTAGTATCTGTATAGATCTGGAAGGCCGATGCCCCCATCCTTTTTCTGCAGCGTAAGGCAAGAATATTTTATGCGAGGTGGAGAATTTTTCCAGATAAAGGCAGAACAAGCTTTGCGATAGGCTGAGAAAAAAGCCGGGGTGAGATGGATGGGGATAGTTTGCATAAGATAAAGTAATCTCGGCAGAATGATCATTTTAATCAGTGCAGAACGGCCAAACCAGGAAACATTCAAGCCCATCCACTCCTTTAGTTGGGTTTGAATTTTGGTGAGGGCTGTGTGAAAGTTAGACATATAGAGGTCCAACAGCCGCGTGGTAATTCTGATTCCCAAGTATGTGATCGCCTCCTTCTCCCATCTGAATGGAAACGCATCCCGGCAGTGAAGTACCTCCTGAATAGGAAGCGTTACATTCAGGGCGTGGGATTTTGAATAATTAATCTTGAGGTTGGATAGACTGCCAAAGAGCTCAAGATCTTTCAGTAAATTGGGCAATGAGATGCGGGGCGATTTCAGGGAAAGTAAGATATCGTCCGCATAGGACGCAACCTTGAATTCTCGCTCCCCGACCGTCAGACCCCCGATTTCAGGATTGGTTCTTATTTTGTTTAGAAGGGGCTCCAGAGTCAAAATGTATATTAGGGGGGATAAAGGACATCCCTGGCGTGTACCATTACTGATGGAGAAGGCGTCTGACAGGTGGCCATTAACCCTTACTTTAGCAGAGGGATTCGAATATAGGGCCAGCACATGTGAGAGCATGCGGGGTGCCAGGCCTACTGCCACTAGCACTTCCCACATATAATCCCAGGCCACTCTGTCAAACGCCTTCTCAGCATCAAGAGAAAGGAAAAACCCCTCTGAATTAGAGGATGTAAGCCAGTGGTGGAGATTTAGGGTATGGATAGTGTTGTCTCTGGCCTCCCTACCAGGACAAAACCTACCTGATCAAAGGAAATGAGTTCGGGAATCAAAGGGAGCAACCTGTTGGCCAAGATTTTTGCGTAAATTTTGATATCCACGTTCAAAAGAGATAAGGGGCTGTAGTTTGAAATCTTTACCTTCCTTTGGGATTATGGCTATGTGTGCCAAGAGCATTCCTTCTGGCAGCACCTGGGGGTCTGCAAATGTATTGAAGGTGGAGAGAAGTCTAGGTGCAAGGGTGTCTAGGAATGACTTGTAATACTGGAAAGTGAAGCCGTCTGGGCCTGGACTTTTACCAGTTTTCATCTGTTTAATTGCCAATTCCAGTTCTCCTATAGTAAGGGGGGTCTCCGTGTCCTGGGCTTGCTGGGGGGATATTGGTTGCGGAGAGTATTGAGAGAGAAATTCTTTAATGCGTTCAACACTTTGCGTTCAATTCCTTTGCTATATCATCGTTCCTGGACAAGAGTGCTCCACAAGCATTTCGCAAGTGGTGAATTGTGGTTGAGGATTTGGAAGCTTGGATCGTACGGGCCAAAAGGCGTCCACTTTTATTCCCATGCTCATAGAACACCCTTTGACTGAGGATATAGCTTCTTCTGGTTTGTTTGCCTAATTCCTCCAGGAGGAGGGAACGGGAATGTGATAATTCTTGTAAGGTGGACTGCTTGTGGGATGTTTCTAAAGTTTTGATTTTTCTAATGAGAGAGGTAATGGTTTCTTGGTGTAACCTTTTGGCTTTCCCCGCTAGTGTAATAAGTTCACCGCGCATTACACACTTGTGCGCTTCCCACAGGGATACAGCAGAAATGTCTGGAGTGGCGTTTTCCTGAAAGTAAAGGTGTAGACGGGTTTTCAAATAGTCTAGTGTCGTTGGGTCATTAAGTAGAGAGGGGTTCAGTCTCCATGTTTTGGTTCTGGCACAGGACTCCGGGTAGGACAGGGTGATCATGATGGGGTGATGGTCGGAAAGGAACATTGGTTCTATAGTTGTTTGTTGGAGGAGGGGTAAATCTGACTGGGAGAGAAAGAAATAATCTATTCTCGAGTATTTACCGTGAGGTGCTGAGTAAAATGTATAGTCCCTCTCAGTGGGGAACATAGTGCGCCAGGCGTCGTGAAGAGTTAAGTTTTGTAATTGTAATTTAATTTGCCGGAAGGCTCGGTATGGTAAGGAAGAGGTTCCTGAAGAAGAGTCCAGGACCGGGTTCAAAGGGACATTAAAATCTCATCCTAGTAGAAGCAGGCCCGATTGGAAAGATGAGAGAAGGTCGCAAATTTTCCTAAAAAAGGAAACCTGGTGTTCATTAGGGCAGTATATGTTGGCAAGTGTTAATGGTTTTGAGGCGTATGTACCTTTGATAAAAACAAACCTGCCTTCTGGGTTGACAAGCGAATCAGTCTGGTGGAAGTTGGCATGTCTAGAGATTAATATAGAGACACCCTTTGTTTTAGCTTCTGGGTTGGTGGCGTGAATTACCGTACGGTAGATATGATTAGATAGCTTAGGAACTGCATCAGAGCGGAAATGTGTTTCTTGCAGAAACATGAAATGCGCTTTATGTTTGGTAAGGGAGGTCAAAATTTGAGACCTCTTTTCTGGGAGATTAAGGCCCTTCACGTTCAGTGACACACACTTCAGTGTTAGAGGTGGAGTGGGAGCCATATTTTTTCTCATGGTTATGATGGAGGGAGGAATAAGCAGGAAAGAACCTACGAGAGGTGGGGAGATCGGTGGGTGTGGGGCTCGGTCAGCCGGGGGGGGATATTCAAGGTGGGGGGGAGCGAGCCCTCCTCAGCACTAGGGGAGGGTGTGAGGGGAAAAGACCGGGTAGAAGGGACAAAGACGTGCAGGAGGGGTGAGGATGGGAAAGGACCTAGGAGAGGGGGGGAGGAAAGGGTAGGGGGAGGAGATGAGTGGATGTGTAAGGAGTCAAGGGGAAGAAATCACGGGGTCTAGGGATATACCAGAGGTGGAGATAGAGATACTATTCCACCTATAGAGGGAAGGGCTGGTACATCAGCGAGGGCCCAAATAGGACCGCTGTGTGGGGAAAGAAGTATGAACGGGAAAACCACAGATGGTTCTGCAACCTAGGGACAGTGGGAGGTGAATAATGCATGAAGTAGAAAGAGGTGGTAGTGGGGAGCAGCTGCAAGTTATGGATGCATCTTTTAATCAGAAAACAACAAACAAAGATAAAAAAAAAAAAAACAATCATAAAACCTATAACCAGTGACGTCATTTGTAACCATTGAAACAGAAGAATATCACATTCTAAAATATGCATAAGATTTTGACAACTTTGAGAGTCCAGGGGTGACACTCTACCTGAAGGTCTCGTATTATGCTTAAACTGAAAAGTTCCTTATCTAGTTGGAACCTGCCCCCAGTTCCACCTTGTCTCAAAAAAAAAAAAAAAAAAAAAAAAGGAAAGAAAAAATTGAGAAAATGGGGGAAGTTATATTGGTAGGGTTTTATACCCTGTACCCGATCAGGAGTATCCATTCCCATCAATGCCGATCCTCAGTTGATCTGTGATGTTAGATTTACATCTGTATTAACCATCACCATTATTAGTCTGGATGGGAGGGGCAACACGTAGTGTACTCAAGGATCTAAAAGTGCTTAAGAAGGTCTAGAGGAAGGATATCGTTGACCAGCCCTGGAATAGGGCAAGTCTTAATAGTTATGGGTGGATACAAGAGGCAGACACAGATTCCAGGAGCACACCACCATGCCCCAACTGCCTGTGTAAAGTGTGTTCCATCAATAATTATAGAAAGTGTACCATTACCTGTTAGGATATGTCAGGTACAAGAGACGCCACGCAAACTCTCCTTCGGTGTAGTCAGTGGTGGGAGTCTAGAGTACATGGGCAATTTGTTCCCTAACTCACGGTAAAGCAAGATGTCACAATTAAGAGGGTAGGGACTCCACCCCGAACTGGCATCCCACCTAGTTCAGACATGATGTGTGCTCTGGAGAGCATGCGTGTGTCCTCATTATTCAGGCTAGTTCAGAGGAGGGTTACAGACAATATAAATGGAGATGAATCAACACGTAAGCCTGTGAAAGCCTGCCTTTTTGTCATTGTGCCTAATGCACGTTACCCAATGCAAGATAATTTAAATCAGTCCACGATCTTCAGCTTCAGGGACATTTTTAGATGTTGACTGGAGGCTAAGACTGTTAATGCGTATTAAATTCCTTGGGATGGTGGATCAGTGTCATAGAATAAGGGGACAGGTGTTTAAAACACAGGCCCATATTGCTGAAGTCGGGAGTGGGTGCATCCAGTATTATGGCAACAGATTTAGAAAGCCAGCAGGTCTCCTTCCCATATACTGGGGAAATGTGGGAGGAATCTGGAAGGGCTAGCGTGTTTCAAAATGTCTCAGTGACAGTCTAGGAGAAGTCTTGTAAGAAACCGCTACCTAGAGGTAGGGAAGGATGTGGTCTGATGGGCATACGGATTAGGACATCATGGATGCAAAGTTCATCAAAGCTTACCTTCCCAAAGGGGATGGCTTACATATGGGCAGATCGTAGCCCACCTATAGAAGGCAGTGAACAAACCGGAAAGGGTAGGTGTGGATGTGGATAGTCCGTATCTTCCATTCGTCGGTGATTGCAGCCGGGTGATCAAAATGATAAAAAAAACAAAAAAAACGGGCAGATGCGAGGACTGGTGACCAGGGGCACTTACATCGAGTAGGTTACTTCACGGCAGAGTCAGAGTGGAGGTGTCCCTTTTCAAGCCTCCACGCGATCTCTTCTGACTGATGGAGAGCCAGGGTTATGTTGATAAATGTCTCGGCGCGAGGATCGAATGCTTGGAGAAGGTGGAGCATCCCGATGCCTCCTGGGTCTTTGTCTCTGGGCTTTCGGCGACGGGTTGAGCGAAACTGGTAGCCATGGTTCCGTCGGGTAGTAGGAATACCATTCCGGAAGCTCGATGCGGGGATGATCGAGATGATCACAAAAGACATGCAGGTCTTCCGGCATACGGAGCAGGGCCGAGCGCCCCCTGGCTGCCGCAGATAACTCAAAAGGAAATTTCCAGCGGTATTGTATGTTCCGAGACCGTAGGGCTTCCAGCAGGGGGCGCAAAGCTCTCCTGTTCTGCAAGGTTATCTGGGATAAGTCCTGAAACAATTTAATTTCAGAGCCATTGTGAACAATTCGACCCTTTTCCCTTGCCTTTGTAAGGATTTCCTCCTTCAGGGGGAAATTCACAATGCAGCAAATTACATCCCTGGGCGGTTCATTGTCCCGGGGTTGAGGCCGCAATGCTCGGTGAACTCTTTCCACCGCTATTGGAGAGTCAGCCGGACGATCAATCAGATCATTAAAGATGTTATTTACAGTTTGTTGAAGTAGGCCCGGATCGTTATTCTCAGACACACCGCGTACTCTTATATTGTGTCTGCGCCCACGGTTGTCTAGATCTTCAACGTGTCTGTGAAGATCCAGAAGGTGTGTGAGCTGCACATCATATGTCCCTTGGACCTGACGGATGGCTGCAGCATGGATCTGTGTAGTTTCTTCCACATCACTGATGCGGTGTGCCACTGCCTGTATATCTGAGCGGAGGTCGGCAATGGCAGCCGTCACGGTGCTCTTGATATCGGTGGCAAATTTCTCCAGATCTAGTAGACTGGGTGGTTGGGTCTGCAGAGGGGAGGGTGTCCCCGTCCCTGACATCTGCGATGCGGGTGTCTCACCAGACGAGGCCGGTGCTTGGGCCTGTGAAGAGGCTGCGTGTGCCAGCTGGCGCTGGGTCCGGAACAGCTCAGGGATGTTTCAGCTCAGCTGTGTCCCGTTATCGATAGGCGCGCGGGAGGCAGAGGAGCTCCTCGTTGATCTCTGCATGATGATTCTTGCTGCGGCTCCCCAAAAATCAAAGCACGGTCCCCAGATTACAGGAGCTCCGAGATCAGGCAGCCATCCAGGTCCCTGTCCAGGCCACGCCCCCGCCTTCAGGATTTCTAAGGGCGTAAATTTTTAGATTTTACTCCTCACTACCTATCATAGTTAAAATGCCAAAATAGCACAACCCCCCCCCCATAACCCAATTTTGGAAAGTGATCACCCCAAGATATTTGCTGATAGGCATGTTGAGTCCATAGAATATTTTATAGTTTGCCACAAGTTGCGGGAAAATTACAAACTTTTTCCTTTTTTTTTTTTTTTGCACAAAGTTGTCAATAAATGATATATTGCTTAAACATGCCATGGGCATATGTGAAATTACACCCCCAAAAGACATTCTGCTGCTTCTCCTGAGTACAGGGATACCACATGTGAGACTTTTGGGAGCCTCGAAAACCAATCACCGCCTTCAGGCTTTCTAAGGGCGTAAAATAGTGTTTTCACTTCCTCACTACCAATCACAGTTTCGGAGGCCAAGAAATGTCAAGATAGCACAAAACCCCCCCAAATGACCCCATTTTGGAAAGAAGACACTTTATGCTATTTGCTGAGAGGCATATTAAGTCAATGGAATATTTTATATTTTGCCACAAGTTTCAGGAAAATTATTTATTTATTTATTTTTTTACACAAAGTTGTCACTAAACTATATATTGCTCAAACAAGGCATGGTTATATGTAGAAATACACCCCAAAATACATTTTGCTGCTTCTCCCGAGTATGGGGATACCACATGTGTGGGACTTTTTGGGAGTCTAACCGCATACAGGACCCTGAAAACCAATCACCACCTTCAGGTTTTCTAAGGGTGTAAATGTTTGATTTCACTCTTCACTGCCTACCACAGTTTCGGAGGCCATGAAATGCCCAGATAGCACAACCCCCCCCCAAATGACCCCATTTTGGAAAGTAGACAACCCAAGCTATTTGCTGAGAGGCATGTTGAGTATTTTGAAGATCTCACTTTTCGTCACAAAGTTTTGAAAATTGAAAAAAGAAAAAAAAATCATTTTAATTTCTTCATTTTCAAAAACAAATGGGAGCTGCAAAATACTCATGGCATGTTTGAACGATATATCATTTAGTGACAACTTTGTGTAAGATAAAAAATAAAATTTAAATTTTCCTGAAACTTATAAAATAAAAATATTCCATGGACACAACATGCCTCTCAGCAAATAGCTTCAAGTGTCTACTTTCCAAAATGGGGTCATTTGGGGGGGGTTGTGCTATCTTGACATTTCATGGCCTCCGAAACTGTGATAGGTAGTGAGGAAGTGAAATCACCATTTTACGTCCTTAGAAAGCCTGCAGGCGGTGATTGGTTTTCGGGGTCCTGTACACAACTAGGCTCCCAAAAAGTCTCACACATGTGGTATCCCCATACTCAGGAGAAGCAGCAGAATGTATTTTGGGGTGTAATTCCACATATGCCCATGGCATGTTTGAGTAAGAGAGGTGTATGGTGCGTGCGTGGGTGTTAGCGCTACTGGCGCTAATCTGACGCTGCCTGGGGTGACGCAGACAATAACTGAAACTAAAACTGATATCACCCACCGGGTAATCAGGGGGTTAATCCTTTTATTAGATAATGTACGGTGGGAGCCCTGATGCTATAAAAAAATAACTAACTAACCAGCATCACCCGTGACACTAATACAGTGATCACTGGTGACAGGGGGTGATCAAGGGGTTAAACCTTTATTAGGGGGGTTTAGGGGGGTCCCTAGACCAATCTGGGCCTACTACTAAATACCCTAACACTGATTAGTGTCACAAATGACACCAGTACAGTGATCAAAGAAAAATATGAACACTGCACTCAGTGACACTGTGACAGGGAGTGAAGGGGTTAACGGGGGGGGGGGGCGATCAGGGGGTGATCGGGAGGTGAAATGTGTGCCTACGCGTACTGTGTCAGTGCAGTGTTGGTGCAACTCACGTTCTCTACTCTCTCTGGAACGGAAAAGAATTCCAGAGAGGGTGATGACATCACTTCCCCTGCCTGTGTTTACACTTACAAGCAGGGGAAGCATTTCATTTGTCAGAACCGATCAGAAGGTCCAGGCCAGAAATCATTGGCCTGGGCCTGGAGACTGATCGGTTCTGAAACTAATCGATTGTCAAGGCCGCTTAGGGTAAGGTAATGTCGTTTCGCCCTCCCCTGCCATTCTGCCGCAGTAAAACTGTGGCGGATGGTCGGGAAAGAGTGTGCAGCTGCCACGTCCTTAACAACCGATGAGTCATCAGCTGTTAGCGGGGTTCCCTGCTGACGTGCCATTTTAGTTGAGGATTCTTGAAATTCTACCACATGGGCCGATGGTTTTGGGGTTTTTACGGTTGTAGCTAAGAGGTGACCCGTGTTTTTCCCCTCCTCAAAATAAGGTTGCTGGAGGAAAAAGTGTTTTTGCTCTGCTTTTTTACAGGAGCTTTACGCATAAGACTGTTGACTTTGTATCCACTTCTGCTGAGTTTCTACAGTGGGGTTCGCTATATATTGGTGTTCGGCCTACAGAGCGTTCCCAAGCCCTAGATTTATTTTTGATCTTTGAATTTTGAGATATAAATAAGCCTCTTATATGTACAGGTTTTCAGTTCCAGTGACCACCAGATAGAAACTTTATTGGGGGGCATATATGACCACCATTGTTAAGGGGATGTACAGAGAAGTTTATTATAAGCCAGCTGCCACTGATGGTGGAGCCATCAAAATTCTTCCGGGGTCCTGTGGTTTCTAGTAATACCTTTGCCATTAAAATAACAGTAATCATTGTGTCAGTATCTGTATCTGGGTGAGTACCTTTCATGCTCTGCGACTTTTTCCACCTTGTCAAATGGTTGACAAGCTATAAAGAAATGGCGCAATAGGTATAGCAGAACTGGACATTTATTTACTTTCAGTAACATGGAAAGAACAGAATCAGAGTAGCTAAAATTTCAAGTAATACATGTAATTTGGAGTAAGCTGGCTACCTCTGACTCCAGTTGTCAAGTTTGTTGCAAAGTAAAAACTGTAAAAAGATTGCACGGCACAAGAGTTGAATGTCTTTCTGTGTTACTGTGATTGTTTCTAAATTAGTTTACTACTTTTTCTTGTAGAACCAGTTTTAAATGACAGCCACACTGAACTAAACTGTATGTCTTTTCATGGGCATTTAGGACAAAGTCTGAAAAATGACCTTTTAACGCATTGGTCAGTACTATGTATCTCATTGACTTCAGTCAGCCTCAAACACAAATTGAATACCAATGATCAGAAAAGAGAAAGATAAAGTGGTCTTCTTAAATTTTTTTCCTCCAATATGCTATCTTTGCCAAAATAACATTTGGGCCTCAACAGGTAAAAATATTAACTTTTTATTTATTTATTGTATTTATTTATTTATTACAGGATAATAAAGATATATTAGGGAAGGGTGTATGGGACTGCCAATATCCTATATATACATAGAAAAAGTGTGCAAGATTGCACTTAAATTGGGGCTAAGGTGTCATTTCAATGCAATCTTGCACACTTTTTCTATTTATTTATTACAGGTATCTTTATAGCGCTGACAATTTATGCTGTATATACTGTATATTGTACATTAACATCAGTCCCTGCCCTCAAGGAGCTTACACTCAATACCTTACTCATAATCATACATATACAGTATCTCACAAAAAAGAGTACATCTCTCACATTTTTGTAAATATTTTATTATATTTTTTCATGTGAGAACACTGAAGAAATGACACTTTGCTACAATGTAAAAGAAGTGAGTGTACAGCTTGTTTCAATATTTTGTGTGGCTACCCTTTTTTTCCAGGGTGGATGTTAGAGACCTTGCACTGCTCCACTTTCTGTTTGAGGATGCCCCACAGATGCTCAATACAGTTTAGGTCTGGAGACATGCTTGGCCAGTCCATCACCTTTACCCTCAGCTTCTTTAGCAAGGCAGTGGTCGTCTTGGAGGTGTGTTTGGGGTCGTTATCATGTTGGAATAGTGCCCTGCGGCCCAGTCTCCGAAGGGAGGGGATCATGCTCTGCTTAAGTATGTCACAGTACCTGTTGGCATTCATGGTTCCCTCGATGAACTGTAGTTCCCAGTGCTAGCAGCGCTCTTGCAGCCCCAGACCATGACACTCCCCCCACCATGCTTGACTGTAGGCAAGACACACTTGTCTTTTTACTCCTCACCTGGTTGCCGCCACACACGCTTGACACCATCTGAACCAAATAAGTTTATCTTAGTCTCATCAGACCACAGGACATTGTTCCAGTAATCCATGTCCTTAGTCTGCTTGTCTTCAGCAAACTGTTTGCAGGCTTTCTTGTGCATCATCTTTAGAAGAGGCTTCCTTCTGGGATGACAGCCATGCAGACCAATTTGATGCAGTGTGTGGCATGTGGTCTGAGCACTGACAGGCTGACCTCCCACCCCTTCAACCTCTGCAGCAATGCTGGCAGCACTCATACATCTATTTTCCAAAGACAACCTCTGGATATGATGCTGAGCACATGCACTTAACTTCTTTGGTTGACCGTGGCAAGGCCTGTTCTGAGTGCAACCTGTCCTGTTAAACCGCTGCATGGTCTTGGCCACTGTGCTGCAGGTCAGTTTCAGGGTCTTGACATTCTTCTCATAGCCTAGGCCATTTTTATGTAGAGCAACAACTCTTTTTTTCTTTCAAAAAAAATGTTATTAGCATGTCTGCCAACTTATCAGGACAATATATGTATGTTTACATAATGCAATAAACAAGGAACAAATAGGAAAAAAAAATAAAGTACATATAGGAAGTGTGAAGAAAGGGACTTAAGCATTAGGGATATGCTGGCGCTAGCCTCAACGCCCCATGGGATGAGCAACCCAGGACATCCCGGGGAGCACGAGGCGTCTGTAAGCAAAAGTGTCCTCATATAGAACCCAGCATAGCCATATAGGATTATCGATCAAAAGTCTCCCTGTCCATGTGGATGTAGCTCAAAAATTAAACTGATTCAGGAGGGAAACAAAAGGAAATATTGAAAATATAAAGTTATCAAGCATAACCAATCTGAACAAGACTATCTTTTGCAATCAGTACATAAAGCATTATGAACTGGAAGGAAGGAAGCAACCAATATGAGAAGAAGGAATCTGAGACGGAAAAGGGGAGTAAGAAAAGAGAGGAAAAGAGAGAGAGTCAACGGGGTGCGAGCCAGAGGAGCCTTAAATCAATAGGAGCGTACTGTCAAACCAGGAGGGTTGAGTATACATAATCCATGGTTGCCAAATTCTAAGAAACTTGTCATGCGTGTCTAACAAAATAGCTGTTAATTTCTCATTCACCATGACATCATTCATACGATTCTTAACCGCCTCAAAACTAAGCATAGGGCTTTTCCAGGCCTTAGCGATTGTCAGCTTAGTTGCAGTAAAAATATGTTGTGCCAATTGCCTTTCCGGTCGTAGCAATTCGGCAATAGGTTTGGCTAGAAGAGCTTCAAAGGGGTCCCTTTTAAGATTAACATGAAATAAATTCCAAATTAAAGCATAGACCCTGACCCATAACCTGCATGCCCTCGGGCATGACCACCAAATATGTGCCATGGTGCCCTCCTGTGAACATCCCCGAAAACAGAGCGGAGAGTAAGTTGGTATAAAGCGGGCCAGTCTAACTGGCGTGTAATACCACCTATATAGCACTTTATAGGCATTCTCCATGATAAGGACGTTTCGTGAGCATTTGGAAATGGCTATAGTCATAGCCTGCCATTCCTCTGGGTCAAGCTGCCTTCCCAATTCTTTTTCCCATTGAAGGTGATAGGGTCTAATCAGGGGTTTTCTTGCAGAGATTATAGAAGAATAGATCAGAGATATCAGGCCCGGAGAGTGGGGTCTGGCTCTACATATACTCTCAAAAGGGGTCAGAATATATGGGGTAGGATGGGATTTAATAAGATGTTGGAGGAAATGCCTAAGTTGTAGGTAGCTATAGTGTTCACGCAGGGGGATATCATGTGAAGAGCGTATTGCATCGAATGACATTATCCTAGTAGGAGTAAACAGGGAGTGCCATGAGAATTGTGCCAGATTTTCACAACCTGGGGGAAACAATGGACAATGGTGAAGTCGCAGAAGTGGGAGGTGAGGGGAGATCAGGCCCGCAGAATATTTAACCGAGTCCCATAGTCGTAAGGAGTGGGCTAGGCATGGTCCTATTACAGCAGGGTGGTGGTTGGGAGGGAGCCAGGGTATAGAAGAAACAGGTATGTGGTTGGAATCAACAAGATCAATCGTAGCCCACAGCGGCATTTGATATGAGTCATGAAGATGGGAGAGCGGTGCAATGTTTGCCGCTGTATAATAGGCCTGTAAGTTTGGGACCGAAAGGCCGCCATTGATCGGCCTAGCATACAATATCTGCTTATTGATTTGAGGATGCTTGGAAACCCAGACAAACTGCAAGAGCTTACGCTGATGTATTCGTAAAATGTGAGAAGGGACTAGAACAGGTAAGACCCGGAAAAAATATAGCAATTTCGGGAGATAGGACATACGGATTGCAGTTATTCTGCCTAACCAAGACAATGGTAAATGGGACCAGGAGGAAAGTGTATCAGACAATCTTTTGAATAAGGATGGAAAATTGGCCTGGTATAATCCTGCATATGTTGGGGTAAGACGAATTCCCAGGTAAGGCAACGAGGAATGCCACTGAAAGGGGAAGGCTGTTTTCAAGTCCTTCAGTACTGGGGGAGGGAGATTAACCAAGAGAGCCTTAGATTTGGAGGAGTTGACACGGAGACCGGAAAAAGAGCCAAAAGTATCTAGAAGAGATAGTACGTTTGGTAAAGAGATTCTGGGGGAAGTTAAAGTTAACAAGATATCATCGACGAATAGAGATATTTTATGGGGAGAACCTGCTACATCTACCGTATACCTTTTATATCTGGATAGGAACGAACCGCCTCTGCCAACGGCTCTAGAGTCAAAATAAAGAGAAGAGGTGAGAGTGGGCACCCTTGGCGTGTACCCCTCCCTATGTTGAAAAGGGGTGACTCAAAGCCGTAATATTTAATTTTAGCCCAGGGGGAGTCATACAGGACTGACACCCACCGCAAAAAAGAGGCCCCAAATCCATAATGGCGAAGTACGGACATTAGATAAGGCCATGACAAAGTGTCAAAGGCCTTATTCACATCCAGAGACAAAAGCATAGTTTCCAACGAGTGGCTGTGGGCTATATGTTGTAGTTGCAGTATTCGCCGGATTGCATCCCTGGCCTGTCTGAGGTACAAAGCCAACTTGGTCCTTTTTGATTAATCGGGGAAGAAAAGAGTTCAAATGGTTGGCCAGAATTTTTGTCAAAATTTTCATGTCTATGTTAATAAGAGAAATGGGTCTAAAATTAGCCCAGGAGGAGTGGTCACGATCTGGTTTAGGTATCATCACAATGTTAGCAGTCAGAAGATCTGAGGTAAAAGATTGGCCGTCTTTGACAGAATTGTACATAGCTGTTAAATGTGGAGCTATAATGTTGGCTAACTTCCTGTAATAAAGTGCTGTGTAGCCGTCGGGTCCAGGTCTTTAATGCATTGGAGGACTTCCGAAACCTGGATGTCCCGGTCCATAAGGGCCATATGGGGCTCAGTCAGCGTGGGAAGTGAAAGATTATTAAGAAAGTCGTCGGCGCTCTGATTACCCAGCCGTTCGGGAGCCGAATACAATTTGGTAAGGCGGTGACGGAATTCCTCCAAAATCTTCACTGGGTTACCCGTGAGTACGTTATGTCGAGTTCGCAATGTAATAGGGGTGGGTTTAGGAGTGAAAGTGCGGAGTATATTCGCCAACATTTGGTTTGGTTTGTTTGCCTTAGCGTACCACTTCTGACGAGACCAAGGTAAGACACGCTCAGAGTTATCGGTAAGACAAAGATCCAACTCTGAGCAGACTTGATCCAAAAGTTTACGGGTAGCAGAGGTGGGAAATTGTTTAAACTCATTCGAAAGTACTTCTAGGTGGTTCTCTAATTTCCGCTGTTTTAAACGGCATTACCTTTTACGTTTTGAGGCCAGCTGTATGATGTGTCCCCTAAGAACCGCCTTGTATGCCCCCCAGAGAGTTACAGGTGATGAGACCGAACCTGTATTAACGCGGAAATAGTCCTTAGAGGCTTTCAGGATTTCAGCTTGGACCTCTTGGAGAGATAAAAGTGAATCATTCATCACCCAGGGCGAGTATTGAGGTTTATTGAGAATGGAGCGACAAACCACCAAAACAGGGTCATGATCTGACCACGGAGCAGCAAGGATGGAAGTAGAAACCACAAGGGGAAGATGTTTCCTCAGCATGAACACATGGTCAATTCTAGAGTGAGAATGATGGGGATGCGAGTAGTGTGTATAATCTCTACCCAGGGGATGAAGTTCTCTCCAGAGGTCAACAAGATCATGGTTTTGCAGAGATCGAACACATTTTTTGGCATCAGGGGAGGGGGCTGCACGTTCCGAAGGGTATTTGTCCAGAGAAGGGTCCAAAGCCAAGTTAGAGTCTCCCGTGAGAAGGAGAGTACCCTTTTGATGGGATGCTAGCAGGCCACAGATATGGGTCAAAAAAGGTTCAGGGGCAGAGTTTGGAGCATAATAGGTCATATTAGTGACTTCAGTGTCTTGGATAGTACCTTGCAACAATAAGTACCTACCGTCTGGGTCTGCTATCTGTTTAGTGCAATTGAATGGAACTGACTTGCGGAAGGCAATGAGCACCCCTTTTTGCTTAGTCGGGGCATTGGTCAAGAAGACCTGAGGATATTGTACGTCAAAAAAATTAGGACAAGAGGCAGTTGAAAATAGCGTCTCTTGCAGGCATGTTATATCAATCTGTTGTTTCTTGAGATATTTAAAAATTTTCACTCTTTTTTGAGGGGAGTTCATGCCCTGAACATTCAGGGATAGCCAATTTAGTGTCATTTTAAATGTAAGGAGGTGGTTGCTTTTGCCCTCTCGGGCCACGCTCCGCCGACTCAGAAAAGGGAAGAAAAGTAGAGAGGAGAATAGGATCAGGTGTAAGAAAAAAGGAGAAAATCATATAGAAAAACGTAAAGACACAGGATGATATTTGGAGTGAAAAATATCCATACAACATAGTTGCATACAGTAGTGGGACAAAGGGCCCACTGAGAGGGGTCGGAGATTGGTCAGGACAGTCGCCCAGACCAAGTTCTGGGAACCATTAGGGGAGCAGTGGTCCGACGGAACCACTCAGCATTTTTCTTTAGTAAGAACATCAGTAATATATAAATGGAAATTAGGCACATAACATTGTAAAAAAAAAAAAAAAAAAACACTTTTAAAAGACACAACTGAAAAAAATTAGAGAACTTCATAGCCTAAACATAACAGTTATGCTGAGGCCGGTTACCATCGCCCCGGGGCACCCACGTACAAGTGGGGGAAACCGGGGCCAGGAACTAACAGACAGCAAGTAATCCTGTATTGATAATCAAAGCAGGTTTAGGCAATCATAACACACAGAGGAACCCTTTAAAATTGACAATAACATTAGCAAGCCCAGGGTTACTGAACCTCAACTTTAAATGATCAATTTCGCAACCCGTAGCCCACCATGGGCGGGGACCTCTCAAAAAACCAGATGAGGATATCCCATCCATCATAAGAGGGCCCCCCATTTAAGCATCAGAATACTCTCATCAGTAAAAACGTATAGTGAATATTCACTATCCGAAAAAAAAACAAAAAACTAAAAACTAAAAAGTAAGTAGAAAAATTATAAAAGGGCGGAGGGGGGGTTGTGGGCATGATACTCCGAAGGTCAGCTAACACAGTTAACATAGATACAGATCCAGATTTCCAAGACCCAGCGCTGCCATCTCACAATTGGGGCAGCCCAGGGCAAAGGACCCTCAGGGAGTATAGTAACCTAAAATGGGGAGGAGGGATACGGGGGAATCGGGGGTAACCGGGTCCAGAGAGTAACTGAGAAAACATGAGAGGTATATAAGAGGTATATACTTAAAGTACCAAGTCGGTTGGGCCACAGCTGAATGGGATCAACAACGTAATATAGATCAAGGCCCACAGTGGGCGGTAAGAGACATTAAACTGAAGTATCAGGCCCAAAGTGGGCTGGGCAGCGAGGATATCCAGGGTTTCCCAGGCAAATTTTTGTCAGCTGTCAGCCGTTGGGCACATCTTGGAAGCGTTGGGCTTGGAGGGAGCGAAGGGCTTGAGAACCTTGTTGGGACATCTGAGAAGGCCTGCGTAATGGTTGAGAAGATCTAGAACGAGCAGATGTAGGCGGCATCACCTTCTGGGAAGGGGGGAGATCAAGCTGCAGTTCTTGAAAATGCCGCCGCAGGTCAGGTAAGGAGGAAGCGTGGAATTGGCGGCCATTATGAGAGAACGAGAGCTTAAAGGGGAACCCCCATCTGTACCGGATTCCTTGGGTTTGCAATACTTGCAGATAAGGCTTTAAATTTCTTCTCTTGGCAATAGTGACTGGGGAGAGGTCTGCAAAGAGTTGGAGATTGTTCCCCTGGAACGAGAGGTCATGACGGTCCCTTGCGGCTTGCAGGAGCCTCTCTTTAGTGTCATAGTAATGGAATTTGATGATAATGTCCCTGGGAGGGCCTTCAGTAGGTTTAGGAGCCAAAGATCTATGTATATGATCAAATTCCAGGCGCTCAAGGGGGATATCAGATGCAATCTCCTGAAAAAAAGCAGTGGCAGTTCCCTGCAAATCAGTTATGGTCTCAAGGAGTCCGCGAATGCGGAGGTTATCCCTGCGGGCTCTGTTTTCAGCGTCCTCTAGCTTATCCTGCATACTCTCAAGTTCTGAGTGTAATTTGTCTACTTCCTCTTCATGTCCCTCCAACACAGTTGTGGCCAGGTCCGTGCGCTGCTCCAATTGTTTGGTACGGTGACCCGGCTCCTTAAGACCTTTAACTAGGTCAGCAGAGAGCTTGCGGGATGCCGCAGTGATTTCATCCCGCACTATGGAGTGGAATTTGTTAAGCATGGCATCAGAGTCGGTGACCAGGGGGCTGACTAAGGCAGAAGGGAATTGGTGCAGGCTGTCTTTTGAGTGCAGCATGGAGTCATCTAGCTCCGGAGGCGCCATCTTGCCCTTACCTTTCCCCTTTCCTGGATTGGGGGAAGTTTTCGGGTGTGAGCAGTATCGCCGTCGGCTCCGGGGTGTGCAGTGCATACCCGCCGGATCCTGGTAACGTTCGCTGTCCGGGGAGCCGTTCCAGCTGTGTCGGCGAGCAGTCTGTGCTTTATCAGCCGGAGAGAGATGTTCCGTTGGCGCAGAGTGAGGAGACCAAGCGTCCATCTTCTTCGGTCCCGCGCATGCGCCAACAACTCTTTTTTTCATATCCTCAGAGAGTCCTTTGCCATGAGGTGTCATGTTGAGCTTCCAGTGACCAGTATGAGAGAGTGAGAGGGATAACACCAAATTTAACACACCGGCTCCCCATTCACACCTTAGACCTTGTAACACTAATGAGTCATATGATACCAGGGAGGGAAAATGGCTAATTGGGCACAATTTGGAAATGTCCATTTAGGGGTGTACTCACTCTTGTTGCCAGCGTTTTAGACATTAATGGCTGTGTGTTGAGTTATTTTTAAGGGGTTAGCAAATTTACACTGTTATAAAAGCTGTACACTCACTACTTTACATGGTAGCAAAGTGTCATTTCTTCAGTGTTGTCACATGAAAAGATAGAATAAAATATTTACACAACTGTGAGGGGTGTACAGACTTTTGTGAGATACTGTACATACTAGGGCAAATTTAGACAGGAGCCAGTTAACCTACCAGTGTGGCTTTGGAGTGTGGGAGGAAACTGGAGTACCCAGAGGAATCCCACACAGGGCACAGGGAGAACATACAAACCCCATGCACATAATGCTGTTGTTGGGATTGAAACCAATGACCCTAGTGCTGGCAGATGCTACTAAAATTAAGTGAATTTATACTGCTGGTATAAATAGAGATAGAATGCACTACTCAATGTGTGAATTACTAAACTACCGTATTTATCGACGTATAACACGCACAGGTGTATAACACGCACATTCATTTTAAGAGGGAAGTTTCAGGGAAAAAAAATTAAATTTTAAATAAGGGACTTTGAAGCAAAATAAGGGTCAGTGTCCATCTGCAGCCTCACAAGTGCCATCAATGCAGCCTCATCATTGCCATCAATGCAGCAGCCTCACCATTGCCATTAGTGCAGCCTGAACGATGCCCATCTGCAGCCTAGAGGGGAGGGGGGCGGGACGAGTGCCAACAGATTACATACAGTGAGATTCTCCAATGATAGGCAGAACAATGGTCCAATGGCGGCCCAGGAGACAGGACTTCCTATTACAGAGGCTGCCAAGTAAACAGGAGATTCTCACTGTATGTAATCTGAGGGCGCTCGTCCCGCCCCCCTCCCTGTCCCCTCCAAGGCAGCTAAAATTGAAGTATTGGCGTATAACACGCACACGCTATTTGCACCCAATTTTCATGGTGAAAAAGTGAGTGTTATACGCCAATAAATACAGTATATGGTGAAAGAAAGGTGTATAAAAGTAAAAAAAAAAAAAACGCATATAGCTGCCGACTCCTATAGTGTCACTACACCATCAAAAGGTATTTCATTAATATAAATCGAACAGCGCTAAATCTGACAACACCAAAAATAATCAATGAAGTGAAATGAAAATAGTTTGACATATGAATTTAAAAGGAATTAGAAAACATCTGATGAAAAAATACAATAAGAATAATAAATGTTGTAAATGTCCAGTGCAACACTGTAGATGAACACAATAAATAAAGTACTTAAAGTGAGATGATTGGTGCTTCACAGAGAAATCCCAGTGTCAGCGATGTAAATCCAATGCTAAATCCAGAAAAAAAATGAAATAGGGAAAATAACTCCTCATGGTGTAGTTTTAGAAATGAATTTATTAAAAATAATAGGTGAACTTACAGTTAAAATTGCTGCTATGCGAGTAGCGGTCAGGACCATGGGGTCACACACCAGCTGAACGATGTTTTTCTTTACAAATATCTTTATTTTAACAATGGCACTTGAATGGGACCTCCTTCATATCTTGCCTTTGAATGTCTACATTACTATACATAAGTGACAGCACAACTCAAGCTAACTTATTTGGCCATTTTCCTTTTTTTTTTTTTTTTTTTTTAATCATATTTTTCTTAATGAAAATATTCAACTTGTAGTAAACATAGCACAATCGGGCCTGAGTAGGAAGAGTATTTCAAGAATTGTGACATTGTAAAAGCATGACATGTTACATTTGTACAAAAACAGCTTTTTCAAAAAACACAATAGAGGCTTCATGGCAGTTATATATATAAAAAACAATCCTGTAAAAAGTACTAATCGTATATGGTTGAGGACTTATGGTGTGTGCCATACCCCTAATTCTGTGTACTTGGCTAGTTAAATCTATAGGAGCCTATCATTAGTTACCTGGAAAAAAGCTAGACCCGGGGTGTCCAGCCACGGTTGCCAAATTTTTAAGAACTTTTTAGGAGCATTGCAGCGATAGTAAGTCATTTTTTCACAAATTAGGATTGAATTGACCTGTGTAATCCACTGTTGGTATGCAGGGGGATGTGGAGAGAGCCATAGATGGGAAATCTGCTTGTGAGCAAGGCGTAAGATAGCAATATATATGCTAGGGAGAATATAGTTCTAAAGCTCCCAGGAGATAGACCGTGGGATCATGTGGTATAGGAGCATCATATACAGAATAAATGGTGTTAACAGCCTTCCAGTATCTGAAAAGTTTGAGACATCTCCAGAGCATAAACTGCCTTCCTTGGTGTTACATTTGGGACAAATAGGAGGTCTCATCTTCCCCATTTAAATAATTTTTCAAACGTCGTATAAACTCGATGCAAAAGAAATACTGTAATTGAGACAGCTTTTGGGATGCTGAGACAGACAGAATAGGGATTGATTCTAGAATGACTTCCCACTTCCTCCATCCAGGTGGCCCATATCATTCTCCCATTGCCTTCTACAGGTAGCCTGGCTGGATCTTGAATTTGTGCTAATAAAGTACTGTATATATGAGAAATCATGTCCTTTTTGTCTGTTGCTGTCATAATGTCCCTGATAAACCGAGAGTCTTCTAAAACCATCTTTGAATGTACTGTGTGTGATTGAAGCGCATGGCACAGCTGTGGATATTTATAAAAATAATGTCTTGGGAGGTCAGATTTCACTTGTAAAACAGAAAAGGATTTAATAACATCACTTGAATATACCTGAGAGATTAGTCAGATACTCTTTCTTTGGCAGGATAAACATCCTTGCAATTTAGCTAGTACCATATACTGTAATTACGTTTATTCCACAAAAGAGTGCCACTTAAGTAACCCTTGAACTGCATGCTGGTTTTCAAGTGTTTACAAAGAGTTATTATTCAGGCCATCATACGACATTAAGTGGGGACCATAGGAAAATTATTTTCCAGGTGTGACAGGGCCGTAAAGTCAGGGTCATTATGTATAAGTAGCTTGCGTATGGGATCTGTCATATCTATCAGATTCCAGCCCGTAAGATGCTGTAGTTGGGCTGCATAAAAATAGAATCTAGTATTCGGGACTGCCAGTCAACCCTCATCCTTACTGTACTGTGGTGAGTTTGATTCTAGCAACTCAGTTTTTCTAAATGGGTTTCCTAAATTGGGAATTTAACCTAACAAACCAGCGTAGTGGTATCCATCTGGGTGAGTTGAGCAGTATATACAGCAGTTGTGAAACCCATACCATTTTGATTAAAGCGGGGGTCCACCTATCTATTGTTTTTTGTTTTTTTTTAGTTCATTCACAAACTTTTCTTCTCAGCATTACATACTCATATATTATTCACTGCAGGCGGTTTCCATCTTCATTGTGGGCATTTGAAGCCCACAAGCATTTATTTCCTGGATGCGGTGAATGCTGTGCTCCCAGCAGTCACCGCTCGTTCCCGCACATGCTCAGTGGCATCCTGGGAAGCCTGAGACTAGCTCCCAGGAGACTGTGCGGAGTCTGGGAGAGGCTAGAGACACGCCTACTCCCACGGGAGGAGAACCAGGAAGTGCAAAGAAGAATAGAAAAATAAAAAGGTAATTACGGCGATTTAAATTTTTTTAATGGCATGTCAGCATCTAGGCAAGGAAGAGAATACATACAGATATTGTTCAAAATTTGGGTGGAACCCCGCTTTAAATTGGTTCCATCAGTCACTGATAGTGGTCGTTTGCACCAACTCTCACACTTTTGCCTAAAGGAGTGTAGAACAGGTTAGAGATTCAATTCAAGAAAGTTACAAGGATCAGGGGTGACTGTAATCCCAAGATATGTAAAGGAATTTATCACAAAGATGTGTCGGCACATGGTGGCATGGGGCCAGGTAGAGCATATAGAGGCAACAACACTGATTTATTCCAATTGATATAAAATCCAGATAGAAAAAAGCTGCGGACAGTGCAATTACTGGATCCATCTTCACTCCATTGCTCCTGCATGGGAGCCCCTCCCCCCACCAGAGCACCAAAATATTTGACTACAAGTTAATAAAAGAATGAATGAATGTCATGTGTCAAATCGCAAAATACATGTTTGCCATTATGTATGAAAAAAAAAAATGCCCTTTTAGTCTTGACTTGTTCAATCTTAACTCCTTCAGCTCCGGGAAGTTTTGCCCCCCCCTTATGACAGGGCCATTTTTTGCAATACTGCACTGCGTTACTTTAACTGACTGACAATTATGCGGTCGTGCAACATTGTACCCAAACAAAATTGACGTCCTTATTTTCCCACAAATAGAGCTTTCTTTTGTCGGTATTTGATCATCTCTGTGGTTTTTATTTTTTGCAATATAAACAGAAAAAGAGAGACAATTTTAAAAAAAAAGCAATATTTTTTGCTTTTTGCTATAAAAAAAAGTCTTCATAAATTTAGGCCAATATGTATTCTGCTTCATGTTTTTGGTAAAAAAAAATCCCAATAAGCGTATATTGATTGGTTTGCACAAAATTTATAGCGTCTACAAACTATGGGCTAGATTTATGGCATTTTTATTTATTTATTTTTTACTAGTAATGTCAGCGATCAGTGATTTTTAGCGGGACTGCAACATTACAGTGGACAGATCGGACACCTAACTGACACTTTTGACACTTTTTGGGGACCAGTGACAATAATAAAGTGATCAGTGCTAAAAATATGTACTGTCACTGTACTAATGACATTGGCTGGGAAGGGGTTAACATCAGGGGCGAGCAAAGGGTTAACTGTATCTCTAGGGGGTGTTTGCTAACAGTGTGGGGGATGGATTCACTAGATGAACAGAGTGATCCGTGTTCCTGATTAGCAGGAACACAAGATCACTCTGTTCATCTCTGACAGAACGGCGGTCTGCCTTGTTTACATCGGCAGACCGCTGTTCTATCTCTGTGGGGAGCGATCGCAGGTGGTCGGCAGACATCGCTTCCGCCAGACCCGCTGATTGGCTCACCCTCTGGCCAATCAGCGCGTGCTCCTTCACTGGCTGTTGCACGAAATGGCGTACGGTTCTGTAAGCAACATCCTATTTTCTGGCAATGCCCCTCCCGAGACTAGACTGGATCCGCCCCTGCACTACCCTCTCCCCAGATTTACAATGCTGCTGTTGAAAGGGGTCCCTATGTCTAAACCTCTAAAGGGGGCTTCACACTGCCCCACTGCGCTTTAGCCATGGCTTTCCTATGCAGGAGTTTTGTGCCCATTCTGAAAGCACAACAAAACTACAGGACATAATTGAAGTCTATGGGAAATCGCAGGTAAACCATGGGTTAGCTGTGCTTTAGTCAAAGCGCAGCGGGACAGTGTGAAGCTGCCCTAAGATAGGAAGTGTGTTGCTGGCCTAATCACCAGGTGTAAATAAAAGAAAAAAAAGTAAAAAAAAAAAAACAAAAATGCAGCCATCAGATCCAGGTATTGGTAAGCTGCAATATATCATTTTTTTGTTTTGGAGTTTAATAACATTTTAACATTTAAAAAATCCCCCATTGGAATTCATGTGTCCCCAAAGATAAATGCTCAATGAATAAACAATTAACTTAGAATAATGCAATAGACAGCATATCTCTAAATTAGCCACATGAGGTTAGTCATCTGTTTTACTGGGAAAAAAAAACACTAATTTGAAGAAAGTTTATATAGAATATGAATGAATAGAAGGCTCAGCTTAGTAACCTATATATTTGGAACTTCTTCTCCAAGGTTTTAATCTATCAGAAGAGCATCGAACTTCCCAGTAAGGAGGTGACAAAGTCATATTAGCAGCAGGTTCTAGAGGAAGGAGTCGGTGGCCTTTCCTCCTGGGTAATGAATGAAAGACATGTTTCTAATAGTACATCTTACAGACCTTCTAAATCTTCACAGAAAATCAATATTTCCTTTTATTTCACTGCAGTGCGCAATTTGTTTTAAAATGGCTCTGTAAGGAAAATTATTCAACGCATGCATGGTAAGAACTAATTTATGTTTGTGGTGATACGATTAATCTGCTGCGTGTTCCTGGTTTTATTGAAAGAAATGAGTTCAAAGCCGTTTTTGTACGTGCGGCAAGAAATACATTTATCGGATGCGGGGGGTTAAAAGGAGAAGCCTAATAGGTTTTGCCAAAAGGCAGGAGAGATATTAGTGGAAAAGGATTATATTGTGAAGGAGGTGAGAAATATATACTTCATTTGAGATATTACTCCTTCATAAGTAATTATGCCAGTTTGTATGGAAGAGAGTTCTAGTCACTCCTGGCCCATTACTTCGCTAATGGAAAACACATTACTGGCTCTGTCCTGCTGCCACAATAGATGAAATGATAGAGGACTGGACAATTGGAACTTTCATGTTCATTGTTGGCTGTGTCACGATTTAGTACTTTTTTTTTTTTAACAGGAAACAATTTAGTACTTTAGACTGTAAGCTCTGTTCCTTTGTCACCCTTTGTCACATATAGATAGGAGGTGACTGGCCATCAGTCTTTTGACAGTTGCATTTAAAGTGCAGCTGCACTCAGTCCCATTCAGCATAAGCTCAATCACTGAAATCCTATACAAGTTTTTACATGTGAATGTGATTTCAAAATAAAATGTCAAACTTTTTAAACGTGCAGATTTATGGTGATCCTGCCATGAAGGTACAAGTTCAAGAACTTTTTGTTACAGGGTGACAGCTGGTGCTCAATAATGCGGAGGGGGGAGGATTGTTCGGCAAACCAACGCCCCCCTGCGGACATATGGGGACACCAGCAACACTACTATCACCCCCCCCCCCGGGAGACAGACGGCCTCCTTACCTTATGAGGCAGGTGTCCTGCCCGGTATAACTCTGATCTCCCCTCCTCCTGCCTCCCCTGTCCGAGCCGTGGCGTGCTGGATGCTGGATAGCTGAGCCGCTGCGAGTGCGCCATCCCTGGAGTCAGTGGCGGCCAATAGGATCACTTGACCTTTCGGCTAATCAGGAAACGGGTCTCACTTATTGGCTGGGAGGAGAATCAGTGTGACGATAGTGAATATTCTTTTGCTATTGTCACACAACTGGGTGGGCTCAAGGCGTAGTGCTCTGTGCCCCGAGCCCACCCTTTTTTTTGAAGCCTATTAGAGCCTCTGGCTCTAATCACCTGCTGGTGCAAAAAAAAAAACCCCATTGGAATTCATGTGTCTGGTACCCTGCATGTAGATCAGGGGACCGGACGTATAGATAGGGGGGGTGGCATCCATGCGCCCCTAATGGACGGGCCGCCACTGGACAGCGCTCTGTTACTGTCTTTCAATTGCTCTCAGATTGTCGCCAATACACACTGGCTTTCGATGAAGACTGCAAGTCGTTGTTTCTACACAAATTACACAGGCATAGTGAAATGTTGTCACCATCAGGAGACCCACTCTCGGAAATGGCCTGCAGCCATTGCTGGAGTACAGCATTTAGAGAGAAAAGCAGGAGATTAGCCGCACTGAAATGCAACAAAGAATGAAAAAAAAAAAAAAAAATAGAGAAGACAAGCATTTCGTTTTAAAAACTGCCAATTATTTATGATATGCAATGCTTTAGCAAACTAAATGTCATTCAGTTAGACTATATGGGTAGAGATCAGTGTTTATAAACGTTTTTTTATATATGTACCATCATCCCTGAAGTAGTAAACCAAAAAATATGTAGAAAATGGGATTTTAAAAGGTACCCCTGATATAGGAAAAGACATTATCTACTAAAAATATCTCAAATATTTATTAAAGCAGTTTTACAAAAAAATATATACGATAAAATGTGAGAACAGTTTTACATTCACAGTCAAAGGTATACATCCTCAACCTAATATTGACAATGAAAAAAACTGTGGTCACCAAGAGTTCAAAGCATAACCACGTCCACATAATTTCAACATGTTTCGCCCAGAAGGCTTCATCAGGAAAATGGATGAGGCTTTTCAATTATTCAACAACAATATTCACGATAAAAACAACCTTGGATGTTCAAAAGAGAAAAAAAAAAAAAAAAAAAAGTGTAAATACACAGAAAAAAAAAATACATAAAAAACATTCACATTTATGTAACTTGAAAGCTCTTTAGCTTGTGCAACCATAACTCCACCAAAGCCACCCTCCAAAAACAAAAAACATTCCACCCCCCCATCCCACTCCCCCCTCCCCCCAAAAAAAAAAAAAAAAAAAAAACCCAACAACCCCCATTACACAGGCTCACACCCAACCCTCCCCTAATACTCCCACCCAACACAACCACCGCGTCAACTCCATACCTCTGTAATAGAGTTCTGGGGAAGTCGCAGGATACGAGGCGTCAACTGAGAGACGAGGGGAGGAGGGGTGCCCCCAGAAGTGACTCCCCCCTGTGTAGTCCAGATGGATGCCTGATCACCCGTAGGGAGGGATGTATATTCTCATGGATGAAAATCATCACAAGCAAAAAGGATGATTACGGTATCTGTAACAGATATCATAGATAATAAAATTTCACACATTGCGGGTGAAGAGAGAGGTAGACCACAAGACAAACTAGACAGTGGACACCACTCACCAACCCCCCGAAGAGTATTTGTATTGGGAGCTCATGAGGACTGAATGGCACAATATCAATTGTAAAAAAGCTCCTGTGTAGGTGAAGACAAAGCTGCTCCACAGTTTCTGAAAAAGTATATAAAAAAAAAAAAAGTTGCTATATTAAACTTCAATGCGACGAGGAACATATGTACGCTGCAGTTTTAAATCTTCAAGAGCACCTGCTCACCTTGAAAAGAAATCACATCGTTATGTAAGAAAGTACGTCACATTTCTATTGGTGCTGCTGAAGGGGCACCCTAAAAGTAGCGGGCCACAAAAAAGTCACTTCCTATGGAAAAAAAAAAAAAATAGATTTGTTTAAAAGGAAATAGAGCACCAAAAGTGGTGCTTTAGTTTACAATTAGACATATCACAGAGTGTTGAACCGATTAACGGTCAATGTTTAGTTTTACCTGGTGCCGGCGTCCATGTTTAGCATGAGCTCCCTGACTGCTAGCAAGCATCTGAATGTGTGGGGTTTAAATATCCCTCCCCATGGCCCCAGAATGCTGTGCGTGTCATCACACTGCACTGGAGCCAAGCGGACGCAAAGAGGAGGTTCCTGGTCCAAGGACTAATGACCCGGAACCGGAAACGACAGACAGGAAGTAAAACTACTTCCTGTGTGCCCAAAACAGCACTAAGACTCCCTTTGGAGACAGTGCTGAGCCAAGAAGGAAAACTTGGACAGTTGGAAAGATGGCTGTGGGATACAGTTTTACCGGTATGCCAAGGACTATAAGGAGACCTCAAGGCGGGTGCATACCGGGTTGGCAACCCCCAGGAAAAGAAAAGCCCAAGGGGGATGTGTGTCCAACCTAGTATACACCCTTGGGCGTCCATACGGGGATCAAATGGCACTGAACTAGGGGGGGTAAAAACGAGGGAAAATAGAGCCTGGGGAGGGGTAAAAAAAATAAAAAAAATATAAATGAATAAATAAATAAAAAAGGGGAAAAAGGGGTTCCCCAAGGTTTGGGTGTGGTCATGATTGCACATTACAATGATTTGTCTACAACATTGTACCACTAATTTACATCCACATATGAAAAGCTGTATCAATATGCATATCATTGCAGCTGACTCAATATATGTTAGTATCCCTTTTCTAAAAGATGTATTGTTTCTAATAGAGGCAATTCTGGCCTAGACAACCAATCCAGAATTAGTCGCGAGAGGAATAGTAAACGTCTGGTGATCCCATGATGTTCAAACGCAGTAAATGTTAACAAAACAAGGGAAGGGAGGACACTCAATGGGGCACATGCTCCCAAGGAGACAGAAGTGACCAGATCACAAGAGGGGGGGATATTTATAGAAAAGGCTTATAGCTAATCCCCTCATTGAGGCCGGGGGACCGAGTAGCCTGTAAACAATAGATCCATCTCGTCTCCAATTGGAGAAGTTTATTATCCATGTCACCTCCTCGTTCGTGTTCTGGTATGTGTTCAAGGCTGAAAAAGCCGATAACTTTTAAATCGAAATTGTGGTATAGCCCCACATGACGGCTAATAGGTGTTTCCATCCTATGTTTAGAGATAAGGGACACATGGTCCCTGATTCTACAAAAAAGTGGGCGCTTAGTTTTTCCCACGTAAAATGCCCCGCAATGACATTTCATTAGGTATACTGAACCAATCGATTGACAGTTTGTTCTATGTTTGGGGGTCCAGACGTTATTGTTGGGAAGGGTAACATTGTTCCCTTCTAAAATGAAGGGACAATAGTTGCATCTGCCACAAGGGTAGGTGCCTGGTGATTTAGACTTGAGTATAGTCTGATTGCGATAGTGGCTACTCACTAGACTATCCCTCAAGGAGCGAGAGCGTTTGAAGGTGATCTCTGGATAGGGTTTAACGAATTTGGAAATTTTTTGATCAGCTGCCAATAGGTACCAGAACTTTTTATAAATATGTCGCACCTTTGCATGTTGTCTATTATATTTGGTAATCACTCTTGTTGATTTTGATACTTTATCTCGTCTGGGTTTGTATAGCAACAGTTGTCTATTCTCGTTTTTTACCCTGTTGAATGCTTTTTTCAGACATGTTTTACTATATCCTCTAGCTAGGAGGCGATCGCGTAGCAGGTTTGCCTCCTTTTGGAAGTCTGTATCCAATGTGCAATTGAGTTTCAGGCGCAAGAATTGACTGAAAGAGATGCTTTTGATTAGTTTTTCAGGGTGTGAACTGCTGGCATGCAGTAAGCTGTTGCCTGCTGACGGTTTGCGATATAGTGTGGAACAGAGCATTCCTGTTTCATTTATAAAGATCTCTACATCTAAGAAAGTAATTTTACCAGGTTGGACACACATCCCCCTTGGGCTTTTCTTTTCCTGGGGGTTGCCAACCCGGTATGCGCCCGCCTTGAGGTCTCCTTATAGTCCTTGGCATACCGGTAAAACCGTATCCCACAGCCATCTTTCCAACTGTCCAAGTTTTCCTTCTTGGCTCAGCACTGTCTCCAAAGGGAGTCTTAGTGCTGTTTTGGGCACACAGGAAGTAGTTTTACTTCCTGTCTGTCGTTTCCGGTTCCGGGTCATTAGTCCTTGGACCAGGAACTTCCCCTTTGCGTCCGCTTGGCTCCAGTGCAGTGTGATGACACGCACAGCATTCTGGGGCCATGGGGAGGGATATTTAAACCCCACACATTCAGATGCTTGCTAGCAGTCAGGGAGCTCATGCTAAACATGGACGCCGGCACCAGGTAAAACTAAACATTGACCGTTAATCGGTTCAACACTCTGTGATATGTCTAATTGTAAACTAAAGCACCACTTTTGGTGCTCTATTTCCTTTTAAACAAATCTATATTTTTTTTTTTTTTTTTTTCCATAGGAAGTGACTTTTTTGTGGCCCACTACTTTAGGGTGCCCCTTCAGCAGCGCCAATAGAAATGTGACGTACTTTCTTACATAACGATGTGATATCTTTTCAAGGTGAGCAGGTGCTCTTGAAGATTTAAAACTGCAGCGTACATATGTTCCTCGTCGCATTGAAGTTTAATATAGCGACTTTTTTTTTTTTTTTATATACTTTTTCAGAAACTGTGGAGCAGCTTTGTCTTCACCTACACAGGAGCTTTTTTACAATTGATATTGTGCCATTCAGTCCTCATGAGCTCTCAATACAAATACTCTTCGGGGGGTTGGTGAGTGGTGTCCACTGTCTAGTTTGTCTTGTGGTCTACCTCTCTCTTCACCTGCAATGTGTGAAATTTTATTATCTATGATATCTGTTACAGATACCGTAATCATCCTTTTTGCTTGTGATGATTTTCATCCATGAGAATATACATCCCTCCCTACGGGTGATCAGGCATCCATCTGGACTACACAGGGGGGAGTCACTTCTGGGGGCCCCCCCTCCCCTCTTCTCTCAGTTGACGCCTCGTATCCTGCGACTTCCCCAGAACTCTATTACAGAGGTAGGGAGTTGACGCGGTGGTTGTGTTGGGTGGGAGTATTAGGGGAGGGTTGGGTGTGAGCCTGTGTAATGGGGGTTGTTGGGTTTTTTTTGGGTTTTTTTTTTTTTTGTAAGGGGGGGGGAGTGGGATGGGGGGGTGGGATGTTTTTTGTTCCTGTTTTTGTTTTTGGAGGGTGGCTTTGGTGGAGTTATGGTTGCACAAGCTAAAGAGCTTTCAAGTTACATGTGAATGTTTTATGTATTTTTTTTTCTGTGTATTTACCCTTTTTTTTTTTTTTTCTCTTTCTCTTTTGAACATCCAAGGTTGTTTTTATCGTGAATATTGTTGTTGAATAATTGAAAAGCCTCGTCCATTTTCCTGATGAAGCCTTCTGGGCGAAACATGTTGAAATTATGTGGACGTGGTTATGCTTTGAACTCTTGGTGACCACAATTTTTTTCATTGTCAATATTAGGTTGAGGATGTATACCTTTGACTGTGAATGTAAAACTGTTCTCACATTTTATCGTATATATTTTTTTGTAAAACTGCTTTAATAAATATTTGAGATATTTTTAGTAGATAATGTCTTTTCCTATATCAGGGGTACCTTTTTAAAATCCCATTTTCTACATATTTTTTGGTCATTCAGTTAGGGTTTATTTCCACTTTGACTATATGCACTGAAAAAAATGTAAGCAAGGTTTATTGCAGATCCTTGCAAAACCTGATTCTCTTCTGTGCATACAGTACAGAGATAAGTGATTCCTGTGCAATTACTGACATGTTTTAAAATGAGTGCCAAATAAAAAGGGCATTTATATATAATTACATGACCTCCACACCAGGTAGGGCATCAGCAAAATATTCCAGGGCTCCTTGGAATGGAAAAATGGTACACAAATATATCAAATTCTTATGGTAGCCTAGTGTAAGATACATAATATATATTCTTGTACCTCTGTATCCTGAAAGAGCACTCACTTTGCCATCATATAAAACAATCTCAGTCTTTATTACAAAATTAACTACAACCACTTAATAAAAATGTCAAAATGCTACAGTATACATGGAATAATCAATGGCCTCCTCATTCATTGTTCATTGTAGCATATAAACATTATGCAAACAATCCTATTTGAACCAGCACTAATACAAATAGGCTTCTTGTCTATGCTCCAGCATTCTTGTTTAGTCCTATGCAGCCATAAGTGTGGGATACCATAATTAGTTTCAGCTGATAATTACACAAATAGAATGTCCAGATGTTTGAATATTATCAGAACTTCTAACTATAAATAGATCAAATCAGAGCGTACTTCTTTTTCAAGAAGGATAAGCCTTTTGTACTGCATAACCATTTTAATTAAAGTAATGGCTTCACCGGTGCGTGTTTCTCATAGTACCAGCATGTCTACAATGCAGAGATTTCCTTAGTAAGTACGATATTAAAGCCTAATGGGGGAACCTGAAATGTTCAAATCACAACTCCAACTTCACACACCAGTTGTTTCAATTAGCTATAAGCAGCAAATATACAGGGTAGTCAGAGGACAGTCTCCTGTGGTCACACACACAGATTTTCTGCCCAAACAGCTTTTTTTTTTCACCAAGTTTGGACATATATGTATGTAGCGTGAAAAAACAGCCCCTGAAGGCCTGGGGGTTTATCTGGTATGGGGTGTATCAATTGTCTGGACTTTAGCAGTTTGTACATTAAGGGCTCAGTAAAAACACAGTTGAGCTGCATTTTTACTGCCTCCCTTAAGCTGCAAAGGCAGCAGACAGGGGTGTTCGTGGTTACAACAAAAATGATCTCCTCTGTTGCATTTGGCTGGCAGTACCATCACTGAATGCGACCCATTTAAGCCATTCAGCTCTTTTCTATTTTGGGTTGTGGAGCCTGGCCCAGGGGCAGTGGAGGTGGATTTTCTGGCCACCTCTCAATACCAGGGTTTTCACCATGGCTTAATAGATACAGGGTTTAAACATGAAGTTTTGTTTAAAAGGTGGGGTTCAGCAAAGTCATAAGTGGCTGGATGACTGAAATCCTCCTTTTGGATTCACATTTAACTTGGGAAATTCAAATTTGTTTTATTTATTTATTACAGGTACTTATATAGCGCTGTCAATTTACGCAGCGCTTTACATACAGGATCTCACAAAAGTTAAAACACCCCTCACATTTTTGTAAATATTTTATTATATCTTTTCATGTGACAACACTGAAGAAATGACACTTTGCCACAATGTAAAGTAGTGAGTGTACAGCTTGTATAACAGTGTAAATTTGCTGTCCCCTCAAAATAACTCAACACACAGCCATTAATGTCTAAACTGCTGGCAACAAAAGTGAGTACACCCCTAAGTGAAAATGCCCAATTACCCATTTTTCCTCCCCAGTGTCATGTGACTCGTTAGTGTTACAAGGTATCAGGTGTGAATGGGGAGCATGTGTGTTAAATTTGGTGTTATTGCTCTCACTCCCTCATACTGGTCACTGGAAGTTCAACATGGCACCTTATGGCAAAGAACTCTCTGAGGATCTGCTCTACATAAAGATGGCCTAGGCTATAAGAAGATTGGCAAGACCCTTAAACTGAGCTGCAGTGCGGTGGCCAAGACCATACAGTGGTTTAACAGGACAGGTTCCACTCAGAACAGACCTCACCATGGTCGACCAAAGCAGGTCTGTGCATGTGCTCAGCATCATATCCAGAGGTTGCCTTTGGGAAATAGACATATGAGTGCTGCCAGCATTGCTGCAGAGGTTGGGGGGGGGGGGGGGGGGGGGATCAGCCTGTCAGTGCTCAGACTATACGCCACACACTGCATCAAATTGGTCTGCATGGCTGTCATCCCGGAAGGAAGCCTCTTCTAAAGATGATGAACAAGAAAGGCTGCAAACAGTTTGCTGAAGACAAGCAGACTAAGGATTACTGGAACCATGTCCTTTGGTCTGATAAGACCAAGATAAACTTATTTGGTTCAGATGGTGTCAAGCGTGTGTGGCGGCAACCAGGTGAGGAGTACAAAGACAAGTGTGTCTTGCCTACAGTCAAGCATGGTGGTGGTAGTGTCATGGTCTGGAGCTGCATGAGTGCTGCCTGCAATGGAGAGCTACAGTTCATTGAGGGAACCATGAATGCCAACATGTACTGTGACATACTAAAGCAGAGCATAATCCCCTCCCTTCTGAGACTGGGCCGCAGGGCAGTATTCTAAGATAATGACCCCAAACACACCTCCAAGACAGCCACTGCCTTGCTAAAGAAGCTGAGGGTAAAGGTGATGGACTGGCCAAGCAAGTCTTCAGACCTAAACTCTATTGAGCATCTGTGGGGCATCCTCAAACGGAAGGTGGAGGAGGGCAAGGTCTCTAACATCCACCAGCTCCGTGATGTCGTCATGGAAGAGTGGAAGAGGACTCCAGTGGCAACCTGTGAAGCTCTGGTGAACTCCATGCCCAAGGGGGTTAAGGCAGTGCTGGAAAATAATGGTGGCCACACAAAACATTGACACTTTGGGCCCAATTTGGACATTTTCACTTAGGGGTATACTCACTTTTGTTGCCAGCGGTTTAGACATTTAGACGTTAACGGCTGTGTGTTGAGTTATTTTGAGCGGACAGAAAATTTACACTGTTATACAAACTGTACACTCACTACTTTACATTGTGGCAAAGTGTAACTTCTTCAGTGTTGTCACATGAAAAGATACAATAAAATATTTACAAAAATGTGAGGGGTGTACTCACTTTTGTGAGATACTGTATATATTGTACATACACATCCATCCCTGCCCTCAAGGAGCTTACAAACTAAGGTCCCTAACTCACACTCATACATCCACATATTTTGGCCAATTTAGATAGGAGCCAATTAATCTACCAGCATGTCTTTGGAGTGTGGGAGGAAACTGGAGAACCCGGAGAAACTCCATGCAGGCACACTGTCTTTCAAGGGAAACCGAAGACTGAAAAGTCCTGAAATACAGACTGTTAAGTAGACTGACTTCGTATTCTCACTATTTGACATTCGACTCTTAGGCCGCGTACACACAGGCGGACTTTTCGACCGAACTTGTCCGACAGACTTTCCAGCGGACTTTCAACGGACTTTTGACGGACTTCCGACTGACTTTTTAACGAACGAACACATATGATCACACCAAAGTCTGACGGATTCCTACGTGATGACGTACACCGGACTAAAATAAGGAAGTTGATAGCCAGTAGCCAATAGCTGCCCTAGCGTCGTTTTTTGTCCGTCAGACTAGCATACAGACGAGCGGATTTCTGGGTCCGGCGGAGTTACGACGTAAAGATTTGAAGCATATTCCAAATCTAAAGTCTGTCAGATTTGCATCTGTAAAAGTCCGCTGAAGGTCCGGTGAAGCCCACACACGAACAGATTGTCTGCCGGATTTGGTCCGTCGGCGTCCGTCGGACAAGTCCGGTCGAAAAGTCCGACCGTGTGTACGCTGCATAACAGTAGTCAACTCTGTATATTCTAAACAGCAACCCACCAAATTTATGGTTTTCACAAAGGACGATGAAAAAGTATACATTGGTAAATATAATCATCTGGACAGTTATTTCCATCAGAGGAGATATCAGTGTGGATGCTGAATGGGTATTAGAGTAGGTTGTTTTACACTTAACAACTCTATCGCATAACTGGCCTTAGTATTGGTTTAATTTGACGTAAGTACTTGACCCTAATATACAACTATCATTTTTTTCCTTTTAACTGTGGTAATGTTATATATAATGAAAACCGTAAAGAAACCTGTAATCGTAACTAAATGAGGTTATATTCTAGAGTAACACAGTTCACAGAAAGCTATTATTCTTAGTAATTGAAAATAGTCTGACAAATGTATATTTAGCTCTTTAGGAGAATGATTGGGTGGTAATATTATCTGCAGGTTTTCACATTATGACAAAATTGAATGAGTGCAGCTAATCTTGGTTGTTTGCAAATGATTTAATGTTTTAAGTTACGTTAGGCCTTAATTTCTACAGGCATCAAATGTGCACCTATCATGCTTTGTCACTAATAGAAGGATTTAGAGGATGTAGTTATTGTTTCTGAAAAAAAAAAAAAAAAGTTACTTAGAAGATTTGAAGTAAATAGTAACAGTAACTGTCAGCCAGGGCCGATCCTAGGGTCACAGACGCCTGGGTGCAGAAATATTTCTGGCGCCCCCACATGGGCATGGTCATCTTGCTAACTCCTTCCCTTTACAAATGTTTCTATGGCAACGACTCACAGAGATACTCCCCTAAGGAGTCTTCATTACCCTGGGATCCTCCCACAATCTCTTAACAATAAACAAAATACAGGAAGAGAAGCAAAGTACTCTAATGGGACCTGGAGGGGGTCTCTCTAATGGACACAGAGAGGGCCTCTGTTAGAGTCTGTTAGAAAGAGCCCTCAGACATACTGCAGACATACTACAGGAGACGATCAGAGACTGCAGACATGATACAAGAGGTGGTCAGAGACCATTAAAGCTGATTTTAATGGCACAATATACAAGAAACACTCACAAGAGGTAGATAAGGTAAAGGCTCATCTGTACGTATTGTCCTGGTGTCTCCTTGGGTCTGGTAGTGGTTCCTGGTGCGCTTTATTACAGTAGCAGGTCCTCAGCACATTCTGTGGCCACAGGGAAGGAGTCGGGACCAGCGTAGAGCATAAGTGACGTCACGGGGACACATCCGGAGGAGCTGTTTACAGGAGGAAGTGGATACTGACAGGCTACGCGCTCGGAGCTTCAGCTCCTTCTGTTGGCCAGAAACTTATCTACCTCTTATGAATGTTTCTTGTATATTCTGCCATTAAAATCAGCTTTAATACTGCACTCAGGTGGTGCTTCCTTTGTTCTCTCCCCCTTACTTAGAAGATTTGAAGTATACAGTTAAAGTGACGCTTGCTATGGGGGGCTTGCTACTCGAGCCGAGCCGCAGGTCCGTGTGTCCATTCAGACATGAAAATTCTGGATGGACCCTCTGCACACTGCTACACCCTTTCCAGCAAACTATGTTGGCATGGTGTCCACCGTAGCATTTGCAGTGGCAAGGCAGTATAGAACTGGCCAGAAGAGGGATTACTTTGATGCAGTTGGTTAGCTTAAACATGTAATGCAATATATGTGAACAGAATTTGTAGTGTTAATATGTAGTCACAGCTCTTTAGCACCTGATAGTTTAAATACATGTACAAGCTATTGGGATTTGAGCACGGGTATATCTTTTCTCCATTCAGACACGGAGCCGTGGCCTAGCCCTGCCTCCTCTCTCTCCTCACTGGTTCACTGTCTTTGACAGCAGCAGGAGCCAATGGCGCTTTGCTGCTGTCTCAGCCAATGAAGAGGGAAGTCCCAGACAGCCAAATCTCTCGTGCAACATCGCTGGTGTGAGGTAGGCTCCGGTAAGTGTTAGGGGGGCTAAGTTGGGCTGCTGCACACAGAAGGTTTTTTTTTATCTAAATGCATAGGATGCATTAAAATAAAAAAACGTTCTGCCTTTACAACCACTTTAAAGTCCATCCCCAGACTATTTTATTCTCATTTGGTGCCCCGTCCAGTTTAACCACCTCAATACAGTGCACTTACACCCCCTTCCTGCCCAGACCAATTTTCAGCTTTCAGCGCTCTCACACTTTGAATGACAATTACTCAGTCGTGCAACACTGTACCCATATGAAATTTGCGTCCTTTTTTTCACACAAATAGAGCTTTCTTTTGGTGGTATTTAATCACTAGTGGGTTTTTTATTTTTTGTGCTATAAATAAAAAAGACCGTAAATTTTGTGAAAAAAATGCCTTTTTCTTTGTTTCTGTCATAAAATTTTGCAAATTAGTAATTTTTCTTCATAAATTTTGGCCAAAATTTATACTGCTACATAGCTTTGGTAAAAATAACCCAAATTAGTGTAAATTATTTGATCTTTGTGAAAGTTATAGAGTCTACAAACTATGGTGCCAATCACTGAAAATTGATCACATCTGATCACACAGATGTAGTGATGGTCTATCTCATTTCTTGGTACACTAACAAGTCAGAAAAGTACAAATACCCCCTAAATGACCCCTTTTTAGAAAGTAGACATTCCAAGGTATTAAGTAAGTAGCATGGTGATTTTTTTTAAGTTGTAATTTTTTCCCACAATTCTTTGCAAAATGAAGATTTTTTTTTTTTTTTTTTTACAAAATTGTCATATTAACAGGTTATTTCTCTCTCAGAGCATATGCATACAACAAATTACACCCCAAAATACATTCTGCTACTCTTCCTGAGTATGGCGATACCACATGTGTGAGACTTTTACACAGCCTGGCCACATACAAAGGCCGAACATTGAAGTAGCATCTTCATGCGTTCTACGAGCCTAAATGACACATCTCATTTCTCAACCACCATTTACACTTTTGAAGGCCCTGGAGCACCAGGACAATAGAATTGCCCCCAAACTGACCCCATTTTGGAAAGCAAACACCCCAACGTATAATCTATGAGGCATAATGAGTCTTTTGAACGGTTCATTTTTTTCCAGAAGTTTTTGGAAAATGTGGAAAAAAATGAAAACGCATTTTTTTTTACACAAAGTTGTCCATTTATCAGATATTTCCAACACATAGCATGTACGTAGCAAAGATGACACCCCAAAATACATTCTGCTACTCCTCCTGAGTATGGCGATACCACATGTGTGAGACTTTTACACAGCCTGGCCACATACAAAGGCCCAACATTGAAGTAGCATCTCCATGCGTTCTACGAGCATAAATGACACATCTCAGTTCTCAACCACCTATTACATTTTTGAAGGCCCTGGAGCACCAGGACAATGGAATTGCCCCCAAAATGACCCCATTTTGGAAAGCAAACACCCCAACGTATAATCTATGAGGCATAATGAGTCATTTGAACGGTTCATTTTTTTCCAGAAGTTTTTGGAAAATGTGGAAAAAAATGAAAACGCATTTTTTTTTTTTCACAAAGTTGTCCATTTATCAGATATTTCCAACACATAGCATGTACGTAGCAAAGATGACACCCCAAAATACATTCTGCTACTCCTCCTGAGTATGGCGATACCACATGTGTGAGACTTTTACACAGCCTGGCCACATACAAAGGCCCAACATTGAAGTAGCACCATCAGGCGATCTACGAGCATAAATGACACATCTCATTTCTCAACCACCTATTGCATTTTTGAAGGCCCTGGAGCACCAGGACAATGGAATTGCCCCCAAAATGACCCCATTTTGGAAAGCAAACACCCCAACGTATAATCTATGAGGCATAATGAGTCTTTTGAACGGTTCATTTTTTTCCAGAAGTTTTTGGAAAATGTGGGAAAAAATGAAAACGCATTTTTTTTTACACAAAGTTGTCCATTTATCAGATATTTCCAACACATAGCATGTACGTAGCAAAGATGACACCCCAAAATACATTCTGCTACTCCTCCTGAGTATAGCGATACCACATTTGTGAGACTTTTACACAGCGTGGCCACATACAAAGGCCCAACATTGAAGTAGCACCATCAGGCGATCTACGAGCATAAATGACACATCTCATTTCTCAACCACCTATTGCATTTTCGAAGGCCCTGGAGCACCAGGACAATGGAATTGCCCCCAAAATGACCCCATTTTGGAAAGCAAACACCCCAACATATAATCTATGAGGCATAATGAGTCTTTTGAATGGTTCTTTTTTTTCCAGAAGTTTTTGGAAAATGTGGAAAAAAATGAAAACACATTTTTTTTTACACAAAGTTGTCTATTTATCAGATATTTCCAACACATAGCATGTACGTAGCAAAGATGACAACCCAAAATACATTCTGCTACTCCTCCTGAGTATAGCGATACCACATGTGTGAGACTTTTACACAGCATGGCCACATACAAAGGCCCAACATTGAAGTAGCACCATCAGGCGATCTACGAGCATAAATGACACATCTCATTTCTCAACCACCTATTGCATTTTTGAAGGCCCTGGAGCATCAGGACAATGGAATTGCACCCAAAATGACCCCATTTTGGAAAGCAAACACCCCAACGTATAATCTATGAGGCATAATGAGTCTTTTGAACGGTTCATTTTTTTCCAAAAGTTTTTGGAAAATGTGGAAAAAAATGAAAACGCATTTTTTTTTTACACAAAGTTGTCCATTTATCAGATATTTCCAACACATAGCATGTACGTAGCAAAGATGACACCCCAAAATACATTCTGCTACTCCTCCTGAGTATGGCGATACCACATGTGTGAGACTTTTACACAGCCTGGCCACATACAGAGGCCCAACATCAAAGTAGCACCATCAGGCGTTCTAGGAGCATAAATGACATATATAATTTCCTGGCAACCTATCATTTTTGAAAACCCTTCATATTTCTAACACATAGCATGCACATACCAAGAATTACAATCCAAAATAAATTCTATTGCAGAAAGGGTAAAAAAAAAGCATTACCTGTGCTTTTAGTAGTATCCACAGAGGAGAGCACTGGTCCAGGCAGCAGGCAGGGAGGTGCTTAGCGACAGCAATATTAACTATCCAGGCAGCAGGCAGGAATATTGTCTATAGTCGGCACAGCACAGTCCATAGAAATTGTCCAGGCAGAGACAGCCAGCACAGCCATAATATTGGTCCTGGTACACTGTTAACTGCAGACACTCATTATTGTACCGCGACAGGCATGGGCATGGTGGCAGTAAGTCAGCAGCAGGCTGAGGGCCACAATCAGGTAAGACCTGTGCACAGGGGCACAGGGGTAGAGGCTTCGACCCACCCAAATCTCTATGAAGCCTCCGGACTCCAGACCCTAATTCCGAAACCCGGAGAAAACAAAAATAATTGTTTTCTCCAACCGGAAAAACAATTCTGGAGCCCCTCACATATGTGAGACCCCTGTGTACTACAGTAGCAGGGCAACAGATCAGTCCAAGCGGTAGGCAAAAGCATAGTCCATAAAACAGGCCAGGGTCGGTTCACATGTAAGCAGTCCAAGCGGTAGGCAGTAGAGTAGTTGATAAAACAGGCCAGGGTCAGTTCACGTGGAGGCAGTCCAAACGGTAGGCAGAGGCATAGTCACAAAACAGGCCAGGGTCAGTTCACATGGAAGGCAGTGGCATGGTTATTTGGGAAAGAATGGAAAATCGTCAGCACAGATGATGAAAATGGGGAAATGGTTAAAAATATGGGCTAATAGTTTATGGATGTGTGATAAATTTGGAAGCATTCACCAATGCAAAGGCCAGGTTGGGAGGGACACTGGGGACAATGGTAGCTGGTATCTCTTCTAAATCCTCTTTTGGTGCACACGCAACATTTTTTTTGCCGTCTTCGGCCTGCTTCAGATGGTGGAATGCTGAAGAGGAAGTGGCGCTCATGGAGTCGGCAAACAGCCTCAGAGCGAAGGTCTTCTTGGGGGGGTCTTTGGTGATAGATGAGGGACGTGACAACTTCTTCTATGAATTTTAGGAAGGGGGCGGGGCTTTCAATGGATTTGGTGTAGACTACGTAGGAATTGTAAATGGCCAAATGGATGAGATAAATTGCTACCTTCTTATACCAGAATCGGGACCTCCTGATTGACAAATAGGGCTGAATCATTTGATCGTTAAAATCTACCCCCCCATGTAGAGATTATAATCTTGGACACATGTTGGCTTTTCAATGGGACCTTGTCTTCTTTGTACCACAATTGCAGTGTCTTCATGGATGGTGGACATCATGTGCACGTCCCTCTTATCCTTCCACCTCAAGGCCAGCACTTCGTTGCATCTCAATGATGCTCTTTCCCCCCTTCGCAGCTTTTTGTTCACTAAAGATTGTGGGAAGCCCTTTCTATTTTTTATGGAGGTTCCACAGGCCAGGGTTTTTGCGATGTATAAGTGTTTGAAAAGGGGCAGGCTGGTGTAAAAGTTGTCAACGTAAATGTGATATCCTTTGTTTAGAAGTGGGTATGCCAGGTCCCATACAATCTTTCCAGTTGTGCCCATGTAGGCCGGGCACTCAGGGGGCTGGAGCTGGGAATCTTTTCCTTCATATATGCGGAATGCATACAAATATCCCGTGGCTCTCTCACATAGCTTGTATAACTTTACTCCGTATCTGGCCCTTTTGCTAGGAATATACTGCTTTATTCCTAGCCGGCCTGAAAAGGGTACCAGGGACTCATCGACGCAAATTTTCTGATCGGGGACATAGAGTTCTGAAAATTGTTGAGAAAAGAAATTTATCAGTGGGCGAATCTTGTATAACTTGTCGTAATTTGGATGATTGTGGGGAGGGCACTGGGTGTTGTCGCTGAAGTGAAGAAAGCGCATTATCATCTTGTATCGGGACCTGGACATTAGGGCAGAATAAATGGGCATATTGTGGATGGGGTGGGTGGACCAATAGGCATGTCCTTCATTTTTTTTTGTAATCCCCATGTTTAGGGTGAGGCCCATAAACATTTTGAACTCCTCCAAATTCAGATCTCTCCACTCAAAAGGACGGGCATAGGATGATTGGGGGTTGTTGGCAATATATTGCTGGGCATACAAATTTGTCTGGTCCACAATAAATTGCAGCATAGTGTCGGGCAAAAACATATGAAAGAAATCAATCTCTGAGAAATTTTGGGTGTTGGTCTGCACACCTGGCAGTGCTGTGAACGGGGGAATAATTGGCGATGCCGAGTTGGAAGGCAGCCATATTGGGTTGGCAAGACCATCTGGCATGTATGTAGAGGCCCTGGCTCTTGGGGGGTGTGACACTCCAGTAGTTGGATTGGAATTTCCTGTGCTGGTACTCAGGCGTGATGTGGCAGGACTGGTACTGGGTCTGGGCATTTGTTCCTGGGGCCTATCGCCGGCGGCAGCGCTGGTACTGGGCAATTGTTCCCAGGGCCTAACGCTGGTGGCAGCGCTGGTACTGGGCCTGGGAATTTGTTCCTGGGGCCTATTGGTGGTGGCAGCGCTGGTACTGGGCATTTGTTCCCAGGGCCTAACGCTGGCGGCAGCGCTGGTACTGGGCCTGGGAATTTGTTCCTGGGGCCTATTGGTGGTGGCAGCGCTGATACTGGGCATTTGTTCCCGGGGCCTAACGCTGGCGGCAGCGCTGGTACTGGGCCTGGGAATTTGTTCCTGGGGCCTATTGGTGGTGGCAGCGCTGGTACTGGGCCTGGGAATATAATCCTGGTTTCCAGAGTGCCGTGCCCTTTTGGGAGGGACCCATTCTTCCTCCGAATCATTTGTCGATTCACTATTTGGTTCAAATGCTGAACTTGAATCAGAATCCAAATTGGAATCTGATGAGAACTCCCCGTTGCTCTCATCGGTCATGGAGAGGATCTGGAACGCCTCCTCACTGCTGTATACTCTTTTGGACATGACGCGGTGTGACAGGTGGCAGGTGACGGTCACTGATGGGCTGTGCGATAGGTGGCAGCTGACGTTCACTGATCGGTGATGACGGTGTGACAGGCGATGGTCACTGATGGGTGACAGGCCACGGACACTTTCTGGTGATGGGTGACGGTCACTAAAAGGTGACAGGTGATCGGTGATGGCTGATGGTCACTGATGGGTGACAGGTGATGGGTAACGGGTGATGGCTGGCGGTCACTGATGGGTGACGGGTGATGGCTGGCGGTCACTGATGGGTGACGGCTGGCGGTCACTGATGGGTGACGGCTGGCGGTCACTGATGGGTGACGGGTGACGGCTGGCGGTCACTGATGGGTGATGGCTGACGGGTGACAGGTGCACCGCTGATGGTCACTGATTTGTGACGGGTGACAGGAGCACCGCTGGCGGTCACTGATGGGTGATGGGTGACGGCTGGCGGTCACTGATGGGTGACGGCTGGCGGTCACTGATGGGTGACGGCTGGCGGTCACTGATGGGTGACGGGTGATGGCTGACGGGTGACAGGTGCACCGCTGATGGTCACGGATTTGTGACGGGTGACAGGAGCACCGCTGGCGGTCACTGATGGGTGACGGGTGATGGCTGGTGGTCACTGATGGGTGACGGTTGGCGGTCACTGATGGGTGACGGGTGACGGCTGGCGGTCACTGATGGGTGACGGGTGACGGCTGGCGGTCACTGATGGGTGACGGGTGATGGCTGACGGGTGACAGGTGCACCGCTGATGGTCACTGATTTGTGACGGGTGACAGGAGCACCGCTGACGGTCACTGATGGCAGTCCCTTATTTTACTGGTGCACTTTATTGGGTGACACTGGTGACTGTTGGGTGACAGATGACAATTGGGGGGGGCGATGGGACAGGTGTGGTGTTGGTGCAGACACTACAGAACACAGATCGGTAACTCACTGCTTCTGGCTCTTCTCTCCTCACACTGGAAACGGTGTGTGAGGAGAGAAGAGCTGGTAACAGCTAGTTACCGCTCTGTGTTTACATTTATGATCGGCTGTGAATGGATCACAGCCGATCACGTGGGTAAACAGCCAGCCAATGGCTGTTTACCGGCGTCGGTGACGAGTAGTGTTCCCGGGAACACTCCGTCACCGACGTGCACGCGCAGCGCGCTCGCGATCGCGCGCGTGCGCCGTGCACAATGGGGTGGACCTATCTGTGATCGCCCGTGACTTCATCACGGCCGATCACGTGGTAAACAGCCATGTCCAATGGCTGTTCACCCCCCACGGTGGCGAGCGGTGTCTCCGTGACACGCCGCCACCGAAGGAACAGGGATGCGCGCGCACGATCGCGCGCATTCCCTGTTTAAATGGGAGGACGTCATATGACGCCCTCCCGCAACGAGAGCCGCGCCGCCTGGCCGTCAATTGACGGCCGGCGGTCGGGAGGCGGTTAAAGAAAAAAAAAAAAGCTGTTGCAATATTTACCCTCCATCCCCTGCAGTGACTCTTTTCTGCCACAAGATGTACTCAGTCTTGAGGGTTGAAGGACAACCAGCAGCAGGAAAAACTTAAGGCTAGGTTCACACTAGTGTGAAGTGGTTTCCCCGCATCCAATTCGCATGACAGGAGATTGTGACCGGCTCTCAATGGAGCCAGTTCACACATCTCCGGAGCAACTGTGGAGCGAAATTTACAGAGGTCATGTGCATCTTTGGTGCCATTTCAGGTCTGAATACAGGCAAAAATTGGGGCTTGATTTGTCCCTGAAATGGAGAACAGGGACGCACCGGACCCCTGCTGTCAGCCGCATCTGTTTACAGTGTCCACAAGTAGAACTATAGGCATTTTTTTTTTCATTTTGAATAGAGTAAGGAGTGTTATAACTCCTGTCAGTTTATTTTTGCCATTTGTGTCCCATTGGGGGATTTACCTTCATTTCCTGTCCCATAGCCAAAACAGGAAGTGAGGAAATCCCTGCAAATTAACCTCCCTGGCGGTAATTCCGAGTGTGGCTCAGGGGTTCATTTTCAGTACCAAAAGCGGTAACCCCGAGCCACACTCAGGGTTACACCGTAGTAACCCTGTACTGTTACTTACCGTGTCCCTATGATGATCCCCCTGTCTCCTCCAGCCGATGCAGCCGTCTTCCAGGTTCCCTTCCCTGCAAGCGCCGCGAGGCAGGGGGAGGAGCCAGGGGGAAATTAATGTCCCTAGTCCTTTGTCCAGTGTCCTATCTGCACTTTTACCGTTCTTTCTGCCTGGAAACTTGAGAATTTTCATGGCATCCAAAAAGCATCCCTTTAGGTCAAAAGTGGTTTTAGACCAGCTAGAAAACAGTGATAGTGAATTAGAATCACTTGCAGAATTGAGCGATGGTGATTTGTGGGGAAATTCGTTATCAGACACTGAAAGTGACGACAGCGACGATTCTGCAACTGAGCTCAGTGATATGCGAATTTGATGCTCTATTGACTATGGTACGGATCAGGCAGCGCCCCCAAGATTCCCATTTACTGGAGCATCTGGTATGAAAGCAGACGTTGAGCACGACAACCCCTTAGCATACAAAAGAAAGGGGAATGGGGTTAAAAAAAAACCCAGGGACTTTAAAGGTGCTTAGATCAAATGGTAGTTAAAGTAAAAAAGTATGTATCCAAAATCTATCCATACAAAAGTTTTTTATTCAATTACATGTTAACAAACAAGTTTAAAAAGTCTCTCAATATCCATATCTGACTTAACAAAGACAGTGGAAGAAAAGCCACTTAGTAAATACCACTCGACATGTTTCGCTCAATTTGAGCTTCATCAGGAGTTCTGGTAAGAATTGTGGTATACTGAAAATGAGAGACATAGATGAAATATCGCATTTACAATATTAAAATTATTAAAATCACATGGATAGAATAATTAATGTATACACAGATAGCAAATCTGAATCCAGAAATTACAAAAAATTATTAAGACAACAATCAATCATCAAAGAACAGGGTAAATCTGGCTAAACAGACAGAAATGCATCTCATCAAGGGGTGGTAATTATGATAGAGATAGTCTTACCAGGTTGAATAATATGAAAGTAGAGAATTTAAATTTGATGAACGCGATGAATAGCATTCAGGATATAGGTAGGTCTCACTTGCATATGCTCCCATCAATATTGGTCACAGAGGGGCTAAGTATAAATAAATCCTTGCTGAAGAACTGGATAGAATATAAAAAAGTATATATATGTATATAAGAAATAATTACAATATGGTCTACAGGGCGCTGAAAATTAAACACCCAAACTAGACACAAATTACCTTATGTTGAATCAAAAGTTGTTTGCTGGAGGCTAACAAAGCCTTGTTGCAAAATTGAAGCAGCAGTTTGAAATCTCCCTGATGTGGAGAATTTAATGCTGGCTGATTTAAACAAATCAAAAATGAATGGTGTCAGGAAGTAGATGCATGTTAATGCAGCTGCTAAGAAAGTGAAAAAAAATTCTATATCAATAAGTGTACAATCCACATCAATGAATCGCTTTTGTACCAAGCAAAGTCAGTGTGTGGAAGCACTTACCTAAATGGACGTATGGGCAGGCATGCAGTGGGGGGGGGGGGGGGAGAGAGAGACACAGCCTCCCCTTCAGTGGGAGAGCCTCCGACAGAGGGTAGCTGCAAATTTCCGCATACTTATAGTCCCTCCATCCCGGCAACGTCTGACGTCACCGCTGGGATGCGGACGTGCAGTGAGGAGGTCCATAGGCGGGTACATAGATGGGGGCGGGAGTGGAATTCTTGCGAACACGTCAATACCCGCACTGCGCATGCGCCGAGGAAACATGACGCTGACCGCGTCCAGGCCCGGATTTACTCCCTTTGCCGCCCCAAGGCCGGGTCCTTCAATGCCGCCCCCCCCACACACACACACACCACCATTCTTGTCCTTTATCGATGACTGCTACAATAGATCAATTAAAAACATATCTCCACACACGAGAACACTGAACTGGCTTTAATTGTACAGACTAAAAATACTTCAGGGTAAGCGCGCGAGGGGTAAGGATTTTTTGCGGGCAATTTTTCAGGGCAATGGCTGGTGTTAGTGCTTCAATCATCCCCGGCACCATGGTTGTTATGTTGTCAGGATGATTGAAACACATTACTTCTATCATTACATTGTAATGTAAAATGAAATAGTTCAACTCACCATAATGCAGAATCAGTGGGAGCCCTGAGCATGTCACTTGCCACTATGCCTGCCACCAGATGGAGATGTCACTTGCCACGCTGCCTGCCACCAGATGGGGATGTCACTTGCCACTATGTCTGCCACCAGATGGAGATGTCACTTGCCATGCTGCCACCAGATGGAGATGTCACTTGCCACGCTGCCTGCCACCAGATGGGGATGTCACTTGCCATGCTGCCACCAGATGAAGATGTCACTTGCCACGCTGCCACCAGATGGAGATGTCACTTGCCACGCTGCCTGCCACCAGATGGGGATGTCACTTGCCATGCTGCCACCAGATGAAGATGTCGCTTGCCACGCTGCCACTAGATGGAGATGTCACTAGCCACGCTGCCTGCCACTAGATGGAGATGTCACTTGCCACGCTGCCTGTCACCAGATGGAGATGTCACTTGCAACACTGCCTGCCTGCCACCAGATGGAGATGTCACTTGCCACACTGCCTGGCTGCCACCAGATGGAGATGTCACTTGCCACGCTGCCACCAGATGGAGATGTCACTTGCCATGCTGCCACCAGATGGAGATGTCACTTGCCACGCTGCCTGGCTGCCACCAGATGTTGATGTCACTTGCCACGCTGCCTGGCTGCCACCAGATGGAGGTGGGTGGAACAGCAATGTCATCTCTCTCCCCCGTCCCCGCACCGCTGACATTACTTCTCGATCTTTTCAAAAATGGCGCTGGGCAGCGCAATCATGCTACTGCGCTTGCCCCGCCCAGCCGAGCACGTACGAGCTTTCCCGAGCCCGGCCGGCTTCGGAAAGGCGCATGCGCAGTAGTGGGCGGCTCGCGGCCATCTTTTCTAAGGGCACCGATGCCCTTAATCGACTTTAACGGGCAGCCTGAAAGGGGGGGCGGGTGCGAAGTCACCGCAGGAGCGGCGCCGCCCCTGCACCACTGCCGCCCCGAGGCCTGGCCTCGGTGGCCTTGTGGCAAATCCGGCTCTGTCAGTGCCTGCAGTGCGCATGCGTCAGAGGAACAGGTAATATAAAAATAAAAGTTTCAACCTTGCCAAAGGGCCAGTATCGCCATTTTGGAAGAGGGAAAAGGGAAATAGATAGAATGTATGCTAATCCCCTATGTCAAATAAAGACTAGAGTGGTGTCATTTGGGAGATCTTAGTAAAATGTTGTCAAATCTTGACGATATGGCACAGTTCAGATATGAATTTAAAAACCAAAGACACTCTTCCTTCCTTTTTGGATAGCTTAAGGACCAATAGGTACAATTTACATTTGAGCTCAGTGAACATCAATGAACTTTTCTGGATGTTCAAATTATAGTGAACAAGGATGGTAGCATAGGGACTACCCTTTATCGAAAGCCATCTGCAGGCAATTCTTTGCTTCACGCTACCAGTTCCCTTCCTGCTCCCCTTGTAATGAATGTACCCTATGGGCAATACTTAAGAATCAAACGAAACTGCAGTGCAGATTCAGACTTTGAAAAAGAAGCCAAGCTGTTGCGGTCTCGACTGCTAAAACGAGGCTACAGCAATAAATGCTTAAAAAGGGCGTATTTGAAAGCCAAAAATCACAACAGAGCTTCGCTTATACACAACTCCAAATCCAAAAAACAGACCCCATGTGTTTGAATAATCACCAGATTTTTGGGCCAACACCAACAGGTGCGGGACATAATCAAAAAGTACTGGTATCTTCTAATGGGAGATGAGAAAGTCTCCAAACACCTTAAGCCATACCCTGAAATCGCCTTTAGGCGTTCCCGATCTCTTAGAGACACTTTGGTACATAGCCATTATGATACCCCAACTGAGATGCATGGCGAACTGAGAAAAGGTAGTAGGCCGGTCACAAATGTCAATTCTGTAGATTCATCTATGCTGCACGAGGCACTGTGCTTCCCAATGGTCGTTTTTTCAAACCTAATTTTTCTGTAACATGCCAATCCAGCGGCATTGTATACATCATGATATCTGAGTGCCAAATGCTTTACATTGGCAAAACCAAACGTCCCTTCTTCTGTCGAATCGGGGACCATGTATCCCTGATACAGAAGAAGAGAATGGAAACTCCGATAAGCCGGCATATAGGATTGCATCATAACTTTGACAGCAGTAAAATGCATTTTTTTGCTCTCGAGCATATCCCCCGTGGTGATAGAGGAGGGAACTATGACAAGCTACTTCTACAACGAGAGGCTCGTTGGATACACGAACTAGCATCAGCCTTAAAACATCCCGGCCTCAACGATTCCTTTAGCTTTAAATCTTTTCTCTAAGCATATAGATATTTGTTTAAATAACATTCTTTCTCTCTTTTCTTTTCCTTTTCCCTACTAAATATACATATCTTCTCTATATATGCATACAGATCGTGATCCCATTGTTGTTAACACATGATATAGATATGCATTGTTTATGTATGTTCATGTTTCCCTATACTTGAATTGATTTTCTTTCCAGGCATTGTTGGATTTATTATCCCTTATTTCCAAGATTTTGATTGATCATCTAATAGGGTTATGGGTCTCGCTTGCTGGGGTTCCTTTTCTTTGGGTCACATGGACGCCAGGGGCACCCATCAGATGTGTGAGTAATCAATCGCCCACCTATGGGAGCCCTAGAGGTGTTAGTTCCATGAGGGGTCACCATATGGATGGGGTCATTTTTCCTCTCTATGTATGTTTACATTCATGTTTACATTCATTATTATACATATATTTATTCATCCATTCATTCATTTTTTTTTTATATATTTATTTTTATTAATATTATTATCATGATTATGTTTATTTCATTTATTTCTTTCTTTACATTTCTCTTTACTTTTTGTTCCTGTTTTTAAATTCATATCTCAGCTGTGCCATATCGTCAAGATTTGACAACATTATACTAAGATCTCCAAAATGACACCACTCTAGTCTTTATTTGACATAGGGCAGTGGTTCTCAACCTTGCTAGTGCCGTGACCCCTTGATAAAATTTCCCAAGTTGTGGGGACCCCTAACAGTAAAATTATTTTCGTAGCATGAGTCCCTTCCACTCGTGCAGTAATAAAACCCCTTATGCCATGTACACACAGGCGGACTTTTCGACCGGACTGGTCCGACAGACTTTCCGACGGACTTTTGACGGACTTTTTAACGAACGGACTTGCCTACACACGATCACACCAAAGTCCGACGGATTCGTACGTGATGATGTACACCGGACTAAAATAAGGAGGTTGATAGCCAGTAGCCAATAGCTGCCCTAGCGTTGGTTTTTGTCCGTCGGACTAGCATACAGACGAGCAGATTTCTGGGTCCAGCGGAGTTATGACGTAAAGATTTGAAGCATGTTCCAAATCTAAAGTCCGTCAGATTTTCGACTGGAAAAGTCCGCTGAAGGTCCGATGAAGCCCACACACAATCCGATTGTCCGCTGGACTTGGTCCGTCGGACCAGTCCGGTCGAAAAGTCCGCTTGTGTGTACGCTGCATCATGGTACATTTTAGAATGTACCACTCTCTCTCTCTTAGTTCTACTTTCTTTCCCTTTTATCTCTCTCTATACTATTTTATTGTGTCCCCCCCCCCCATCCCTCTCTCTAGCCGTGTTGCTTGTTCTTTCTCTTATTCTTTCTCTCCCTTTTTCTTTGTTCCTCCTCCTCTTTTCCTCTCCCTTCCATGTATTCTCTATTTTTATTCCTTCTCTTGCTCCTTGGTGGGGGGGGATGAGATGAGTGGTAGTTCTGGCGGGGAGTTGGGATTGCCTCTGATGAGCCAACTTAGGTGCTCTTGATCCAGGTCATCTGATCTGAGAACTGTAGTGGGAACTTTTAATGGCAACTATAATCACAGGTAGTGTTACCCACTGTGTCTCAGACTTCACTGTGTCTCCCACTTTGTTGTGTCTCGTAGCAGTGACACCTATGCCAAAATCAGAAGATAGGGTCTCCTCCAGCCCCTCCCACTTCACATTCCTCACCAGTCCGCTGACCTCTAGTCTCTGCCCCCCAGCCATGCCGTGAACTGAATGGGCGGCTGCGAAGAGGCTGAGTGGGTGGCCACGGGCTAGAAAGGACAACCCTGCTGGGCGGACACAAAAAGGCTGGGAGAGCGGTGCGGGCTTCAGGAACAGCCCAGGGTTCGGTGACCCCTGGCAAATTGTCATTTGACCCCCGAGGGGGTCCCGACCCCCAGGTTGAGAACCACTGACATAGGGGATTAGCATACATTCTATCTATTTCCCTTTTCCCTCTCCCAAAAGGTTGAAACCTTTATTTTTATATTACCTGTTCCTCTGACGCATGCGCGCTGCAGGCACTGACGTGGTCAGCGTCATGTTTCCTCGGCACATGCGCAGTGCGGGTATTGACTTGTTCTACGTCATGCCGCAAGACTTCCACTGCCGCCCCCATCTATGTACCCACCTATGGACCTACTCACTGCACGTCCGCATCCCGGCGGTGACGTCAGACAATGGAGGGACTATAAGTATGCGGCAATTTGCCACTACCCTCTGTCGGAGGCTCTCACGCTGAAGGGGAGGCTGTGTCTCTCTCTCCCCTCCACTGCATGCCTGCCCATACGTCCATTTAGGTAAGTGCTTCCACACACTGATTTTACTTGGTACAAAAGCGATTCATTGATGTGGATTGTACACTTATTGATATAGAATTTTTTTCACTTTCTTTGCAGCTGCATTAACATGCATCTACTTCATGACACCATTCATTGATTTGTTTAAATCAGCCAGCATTAAATTCTCAACATCAGGGAGATTTCAAACTGCTGCTTCAATTTTGCAACAAGGCTTTGTTAGCCTCCAGCAAACAACTTTTGATTCAACATAAGGTAATTTGTGTCTAGTTTGGGTGTTTAATTTTCAGCGCCCTGTAGGCCATATTGTAATTATTTCTTATATACATATATATACTTTTTTATATTCTATCCAGTTCTTCAGCAAGGATTTATTTATACTTAGCCCCTCTGTGACCAATATTGATGGGAGCATATGCAAGTGAGACCTACCTATATCCTGAATGCTATATATCGCTTTCATCAAATTTAAATTCTCTACTTTCATATTATTCAACCTGGTAACACTATCTCTATCATTATTACCACAGCTTGATGAAACGCATTTCTGTCTGTTTAGCCAGATTTACCCTGTTCTTTGATGATTGATTGTTGTCTTAACAATAATTTTTTGTAATTTCTTGATTCAGATTTGCTATCTGTGTAATTAATTAATTAATTAATTATTCTATCCATGTGATTTTAATCATTTTAATATTGTAAATGTGATATTTCATCAATGTCTCTCATTTTCAGTATACCACAATTCTTACCAGAACTCCTGATGAAGCTCAAATTGAGCGAAACATGTCGAGTGGTATTTACTAAGTGGCTTTTCTTCCATTGTCTTTGTTAAGTCAGATATAGATATTGAGAGACTTTTTAAACTTGTTTGTTAACATGTAATAAATTGAATAAAAAACTTTTGTATGGATAGATTTTGGATACATACTTTTTTACTTTAACTACCATTTGATCTAAGCACCTTTAAAGTCCCTGGGTTTTTTTTACCCCATTCCCCTTTCTTTTGTGTACCTTCTTATGGGACATGGTGCTAAGGCTGATTGTTCCTGCCCTCTTCATATAAACAACCCCTTAGCATCCTTAGAATTATTTCTGACAGATGAGTTATTAAAAAATTAGTTACTGAGACAAACCGGTACAAAGAGCAACAATTAGCTATTATGCATCGGAAGTTTCCAAGAAGCAGAAAGTGGGAACCAGTGAACAAAGATGACATTTGGAAATTTTTGGGTCTAATAATACTTCAGGGAGTGGTGGGGAAACCCCTGCAGAAGTGGTATGGGACAACTAATAAATTCCTTGCCTCTCCATTCTATGTCACGGTCATGTCAGAGTACAGATTTTCCCTGATCATTACATTTTTACACTCATCCTGCACCAAAACTAAAGAAAATTTGTGAGGTATCTCATATGATTCTAAAGAATTTCCAACAGAGCTATGTGCCAGAAAGAGATATCAGCATAAATGAAAGTCTAATGGCCTACAAGAGAAGGCTCAGCTGGGTACAATACATTGCATCAAAGAGAGCTCGATTTGATGTAAAATCCTACATGCTATGCGAATCGTCAACTGGCTACATTTGGAATTCAGTCATATATGGTATCTCACAAAAGTGAGTACACCCCTCACATTTTGTAAATATTTCATTATATCTTTTCATGTGACAACACTGAAGAAATGACACTTTGCTACAATGTAAAGTAGTGAGTGTACAGCTTGTATAACAGTGTAAATTTGCTGTCCCCTCAAAATAACAACACACAGCCATTAATGTCTAAACTGCTGGCAACAAATGTGAGTACACCCCTAAGTGAAAATGTCCAAATTGGGCCCAAAGTGTCAATATTTTGTGTGGCCACCATTATTTTCCACTGACTTAACCCTCTTGGGCATGGAGTTCACCAGAGCTTCACAGGTTGCCACTGGAGTCCTCTTCCACTCCTCCATGAGGACATCAGAGAGCTGGTGGATGTTAGAGACCTTGTGCTCCTCCACCTTCTGTTTGAGGATGCCCCACAGATGCTCAAAAGGGTTTAGGTCTGGAGACATGCTTGGCCAGTCTATCACCTTTACCCTCAGCCTCTTTAGCAAGGCAGTGGTTGTCTTGAAAGCATGTTTAGGGTCATTATCATTATCATGTAGGAATACTGCCCTGCGGCCCAGTCTCCGAAGGGAGGGGATCATGCTTTGCTTCAGTATGTCACAGTACATGTTGGCATTCAGGGTTCCCTCAATGAACCGTAGCTCCCCAGTGCCGGCAGCACTCATGCAGCCCCGGACCATGACACTCCCTCCACCATGCTTGACTGTAGGCAATGCTGGTAGCACTCATATGTCTATTTCCCGAAGACAACCTCTGGATATGACGCTGAGCACATACGCTCAGCTTCTTTGGACGACCATGGCGCGGCCTGTTCTGATTGGAACCTGTCTTGTTAAACCACTGTATGGTCTTTGCCACCACGCTGCAGCTCAGTTTCAGAGTCTTGGCAATCTTCTTATAGCCTAGGCCATCTTCATGTAGAGCAACTATTTTTTTTCAGATCCTCAGAGAGTTCTTTGCCGTGAGGTGCCATGTTATACTTCCAGTGACCAGTATGAGAGAGTGAGATCGATAACACCAAATTTAACTCACCTGCTCCCCATTCACACCTGAGACCTTCTAACACTAGCGAGTCACATGACATTGGGGAGGGAAAATGGCTAATTGGGCCCAATTTGGACATTTTCACTTAGGGGTGTACTCACTTTTGTTGCCAGCGGTTTAGACATTAATGGATGTGTGTTGAGTTATTTTGAGGGGACAGCAAATTTACACTGTTATACAATCTGTACACTCACTACTTTACATTGTAGCAAAGTGTCATTTTTTCAGTGTTGTCACATGAAAAGATATAATAAAATATTTACAAAAATGTGAGGGGTGTACTCACTTTTGTGAGATACTGTACACTGGAAAAGGAAATAAATTCAATCCAAAATATAGCAACATCTTCCGTTCTTTCACCCATTGAGCCATTGCTAAATCAGGGCTATTGCGTAACAACCGACAACTTTTATACGTCTCCTGAACTTTATGAGTTTCTTCTGCATTTTGTGTTTCAAACTTTATCATACCCGGGATGTCTACTAGACTCTTGTTTGGACAGATTTAAATGAGTTGTTCCTAAGAATTACAGGCCTACGATATAAAACAACAAATTTCCATGCAAAACAATGTATCACTTTGACATTCAAAAATACTGATATAATCAGACCGCCAGGGAGATTAAAGAAATCTCTTTTTGCCCCCCCAGGTCACCAGAACTAGTGTCCCCATTGGAAGATTTCCTCTTTACTTTTACTTTACTTTTCTGGGGATAATTCAAAATTTGGATTTTTCTTTTACTTTCAATGAAAATGGTAAACAAGACAAGTAGAGAGGGTGAATCTTCCTAATGAGGGCACAGGCTGCAATAAAGACCTCAAAGGTATTCTAATCCATCCCCACTCCTTCCAAAATGAAAAACACATTTTTTTTTACCTATAGTTAAAACCAAAATAGTAATATTATGCAGCTTACTAATACTTCAATGTGGTGGCTGTATTTGGGGTTCTTTTAGGCTTTTTTCCTCTGTTTTTATCTGATGATCTGGCCAGATCTTGTATTAGAGTACCTACACTCTGGATGAAGGAGCACAGGGGGCACATTTGGAAAGACGCATTTTAAGTCTGGGAGAGGAGAGTGTTAGATGTACTAGCAGATTTAATTAATAGTAATCAGCAATTACAGCAAACATGTAAACATACAGTAGAAGAAATGTTTGCTTTTGTGTTTAATACCGCTTTAACCTGCATGCTACACTTAGGATCGTATTTATAAAAAAATAAAAATTACTGAGCTGTTTGCACTGTAGAACTGCATGGACATTTGTTCTGTGAAAATGGTGGCATAGGAAGTAAATGCTTATTTACTATGATAATCAGCTCCATCTAGTGGCCATAATATGATATTTTTCTAATTCACTGTATTCTTTTATTCTTTAATAATATAAAAATTGTGTAGCGCTGTGAATAATAAAGTGCAAAGTGCAAATCATTATAATGGTGTTAAAAGAATTAATTCAATATGAAACATGAGTTCATCAACCTTCTACAGTATATATAATGTGAACAACATTAATCCCAATAAAGTGCAAAGTGTATGTATCATATGTAATCATATTAAAAAAAATTCATAAACATTCCACGTATAATGTGAGTAGCAAAAGTCCCAAGAGAAACAAAAAAAAAAAGTTAAGCCCAGAAGTAGTTCTTCAGAACCAATGGAAATTGTATTTTCAACCAGCTAATGCACAGCCCTCCATATACAGTATAAGTGAAAATATCACCCGAGAGAAAGGTGTGAAGATACCCTGCAAAGCCCTTTAAGAAAGGTCACTCCACCTCATGCTGAAAAATAGGGGGCTTACCTGATAATTTTGACCCCAATTAAGGTGCTCAAAATAGGCTTTAGTGAACAAAATGGGACATTAATGGCCTCATCCCTGGTATAGAAGGTGCTTCAGGCACGCCTGCCTCTCATTGGGGATACGCATGATCAATCAGACCTCCGACACACTCCACCAGATTAAAAGTCAAGTATGTGAAACGGAAATGCGACCATAGTGTAATCCAGTAAAAGGTATTTATTAGGATCTAAAATATTGCACTTAAATGGTAGCAACGATATACAGGCACATACGATGCAATCACATCAAACAAATCCCCTCGACAGTATCCAAGATGGCTGCGATCGGCTGTGCATGCGTGGTGTAATCTGCATTGTACGTCCTAGCTCCACCCTATGCGTTTCATCATAAATTATGTCATCGGGGCATTGGACGTATGATGCACTACACAATTGATATAGGAAACTGTCAGGTACTCACCAAGGCCAAAATGCTGAGAGTGGCTTCCCTTGCAACTGAGTGCGCGATACCCCTGAAAGTGGCACAGAGGGTATCAGGCACGGAGAGGCACGGGTCACAAGCAGGTGGTCAAAGCTTTTGAAGATATCTTCAAGCGAGGAGTAGACCCGTGCAGAGTGGATTTGTTGCTGGACTGCCGCCTGGCTGGGACTCAAACACCTTGCTCAGAGAGACAGGAACTGGAGTAGGATCAATTGCAGAGGCCGAGGGTCAAGCATAGAGGTCAGGGTGTAGAGAAGTCCTTAGGTAGGCCCGGGTCATACACGGGAGTCCAGAACATAGAAGGGATCCTGGAGCAGGCCGAGGAGATAATGCGCTGCAACGTGCACCCGCGTCCACTGATCCGTTCGGATCGCGCGTTCGTACCCGCTGACCCGTTGGATCGTGCACCAGTATGCGCTGGTGTGCTACTCCACCACGCAGGCGCACAGGGATGCGCCGATACTGACAGGCTTTAATTCTCCTATTCCTCTAACAAAAACCATTGGGAGGGATCCAGAGAGTCACCAATTGTAATCCGAAGCGGGGAATGGGGGAGGAGATTATCCTCTTCACCTAATTATATCCCCGGGATGATTATACTAACCCGCATGTGAACGCCATCTATTGATCATTTATAAGAATGGAAAAGGCTAAAAAATATCCATACATGCAACAACATGCACCCAGTAATTAAAATGAGCAATGGTAAAAAGTCACACATATGTGTGAATCCTACAAGTATTTATTATATATTTAAAAAAACAATGGACTTAACCCAAATCCAATCTCGCCATATATATGGTATTAATAAGATCTGTATCCTCCATAAGGGTTACCCCTCACATCAATGTTAACCTAAATTACCTAAAAGAGTACATTAATAAAATGAAAACAAAATTAAAAGAATTGAAAAATAAAAAATGTGACCAAAAAAATCATCAAAATGGAAAGGTACTGAATCAAAAAAACTAGATTATACCAGAAAACATCGGAGCAATCAAATAGACTAGCTATTATTTATGAAACAATTAATGTCCCACTCTATGTTCAGGCCAACACAATTTTGATAAATATTTTTTTATTTATTTATTTCAGGTACTTATATAGCGCCGTCAATTTACGCAGCGCTTTACATATACATTGTACATTCACATCAGTCCCTACCCTCAAGGGGCTTACAATCTAAGGTCCCTAACTCACATTCATACATACTAGGGACAATTTAGACAGGATCCAATTAACCTACCAGCATGTCTTTGGAGTGTGGGAGGAAACCGGAGCACCCGGAGGAAACCCACGCAGGCACAGGGAGAACATGCAAACTCCAAGCAGGTAGTGTCGTGGTTGGGATTCGAACCAGTGACCCTTCTTACTGCTAGGTGAGAGTGCTACCACTGCACCACTGTTGGTCTCAGAACAGGAAATATCTTTTTTCGTTAGTTCCTCTTCTATGTGGGTTATGTTTCTCAATGGCCAAGAATATGGTATTGGAGGGGTCCCTGTTATGATACTGGGCATAGTGTTTGGACACACTATGTCCCCCAAAACCTCTCCTATTACCAATGTACTCCTTCAGTCTGACATGCAGGGCCCTGGTAGTTCGTCCTATGTATTGCAACCCACAAGAACATTGGGGGTTATCTGGTTCAACTCTAGACGAGTTTGACGAATAGAATATGATCTTGATATTTGTGTGGAACTGAACTCTAACAGGGCGTACACACGGTCGGACTTTGTTCGGACATTCCGACAACAAAATCCTAGGATTTTTTCCGACGGATGTTGGCTCAAACTTGTCTTGCATACACACGGTCACACAAAGTTGTTGGAAAATCCGATCGTTTTAAACGCGGTGACGTAAAACATGTACGTCGGAACTATAAACGGGGCAGTGGCCAATAGCTTTCATCTCTTTATTTATTCTGAGCATGCGTGGCACTTTGTCCGTCGGATTTGTGTACACACGATCGGAATTTCCGACAACGGATTTTGTTGTCGGAAAATTTTATCTCCTGCTCTCCAACTTTGTGTGTCGGAAAATCCGATGGAAAATGTCTGATGGAGCCCACACACGGTCGGAATTTCCGACAACACGCTCCGATCGGACATTTTCCATCGGAAAATCCGACCGTGTGTACGGGGCATAATGCCGCGTACACACGATCGGATATTCCGACAACAAAATCCTGGATTTATTTCCGACGGATGTTGGCTCAAACTTGTCTTGCATACACACGGTCGCACAAATGTTGGCGGAAATTCCAAACGTCAAGAACGCGGTGACGTACAACACGTAGGACGAGCCGAGAATAATGAAGTTCAATAGCCAGTGTGGCTCTTCTGCTTGATTCCGAGCATGTGTGGAATGTTTTGCGTTGGAACTGTGTACACACAATCGGAATTTACGACAACGTATTTTGTTGTCGGAAAATTTGAGAAGCAGCTCTCAAATGTCCAATGGAGCCTACACACGGTCAGATTTTCCGACAACAAGCACACATCGAACATTTGTTGTCGGAAATTCCGACCGTGTGTACGCGGCATAACATTTTACATTCCCTAACTGCATTGATCCTACATACACTGCATCTCCTAAAACAATGAAAACCTTCCATGTTTTTAAAGAAAGTTGGCCTTACAGGAGGATACAAAATATTGAGGGGCACCCTATTTCTCAAGGGCATAGCCATTCTGAAAACAAGGTTGATTGGGTGGGATAGATCCCAAAACCCAATCGTTCTTTAAAATACGCCAATGTTTTTAATAATCTGTTTAATTTGGTGATGCTGTGATGAAAAAGTAGTAATGTAAGATAATCCAAAATGATCAGTTATGTGTGCTCTCCTGTCACTCGGACCAATCAAAGGGTCTCTATCCATATTACCTACCACACGAATAACTGTATCAAAAGATGTGATTTCATATCCTTTCGCTATAAATGTATCTTTCATAACAGCTGCCTGTTGATAGTAATCATCCAACCGAGTGCTGTTCCTTCTGAGACTATATTCTTTATGAATAAATCACATTCAGCCTGGAGATTTGATTTTGACCTCCTTTTAGGATAAAGGTTGTTCTGGACATTTTATAGGTGGGCAACTCCTATCTTCATAATGATTATTGGTTCCAAATTAACTACTGCAGTAGAGGAACAGACACAAAAGATATACTCAGCATCTTTCCAAATAACTGTTCAGTTTATTCAGCGCAATTGAAGTTTTTTATACACATGATTACATACAGTAGGTATTCCATTAATATTACAATTGTTCTTTTATGGTAACAAGGAGAGTAGCATAGGCAGGCTAAGTTCTAATCAGGACTCGAAAGAATGCAAACATGTAATCAAAACAATATTAGTGCCGTGTGCACAGAGGGTGCAGTGTGCAATACATAGGCAAAGCATACAAAATAGAATACAATTTTATATAGAACAAGGTGTTTCATAAATAAATAAAATCTGATCATTTTAAGCACCCCTGTTATGCCCCGTACACACGGTCGGACATTGATCAGACATTCCGACAACAAAATCCATGGATTTTTGTCGACAGATGTTGGCTCAAACTTGTCTTGCATACACACGGTCACACAAAGTTTTTGGCAAATCCGATCGTTCTGAACGCGGTGACGTAAAACACGTACGTCGGGACTATAAACGGGACAATAGCCAATAGCTTTAGTCTCTTAATTTATTCTGAGCATGCGTGGCACTTTGTCCGTCGGATTTATCTACACACGATCGGAATTTAAAGGATCGGATTTTGTTGTCGGAAAATTTTATAGCATGCTCTCAAACTTTGTGTGTCGGAAATTCCAACGGAAAAGGTCCGATGGAGCCCACACACGATCGGAATTTCCGACAACACAATCCGATTGCACTTTTTCCATCGGAAAATCCGACCGTGTGTACGGGGCATTAGTGTTAATGGTTTGTCTCATCCCTGTAACTGCAAGAGAGCTTGTTCTTTTGAAAAACAACAGACTTACTGGCTGGATCACCAGATGAAACTAGAAGAAAGAAATCCTAAAGAAAGCAAAGCCATCATATCTAAAAATTGGCAGGCTGCGATATTAAAAAAGTTTGTTTTTTATAAGTTTAATACTTCTTTAATCTTTCTCCCTTATTATATAAAACCAGAGCCTGTATTCAATGGTTTTCATTACCAATTACTGGCGTGTTTTGTTTCAACCCAGAGCTTCCTCAGGATGTCTGAAACACATCAATACAGTTTGGCTCCCGGGGTTTTACTGAGCAGCATGGAGATCTGTTAGTTGTCAGTCACACTTGGAAGGCCCCCTCTGTCAGCAAATCTGTGCCTGTATAAGGATGGACTGCGGTCAAGGGGAAGAGACATATTTCAGTTATATGGATTCATTTGCACAAGCATGTATGCACACCATGGAGCACTTTACTACGTGCGCAATTGGAAACTCAATGTAGGTAATGGCATATCCATAGAGTGCAGTGCTGTCTTTTGTTATGTTGTATCTGTGTGGAGGATGGATACACTGTGCAATGTTATACATTGTAGCATTTTATTACTTGCTACTATATGCCAATCAACAAAAAAGACTAGATTCACATCTGTGGGGGTGGGGAACGTGTGTGAAATAGGGCATTTTCCTGACCCACAGAGAAAGATGCTGCACTTTTGCAGACTTATGTGGGTGCCATTAATTCCTAATGGCACTTCCATGCATCGGCATCCATGCCACATTTTTGCGAGCGGCAAACTGCATAGTGCTGCAGCATTGTGCTCGGTGCAGGGCAATTTACAAAAAAGGATCAGGGGCTTTCTTCCCTACATTTCTGTGGGTAGGGCAGCCAATTGAAATACACCGACTGCTTACATGCAGAACACAGGTTGCAATAGAGTGAGCCTAAGGCTCGGTTCACACAGGGGCAACACGACTCTGGCCGCGACTTTGCGAGGCGACCTGGACACGACCTGAGGGCGACACCACAGCGCGACTTGGGGCGACTTACAAGGCGACTTCAAGTCGCCTCCAGGACAGGCGACTTTCCAGTGGCCAATCAAACTACAATCCGCTCTGGGGGAGGGAGGGGTTTGCTTGAAAAAAACATCTTCTCTTCCTGTGAAGTCGCTTCAGTATAGATCACGATCCGACTTGTAGGCGACTTACATTGAAATCAATGGGTACAAGTTGCCTACAAGTCGCCTTGAAGTAGTACAGGGACCTTTTCTGAAGTCGGAGCGACTTCAGTAGCGTACATATAGACGGCTCTCATTCACTTACATGGACTTTCAGATGTCAAGCGACTTGGGGCGACTTGAGGTCTGACAAGTCGGATCCCAAGTCGCGGTAGTGTGAACCGGCACTAAGGCTAGGTTTCCACTAGTTTCCAATAGTGCGACTTTTCATGCGATTTGAGACTGAAAAGTCGCATGACAAGTCGTACCCCATGATTTCCAATAAGTACCATTCATATCTGTGCGACTTCAGGTCGCAGCCACTTCAAAGTAGTCCCTGCACTACTTTGGTCCCACTTTGATGCGACTTGAGGTCCATAGACCTCAAAAATACACCGGTATTGCTTCAAGTCGCGGCAAAAAATTGCTGCGAAATCGTGCAACTTTGGGGACACAATAGTGGAAACATAGCCTAAGGCTGGGTTCACACTGGTGCGACACGACAGCTGTCCTACTTTGGATCCGACTTTGCCCTGCGACATGAAGCCGGCATGTGTCCGACTTTCAATGAACGGGGATCCGACTTGGATCCCCGCCAATGCCGGCACTGTGTTTGGTATGAATCTTTAGGGGGAACTCCGCGCCAAATTTTAAATAAAAAACCGGCATGGGTTCCCCCTCCAAGAGCATACCAGGCCCTTGGGTCTGGTATGGACCTTGAGGGGAACCCCCTACGCCGAAAAAACGGCGTGGGGGGTCGCCCCCAATCCATACCAGACCCTTATCCGAGCACGCAGCCCGGCCGGACAGGAATGGGGGTGGGGACGAGCGAGCGCCGCCCCCCCCTCCTGAACCGTACCAGGCCGCATGCCCTCAACATGGGGGGGTGGTGCCTTGGGGGAGGGGGCACGCTGCGGCCCCCCCACCCCAAAGCACCTTGTCCCCATGTTGATGAGGACAAGGGCCTCTTCCCGACAACCCTGGCCGTTGGTTGTCGGGGTCTGCGGGCGGGGGGCTTATCGGAATCCGGGAGCCCCCTTTAATAAGGGAGCCCCCAGATCCCGGCCCCCCACCCTATGTGAATGAGTATGGGGTACAGCGTACCCCTACCCATTCACCTAGGAAAAAAGTGTCAATTTAAAAAAAAACACTACACAGATTTTTAAAGCATTTTATTAGACAGCTCCGGGGGTCTTCTTCCGACTTCGGGGGTCTCTCCGGTTCTTCTCCTCGCTCTCCGGATCTTCTGCCGGGCTCCTCCGCTCTCTTCTGCTCTTTTGCCGCTCTTTTGCTAAAGCGGAGGAGCCCGGTCTTCAATCTTCTGCCTTCTGCCTTCTGCCTTCTGCCCTCTTCTCCTGATGTTGACACGACGCTCTCCCCGGCTGGAATGCTCTCTGTGCGCTCTGCTCTGACTTATATAGGCAGTGACCCCGCCCCCTTATGTCGTCACAGTCCCTGGGCATGCTGGGACTGTGACGTTTTAGGGGGCGTGGTCATCACCCGATGACCACGCCCCCTTATGCCGTCACAGTCCCAGCATGCCCAGGGACTGTGACGGCATAAGGGGGCGGGGTCACCGCCTATATAAGTCAGAGCAGAGCGCACAGAGAGCATTCCAGCCGGGGAGAGCGTCGTGTCAACATCAGGAGAAGAGGGCACAAGGCAGAAGGCAGAAGGCAGAAGGCAGAAGGCAGAAGGCAGAAGATTGAAGATTGAAGACCGGGCTCCTCCGCTTTAGCAAAAGAGCGGCAAAAGAGCAGAAGAGAGCGGAGGAGCCCGGCAGAAGATCCGGAGAGCGTGGAGAAGAACCGGAGAGACCCCCGAAGTCGGAAGAAGACCCCCGGAGCTGTCTAATAAAATGCTTGAAAAATCTGTGTAGTGTTTTTTTTTAAATTGACACTTTTCCTAGGTGAATGGGTAGGGGTACGCTGTACCCCATACTCATTCACATAGGGTGGGGGGCCGGGATCTGGGGGCTCCCTTATTAAAGGGGGCTCCCGGATTCCGATAAGCCCCCGCCCGCAGACCCCGACAACCAACGGCCAGGGTTGTCGGGAAGAGGCCCTTGTCCTCATCAACATGGGGACAAGGTGCTTTGGGGTGGGGGGCCGCAGCGCGCCCCCTCCCCCAAAGCACCAACCCCCCATGTTGAGGGCATGCGGCCTGGTACGGTTCAGGAGGGGGGGGGGCGCTCGCTCGTCCCCACCCCCATTCCTGTCCGGCCGGGCTGCTTGCTCGGATAAGGGTCTGGTATGGATTGGGGGGGACCCCCACGCCGCTTTTATCGGCGTAGGGGGTTCCCCTCAAGATCCATACCAGACCCAAGGGCCTGGTATGCTCTTGGAGGGGGAACCCATGCCGGTTTTTTATTTAAAATTTGGCGCGGAGTTCCCCCTCAAGAACATCTGAGCACAAGTCGCGTGCCAAAGTCGGATCATGCAAGACGGCAATCCGACTTTGATCCGACTTCAATGATAGTCAATAGGCTGAAGTAGGATCAAAGTCGGACCAAAGTAGTACAGGGAGCATTTCTAAAGTCGGAACGACTTGTGTCGGACCAGTTAGGACGGCTCCCATAGGGAAACATTAAATTTCACACGTCATGCGACATGAGCTCCCAATGTCGGAGCGTTTGTCGGACCAGTGTGAACCCAGCCTAAGGCTGGGTTCACACTGGTGCGACACGACAGCCGTCCTACTTTGGATCCGACTTTGCCCTGCGACATGAAGCCGGCATGTGTCCGACTTTCAATGAACGGGGATCCGACTTGGATCCCCGCCAATGCCGGCACTGTGTTTGGTATGAATCTTTAGGGGGGAACTCCGCGCCAAATTTTAAATAAAAAACCGGCATGGGTTCCCCCTCCAGAGGCATACCAGGCCCTTGGGTCTGGTATGGACCTTGAGGGGAACCCCCTACGCCGAAAAAACGGCGTGGGGGGTCGCCCCCAATCCATACCAGACCCTTATCCGAGCACGCAGCCCGGCCGGACAGGAATGGGGGTGGGGACGAGCGAGCGCCCCCCCCCTCCTGAACCGTACCAGGCCGCATGCCCTCAACATGGGGGGTGGTGCCTTGGGGGAGGGGGGCGCGCTGCGGCCCCCCCACCCCAAAGCACCTTGTCCCCATGTTGATGAGGACAAGGGCCTCTTCCCGACAACCCTGGCCGTTGGTTGTCGGGGTCTGCGGGCGGGGGGCTTATCGGAATCCGGGAGCCCCCTTTAATAAGGGAGCCCCCAGATCCCGGCCCCCCACCCTATGTGAATGAGTATGGGGTACAGCGTACCCCTACCCATTCACCTAGGAAAAAAGTGTCAATTTAAAAAAAAACACTACACAGATTTTTAAAGCATTTTATTAGACAGCTCCGGGGGTCTTCTTCCGACTTCGGGGGTCTCTCCGGTTCTTCTCCACGCTCTCCGGATCTTCTGCCGGGCTCCTCCGCTCTCTTCTGCTCTTTTGCCGCTCTTTTGCTAAAGCGGAGGAGCCTGGTCTTCAATCTTCTGCCTTCTGCCCTCTTCTCCTGATGTTGACACGACGCTCTCCCCGGCTAGAATGCTCTCTGTGCGCTCTGCTCTGACTTATATAGGCGGTGACCCCGCCCCCTTATGCCGTCACAGTCCCTGGGCATGCTGGGACTGTGACGGCATAAGGGGGCGTGGTCATCGGGTGATGACCACGCCCCCTAAAACGTCACAGTCCCAGCATGCCCAGGGACTGTGACGGCATAAGGGGGCGGGGTCACCGCCTATATAAGTCAGAGCAGAGCGCACAGAGAGCATTCTAGCCGGGGAGAGCGTCGTGTCAACATCAGGAGAAGAGGGCAGAAGGCAGAAGATTGAAGACCAGGCTCCTCCGCTTTAGCAAAAGAGCGGCAAAAGAGCAGAAGAGAGCGGAGGAGCCCGGCAGAAGATCCGGAGAGCGTGGAGAAGAACCGGAGAGACCCCCGAAGTCGGAAGAAGACCCCCGGAGCTGTCTAATAAAATGCTTTAAAAATCTGTGTAGTGTTTTTTTTTAAATTGACACTTTTTTCCTAGGTGAATGGGTAGGGGTACGCTGTACCCCATACTCATTCACATAGGGTGGGGGGCCGGGATCTGGGGGCTCCCTTATTAAAGGGGGCTCCCGGATTCCGATAAGCCCCCCGCCCGCAGACCCCGACAACCAACGGCCAGGGTTGTCGGGAAGAGGCCCTTGTCCTCATCAACATGGGGACAAGGTGCTTTGGGGTGGGGGGCCGCAGCGCGCCCCCTCCCCCAAAGCACCAACCCCCCATGTTGAGGGCATGCGGCCTGGTACGGTTCAGGAGGGGGGGGGGCGCTCGCTCGTCCCCACCCCCATTCCTGTCCGGCCGGGCTGCTTGCTCGGATAAGGGTCTGGTATGGATTGGGGGGGACCCCCACGCCGCTTTTATCGGCGTAGGGGGTTCCCCTCAAGATCCATACCAGACCCAAGGGCCTGGTATGCTCTTGGAGGGGGAACCCATGCCGGTTTTTTATTTAAAATTTGGCGCGGAGTTCCCCCTCAAGAACATCTGAGCACAAGTCGCGTGCCAAAGTCGGATCATGCAAGACGGCAATCCGACTTTGATCCGACTTCAATGATAGTCAATAGGCTGAAGTAGGATCAAAGTCGGACCAAAGTAGTACAGGGAGCATTTCTAAAGTCGGAACGACTTGTGTCGGACCAGTTAGGACGGCTCCCATAGGGAAACATTAAATTTCACACGTCATGCGACATGAGCTCCCAATGTCGGAGCGTTTGTCGGACCAGTGTGAACCCAGCCTAAGGGAGAACTTCACAGCTTGTGTTGAGGAGGGAACAGGTGGAATATTGTTCACTCATTAAACAGCTGGCTTTATATAATTCACCAATCATGAATATGTGGATTTGCAGTGCAGTTTACTTCCATGAAATGATGTGAATTATCAGGACCAGAAAATAAATGTTCAAGCACACTGTACTCCCTTTAGAAACATGCATGATTGTGATTGGCATATGTATAGTGACCAAGTCTGGTGAACATGGTCGATGGCATGAGTTATTCATTCTATCTAGAAACTGCAAAAGAAAGATCATTGCATACAGGCTACATTTTTCTTTAATAAGGGAAGACAATTGAAGTAGAACAGAAGGCAAAACCCTTCTGATGGCTTCCAGGCAGTTTTGCCCAAGACAACCACTGGGGCAGTGCTTGCCCAAACCCAAGATGGCCCATTGGAGATCTATTCACTTCACCTGTGCATCATTATACATCATTCCTTTGACTAAAGACAATTCATTTTTCCTTCCACAATGGCCATTAGAATACAGTGCAGCTGCAGCCCATCTGAAAGAAGATGTAACACACAACTTAAAGTGGATGTAAACCCAATGTCATCTTTTCTAAACTACTGCCATAGGGGCAGGGCAGGACTTAGGGTGGTGGGGGCCCCTGGGCTTGAGTCACTTTCGGGCCCTACCTTCTATACATTACTTTAAACCTTTAGTTTTCTTTTAAGCGCGCCACTCTGATACCGTTTGTCCGCCATTACATCACTGTCCAATGCAGACAGGTTTTCTCAACGGCAGTAAATGAGGCACTACGTAACTGCCAATAACCAATCAGCAAACCTCAAGATAAGAGTTTAAGGAATTTTAAGGAAAAAAACTATTTAAGGAAAAAAACTTACATTTAAATACTCAATGCAGCCTTGCACAGCGTCCATCTGCATGCTTGTCCAGTGTCATTTGCAGCCTTGCCCAGTGACATTGCAGCCTTGTCAGTGTCATTTGCAGCCTTGCCCAGTGACATTGCAGCCTTGTCAGTGTCATTTGCAGCCTCCATCTGCAGCCTTATCAGTGTCCATCTGCAGCCTTGTCCGTGTCATTTGCAGCCTTGCCCAGTGACATTGCAGCCTTGTCAGTGTCATTTGCAGCCTTGCCCAGTGACATTGCAGCCTTGTCAGTGTCATTTGCAGCCTCCATCTGCAGCCTTATCAGTGTCCATCTGCAGCCTTGTCCGTGTCATTTGCAGCCTTGCCCAGTGACATTGCAGCCTTGTCAGTGTCATTTGCAGCCTTGTCAGTGTCATTTGCAGCCTTGCCCAGTGACATTGCAGCCTTGTCAGTGTCATTTGCAGCCTTGCCCAGTGACATTGCAGCCTTGTCAGTGTCATTTGCAGCCTTGCAGCCTTGTCAGTGTCATTTGCAGCCTTGTCAGTGTCATTTGCAGCCTTGCCCAGTGACATTGCAGCCTTGTCAGTGTCATTTGCAGCCTTGCAGCCTTGTCAGTGTCATTTGCAGCCTTGCAGCCTTATCAGTGTCATTTGCAGCCCTGCAGCCTTGTCAGTGTCATTTGCAGCCTTGCAGGCTTGTCAGTGTCATTTGCAGCCTTACAGCCTTGTCAGTGTCATTTGCATCCTTGCCCAGTGACATTGCAGCCTTGTCAGTGTCATTTGCAGCCTTGCAGCCTCCATCTGCAGCCTTATCAGTGTCCATCTGCAGCCTTGTCCGTGTCATTTGCAGCCTTGCCCAGGCTGCAGTTAAACTGCAGTGACTTGTCAGTGTCACTCCAGTTTAAATATGGCACCACCCAGATACCTCGGCTCCTGTCGGCTTTTCTCGGCTCCTCTCGCAGTCCCGCCCAGTCCTGCCCTATGATGGACACAACACAGGTCCAATCACGGGACCGGGCTTGACTGTGAGCGGAGCTGAGCGCCGCCGATATACATACATAGCCGAGTGTACTCACAGTCACGCCCAGTCCCTGTGTTATGTCCATCATAGGGCAGGACTAGGCGTGACTGTGAGCGGAACTAGCCAAGTATAGCCAAGTACACTCGGCTGGGGCCTGCAGGGCCCCCTATTGGGCGGGGCCCATGGGCTTGAGCCCAGTCAAGCCCAATGGTAAGTCCAGCCCTGCATAGGGGTTATCTATAAGGATATACATGCCTCCTGCATGTATCTTTACCTGTCAAATGTCTCCCCTCTGTCTGTTATGAGAGCTGAAAAACTGCATATTCTGTGGGTGGGTCTGTTGTCTGGAGCTCGGTGGGTGGAGTCGTGATGTCAGTAGACTCCCCGCCCACCTCTACACTTCCCTTGTCAATATGTATTTTCTCCTGTGTATTTCTAACACTGAACTTCTGCTATTATCTCTAACATCCAGTGAAAAGACGGGAAAGTAACCACATGACTTCAGCATGCCAAATCATGCTGAGGTGTGGAACAGCCAATCCTTGCAGAGCTGCTGAAGTAAGGAGTGGGGGAGGGAATTGAAAAATAATGCATGTCTCTTAGGCTAATGCACAAGATGTAAATCACCTGTCACTCGCAGCAAGGGGAGTATTTGACAAAGTTTTTCTCAGTTTGTCAAGATTTCTCTCACTGAACAATAAAAGAGGATTGCTCAGAGATGGATTAACTCTGTGTGGCAAGACTGGGCTCAAATGATAGGAAATCTTATACTCTACAGTATGATATCAACAACAACAACAAAAATTTTCGGGTTTACATCCTCTTTAAGAGAACATATACAGATAAATTCCAAAAAATGATAAAACATACTTGTCTTGTCAGTTCCTTGAATTCACTCACTTCATGGAAGGCAGGCTCCAGACAAGCAGAGCACTTCTGAGGAAAATAGCTCTGGCTGCACTGCTGTATGTAGGGCGACGTAGCACCCAATTTTTCACCCCAAAAGATCCACGGAAGGGGTTCCCTGCGTTATTACAGCCTTTAGCATCCTAAGGTCAGAGACTGCCCAACAGGGGAGGCTGAACCTGTGTGGGAAAACCAACAAAGGTGGCAGGTAAGGGCATCTCTTCACACTGGTTGTGAGTTCAGTGGACAAAAAAGGGAAATGGTCTGTTGTGTGGTTGTCAACTCTGTATGTAGTGGTCCTGTAGGTGGAAGTAGGTGGGGCTACTACCAAATGTATGCTGCCTTGGCACCAGGGAAAAAAATGACAGAGGTTATAACCCTTCCTTACTTTATCCAAAATAAAATAAAATTCTAATGAAATAATTCTAGTTTAATCTTGGTTGGGTATGTTCAATTTTTTGCTATATGCATGCGCATACAGATGAATAGTTATTTGTCAAGTAGGTGGAATGGGGCCCAGGTGTACTTATACTGGTTATAGATATGTGAAACTTTCTTGACATATAAAGGTTATATTTATTGAAGGAACCGCAACGAAACACTGAATCTCAGATAGCAAGCAATTGTGCTGCAAGTTTGAAAATGTTATCCTTGCTATCTGGGATAGGTCTCCCAAGAAATTGACATTTGTAATTTTTTTTAATTATCTATGGCATGAGGATGGAAGTGGTCTAGGCATAACAGATTTGTTTGATAAAATTTGTTGAATTTTTTGAGTGCTCTTTTTCTCTTTCTTTTTGTGTTATTATCAATATAAATGAAGGAAACATGCCCCAACAATTTTGGTGGTAAATGGGGTGTGGCAAATGCACTTTTACTTATTGTATATTTAGTACCTTGCATTACGACCATAATTTGTTCCAGAAGCATGCTTGTAATCCAAAGCACTCATATATAAAAACAGGTTTCCCCATAGAAATCAATGGAAACTCAGATAATTCGTTCCAAGTGTCACTGCTAGTGTATGCAGCACCGCATGCGGCCAGAGGTGGGGGGCGCCAAAGACACTCAAACACTCGGAGAAGCTCGGAGACCACTCAGAAATGCGAGTGTCTCCGAGTGTTTTTGAGTGTCTCCGCAAATCGAGTCAGGATTTAAAAAAAAAAAAAACACACAGCTCGTATTGTGAAAAGCTTGTTGTGATAGACTCACCTGGGAAAGAGGCTTTTGGAGGGGACTGAATGATAGCCAACTGATTATGGGTCCAGGGAACAATACTCTTTTTAGGTGTATGCCTGGGGACCCTTGAAGTAATGTTGCCTTGGATTCAAGTCCATGTCTCCCCAAGACACACACTGTGGGATCTCTGTATAGGGCCTAACTGCCATATTAACCGATTCAGCCCCGTAAGATTTTACCCCCTTCCTGACCAGAGCACTTTTGTAAGCAAAGTGCCTTTGAAATAATTCTAGGCAGGCATGTGGGCATTGCCATCCAATACCTTTTTTGTATTTCTTTTTGCAAAATCATTTCAGATAATTATCATACACGCAGCCTCTGGGAGTTTATTACTATTCATAAAAAAGTGATGGTGCTATAAATCAGTTATACAGACACGCTGCACCTTCACGCAATTTCAGACAAAAATAAGATAATCATCTATCTTGTATTTTATTTGTAATATAAAAAAAAATCCACCTTTTGTAATCAGTTTGATATATTTTCTTTTACAGTTGTATCTCATTTCATGCAACACTACACTACAAGTGTATGGAAATTTAAAAATATGCTCTAGTCTATAATATACATTGCCATGCTTACAATGACCCTCCCCCTTCCCCTCCCCAGTGTGCTGTGGTGCCTACTACTTAATGTTAAATCACTGTGTTCTGCAGTAATGTAGCTGAAAACATAAGGGACCACGTCGCATGGCAGGAGACTGAGATAGGACACACCTGGAAAGTGCGACAATCTTCTTTTACAGCCTGCCCATGTTCTTTTCTTATCAATGAGAAAACACGGTTGCTTTAACCACTTGCCGACCGCCGCATGTACATATACGTCGGCAGAATGGCACGGCTGGGCAAATGGAAGTACAGGTACGTCCCTTTGAATTTGCCGCCGCGTGGTCACGTGCACGCCACCCTGTCGGGAGCTCTGTGAGTCGGATCGAGGGTCCCGCGGACTCGATCGCCGCGGGGATACCTGCGATCGTCTCATGGAGCTGAAGAATGGGGAGATGCTAATGTAAACAAGCATCTCCCCGTTCTGTCTAGTGACAGTGTCACTTATCATAGCTCTCTGTGATTGGAAGCTATGATCAGTGAAGTGCCGCTCGTAGCCCATCCCCCTAACAGTTAGAAACACTCCCCAGGACACACTTAACCCCTCCCTAGCCCCCTAGTGGTCAACACCTTCACCGCCAGTGACATTTTTACAGTAATTAATGCAATTTTATAGAACTGATCGCTGTAAAAATGACAGTGGTCCCAAAAATATGTCAAAAGTGTCCGATGTGTTCGCCATAATGTCGCAGTCCCAATAAAAATCACAGATCGCTGCCATTACTAATAAAAAAAAAATTTTAAAATAAAAATGCCATAAAACGAACCCCTATTTTGTAGACGCTATAACTTTTGTGCAAACCAATCAATAAACGCTTATTGCGATATTTTTTTTACCAAAAATATGTAGAAGAATACGTATCGGCCTAAACTGAGGAAAAAAATTGTTTTTTTATATATTTTTTGGGGATATTTTTTATAGCAAAAAGTAAAAAAATAATGTGTTTTTTTTTTTTCAAAATTGTCGCTCTATTTTTGTTTTGTTTGGGAGCCATGTCACACGACCGCGCAATTGTCAGTTAAAGTGACACAGTGCCGAATCGCAAAAAGTGCTCTGGTCTTTGGCCAGCTAAATGGTCCGGGGCTTAAGTGGTTAAGGTAATTCTAAACTCCAAATAAATGAAATTTAAAATGATTCTAATGGTTATATATATATATATATATATATATATATATATATATATATATATGTAAATAACATACATGGTATACTACCTTCTCTGTGCAATAGTTTTGCAAAGAGCAGGCCCAATCCTCCTCTTTTAGGGTCCCCCCCGCCGGTGCTCCTGGCTCCTCCCTCCTGCCCAGTGCCCCCAATAGCAAGCCTCTTGCTATATGGGGCACTCAAGTAGGCTTGCTCCCAAGCCATGTTCTTGTGAATAGACATTGTACATTCACACTCAGAGCACGGCTTGGCCCCACCCTTGCTCTCTCCTCATTGGCTCACTGGCTGTATTTGACAGCAGCAGGGGCCAATGGCTCCCACCCACTGCTGTGTGAGCCAATGAAGATGGGGCTCACACGTTGCTGGATCGAGATGGGGCTTAGGTAAGTATAGGCGGGGGGCAGGGGTTTGGAGCTGAACCCAGAATTTTTTTTGCCTTCATGCATTAAATGCATGAAGGAAAAAAAGCAACCTGCCTGTAGAACTACCAAGGGCTTTAAAGTGGTTGTGGTTGTAAAGGCTATGTTTTTTTTTTACCTTAATGCATTCTCTTTAAGGTGCAGCTCCCCACCTTTCCCCACATATACTTACCTGAACCCCATCTTGATCCAGCGCTTTGCCCAAGAGCAGTGGCGCTGCGCTCTCTTCCTCCTCACTGGACTTAGTGAGAGCAGCGGGAGCCATTGCCTCCTGCTGCTGTCAATCAAATCCAGTTACGAGGGGCATGCCTGAGCTGAACTTTATGTGTCAATAGATGTAACTCCCCCCAGCAAGTAATTTGCTGGGAGGGTTACTCGGAAGGCAGGAGGAGCCAAGAGCGCCAGCAGGGGACCCCAAAAGAGGGGGATCAGGGCTGCTCTCTGCAAAACAGGGAAGGTAAGTAAGTGTTATGCCCCGTACACACGGTCAGACATTGATTGGACATTCCGACAACAAAATCCATGGATTTTTTCCGACGGATGTTGGCTCAAACTTGTCTTGCATACACACGGCCGCACAAAGTTGTCGGAAAATCCGATCGTTCTAAACGCGGTGACGTAAAACACGTACGTCAGGACTATAAACGGGGCAGTAGCCAATAGCTTTCCTCTCTTAATTTATTCTGAGCATGTGTGGCACTTTGTGCGTCGGATTTGTGTACACACGATCGGAATTTCCGACAACGGATTTTGTTGTCGGAAAATTTTATAGCCTGCTCTCAAACTTTGTGTGTCGGAAATTCCGATGGAAAATGTGTGATGGAGCCTACACACAGTCGGAATTTCCGACAACAAGGTCCTATCACACATTTTCCGTCGGAAAATCCGACCGTGTGTAAAGGGCATAACATGTTTGTTATTTTACAAAAAAAAAAAAAGTTTTTTAAAAATCACTTTTTTTTCACAATTATAGAGAGGAGAACAGATACCACTATGCTCTCTCCAACAAACACTGCAGTGTTTACTCTATACTGATTTTATGAGTGATTTATAAAATGCAGGCCAGGGTGAGGAGCCTGTGGAGTCTTATGTTGTATTCTTTGCTCACATTTTAAAAGACACATTTTAGAAAAAAAATGTGTTTTTATGTCACATGATATTGGTCCACATAGAAGGAAAAAACCTAGGGCTACCCCAGAAGTGCCCCTGGCGAGAGAAGGAGAATTGGACTATCTCGGTACCTCAAGGATTAGGACAAATATATAATTAAAAATAAAATGTAATAGAAAGTTGGAGATAAAAACACAATAAGGTGAAAACCATGTTTGGTTTCAAATTCTCCTTCTCTCTCCAGGGGCACTTCTGGGGTAGCCCTAGGTTCTTTCCTTCTATACAATATAGATGATGGTACCCACCTCTATTAAAGAATACCCTAATTGAGGCACAATCTTTAGATATTGGTGCACATGTTTATAAAAAACATATTTTCAGTAGAAAATGCACTCAACTTAAATTTAGTGCACACAATATATTACCATTTTTTTGGTAAAATATAAAAGATGGGGCTGTGTTGAGTAAAAAATGACCAAACATGTCAAACATTAAATTTGCGTGCACCTGTGAAACAGCAACAAACTTCTGTACCCAAAACTGGTTATCAGTTAAGAGTTGACTATAATTAATGGCCCTAGAACTTCCACTGGGCCTGCTTAGGTGAGTTAAATGGAATTGGGAGCGGGTACCTGTCCAAACTAGGTACACAATGAATGTTTACAATAGGGAGTGAGGAGGAGGGGGATAAGGGGGTACTTTTCTTTTCAGGTGAAGTTTCGCTTTAAAGCAGAACTCCGGGCAAAAACTTTTTTCCATGTTCTCATTACTGATCTCCTACCTTCACCAACTATGTCAGCCATGTTCTCCTGAGCTATGTAGTTCCTCTGCAATAACCTGCTGAAAAACCGTTATTGCCTGGTGATTTCCTGTTTGCAAGACCGCTGGCTATTATCCCTCCAGTAACCTCAGCCAGCGGTCTGACACGTCCCCTTGTAGTCCCCTGAAAGCGAGCAGGGACTTGTACTTCCGCCTGGCTCGCTGTCTTGGGCGGAGGGGTTCTCACAGCCCCCAGTCTGTGCAACCCATAGAGGTGGTGTACTCCTCCTCTGCTCCCTCCTCCTCCTCCCTGCTAGCACTCCGCCCCGTCCCCCCCGCCGCCACTGCCTGCCATCTCTCTCTCCAGTGCAGGGAGAGTTACAGATAATCAGGATGACAGAGTGGATCTCAGGCTGACAGATCTGTATGTGCAAACACCACTTGTCATATAGCCCCGCCTCCCTGCTCATTAGAACGGTTTGCTCTGCGCTGTCTATCACAATTCCTGTGCAAGGAGGCTGTATAAAGAGCGGTGTTCTCACATACAGACCTGTCAGCCCGAGCTGTGCTCTGTCCCTGGAGGATCTGTAACTATCCCCGCTCTGCACTGATGGGCACAGATAAGGCACTGGCTACACCGCAATGATGAGCACATATAAGGCACTGGTGACACCGCAATGATGGGCACAGATGAGGCACTGGTGACACCGCAATGATGGGCACATATAAGGCACTGGTGACAGCGCAATGATGGGCACAGATAAGGCACTGGTGTCACCGCAATGATGGGCACAGAAAAGGCACTGGTGACACCGTAATGATGGGCACAGATAAGGCACTGGTGACAGCGCAATGATGGGCACAGATGAGGCACTGATGACACCGCAATGATGGGCACAGATGAGGCACTGGTGACACCGCAATGATGGGCACAGATGAGGCACTGGTGACACCGTAATGATGGGCACAGATAAGGTACTGGTGACACCGTAATGATGGGCACAGATAGGGCACTGGTAACACCGCAATGATGGGCATAGATAAGGCACTGGTGACACCACAATGATGGGCACAGATAAGGCATTGGTGTCACCGCACTGATGATCTGCACTGGTGACACCGCACTGATAATCTGCACTGATGTCACCGCACTGATGGGCACTGATAATCTGCACTGGTGGTCCCTGACATTTGGCACTGGTGGTCCCTGACATTTGGCACTGGTGGTCCCTGACATTTGGCACTTGTGGTCCCTGACATTCGGCACTGGTGGTCCCTGACATTCGGCACTGGTGGTCCCTGATAAGCTGCATTGGTTTGCATTTTATATTAAATGCATTAAATATTATAATAATATGCATTTATATTAAAATGCTTTGCATTTATAAGGCTGTAACCTATCATACCGTGTGTTATGTATGGCTTGCTGCCTGCAGAATAAGGGGTGTGATTTATGTTGAAGTGGGCGAGTTCACATTTACATGTACAAGCCTAGTGTATCTGCAACATTTACTCCCATCCCAAGGATTCATGGGAAATGTAGTCTGATTACAGTTAGAGAGAGAGAAGAGGATATGAGGCAATCACTGTTCTAACACCTCCTACCTGCCAGAATACAGGCTGCATTTTTTAGAATCACAGAGCTGACATCCTGAAAATTCAATCAGTCATATCTCCTAAACGGTAAGAAATTTCACAAATGTAATAACTGTTTAGTGTTTTGTATGGGTCGGGGAGGGCTGGTGTACTAATGGGGGATTTCTTTCAGGATAACAAGCCACTGGGGGCCCCGGGGGTGTGCATCATGGTGATCGTTGTTGCGGGGTGTCAGTCTGAGACCCCGCAACAACGATCTAGGTGAAGAGTCTCTGACGGAGGCTCTTTACCACATGATCAGCCGTGTCCAATCACAGCTAATCACAGTGTAAACAGGAAGAGCTATTGATCAGCCTTTCCTCACTCGCATCTGTCAGACACGAGTAGAGGAAAGCCAATCGGCTGCTCCTCTGACAGGAGGGGTCTGTGCTGATTGATTATTAGCGCAACCCCCCCCCTTCCCGAGGATGCCCACACTGGACCACCAGGGACGCCACCAAGACCACCAGGGATGCCCATCACTAGTCACCACCCACCAGGTATGCCGCCCATGGCCACCAGGGATAACAATCAGTGCCCACAATGGATGCCAATCAGTGCCCACAAAGGATGCCTGCCAATCAGTGATGCCCATCAGTACCATCCATTAGTGCCCATCCGTGCCGCCTATCAGTGCCCATCCATGCCACCTTTCAGTGCCCATCGGTGCCACCTATGTGTACCCATCAGTGCTGCATATCAGTGCCGCCTATCAGTGCCACCTCATTGGTGCCCATCAGTGCCGCCTTATCAGTGCCCGTCAGTGCAGCCCCATCAGTGCCCATCAGTGAAGGAAAAAACTTACTTATTTACAAAGTTTGGTAACAGAAACAAAAAAAAGTTTTTTTTTTTTTAATCAAAATTTTCAGTCTTTTTTTTATTTGTTTAGCAGAAAATAAAAATCCCAGAGGTGATCAAATACCACCAAAAGAAAGCTCTATTTGTGGGAACAAAATGATAAAAATTTAGTTTGGGTACAGTGTAGCATGACCGCGCAATTGTCATTAAAAGTGCAACAGCGCTGAAAGCTGAAAATTGGTCTGGGCAGGAAGGTGTATAAGTGCCTGGTATTGACGTGGTTAAGTGAATCTAATGCCTGTACACACGATCGGACATTGATCAGACATTCCGACAACAAAATCCATGGATTTTTTCCGACAGATGTTGGCTCAAACTTGTCTTGCATACACAGGGTCGCACAAAGTTGTCGGAAAATCCGATCGTTCTGAACGCGGTGACGTAAAACACGTATGTGTGAATAGCTTTCGTCTCTTAATTTATTCTGAGCATGCGTGGCACTTTGTGCGTCGGATTTGTGTACACACGATCGGAATTTAATCGATCGGATTTTGTTGTCGGAAAATTTTATATCCTGTTCTCAAACTTTGTGTGTCTGAAATTCCAGCGGAAAAAGTCCGATGGAGCCCACACACGATCGGAATTTCCGACAACACAATCCAATCGCACTTAGTTTATAATCTGAATACAATGGGGGGAGCTAAAGCTGGGACAGATAGAATCTGGAACCGCGGTGCGCAGTAAACTTAAAATGGAAGTCCGGACAAATCCTAACTATACTTAAACCTTCTCCCCGCCTCATTTTAAGTCTATTCAATTTGGCAGTGTGGAAAGTCAGAGGATAAACCAGGAATACAGAAAGTGATGCCACTAGCAAGTCCTCCCACATCTTTCATCTGATAATCAACATACCTTTATATTTTTGTCCCTACTGTAATACAGTATAATCTGCAATTTAATATTAAAGTAGAACTTAACTGTATCTGAGCACCACAAACTGAAAATGCTATAAATTCATTTTTAATATTCAAAGCAGACCCATCTATCCATGTCTTCAAGGTTTATTTTGTTGAGAAATCACTTTGAAACACCCCTCTAGCATTTCTAGCTGCACTCATCTTGAGTAAAGGCAGATGATTCAGGTAGCATTTGCTTCCTAGAATCCATCTGCCCTTAGCTCAGGCATGCAGACAGGAGGGTGTGCTTAGCTGAGAAAGACCCTCCTCCCGATAAAAGAAAAAAATGCCCATGAAGACTCCTGGGATGCATTATATCATTTTGTTTTAGGCCTAAATCTAGGAAGCTAAAGAAATCTAAAAAAAAAGTCTTAAAACAAGTTCATATAATATACTTTCCTACTAAATACTAATGCTAGTAGCATGAGGATTAAAATAGTTAATGTTGACTGAAAGCATGCTGAAGGTTCATTCACAAAGGAAGATGGCACTATGCCTCTGTTTAATGCTTTATTTGACAAATACAGTAAATATAGAATGTCATTGAAAGTGTCCTAATTCCCTCATCTTTCCTAGCACAATCATGCATGCCTGCCTTGTTGCTGTGAAAATACTCTCAGGCTGCCTCTGCTAGTGCCTTGTGCATCCATGCCCTACTGTTAAAGAAATCCTCTCGCCAATATGCACAGGCAGCATCTGCACATGGATATGTTGCCCTCGTCTGTGGGTGTGCACGAAAGAGTGACTCCATAGAGTCCTGCAAGGCAATGGAGCCACCTGAAAACTGGAGCAGTGAACCCGGGCAGGCTATAAATAGATAGAAAGACAACCTTTGAGGGAAGAGCAAGCAGCAATGTAAGGCTGGGTTCACACCACAGCATTCTCTTAAAAGCAATTTGCGATGGATTGCTTTTCAGAGGGTGTCCAATCTGTTTCTTCCATGCATTCAGGAGGTCATCCCGTCGCCTACCGAAAGCCCCTTTTGAATGCGAATAGCACGTCATAGGCTGTTTACTGTGATCGGAGATGTGGTGTGTTGGAGCGACACACCACACTACCGATCACCGTGGTGCGCGCCCCCAGGGGCATACACGAGCGGCTCGTTCTGAAGGACCTCATATGATGTCCAGTTAGAATGGGAGAGCCATTGCCTAGCCATCATTTTGCTATAGGCTAGGTGGGATGTGGTTAAAGGTGAAGTTTGGAATTACTAATAAAACGAACACACATACTGACCTCTATGAAGTGAGTGATCACATGACCACTGATTGCTCAGTTCTTGGTCTGCTTGTATGGGAGAGCAGTGACTGTCAGTCATCATTCTCCGCTCTGCCCCTCCATTATGCACTGGAGCACCAGGCTGACAAGTGGGTGGGAGCGACTGGTTTCAGCACTAAGAGTCAGAGCTAGGGTTGTCATCTCATCCCTTTAAACCTGAACACATATGAATTACACAGGTTCTGAGACTAATTTATTGCAGATAATGCGAGTTTAATTATCACCTTAATCAGCCACAAAACCTGTGTAATTAATATGTGTTTAGGTTTAAGGCCACTTTCACACTGAGGCGCTTTACAGGCGTTTTAGCGATAAATATAGCGCCTCTCCTGTCACTCCAGTGTGAGAGCCTGAGTGCTTTCACACTGGGGCGGTGCGCTTGTGGGACGTTAAAAAAAAGTCCTGCAAGCAGCATCTTTGGGGCGGTGTATACACTCCTCCTAAAACGCCCTGCCCATTGAAATCAATGGGCAGCACTGCCAAAAAAGTGCCTGCAAATCGCTTCGGCAGCGGCACTTTTAACCCCCAAAGCGCCACTTAAACAGCAGTAAAGCGCTGCTTTACCACTACCGCCGCACCGCCTCAGTGTGAAAGTGCCCTTAAGGGATGAGGTGGCAACCCTAGCCAGAGCCAGCTATCAATCAGGCATGTGGGTGGATCCTGACGATATGGTCGGGATCCTTCTAGAGCCTGGAGCAGCTCTGTGAATTCAGCCAACAGCAGGCTTTAGTCCACTATAAGCTGACTCCGGGGTCACAGGAGAGCACAAGTGAGTGAACCCCTGTGACTAAGGATGAGCTCAGGCGTGTTCGTAACTCCACGCCCCGCCAGGAAGCTGGCACTCCGTAGTGCTAATCACAGGTAGTGAGACATTTCCCGATCTGTGCAGCCGCGGATCAGGAAATATCTCAGTGCCTGTGATTAGCGGTGTGGGGTGTCAGCTTCCTGGCGGGGCGCGGGCACATGGAGATGCGAACATGCCTGAGCTCATCCTTACCCACACCTCCCAACTTTTTGAGATGGGAATGAGGGACACCTACTATAAAAAGTATGTAGGCAGAGGACACGCCCCCTGCCACACCCCCTTAAAGGAGAATTAACCAAAAATAAAAGATTGGTTAAACCCACAAGGGCTTTTTTTTTACCTCCTACTATTCCTTTTATTGGCTTTTGAAATTTACAAATGCAGCAATTTAGAAATTGGATGAAAAGTTTAGCGCTGGGAAACACTTTTTGAAAGATAAATAATGCATTTTATATACAACTATATGGATCAGAGCAAAATGAGGGACGAATGAGGAGGAATGAGAGACAAAGGGACATTGCTTCAAATCAGGGACAGTCCATCCAAATCAGGGACAGTCCCTTGAAATCAGGGACAGTTGGGAGCTATGGAAGTATGGCCAAACTTCTCTTTTAGGTATCCCTGAGTCCACCATAGTAACACACAGAGGCAGTGTGGAAGGTGAGAGGATGGACCGGGAACACGGGCACTCATGCCACCTGCTGCCAGCCTTCCCCTCACCTTTCACCCATTTTCCACAGATTAGCAGGCATCACGTGATTCTCCGGCGCCGGCCGATGACGTAGCTGGCTGTGTAGTTGCTGTGAGGAGAGCAGTGAGCCGGGCTGACATTGACATGAGCGGGGTACATAGACTGTGTGTCCGGTTCGGGCGGGTAGCCCGGGTATGGGGGGCTCCGGTACAGGTCCGTCCAGTCACACAGCGGAGACTCTTCCACACCGACCCCCGGTGTCTGGCTTACGCCAAGCAACTCTGCCTGGGTCAGATAAGTAAGGTAATTCTCTTGTACTACAAGTCCCAGCCTGACCTGAGAGCTCACACTGGGGTGTATAGTGACACATGCACTGTCCTGTCCTCAGACATCCTCTATACACGACCTGAGAGCTCACACTGGGGTGTATAGTGACACATGCACTGTCCTGTCCTCATCCTCTGTACATGACCTGAGAGCTCACACTGGGGTGTATAGTGACACATGCACTGTCCTGTCCTCAGACATGCTCTGTACATGGCCTGAGAGCTCACACTGGGATGTATAGTGACCAGTGCACTGTCCTGTCCTCAGACATCCTCTATACATGACCTGAGAGCTCACACTGGGGTGTATAGTGACACATGCACTGTCCTGTCCTCAGACATACTCTGTACATGACCTGAGAGCTCACACTGGGGTGTATAGTGACACATGCACTGTCCTGTCCTCATCCTCTGTACACGACCTGAGAGCTCACACTGGGGTGTATAGTGACACATGCACTGTCCTGTCCTCATCCTCTGTACACGACCTGAGAGCTCACACTGGGGTGTATAGTGACACATGCACTGTCCTGTCCTCAGACATACTCTGTACATGACCTGAGAGCTCACACTGGGATGTATAGTGACACATGCACTGTCCTGTCCTCAGACATGCTCTGTACATGACCTGAGAGCTCACACTGGGGTGTATAGTGACACATGCACTGTCCTGTCCTCATCCTCTGTACATGACCTGAGAGCTCACACTGGGGTGTATAGTGACACATGCACTGTCCTGTCCTCATCCTCTGTACACGACCTGAGAGCTCACACTGGGGTGTATAGTGACACATGCACTGTCCTGTCCTCAGACATACTCTGTACATGACCTGAGAGCTCACACTGGGGTGTATAGTGACACATGCACTGTCCTGTCCTCATCCTCTGTACACGACCTGAGAGCTCACACTGGGGTGTATAGTGACACATGCACTGTCCTGTCCTCATCCTCTGTACACGACCTGAGAGCTCACACTGGGGTGTATAGTGACACATGCACTGTCCTGTCCTCAGACATACTCTGTACATGACCTGAGAGCTCACACTGGGATGTATAGTGACACATGCACTGTCCTGTCCTCAGACATGCTCTGTACATGACCTGAGAGCTCACACTGGGGTGTATAGTGACACATGCACTGTCCTGTCCTCATCCTCTGTACACGACCTGAGAGCTCACACTGGGGTGTATAGTGACACATGCACTGTCCTGTCCTCAGACATACTCTGTACATGACCTGAGAGCTCACACTGGGGTGTATAGTGACACATGCACTGTCCTGTCCTCATCCTCTGTACACGACCTGAGAGCTCACACTGGGGTGTATAGTGACACATGCACTGTCCTGTCCTCATCCTCTGTACACGACCCGAGAGCTCACACTGGGGTGTATAGTGACACATGCACTGTCCTGTCCTCATCCTCTGTACACGACCTGAGAGCTCACACTGGGGTGTATAGTGACACATGCACTGTCCTGTCCTCAGACATACTCTGTACATGACCTGAGAGCTCACACTGGGGTGTATAGTGACACATGCACTGTCCTGTCCTCAGACATACTCTGTACATGACCTGAGAGCTCACACTGGGGTGTATAGTGACACATGCACTGTCCTGTCCTCATCCTCTGTACACGACCTGAGAGCTCACACTGGGGTGTATAGTGACACATGCACTGTCCTGTCCTCAGACATACTCTGTACATGACCTGAGAGCTCACACTGGGGTGTATAGTGACACATGCACTGTCCTGTCCTCAGACATGCTCTGTACATGACCTGAGAGCTCACATTGGGGTGTATAGTGACACATGCACTGTCCTGTCCTCATCCTCTGTACATGACCTGAGAGCTCACATTGGGGTGTATAGTGACACATGCACTGTCCTGTCCTCAGACATGCTCTGTACATGACCTGAGAGCTCACATTGGGGTGTATAGTGACACATGCACTGTCCTGTCCTCAGACATACTCTGTACATGACCTGAGAGCTCACACTGGGGTGTATAGTGACACATGCACTGTCCTGTCCTCAGACATGCTCTGTACATGGCCTGGGCTCACACTCACAACAGAAGGCAGCTACGTTTTTAAATGTAGGAGGAACACATATGCAAGAACAACGATTGTATTCTAATGAGCCCACACTATTGTAATGCATTCATGTGCGTTTACATAAAAGCATGATTTCTTTTTCTGCACCGCAAACAGCTGTAAGTTGAAATAAATGAAAAAAATGACTCCTGAAAATGGGTGCAAACACACATACTGAAACGCACAGCGAACACAGAGATTGTGGCGCAATTGAGTCCTTAGGGTCGTTTCACGCTGAATGCAGTTGGACGCATATTGAGCTGCACTCCAACTGCATAAACAGCCCAAAATCAAGGTAATCCTATGGGCATAGTTCACAAAAAAAGGTAGATTATGCTGCATTTTTCCACACCGCAAATGCAGGGAACGCGCTCCAAACGCACCGCACCATGCCCCTTTAACCACTTCATTACAGGGCACTTTCCCCTCTTCCTGCCCAGGACAATTTTCAGCGCTGTCGCAGTTTGAATGACAATTACGCAGTCATGCAGCACTGTACCCAAACGAAATTCATATAATTTTCTTCCCACAAATAGGGATTTTTTTTGGTGGTATTTGATCACCACTGGGGTTTTTATTCTTTGCTAAACAAACTAAAAAAGATCAATATTTTTGAAAAAAAAAAAGTTTTTCTTTGTTTCTGTTATAAAATGTTGTTTTCTCCTTCTCAAATGGGCACTGATTATTTGACACTGATAAGATGGCACTGGTGGGCACTGATATGTAGCACTGATGGACACTAATAGCACTGATGGGCAGCACTGATGATGAGGTACTGACAGGTTTTCCTGATGTTGAAAAAATTATTAGACCTCCGCGCTTATGGTGAAAATGAAAAATGAGTAGCTGCAGCCTCTATCAATAAATTCACCCTAAGGTGAATTTAGAAGAAATGTGAAAAAGAGGGGATAGGTATGGCGCTGCTCTTATTAAGAGGTGACCTACAACCTCTAAATACTTTAGTGGTGTGTGTCATGGGTGCATTTAGTGCAAAAGGTGACAATAAAAGTGCAGAAAATAAATATTTGTATATTCACAAAAATCCACAAAAAAATCCTACTGTGTAAACTACCTAACCGCTTATATTGTTATGTTCAAACGAAAACACAATCCTGTGCAAAACCTGCAATTCAAAGTGACATTTCTGTGCAAAAAAATCCAACATATATGACTGGTGTATATTGTTGCTGTGAAACTGGGTTCAGAAACATGCATATACCGTCCTTAAACCCTGGTGTATAAAAAAAAAAGTCCAATAAAGTGACAATGTGCTCCTTCAAATTGTTCTGTGCATCTTGGAAAACAGTGCCCCATAAGAAACGCACTCACCGCTATTATTCACCCCACAAGGAGGTATTTCACCTTCACAGTATGAGCCACTGTGCAGCCTGTGGAGTGGGAGGAAACTTCCTGTCCTGTGTTGTCCAAGTGCCTCCTTGTCTGCGATGTAAGTGGTCTCCTCACTGTTAACCTCGTAGATGTTGCCCACATGTAGAGAGGAAAGAGACTCCATAGTGTGATACCGTACAAATATCCAAACATTTATTAATACTGATGGGTACTCACATTTATTAAAAATCATTAAAAGCGAAAACAGTATTTAAAAATAGGAAACTGGAGCGATCTGCGATCTACGACTCTAAACTGGAAATGATGCAATGACGCTGTATAGGCGGGATAATAAGATCAGCGCCATACCTATCCCCTCTTTTTCACAGGTTTTCCTGATGGGCCCTGATTGGCACTGTAGCGGGCACTGACAGGCTTTCTGACGGGCACTGTTGGTGGCACATCTGAGGGGACTGTGCTGATCATCAATGTGCTGATAATCAGCACAGACCCCCCCCTCCCCCCTCTGACAGGAAGAGCCACCGATTGGCTCTCCCTGTCAGCGCGAACTGAGGAAAGCCGTTTACCGGCACTTCCTGGTTCACACTGTGATTGGTCACAGCTGATCACATGGTAAGGAGCCTCCATCAGAGGCTCCTTATTATGATCAGAAATGCAGTGTGTCAGAGTGACATACAGCACCACTGATCACCGCGCTGCACTGCGCGCCCCAGCATGTTATGCTGCTGGATGTCATATGACGCCCAGCCAGGATAACTGAACCACCGCCTGATCATCATTCAGCTATAGGCCGGGTGGGAAGTGGTTAACCCAAGAAAGTTAAGCTATAAATGTATAGAAAAATGCACTGGAAACGCAGTGCAAAACGCAGTCAAGTGCGATTCAAACGCGCTTCAAATGCATGTAAACATGCAGTTTCTGGTGTGAATGGGCCCTTAGTGTTTTGTAAAAGTGTGCAAAATTGTGCTGCGCATATGCATGTGTTCTGCGCCACATGTATAGGGCAGCCCTTTCATTTGAATGGCCAACCCTGCGTGCAACAAAGGGTGGTGCAGTAGCTCATGCAACATTTTGAGCATGGAGCTTTGCATGTTTTGCCGCACCTGACATGTGAAACGTGCATCCTTTTTGGCATGTATGAGATGCCATTAACAGTAAATGACCTTGCAAAAGCAACACACATTTTTGTGCGTTTTGGAAACGCTAAGTGTGAATGCAAGCTTACTGCCAGTGCATTGTACTCTCATCCTAACAGATTTGATTATTTTTTTTTTTTTTTTTTTTTTTTGTGTAGAGTAAGGTCTGATTCACATGCGGTCTGTTTTGATATCCTGCAAAATGCACTGGGACACACCACTGATGGATCTCCGTCACTGTTAAAGTTGTAGTAAACAATGTACTACCACTTGTACCTACAGGTTGTAGGTACTTACGAATAACTCTTAAACTTGCACTGTTTAGGAGATATTCAGAGTACATGCAGCCAGTGACATTCCTAGGACCTGCGTTCTGAAGGTCTGGCATACAGTGATGAACCTTTAGAGCCTGTGCCATAAATGGCAGCGCGGGAGTGACATAATCGCGCCCCCAGCCACGAACCCAGAAGGAATGAAGACCGGGGAAAGTTGGAAGCCCTCTCAACGATAACAGCGTGGCGTTGTTGGGCTTCATTTTGATGTAAGGCTCCCATAATGTGCTAGTATGCAGTGCATACTAGCATATTATGACATTGCCTTGCAGGGGATTTTTTTTCCTCAACCGTGGTTTATTACCGCTTTAACGGGTCCCCCTTTCCCTCACTTTGTGGGATAGGGTGGCTTCTTTTTGGCTCCCAGATTTGAGTCTGTGCTTTTACTACCCTACCCTATCTCTAGTCTCGGTTAGTGTTGTGTATTGATCCAGTAATAGAAATGATTTGTATTGACCATAATTGCACCTAGGCCTGGGGGGGACTTGGTATCTCCACTGTACTCCTGCCTTTGTATTTGTTCGGCAGCGGGACTGCCCAGCACTGCCTTGTAAGACTGGAGCTTTTTCTTATGGGGCGTACACACAGTCAGACTTTTCAACCGGACTGGTCTGACGGACGCCGACGGACCAAATCCAGTGGACAATCCGATCATGTGTGGGCTTCACCGGACCTTCAGTGGACTTTTCCAGTCGCAAATCTGACGGACTTTAGATTTGGAACATGCTTCAAATCTTTACGTCGTAACTCTGCCGGACCCAGAAATCCGCTCGTCTGTATGCTAGTCCGACGGACAAAAACCGACACTAGGGCAGCTATTGGCTACTGGCTATCAACTTCCTTATTTTAGTCCGGTGAACGTCATCGTGTGTAGGCAAGTCCGTTCGTTCAAAAGTCCGTGGAAAGTTTGTCGGACCAGTCCGGTCGAAAAGTCCGCCTGTGTGTATGCGGCATTAGGTTGCTGTTTGTTTTTGTTGACAGCCACTTGTTTAGTTGCCAGTTTTGTAACTGTGTACTGCTTTGTAAAATCTAATAAAAAGCACTTTAAAAAAAGAAATGCCCTGGGACATGAACAAACGTGGTGAAGGCACTAATTTTTCAGAACGCACTGCACCAAACCATGTGATACTAGAGTACCATGCAGATTTGGTGGCTGCAAAGTGCAACTGAATTTGCCTGGTAGTCCTCAGAACTAGTGTCCCCATTGGAAGATTTCCCCTCTGTTCTGTCTTGGTGACAACCCAAAATTTTTAGTTTTTCTTTTATTTTCACTCTTAGTGATGATGATAAACAGGACAAATAAGGTGAATCTCCATAATGGGCAAGAACAGCAAAAAAAAAAGACTGTTCTATGTTCTAATCCTTCTCTGCTCTATCCTAAACTAAAAAGGTTTGCCTTTAGTTACACTTCTATGGCTCATCCCCGTTGGGCACTTTTGCCTATTACAGTCCCAACACACAGACAAGGCAGTTTGCCTTCTGTTCTATTCCTGCAGTTTATACCAATATGCTGCAAAAAAGTAGGATAGGTTTTATCTTTGTGCAGCAGGCTGCACCATAATACAATGCGTCGCAACAAACTGCAGCGCATATAGTTTCTTGAAACTAAAGTTTTAAGTTTCATGTAAACAAGCCATTACCAGCTTGAACGAGCACCTGATCAAACCGATCTTGGTTTGATCAGATGCTTTGTAGTCTAGAGGAGAGATCTGGGGTCTAATAGACCCCAGATCTCTCCATAAAGAGGACCATTCATGGCCCTTGCTAATTACAAGGGATGTTGTTCATCCCTTCTGATAGCCATAAGAGATTAAGAAAAAATGGAGAGACAGAGTAAAAAAAAAAAAATTTAAACCGCCCCCCCCCCCCATTCCTCTGTGCTCACACGCAAATGCAAACACGCACTTAGGTCCCTCATACATATGTAAATGGAAATCTAACCACATATGAGGTATCACTGTGAACGTGAGTGAGGAAGATAATTTTACTGCCAGACCTCCTCTGTAATTCTAAACATATAACCTGTAAAGGCTTTTAAAGCATTGCCTATGGAGATATTTTAGGTACCGTTTGGCGCTGTTCGACCGGCAGGCGCAATTTTACATGTCATATTTGATATCTATTTACTCGGCGTAACATCATCTTTTATATTTTACCAAACAATTTATATTGTGTTTTTGTTCATTAAAAATCATTTTTTTTAACAATTTACGTCTGAAAAACTGTTGTGCAAATACTGTATGACATAAAAATATGCATCACTCACTGTTTTATTCCCTAGAACCTCTGCTTAAAATATATAATGTTTGGAGGGTTTAAAATAGTTTTCCACCCAAAAAAATGTTTTTTTACACGTAGGAGAGAAATGTCAGAATTGGACCAGAATGGAACTGGTAAAATACAAATCCAAATAATTTTGCTAGATAGTTACATAGTTGGGCGTGGCCGGAATGTGATCACGGCAGGACATGTTGGCTCTGAGCTCCCGCTATTCTCCGGCAATTTATCCTGATCACAGCGGATTGACAGGCTTGGAAGATGGTAGGCAGTACTCATCGGTCGGCGGAATACTCAGGGCAGTTTAATATGCCCTCGGCGGCATTGAAGCAGCACAAACATCTCCGTTCTCAGCCACCGAAAGAACAGAGGAATCTCCGCTCTCAGGGCAGCATGGCGACTAGCCCCGCCCACTCCTCCTCCGTCCAGGCTCCTGGGAGTGCGACGCTGCGCACCAAAACAGCTCAGGTAAAGATGGCACAGCAGGGCACAGCAACAACGCAGCGCTTGGAGGACACTTCTCCCCTACCACAGGAGATAGAGGTAGATACCGAGGCTATAACTGGGCTGATTATAGAGGCCATTGCGGCATCCAAATCAGAACTTATGGGGAGCATTGATCATCTGGCCTCTGAGTGCAACCTCATCCGCCATGATCTGGACAAGATCAGAGGCAAATTGACCGCTGCAGAGGAGCGCATATCAGAAGTAGAAGACACCTCACATTTGCATGGGTCCCAATTAAGGGAGTTAAAGGAGATAGTGGGAGCTTTGCAACGCAGAGCAGATGACTCCGAAGATCGCCAAAGAAGGAATAATGTGAGGGTGGTGGGGCTGCCGGAGGGAGCGGAGGGCACCAGTGCAACCACTTTTGCAGAACAATTTTTTAAATCGCTGCTCTCCCTTGGTGATCTCCCCCCTACATATGTGCCTGAAAGAGCACACAGGGTCCCCACCTGAGCCAGACCCTCAGGTTCCCCACCAAGAGAGTTTCTGGTCCGGTTTCTCAATTATAGGGACCGTGACATGCTACTGGCGGAAGCTAGGAAACATAAGGAACTAAAATTCGAAAATGCCCGTATTATGTTGTTTCCAGATTTTTCAGCTGAAACGCAAAAAAGACGTCGTTCCTTTACTGATGTGAAGAGGAGGCTCCGGGAGAAGGAACTAAAATACAGTATGCTCTATCCCAGTCGTCTACGGGTGCAATATAAAGGTACTGTTAAATTCTTTGAAACCCCGCAGGATGCTAGTGATTGGCTGGATCATAATATGTGAAGGCACTGTTCTTCGCTGAGGTGTGTGCACCAATGTTTTTTGTGTTTTCCTCTATTTTCCTCCATTCAATCGGCTGTTCGTTCCTATGGACTGAGCAGGGAGGCTCAAGAAGCAAACAAGAATTACATTCTTTTTTTCTTTTTCTTATGCCGAACTATCGACACTTTTGTTTGAACTCTTCTGGAGTTTTTTGTTGCAGGGTCAAGGCTGCATACTGGACAATTTTTTTTAGTTTGTTTTATTTTTTTGTAAGGTTCACAGTTACCGGTATAACAGCAGAGGGGGAAGGGTGTGACCGCAGTCATGTATATTGTGTTTATAATGCATCTGATATTCTTTACATGTACACACTTACAGCATTGATTTATTTCCTGATATCTATATTATCATCAGAGAAGATTTGCTCGGCAGATGTTTTACATAGAGAGGATGGATAGCAAGATAAAAATTATGTCTTGGAATGTTAGAGGTCTGAATAATAAGTTCAAGAGGGCAACGGTATTCCAGTTTCTTAAACAGGTGAAGCCACATGTCGTTTTCCTTCAAGAAACGCATCTGGAGGGTAGTAAAATTATTTCATTACGCAAACCTTGGATACGGAGGTCCTTTCATTCCTCATATTCCTCCTATGCTAGAGGAACATCTATTCTAATTTAGTAAATCGATTGCATGTGCCATACACCAGGTGTTCACTGATCCCGGAGGACGATATGTGGCTCTAGTATTGGATTTAGCATACCAGAAAATACTATTAGTGAATGTCTACCTACCACCTCCTTTCCAAGTGCAACTGTTATATGATCTGTTAGTGACTTTGGCACCGCACATGCATTTACCTATGCTACTAATGGGTGATTTTAATACTATCATGGATTCTGCATTGGACTCGTCCAATGCTAATAGGCCGGCCTCGGTGGATCTATGCACCTGGGCATCAGTAGCGGCTCTAACTGAAATTTGGAGGTGGAAAAATCCGGGAATCGTGTCATATTCACACTTGTCTACCACTCATAAATCTTCCGCCAGAATAGACTTAGCATTTGGGAATGCCTTACTCCTAAATAATCTCCTTGGGGCCGAATATTTGGCTGGAGGGTCCTCGGACCACAACCCGCTTCTAGTTACCTTGACCTCTCCCACTAGAGGAAGGAGGGGGGGTTGGAAATTGGCACCGGGTTGGTTACAAGAAGATCAGGTAACTACTCAGCTGCCAGCTGCGGTGGATACATACTGGGTGACAAATGTGGATACGGCCGACCTATCTATTGTTTGGGATGCTTTCAAAGCTGTGGCAAGAGGTGAATGCATTTCGGCAATTAAAGTGGTTAGGAAAGATCATAATGAGGAATATGAGTCTCTTGTGGCCAAAGAGAGGGATTGTGCACAGTTACAGGCTAACTCCCCTTCGGAAGCTAATTATGCCTCCCTGCTGCATAGCAGGAGGTCAGTGGAACTACACTTCTCAGGATTAGCTCACACGGAGGCGAGGCGGAGAGTGGAAAATATACTTGCTGAAGGGGATAAAAATGGTAAACTATTGGCTAACCTGGCAGCTGACCAAAGGATCCCTGTTAACATTCCAGTAATTAAAAATAATGCAGGGACACCAATATCTGACCCAGTGGAAATTATGGCTGAGTTTGTCAGTTTTTACAAAAAGCTATACTCCCCAATATCACCATATGATATGACGGAGCTGGAAGATCTGCTCAGAAGTCTTTCAATGCCTACACTTACAGATCTACAGATGCCACTCAGTTAGATGCAGAAATTTCTGCTCTGGAAATTGAGGCAGCTATACTTGCCTTTCCTCCCAAAAAAGCTCCGGGCCCGGATGGTTTTCCTGCTGACTTCTACAAGGTCTACATGTCACAACTGTCCCCTAGATTAAACTTATTGTTTACACACTGCTGGACTCATGGTTCCTTGCCGACCTCAATGATGGAAGCTTATATGGTGCTTCTCTTGAAGCTAGGCAAGGACCCGGAGCTGTGCTCTTCCTACCGCCCAATTGCACTGCTTAACATGGATCTAAAAATTCTTGCTAAAGTACTAGCTACAAGACTGGCAAAAGTTATTTAGACTCTGGTAGACATTGACCAGACAGGTTTTATGCCAGGTATGTCCACGGATACAAATCTCAGGAGACTATTTGCGCATATACAGATGGATAATTCTGAGTTCCCGGCTAAAGTTGTTGTCTCCATAGATATCAAAAAAGCTTTTGATTCGGTGGATTGGCAATACATGAACAAGGTATTGGAGGCCATGGGGTTTGGTCCTGGTTTTCGTCGCTGGGTTGGTTTATTATATAGTACACCTAAGACAGCGGTGAGGCTCGGCTCTATGGTCTCCGATTTCTTCCCAATAGGTAGAGGCACCAGGCAGGGGTGCCCGCTTTCCCCTTTTCTTTTCGCCTTGATGATGGAGCCCTTGGCTAGGGCACTTAGGCGTTCAGAGGAGGTGCAAGCAATTAGGGTAGGATCTATAAATGAATGCATAGCATTATATGCCGATGACTTGCTGTTGTTTCTCAAGGATCCAGGCCCATCTCTTAGGGCAGCTTTGGCAATATTGGATAGATTTGCCATTTTTTCGGGTCTACGAGTAAACTGGAGTAAGTCATCCATACTACCGTTAGGATCTGAGGCTACAAACCAAAAAGATGACACTTTACCACTTCAATGGGTCTCATCGTTGACTTATTTGGGGGTAAAAGTGACAGCCAACATCCAGGATTACATGTCCCTAAATCTTCTTCCTTTAGTTAGTAGACTCAAGCATAAAACATCGGCATGGAAGAACCTTCCTCTTTCATTGCTGGGGCGGGTTAGTCTCATAAAAATGAAAATCCTGTCAGTAATCCTATACTTCTTACGACACTCCCCTATATGGATCCCAAAAGGGTACTTTAAGACACTAAACTGTATCATAGGATCCTTTCTCTGGTCGCCACATTCTCCGCGAATTAGTATTAAAATATTACAAGAACCATGGGGTCAGGGGGGGCTGGCTCTACCAGACTGGCAGAAATATTACCTTGCCGGACAGATGGTCTTTGCCAGGAGGTGGTTGACTTCAGATTCTGGGGACTCCGCCACAGTAGTGGAGGCAGCTCACTTGGGGTCCTACGAAAGCTTAAAGATGGCATTGTATAGGGGCCCAAAATCTTGTGTACCTCTGACAGACTCCATGAAAGTTACGATTAAGGCTTGGGAAATAACCACTACCTTAATGTCTCCTAGTTATACGGGGATTACACTTTCAGCTCCATTATGGATGAACCCGAAACTCCCACATTTTTTCCTCTCTCCCTGATCCTATGATTTGGGCCTGTAGGGGTATTAAAGGGCTAAAGGACATTACTAGTGAGGGGGGGAGCTTTGTACATTTGATCAACTAAGGGCTAGACATGACCTCCTCAACTCCTTCTTCTTTCGTTACCTACAGTTGCGCAATGCGTTTAAGGAGCAATTTAAGGGTCAAAGGATCGAATACTTACCATCTGCCTTGGAGAGGCTGTTAATGGAGGAGGACCTAGTCAAGCCATTGTCCTCAGTGTACAAATCTCTCTTTCAAAAAACACCTATGGGGATCACTAAATGTAGGGAAAGATGGGAAAGGGAGATGACAGACATTCGGGGGGAGGATTGGGACGATATGTGGGACCATCCATTTAAATATCTAGTCTCAGCAAGGGACCGTTTAATCCACTTTAAATTTCTTCATCGGGTTTACCTAACTCCAGCAAGGTTGTCTCGCATATACCCGTCAGTAAGTAGCCAGTGTTGGAGGTGCTCTCACACCCCAGCAGATGCAGAGCATATATTCTGGAGTTGCCCACTCATTCAAAGGTTTTGGGCAGATATAACAGGATGTCTGGAGGAGATACTTAACACCCCGGTTCCCTTGACGCCTAGAGTCTGTTTAATAAGACTAGTGGAGGAGGTCGTTCCGTCCCGTGCTCATCGCACATTGCTAAATATTGGACTATTTTATGGCAGAAAAGCTATTTTAATAAACCGGAAAAAATCTTCTGCCCCCACCATGTCATACTGGAAAAAAATGGTTAACTCAGTTATTTACTTATATAAGGCAACATACATATCTAGAGGGTGTGAAAGGAAATTCACAAAGGTATGGCAGGCCTGGTTGGATTCTACTGCAACAGTGAATTAGAAATGTAGTAACTGCGTAGTTGCTGAAAGGAATGGTATAAATTGTGCATTTTTTAGTAATTCGATGGATCTGGATTTCTCTGATGCAGTTGGAGTACATATTGGATATTCTGTAGAAATGACAAGTGTCTGAGTTTATGAATACGTTTAAATTGTTAGATGCATAGCTTCACAACTGTTATATTATGACTGCTGGTTGGGTAGAGGGGGGGAGGGGAGGGTGGGATGGGAAAGGGTTGTTGGCCCTGCGAGGCCTTCCTCGGCATGGTATGTTGCCTGTCGAAGAATGTTTATCTGTTTGTCTTGAAAATTTAATAAAAAGAATTTTGAGAAAAAAAAAAGATAGGTTGAAAAAAGACCATCCAGTTCAACCTTAAAAAAAATAAATAAAATAAAATAAAAAATATCGTACAATCCAATATACCCAATTTTATACCTCAGTTGTTCCAGAGGAAGGCAAAAAACCCCAGCAGAGCATGCTCCAATTTGCTACAGCAAGGGAAAAAATTCCTTGAGGCTGGGTTCACACTGGTGTGACACGACAGCCGTCCTACTTTGGATCTGACTTTGCCCTGCGACATGAAGCCGGCATGCGTCTGACTTTCAATGAACGGGGATCAGACTTGAATCCCCACCAATGCCCGGCACTGTGTTTGGTATGAATCTTTAGGGGGAACTCCGCACCAAATTTTAAATAAAAAACCGGCATGGGTTCCCCCCTCCAAGAGCATACCAGGCTCTTGGGTCTGGTATGGACCTCAAGGGGAACCCCCCTACGCCGAAAAAATGGCATGGGGGTCCCCCCCAAATCCATACCAGACCCTTATCCGAGCACGCAGCCCGGCTGGTCAGGAATGGGGGTGGGGACAAGCGAGCGCCCCCCCCCCCCCTCCTGAACCGTACCAGGCAGCATGCCCTCAACAAGGGGGGTGGGTGCTTTGGGGCAGGGGGGCGCCCTGCGGGCCCCCCACCCCAAAGCACCTTGTCCCCATGTTGATGAGGACAAGGGCCTCTTCCCGACAACCCTGGTCATTGGTTGTCGGGGTCTGCGGGCGGGGGGCTTATCGGAATCCGGGAGCCCCCTTTAGTAAGGGGGCCCCCAGATCTCGGCCCCCCACCCTATGTGAATGAGTATGGGGTACATGGTACCCTTACCCATTCACCTAGTGAAAAAGTATCAATAAAAAAACACACTACACAGGTTTTTAAAGTAATTTATTAGGCAGCTCCGGGGTCTTCTTCCGACTTCGGGGGTCTCTCCGGTGTCCTGATCTTCTGCCGGCTCCTCCGCTATCTTCTGCGGCTCTTTTGCCAGCGGTGGCCCGGACTTCTGCCTTCTTTCCTCTTCTGATGTTGACACGACGCTCTCTCCGGCTGGAATGCTCTCTGAGCGCTCTGCAATGGACTTATATAGGACCGCCCCCCTTATGAGGTCACTGTCCCGAGGCATGCTGGGACTGTGCCGTCATAAGGGGGCGTGGTCAACATCACCTAGTGACCACGCCCCCTAAAACGTCAGTCCCAGCATGCCCAGGGACTGTGACGGCATAAGGGAGCGGGAGTCCTCTTCCACTTCTCCATGATGACATCATAGAGCTGGTGAAAGTTAGAGATTTTGCGCTCCTCCACCTTCTGTTTGAGGATGCTCCACAGATGCTTAATAGGGTTTAGGTCTGGAGACATGCTTGGCCAGTCCATCACTTTTACCATCGGCTTCTTTAGCAAGGCAGTCTGTCAGGTCACCTTGAGGCTAGGTGACAGATGCACACCGTTGGGATCAGGAGTGCACCGCAAGGTAGTGGACCCTATGGCTGACTGCTGCGGATGAGAGTCAGGGTGGTAAGGAAGGCAGGGCCGCTGGAACACCAACACAGATCCCACCAGGGTTAGAGCGTGAGATTCCCTGGGGCACGGAGTCTAAGAGCCAGCAGGTGTTCACCAGAGCCTCTAGTGGTGAGGATGGACTGGGCTGCAACTGGCTCCAGGTCGCAACCCCCAGGGTCCCCCAGCTCACACCCTCAGTAGGCAACAGGAGGATAGGGATAGTCAGGGAATAAGCCAAGGTCAGGGCCACAAGCAGACAAGGACAACAGAGTTCACGCCAAGGTTCAGGGTCACAGGCAAACAGGGATAGTCGGGGACACGCCAAAGGTCAGGGTCACACGAGCAGACAGGAATAGTTGAGAACACGCCAAGGTCGGTAACAGAAACAAATGTAGCGCGCACAGCAGGCAGGAACAGGAAGCCAAAACACACAAAGGTTGATCAGCAGGGCTGGCCTGCAGTGCAGAGGTTAATATAGAGTTCTCTGATAGGAGCTGGGGTGGAGCCATACTAGAGGAGAGTTTATAAAAGCAGCCAGGTGAGAGTCAGCTGGTCTTTAGAGATGAACACATGGAGACAGGTAAGCTGACAGACAAAACTCTATTGCATAACCATGACACAGTGGTCATCTTGGAGGTGTGTTTGGGGTCGTTATCATGTTGGAATACTGCCCTGCGGCCCAGTCTCCGAAGGGAGGGGATCATGCTCTGCTTCCGTATGTCACAGTAGATGTTGCCATTCATGGTTCCCTCAATGAACTGTAGCTCCCCAGTGCCGGCAGCACTCATGCAGCCCCAGACCATGACACTTCCACCAACATGCTTGACTGTAGGAAAGACACACTTGTCTTTCTACTCACCTGGTTGCCGCCACACACGCTTGACACCATCTGAACCAAATAAGTTTATCTTATTCCCATCAGACCACCGGACATGGTTCCAGTAATCTGTGTCCTTAGTCTGCTTGCCTTCAGCAAACTGCGGGCTTTCTTGTGCATCATCTTTAAAGGCTTTCTTCTGGGACGACAGCCATGCAGACCAATTTTTTTTGGGAAAATAGTCTTTATTGAAATTAGGCATAAATTTATACAGCTCATTTGAGGTCTATGCATAGATACATACAATATTATCACGTGTGGTACGATTACATACATCAGCGCCTTACAAGGCTGGCATGGCATAGCAAAGATATATCTATTGTTAATAGCTCTGTAAAGTTCTAACAGACTGAGTTGGAACGTTTATATAGTTGTGCGTTTTGGTTATTAGGTGTTGATATTCTTGTTTTCACGCATTACTATACACATGTCTCCCCTTCTCCCAGCCATCCGTCCCATATCCTTGAGTATTTGTGACTGTTTCCCCTGTGTTTGTAGATCAACTGCTTGTATGGGAGGGAATTGTTAACATCCCTCTTCCAGCTTGTTATGGTGGGGGTTACGTTCTGCATCCAAGTCTTAGCAATCACTTTCCTGGCCAAAAACAGGACTTCAGATATAAATGTGGCTTGGTATTTATCAATATCCACGTCTGGAAGAAGACCGAGTATGCACAGTTTTGGATCTAGCACCACAGGGGAACCCATTTGGTCGTGTAAGAACTTGATCACTTGACTCCAGTATGTTTGAATAATAGTGCATTCCCAGATTAAGTGAAAGAAGCTACCCCTCTCTGCCTGGCAGTGAGGACATACTACGGGCCGTGTAGGTTGAAATTTCCTTATTATGTTAGGTGTAAGGTATGCTTGGTGGATGATGTATGTCTGTGTTAGCCTGTCAGACAGTTTTGGAGATGTTACTTTAACATTTTCTAGAATTTCCTCCCAGTCTGATTCACCAATGGCTCCTATATCTCTTTCCCATCTTGTTTTGGCTTTTTGTATCACTTCTCTAATTCTGGGTAATCTTATGGAGTAGTAAAGGTTAGATATCAATTTTTGCGAATCGGCTCCCATAATTATATCCAGGATTTGGGGATATTCCAAGATGCTACTTTCGTTTCTGAATTGAGAACGTAAGGCATGTCGGAGTTGTAGGTACTTGAAGAATAATTGTTGCGGAATAGAGTATTCTTCCTTAAGAGTTTGAAACGCTTTGGGCCTAGCGCTTGCCATTACTTGGTGCAGGTATATAATTCCATATCTGGCCCACACAATAGGGTCTGGGATTTTTTTGAGTTCCACAAGCTGGTCGTTAGCCCATAAAGGAGTGTGCGTATGGATATTCCCTATTTTAAGTTTTTTCTGGGCCAGTCCCCATATGCGTTGATGATGTTTAAGTAGCCCGTCATTAAATTGTGGACCTTTCCTATGAACCTGACCCCCTCGTAGTATAGTTTGAAGAGGGGTAGATAAGGGACTGTCTTGGCTACTCGCTACTAGTGTACTGTATCTTTGTCTTTCATTATTATGGTAGTGGTGCATATGTGACAGTTGTGCCGCTATGTAGTATTCCTGCAGATCTGGCAGAGATGTTCCCCCCATATCTGTAGGGTTTTTAAGGACATTCCAAGCTACCTTATGTCTTTGATGTCCCCAGACAAAGGTGTTCAAAATAGATTCCATTTTTTTGAAAATCCCTATGGGGATATATAGTGGGGCATGCCATACCATGTAGAGGATCTTAGGTAGGATAATCATTTTTATGATATTTATCCTCCCCATTACTCCCAGAGGTAGTTTGGACCATGCTTGCGTTTTGGTTTTTATCATGTTAAACAATGGCTCTATGATATTGGTTGTATATTCGCGTAAGTCTCTTGTAACCAGTACCCCTAGATATTTGATAGTGTTTACTCTGACTAATGGTAGTTCTGGGTGTATATTATTTGGGGGAAAATGGTCTATAGGGAGTATCTGTGATTTTTCCCAATTTATCCGTAGGCCTGAGAATTTCCCCATTTTATCTATTGTGTCTAGAGCTGCTTGAAGTGATGGGCCCTGATCCGCTAAATAGAGTATCGTGTCATCAGCGTAAAGTCCGATCTTCTCTATATAGTCGCCTATTCTGAGACCCACTATGTCCATGTCAGCTCTTATAGCTATGGCCAATGGTTCCGCAGCCAGGGCATATAGCAGTGGAGAGAGGGGACACCCCTGGCGTGTGCCCCTCTCTAGGGGGAATTGCTCTGACATACAACCATTGACGAAAACCCGTGCTTTTGGTGACTGGTAGAGTATTTGTACCCACTGTATAAAATTGGGACCGAATCCATATTCCTGTAGACATTCCCATAGAAAAGGCCATTCCACTGAGTCAAAGGCCTTTGCTGTGTCTAGGGCCACCACTACTCTGGTACCTCGATTGTCGTGTTGTGCTTGAATATTTAGAAAAAGTCTTCTTATATTCATGGCCGTATTTTTCCCGGGCATAAAGCCGGTTTGGTCTGGGTGTATTAAGGAAAGAATAACTTTGTTTAGGCGGGATGCTAGAATTTTGGCCAGTATCTTAATATCCACTTGAAGTAGTGAGATTGGGCGGTAGGATTCGGGGTATCTGAGGTCTTTTCCTGGTTTAGGTAAAACTATTATCTGTGCTTCCTGCATTGATGGAGGGAGTGATTTATGTTCAAATATTTGTTGGTATAGTTTTTGCAATTTCGGGACTAGTATTTCAGGGAATGCAGTATAGAATTCTAGTGGCAGGCCATCTAGTCCGGGGGCCTTGGATTTAGCTAGTTGGGACAGTGCTTCAGATATATCGTCTTGGCTGATGGGGGCGTCCAGTTGCTTTGCCTGTTCTAATGTGAGTCTAGGGAATTGAATTCTGTGTAGGTGGTTTTTAATTTCTTGTGCGGAGTATATTGTCTGAGTTTTATATAAATTCCTGTAGAAGTTTAGGAATATGTCTGCTACTTGGTGTGGGTCTGTCACCTCGTCTCCCTGTGGGGTGGCTAGGGTCACCACTACTGGGGGTTTTTCATTTAAATGTGCTAAATATGCCAATAATTTACCTGCTCGCTCCCCGTGTTCAAAAATTTTTTGTTTTTTGAAAAAGACCTGTTGCTTAGCTTTCTCTATGTGCATTTGGGTTATTACTCTGGATTGCATTTGTACTTTATGGAGATTATCTGTATTGGGTTCTTGTGCGTATACCTGTTCCAGTTCCTGTAGTTTGTCAGTGGTCATCTGTAATAGCAGTTTAGAGGAATTTTTAAATCTATTTATTCTTAGTGATAATAGTCTACTGGCTTGATTTTTGAAGTTGTCCCATGCTGCAGTATCTGAATCTGTGGTTATTAAGTTGTTTAGCATATACTGTAGTTCTTGTCCTACGCTCTCGAGATCTGGCAGGACCGATAACCAGAATGGATTCAGCCTCCACCCAGAGGCGGGCACTGCTTTTAATAGAGATGCTGTTATCCAACAAGGTGAGTGGTCTGATAGAGCTCGTGGAGCCATACCCGACCCTGTAATTTTGGGTAGCAGTGCATTTGAGGCCATTATAAAATCAATCCTGGACATCGTGTCGCAGCTTACCGAGTGGCATGTGTATGCTTTTTTAGTCGGGTTTTGCCATCTCCATACGTCTGTTAACGCAAATTCTGTAAAAAGTCTGCAGAGTCTGGTTTGGTGCGGCACAGTCCTGGACGTATCTCCCAGGTCTGGTCTGTCCAAGTTTGGATTCATGGTTTGGTTAAAATCACCCATCCAAATAGCTGGAACTGATGGGTTTTGTGCCATGAATGCCAATCCCTTCAATACTACCTCAATCGAAAAAGGGGGGGGGGATATAGCATGCCAGAATCAATAGGGAGTTGCCTCCTATGGTGGCGTGTAGGAAGATGTATCTTCCCACTCTATCTGATTCTAGTGCGATTAGTTCAAAGGGCACTCTTTTGGCTACTAATATCGATACCCCCCTTGATTGATTGGTATGCGTACTGTGGTATAGCCATCCTATCCATGGTTTTTTTAAGGCTACCTGCATCTGACCTGTGATATGCGTTTCTGTTAACGCTATAATATCTGCTTTTTGTGATTTTAGAAATGTTAGTGCTGCGGTTCGCTTAACCTTATTCCGCATTCCGCGGATGTTCCATGTTAAAAACTTTACACTGGCCATGTTAGTTTCTGGATGTAATTAGTGTATTTGCCTTCTTGTAAGATCTCATAATGATAATACCCCCTCAGTCTGCCTTTTCCACAGTACCAGTGTGCTAATGCATATTTGTTGTTGACTGTGTATTGCCTATTCAGCCACTTTAAAGTCATAACAATTCTTATATTCCCAAAGTAAAACATATAACATATCCTTTTAACTGTTCCCATCCCTCCCAGCTGCACATCTCCCCAACCTGATGTGAGCATATAAACCCAAACTGTCAGCATATAACATATCATCCAGCGGTTACCTTCCACTGGAGGCACAATTCTTAAAAGCAATAGATGAGTTTTTCTTTTATGCTGATCCAGCTTTGCTAAAGGGGCGACTGTTCCCCTGTCGAACGTGGAGCATTGATAATCAGGACTACCACACATTGCAGTTATTGAGTTCCTCTTGCCCTCTTCTCCCTCTTTGCAGCGGGTTAATTTAAGTCCCTTGTTCCAGGATACTATAGTAGAGTTCGTTCCTGTTCTTTAGAGGTCTTGCAAAGCAGATCACTTTAAACTGTCCCCACTCTTTTCAAACTGTAAAGGCGCAACCGGTAACCTGCGCAATCCTATTTTATAATCCCCCAAGCTCCATAGCAACGTTATACATGAGCTAGCGTTCTTGTTCCCATCCGTCCCACCCGCACACAAGCCGTGTATGCCCCCATTCTTCATGTCCCTCATCTGGACTCTGGTTCCTCTCCAAAAAGATCCCACGACCCTAATATTTACGAATTTTGTTCAAAGTCAGAAAGTACTCACTGTTGTTACGTGTTCTTAGACAGATTAAGCAGGTCTATTTCTGCGATCCAGCCATGCTGTCGCTGCCGCCGGGTCGTCGAAGAACTGTACTCTTCCGTCCTCCTCCACCCTCAGCCTAGCAGGAAATAACATGGCATATTTAAGATGGAGGATCCTCAATCTGCGTTTCACCTCCTGATATTGTGCTCTTCTCCTTTGCACTTCGCTGGAAAAATCCGGGAATACTGCAATCTGACTGTTCCCGATCTGTATATTTCCTCTTTCCCGGGTGAGTTTGAGGATTTTGTCTCTGTCCCGAAAGTTTAGAAATATGGCGATGAATGTGCGGGATGGCGCTCCGGGTGGTGGTGGCCGCGCGGGAATGCGGTGCGCTCTCTCCACCGCAAACATTGCTGAAAAGGCTTCTCGGCCGTATGTTTTGATCAGGAGCGTTTCTAGGTATGTTGCTGGGTCTGTGCCTTCCTCTTTCTCTGGCAGTCCTATGAATCGGAGGTTGCAACGCCTGAGGCGGTTTTCCATGTCATCTTGATGGGCATGGAGTTGTTGTATCTGTCTCTGCATCTCCTCTGTAGTATGTCTCATGGGGTGTAAGGCATCTTCCGCGTTGCTTATCCTGGTTTCAGCCTCTGTGACTCTGTCTTTCAGTTTTGAGAAGTCCTGTCTTATCAGGGATATATCAATTTTCACTTCGTCTATCTTTGCAGTCAAGGTACCTTGTAGGGCGGCTATGGCATCCAGAACTTTGGCGGTATCTGACGCCTGAGGAGCGGGGTCCGCGCATGCGCCGGTTCCATTATCTTGTTGCATGTCTTTGTCCTGGCGGCGATATTGAGCGAGCTTGTCTGCCGTCCCAGTGTTCCGTCTCGGTGGGGACATATTCTGCTTCTGTCCCGGGATAGGAGGGGGAGCCCGTGGGGTGGAATATTCCTGTGAAGCGCTCCAGAGGATCTCTTTTTTTTGGGGGTTTTGTGTGCAGGGTCTCGCTTTACCACATACCTGGTCCCCCCCCGGGTGCTGCACCCCTTGAGGATGTCTTGGGGTCCAGGTTCTTGCAGATCAGTCCTCTTTAGGGGAGCCAGGTAGGCCAGGGGAGCTAGTGGAGCCGATTCTGGGTGTAGCAATATGGCCGCCGCTCTCAGGACCAGGCCGGAGCCACGGGCCGCTCCACAGACTGGTACAGGGCACAGAGGCACAGCGTCAGGGGCCACAGGCAGTCCGGGGGCCGATGTATACAGGGGTCAGCCTCGGGGGGTCTCAGCAGGCCCGTGGGACGGATCGGAATCGCCGCCGGGTGGAGCAAAATGGCCGCCGCTCCAGGCACTAGGCCGAAGCCGGGGACTTTCCTAGTTTTCCGGCCCCAGAACGGAGCGCTCCGGTTTTCGCGGCCTCGGGGAGCGTTCCTGGCAATCCAACCGCACCAGAAGCTTTGCAGGCACCAGGGTATCTCTGCTGGGGTGTTTTTTTCTGGTAGGATTAACAGGATACAGGCAGGATGGCTGATGTAGGATTTTGGGCAGAGGAGCTCTCTATGCAGACGTCCTACTCCATAGCTCGTCAGGCCACGCCCCCCCATGCAGACCAATTTGATGCAGTGTGCTGGGTATGGTGTGAGCACTGACAGGCTGACCCCCCCACCCCTTCAACCTCTGCAGCAATGCTGGTAGCACTCATACGTCTATTTCCCAAAGACAACCTCTGGATATGATGCTGAGCACGTGCACTCAACTTCTTTGGTCGACTATGGCGAGGCTTGTTCTGAGTGGAACCTGTCCTGTTAAACTACTGTATAGTCTTGGCCACCGTGCTGAAACTCAGTTTCAGGGTCTTGGCAATCTTCTTATAGCCTAGGCCATCTTTATGTAGAGCAACTTTTCCCCTTTCGTCTTTCAGGACAGCCACCATGAGAGATAGTCTCCTCCTCTTCCTCTAGGAAACACTGCGCCAGCCCATAAATTCTTACTTCCCCTGCCAGACCTCAGTATTAGTGTTTCCTCCGGTGGGGAGACACTGTGCAAGGAGCCAGGCCATTCAGTCAGGGTGACTGCAGGTGTTTATATTTTTTGGAGCCTGTAATGGGAGCAGGGGTTTCCTAGGGCATAGGGGGGACTTACCCCTAGTTCTGTTGCCACCACTTCCTAGCCGAGTGCGGCTTCAGGTTGGGGGGACTCCCTATCGCAGCTACAGGGCTGCAGCAGGCAGGCGCTCACCTTCCCTGTATTCCATACAGACCGCTCTCTTTTTTTTCTTGTTTTTGGAACTAGGCGGGCCGGGCGACGTCATTTCCGGCGGAAGGGCGAGTGCTTGCCTTTGACCCACGACTTCCGGTTCCGGGTCGCGGCGCTGATAGGGAAGCCAGGCACAGGCTGGAGACGAGTCTGGGACGCGCACAGGCAGCGTGGGACTCGGTAGTAGCAACCACCTGCAAGTCATGTCGGAAGCAGATGCTCAGCCAACGGACACTACCTCCAGCCTTCCTAAGGTAAGAGTGCCCTGGGGAAGAGTACTCTTTATCTAGAATTGTCCCTCCATGTATAGTTCCTGTCATGGGGGGGCAGACACCCTGGGTGGTCAGGGGAGGGAGGCTCAGATCCCCACATATTAAGGAGGGTCTTGTGTACTCCCAGGGTTGTATCCTTGTTTTTTTTTGGAAAAAAAAAAAAAAGTGACAAAATGTTTTTTTCTTTTCATGTATTTCAGAAAGCTACAGAGAAGTCTAGGTCTGCACATAGCTCTAAGAAGAGGTGTGCCTCTTGCAGGGACACTTTAGGGGAAACATGGACAAAGGTCTTGTGTAGGGAGTGCATAGACTCCCTTGTTAAGGAGAGGGACTCTGAACAGGAGTCAGGACTTGCAGCCTCGGTTAAAGAGCTTTCGTCCACCTTCTCTTCATTTAAAGCCTTATTTGAAAGGTTTCAGCCTCCCTTTAGTCCAGTCCCCCAGGATACAACCTCGCCTCAGGCTCAGGGCTCTGCTCCTGCCCAACCTGCAACTTCAGTTAGGGCAGTGGAAGCTCCAGGGCCCTCCGGAGTGGAACAAAGACAACCAGACAGTTCCTCCTCCGATTCCCAGGATGGTTCAGAGGGAGAGGACCTGGACGGGGAGTCCAGGAAATCCTCCAGATATAAATTATCCCTGGAAGAGGTAGAGGACCTCTTAGGGGCTATTTATACAACCCTCGGTATTCAGGAAGACAGGAAACCCCTGACCCTTCATGACCAAATGTACAAGGGTTTAGGGGAACAAAGGAAGAAAGTTTTTCCAGTACATGAGGTATTGGTTGAAACTATTAAAAAGGAGTGGCAGGATCCCGAAAGAAAACCCTTTTTTTCTAGATCCTTAAAAAGGAGATTTCCATTCTCGGATGATCCTACATCTATCTGGAATAAAAGTCCCAAGTTAGATGCTGCCTTTTCCCAGGTTTCCAGACACACAGACCTGGCTTTTGAGGACATGGGGGCCCTGGTGGATGTCATGGATAAGAGAATAGACTCTCTTCTCAAAAAGACTTGGGATTCAACAATTGGTAATTTAAAACCTGAGTTGGCTGTCACAGTAGTGGCTCGCAATCTGGAGCACTGGCTCTCTAAGATTGAGGAGCATATTGAAGCTGGAACGGCAAAAGAAACCATTCTATCTTCTTTCCCTACGATTCTGCGGGGTATCGCCTACATAGCTGATGCCTCGGCAGAATCAGTCCGTATGTCGGCCAGATCAGCGGCTCTGGCCAATTCGGCCAGGAGAGCCCTCTGGCTAAAAACTTGGCCGGGCGATAGCGCCTCTAAGGCCAAGTTGTGCGGCATACCGTTAACGGGAGACCTTCTCTTCGGCCCAGGGTTAGAGACCGTCTTGGACCGCACAGCAGACAGGAAGAAATCCTTCCCAGTTAAGCGGAAAACCCCTACACAGACAAAGAAGGGGTTTCGTCCGCAAAAGCGTAAAGAAATTCCAAAGCCGGAAGGGCAAAAGAAATTCTGGGGTCAGAAGAAGGGCAGGGGAGGGGCGATTTTTCGCCCTCCTGAACAGCCCCGTAAAAACCAATGACTCCCCAACCAGGGTGGGGGGAAGACTGGGGGCCTTCCTCCCACAGTGGGAAGCAATATCCCCCAATCGCTTTATCCTAGGGATTATAAGAAGGGGGTACCATATCGAATTCACAAATCCTCCTCCACGGAGATTTCTTGTCACGCACCTACCCAGGTGTACGGCAAAAGCCGAGGCTCTGTTGGAAGCATTAAGAGATCTGGTAGATCAAAATGTGGTTCTCAGAGTTCCAAAGACCGAGGAGGGAGAGGGTTTCTATTCACACATCTTCGTAGTGAAGAAACCCACAGGGAAATTCAGATTGATTCTGAATTTAAAGCCCCTGAACAGGTCAGTGACGTACAGGAGATTCCGTATGGAAACAATTTTCACAGTCAGAGCCCTGTTGCCCCGCAACTGCTTTATGGTATCTCTGGATCTAAGGGACGCGTATCTACACGTTCCTATTACAGAAGCCTCGCAGAGGTTTCTTCGGCTAGCAGTAAATGTAGGTGGAACAACGGTACATCTACAGTTTCAGGCGCTGCCTTTCGGGCTATCCTCCTCGCCCCGCATTTTCACCAAGGTCTTGGCGGAGGTGATGGCCTTTCTTCGACTCCAGGGAATATCAGTGATAGCATACCTGGACGACCTGCTCCTGTTTGCACCGTGTCCACTGCAGTTAGTCAGAGATCTAGAACTAACAAAGAGAGTTCTTACAGGTCTAGGGTGGCTAATGAACTTGGAGAAATCCAGTTTGATTCCCTCTCAGCGCATCACGTACCTAGGCTATCTGTTGGACTCAACGCTACTGAGAGTGTTTCTTACAGCAGAAAAAGTACAAAAACTGGACAGGGCAGTGGCTGTTCTCCAGTGCAGCAGTCAGGTCTCCATAAGAGTTCTGATGTCGGTCCTGGGACTATTAACCGCTACCCTCCCAGCAGTGCAATGGGCAGGTCTGCACTTTCGTCCCTTGCAGTCCTTTGTCTTAAGGGTGTGGGATCACAGTCAGAAAGATCTGGACACCTTGGTACAGGTTCCACCCCAAGTAAAGAGATCCCTCTGGTGGTGGAGGAGGGTCTCAAACTTGTCGCAGGGTCGTCTGTGGTTCATCCTAGTTTCTCAGGTGGTAACCACAGACGCAAGCGGCAAGGGTTGGGGGGCGCATCTGGGTTCCCTTTTAGCACAGGGCACCTGGGAGGGCGACGAACTAAGAAGGTCGTCCAATTGGAAGGAGCTGAGGGCAATCGGGCTAGCACTCAGGTTCTTCAAGGAGGAGCTACGGGGCCACCATGTTCAGGTGCGGTCGGACAACTCATCCGCCGTGGCCTATGTAAACAAACAGGGCGGCACGAGAAGCGGAGTCCTGTCGGCCTTAGCATCAGACATTCTGAACTGGGCCGAGACTCACACTCTCTCACTCTCAGCAGTCTTCCTGAGAGGAGAAAAGAATGTGATAGCAGATTTTCTCAGCCGAACCAAACTGAGAGAGGGCGATTGGATCCTCAACCAGGAGGTTTTCAATCTCATTTCAGAGAAATGGGGTCCTCCAGAAGTAGATCTGTTCGCGTCAAGAAGCAACGCGAAAGCCCCTTGTTTTTTCTCCCTAAACAGAGGGGAGGGAGCGCGAGGGGTCGACGCATTGATCCAGAACTGGCATTTCAGAATCTGCTATGCCTTCCCGCCCCCAGCATTATTACCGGCAGTTCTCAGGAAGTTCCAGATGGAAAACACGTCCCTGATTCTAGTAGCACCACATTGGCCAAAGAGGGCTTGGTTCTCAGTACTCAAGCAACTAGCGGTCGAACCTCCCTTATTCCTGCCACCTCGAGAGGATCTCCTCTCACAGGGCCCAGTCCTCTGTCCACAGGTTCACCAATGGCAGTTAGCGGCCTGGCTACTGAGGAGGGTATGCTAAGAGCTAGGGGTTTTTCTGAGAAATTAATCTCCACCCTCCTCAACAGCAGGAAGAAGGAAACACGCCAGATTTATAAAAAGGTCTGGGTACGTTTTAATGAATGGTGTGCAGAAGGCTCCTTTGCGGTACACAGTCCCACAACGGTGTTGGAATTCCTTCAGTGCGGGGCAGATAGGGGTTTATCCATAAGTACCCTTAAAGGTCAGGTATCAGCACTCAGTGCTTATTTAGAAAAGCATCTGGCCACCAACCCTTGGGTGGTCAGATTCTTTAAGGCTCTGTCTAGACAAAGACCGGTCCAGGGCCCTCCCTTTCCCAAGTGGGACCTATCTTTAGTTTTACAGGGCCTGACGGGAACCCCCTTTGAACCTTTAGAGGAATGTCAACTAAAGGATCTTACGTTAAAACCAGTTTTTTTGGTAGCAGTGACAACTGCCAGGAGAGTCAGCGAGATTGAGGCCTTATCTGTTAGACCTCCTTTTTGTGTTATTTTTCCAGATCGGATCATCTTCAAGACTGATCCAGCATTTTTACCTAAGGTTGCTTCTGGTTTTCACAGAAGTCAGGAGGTAGTTCTACCCTCATTTTGTCCCAACCCCTCGGGGGAAAGGGAATTAAAATTTCATTAGTTGGACGTAAGGAGATGTATCCTTCAGTACCTAGAGCTGACCAGGAGGTTTAGAAAGTCAGACTCTTTATTTATTTTGTTTTCTGGGGCCAGAAAAGGATGCAAAGCGTCTCGACGCACTATTGCCAGATGGCTCAGAGTAGCCATTGGCCAGGCCTATACATTAGCAGGGAAAGAAATCCCAATGGGTATAAGGGCACACTCTACTAGAGCTATGGCAGCTTCTCAGGCAGAGAAGGCTGGAGCGACACCAGAGCAGATATGCAGGGCTGCAACATGGTCCAGTTATTCCACTTTCGTTAAGCACTACAGAGTGGACCTGGTGTCGGCTAGTGAGCAAGCCTTTGGGCGAAAGGTGTTGCAAGCTGTAGTCCCACCCTAACTGGTAAGTGCTCGTTCATCCTCTCATGGTGGCTGTCCTGAAAGACGAAAGGGGAAAATTAAAGTTACGTACCGGTAACGTCTTTTCCAGTAGTCTTTCAGGACAGCCCTAGTTACCCACCCGAAATTTTGGGGTGTCTTATAAAAGACCAGAACGCAGCATGATAATGATATGGAATAGTATGTTATTAATGTGTTCTTGTGTCTCCCCAGCTGACCGGAGGTAATCTTGGAATATACTGAGGTCTGGCAGGGGGAAGTAAGAATTTATGGGCTGGCGCAGTGTTTCCTAGAGGAAGAGGAGGAGACTATCTCTCATGGTGGCTGTCCTGAAAGACTACTGGAAAAGACGTTACCGATACGTAACTTTAATTTTTTTTTTTTTTTTTTTATATTTTCAGAGTTCATTGCCATGAGGTGCCATGTTGAACTTCCAGTGACCAGTATAAGAGAGTGAGAGCCTTAATACCAAATTTAACACACCTGCTCCCTATTCACACCTAAGACCCTGGTAACACTAACGAGTCACATGACACCAGGGAGGGAAAATGGCTAATTGGGCCCAATTTGGACAATTTTACTTAGGGGTGTACTCACTTTTGTGAGAAACTGTATGTTCAGATGAGGAGTGCAGAGGGGATGATGGGGGAAAATATGTACAGGACAGGAGTGCAAAAGATATGACGGGGGGAAATACACTATATTGTCAAAAGTATTGTAACGTTTGCCTTTACACGTACATGAACTTTAATGGCACCCCAGTCTTAGTCCATAGGGTTCAATATTGAGTTGGCCCACCCTTTAAGAAAAACAGAAATGGAAGGCGCGCACACCTAGTGCATTAGAGAGATAATTTAATAATAAGAATTTTTCTTTTTATAAAAGTGGGTACTCACAAAAGGCCATAAACAGTGCATGGACATGCACAGAACATGGGGTACAGCTAAATCGTTTCCGGGGCGCACCCCCTTCCTCCTAGCTCTGAGGAAGGGAGTGCACCCCTGAAACGTGTTAGCTGTACTTGGTGTTTTTTCGGATTACCCCATCTGAGGAAGGCAGCATCCACCTAGTTATGGGATACCATATATACCTTTCACACCACCATTTTATCTGACATCTGTTACTCCTCACCTTGGAAGACCTATTAACGCTGGAAGTGACTGTGTGTTTTTGGCCCGCCCTTTTCAGCTATAACAGCTTCAATTCTTCTGGGAAGGCTGTCCACAAGGTTTAGGAGTGTGTCTATGGGAATGTTTGAACATTCTTCCAGAAGCACATTTGTGAGGTCAGGCACTGAGGAGGACAAGAAGGCCTGGCTCGCAGTCTGCGCTTTAATTTAGGGCTGCAACTAACAATAATTTTCATAATGTATTAGTTGGCTGATTTATTGTTTCGATTAATCGGATAATAACCTAAAAGTGTGGTGTAAAATTTAGTTAGTATGTAAAGTTTAAAAAAAAATAAAAAAATAAAAGGCAATTTCTTCTTAAATATCTATATGCACTGGTAAAGATAAATAACCAACTATATGGTTAGGAAGCAAAATCTCTTATCCACTCTGAGAAAAACAGACAGAAGAGATATACTGTATATACTATTAGAGGTTGAATCTGGTAAATATCAGACTCAGAGATCACATTTTTTATTTAACCACTTGCTGCCCGCCCACCGTCAAATGACAGAGGGGACAGCGCACCCGAACGGCCGCTCCTGTGCGGGATACGGCACGACCCCAATCTCTGTAAAAAGCCCCTGACACGGCTCTTTAACCATGTGATCGACTGTTTCCAATCACAGCCGGTCACGTGTAAATACAGGAAGTGCAGTTAATTGGCTCTCCTCGCCTCACACTGACAGAGTGTGCAGCGATGAAAGCAGATCAGTGGCATCTTCTCACAGGGGAGAACAGGGCATGTAATCAGGGCACTGATCATCAGTGCCCTGATTACAGCAAAGCCCCATGAGTGCCACCAATCAGTGCTCATTTACTGACAGAAACCACGAAAACTTTTTTTTTTTTTTTTTCAAAATTTTCGGTGTTTTTTCTTTTTTATTAAAAAAATAAAAAACCCAGCAGTGATTTAAATGCCACCAAAAGAAAGCTCTATTTGTGTGAAAAAAATGATTAAAAATGAATTTGGGTACAGTGTGAAAGTGCCCTGTATTGAGGTGGTTAACGAAAAAAAAAAATAAAGACTGTTTTGTCCATTTTCAGACAGAACTGTATTAAATGCTGGCCATACAAAAACAATGTCTTTATTTAAAAAAAAAAAAAATTTTAAGAACGTTTGTTAGATTTTCAAATCGTTAGTGGGGTCAAATCAACATTCGTCTTCGACCACAGTGATGGGAAATTTCAGAGGAGTAGAATAGAAAACGTTTTGGTCAAAGGAATTTTCAGACAGTGTATGTGGTTTTTTTCGTTCAGAAATTACATTCATTTTAAAACTGAATGTCAAAAGCAAGTGAAATTTTCAAACGATATTCCTCCATTCAGCAAATGTACAACGATTTTTCGTATGAATATTCTCATCTGAAAATCGATACGTTTATGGCCAGCATGAGGCTCCGTTCACACCTAGTTGGTTTGCTTTTGATCCGTTTCTGCAGTGCTTTTTGCTGTGCAATTTTGCACACACGATTTTGTTGCGATTTGTGTTTTGCATTTTTTATGCTTTTCTTTTTTGGCCAATTTGTTGTTGGGCAGATTAAAAAATGCAAATCGCTGCAAAAACGCACTACATGCTTTTCTGCATTTGCTCTATTGAAATCTATTGAACCAAAAAAGCACTGTTTTGCATTGAATAAAGTCCATGACCCTTTCCAAATATGCAGCGGCTGAAAAAAGCATAGATGTGAATTTGTCCCATAAGAAACCGTGTTAAATGAACTGTAGTGTGTTTCTGCAAAAAGCACCAAAAAAACGCATAGGTGTGAACCTGTAATGCCTTATCAGCCTCCACCTTCTCTGGGTTCAGATGCTGATCTTCCCTGCACAGAGTCTTTTTAAAGTGATTTTTTTTTTAAACAACAAACATGTTCTATTTACCTGTTCTGTGTAATGGTTTTGTGGCATTACCTGCAAATGAAGTCTGCGATCCATCTTCACCCCTCTTCCTTCCGGGACCGCAGACTCCGGCTCCCGCACACGTGGGAGCTGCCAGTCATGGCTAACGCTGGGGAAGAAACGGCATGCCTCTGCATGCACCGATGACACTACAAGTTAAATTTTTCCTAAACTGCGCATGTTTAGGAGATATTTTCAGTACATATAGGTAAGCCTTATTATAGGCTTACCTATATGTAAAAATTTCTCAGGGGGGTTTACAACCGCTTCAAATGAGTTGTAAAGGCAGAAGGTTTTTTTTTTATCTTAATGCATTCTATACATTAAGATAAAAAGCCTTCTGTGTACATCAGTCGCCCTAACACTTACCTGAGGTCCCTCTGTGTCCAGCGATGTCCACAAGTATCTCAGCCATCCAAGATTCTCCTTTCTAATTGGCTGAGACACAGCAGCGAGAGTGTGTGAGTCCCATACCACTTCTTTATACCTGGGACACAAGGTGGCATTTCTACCCTTCTATATGGATTATGATTGTGGTAAGAGAGAATTGGAAAGAAGAGTTTTTCTTTAGTTAGTAGCAGCTTTGCTTCCAGCTGTAGTTCTTAAAGCAAGAACATTTGTTTTTTGCCTCACTGAGCCTGAATTAAGTGTACATTGGAAAAGACGTGACCAAAATATGCTATTCCTTTTACTGGTTCTCTCTGTCCTTCATTTCAGCCAGGCTTAAGTGATGATCGCAAATATTTAGTGTAGTTAATTTCCAGTCTAAGACTAGTCTCTCAAATTATGGATGCTGCGCTATCTAAGTAGAAGCATAAATGCTAGTGAATAGTGCTCTTCAATAAAGTGCTAATAGTACTACGCATGAAATATAAATGTGAATAACAATAAAGAAAATATATATATATATATATATATATATATAGCGATAGCAGATAATGCTTAAAATGGTTATAATAATAAAGTGACAGTGCATAAGTGTGATGAGTAACCATAAACCACAAAAGTCCGCACGTTCAAAAAATAACAACTGATCCAAAGAATTCCAAAAAATTCTGAATAGATAAAAATAAAAAATAAAAATGCTCCTGTGCAATGTTCAAATGGTGTCAAACTACAAGTGCTCCACACTCCATGCGATTCAGAAAATGTTGTGAAGGTGATCCAATTGCAAACTGCTGTGTTTTCACTTAGGTGCTCCCCCCTAGGTATTGAAGGCTCACCTTGAAGCGTGTGACCTTGCTAGTATGCTTGGTCAATACACGCATTAGAACCACTCCTGGGTTCAGCAGTAGATCTGAAATGCTGGATGGGTCACCACTGAGCCTCGGTATGTTAATAGAAAAAGGAGGACTTCATGGTATAATATGTAAAGACAATTTAATAACACAGTAAAAAAGATCCCACACAGGGTACTCACAATAGCCAGGCGCGTCAGTGCGCCATTCTACAATGGGGGTAAATCAATAGAAAAAAACAGCCGATAACGGGTTGGTGTGCTGATCGTTCCTGGTAATTCACCTACCATACGTACCGTCCTGTCCCCTTCCCCTACGCGTGTCAATACAAGGGGTTTCCGTATCTTCCTCAGGGGGCAATGTCCGTTTTTATCCACCTGCCTATTGGCTTACATTGAGCATCTGTTTAGATCTGCCTGAAAAACTGAAAGTGGAATCTGATTGAAGGCCTGTGTAGAAGGGCCCAGCAGCACTGCTATCATATGCCAGAACAATAAAAATAAACTGCTCTGATGGATGACGCAGATGATAGATAGAACCAAAAGTCCTAAATAAAACCTTGCTAAAAATAAGACCTGCATCTCTTCATCTTTCTTTTTAGGTCTCTTGAATATTTCTGTACATAAGTTTGTGTGCCTGGAGTAAAGTGGCTCTCTACAGGAAGATGGCAATAAACAAACGTGTTCTGAAGAGCAGGCCCCGTGAAGTACAAGGATTTGACTTTCTTGTGCCTACATAAGTTGTACCTGTTTGTCTGCAGTATTTTCTTCTCTACAGCCGTTCAAATTCTGTGCAAAAAAAAAAAAAAAGTCACTGACCCGGTCCAAAACGTGTCCCATAGGAAACCATGTTAAAAGGACTGTAGTGCATTTCTGCAAAAAGCACCAAAAAACTGTGAACCAGGCCTTAGATAGGAAATTAAAAGAGCCTAGTTTGCCAAAAAGTTTAGTCCTCCACCCCATGTAAATTTATCACCAAACAAGTCCATGGTGGAAATATAAAAATTTTCTCTGGACCATAAGGGATGTACAGGTATGAGAGGTGAACTGGTTAAAGGGATAATACATAGAGGAATGTGCAGTCTAGAGATGCACAAAATATATTTTCTTTCAAACTAAAAAAAAAAACACACTTTTAAGTTTTTTTGGTGTTTTTTTGCCTTTTGTTTATTCCATGGAAAATAAAAAAAAAACAAACAAACCGTGTTGCCAAATAAACAGCTTGTCTGTCCTAAAAAAGTAATATATGTATTACTTGAGTATCATAAGGCCTCATGTACACAGAGCATTATAAAAAACGAGCTGCAAAGCCACTACCAATGCCAGGAAAAAGTAGCTGTAAAAATGCACTTTTAGTACTTTTTGCATTGGGGTCAATGTGCGTTTAGCCGCGTTAGCTTTTAGCAGCGTTTCTCTGCCTCTATTCAAAATCAATGGTTCCCAATGAGAGTCATCTTAACTGATCCGACTTTATTTTGATTTGAATAGAAGTCTCATCCAAGTCGGATCATCATGATCTGACTTGTGGTGCTCTGAGGACCTTGAAGGGGAATCCCATGCCAAAATGTTGTGGAGTCCCCTCAAGATCCCTACTAGGCCCTTTGAGCCTGGTATGGATTTTGAGGGGAACCCCATGCCAAAAAAAAATGGTGTGGAGTCCCCCCAGATCATTACCAGGCCCTTTGAGTCTGGTATGGATTTTGAGGGGAACCCCATGCCAAAAAAAACCCAGCAAGGGCCCCCCCCCCAAAATCCATACCAGACCCTTATCCGAGCATGCAGCCTGGCAGGTCAGAAAAGGGGGGCACCACCCGGACCATACCAGGCCACACGCTCTCAACATGGGGGGGGAGGTGTGGGTGCTTTGGGGCGGGGGGGCTCTGCGCCCCCCACCCCTAAGCACCCTGTCCCTATGTTGATGGGGACAAGCGTCTCTTCCCGACAACCCTGGGCGGTGGTTGTGGGTGTCTGAGGGCAAGGGGCTTATCAGAATCTGGTGGCCCCTTTTAAAAAGGGGCCCGCAGATCCCACCCCCTATATGAATGAATATGGGATACATTGTACCCCTCCCCATTCACCCCAAAAAAGGCAGTGTAGTGTAAATAAAAGCAAGAGAGGCCCTTATTATTATTCGGTTTTCCACCGCCGCTCGCTCATGCCCCCCCGCTTCCTGACCTGGGATGGTATGGATTTTGGGGGGGGGGGGGGCACGCGCCGTTTTTCTTTTTTTTTTATTCCCCGCATGGGTTTCCCTATCAAGAGCCATACCATACTTAAAACCCCTTCTATGGATCTTGAGGGGGGCACCTGCAGGAAGAGGTGTTGTGTGGGTTCCTCTCTTAAGCCTAGTAACTAGTACACACAGGCTGAATGCCAGGTGGCATTGACCGGTGCAAAAGAAACTGACAGAAGATGGCTGCTCGGCTAGGGGCATGACCGAAAAAGGTTTGCCGACTGTCATTTGCTCACTGCTGTCAGCTAATGGCTGAGAGCACTGACCTGTGTGTTCTGGCGGGTGGGTTGGATTCATCTGTAAATATTTAAAGAAGTAGATTTTTTTTATTTAGTATAGTTTCTTGATCAAAAGGAACTCATTGTATTCCCTCACTTGCATGTAATAGGTGTGTTCTTTCTTAGTCTAGATCAGTTTGTTATATGTTCATATTTTGATGTGGTGTTCACCATTTACTAAAGAAAATTTGATCATGTCCCAAGCACAGATTGGGGATGAAGATCTTTAGGGCATGTTAAATTATTTCCATCTGCTCTTGTTATTAGATCTGTCCTCCTTTTTGGCACAGTAGTAGTTGTGCAGAAGCATGAAAACCATGAATGTCATTGCCGTACCCAGCCGTTGTCAAATGTAATGTACTATATCTGTTATAATTGCTTGTGTTCAGTAGGTGAAAGTTGAGAGACTGATGGTCTATAGTTGCTTGTGTTTAGTAGGTGAAAGTTGAAGAACTGCAGGGCTAATGTACAACAGTTAGTTAAACTTAAATTTAAAATAGAAGTCCATCCTAACACTAAAATCCTTGCATCTACAGACATCCACAATCTAACGCTAACCTATCTAGCCCTGTAAAGTAGAAATTGGCATACATACCTTTTTTGAACTTGACCCGACCCGATCCCACGCTGTGTGTCACGTCACTCCCCATTCATTTTACAGCCGTTGTCGGCCGTGTCCTCTGCAGAGTTTCCGCCGCTGGAGACTGGATTGGCTTCAAAAAAAGTATGTATGCTGATTTCTTTTTTACAGGACTAGATAGGTTAGTGTTAGATGTAGGGCTGCAACTAACGATTATTTTCATAATCGATTAGTTGGCCGATTATTGTTTCGATTAATCGATTAATCGGTTAATAACCTTAGGAAAAAGTGTGGTGTATAATTTAGTTAATATGTAAAGTTTTTTTAAAAAAAGGCAATTTATTCTTAAATATCTCTATGCAGTGGTAAATATAAATAACCAACTATACGGTTAGGGAGCAAAATATCTAATCCACTCTGAGAATAACAGACAGAAGAGATATACTGTATATACTATTAGAGGAGATATACTGACTATATTGATCTGTGTGGCCAGCATAAGGCTTGGTACACACCTATGCAGTTTGCTTTTGATCCGTTCCTGCAGTGCTTTTTGCTGTGCGTTTTGATTTTTGCACATGTGATTTTGCGGCAATTTGCGTTTTTTGCAATTTTTTTGCCCAATTTGTTGTTGGGCAGATTAAAAAACACAAAATGCTGCAAAAACGCATTACATGCTTTTCTGCAGCTTCTCTATTGAAGTATATTGAACCGTTTTGCGTTAAAAGTCCCTGACCCTTTCCAAATACGCAGCGGCTGAAAAAGCGTAGATGTGAACTTGTCCCGTAGGAAACCATGTCAATGAACTGTAGTGCGTTTCTGCAAAAAGCACCACAAAACACACAGATGTGAACCAGGTCTAAGACGTTTAGTAACATAATGGGGTTAAAAAAACTAAAATTATAGTACAAAAAAAGCAGATAATCACTACTGTAAGGGGTTCATTTTTTTTTTTTTTTTTTACTGTAGAACTGTGAAAGTAATATTTACAGTAACAATTATTTGCTCTTTTTGTACTATAAAGGACTCATTTTAGTTTTTTTTTTTAACCCCATTATGTTACTGGCCGATTAATCGATTATGAAAATAGTAATCGATTAATTTCATAATCGATTAGTTGGCGATTAATCGATTAGTTGTTTCAGCCCTAGTTAGATGTGGATGGCTGTAGATGCAGGGATTTAGTTTTAGGGTGGACTTTTACTTTTTAATACGTTTTTTTTTCCACGGTAATTTGAGACCTTAATTTATGTTAGATTATAAATATGTCTGCCACAGGGGTTAGCTGGGCTCTTATGTCCCGGACGCACGATCTGACTTTTTACGCTTGCTAGTCGCAAGTAGAGATTAAATAGGTTGCTAGAGTTACCAAAATTCTTGTATGACAGAATCAAAAATCAGAAGTGAAGTAATGTGTTGTAGTGTATTTGTATTGTATTTTCGGACAACAACTGTACTGATTAAACGAAAATCGTACGATCTGTTATCGTATGAGAATTTTTTTTGTGCTTGTCCGATCAGATAATATTGGATGAATTGTTGTGATCGACTATCGAAAGCTGTGTACTAATGATCAGATTATCTTACAATCGCTTTGAAAATTGTATTTTTCATACGATTTTCGGATTGCGTGTACGGGCCATTACTCTAGTTAGCTTAGCCATTCACATTAAAGTAACCACAGAGATATTTTGCATAAAGTTGCACTACTTAGTAGAGCTGCATGATTAATTGTTAAACAAATCGAGATCGCGATTCAACCCTTCTTAAGATCTTAGTGTTTAAGGTTAAACATTTTCTACTATAGTTCCCGCTGATATACAACACCAAGCTCCCCAGTGTATGTCATTTATACAAATATACTGTATAATAGCTTACTTCCGAGCGCCGTTCGGCGCTCAGCTGGCTGCCCGCTGGTTTCATCTCCCGATGCGATAGCTAAAGGGGGAGGTGCTGGGAAACCCCCCCCTGCTGAGGTCAGACGAGATGAGGAGAGGAGACGGCCGGTGGGCAGTCACAGGTGCTCTGAATTAAGCTATTATACCGCATATTTTTATAAAGGACATCCACTGGGGAGCTTAGTGTTATATATCAGCAAGAACTATAGCAGAAAAACGCTGTTCTATTTAGGGCAGGTTAGGCGGATCGGGGAGCTGACAGGCAGAGAGGGGAGGGGGGAGGAGGACACAGATACAGGAGAGCAGGCTGTGGATGACGGAGGCATGTACTCTGACCACGGTGTCAGGGCTCAGCAGAAGCCCTGTTTATCGTGGTCAGTTTACAGGGGTGAGGTCAGAAACTGGCAGGATCAGCCAAGGTATTTCAGGTGATATGTGGGGCAAAATCACACAGCACAAGCACTGTGCTGTATAACATGCTTTAAAGAAACAGGATATATATATAGTACATGACCGTGAGATTGTGTTTCCAGCGCGATCCTATCGCGCTGGTTCTTGGCGACAGGGTACTGTGCATGTCGCACTGGCTCACTCATCAGGAAAGGAAAACTTTTTTTTTTCCTTTCGCGATGAGCGATAGGCAGTGCTGACAGCTGTCTGGTATGAATCATGAGGGGGAACGCTGTGCCAAATTTTAAATGAAAAAAAACGGCGTGGGTTCCCTCCAGGGGCATACCAGGCCCTTAGGTCTGGTATGGATTGTAAGGAGAACCCCCTACGCCAAAAAATCAGCGTGGGGGTCCCCCCCCAAAATCCTTACCAGACCCTTAGCAGACCGGGTCCCCCGCTAGCAATAGAGCTGGAAGAAGATAGCGGGGGAGTCCAGCAGAAGATACGGGAGAAGAACCGAACAGCGGCAGCAGACCGGGCCCCCGCTAGCAAGAGAGCTGGAAGAAGATAGCGGAGGGGCCCGGAAGAAGATAGCAGAGGGGCCCGGGAGAAGAGGCGGAAGAAGACCCCCCCCCCCCCCGAGCTGTCTAATAAATTTTTTTTACCCCATACTCATTCACATAGGGTGGGGGGCCGGGATTTGGGGGCCCCCTTATTAAAGGGGGCCCCTGGATTCCGATAAGCCCCCCTGCCCGCAGACCCCGACAACCAACGGCCAGGGTTGTCAGGAAGAGGCCCTTGTCCTCATCAACATGGGGACAAGGTGCTTTGGAGTGTGGGGGCCCGCAGGGCGCCCCCCTACCCCAAGGGGCCAGCCCCCCCATGTTGAGGGCATGCGGCCTGGTACAGTTCAGGAGGGGGGGGGGCGCTCGCTCGTCCCCACCCCCTTTCCTGACCGGCCGGGCTGCGTGCTCGGATAAGGGTCTGGTATGGATTTTGGGGGGACCCCCACGCCGATTTTTCAGCGTAGGGGGTTCCCCTTAAAATCCATACCAAACCTAAGGGCCTGGTATGCCCAGGGGGGGGGAACCCACGCCGTTTTTTTTATTTAAAATTTGGCACGGTGTTCCCCCTCATGATTCATACCAGACAGTTGTCAGCACTGCCTGTCGCTCATCGCGAAAGGGAAAAAAACGTTTTCCTTTCCCGATGAGTGAGCCATCTCGGCGCTGGCTCCTGCGACGGGTCTTGTAGGTGTCAAATCTCGCCGAGAAAAGTGGCAAGATTGACACAATATCGCGGTCACCTATCTCTCTCTCTCTCTCTCTCTCTCTCTCTCTCTCTCTCTCTCTCTCTCTCTCTCTCTCTCTCTCTCTCTCTCTCTCTCTCTATCTATCTATCTATCTATCTATCTATCTATCTATCTATCTATAGATGTGTGTGTATATAGATCTAGATATATATAGATCTCTCTCTCTCTAGATAGATAGATAGATATCTATCTAGATATATCTCTAGATAGATAGATAATTTGGGGGATTAACAAACCCTTTAAAGCTGCATTCACACTTCAGCAATGCACAATAGCACATTATGCCGTTACTTTGCAGGGAAGAAAAACTCATCAAGGTTTACCTCTTTAAAGCGGTTGTATACCGCTGGACATTTTTTTTTTTTTTCTTCCTGCAAAGTAAAGTCACACTGGCATTAAAACAGGCACTTGAGGAGTGTTTTTAATGCTCTTCAACCACTTAAGCCTAGTATACACTGCTAGTTTTTTTTTTTTCCGTTCAACCCTCCCCTGCTGTTCCATTGTGTTCTGACAGGGGGACGGGCCCCATTGCCATAACACTATGGTCAGCGTTCTCAGCCCCTTCGACAGAACAGCCAGCTTCTGTCAGACCAGCTGCAGTATACACAAGCCAAATATCTGCCAGTTTCTTTTGAACCAGCTGATGCTGCCCGACATTTAGCCCGTGTGTACGGGGCTTTAGTAAAACAGTCAAATCTGCAATTGATAATATGGACAGTGCAGAGCTGTTCACATGATCCAAAACTTTTGCGATGAGTCTCTGCACTTCAAAAATGAAGCTTGATTGGAAGAAGTTGAACCATCTCTACTCCTTCTATTCAAGTCGGCGGTAATGTGCTAGCATGTGTGATCACGGTACATTAGGCCTTATTCACAACAAAAAAGGCTCCAAATTTCTCTCAGGAAAGATAATGTTTAAACATTCAGGAGCTTACATGTTCACTTAGCCACATCAAGCATGTTAATGCGATGGCCAAAAGGTATGGAGATATTTTAAAGTATCTTCCTATTTCAAATAAAAGACTGATCAAAATATACACTCAGATGTTCAGCTATTTCCAAAGATATAAGGCTTTCCCCTGAATCACCTGAAGCTGTGTCTTATGTGATTCCAAATCTGCTATGTAGTTTAGGTTCAAATATGGATACATTTTATCATTCAACATGTTCCAACATATTTAGACATTCTATTGTTGGAATAAAAAGGGCTCACAAGCAGAAATTTGGGACTGCAAATGTCCATGAAAGCACATGAAAAATGCATGTACATGCGTTTTTTGAGTGTTTTTCGCAGGGTTTTGTGTTTAGCAACCCATTTCCTCCTACAAAAAAAAATAAAAAATTAGGAAAATACATAAAAAATTCATATAAAAACAGACTACAAAAATGCATCGAAAAACACAGTAATGCAGCAGCACTAATGTGAACCTAGGCTACGTAGTAGAGCTGAATGATTCTGGCTAAAATGAGAATCACGATTTTTTTGCTTAGAATAAAGATCATGATTCTCTCAAGAGTCTCGTGGCGTAACATCATCTTTCATATTATACAAAAAAATTGGGCTAACTTTTACTGTTTATTTACTGTATCTTTTCCCAAAAAATTGCATTTGAAAGACCGCTGCGCAAATACAGTGTATTAAAATATTGCAACAACCGCCTTTTTATTCTCTAGGGTCTCTGCTAAAAAATGTGTTTTTGTGTGTGTGTATATGTGTGTGTGTGTGCATATATATATATATATATATATATTGTATGTTCGGGGGTTCTAAGTTATTTTCTAGCAAAAAATACTGATTTTAACTTGTAAGCAAGTTAAAATAATGATTTTAACTTGTAAGCAACAAGTGTCAGAAAAAGGTTTAGTCTTTAACCACCCTGGCGGTATGATTATGTCAGATTTTTGCGTCTCACAGCGGTACATTGTTTTGCATAGAAATTTGGCATTTTATATTGTACAGTAGGTGACTGCGATATTGTGTCAATCTCGCCGCTGTTATCGGCAAGATTTGACACCTGCGAGCCCCATCGCGGGAGCCAGCGCCGAGCTGGCTCGCTCATCGGGAAAGGAAAACTTTTTTTCCTTTCACGATGAGCGACAGGCAGTGCTGACAACTGTCTGGTATGAATCATGAGGGGGAACACCGTGCCAAATTTTAAATAAAAAAAAACGGCGTGGGTTCCCCCCCTGGGCATACCAGGCCCTTAGGTTTGGTATGGATTTTAAGGGGAACCCCCTACGCTGAAAAATCGGTCAGGAAAGGCAATGGGGACGAGCGAGCGCGCCCCCCCCCTCCTGAACCGTACCAGGCCGCATGCCCTCAACTAGGGGGCGTGAGTGCTTTGGGGGAGGGGGGCCCCCCACCCCAAAGCACCTTGTCCCCATGTTGATGAGGACAAGGGCCTCTTCCCGACAACCCTTTCTGTTAGTTTTCAGGGACTGCGGGCGGAGGGCTTATCGGAATCCGGGAGCTCCCTTTAATAAGGGGGCCCCCAGATCCGGGCCCCCCACCCTATGTAAATGAGTATGGGTTACATGGTACCCCTACCTATTCATCTAGGGAAAAAAGTGTCAATAAAAAAACACACTACACAGCTTTTAAAAGTAATTTATTAGGCAGCTCCGGGGGTCTTCTTCCGACTTCGGGGTCTTCTTCCGACTTCTCCGCTCTCTCCGGCCTCTTCTCCCGGTGTCTGGTTCTTCTCCTGCTCTCCGGCCTCTTCTCCCGGTGTCCGGTTCTTCTGGCGGGCTCCTCCGCTATCTCCTGCTCTTTTGCCACTCTTTTGCTAGCGGTGGCTTGGTCTTCTCCGTCTTGTTCTCTTCTTCTCTTCTTTCGATGTTGACACGACGCTGTTATGCTGTGTGAGTGCGCGATCACTTATATAGGCATGGGGCGTGGTCACCGGGTGCTGTCACCCGGTGACCCTGCCCCTTATGATGTCACAGTCCCGGGCATGATGGGACTGTGACATCATAAGGGACGGGGTCACCGGTTGACAGCACCCATTAACCACGCCCCATGCCTATATAGGTGATCGCGCACCGCTCACACAGCATAACTGCGGGAGACAGCGTTGTGTCAACATCGGAAGAAGAAGAGAACAAGACGGCGAAGACCGGGCCACCGCTTGCAAAAGAGCAGCAAAAGAGCAGAAGATAGCGGAGGAGCCTGGCAGAAGAGGCCGAGAGAGCGGCAAAGTCGGAAGAAGACCCCCGGAGCTGCCTAATAAATTACTTTTAAAAGCTGTGTAGTGTGTTTTTTTTATTGACACTTTTTTCCCAAGATGAATGAGTAGGGGCACCATGTACCCCATATTCATTCACATAGGCTGGGGGGCCGGGATCTGGGGGCCCCCTTATTAAAGGGGGCTCCCAGATTCCGATAAGTCCCCCGCCCGCAGACCCCAACAACCAACGGCCAGGGTTGTTGGGAAGAGGCCCTTGTCCTCATCAACATGGGGACGAGGTGCTTTGGGGGGCAGGGCCCCCCCCCAAAGCACTCACCCCCCCATGTTGAGGGCAAGCACCCTGGTACGGTTCGGGGGGAGGGGGCGCTCGCTCGCCCCACCCCCTTTCCTGACTGATCCGGGCTGCGTGCTCAGATAAGGGTCTGGTATGGATTTTGGGGGGGGGAACCCCATGCTGATATTTTGGCGTAGAGGGTTCCCCTTAGAATCCATACCAGACCTAAGGGCCTGGTATGCCCCTGGGGGGAAACCAAGCCGTTTTTTTATTTAAAATTTGGCGCGGTGTTCCCCCTCATGATTCATACCAGACAGTTGTCAGCACTGCCTGTTGCTCATCGCGTCAGGAAAAAAAGTTTTCCTTTCCCGATGAGTGAGCCAGCTTGAGATGCACAGTACCCTGTCGCTGAGAAACACAATCTCGCAGTCAGGTACTGTAGGCCTGTAATTCTTAGTAATAACACACTTAAATCTGTCCAAACAAGAGTCTAGTAGACATCCCAGGTATGATAAAGTTTGAAACACAAAATCATAAATTATAATATAATAAATAATTATAAAAAATAATATAATTATAATAATATAAATTTCCCCACGATTCACTATCGCTAAATTCTGCAAGTGTTCTAATTTACTATCGCTGTTTTCTAGCTGGTCTAAAACCACTTTTGACGTAGAGGGACACTTTTTGGTTGCCATGGACAATCTCAAGTTTCTAGGCAGAAAGAACAGTATATATAATATAAAAGTGCAGGCAAGGCACTGGACAAAGCACTAAGGACAAAAGGGAGGTGAAATTATTTGATACGGTAATGTAATGTTACAGATTACCCGATCCCACGCTGAGCTGTCGGCCGTGGCTTCGCTGTGTGGGCGGGTGCAGAGGACACATCTGACCACAGAAGCCCCATAGTAACTCTATGGGTGATGTCACTTCCCAAGCATTTCACAGCCGTTGTCGGCCGTGCCCTCTGCAGAGCTTCCGACGCTGGAGACCGGATCGCCTGCAGAAAAGGTATGTATACTAATTTTTTTCTTTATAGGGCTAGTTAGGTTAGTGTTAGAATGTTGGTGGCTTTAGATGCAGGGATTTTAGTTTTAGCATGGACTTCCTCTGCTAACATTTACCAATAGGTAAGCCTATAATAAGGCTTACCTATAGGTAGTGTAAATATCTCCTAAATGGTTCATATTTACATTAAATGCAGCCAGTGACATCACTGGTGCATGCGCTCTGAAGGAACGGCCACATGTGCCGTTCCTTCCGAGCCCTGTGCCGTGAATGACGGCTCCCACGCGCAAGAGCGGGAGTGACGTTATCATGCCTTCGGCCAATCACAGGGCCGGAGCCCCCAATCCAGAAGTAAGAGGGGTGAAAATGGAAGTGGCTACAGCACTGACATCATGGTGCTGGAACAGCTTTGTTTTCAGGTAAGTTTCACATAATGTGTGTGCTTATTTGCATACTGCTTATTGACTGGGGGTCATGCAGGAAGAAACTGAGCAGCCTAAACATCTCTTTGCACTGCCATAAAATCATGTTCTTCCTCTGAGATTCCAAGTCCAATGTTAGTACATGTCATTGTGTGGCTGTGCCGTGGAGCCAATTTCATGTGGACATACCTGGTACAAGTACCAAGGGTGCCTTCTAGAAGGGTATACTTTTAAGATTCTCAAAAAACTTTTGGTTTAGAAGAGCTCATTTATACAAAGGGATTTTTAAAACAATCTTGTGACTATGCAAAACATTAGCCAACATTTCTAGAGCTCAAAAGGAACCATATAATGCCAGAGTGTGACTTCCTTGTTAACATTCACCAGAAGCACCACTGGAGAGCCTGGAGTTCCAAGTCAAATTTTGGAAAAAAAAAAAGCTGGCCTTTGTGCAAGTACGCTCTTTCACATTTTTATCCAGCTGATTACTGAGCGGCAGGATCTTGTTTTCATTATCAATACACAATTGGACTCTACATCCCTTTCTTCTCCCGTTTCTTTTAAAGTATCTAACCAAAAATGAAATGTCCATTGTTGGAGATGTCTACAGTTTGTATTCAGATTCTCTTGATACTTTTTGGAAGATCAATGAGATGTATGAGGAAACAAGGACTGCAGTCTGTAGATTATTGTTCTTCTTCCCAGTGCCCTGTGCTGAAGGAACATTAAAGAGGGAGTCCACCTAAATCCACCTAAAAAAAAATATTAAAAGCCAGCAGCTACAAATACTGCAGCTGCTGACTTTTAATAAATGGCCATTTACCTGTCCCAGGGTCCAGCGATGTCGGCAGCCGACGCCGATAACCCGTTCGATTCTCGGCAGTTCCATTTTTGTGTGGAACTCCGCTTTAATCTACTTTCCCCCTTTGACGGCTAGAAGCTGATACTGTGTATGAGGAAACAAGTTGTCAGACCAGGTCTTCACTAATAATCAGGAGCAAATCAGAGTGTCATCTGTGGTATAGTGATCAAATGCACGCTAAAACTGTAGAACTTTTTTAATACTGTAAATGTCAACTACAAAATTGTTTAAAAAAAATTATGTACAGGTGCATATGATTTTTTTTTTTTTTTTTTTTTTTTTTTTCAATTTTCATTAAACAATATACCAAACTATTTAGGTAAGCAAATCATTCATATCAACACATACTCTCACTACTAAATTTGGCCAGAGCATCTAGGTTTCTATATCCTGTGGTCTAGGGCTGAAACAACTAATCGATTAATCGTTAACTAATCGATTAATCGTTAACTAATCGATTAATCGTTAACTAATCGATTATGAAAATAGTTGTCAACTATTTTCATAATCGGTTAATCGACCAGCCAATTAGTTGGCCTTTATACAGAATGCATTATTTGTTTTACATATCAGGAAATACAGTGCAGCACACATACAGCTCAGTACCCCGTCCATACATGTCAGTAAGTTCCTGAGAACTTGTAAATGTGTGAGGAGCAATAAACTTCAATGGAGAAGCTGCAGAAAAGCATATAGTGTGTTTTTGCTGCGGTTTGCATTTTTTAATCTGCCCAACAACAATTTGCCCAAAAAAAAGCATAAAAAATGCTAACAGCAAATCGCAGCATTGGTGTGAACCAAGCCTTATGCTTGCCATATATCAATTTTTGGACGAGAATGTTCTCCTGAAAAATCTTTGTATATTCGCTGAATGAAAGAATGTCATTTTAAAAATTTCACTTGCTTTTAACATTCAGTTTTAAAATGAATGTAATTTCTGAATGAAAACCACATACACTGTCTGAAAACTCCTTTGCCCAAGAATTTTTCTGTTTTGATCCTTAGAATTTTCCCATCACAGTGAAAAACGAGCATCGATTTGACCCCACTAACGATTAGAAAACCAAACAAACGTTCTTAAAATGAATTTTTTTTTTGAAGAAAGGCATTGTTTTTGTATGGCCAGCATAAGTGACAGCAGGCGCAGAGAGCTTTTATCAAGCTGCCTGCCTATGACAAGGGAGTCTGTCGTACATATTATATTACAGTTCTGTCTGAAAATCGGCAAAACAGTTATTTAATTTATTTATTTTTTTAATAAAAACCTCTAACAGTATATACAGTATATCGCTTCTGTCTGTATAAAAATAATCGTTAGTTGCAGCCCTAGTGTGATCACAAGAGGGTTAATATTATGTGGTGGGTAAAGAAATCAAAACCTTTCATGATATAAACTAGGACTTTTGTAATATTGTGTTTGGGTAGTTAGGAATAGAGATAAAGTAGAAGATATGGACCTGGTTCAGAAGTTACCTCGAAGAAGTGAATTTTTGGAGAGATTATTTAAGGTTGTATTAAATCCCAAACCCAAAATTTTATATTTTGCAGCTTACCATTTATTCTTTTTTATTTATTTTTTTTTAGGCTTTTTCCCTCTATTTTACCTGGTAATCTTTCCAGTAACACTCCACCTATATTATACAGACATCACTCTGAATGAAGGCTTTGTGACAGCTGTATTGTCAGTCTGGGTGGTGGTTAGAAGTACTAGCAGAATTAAATACACTAACAAATCGAAGCTGAACATCTTATACTTTATCACTGATAGCAAACTTTTTTTTCCTTTTGGGATAAAGGTTTTACTTAAAGGCTGATCATTTTAAGCATCCCTGTAACTGCAAGAGAGCTTTTCTGTTGAAAAACAGACTTACTTGTAAGATGACCTGATGAAAATAGAAGTAATAAAGCCTAAAAAATGAAAACAAATGCAGCCATCATACCCAAGAAATGGAAAGCTACAATATAATTAATGTTTGCTTTTGGGTTTAATACTGCTTTAAAGGCTTGTTGGCTACGTAAGTATATGGAGTCATTCACACATATTTTGCATATTTCTATTTAAATACAAAGAGTGGGATTTATTGGAGAAGCTGTGTATGGTAATCAATCGGCATGTAGCTTTCAATTTTAAAGCTTCACTGAACAAGCTGAAGCAAGAATCTGGTTACTATGCAGAATTGCTCCAGATTCTGTGTGCTCCATTTTTAATACCCCCCCCCCCCCCAGTATTTTTTCAGTTATTACGGACAACTTTTCTACTTGTCTACTTTTCTCATGCACCTAGTCTGTTGCTTGTATATCTGTTCCTCATGGTAACCACTTACCGATCACAACACGTATGGCGGAAACCATCAGCCATAACCCTGGTATTTTTTTGTCAGATGGTGATTGGCTTTCTCATGAAAGCGGTTTGAGCAGCTCATTAGCCAATGGATCGCTTTCAGAAGCAGCGGTTGGTGCACCGAGAAATGATCCAGTGGTTCCCGTGGCTGGCCATAGAGTTTAGCAGAGACCAGATCGGCTCTATGATCTTGGAGGGCCAGAGCTATGTCATGACATCACTTCTGGTCTAGGGCGGAAGTAAACAATTTTTTTAAAGCAGCAGATCAAAATTTTTTTTTTTTTTTTTTTTTTATATTTTGCTTTTAAAGGTAGAAGACCTGTCATCCCTTATTTTTATTACAAGGGATGTTTTACATTCCTTGTAATAGGAATAAAAGGAATACAAATAATTAAGGGACAGTGCAAAAATAAAATTAGAAAAAAATGTAAACATTTAAAGCGCCCCATCCCTCTGTGCTCGTGTGCAGAAGTGAATGCATACATAAGTCATACATGCATACGTAAATGGTGTTCGCACCACATGTAAGGTATCGCCATGACCGTTAGAGGGAGAGCAATAATTCTAGTGCTAGACTTCCTCTGAAACTCTAAACGGGTAACCTGTATACATTTTTAAAGCATTGCCTATGCAGAATTTTAAGTATCGTATTTGTCACCATTCCACGAGTGTGCGCAATTTTAAAGTGTGGCATGTTCGGTATCTATTTACTCGGCGTAACATCATCCTTTATATTTTACAAAAAATGTGGTTATATAATGTTTTTTTGCATTAAAATTCATCAAAGTGTATTTTTTCCCCAAAAATTGTGTTTGAAAAACTGCTGTGCAAATACTGTGTGACATAAAACATCACAACGATTTTATTCTCTAGAGTCTCTGCAAAAAAAAAAAAAAAATATATATAATGTCCACAGGTGCTTCAATGAGTACTCCTAATTACTAAAGCAGCGCTACCATCATTACTTATTATGACCAGCTTTCATATGATAAATAGCACATGAGAAAAAAGTGAATGACAGATGGTGATAATAGTCCAGAGAGACACAATGTGGCATTGAAGATGTGCACCTCACACCAAACTCCTGAAGCCGTACGTCTCACACTCCCCTTAGTGGTTCTCACTCGCCAGAAAGAACACATCAAGCTTTGATATGTTATCAACAAATGTTGTCCACATCATGGAGGGTGTCAGAGCTGTACTGGATTCCCCATAGGTACAGTGTGGTGAATATGGTGAATGTCCGCTTTTCTAATAGCTCCTAGAATTGCTTTCAGCATGCAAGACGGTGGAATCCTCGGTCTGAAGAGGTGACTTCAAAACACTTCTTAAAAAAAAAAAAGAAATCTAAAACTTAAAAAAAAAAAAGTTTTGCCTTTTAAAATTATACTTTAAAGATAGCCTGTGCTCAGAGAAATGTGAAGGCTAATATTACTGGGGTCTGCTTTAGGAATTTTTTTCTTTTTTTTGGTGTGGCTGATTCCCTGACTTAGATGTGATGCAAATCAGGATTTCTGACTTGATTTGCTGCATGCCATGGTGTTTCTTGTTAAATTAAATGTTTATATAGATAGGATAATTGTATTTGGGTCATTATTCAAATTTCTGTATTTTCTCATTTCATCTCATTTCAATTTTACCAGGAAGAGGTGTTTCCATATCCAGAGATCAGTAAAGATGAGTTGGAAGAAATTAACCAGCTTGTAGGCCCAGTGGAGAAGTTCTTTGGTGAAGAAGGTGAGATTACTCAAAAATCATTGGATTTGAGCCTGGCAGATAAAAATCACTAAATAACCCCCACTGTATTAGATGTTTACATTATTCAGCCCATGGCAAGGCTCCTGAGAAACTGAGATTACTGCTAAAGTATAAATGGTTTATGGCTCCCTGAGATAAATCATGATTCTGGCGTGCTTAAGCATATCTTTTTATGGTGGCTGTCATTGCTTAATAGCTGGTGTTTTTGAAAATGGCATTCATTAACTATTGCACAATAGCTAAATGTTATAGAGTTGTGCTCATAACTTTACATACCCTGGCAGAATTCATGATTTCTTGGCCATTTTTCAGAGAATATGAATGATAACACAAAAACCTTTCTTTTCACTCATGGTTAGTGTTTGACTGAAGCCATTTATTATCAATCAACTGTGTTTACTCTTTTTAAATCATAATGACAACAGAAACTACTCAATTGACCCTGATCAAAAGTTTACATACCCCAGTTCTTAAAGCGGGGGTCCACCTATCTATCATTTTTTTTTTTTTTTTTTTGAGTTCATTCACAAACTTTTCTTCTCAGCATTACATACTCACATATTGTGTGTAATATATCCGCCTGTGTCAGATTTCGTCGGAAAGAATAACTTATATTATTCACTGCAGGCGGTTTCCATCTTCATTGTGGGCATTTGAAGCCCGCAAGCATTTATTTCCTGGATGCGGTGAATGCTGTGCTCCCAGCATTCACCGCTCGTTCCCGCACATGCTCAGTGGCATCCTGGGAAGCCTGAGACTAGCTCCCAGGAGGCTGTGCGGAGTCTGGGAGAGGCTAGAGACACGCCTACTCCCACGGGAGGAGAACCAGGAAGTGCAAAGAAGAATAGAAAAATAAAAGGTAATTACGGCGATTAAATTTTTTAAACGGCATGTCAGCATCTAGGCAAGGAAGAGAATACATACAGATATTGTTCAAAATTTGGGTGGAACCCCGCTTTAATGCTGTGTATTGCCCCTTTTAACCACTTGCCGACCGCCGCACGACTATATACGTCGACAGAGCGGCACGGGCAGGCAAAAGGACTTACAGGTACGTCCTTGCCTGCCCGCGGGTGGGGGGTCTGATCGGACCCCCCCCCGGTGCCTGCGGCGGTCGGCAAATCTCCCCCGGCGATCGGTGGTGAGGGGGAGGCCATCCATTCGTGGCCCCCGCCTCGCGATCGCTCCCAGCCAATGGGATCATTTCCCTGCCTCTGTATTGTACACAGAGGCAGAGGAAATGATGTCATCTCTCCTCGGCTCGGTATTTTCCGTTCCGGGCCGAGGAGAGAAGACTGCAATGTGAGTGCACAACACACACACACACAGTAGAACATGCCAGGCACACAAAACACCCCGATCCCCCCCCCGATCGCCCCCCAATCACCCCCCCCCGTCACAAACTGACACCAAGCTGTTTTTTTTTTTTTTTTTCTGATTACTGTATTGGTGTCAGTTTGTGACAGTTACAGTGTTAGGGCAGTGAGTGTTAGGCCCCCTTTAGGTCTAGGATACCCCCCTAACCCCCCCTAATAAAGTTTTAACCCCTTGATCACCCCCTGTCACCAGTGTCGCTAAGCGATCATTTTTCTGATCGCTGTATTAGTGTCGCTGGTGACGCTAGTTAGTGAGGTAAATATTTAGGTTCGCCGTCAGCGTTTTATAGCGACAGGGACCCCCATATACTACCTAATAAATGTTTTAACCCCTTGATTGCCCCCTAGTCAACCCTTTCACCACTGATCACTGTATAACCGTTACGGGTGACGCTGGTTAGTTTGTTTATTTTTTATAGTGTCAGGGCACCCGCCATTTATTACCGAATAAAGATTTAGCCCCCTGATCGCCCGGCGGTGATATGCGTCGCCCCAGGCAGCGTCAGATTAGCGCCAGTACTGCTAACACCCACGCACGCAGCATACGCCTCCCTTAGTGGTATAGTATCTGTACGGATCAATATCTGATCCGATCAGATCTATACTAGCGTCCCCAGCAGTTTAGGGTTCCCAAAAACACAGTGTTAGCGGGATCAGCCCAGATACCTGCTAGCACCTGCGTTTTGCCCCTCCGCCTGGCTCGGCCCAGCCCACCCAAGTGCAGTATCGATCGATCACTGTCACTTACAAAACACTAAACGCATAACTGCAGCGTTCGCAGAGTCAGGCCTGATCCCTGCGATCGCTAACAGTTTTTTTGGTAGCGTTTTGGTGAAATGGCAAGCACCAGCCCCAGGCAGCGTCAGGTTAGTGCCAGTAGCGCTAACACCCACGCACCGTACACCTCCCTTAGTGGTATAGTATCTGAACGCATCAATATCTGATCCGATCAGATCTATACTAGCGTCCCCAGCAGTTTAGGATTCCCAAAAACGCAGTGTTAGCGGGATCAGCCCAGATACCTGCTAGCACCTGCGTTTTGCCCCTCCGCCCGGCCCAGCCCACCCAAGTGCAGTATCGATCGATCACTGTCACTTACAAAACACTAAACGCATAACTGCAGCGTTCGCAGAGTCAGGCCTGATCCCTGCGATCGCTAACAGTTTTTTTGGTAGCGTTTTGGTGAACTGGCAAGCACCAGCCCCAGGCAGCGTCAGGTTAGTGCCAGTAGCGCTAACACCCACGCACGCACCGTACACCTCCCTTAGTGGTATAGTATCTGAACTGATCAATATCTGATCTGATCCGATCAGATCTATACTGGCGTCCCCAGCAGTTTAGGGTTCCCAAAAACGCAGTGTTAGTGGGATCAGCACAGATACCTGCTAGCACCTGCGTTTTGCCCCTCCGCCCGGCCCAGCCCAGCCCACCCAAGTGCAGTATCGATCGATCACTGTCACTTACAAAACACTAAACGCATAACTGCAGCGTTCGCAGAGTCAGGCCTGATCCCTGCGATCGTTAACAGTTTTTTTGGTAGCGTTTTGGTGAACTGGCAAGCGCCAGCGGCCTAGTACACCCCGGTCGTAGTCAAACCAGCACTGCAGTAACACTTGGTGACGTGGCGAGTCCCATAAGTGCAGTTCAAGCTGGTGAGGTGGCAAGCACAAATAGTGTCCCGCTGCCACCAAGAAGACAAACACAGGCCCGTCGTGCCCATAATGCCCTTCCTGCTGCATTCGCCAATCCTAATTGGGAACCCACCGCTTCTGCAGCGCCCGTACTTCCCCCATTCACATCCCCAACCAAATGCAGTCGGCTGCATGAGAGGCATTTTCTTTATGTCCTCCCGAGTACCCCTACCCAACGAACCCCCCCAAAAAAGATGTTGTGTCTGCAGCAAGCGCGGATATAGGTGTGACACCCGCTATTATTGTCCCTCCTGTCCTGACAATCCTGGTCTTTGCATTGGTGAATGTTTTGAACGCTACCATTCACTAGCTGAGTATTAGCGTAGGGTACAGCATTGCACAGACTAGGACACACTTTCACAGGGTCTCCCAAGATGCCATCGCATTTTGAGAGACCCGAACCTGGAACTGGTTACAGTTATAAAAGTTACAGTTACAAAAAAAAGTGTAAAAAAAAAAAAAAAAAAAAAAAACACAAACAAAAATATAAAATAAAAAATAATAGTTGTCGTTTTATTGTTCTCTCTCTATTCTCTCTCTCTCTATTCTCTCTATTGTTCTGCTCTTTTTTACTGTATTCTATTCTGCAATGTTTTATTGTTATTATGTTTTATCATGTTTGCTTTTCAGGTATGCAATTTTTTATACTTTACCGTTTACTGTGCTTTATTGTTAACCATTTTTTTGTCTTCAGGTACAGCATTCACGACTTTGAGTGGTTATACCAGAATGATGCTTGCAGGTTTAGGTATCATCTTGGTATCATTCTTTTCAGCCAGCGGTCGGCTTTCATGTAAAAGCAATCCTAGCGGCTAATTAGCCTCTAGACTGCTTTTACAAGCAGTGGGAGAGAATACCCCCCCCCCCATCGTCTTCCGTGTTTTTCTCTGGCTCTCCTGTCTCAACAGGGAACCTGAGAATGCAGCCGGTGATTCAGCCAGCTGACCATAGAGCTGATCAGAGACCAGAGTGGCTCCAAACATCTCTATGGCCTAAGAAACCGGAAGCTACGAGCATTTTATGACTTAGATTTCGCCGGATGTAAATAGCGCCATTGGGAAATTGGGGAAGCATTTTATCACACTGATCTTGGTGTGGTCAGATGCTTTGAGGGCAGAGGAGAAATCTAGGGTCTAATAGACCCCAATTTTTTCAAAAAAGAGTACCTGTCACTACCTATTGCTATCATAGGGGATATTTACATTCCCTGAGATAACAGTAAAAATGATTAAAAAAAGAAAATGAAAGGAACAGTTTTAAAATAAGATAAAAAAGCAAAAAAATAATAAAGAAAAAAAAAAAAAAAAAAAAAAGCACCCCTGTCCCCCCTGCTCTCGCGCTAAGGCGAACGCAAGCGTCGGTCTGGCGTCAAATGTAAACAGCAATTGCACCATGCATGTGAGGTATCACCGCGACGGTCAGATCGAGGGCAGTAATTTTAGCAGTAGACCTCCTCTGTAAATCTAAAGTGGTAACCTGTAAAGGCTTTTAAAGGCTTTTAAAAATGTATTTATTTTATTGCCACTGCACGTTTGTGCGCAATTGTAAAGCATGTCATGTTTGGTATCCATGTACTCGGCCTAAGATCATCTTTTTTATTTCATCAAACATTTGGGCAATATAGTGTGTTTTAGTGCATTAAAATGTAAAAAAGTGTGTTTTTTCCCCAAAAAATGCGTTTGAAAAATCGCTGCGCAAATACTGTGTGAAAAAAAAAAATTAAACACCCACCATTTTAATCTGTAGGGCATTTGCTTTAAAAAAATATATAATGTGTGGGGGTTCAAAGTAATTTTCTTGCAAAAAAAAATAATTTTTTCATGTAATCAAAAAGTGTCAGAAAGGGCTTTGTCTTCAAGTGGTTAGAAGAGTGGGTGATGTGTGACATAAGCTTCTAAATGTTGTGCATAAAATGCCAGGACAGTTCAAACCCCCCCCAAATGACCCCATTTTGGAAAGTAGACACCCCAAGCTATTTACTGAGAGGCATGTCGAGTCCATGGAATATTTTATATTGTGACACAAGTTGCGGAAAAGAGACAAATTTTTTTTTTTTTGCACAAAGTTGTCACTAAATTATATATTGCTCAAACATGCCATGGGAATATGTGAAATTACACCCCAAAATACATTCTGTTGCTTCTCCTGAGTACGGGGATACCACATGTGTGGGACTTTTTGGGAGCCTAGCCGCGCACGGGACCCCGAAAACCAAGCACCGCCTTCAGGCTTTCTAAGGGCGTAAATTTTTGATTTCACTCTTCACTGCCTATCACAGTCTCGGAGGCCATGGAATGCCCAGGTGGCACAAACCCCCCCCAAATGACCCCATTTTGGAAAGTAGACACCCAAAGCTATTTGCTGAGCGGTATAGTGAGTATTTTGCAGACCTCACTTTTTGTCACAAAGTTTTGAAAATTAAAAAAAGAAAAAAAAAATTTTTTTTTTTGTCTTTCTTCATTTTCAAAAACAAATGAGAGCTGCAAAATACTCACCATGCCTCTCAGCAAATAGCTTGGGGTGTCTACTTTCCAAAATGGGGTCATTTGGGGGGGGTTTGTGCCTCTGGGCATTCCATGGCCTCCGAAACTGTGATAGGCAGTGAAGAGTGAAATCAAAAATGTACACCCTTAGAAATCCTGAAGGCGGTGATTGGTTTTCGGGGTCCCGTACGCGGCTAGGCTCCTAAAAAGTCCCACACATGTGGTATCCCCATACTCAGGAGAAGCAGCTAAATGTATTTTGGGGTGCAATTCCACATATGCCCATGACCTGTGTGAGCAATATATCATTTAGTGACAACTTTGTGCAAAAAAAAAAAAAAATAAATAAATAAATTGTCACTTTCCCGCAACTTGTGTCAAAATATAAAATATTCCATGGACTCAACATGCCTCTCAGCAAATAGCTTGGGGTGTCTACTTTCCAAAATGGGGTCATTTGGGGGGGGGTTTGTGCCATCTGGGCATTTTATGGCCTTCAAAACTGTGATAGGTAGTGAGGAGTAAAATCAAAAATGTACGCCCTTAGAAATCCTGAAGGCAGTGATTGGTTTTCGGGGCCCCGTATGCGGCTAGGCTCCCAAAAAGTCCCACACATGTGGTATCCCCATACTCAGGAGAAGCAGCTAAATGTATTTTGGGGTGCAATTCCACATATGCCCATGGCCTGTGTGAGCAATATATCATTTAGTGACAACTTTTTGTAATTTTTTTTTTTTTTTTTTTTGTCATTATTCAATCAGTTGGGACAAAAAAAATGAATATTCAATGGGCTCAACATGCCTCTCAGCAATTTCCTTAGGGTGTCTACTTTCCAAAATGGGGTCATTTGTGGGGGTTTTGTACTGCCCTGCCATTTTAGCACCTCAAGAAACGACATAGGCAGTCATAAATTAAAGGCTGTGTAAATTCCAGAAAATGTACCCTAGATTGTAGGCGCTATAACTTTTGCGCAAACCAATAAATATACACTTATTGACATTTTTTTTACCAAAGACATGTGGCCAAATACATTTTGGCCTAAATGTATGACTAAAATTGAGTTTATTGGATTTTTTTTAGAACAAAAAGTAGAAAATATCATTTTTTTTCAAAATTTTCGGTCTTTTTCCGTGTATAGCGCAAAAAATAAAAACGGCAGAGGTGATCAAATACCATCAAAAGAAAGCTCTATTTGTGGGAAGAAAAGGACGCAAATTTCGTTTGGTTACAGCATTGCATGACCGCGCAATTAGCAGTTAAAGCGACGCAGTGCCAAATTGTAAAAAGTGCTCTGGTCAGGAAGGGGGTAAATCCTTCCGGGGCTGAAGTGGTTAACATCAATGACAGCTTGAAGTCTTTTGTGGTATTTGTGGATGAGGCTCTTTATCTTCTCAGATGGTAAAGCTGCCCATTCCTCTTGGCAAAAAACCTCCAGTTCCTGTAAATTCTTGGGCTGTCTTGTATGAACTGCACCTTAGAGATCTCCCCAGAGTGGCTCAATGATATTGAGGTCAGGAGACTGTAGAACATTCACTTTATTACTTATCTTATATAAATTATATATATATATATATATATATATATATATATATATATATATATATATATATATATATATATATATAATATATTAGTGCTGTAGCCAATGACAGGTCAACTTTGCCTTGTGTTTTGGATCATTGTCATGTTGGAATGTTCAAGTACATCCCATGTGCAGCTTCCTGGCTGATGAATGCAAATGTTCCTCCAGTATTTTTTTGATAACATACTGCATTCATCTTGCCATCAATTTTGACCAAATTTCCTGTGCCTTTTGTAGCTCACACATGCCCAAAACATCAGCGATCCACCTCTGTGTTTCACAGTAGGAATGGTGTACCTTTCATCATAGGCCTTGTTGACCCCTCTCCAAATTAAGCGTTTATGGTTGTGGCCAAAAAGCTCAATTTGGGTCTCATCACTCCAAATGACTTTGTGCCAGAAGGTTTGAGGCTTGTGTAGAAGGAGGTTGATGGAGGGCGCGTGATCAACCACTTGCATCAAAACATGTTTGGTTTATTCATGTAAAAAGGAATATAAACATATAAATAATACAAATACTACGTTTCGTAAAAACAGATGGCAAAATATGCACTAAAAAGTTAAAATTGGGATATTCCCATGTTGAGGCAGGTATTTAAAATAGGCTGACGCTTTTTAAGGGTGACCTCTTCATCAGAGCCTGGAGAACAGGAGTACAGTCTGTGTGAGCCAGTAGGCCGACATGTGTACATGGGGAGGAGTGGCTAGTTGGAAGGTATGTCCTGTGATGGATAATTAATTATTCTAGGCTCCATACCAGTCCACGTCCAAGCTTTCTAGGTGGAATACAGATCAAAACAGTGTAGTATGGAGCACATGGCAAGTGTATGCTGTACACTACAGACTGGAGACGTATAATAAATTCACATTAATAGAAGTCAAATATGTAGACTTTAAAATAGTAAAGGGTACCATTATCAACGAAAACAATCGATGATTGATTGGTAGTGAACATTAAAGCAAAAAACATGAAATTATATATATAGAAGAAGAAACATGTGAGTGATGTTAAATACACAGAGAAACACTGAGAGACTGTCTCTCACCACATGATGGCCCCTTTCACACTTTAGGCGTTATTGCGCTAAAAAATACCACCTGCAAACCGCCCCTAAACAGCCTCCGCTGTTTGTTCAGTGTGAAAGCCCGTGGGCTTTCACACTGAAGCGGTGCGCTGGCAGGACGGTAAAAAAAGTCCTGCGAGCCGCATCTTTGGAGCGGTGAAGGAGCGGTGTGTTCACCTCTCCTAAACCGCTCCTGCCCATTGAAATCAATGGGACAGCGCGGCTATACCGCGGCAATACCGCGGCTATAGCCGCGCTGTACGAGCGGTTTTAATCCTTTTTCGGCCGCCAGTGGGGGTTAAAACCGCACCGCTAGCGGCCGAAAACAGCTGCAAAAACGGCGGTAAAACAGCGCTACAAATAGCGCTGTTTTACCGCCGGCACCCCCACCGCCCCAGTGTGAAAGGGGCCGATGTGTCAAGTTGTGCTTATGTAAAATGGACATGCGCATGCATGTGTAAACATCTCTGCCAACACATAGGTAGCTGCAGGAACAAAGTATGGATGTAAGAAAATGAGCACAGAATGCACATCAAGGGGCACAGATGTGACCATATAGTTGTACAAATAAATATATACGTTCACATATACATAAATCTAAAAATATAAAGCCCACCTAAGTGCACGTGACATGCGCCTATGCTGAATAAGTGTCATGTCAGTGGGGTGGGAATACACAGTGCAGGATGATGGCAAAGAGTGACGGATGTGAACGGATCGGAGTATGAAAATGCATATGGGCTATGCAAACACAGGAATGCAGTGTTGCTAATTGCCAGAAGTGAAGATGGCAGACTGATAGACTGATGTGGGATCGCACCTACCTACGTGATATAGTAGGAATGTATATATGTATTTTCCTATTCCGGTGGTACGGGACTGTCGGGTGTGCCTGCAGGGAAGAGAAGAGATGAACAGGGGGGAAGGGAGAGCGACCTGAGAGGGGGGTCCCTCAGGACACTAGTGAAATGGCAAGTGAAAATGCATGGGAAGGTGCAGAGTTAGTATAGTGACCTCATAGCTGACCTGTCTCCAAAGATGTATGGGGGAGCGACTGCAGCCTGCACACGTTCCTGGGGACAGGGAACCTTGCGATTCGTAGAGATAGAAGGGGGAGGAAGTGTCCTCAGATGGTGCTGGAGCCGTGGATGCCTGAAAACTCTCTCCGCCTGGGACAGGCTTGTGGCCATCAAGGAGAGGTGGGTATTGCCTGCCAATGGAATGCACGCCAACGAGTGACTGGGCGTGGTCGTGCGCTCCAAGAGGCAATCACATGACTAGACACCTGTCGGCTCCTGGGGGAGGGTGCGCCGGCAGAGTCCGTCCAGTGTATGAGCCGAGCCATTGTGTGCCGTGAGAGACGGCAAACACAGGCGGCTCTAATCTGCGGGCCCCCAGGTAGTGTGTAGAGGCAACTCGGAGTGGAGGAGTGGTATCCCTGCCCATCTAAGCAGCACAGGGGGATGTGTGCTCAATGTACAGGCATACATGACGTTCAAGTATCTATACACAGACATACACACACCCCACTGTGCATACACACATAGATGCATGCAGCCAATACATACACAGGAGTTTAGGAGATATTATTACAAAATATTATATATATAAATAATATATATAGTATACACTATATTAGTTGTAATTGATGTATGTGTGAAATATATGAATGTTGTAGAAATGATGATGTTATTGGGCTGCAAGGGACAATGTGTAAAAGATGTAATGTGTAGTGGAATGGATATAGGTGGAGATGATGGCACAAAGAGCAAGAAATGAAGAATGATCATTGTGGTACCTAATATTAAGGAATATAGTTGTTAGGTAATAATGTGTACAGGTGGTGCTGGGTGGATGGAGAAAAGAGGGGAGGGGGGGGGGTGGAACAATGGGGCAGGGGAGGAGTACTCAGAGCGGGAATGATGGCATTGCATGATGGTACTAGTCCTGCATCTAGATCAGTGTTTCTCAACTCCAGTCCTCAAGGCGCCCCAACAGGTCATGTTTTCAGGCTCTCCATTATTTTGCACATGTGATTTGATCAGTTTCACTGCCTTAGTAATTACCACAGCTCTTTCATCTGAGGGAAATCCTGAAAACATGACCTGTTGGGGCGCCTTGAGGACTGGAGTTGAGGAACACTGATCTAGATTACCCCGTGGATTTCCAAATCCTCATTAATTCCGTCAGGAACCATTGACCCAAGAGTGAAAATCCAGAATGATTCTTGTCTACAGAGTTTCCCAAAATCTCCTCCCATTATCATCTTCTTTTTTTAATGGCTTCAATGCCAAACACTTTGAGGCCTATTGGATTGCCATTATGGCGTTCTCTGAAATGCCTGGGTACTGAGTAGCTGTGACTTTTCTTATAATTCATGGACTGATGGTACGTGTTACTATTGATGATGCTGCATTTGTGCTTGCTGAATCTTGTCCTAAGAGGACGTGTTGTGCGCCCAACATACAGTAAGCCGCATGGACAAATTAGACCATAGACTAAATAGGAAGTGCCACAATTAATGAACTGACTAATTTTGTGGTTTCGGCCATCGGACCCCATGACTTCTTTTTTACGGTGTGCCATAAAGGCACAAGCTCCACAATTTTTTGTTCCACACTTGTAGTTTCCTTTCTGGTCAAAGATGGATGTCCAGTGGCCAGTGGGGGTTTTTGTTTGGTTCAGGGGTTTTCGTACTCTGCTTGGAGCTATTAACCACTTCAATACAGGGCACTTAGACACCTTCCTGCCCATACCAATTTTCAGCTTTCAGTGCTGTCGCAGTTTGAATGACAATTGCGCAGTCAAGCTACACTGTGCCCAAACTAAATTTTTATCATTTTGTTCCCACAAATAGACCTTTCTTTTGGTGGTATTTGATCACCTCTGCGGTTTTTATTTTTTGCTAAACAAAGACCGAAAATTTTGAAAAAAATAAGTTTTGCTTTTGTTTCTGTTAAAAAAAATTGTAAATAATTAAGTTTTCTCTTTCACTGATGGGCACTGATACGGCGGTACCGATAAGGTGGCACCAATGAGCAGGCACTGACGATGGGCACTGGTAGGCGGCACTCATATGCAGCACTGATGGGCATTGATAGGCGGCACTGATGGGTGGCACTGGGTGGCACTAATAGGCGACACTGATGGGCAATGAAAGGCGGCACTGATAGGGTGGCGCTGATAGGGTGGCGCTGCTTGGCACTGATAGGTGGCACTGCTGGGCACTGATAGGCGGCACTGCTGGGCACTGATACACGGCACTGATATGAGGCACTGATGGGCATCCCTGGTGGCATTGGCAGTGGTAGGCATTGAAGTGGGCACTGACTGGCAGCTGCCTGGGCACAGATTGGCAGCTGCCTGGGCACACAGTGGCATTTCCCTGGTGGTCTAGGGGCATACCTGGTGGTCCAGTGTGGATAGCTTCCCTTGTGGTCCTGGGCGGCTTCCCTGGTGGTCCTGGGTAGGATCCGAGGGGGGGCTGTGCTGATAAACAATCAGCACAGACCCCCCTGTCAGGAGAGCAGCCGATCGTCTCTCCTCTACTCGCGTCTGCGTTCCATTGGCAGGCAACACCCACCTCCCCTCGATGGCCACAAGCACTCCCAGCCCGCCCCCCACCGACATTTAAACTCTCCAGCATGTCCTCATTACAATACTTGCCTATGTCCCAGGCGGAGAGACAGTTTTCAGGCATCCACGGCTCCAGCACCATCTGAGAACACTTCCTTCCCCTTCTATCTCTACGGATCACACGGTTCCCTGCCCCCAGGGACGTGTGCAGGCTGCAGTCGCTCGCCCATACATCTTTGGAGACAGGTCAGCTATGAGGTCACTTTACTAACTCTGCACCTTCCCATGCATTTTCACCTGCCATTTCACTAGTGTCCTGAGGGACCCCTCTCTCAGGTCACTCTCCTTTCCCCCAGTTCATCTCTTCTCTTCCCTGCAGGCACACCCGACAGTCCCGTACCACCGGAAAAGGAAAATACATATATACATTCCTACTATATCACGTAGGTAGGTGCGATCCCACATCAGTCTATCAGTCTGCCATCTTCACTTCTGGTAATTAGCACCACTGCATTCCTGTGCTTGCATAGCCCATATGCATTTTCATACTCTGATCCGTTTACATCCGTCACTCTTTGCCATCATGCTGCACTAACTGTGTATTCCCACCCCACTGACATGACACTTATTCAGCATAGGCACATGTCACGTGCACTAAGGTGGGCTTTATTTATATATTTATGTATATGTGAACGTATATATATTTATTTGTACAACTGTATGGTCACATCTGGATCTGTGTCTATACTGTTTTGATCTGTATTTCACCTAGAACGCTTGGACGTGGACTGGTATGGAGCTTAGAATAATTAATTATTCATCACAGAACATACCTTCCAACTAGCCACTCCTCCCCATGTACACATGTTTGTATTCCTTTTTACATGAATAAACCAAACATAAGACTAATGGATATATGGACAGGGGATTATAACGGTGCTAGGGTCAAAAGGTATAAAGGAGAAATACACGAAAAAGAGAGGTGTAAAAGGCAAAAAATTACAAAGTTTATTGATAATAATACATGGGTAGAAAATTACACTTAAAGCACTTAACATTTAAAATAAGTACGTATACTGTATGTGACCCAAAGAATGATGAGGTAGGCCAGATGGAGATGGCCGTCGAGTGGGGAGGACTCGATTTCCTACATGTTTCGCCAAGACATTGGCTTCTTCAGGGAACAAGAGCTCAAAAACTGAATATGTAAAACAGTTCTGTATATGGGATATAGAAAACATCATGTAAGCAAAATTGTTTATCGGTACAGTACTTGGTATACACAAAAAAGAGTTAATATTGTGGCTGGACAGTCATGCGACCCACAGGTCCCACTGAACTCCGGTGACGCAAACGTACCTGGGACGTCGGCGCCAAAGGGGGGGGGGGCCGCACGGAGGCGTCACCGCGGGGAAGCAAGCAGGCTGCGCCGTATAATGTGCCTGCAGGGGGCAAACAGTAGACCTGGCGATGGAATGTATTGACAGTATATGAATAATTATACACTTTTACATACGAGAGACTAGAAATAAAACAATTACGCATAAATCGCATTAGGCTAAAAAGATATATAAAAATATATATATGGATCAGTGTATCTGTATCTCTAGGAAAGGTATAAACTTACGTCTTTCTTTAAAAACGGTAGAATGGAGTGGACACTGCCTGTGGATAGGTGCACACACACAGCAAGGTAGTCGCCAAGGTAAACGAGATCAGCAATCAGTTGAAAAAAGGCCTAAATAAAGGAGTGGATTACTTTAGGGGTAATACTGGTGATCACTCTGAACTTCAGGAAAGTCAAGGAGGTACTTACTTAGTAAAGTGAACTGTCAAATAGAAATCTCATGTTGGTGCAGTCACATACATGAAATGCTTAGCTTGAAGATTATAAATCGATTTTTTGAAAAGGGCAGTAATCACAAAATGTCCTACAGAGAGTAGATGTGAAAGAAAGAGAAATTGGAACAATTGGATTTTGTTGAGCAAAGACAGGACTGCTGAGAAGACAGAGAGCATATTACCTAGTCCGCCATATAGCAGACAATGTTGCTCAAGGGGATCGATGCTGACCGAAAAAGTGAATGACAAGTCCAGAGTGACTCCTGTAAAGGATGTTTAGGAGCATGGTAAGTGATACACTAGGGAAAAAGTTGTTGTTAAATGCCATAAAGGAAAGAGATTACCTTATTGCTGTGTGCAGAGCGAGTGCAGGCACGTCCCTCGTCCAACAAGGAACTGAGGGACTGGCCGGTTACTTGTATACCCCCCACACCTGATCAGATGCTGATCAGGTGTGCGGACGCCAAGTGAGGGGCATCCGCGCCTGCGCACAGCGCGATGCCACGGAACTGCACGTTCCATCATGCACCGCGCGCGCATGCTCAGAACAGGCGGACCGTGGGGCGAATGGGAGAGCGAGACGCCACGGAATGGGAGGTACCAAGGCGCCACCCCCTCCCATCAGCCGATGGGAAGCGAAGGACCAGAGAGTCTGAGACCGACGCGGACACCCTGGGCAGACTGAGATCTGCCCTGGGCGTCCGTACAGGCATAAACAGCGCTGGCTGTGCAACTCCCAAGAGGGAAGCCAGCGCCGCGACCACCTGTCCCCCCCAAAAGGCCCCGAGAGGCCAGAAAACAGATGCGATCCGGCAGTGGGGCACAACAAGCGCATGAAAGATAGTGGGCGGAGACACAGGATGGGGGGGCAAGGCCCATACTAGCCCGACAATCCACAGGGGTCACTGGGGATATCAGGAAGTGCCTGTGTGTCTGCACACAATGTCCAGCCACAAAGTGCATAACATGCATAGAGAACCACCGGGTCCTGGTTGTACAGTCAAACATGTAATAAGAGAAGAAAAAGAAAGCAATACTCATATGACATAGGCTTACATAAAGAAACATATGGGTCAGAAAATTATGTTGGTACGATATCGAGGGAACTTTACATATCTATGAGTACAAACAGGAATTTATGAATTAAACAAAGATTCCAAAATCAAATAAAGAATGTTAGTGAGAAGGGAATACATTCATAACAGATAACAGTGTCATAGTGGTGTGAGATATCTTAGAAGGAGCTATAAAAGAAACCACAAATAGAGCCATGGCAAAAGAATGAAAGGCAAGAAAGACTAGAAAACCAGAGAAGGGGAAAGGGGACAAGGGAAGGGGATACAGGACACTGGGGAAGAAGGAACAGATACGAGGAAAAGGAGGATGGAAACTATAAGCGACGCTGACTGAGGGGTGGGCATAGAGGAAAGAAATACATGGTGTATGCGAGTATAGTTCATGGAGAAATAGGTATTAAAGAAAGGGTTTGAAACTAATATATTTGTTGAGTCCTGGAAAGTTGGTAGCATTTAGTATGTGGATCCATTTTGTTTCGAGTCGTAGTAGCTTATTATCAATGCTGCCGCCTCTCACATGTGGAGGAACATGTTCGAGTGCGGAAAATAAAATGACATGGGGGTCAGAATTGTGCCTATTGATGGCAGTTGTGGTAATGTTTTTGTATAACGGTTTAATATGATCACGGATACGGGTCTGGAATGAACGCTTAGTTTTGCCAACGTAGTATGAGCCGCATTGGCATTGAGCCAAATACACGACACCTACGGTGGCACAGGTGACACGGTGTCTAATGGTATGAGTATTTCCATCAGGCAGGTTCACCACTTGAGAGTTAGTGACAAATGCACATATGTCACACCTGCCACATTGGTATGTACCTGTGGCAGTGGGCCTATGCGCAGTGTCAGTTGTATGGTGGCTATTGATAAGTCGATCACGGAGTGAAGGGGATCGCCGATATGTGATATCAGGGTATGTTTTTATATATTTGGCAATTGTGGGATCTGATGTAAGTAGGGGCCAAAATTGGTTGAGAATACCCTTAATTTGGGTATGTTGATTAGAGAATTGAGTAATAAGTCGTGTCGGTTGTTTAAGGTCCAGTGGTTTGTCGGAAAAAAACAGATCTTTTCTGTTGAGTTTCTTTGCCTTATTAAAGGCTTTTTTCAACAGGGAGTGGCTGTAGCCTCTGTCTAGAAGTCTGTTGTACAGTCCATGTGCAGCCCTGAGGAAATCTTCCTCTCGGGTACAGTTGCGTTTTATCCTCAAGTATTGGCTAAATGGGATGCTCCTGAGAAGAGGCTCAGGATGGGCACTATGGGCGTGCAGTATCGTATTGCCCGAAGAGGGCTTGCGGTAAAGGGCAGTGTAGATTTGGCCATTAGGTTGCACACCAATCTGGAGGTCCAAAAAATGGATCTGCGACTGGCTGCACTCCATAGTGAACCTGAGATTAAACGTATTCAGGGTAAGATATTGGACAAACGAAACTAATTCTTCTTTAGTACCTGACCAGAACAGCAATATGTCGTCAATATACCTGTACCAGGATATCACCCTGGACAGGTAAGGGTTGGGATGGGCCGAATCGAATAGTTCCCTCTCCCACCCCCCCAGGTAGAGGTTGGCATAGGCAGGGGCGCACTTGGTCCCCATAGCCACACCCTGTACCTGGAGGAAGTGGGAGGAGCCGAACATAAAGTAGTTACGTGTTAGTATGAACCTCAGTAATTCGAGGACAAAGTTCCCCGTAAGTGTCATATTGAGAGCCTCTTTCTCGGATTAGTTTTCTAATCACTGAAATGCCTCTGTTGTGGGGAATGATGTTATACAAACTTTCCACGTCTAGGGCTACCAACCATGTGTTATTGGGTAAGGATTGACCATCAAGTATACGAAGAAGATGGATGGTGTCCTTGATGTATGAAGGCAGGGCCACAACATGAGGTGCCAGGTATTTGTCGACCAATGCACTGGCAGATTCAGTGAGACATTGTCGACCGGAAACAATTGGACGACCTGGAGGGTGGTCAAGGGATTTATGCAGTTTAGGGAGAGAGTAGAAGGTGGGAGTTGTAGGTTCTTTAACGCTGAGGAACTTCCATGTGTTGGAATCTATGATGCCCTTTTGATAAGCTCCGAATATCAGCTGTTGGTATTCGGATATGTAATGGTCGATAAGTGATTTTGAAATTGGTCTATACCAATCGCGATTGTTTAGGATGTCGAGACACATTTGTTCGTAAAAAGACACATCCATCACCACCACGTTGCCACCCTTGTCGGCTGGCTTGATGATCAGTTCAGGATGATTTTGAAGGGATTTGATGGCTTTGGTAAGGGCCGGGGTAAGGTTGGAGGGATAAGAAGGATTGAAATTCAAGCCTTCAATAGTGTTGGTGACCTGTTGTACAAAAGCCCAGATATTGGGATTTGTGGATAGGTTCGGAAAGTTCGTGGATTTGGGTTTGAAGGAAGCGGGAGGGGGGAAGGAGACACCACCGGTGGCCCCAGGATCATAGGGGTCCAAGAGGTCATCTCCGTCAGTGTAGCCCTCCTCCCAAAGTGACATCAATTCCTCAAGAGCTTGTATTTCAGCCAAAGTAGGGACTTGTTGAGGGGGGTGGTTCGTGTCTTGAAGAGGTACTGTGCTGGGGGGAGATTTGTCGTAAATCACTTTGAAAAGCAGTTTACGTGCAAACAGGTGGACGTCTTTAATAAAGGCAAATTTATCAAAGTCGTTAGAGGGACAGAATGTGAGGCCGAGTTGAAGTACTTGGATCTGATCCATGTTTAATGGAATAGAAGACAAGTTGATTACGTCAGGGGTGGATGATCTTCGTGGATCACCAACGTTTGTGTGTGTGTAGGTTGGGAGATGGGCTCGAGAGGGAGTCCTGGCCCTGTCCTAAAAAAAATAGGTGCAAGTTTAGGGTCCACAGGTAATGGGTTAGCTGGGAACATAGAAGTGATGGTGGGTTCACTTACCCTCCGAGTGGCAGTGTGCGTTTGGGAGTGCGGAGGTGCCGGTGTGACCGAAGGTGCCTTGGTGATGGATGATTTGGGTATCGCTGACGACTTGGATTGTGCTTCAGTAAAGGGGGTGGATACGTGAGCAGTCTTGGAGTGACCTGTGGATGAGTGAGGAAGAGGAGTGGGTCCAAGTGTGCGGTGTAGTGATTCCGAGGACGTGGCCGATAGGTCACCTTTTCTTCTTTTAGCCAGTTGTTCCTGTGTCAGATCTTGGTATACAGTGGAGGTACCAGATGAGAAGGAAGCAGATAAAGTATTAGAGGCATGGTTGTTCGAGGTAGGTATATTGGAGGTAAAAGGCTTGTTTCTGGGTTTGGTTTCCTTGGCGTTATCCCAGTTGTAGGCATAGCCATTTTCATGGGCCGCTAGGTCTCTCAGAAACTTGCTTTCTTTGTCATTGATTGTTGTGAGTGTGTATTCCTCCAGGTGAGCTCGCAGGGTTTTGTCCCGTTTGCTATACCTGGGGGAAGACAAACCTTGTGCGTGATCTATATACCAGCGGTTGATCGCAACGTCAAGCTGTGCCAACTCGGTGGTGTATTCATTGCATAGCATGGAGAGCATGTTGAGAGAACATGTCAAGAGGTTGCTCTCCCAAGATGCCTTTAATGTGTCATTGATTTTTTTGATGTTGGGGAATAATTGTATTCTTAATCCCCAAGGGATTATCTTATGTTCGGCATATTTTTCAAAGTAAATTTTGTGCCAGTAAATTCTGACTTTCTTTTCCAAGAGACGTTGTAGTCTAATAAATGCCCTGTCCAGTTCAGCGTCGGTTATAGTGGAGGCGTTTTGAGATGCCTGGATGCGCTGTGCGCAGGCGCGGATGCCCCTCACTTGGCGTCCGCACACCTGATCAGCATCTGATCAGGTGTGGGGGGTATACAAGTAACCGGCCAGTCCCTCAGTTCCTTGTTGGACGAGGGACGTGCCTGCACTCGCTCTGCACACAGCAATAAGGTAATCTCTTTCCTTTATGGCATTTAACAACAACTTTTTCCCTAGTGTATCACTTACCATGCTCCTAAACATCCTTTACAGGAGTCACTCTGGACTTGTCATTCACTTTTTCGGTCAGCATCGATCCCCTTGAGCAACATTGTCTGCTATATGGCGGACTAGGTAATATGCTCTCTGTCTTCTCAGCAGTCCTGTCTTTGCTCAACAAAATCCAATTGTTCCAATTTCTCTTTCTTTCACATCTACTCTCTGTAGGACATTTTGTGATTACTGCCCTTTTCAAAAAATCGATTTATAATCTTCAAGCTAAGCATTTCATGTATGTGACTGCACCAACATGAGATTTCTATTTGACAGTTCACTTTACTAAGTAAGTACCTCCTTGACTTTCCTGAAGTTCAGAGTGATCACCAGTATTACCCCTAAAGTAATCCACTCCTTTATTTAGGCCTTTTTTCAACTGATTGCTGATCTCGTTTACCTTGGCGACTACCTTGCTGTGTGTGTGCACCTATCCACAGGCACTTAGTGTCCACTCCATTCTACCGTTTTTAAAGAAAGACGTAAGTTTATACCTTTCCTAGAGATACAGATACACTGATCCATATATATATTTTTATATATCTTTTTAGCCTAATGCGATTTATGCGTAATTGTTTTATTTCTAGTCTCTCGTATGTAAAAGTGTATAATTATTCATATACTGTCAATACATTCCATCGCCAGGTCTACTGTTTGCCCCCTGCAGGCACATTATACGGCGCGGCCTGCTTGCTCCCCCGCGGTGACGCCTCCGTGCGCCCCCCCCCCCCCCCCCCTTTGGCGCCGACGTCCCAGGTACGTTTGCGTCACCGGAGTTCAGTGGGACCTGTGGGTCGCATGACTGTCCAGCCACAATATTAACTCTTTTTTGTGTATACCAAGTACTGTACCGATAAACAATTTTGCTTACATGATGTTTTCTATATCCCATATACAGAACTGTTTTATATATTCAGTTTTTGAGCTCTTGTTCCCTGAAGAAGCCAATGTCTTGGTGAAACATGTAGGAAATCGAGTCCTCCCCACTCGACGGCCATCTCCATCTGGCCTGCCTCATCATTCTTTGGGTCACATACAGTATACGTACTTATTTTAAATGTTAAGTGCTTTAAGTGTAATTTTCTACCCATGTATTATTATCAATAAACTTTGTAATTTTTTGCCTTTTACACCTCTCTTTTTCGTGTATTTCTCCTTTATACCTTTTGACCCTAGCACCGTTATAATCCCCTGTCCATATATCCATTAGTCTTTTGATTATTTTGGGGATGAGGTGCCGCATCCTATGGTACCATCTAGCCACCCTTACACTGTTTGAATAAACCAAACATGTTTTGATGTAAGCGGTTGATCACGCGCCCTCCATCCACCTCCTTCTACACAGTCTTCTCCAGACCACCCCTGGTAAGTTGGGGCAGCGGGACACGCATTACCATTTCCTTCAGTCTTTTCACCTTCAACAATATTACCTATTTACACAACAAATGCCTTCACAACAAGCGCAGGAGTAATTCTTACTATATTTTGTCCACGGTTTGAGGCTTGTCTCTGTGCTGCTTGGCGTATTGTAAGCCGGATACTTTGTGGCATTTGCATAGTAATGGCTTTCTTATGGCGACTCAACCATGCAGCCCATCTTTCTTCAAGTGGCTCCTTATTGTGCATCTTGAAACAGCCACATCACATGTTTTCAGAGAGTCCTGTATTTCTCCTGAAGTTATTTGTGGGTTTTTCTTTGCATCCCGAGCAATTTTCCTGGCAGTTGTGGCTGAAATTTTAGTTGGTCTACCTGACCATGGTTTTGTTTCAACAGAACCCCTCATTTTCCACTTCTTGATTAGAGTTTGAATACTGCTGTTTGGCATTCTCAATTCCTTGGATATCTTTTTATATCCCTTTCCTGTTTTATACAGTTCAACTACCTTTTCCTGCAGATCCTTTAACAATCCTTTTGCTTTACCAATGACTCAGAATCCAGAAACGTCAGTGCAGCACTGGATGAAAGATGCAAGGGTCTGTCAGGAGTCCACAAACTCATTGACCTTTTATACACACACACACACACACACACACACACACACACACTAATTACAAGCAAACAGATCACAGGTGAGGATGGTTACCTTTTATTACCCATTCAAACCCTTTTGTGTCAACTTGTGTGCATGTCATCAGGCCAAAATCACCAGGGTATGTAAACTTGTGATCAGGGTCATTTGGGTAGTTTCTGTTGTGATTATGATTTTAAAAGAGTAAACACAGTTGATTGATAATTAGAGTCAAATATATTTTTATTAAGTTTGCAAGGTTATACAGAGTCATTTAACACTGGCAAAACGTAATATGTAGCGATTAGCATGGTAGAAAACAATTTGTCTGTACACAAACTTATACATATAGAGAGCGGAGTATATAAGAATGAGTGTATACCAGTTTGGTTCAGATTCAGTCCTATGGATAACATATAAATCATGCTACTGAACAACCACAGTTCCATAATTTCAACGTCTGCTGTTGTATCATAAAAGAGATGGGAAGGAGAGAGTAGTGAAAAGAAGAAAGAGAGAGAGGGGAAGGAGAGAGGAAAGAAGGTGGGGAACGGGCAAGGGTAGGGGGGTCAAGTCAGGCTGGCAGGCCCTGGGGCAACACAACGGGCGCTCTAGGTTGAATTTATTTGGTCAGGTAGCTTTAGCAGACTTTTCAAGGCATTGGAGGTGGTGTAATCAATCCATATTAGCCACATAGTTTGGAATTTATCGTAGGTGTCATTATCTAAGGCGATCATCTCTTCCATTCGCATGATATCATTGACAATAGAGACCCAGGAGGATAGCGGTGGGGTAGTAGTAGTTTTCCAGTAAAGTGGTATGAGTTGTCTAGCTGCCGATAGGAAATAGCGAAATAGGGATCGTTTCTGGGAGGGTATTGAACCTGGTAACATGGATAGCAGTGCCACTTCAGGCGTGGGTGTCATGGGTTTATCATAGAGGCTACTGTACATGGCAAAAACCCGTGACCAAAACGGCTGGATGGCTTTGCACTTCCACCATATGTGGAGATAATTGCCCTCCGGGTCTCCACATCTCCAACAGGTCGTGGCAGTAGAGGGGAAAATTTTGTGTAACGATTGGGGGTCTCTGTACCATCGTGCCAAGAGCTTAAAATTTTTCTCCTGTATATGGCAAGAAATGGAGGACTTGTGTGTGAAGTGAAAAGACTTTTGCCAGTCATCTGGTGAGAGATCCCTGCCTAGGTCAGTGGCCCATCTCCTCGTGTAAGGTGGCAGTTGATCGTGAGTCAGTGAGTGTAGTAGTTTGTAAATGGTGGATAGTAGATGCCTGGGTGTTTCCGAGAGAGAACACAGCTGCTCGTAGTCTGTTAGGGGTCTATGGCTGTAGGTGGAAGAGAATAGGTCAGAGCAAAAGGATGAGATGCGCAAGGCTGTGAGCCAATTACCTCTGTCTCCTGGGAGGACCGGCGTACCCGTATTAGGGTGTATAAATGAGTTGGCTGTAGGCCAGGTGTCTCGTGAATATGGGCCCACCAGATTAGCGCCCATACCTTGAGGGAGGTCTGGATGGTCAAAGAGTGATGTAAGCGGTGAGGGGTCAGTAGATAGAATTGGTAATAATCCCTTCCTATACCACAGGTGTAGTGCTGCAGTTGTCAATGGAGAGCAATTAGTTAGAGTAGAGAGCCCTCGACCATAACCCCAGAGCAGAGCTTGAAGGTCAGAAGTGGAGAGGTCTTGTTCTATAGCAGTGGATGCCTTGGGGAACGGCCGAGGGAACCACTGGAGGATCCTAGTTAGGACTGCAGCCCTGTGGTACATTTCGAAGTCTGGGAGGCCAACCCCACCCCGGTTTTTAGGGTATGTCAGCAAGGCATGTCGAATACGAGACATCCCCTGCTGCCAGACAAAGCGTATAGACATAGAACGTAGAGAGGCAAAGAAGCGCTGGGGGATAAGTATCGGAATCGTCTGGAAGACATATAAAAGTTTGGGGAGTGTATCCATTTTTAATGTATTGATACGGCCAAACCAAGGTATTGGGGTCTGATTCCATGTATCTAATTCTTTCCGGATTCGGGATAGGAGCGGGGGGTAATTGAGGTTGTAGAGGTCGGCTAAGTTGGATGGGATGGTGACTCCAAGATAGGAGATGCCCCTTGCGCCCCATTGGAATGGAAAATTGGTCCGTAATTGTGTGAGGGTAGAGGGAGTTAGGGATATGTTAAGGGCTTCTGTCTTAGACATATTAAGCTTAAAATTACTTAAGTCTCCAAATCTGCGGAACTCCTGCATTAAGGAGGGTAGGGAGGTGTGGGGTTGTTGAATGTAGACAAGGAGGTCGTCTGCATAAAGTGAGAGTTTTACTTCAGATGATGGCGTCAGTACTCCCATAATGTTATTGTTTTGTCTGATGGTCGTGGCCAAGTGCTCCATCACCAGCACAAAGAGCAAGGGAGACAACGAGCAACCCTGCCTTGTTCCATTGGATATTACAAGTGGGGCTGATGCGGAACCATTGACCAATACAGAGGCTGTGGGTTGAGAATAAAGCGCCATCACCTTAGATATAAATGAGGGGCCGAGTCCAATCTGTTCTAGAGAAAGGCGTAGAAATTGCCAGTTAACCCGGTCAAACGCCTTTTCAGCGTCAAAAGAGAGGATGCAGGCCTTCAGATTGTGTTTGCGGATGTAAGAGATTAGGTGGATTGTTTTGGTGGTATTGTCCCTGGCCTCCCTACCAGGGACAAAGCCCACTTGATCTTTGTGTATAATGGAGGGTAAGAGGGGTGAAAGGCGATTGGCCAGGAGCTTGGCAAAAAGTTTAACGTCTACATTAAGGAGGGAGATGGGTCTATAACTAGTACACTGAGAGGGATCTTTGCCGGGTTTAGGTATTACTGAGATGGTGGCAGACAGAAGGGATTTGGAGAGGGGATGATCATCATCTAGGTAGTTAAACGCCGCTGCGAGAAGTGGAGCTAACAAATGGGCAAATAATTTGTAGAATCTGGGCGTGAAGCCGTCTGGTCCCGGGCATTTACCGGATTTCAATCCTTTAATAGCCAGTAGGAAGTCTGAAGATGTCAGGACTTCCTCCAGAGCTATGGAAGTGGGGGAGTCTATTCGTGGGAGGGCTGTTTCTGAAATATAATTTCCCATGTCAGAGGATTGTGGATCTTGTCCTGCGTCTTGTCGTGGGGATTGTTGAGGTCGTGTGGGGAGGTTATACAGTTGAGAGTAGTAGTGTTGGAAAGCATCTGCAATGCCCCTAGGGGTTCTGATCTTTTGTTGGTTTGTGTTGTAAATGAATGGTATAGGGTGTCGAGGGGGATGCGGGTGTAGAACCTTAGCAAGGTGTTGTCCGCATTTATTAGCTAGCATGTAGTGACGATTTCGTCCTTTGTCTCTGGCTATAAGGGTGTTTGCATCTAGAATGCGGAGTAAATCTCTGCGGGCGTTGGAGAGATCCACAAAGGTACTATGCGCGAGGTCTTTCTTATTTGTGCTTTCTAAGGTGTGAATAGATGATAGTAGCTTGACTATATCGGCCGATCTAGCCTTCTTTAATCGTGTGCCATGTTGGATGAAAATTCCCCGTAACACGCATTTCAGGGCTTCCCACTTGGTAAGGGGGTTGGTGTCATCTGAGCGGTGGTCATGTACAAAGTTTCGAATTGCCTACTGGATGTCTGTCACACAAAGGCTATCCTTTAGTAAATTGTCATTTAAGTGCCAGGAAAATGTTTTGTGTGCTTTAGGTGGATGGGCTAAGCTTAAATGGGCGGGGGCGTGATCAGACCAAAGAATGTTACCTAGTGAAGCTTGTATAGGGATATCAAGTAGGGATTGGGATACTAGAAAATAGTCAATGTAATCTCTCTCGAATGGGTGTTGGACTCGCCAGACATCCACTAATTGGGCTGAATGTAGAAGTGATTTGATATGTGTGAGGGTGGAATGTGGTATAGCCGACTTACCCGAGGAGGTGTCCACGGCTGGCGAGAAGGTCACGTTGAGATCTCCTCCTACAATAAAACAGGGGCCCCCAAACGAGATTAGTTTGTCTATAAGCATGGAGAAAAAACTCCCTTGGTCTTGGTTTGGTCCGTATACATTAGCGACTGTAAAAATAGAAAGGTTAGATTTTAGTTTGAGAAAAATGAAGCGACCGTCAGTGTCTATCAGGGTATCTAATACTTCCGGGTGGAAGGATTTGTGGAAAGCTATAGACACTCCTTTGGATTTAGTAAGTGGATTAGTGCTATGGAACCATTTATGGAATTGGGGGTTATTCAAGGCTGGGATGGACGAACCCTTAAAGTGCGTTTCTTGAAGTAGTAAGATTTGAGTCTTGGCTTTATGGAAGTGATATAACACCTGGCTTCTTTTCTCAGGGGTGTTAAAACCTCTGCAATTATAGGAGGCTAAGGTAATGTGATCTAGCGGAAGCATAAGAGTAAGTTGATTGATAATTAATGGCTTCAGCCAAACACTAACCATGAGTGAAAAAAAGAGGTTTATGTGTTATCATTCATAGTCTCTGAAAAATGGACAAGAAATCATAAATTCTGCCAGGGTATGTAAACTTACGAGCACAACTGTATGCACTATTTTTGCTGAGCATTTTGGTAAGATACACTAGTTGTAACTAACGCTATTTTTACAGTTGTGTTGCACACCTTCTATGGGTCAAATGCCTGTAGTAATATTTCAAGTGCCTGTAGTGTGTTTTTTTTTTATATATATAATATTTAATATAATGTATCTAAAATTATACCTATATTCAAATGATTGAAGCCAAATTTAACTAACACTCCAAATAATTATGTACATGGCTGGTGCGTTGATATGTAACATTTTAAATATCTTATATTTATTTAGTTTGAGCTTGAGTGGAAGGACAAAATACTCTTTTGGGAAATAAGCTGCAGATTACACCACTGCTTTCTGTGTGTGAGCATAGGTGTATAGGTGTATCTACTGTGGCCCAACACACCCTCCACAAGTCGCTGCTAGTGCTCTGCAGCCAGCAGAGACATGGATGGTCTTTGCTAATTGCAGAGCTCCTGATCTGATGGGGGTGGGGGTGGGGGGTGGGGGGGGGGGCGTGTTGGACCATTGCAGGGAGACCACTGCTTTTGCAAAGAATGCAGCAGGCTCGTCTGTAGCTTACTGTCCCAGGGATAGGATTTTACACACACCCCAGAGCTTAAATAGAAAACAAATTATGTAAAACATTGGCCACAACAGGTGTTTATGTTCAAATTTAATTATTTTTCCTATCCAGGTTAGAACATGGATGGGTGGTTTTCAGATATGCAAGCATTGGTGAAATATTTAGTGTCCTCCCTAAGCGGAAGCATCACTTAGGAAAGCTAGTGAGGAAAACGAGGGTTCCTAAAAAAAAAAAAGGCCATTGGTCGATCTGCGTATGTATTGTGCCATACTGCAAAAAAATATATAATTTACATACTAGGCCCTAGGAGTGCACAGTGGTTGTCAGTAGCTGACACACCCTAGTGGTACATATTTGTACAGTCGATTTAAACTTTCATTCCATCAAAAAATTATATTTTGTTTATAGATGGAGCCAGAGCCAAACAGACTGTCATACAGCCCCTATTCCTAACCCTGTTAAGTAGACCTTGAAGTTTTTTGGGCGTTGCTGTTGACCTTTGTGTGTTCCAACAACTCCTACTGCATTTTCTCTAATATAAAGTAAATGTAAATTCCAACAGGAAAAGTGGAAACCTTTCATAATGGGCACAGTGGGTATGTAGTCCCAGAACTCAGTACAGAGATCTCACTCAAAGATTCCACAAAGGATTTAAAAAACTGTGTAGTGATTTAACTCTCATCTGCCAAGACTGATACACCAGTTTTTGGCGAACTACCTCTTAAATTTTCTTTTCAGGTAGAATTCCAAGCTAAACCTGGTTGTACTGAAGTTGAATTCAGTACAACCATCCTGCTCATACAGTACCTTGAAAAAGTGATCATACCCCTTGAAATTGTCCACATTTTGTCATGTTACAACCAAAGACATAAATGTTTTTTATTGGGATTTTATGTGATAGACCAACACCTAGTGGCACATAAAAAAAATGATAAATGGTTTTCAAAATGTTTTACAAATATCTGAAAAGTGTGACGGGCATTTGTATTCAGTTCCTTTACTCTGATACCCCTAACTGAAATCTAGTTGATTCAATTGCCTTCAGAAGTCACCTAATTAGTAAATAAATTCCACCTGTGTGTAATGTAATCTTCTTATAAATACTGCTGTTCTGCGAAGCCCTCAGAGGTTTTTTAGAGAACCTTGGTGAACAAACAGCATCATGAAGGCCAGGGAACACACCAGACAGGTCAGAGATAAAGTTGTGAAGTTTTAAGCAGGGTTAGGTTATAAAAAGATTATCCCAAGCTTTGAACATCTCACGGAGCACTGTTCAATCCATCATCCGAAAACAGAAAGAGTATGGCACAACTGCAAACCTACCATGACATGGCCGTCCACCTAAATTGACAGGCCGGGCAAGGAGAGCGTTAATCAGAGAAGCATGGTAACTCTGGAGGAGCAGCAGAGATCCACAGCTCAGGTGGGTGAATCTGTCCACAGGACAACTATTAGCCCTGTACTCCACAAATCTTCTCTTTGTGGAAGAGTGGCAAAAAGAAAGCCATTGTTGAAAGAAAGCCATAAGAAGTCCCATTTGCAGTTTTGCGAGAAGCCACGTGGGGGACACAGCAAACATGTGGAAGAAGGTGCTCTGGTCAGATGATGCCAAAATTGAGCTTTTTGGCCTAAAAGCAAAACGCTATGTGGGGCACCTGAACACACCATCCCCACCGTGAAACATGGAGATGGCAGCATCATGTTGTGGGGATGCTTTTCTTCAGCAGGGTCAGGGAAGCTGGTCTGAGTTGATGGATGGAGCCAAATACAGGGCAATGGAGGGAAACCTGTTAGTCTGCAAAAGACTTGTGACTAGGTACGGAGCTTCACCTTCCAGCAGGACAACGATATTAAGCACACAGCCAGAGATACAATGGAATGGTTTAGATCAAAGCATATTCATGTGTTAGAATGGCCCAGTCAAAGTCCAGACCTTAATCCAATTGAGAATCTGTGGCAAGACTTGAAAATTGCTGTTCAGACGCTCTCCATCCAGTCTGACAGAGCTTGAGCTATTTTGCAAAGAAGAATGAGCAAAAATGTCACTCTAGATGTGAAAAAGCTGGTAGAGACATACCAAAAAAGTCTTGCAGCTGTAAATGCAGCGAAAGGTGGTTCTACAGTATTGACTCTGGGGGGCTGAATACAAATGCATGCCACACTTTTCACATATTTATTTGGAAAATTTTAGAAAACAATTTATAATTTTCCTTACACTTCACAATCGTGTGCCACTGTGACCTGATCGCGATTCTTTCCTCCTGGCGATTTTAACAAAGCATTTTGCCAATTCTATGCAGAATTCTCTGCTCAAGCTGACAGCTGGTAAAAAAAACAAAACAAAAAAAAACTGACAGTCTGCCAGGTTTCACAACATTCTTCAGCTGCTGAGCTAACAATAAACATTGTAAGAATTTGTTCTTTAGCTCAAAGGAATGAACTTCGGTTTGTAAATGAGGGAAGTTTAACCACTTAAATACTAAACCTTTTTCTGACACTTGTTGGTTTAAAGTTAAAATCATTATTTTTTGCTAGAACGTTACTTAGAACCCCCAAACATTATATACCGTATTTATCGGCGTATAACATGCACTTTTTTCACCTTAAAATCAGGGGAAAATCGCGGGTGCGTGTTATACACCGATCCCCACAGATCCCCCGCTGACTGTGAGCGGAGGAGCGATCGCCGCCGACATTCATACATAGCCGAGTGTACTCGGCTAGGTTCGGCTAGCTCCGCTCACAGTCACACCCAGTCCCGCCCTATGATGGACATAACACAGAGACTGGGCGTGACTGTGAGCGGAGCGGAGCTAGCCGAACCTAGCCGAGTACACTCGGCTATGTATGAATGTCGGCGGCTCTCGGCTCCGCCCACAGGGCTATGAGAGAAGCCGAAAAGCAGCCGAGAGACACAGGACCGGCTCTGTGTCTCTCGGTGGAGCCATATTTAAAAAAATGCCAATGACACAAGGCTGCAAATGACACAACAAGGCTGCAAATGACACAAATGACACTGGACAAGGATGCAAATGACACTGGAAGGCTGCAGATGGACACTGATAAGGCTGCATTGATGGGCATTTAAATGTAAGTTTTTTTTTTTTTCCTTAAAAAGTTTTTTCCTTAAAATTCCCTCCTTAACTTGGGGTGTGTGTTATACGCCCATAAATACGGTATATATTTTTTAGCAGAGACCCTAAATAATAAAATGGTTGTTGCAATATTTTATGTCACACTGTATTTGCGCAGCAATCTTTCAAATGCAATTTTTTTGGGGAAAAAATACACTTTAATGAATTAAAATTAAACGAAACCGTAAAGTTAGCCCAGTGTTTTTGTATAATGTGAAAGATGATGTTTCCCTGCGAGAATCGTGGTCTTTATTCTATGCAAAAAAATTATGATTCTCAGTTTTCCCAGAATTGTACAGCTCTACAGGTTAGTAAGCATAGGTTTTAGGAGGGGGAAGGGATATTCACACTGCCCCGCTGAGCTTTTGCTAAAGCACAAATACGGTTTTCTTGGGGGATAGCTGCTTCTTCCCATAGATTTCAATGAGGTACTGTGGTTTTGGTGTGGTTTCAGAAAGCTCACCAAAACTCCTGCATGTTGCATCTTTGGCGTGCTTTCTGAAACCACACCAAAACTGCGGGACCTCCTAGAAGTCTGTCGGTAAACGCAACTCATACAAAACCTGCGGGTTTCCTGTGCTTTGGCCAGAGTGCAATGGAACTGTACTAGGGCAGTGTCAAGCTACCCTGATGGTTGCTGTTGGCAACAATCCAGCTTCCCGCTTGCTCCAGTGTTTATACATATGCGCATTTCCCAAATTATGGTAATGTTGCATTTAAACTATGTGAAGCTTTTTAAAAGTTGGCCAGTTTTCGATGAGTAGTTTAGAGTGTTAATAGTTTTAGACTTTGATCAGAGTAAACTGGAAGCTTCAGACCTGTTTCAGCTTTCTTGCTGCAAGAAATGATTGCTGTGTGAATGTGAGAGTCCTTGTCCAGACTTGGCACTATGAGTTACAGGTCAGATAATTGTGTGTCGTATTATCCACTGCCACTCAGGATTATCCATCTGTTCCTGATGGCTTCATCTCTCTCTTGCCGATTGCCTGCCTGCTATCTTGAGAGCAACAAAATAGAGGAAAACTTCTGTATACAATAAAGTTATTTCCTCGTACTGTCACAAGATCACAATATCACCTGCCTGTGCCGATGTGTTTTGACAATACTTCACCTCTGGCTAGATATGGAAGCTGTTTATCCCAGTATTTATGACTTTCTAAAAAAAAAATACTTGAAGTTAAAAGTATTGTAAAATGAAAAGTTGAAAATCATTAGCTTTTCTCCTTTAGCTACTTTTTTCTGTAGAAAAATATAGACTGTGGATGGCTAATACGAAGCCTCCATAAGAGGATTAAGTATAAGCAGGAAATTCAACATGGACCGTATGGCAGCAATACTTTTCAGAAAGAGGTGAGCAAGATGTTACAATCTAAAGGGAAGCTGAATGTTTTTTGGTCCGTATATAATAATTTTGGAATGTTTAAAAGGTAATCAACTGACCCTATATATTATTGTAGTCTTAAAGACATACTGTAGTACTTCCCATGCAGGTTAAACTGACAGCTTTCAGTAAAGGCCCCCCTGATCCACGTATGTTTACCTTTCTTTTGCTCTCTCCCAGCTTCCTGATAGTGTCAAATACCCAGCACTTTTGGGTATAGAGAAGCAAGTTACTCCCCAGCCCGGACCACTAGGGCGCACAGCCCTAGTGGCCAATTGCTAGGCCCAAACACTGCCAGATGACTGGTGAAGTGATGTAATCATTCCCCTGGGCCATTGACAGCTGATTTCAGCTCTTCTGAGAAGGAGGAAGCAGCTGCAAAGGAGCACATGTAAGGGGAGTATATGGGGCTTGGGGGATGTCCTTTGCGGACACTGTCACAATGCCCTGCATGGGCAAAGTGACAGGGTCTTTTTAACTTTTTTATTTTACAAAAACATTTTTTACAGGAAGCATCTATTAGGCTTGGGGTTCACATTTCCACATGGTTGAAAATGCACTGCTCTGCGAAAACGTGTGGGGCTGCCATTCATTCTGAATGGCACCCACCACGCATGTAAAAGTGCAGGTGCGGGAACCACAGGAAAATCGCATGATCAAAAAGACAATGTTATTTCCCTGCGGTTGTGTATTTAAAAAGATGCATGCACTTTTTTTTTTTTTTTGCCGAAACGCATGTATGGCAGCCCATTCACTTGAATGGGCTGCTGTGCCCACCCAAACGTATAAGTGTGAACCTTGCATTAGGGTGGCCATACACACTCCAATCTGATTGTACAATCACTATACAATCTTATTTACTTTCACCAAAACTGTAATACGACAACAAATCTATACAGTCCAGTCAATTTATCTATCCTCCGGGTACTCCAGTTTCCTTCCACACTCCAAAAGACATGCTGGTAGGTTAATTGGCTTCTTTCTAAATTGTTCTTAGTATGAATATGTATAAATGTGAGTTAGGAACCTTAGATTGTAAGCTCCATGAGGTCAGGGACTGATATGAATATACAATATATGGTATATGTAAAGCACTGTGTTCGTTATTGGCGCTGTGAAATATTAGCCAAAAATAGTGGCAGCTTTCACATATAAGTAGTATACCAAAACTTATAGCAACATGCACGTAAAAAAGTGCAGCGCCAATATAATTCATAAACAGTAAAGTGAGTAAATCTCAGTCCATATATCAGCATAAATGAGTAATTAAAAAACTGTGTATTTCATAAAAAGTCCAGAAAATGAAAAATCTATTTATATTGCGCAAAAATCCACTGCAAAGAAAAAGTGATGGAGAGTTTTGAAGCCTCCCCACATGAAGAAACAATCCTTCCAATAGAGTGTTCAAGGGTCAGCCATCACCTCCCTATAGAATCAACACTCACCAGATGGAATGACTGCCTTTACAGCAGCCTTCACGCCTGTGTCTAGGGATGAGCTTCGAGTTCGAACATCGGCTGTTCGCAAGTTCGCCGAACAGCAAACAATTTGGGGTGTTCGCGCAAATTCGAATGCCGCGGAACACCCTTTCAATGTCTATGGGAGAAATCAAAAGTGCTAATTTTAAAGGCTTATATTCATGGTATTGTCATAAAAAGTGTTTGGGAACCTGGGTCCTGCCCCAGGGGACATGAATCAATGCAAAAAAAGTTTTAAAAACGGACGTTTTTTCGGGAGCAGTTATATTAATAATGCTTAAAGTGAAACAATAAAAGTGTAATATCCCTTTAAATTTCGTACCTGGGGGTGTCTATAGTATGCCTGTAAAGGGGCACATGTTTCTTGTGTTTAGAACAGTCTGACACGAAAATGACATTTCAAAGGAAAAAGTCATTTAAACTACTCGCGGCTATTAATGAATTGCCGGTCCGACAATACACATAAAAGTTCATTGATAAAAACGGCATGGGAATTCCCCACAGGGGAACCCCGAACCAAAATTAAAAAAAGAAAAATGACGTGGAGGATCCCCCTAAATTCCATACCAGGCCCTTCAGGTCTGGTATGGATATTAAGGGGAACCCCGGCCAAAAAAAAAAAATGGCGTGGGGTCCCCCTCAAAATCTATACCAGACCCTTCAGGTCTGGTATGGATTTTAAGGGGAACCCCGAGCCAGAATTAAAAAAAAAAAAAAAAGGCGTGGGGTCCCCCCAAAAATCCATACCAGACCCTTATCCAAGCACACAACCTGGCAGGCCGCGGGAAAAGAGGGGGGACGAGGGAGCGCCCCCCCTTCTGAACCGTACCAGGCCACATGCCCTCAACATTGGGAGGGTGATTTGGGGTAGCCTCCCAAAACACCTTATCCCCATGTTGATGGGGACAAGGGCCTCATCCCCACAACCCTTGGCTGGTGGTTGTGGGGGTCTGCGGGCGGGGGACTTATCGGAATCTGGAAGCCCCCTTCAACAAGGGGACCCCCAGATCCCAGCCCTCCCCCCTATGTGAAATGGTAAGGTATCCCTACCATTTCACTAAAAAAGTGTCAAAAATGTTAAAAATGACAAGAGACAGTTTTTGACAATTCCTTTATTTAAATGCTTCTTCTTTCTTCTATCTTCTATCTTCCTTCGGTTTCTTCCTCCATCTTCTGGTTCTTCCTCCAGTGTTCTCGTCCGGCATCTTCCTCCGCGGTGTCGACGTCTTCTTCCCTTCTTCTCCGGGCCGCTCCGCATCCATGATGGCATGGAGGGAGGCTCCCGCTGTGTGACGCTTCTCCTCTTCTGACGGTTCTTAGATAACAGGGAGTGGGGCCACCCGGTGACTCCGCCCCCTCTGACGCACGGGGACTTGACGGGACTTCCCTGTGGCATTCCCCGTGATGCCACAGGGAAGTCCTGTCAAGTCACCGTGCGTCAGAGGGGGGTGGGGTCACCGGGTGGCCCCCCTGTTTATTTATGAACCGTCAGAGGAGAAGCGTCACACAGCGGGAGCCTCCCTCCATGCCATCATGGATGCGGAGTGGCCCGAGGAGAAGAAGACGCCGACGCCGCGGAGGAAGATGCCAGACGAGAACACCGGAGGAAGAACCAGAAGAAGAAGATGGAGGAAGAAACCAAAGGAAGATAGAAAAAAGAAGAAGCATTTAAATAAAGGAATTGTCAAAAACTGTCTCTTGTCATTTTTAACATTTTTGACAGTTTTTTTGTGAAATGGTAGGGGTACTTTTGTACCCACTTACCATTTCACACAGAGGGGAGGGCCGGGATCTGGGGGTCCCCTTGTTAAAGGGGGCTTCCAGATTCCGATAAGCCCCCCGCCCGCAGACCCCCACAACCACCGGCCAAGGGTTGTGGGGATGAGGCCCTTGTCCTCATCAACATGGGGACAAGGTGTTTTGGGGGGCTACCCCAAAGCACCTTCCCAATGTTGAGGGCATGTGGTCTGGTACGGTTCAGGAGGAGTGGTGCTCTCTCGTTCCCCCCTCTTTTCCTGCGGCCTGCCAGGTTGCGTGCTCGGATAAGGGTCTGGTATGGATTTTTAGGGGGACCCCACGCCATTTTTTTAAAAAAAATTTGGCTGGGGTTCCCCTTAATATCCATACCAGACCTGAAGGGCCTGGTATGGAATTTAGGGGGACCCCCCACGTCATTTTTTTTTTTTTTTTTAATTTTGGTTCGGGGTTCCCCTGTGGGGAAATCCCATGTCGTTTTTATCAATGAACTTTTATGTGTATTGTGGGACCGGCAATTCATTAATAGCCGCGAGTAGTTTTAAATGACTTTTTTTTTTTTTCCTTTGAAATGTCATTTTGCTATCAGACTGTTCTAAACACGGGAAACATGCGTCCCTTTACAGGCATACTATAGACACCCCCCAGGTACGAAATTTAAAGGGATATTACACTTTTATTGTTTCACTTTAAGCATTATTAAAATCACTGCTCCCGAAAAAATTGCCGTTTTTAAAACTTTTTTTTGCATTGATACATGTCCCCTGGGGCAGGACCCGGGTCCCCAAACACTTTTTATGACAATAAAATGAGCACTTTTGATTATTCATGTTTGTGTCCCATAGACTTTAACGGTGTTCGCGTTTTCGAACAAATTTTTTGCCTGTTCGCAAGTTCTGGTGCAAACTGAACAGGGGGGTGTTCGGCTCATCCCTACCTGTGTCCCTAGGACAAATATCCAACTGCAGGCGAACAGATCCCACTTGGTATCCACTTCAGAAAAGAACTCCTCGATGGGTCAATGCTGAAGTAAATAAAGCTCACCTGAGTGCAGTCACATGATTGCTCAGTTTTCTCAGTGGCTCTTTAGGCTGGAGCCGGAAGCGCCTTAATAAGAAGTCTCATTCACACTGGGCTCTTACATGCGTGATCCTTGCAGGGCCTTGTTTTCCTGGCTCAGGGATGTACAGGTGCTCTGTGCATCCCCGTCCATTGCTGTCTATTTGGGCGCAGCAGCTGCATGGACACAGCTGCTGTGTCCCAATATGACATCTGTGTGGCTGTGTTTTGGGGCCTTGCACTCAAACTTGAATGAATGTCATATTGGGAGCAGTGGCTGTGTCCATGCAGCCGCGGCCACGTCCCTAAAAACAGCAATGGGATTGCCGGCACAAGGATCCTTGGAACACCTGTACATCCCTGTCTGGGTAAACAAGGCCCTGCATTGGGCATGCATATAATTACCCTGTGTGAACAAGGCCTAATTATCTAATTAAAGGCATGCTGAGGTAGTTTTTTGTGTGACTTCTGCACAGCAATGACCTTAATTTGTATTATTATCCACAGTACAGTTAGGTTATTAGGTGTTGGGTAACATTGCCTAGCCTTCAGACCTGTGCTAAAGCTTTGGCCAGGTGCATTGCAGTTTTCACAGTGCTGCCAGATGATGCTATGCTGTGCAACCTCCCACTCCTGTTCAGTATTTGTTGGTGAGGCTTCTATGAGCTCAAACACCTTGTATTCTTGAAGCCTGAGAACACTTGGTATTCCTGTTTTTAGTGGATGCTAGAGAGACTACAGGTAAGCTGTCATTGCAGCCAGGTGCAGAGAATAAATATTGGAGCCAAACAGTGAGTACATGGTGTCTCTTGAGTGTTTTAAAATGTTTCAATTTGGCTAAAGACTGCCATAAAACTGAGTATATTTGCTAAATATTTTTTTTTTCTTTTTGCAGTTGATTCTAAAGCAATTGATCAGAATGCTAAAATTCCACCAGAGACGTTGAAAGGGCTGAAGGAGCTTGGCCTTTTTGGCATACAGATTCCTGAAGAATATGGTGAGTGTTAGACAAGATGCATTTGAAAATACCTTAACCACATCAATCTACTATCTGCATGTTTAATGACAATATTTAGTCTAAGTACCTAATTTGTCTGATCTGACGAATAAGACCACACAAATATATAGTGGGGTTTTTTTTTATTTTTTTTATTTTCATTTTTACTTTTATTGAGAGAATATAAATATTTTCCAATCTTGAAAAAAAAAAAAAGTCACATTCTTTAGTCAATGCACATTTCCCAAAGTGATATATAAAAACAACAGAATTAAGGAAAGGGAAAGGGAAAAAACATCAAGAGGCAAGAGAACAAACCATATTCTCTTTTATCATCCCATCCCATCCCTCCTCCCTCCCCTCCCCTTTCCCACATATCCTTACATACAACTTTCGTTCTCAACCAAACTTCCTCTCTTTACTCAAACCATTGCTTCCATATTTTAACAAATTCCTTATAATTCCCCCTCTTCATACAGATATATATATTTCTCTTTCTCAATCGTGTCCTTTACCACCTGCACCCATTCTATTACTGTTGGAGGGTTTTTATCCTGCCACTTATGTGCAATCAACTTCCTTCCTTGAAACAAACATCTAGTTACTGCAGTCTGTGTGGCTCCCAATATTCCTTCCTCTTCTATTAAACCCAGAAGACACACCTTAGCCTCTGCATTCAATGATGTTCCAAACACAACGTTAATTTTTCCTATTATTCCACTCCAATACCTATATAGCTTAGGACATCGCCAAATCATATGTATTCGATCGCCTCTTCCACCCCCACACGTTTGGCATTCTGCATTCGATCTTCTCCCAAACATAAACAATTTGGAAGGTGTGTAATAGGACCTGTGTATCAGGTATAAGTGGGATACGTTCTGTGTGGGTGAAAGCGAAACCTTTGGACCTAAAGCCAGGACCGTTTCCATTGTTCCTCCGTTATCGACCCCACGTCCTTCTCCCACTTAACCCTATTACCATATTCCACCTCTCCTTCCTGTCCTGCCCTCATTGTACACTCATAGATTTCGTATATTAATCCTTTAGATGTTTGAACATTGACCAATTTCCTGAGAGAAGGCATTTCATTCAACTCTGGTACTTTCCCTCTAAATTGCATATCTAGGGCATGCCTAACTTGTAGGTATCTGTAGAACAACTGGTTTGAAATTTCGTATTCTTCACTTATTTCCTGGAATGATTTCAGTCTGCCAGCCCTATACATCTGTGCTAAATAATGGATGGCCTTCTGATCCCATTCCTCTATTTTCCCCCATTACCTTAAGTTCCCTTAAATTTTTATTGTCCCATATAGGAGAGAATTCAGAAAAACCGCCATAACCCAACATGGTCCTGACAGTTTCCCAAACTCTCACCATTAATTGGGTTGTTGGACATCTAGTTCCAAAGGAATCCTCTTCCACCGCCCCCACTACTGTATTATGGCCGGTATCATTCAGTAATAATTTATTTCCTACCTCCCTTTCTACGAATATATTACTTCCTTTCATATACTGTAATTGCGCCACCAAAAAGTAATAACTCGGGTTCACCAGTGCCAAGCCTCCCATCTCTCTCGGCCGCTGTAATACCTGCAAGCGAATCCTTGCAGCTCAGTTTTTCCAGATCAACTCTCTAAATAATCTATCTATTTTTTTAAACCAATGTTTTGGGATCCATACTGGTGAATTCTGTATTATATATAAAATTTGCGGCATCCATATCATCTTAATTAGGTTGATCCGACCAGCCACCGAGAGAGTTAAGCGACTCCACACCTTAGTCTTCTGCCTAAGCTTTACCATAAGTGGGACTACATTTCCTTCTATAAACTGTCCTGGTTCCTTGGTCATATTAATACCCAAATATCCCATTTGATTAACTACTCTTACTCAGGTTACCTGTTGCGTGAGTGAATCTGTAATGGGGTCTATAGGCAAAAGTACAGACTTTTCCCAACTAATTGCCAACCCAGAGAAATGTCCAAAGTCTTGTACCAGTTTCTTAGCGGCCTCCAAAGAGGATTATGTGTCCCCAAGGAACAGCAAAACGTTGTCTGCATACATAGCAACCTTTTCCTCTCCCATTCTTCTTTTGAAACCCTGAACCTCCTGGGATGCTCTTAAAGCAATGGCCAAGGGCTCCATTGCGAGGGCAAAGAGCAAGGGGGACAAAGGGCACCCCTCTCTCGTTCCCCTCTCTAATTGGAACCACTCAGAACACTCACCATTTATTCTTACCTTGGCCTCGGGGCTCTCCTATAGTAATCTTATCCAACGGACAAATTGGGGTCCAAACTGAAATTCCGCCAGAACCTTCCACAAATAATGCCATTCTAAGCTATCAAAAGCTTTGATTGCGTCTAATGATAGGATAGCCCTATTCCCTCTATTTTCTACCGGGATCTACATATTTAAATAAGCTCACCTTACATTTAGGCTTGTGGATCTATTTGGTGTAAAGCCAGTTTGGTCCGGGTGTATTACTTTACCAATTATTTTATTCAATCTTGCTGCCAGTACTTTTGCGAGAATTTTAACATCCGAACATAGAAGTGATATTGGCCTATATGAGGCTGTCTTTAGTTGATTTTTCCCTTCCTTTGCTAATGCAATTATTGTTGCTTCTGTCATGGAGGATGGGAGTTTCCCTCCCCTATAGCTCCATTAAACACCTGTAAAAGTTTGAGTAATAACATATCCCCATATTTTTGATAAATTTCTATCGGCAAGCCGTCTGGCCCTGGCGCTTTCTGATTTGTCATATCTGCTGTTGCTTCACATTCCTCAAGTGTCAACAGAGCTTCCAATCCCTCCCTATCTTCCTTTGATCCCACATTTCCCCTTCTACGTTTATCTGTGGCGTACTATACAAGTTTTTATAGTAATTCTTAAACTCATTTACTATTTCTAGCGTGGTCCTTCTAACTTTGCCTTCCCTATCCAGTATTGCTGGTATGATAGCTGGAGGGCTATTTGCCCTAGCTATTGGGGCCAATATTCTCAATACCCACTCTCCCTCACCAAAGAAGGCCTGCCTCTGAAATCATTTTTATTCTCTATTTTCTCCAGGACTAGTCTTTTTATATTCTTCTTGCTTCGCCACCCATTCGTCATATCTATCCGGGGTTGGTGCCTCCACATACTGCATTTCTGCTCCCCTTACTTCCTCGCTCACCCTGACTTCTCTAGCCTGTGATTGTCTTTTGAAATACGTTACTCTTTGTATCAGTACGCCTCGCAGATATGCTTTCAGGGTGTCCCAGATCACTCCCAATGATGCAGTTCCTGAGTTTAATTCCAAAAACTCCTTCAGGCTGGCTGCGATCCCTCCAGTGTCCTCATTTATCTCCAACCAAAAGGGGTTCACCTTCCAGTCCCCCCTATTATAGTTTTCCCCTATTTTTATTGAACAGAATAATGGTGAGTGATCTGATATCCTCCTTGGTTTGTAATCTACTTCCACCACTATTTTCAGAGCTTCCCCATTGCACAATAAGAGGCCAGTTCTGGACAAGGTAGAATGCGTCCTAGAGTGGCAGGAGTATTGCTTTACCTCAGGGTGCCACCTCCTCCATATATCCACCAACCCTGTCTCTTCACAAAATCGGAACAATGGGCCACTAAATGTTTCATCTAAGTTCTTATTCTTGGTCATATTAAAATCTCCTGCCACTATGACAGACACTCCTGGCTTGTCCACGATAAACCCCATCAGGTCACATGAAATTTCTGTACTAAATGGTGGAGGAATATATACATTAGCTAACACACATTCTCTATCTTCAATCGCACAAAAAAGAAAAATATATCTTCCATTTTCATCTATTTTACTTTGCCTGCAGGAGAAAACCACACTGGAATCTATCAATATACTCACCCCCTTTGAATAGGAGGTGTGAGTCGAATGATATTGCACTCTGAATTTCTTATGTTCTAAGACATTAGTTGTTTCTTTCTCAAGGTGTGTCTCCTGCAGGCGAGTATTCCAGACCCATCCAATCTGGCCACAGAAAAAATTGCTTGTCTCTTAGACAGAACCTTTACCCCCCCCCCCCCTACGTTCCAAGAACATTCCTGCTTATCCTAAACTGACCCGGGGTCTTCTACTTTTTTTCCCTCATCAGAATAATTCCTCAAATTTATTTCATTTACCGTATATACTCGAGTTTAAGTCGTTCCGAGTATAAGTCGAGGCCCTAATTTACCACAAAAAAAATGGGAAAAACTTAGTGACCCGAGTATAAGACGAGGGTGAGAAATGCACAGCTACTGTAAGTGGAAAAGAGGGTCAACAATGCCCATTTGCAGCCTCACTGTGCCCATTTGCATGCCTCACTGTGCCCATTTGCAGCCATAGGTCCCCCGAACTTCAAACTCGATAGTTAAGGGTTCCTAGGTGCCCCCTAGCTGCAGCCAAAATGTGGGGTCCCTGAACCCCAATGGTCCCGAAATGACATTGCTGCAGATGGACACAGTTGACTGATTTTGCAAACTCAGTGGAACTAGCACCATAAAATATCCAAAGCTGGGGTTTCTAGTGTCCCTGAGATACAGGGCCCCAAAAATCGGGTCAGAAAATGTCAAGCACTTTTCTGCAGCAGAGAATTACATTTTCCAAACCGGCTTTGGGGCCCCGTACCTAGGAACCCCAGTTTTGGATATGTTATGGTACCAGTTCCACTGGGTTTGCACACCAAATTTGGGGTTCCTAGCACAAAGTGGCCCTGAGATACGGGGCCCCAAAGTCGGTTCAGAAAATGAAATTTTTTGCTGCAGAAAAATGCTTGACTCGAGTATAAGTCGAGGGGGGCACTTTCAGCACAAAAAAATGTGCTGAAAAACTCGACTTATACTCGAGTATATACGGTACTTTCATATTTAATATTCTCAAATACTCTTCCCCTTGTGTATTATAATTTCTTTTTAGTGTTTTTAGTGCATTACCCTCCTGTGCAAACTTATAATCTTTCCCATATTTATTCTTGCAACTCATACAGAAATCACATCTCTCACTCACACCTCTCCCCCCCCACACTCACACCCAATCCATACCAAAACATTTCTTTATTTTCCCTTACAACCTTAAATTCACCCCATTCACTCCCTCCCCCCCCCCCCTACTTTTACCACCCCACTCCCCCACCCTCCCCTACTACCTCTTTTCTGCCCACCTTTGGGCCCATATTGAGGGCTTCTAACATGACTGTATTTCTTCCCCAAAGTGATAGGTCTTACAACAAAAATATTCTGTGAACTGTGATCTCGATTAGGTAGGGGGAGATCAGTCCCCAGTGTCTCAAATATTTCAAATGTGTCCATCAGTACAAAATACAAAAAAAATAACACACCTATATTCCCCCCCACAGAAAAAGAGGACCCATACATCCTCCTACTCTACCTTCCCCTTCCCTCCCCCGCTCCTGTTTTTGTGGATATATATACAAAGAATATACAATCTTCCCTTTGTTCATCTCTAACCATAATGTCACTTCTGTAGGTGTATTAAAAAAATCTGGTTTCCCCAAGGGCTGTCACTTTTAGGCTTGCTGGATACATCAATGCATAACTGACTTTAAGCTGTTGCAGTCTACGCTTACACTCTATGAATTTAGCTCTTTGTTTTTGTAATTCAGGGGAAAAGTCTGGGTATAATGAGATCCTTAAGCCATTGTACTGTACATTCCTCCTCATTCTTGCTTTTTGGAGAATGATGACTTTATCTTTGAAATACAGAAGTTTAATAATCATAGGCCTGGCTTCCTGAAGGCAATGTCCTAAGGGGGATTCTATGTGCTGTTCAATAGCAAAAAAATTTGAAAAAGTCTCTGCCAAACATCTCTTTAAGCTACCTTCACTTTTCTCCGGGAGACCTAGTGCCCTTATATTTTTCCTGCGTGCTCTGTTTTCCATATCATCTATTTTATGGATGCACGTATTTAGCTGTCCTCGCATCAATTGGACCTCTTGGTTTATTGGGTTTATATCGTCTTCTATTTGACTAAGTCTCCCCTCAAGGACTGTTGTTCGTGTGGATACCTCCTGTATATCATGTCTTACTAATAATACATCTTCTCTAATATGTTTAAGCTGATCAAATAATTCATTCATAGATGACTTACAGTTGTTTGCCATAAGGATCTCTTTCAAAGATGGTTCTTTCTCTGATGCCAAGGATAATACAGACATACCATCCTCTGCTCCTATCGATGCTCCTTGCACAGTCTCAGGGGCTGTGGATGGCACAATTGCTGGAGCAGCTGGTGCTGTTGTTACTGGTACTGTTGTTGCCACTAGTACTGTTGCTGGTTTCCCCGTTTTTGTTGCTGTCTTTATTGACACATCTGCCACTGAACCTTGACTTTTTCTCCCCACGGAGTGGGCATGCTGTGATTCTCCTGCTTGCCCGCTCTTCTTGGGTGACTGATTTGGCGTATGAGCATATCCCTCCAACTTTGCAGCAGCAGCTTGGCTTATCTTTTCCTTAGGTCCACGTGGGGCCTGAGTACTCGCTCCTACCCCCCCTCTTTCTTGTGTGGCCACCTCCTCCCCTCCCCGTCTTCTAGACATACTGGGAGGCTGGTTCGTACGATCGCCTCGTGGAAGTCATGGACGGCCGCTCTATCCCGCGACAGCGTCACTTCACTCTCACCGAGGTGTACGCCGTTTGCAAATCTCCGTGGAAGAGCCACAGGGAAGCTCACCGCCTACGTCCCAGGTTCCAATGCACCAGAGCGCCGTTTTCCTCTCTCTCCCGGCGTCCTCCTTCCCTCCTTCTCTCCTCCTTCCTACACCTCAATCCTCTCAGGCATGGGAGCGAGCGCGAGGTCCGGGACTGCAGCGACCTCTCACCTCAGCATCCGGTCACGCCCCCTGCCTGATCGGCTCTCCTCTCAGTGTTTACCGGGAAATATGCTTTAACCTCTTGTCTATGAGGACACTTTTTAAAAATCATATTTTTTTTGCTAGAAATTACTGTACTTTAAATCCCCAAACCAATATATATTTCTGAAAGCAGAGACACTAAGGAATAAATAAGTGGCAGTTGCAATTTTTTATTTTAACCACTTCAATACAGGAAATGCGTTTCAGGGCATGGCCCTACTTCAAGTCATCTTGAAGGGCCCTAAATGCGTAGTCATGTCAACAGTCACCCACTTCCCCTTCGCTCCTTGGCTTACACTCCATCCACCACCCTGTGTTCCAAGCCTCACACTGGATCGGTGTTCCCTGAGTGTATGATGTCACCCTCGGGCGCTTCCACCTGCCGGTCCCTGCTAGCAGTTTTTCCAGCTGTCCATCGGCTCCTCTCCTCCATGGCCATCCCGCCACTCGCCACCAGAGCTTCGGTTTGATGCATTTGACCCTCCATCCACCTCTGCATAAACCCGTTCTCCCTTTACATTGGAGTAGGCTTGGCACATGAGGAGCTTGGTTTACCACCGCAGCATTGCTCCTTACAGCTGGTCTACACTTCACCACCTAATAAGGTACTATCACAGTGATAATTATGTTGCATAGCTGTTCCATCTATGCAAGTAGATTTTAACTGTTGGTATTCATCAACCTTTCAACTTTACAAGGAGATGCTTTAGAATCCTTTTACAGGTTGTGAGTTTAGAGTAAACCTTACATTATGGCAATAGAATTATTCCTCTCACTCTGATGGTAACAGCGATACCTGTGGCACGTTTTGTTTATATATACATGTACATGCCCTATGTTGTCCATTTACATTGGGGTGTGTACGGGGGTGAAGGGATGCTGTCAATGTTTTTAATTATTTCAATTTTTTTCTTTATTTAAAGGATAAGTTCACTTTTTGTAACATGTTACACCCATATTTACCATGTAACTTGTTACGAACGGACCGGCCCCCTACACCTCCCCGATCCCCTCTGTGGCAGCTAGCATGGTTCTTCTCCCTCCCCGCTAGCTGCTACAATTTAAAAAAACTATGGTCGAGCGGGGCTTCACTGATTGACAGGGCTCTGTGCAGTTGTCCTTTACAGTAGTGGTTCCCAACCCTGTCCTCAAGTACACCCTAAAGGCCATGTTTTGGGAATTTCTCTTGGATAAAATAGCTGTTTAAAGTACCTGTGCAAGATAAAGGAAAACCTGCAAACATGGCCTGTTGGGGTTACTCGAGGACAGGGTTGAGAACCACTACTCTACAGGGACTTTCATCATGGGAAATGTATGGGGGTTCACTTTTCTGTCCCTCTTTTGAAAATGCTAGTTGCCTGGCTGTGTCTGTCTTGAGTATTTTTTGAGTTTGCAGACCCACAACAAACATGGTATGGTAAGTGATACTAAAAAGCATCACCATTCTTTATCTTTGTACTTGATTTAGGTCATTGATTCAGTTCCCTTGCAGTGATGATGATATGCTTTGGCTTCAAAGCTGCCATTGACATTCTCAAAGGAGATGTCAGCAATGACAGCCTACATACTTTTCTCGTGACAGAGTCACTTTAAGTTCTATAACTATACGTCTTGCAGCACAGGTAAAATAATATAAAGCTTCATAAACCCAAAGAAGAAATAACTAACGTTACTGGTACAAATGAGCTGACACATTCAAATACTTTGAAAGTTTGTTTCTATATATTGTTGTTACTCTTTTTAAAAAATACGAATAAAAACATGATATTTTGCATTGGTTTAAAATTATTCTCTCAAATTTTACAATAAAGAATTTCTAACATATCCACAAATCACCAAACTTGTAGTGTATCTTTGAGATCAACAGGGTCTGCATTTCTCATATATAGTTTCTTCAGGACCATATCTTGCGATCCAAAAGGAGAGTTTAACCTGGCTGAATGGAAGCATAAATCACCCTATCGAAATTACATTACAATACATATATAATATCATCACTATATACATATGTCTCCACCTACCAAAATTGCAACACTGCAAATGCAGGATGTGAGGAGGGGCAAAACATACTCCTGATGCGGACACTGGGACGGGAAAGCACAATACCTAAAAACAAATGCACTATATAAATATACAAGCAGACATAGCCAATTAAAATATACATCATCCCAATTACCTATTCAATACAGGGGACTTACAAAGAGGGGAATCCAGACTATGCTTGAAGGGGCACCATTAATACATCCAGTCTCTGTGAAAACAATCACAGATATTATACAGTTGTGCTAAAAAATGTGCATACACTGGCAGAAATCATGACATTTTGGCATTGATATGAAAATATTTTATTTAACCCCTTCCCGCTGACCGTACGCAGATATGCTTACTCGGCTTTCCGGGGTTTTACCGGGATGATGCCCGCAGCTGCAGGCATCATCCCGGTACCGTTGTTTACAGCGGGCGATCGGCTACCCGAGTATAACAACCGATGCGGCCAAAAGCCGCTCGGCTGTTATACCGGAGGAGCGGGAGGGGACATCCCGCCGCTTTTACCGGGCCTCCCGTGCGATCGGGAGTCCCGATGTCCAATCGGCTGTCTCCGGCGGCTGTGGGCGGGCTGGAAGGAAGCTGTGGGCGGCTTCGTTCCAGCCTACTCAATGTAAACGCGGAAGCGACGTCATGACGTCACTTCCCGTTTACTCGGCTGCCAATGGCGCCGGTTTTAAAAAAAAAATACAGTATTCAGAATCGCCGTTTTCGGCGATCTGAATACTTTGAAGTGCAAAGGAGAGATCGGGGGTCTTTTAGACCCCCGATCCCTCCATAAAGAGTACCTGTCACCACCTATTACTGTCACAAGGGATGTTTACATTCCTTGTGACAGCAATAAAAGTAAAAAAAAAAAAAAAAAAAAAAATTTTTTAAACACAATTTATAAAGTATAAAAATAAATAAAATAAAAAAAAATTTTTTTTTTTTAAAGTGCCCCCGTCCCCGCAAGCTTGCGCAGCGAAGAAAACGCATACGGAAGTCGCGCCCGCATATGTAAACGGTGTTCAAATCACACATGTGAGGTATCGCCGCGATCGTCAGAGCAAGAGCAATAATTCTAGCCCTAGACCTCCTCTGTAACTCAAACCTGGTAACCGAAAAAAAAATTTAAAGCGTTGCCTATGGAAATTCATAGGTACCGTAGTTTGTCACCATTCCACGAGTGCGTGCAATTATAAAGGGTGACATGTTTGGTATCTATTTACTCGGCGTAACATCATCTTTCACATTATACAAAAAAATTGGGGTAACTTTACTGTTTGGATTTTTTTAAATTCATGAAAGTGTCCCTTTTCCAAAAATTTGCGTTTAAAACACCGCTGCACAAATACCATGTGATATAAACTATTGCAACAATCTCCATTTTTTTCTCTAGATTCTCTGCTAAAAAAATATATATAATGTTTGGGAACTCTTAAGTAATTTTCTAGCAAAAAATACGGATTTTAACTTGTAAACACCAAATTTCAAAAAATAGGCTTAGTCATGAAAGGGTTAAGGATAGTGGTCTTATTAAGCTATGTATATTATCACATAGTTATTTGGCTCCTTTTTTAAATCATAATGATAACAGAAATCACCCAAATGGCCCTTATCAAAAGTTTACATGCTCTGGAATGTTTGGCCTTGGAACAGACACACAAGGTGACACACACGGGTTCAAATGGCAATTAAAGGTTAATTTCCCACATCTGTGTGACTTTTTAAATTGCAGTTAGTGTCTGTATATAAATAGTCATTGAATTTGTTAGTTCTCACATGGATGAACTGAGCAGGCTAGATACTAAGCCATGTGGAGCAGAAAAGAACTGTGAAAAGACCTGTGTAACAAGGTAATGGAACTTTTTATAATGATGGAAAAGGATATAAAAGAAATCCAAAACCTTGACAATGCCAGTTAGTACTGATCAATCACTTATTAAGAAGTTCAGAATTTTTCAATTTTTATCAGGTAGATAAAGATTGCAGCCACATCTGCCATCAGAATTGTTGGGGATACAAAGAAAAACCCACAGCTAACCTCAGGAGAAACACTGTCTGCTCTGGAAAAATACGGCGTGGTTGTTTCAAGGAAAACACTATGATGAGACTTGAACAAAAATGAGCTGCATGGTCGAGTTGCCAGAAAGAAGCCTTTACTGCGCCAATGCTACAAAAAAAGCCCAGTGGCAATATGCCCGACAACACCTTGACACGCCTCACAGCTTCTGGCATACCGTAATCTGAAGTGACAAGACCAAAATAGAACTTTATGGTCACAACCATAAGCGCTATCTTTGGAGACAGTAAACAGCGATGACAATACCATCCCCACCGTGAAACATGGTGGTGGCTCACTGATGTTTAGCGGGGATGTGAGCTCTAAAGGCACGGAAAACAATGTTGGCAAAATGAATGCAGCATATTATAAGAGAATACTGGCAGACAAATTCTTCTGCACGAAAGGTGAGCATGGAATGCTCTTGGCCTTTCCAGCACGACAGTGACCCTGGGCACAAGGCCAAGTTGACCCTCCAGTGGTTACAGCAGAAAAAGGTGAAGGTTCTGGAGTGGCCATCACAATCTCCTGTCCTTAACCAATTGTCTACTGGGCACGTAAACCCCCTTCCTGCCCAGGCCAATTTTCAGCTTTCACCACTGTTGCGTGAATGACAATTGCGCGGTCATGCAACACTGTACCCAAATTACAGTTTTTATAATTTTTTTCCCACACAAATAGAGCATTCTTTTGGTGGTATTTAATCACTTCTGGGTTTTTTATTTTTTGCTGAAAAAAAACGAAAAAAGACCGAACATTTTGAAAAAAAAAAACAAACCGTTTCATATTTTGTTATAAAATTTTGAAAAAAGGTAATTTTTCTCCTTCATTGATGCGGCTGTACTGATGGGCATTGATTGGCGGCACTGGTAGGTACTGATAGGTGGTACTGGCAGTCACAGTCGAGGCAGTCGCGGCTCTGTGTGAGGGACCGATGTCCCTCTGACAGAAGCCGGTGACCGGCCTTTTTTTTCCCTTACGCCATCAGCGTAAGGGAAAAAAAATAAAAAACAATTACTGATCTTCTGTTTACATCACGTGATCAGCTGTCATTGGCTGACAGCTGATCACATGGTAAGGGGCGGAGATCGACCCTTACTCCGATCTGTGTTCAGCCAAATCTAATAGACTCAGTGATAACAGAGTGCGCCACGTGCACCGTCCAGGGACGTGCTAACAGCGCATGCAATTAAGGCCCACTCTGTAGCTGTCATTCGGCTATAGCATGGGCAGGAGGTGGTTAATATCCTCAAGGCACTCTGGGGAGATCTCAAATGTGTGGTTCATGCAAGATGACCAAAGACTTTGCATGACCTGGAGGCATTTTGCACCTACAAGAATTTGGGGCTTCAAAGACAACTACTACAAAAGACACTGTCATTGATGCTAAAAGGAGGCAATACATACTATTTAAGGACTAAGGGTATGCAGACTTTTAGGCTTGGTTCACACTGGGGCAACTTGTGAGGCGACTTGGTCGCCTCACAAGTCTCGCTGCATTTCGAGCAATGGAACTGTTATAATCGGAGTAACTCAAGTCACTCCGACTTAGAAAAAGGTTCCTCACTACTTTGGGGGCGACTTCAGAGTGGCTTGCATTGACTTGTTTGCAAGCTGCGCTGAAGTCGCAATGTGTGGGCCTGCTTCAAAGTCGGGCCATTTTGAAGCAGTCCCAGTGTGAACTGAGCCTTAAACGGGTCATTTCATTTGTTTACTTGTTGCCATGTTTTGTTTTAAGATTGTGCCATTCTGTTCTGACCTACAGTTAAATATGAATCCCATAAGACATAAAAGAAATGCCTTTTGCCTGCTTACTCTTGTTTCCTTTAAAAATGGTACATACTGTATATTACCAATTCTCCAAAGGTATGCAAACTTTTGAGCACAACTATACATGCTAAATATAGTCCCAGATGCCAAATTACTCCCAAAAAACACACCTGCATGATGTAAAAACGATCAAAATGTCTCCAGCTCTCAGAATCTATCCCAGGGTAGTATACTTTTCAAGAAAAAAAAAAAAACGGGGGAACTGTAAAAGATATTACAAATCAGCAAAATGTCCGTCCCTACAATAAGACAGCATCACTGTTGAACACTTACATACTCTTGCCAACATCCGTGCCTTTAAGATGAAGTCACACATATAGGTGCCTCTAAGGATAGATGGAAATAAGCAATTACCCACAGATAAATGTGTGTCAAATATCAAAATTCGGTTTCCTAAATTGCCCCCTAGGAGAACCATAAATCTGTTAATGACTAGTTGTGCCCATCAATGACTCACAATGCAGAGTATATCCCTTAGTGGTATCTTACAGGTGTGCTGACTAGCTTCCCTCTTCACAAGGCCGCTCAATGCGCCAGGTCCAAATTGGCTCCCTTTTATATGTTCTCACCGGCCAAGGACGGCGCGGCCGCACTCAGACGTGCAGCCAATGACGTCATAATCTGGCACGAATGCCACTCGCCATGCAGTGCATTAGGTGCATTGCTTCGCCAGGCTGGAACAAGGTGAGATCTACCTAGTCCCCATGTACAGGTCAGAAAGATTGCGGCTTGAGGGTAGCGCCTAAGCGCACGCCATAAAGGAGAGGAGACCACCCCAAAACATCTCCCCCCCCCCCAGTGTAACCCTGCAGTATTGCAAAGCAGTGGAGACAGAATACATACCACATAAACGAAACTATACATAGAACCAAATTAAATACAAAAATATATATCGCAAACATGAAAGACAATGGGAAAAATAGATTCATACCAGTAGACTGCCAATTAGGAAACGTAGGTCATTATTACCCCAAAAAGCTATTAAGATAACTAGAAAATGCATTTCCTGGGGAAAATGCGTGGGAATGCTGAATAGCTAAATTGCTAAAATGGCCGCCATCAAAACTGCCCCATCATACTGCCATCAAAACTGCCCCATCAGAATTGCCCCATCAAAATTGTCCCCATTAAAACTGCCCCATCATATTGCCACCATCAAAACTCCCCCATCAGAATTGCTCCATCAAAATTGTCCCATCATATTGCCACCATCAGAATTGCCCCATCAAAACTGCCCCATCATATTGCCACCATCAAAACTGCCCCATCAGAATTGCCCCATCATATTACCACCATCAAAACTGCCCCATCATATTGCCACCATCAAAACTGCCCCCATCATATTGCCATCAAAACTGCCCCATTAGAATTGCCCCATCAAAATTTTCTCCATCAAAACTGCCCCATCATATTGCCACTATCAAAACTGCCCCATCATATTGCCGCCATCAAAACTGCCCCATCATATTGCCGCCATCAAAACTGCCCCATCATATTGCCCCCATCAAAACTGCCCCATCATATTGCCCCCATCAAAACTGCCCCATCAGAATTGCCCCATCAAAACTGCCCCATCAGAATTGCCCTATCAAAACTGCCCCATCAGAATTGCCCCATCAAAACTGCCCCATCAGAATTGCCCCATCAAAACTGCCCCGTCATATTGCCACCATCAAAACTGCCCCATCAAAACTGCCCCATCATATTGCCACCTTTAAAACTGCTCCATAAAAATTGTCCCCATCAAAACTGCCCCATCATATTGCCACCATCAAAACTGCCCCATCAGAATTGCCCCATCAAAACTGCCCCATCATATTGCCATCATCAAAACTGCCCCATCAGAATTGTCCCATCAAAACTGCCCCATCATATTCCTCTATTATAAATCGGTACATGGTGTGTCTGTCCCCTCCCCCGGGCTCTGTAATCAGAGCTGAGATGCTCCAGCCACCTCCCCCCCTGTGTATAACAGAAGCTTTGGTAACCATGGCAACAAAACAAACACAGTACACTCTGATTAATGGCTACAATTTCCTGAAATGACCTCTAAACAAAAAGCTTTTTCTCAAAAACTGTAAAAGATATCAAACTGAAAAGATATAGCCAGATAGCTGAATATTTTGTGAACATTTTAAAGTTTGTTTGGTGTCTCCAGGTGAAAGTATGAAGGAGCTGAAACTTTTGGGAGTGGAAGAAGAATTTAAGGATTTCAAGCATGCTCCCATTGACTTCAATTTTAAAAAAAAGTGTTAAAAAGCTTAATATTTTAAAAAGTATAAATGGTAGAAAAAAAGTTGAAAAAGAGCACACATCAGCTAAAAGAGACGAACATTTTAATAGTTGAATGGTTTTAATAGCTGAAAGTATGCAGAAGTTACGCAGAACCAAAAAACGTACGGAACAAAATTAACATTAAAAATAAATAAAATCGAATAACAATAGTGGGACTGCTAAAGCATTCCCACTAATTATCCAACCCCAGATTTAAAGCAGAAGTAAACCACCTTATTTGCCAAGGAAGCTGATATCTTAGGCCCATATATGATTTGCAACTGCCATGATGCTGCCAATGTGCCAATGACACAAGCCATTTGTTGGTTTGACAGTTTGGTTGACAGCATAAGCAAATGTAAACCATTGGCATTACCGTAATGTCACTGTTTCTTTGAAAATGTTAAATTGATGGGTTTAGTTCCGCTTTAAGACAAAAGAGCCTTCACAGAAATATGATCTGCAAAATAGTAACAAAAAGTTACAAGAATGGTTTAAAGCTGAGTTTCATTGAGCCTGTGGTGGGAACAGGCCTTTAGGTTATAAATCCACCTAGCCTCTTGTTGGAGGATTCCCTTGTCAAATCACCACCCCTCGGATCTTCATATACTCGATCTAGTGCCGCAAAACAAATGACGGAAGAGTCACAATTATGTTTCAATCCAACATGTTTACCAATAGGAGTATATAATAATCCTTTATGGATATAGTACATATGATCATAAATTCTGCACCAAAAATGATTTTATTAGATTAATATAAAGCTTCATACTGTATGTGAAAAGAACACTACAAGTCTACCTACTGACTGGATATGGTATTATAAAGCTGCGTTTCATATTTCGCTAAATATTTTTAGAAAATAAATTTTTTAAGTTCTGACCATAATAAATAATGAAATGGTGTTAAACGCTATACACCTTTAATCACTTCAGCCCCGGAAGGATTTGCCCACTTAATGACCAGGCCATTTTTTGCAATACGGCACTGCGTCACTTTAACTGAGAATTGCGCGGGCATGCACTGCTGTAACCAGACAAAATTAACGTCCTTTTTTTCCCACAAATAGAGCTTTCTTTTGGTGGTATTTGATCGTTTCTGCGGTTTTTATTTTGTGCGCTATAAACAAACAACGACAATTTGGAGAAAAAAACAAACTTTTTTTTAACTTTTTGCTATAATACATATCCAAAAAAAAATGTATTCATCGGGTTAGGCTGATATGTATTCTACATATTTTTGGTTAAAAAAATCGCAATAGGCGTGTATTGATTGGTTTGCATAAAAGTTATGGCTTCTACAAAATAGGGGATAGATTTATGGCATTTTTATTTTATTTTTTTTTTTACTAGTAATGGCGGTGATCTGTGATTTTTAGCGGGACTGCGACATTGCAGCGGACAGATCGGACGCTTTTGACATTTTTTGGGGGCCATTGACATTTATACAGCGATTAGTGCTATAAATAGCCACTGATTACTGTGTAAATGTCACTGGCATGGAAGGGGTTAACACTAGGGGGCGATCAAGGGGTAAAATGTGTTCCCTAGGTGTGTTCTAACTGTAGGGGGGAAGGGCTTACTGGAACTTGACCGAGATCACTGTTCCTGATCACTGGGAACAGTAGATCCCTGTCATGTCACCTGTCAGAACAGGGAATTGCCTTGTTTAGACAGTTCCCCATTCTGCCTCTGTAAAAGGGGACCGCGGACCCACGGGCACGCTCCCAGAGCGCGCAGCAGGCACGAGCGCCTGCCTGCTCCGCTGTACAGCTACAGCGATTTGCACAGGAGAGCCGACTTGCCACTATATAACAACGGCGGCTGGTAAGCAAGCGGTTAAATTGCATGAATTAATTGTGATTAATGAACAAAGCCTAATGGGGGGCGTTTTACTAAAACTGGAGTATGCAAAATATGGTGCAGCTTTGCATGGAAACCAATCAGCTTCCAGGTTTTATGGTCAAAGTTTAATTGAACAAGCTGATGTTCCCTTTTTTTGTTTCAAAGCTGTATTGAGCCATTTTTAGAGGATACATTTGATCAGAACATGTGAACATCTAACCCCAAGAATTCTCATTTAGCAGCATGAACAAACGCAAAGCAGAATTTAAGCCTTTCTGCTATTCTAATATATAGTATATTCATGCTGGACCATTGCATCCCCAAACCATAAGAACAAATGGGAGACAACAAGCTGTAGTTAGAAGCTGATTGATCACAAAACACAGCTGCGCCAGATTTTGAGTGCACCAGTTTTTGTAAATTGCCCCGAATATGTTATAACAGACACGACTAATCATTTTTTGTGTAGTTGTTACTGTTGGTTGTGATTTATGCTTCATCTGTTGTGTATTGCATAATATGTAACATGCATAGATGGCTCACATTTGACTGCAGACTCGGACAAACTTTGAAGTATATTCTGGTTGGGTTTTAAATACATTAAGATACTGTAAAGGTACCTGCATATCCTGCACATACAATTTTGTCAGTACTAAATAGTTACATGTATGTGATTCTTAGTAATGATGACAAGTTTGAAATGTTTTCTTGCAGGAGGACTTGGGTTATCCAACACTATGTATGCCAGATTGGGAGAGATCACCTCACTGGACGGTGCAATTGCAGTGACTCTGGCTGCTCATCAGGCTATAGGACTGAAGGTACAGATTTCTGTATCATAGAATTCCCCACTCCACTGTGACATCTATAGATACTAGAGCAGAAAACTTGTGACAGTCACATGGGCAGACTTTGATTATTTTGATGAATGATAGGAGCTCAGAAATGCAGCAGTAGTGTTTTCTTTCTAATATTGATGAAAATCCCACTGTACCTCTTGATCCCACAGTAACTGGAAGAGATCACCTCATTGGACAGTGCAATACCCAAACGGCAGCTGCATCTAATTAGAGGGGACTGCAGCCTCTTAGCGCTTATTTTATTTTTGTGATGTGCAGGCTCCATACAATCACATATGTTGCTGTTTTTATTTTTTGAGGCCATTTTTAATGTTAAGGTATAGGAGCAGATGAGTACAATTCCCAGTGAAGTGAATTTGTAGGTCACTGTCTGAGTGCCCAAATTCCAGCTGCCTTTTTGTGAGTAAATGTTTAGTAAATGTTAGTAAAAGACAAATTGCAAAGAAACTCTGAGAACTGACCCCTGACATGAACCACCACCTCCAGAGAAACGGACGTCGCCCCTGGGACTTTAAATGAGATGTTCATGGTGATCAAAAGGGTAAATAAGTATAGAAGTACAAATGATTTATTAAGAACAACAACATAATCCAATATAGGACATGAGCATAGGTGAACAAGTTCATAAAACAGCAACATTGCATTGTAATCCTAAAACATAGCCATAATATAATAGTAATACATGTGATACAGGTATGCATGGTACATCTCTAATCCGACGCATTTCGCGAGCTTTCCTCGCTTCATCAGGGGCTGATGTGCATATCTGCTGTCTGTAAAAACAGATAAAGTATATAATTAGAGTATCGGTTATGATTGGACAGAAGCAAGAAGCCTGAACCAATCAGCCCATACTTACTTGTCAGACCAGGGTTACAGAGACTGAACCCAAGTAGGGGTCGGCAGAGGGCATCTCCCCCGGGAGCTGAAGAGACAGAGGACCCAGCAAAGAGGACCGAGGCAGCATGGCAATATGGAAAAGGAGAGAAAGCGTGGACCCAAAAAGCTCCCATGTGTCTTGCAGGGCATGCTCACTGTATGAAATATACAAATGTGTAGTATGTATAAGGTTAAATGTCTTAAAAGTATGAAACAATATGCATCATAGCATCAGGTACAAAAGTATGCTAATGAACAAGGTCTGAACTGATAGCGTTAGCACTGTCATAGGAATATGAGGTATGTGCTAGATGCAGAGTATGCGCAAGGTATCCTGCAGAGTATGGGAGAGAGGGAGGGTACAGAGTGAGTGTATGAATAAAAGGAGAAAAAGAGAGAAGAGGGACAAATGGGAAGTGAGGTGAAAAGGGAAACGATAAGAGAGAAAAAGGAGCGAAGAAAGAAGGGAAAAGGACAAGGGGAAAGGAGGGAAGAAAAGATGGGGAAGTGAAAGGAAATGCGACACAGTGAAATGGAAAAGGAAACAAAAATAATAACTGAAAGCAGGTAAAACAACGTGAAAGGAAAAGGGGAAGTGATAAAAAGTATGAATTGGGATAAAAATCAGAAACAAGGTGAGCATGTAAAGATGAATACACAATGGGGTACAAAATATGAGTGTTGAGAGTACATCAAGGTGCCTACCAGTGTAGTGGAGCATCCCGCCTGTGTGTTGAAAAGGCATGAAGAGAGAAAGTTTTGCCATACCGTCACCCCCAGCCTAAATACCCGGACATCCGCCGAGTTCTCCGCCCCTAACGTCATGCGTCAGGCGGAGCAAAGAGGGATCGCACCGCGCTCGCCGCACAGCGGCAGGCACTCGCAATCCCCAGCCTCCGCCTGGATGACACGTCCCGCCCACCAAGGAGCGGATACCGCTATAGTGCGGACATCCCCAGGTGGGCGTGGAAAAGGCATGACGCCGATGCACTGGTGGCTCTGCCCCTCCGGGGAGACCAGAGAGACGGAGACAGCTGGGGAAGATTGTTCCCCATTTTGTGCATCGCAGCTCCCAGAGGATGAAACAGACCACCTAACCCACAACAAGGGCGCAGTAGAGGAGCCAGGTCTGCAAGTACAAATAAAAACAAAAAATGAGTAAACCAGCATGTCATTGTGGATCAATGATGACAGGGCTAATGTTAACCGTAAAGATCTAGGCTCAGCATCAGACAAGGGCATTAAGGTGTCTTCCACCTGGGTACAAATTGCAAAGAAAATCTGAGAACTGACCCCTGACATGAACCACCTCCATCCCTAAATATCAGAGAAACGGACGTCCCCCCTGGGACTTTAAATGAGATGTTCATGGTGATCAAAAGTAAAAGACACTATTAAACAAAATAAAGCCTACAGTCAGGGGCCATAAAAGACCTACTTACTGCCAAGTAAGCTAGCTATAGTGGTCAGATGGTGATATGAATGTTTGAATGAATGAATGAGCCTTTATTTTGGGGGAAGCACTTTAGGTGATTTGGAAAAGTCCAGCCCTCCTATTGGATAGTAGAATAGTTGACAAGAAATGTTTCCACGACCAATAGATGTGATCGATAGGGATGATTATCTTAAGTCTTGTGAGTACTTTCTGTTTTATGTTTACAATGATCATTTTTAACAAAGGTAAAGTAGTAGTAAACTCACTGCATTTTTTAGCTTACTACATTAAGCACAAAAAAGAAAGAAAGAAAAAATCCCCAGGGAACCATTTATTAAAATTCTTACCCCACACTTGCAGTTTACAACTTTTCAATGTTGCTCGCTTCTGCTCTCTCAGTGCTGCTTCCCTGAACTTCTGATCTTCACAGGAACGAGTCAACAGTGGATAGTACAGTCATGAGTCAGTCTGTTAGTTTGAAGGGAGGGGGGGAGGAGGAAGAAGCAGAGGAGTGCATTGTAATCCTAGCCTACAGGCTATTGATGCTCAAATCTAGTGCCTTCAGAACAGGAATAGATGGGAAATCTTCCAATGGGGACACTAGTTCTTGTGACAACCAGGGATTTACTTCCTGTTTTAGCTATGGGACAGAAAGTGAATGAAAATCTCCACATTGAGACACAGAAGACAAAAATAAAAACTGCCAGAGGTTATACCGCCCATACTCTATCCAAAATGAAGTTCACCTTTAGTTCAACTTTAAATCTGCTGCTAAAAGTGCTTAAAAGCTCAGGGTTTAATATCACATTAATTGTCCTCTAGATTTGTATTTCTTCATAACATGGGCATCTGGTTTTATTATGCCGCATAAACCAGACTTTAATATTGGGAAATTTTTTAGACCTTCCATTTTTGTTTTATTTTTCAGGGAATATTGATTGCTGGTAATGATGAACAGAAAGAAAAGTACCTGCCTAAGCTGGCATCCGGGGAACACATTGCAGCTTTTTGCCTTACAGAGCCTGGAAGGTGAAGTAGATTAACTACCAATATAAAATGGAGGGAATATAGCATGATGTGTTTGTTTTCAAAAGCAGCTAGACTTAAAATAGATTACTTTGTGTTAAGTGGACTGGGGCGAACTGCAATTCTCATTTGGGCTGTTTATAGGGGTTTTTGGACCCTTGATGTGGTTACATTTGGATCTCCAATGCAATAGAAAAGCCATGTGTTTAGGACTTAAGATGAGGCATGTGAAAAATACTGTACTAGAAAATTGGTAAAAAAAAAATCATGTTTATTTAACATATGCACATGTCATAGCACATCAAACGTGTACATACATAAGTAAAAATTATTTCCTCTATATACACACCCATGTCATCTTAAAATGCATCTATCTATTCTACATGGATATTGTCATAACATTTATACAGTATACGCTGTGAGCCAGTATTATTCCATATGATTGGAACATTCTAAAACAAAGTTACGTGGTATAAAATACATTGTATATTGGAACCATATATTTTTCTAAAAGGCTTGATGCATTTTGTGGATTGATTCCACTTCCTCAGGAGCGAATGCATAAAATGGATATATTGGCTCACAGTCCAGAATCGCGATACTGTCAACTGTGGGCTGTCTAGAATGTCTATCCCAGGAGCTGTGGTGGTAAGGACCCATGGAAAAGACTGGGCATACACACAAAAACCCTAACCATCATGCCAGCGTGATGCTGGGGGAAGACCCTGGGCTATGCCGGGTGTATATAACATGCCCACTTGGATGTGATAGCCCTGTCAGTTGCAGTTCCTGGGCTTATTGCACATTACTCTGGACCAGGACCTCCTGTGGCAACACAAAACACCTCTGTAGTCACTGCTATGTACCACTTAGCGATTGTTACATGGACACTCTAAACCTTATGGGGCTTTATGTGTGTATGTCCGGTCTTTTCCATGGGTCCTTACCACCACAGCTCCCGGGATAGACATTCCAGACAGTCCTCAGTTGACAGTACCACGATTCTGAACTGTGAGCCAAGATATACATTTTAAGCATTCACTCCTGAGGAAGTGACATCAATCCACAAAACTCCTCAAGTCTTTTAGAAGCATATATGTTTCCAATATACGTTTTATTTTATACCACATAACTTTGTTTTCTAATGTTCCCATCTAATGGATTAATACCTGCTCACATCATATACTGCATAAATGTTATGACAATATTCATGTAGATAGATGAGTTTTAAGGCGACATGGGAAATAATTTTTACTTATATATGTACGTTTGATGTGCTATAACGTGTGCCTATTGTATATAAATACGATTTTTTGACCAATATTACAGTATTTTTCACGTGCCTCATCTAAAGCCCCAAATACCCTTGTCTATTGCATAAATTGGGGATAAAGGCACTTACCTAGGTGCTTCATTTAAAGTCCCAAACGCCCCTCTATAGTTTGGATCTCCAATAAACAGGTCATCTTTATAATGCCTTATGTGATACGTGCACAGTGATAGCACTGCTTCATTTTCCTATTTTAAAGAGAACTAGTAAGGGTAGAAATATCATAGATGAGGATAGAGTGGGAAAAGGGTAGAGTCTCTGTCAGTATTTGCTGTCAGGACTGGAAATGATGGGAAGTCTCTCCAATAATGACACAAACACATCCACATATTAGGTGGTGTGAGAAAAGGTTTATTGTTTTCTCTGCCTTCCTGTCCCCTTGACAGGCGATCATCCTGTTTCTTGTACAGGTGTTGCAGGGACAGGAAGTGATGGAAAATCTCACCAATAGGAACACAGGCAAAATTTGAAAAATTACAGAAATTTTACATCTTTCGCATGCTGTCCAAAACAACAAAGGCTATAAAGCATATCTATGGTCAAAATGTAAGATCGTATATTTATTTCCACACTGCATTTCAGTTATTTCTAGCCTACGCCTATTATTTTATCGTTCCTGAAGTTTGTAAACCTATTTTGTGAAGATCCCCACACATTTTCGTCCTTGAATTCTGTCATGTATTCACTATGCCCTGTGAGTGGGCACTGCTGTATTACAGAATTCCCAGATCCTCCCTTTTGAACTGCAGAGGTGCTGAGAAATGGAGTTTAACGAGGCGGAGTACCTACAAGAGTCTCAGCTTGCAGGTAGCAAGGTACCTTGGGTTATGTAGTCCCTAGAAACTGAAAGTAAACCGCAGGGGAGCAGCTGCAAAGTGTGTAGGGAATTCAGGAAGTGCAAAGAGATGGCCAGCAGACAGTCTGCACTCACAACATGAAATAAGATTTTTCAAGTATGTTTATATTGGATTGCCAAAAATCACTATTGTTTGTATTGCTATTACAATGCTGAAGTTATAAAATGAAAGTATATGTTCTGACCATAGATCTCCTTTAAAGTAAATTTTATGAATAGCTTTCTGTTACAAGTATGTTATTGTAATAAAACCTAGAAGAAGCTGTCACTGGCTTAGTGCAGTCACTTTGCTGTTTCTTTCTTCTAACTTGTCTTAACGACTATTGCGGTATCAGCCACACAAGAAGTACATTGTTTTAAGGAGGTAGCTGACTCCTAGATTTGAATTGTGAAAAGGAGCACTAAAGCACACACATTGTGTCACACTACAAAGCAGGAAGCAGGGCCTGTGTATGTAATCAGTGACCATGGCTGCTCCTAAGTGCATATGTAATAAACTGTATACAAAGATGCAAAGATCTTTAAAATATTGGCACATGTTTACAGTATAAGATTGTATATGCTATGCTGATCTGTTTTACTTGGGTTAAAAATAAGTAATAAAAATTTCCCTTAATATGTATTTGTGGTTTGGAGCCTTTTATGTGGAGTATCTGCTACTTTCAGGGTCACTCTTACTGAATCTTTTTGTTTTGTTGATGGTATATTTTATGTATATTGTTGCTTTTATTTCTCACTTAAAAAAATGCTATTTTATTTTTAGTAAATGTGGTGTGGAAAACGATTGCTGTGCTCTACTTGAATATAGGTTGTATTTCCAGGTTGTAATTGATTGAATGACATGTATGGAAACTAAAGAGTAGGAAAAAAATGGATTGTAGAGTTCATCAGCCATGCACTGTGCCAGACCTGTCTTCCCTGTCTAATGCTGCACAATTTACAGCTGAGGTTGAATTACAGCTGTAGCTCCAGATTGCCAAAGCCTACTTTTAATAGAATGTACATGGTGAAGTGATGCTTTTATGAAGAGTCTTATTTTTTTCCCCCATTCTAGTGGGAGTGATGCTGCTTCAATCAAATCTAGAGCCACCTTGAGTGCTGATGGAAAGCACTATATTCTGAACGGTTCAAAGGTATAATATTTTTATAATTCATTATTATATAGCACCAGTGCATTCCACTGAGTACCTAAAGCTATTCACAGAAGTTCTGCCTGAGTGAAGTGTGCAGTCTGTTTCTGATATATTTGAACAAACACATACTGGAAAGGCTCTGTTGTTTAGGGAAACACTAACCTATTACTACTGTAGGTTTTTGGCTTGTGTAAGGTGACAGAAACACATAGAAGAATGTCACAGAAACTAGGTGAAGTTATACAAGTGTTATGCAAATGATAACTGGTAAAGAACTTAGATTGCTTGTGGTACTTTTTTTTTTTTTTTGTTTTTGTTTACAAGACATGGAAGAAATTCAAAATATCAATATCCCACTAAACGGTTATCACATTGTTTCATCTGAACAGCTTAGAAATATAACTTTTTTTTTTTTTTCTGAAATGTGTCTTTTGGCTTTTTTATAACTTTCAGAAACCCCAATCAGGAAGTTTTTCCTTCCACCTGACTGCAGCACCTGCTTTGGTAAGCAGGGTTGATGTAGGGCCCCTGCTGGATTTTCACTAGAAATGGATAATGTATTTTAACAGTTGCATTCTTTATTTGTATTGAAACTGAGCAATTTAGCTATGGGTCATAATTAAGGATGGGCTCAAAACTCCACATGCCCGCGCCCACCAGACGGCTGCACAATTTGGGAAATGTCTCACTACCTGTGATTAGCGCTGTGCAGTGTCAGCTTCCTGACACTGTACGTAGAGTTGAGAACATGCCTGAACCCATCCTTAGTCATAAGCATGATTATGTGGGGCATTTCCTCACTGCAGTCACTAAAGCAGTCAGACATTAGAACCCACTAGACTAGAGGCATTGCAAAATATTTATTTAACCTCATATCGGACATCATATATATTGCATCACGTGCTAACTTCACTTTCTAGATTTGGATATCCAATGGAGGTCTGGCAGAAATATTCACAGTGTTTGCAAGGACTGATGTTGTTGATAAAGATGGTGTCACGAAGGACAAGATAACTGCCTTCATAGTGGAGCGAGCTTTTGGTGGCGTTACTCATGGGAAACCAGAGGATAAGCTGGGAATTCGAGGATCAAACAGTAAGGATCTTTTTCTTTCTCTTCACTCAGTTCCGTTGCTTATGTTGACAATTCAAAGGCCTCATTCTCTGCTATTTTTTAAATGTTCACCAGCATTGCCATATGTAGCTGTAGTTGCTACCACATCAAACTCTGCTGCTTTTGCATCCTGCATTTCTTTTGGTCTTGCTACACATCCCCTTCTCTTGCAGGTGGGTCTCAGCCCCACCTTACTACAGGCAAGTAACAAATACTACTCTACTTCACAATGGCCTCCTTAGCATTTGTAAGTGGATACTTCTTTCATTCAGCAGTTTGAATCTGTATGCTCCCTCTAGTGTATGTTAGCTGTCACCAGAGGATGAATACTCTTCTTCTGAGAGAATACTTGTTATCCATATGGCTCTCCAGGTACTAAACAGATTGATAGTGATCTTGAGTGTCGGTTTCTGTTTGCTCCACCGACTGTTTATCTTGAGCTAATCTTTGTACTACCTGCAGTAAGGATATGTACTTCCATAAATATGTGACTCTAAATTTGGGAAACACTGGTATAACTCATGTCTTTGGAGGTGCTTGTTAGTGAGAGTAAATCTTCAGTCTTATAGTGCATTTTGAATAAAAACTAGAAAGGGAGAAAGGGAAGATATTGCCATCTTTTAAAGAATAATTCTGGAAAACAAGTAAAACCTGTCCGTGAGAGACCAATGGGCCAAAGTCAAAAAGTCCACCCATTTCAGTTTAAAGGAAAGTTTTAACAAGTGAATATGTGGACTGTCATGGCTTAACTTTCCTTTTGAAAATGCTATTTGTCTCAGATTGGTGTCAGTCCAAAGGCTTCAATTATTTAAACCACTGATTACAAACAGTTATGCTAATTAATTGTTCTGATATTCCTCTTCACTAGCTGCATGCTTGTTCTGGGTTAGTGAGACCAGAGACAGACAGCTAGCAGTTCAAAAGGAAGTCACCAGTGTCAGACATTTTACTTCTCTTGGTGGAGATTTCCTTTATTGCTGAGTTCTTTCGAATCCACTATAGCAAGAATCCACAGAGCGCCTCACAGGTATGTGCTGTGTAAACTCTTTACACTTTCTACTCCCTGAATCAGCAGTCACAATAAAAACTTTCAGGGCAACCTTGAATCTGATTGGTGTACTGCCATTTTTCAGTCTATGGCAATATACTGGCTAGAATAAGATAGCTTCTGTAAACTGATTATAGATTTACCTATGACTGTTTCCTCCATATGGGGTCTATTCTCGGCATTTCCTATATCAACTGCTTTTCCTATGAATGTTAATATTCATCTTGACATCTGCTTTAGTAATAATTGCTGGATAGCTAGCATAAGCATTTCCTTTCACCTTGACCCCTCTCTCTACATTCTCTAAAGATAATAGTGGGATTTCAGTTAAAAGGGTTGTAGAGTTGAATTTTAATTTTTTTGTTTTGTTTTTTTTAAAATAACAAACATGTTATAGTTACTTGCTCTGTGTAGCAGAATTGTACTGAGCGACTGCGATCCACCTCTTCTGGGGTGCCACACCGGCGCTCCTGGCTCCTCCTTTTCTTGGTGTGCCACCATAGGAAGCTGCTCAGCAAAGCCTGTGAGAGCATGGAGAGCTGATACAGAGAGGCAAAGCGCTGGATTGAGTGAGAACTCGGGTAGATATGGGGGGGGGGGGGTGAGGGGGCCATATTGCCACCTAAACATTTTCTTTATCTTACATCAAAGGACACAGAGCAGCCATAATAATGACTGTGGGTTATACGCCACCTATAGGTGAATGGACACTGGCAGATAGACAAACAGGAAGTCCTCCCCTATATAACCCCTCATACGCAGGAAGTACCTTCTTTTTTTTTCTCCAGTGTCTGTAACAACACCCCGAGTATGCAAGGGGTTAAAGCCGTTTAGGACATTCCATTTCCGAACACAAAGGCAGCTACCGAACACTCCAATCAGCCGAAAAAAGAAACCCATACGAATAATTCTTCCCCCCCAAGTACGAGATGAGGCTCTGTACGGAGGGTCAAACAGGAATCAGACTCTTTATTAGAACCAAAATTACAAGTCTTTATTTTATATACAGTTAAAGAGGAGGTTCCTACCTCCTGCTCATATTACTCTAACAATACACCTGTAACCAGAAACCTAATTAACATGAGCTAATTTACTATATAATTTACCCAGACTAGGTGACTCAGAGACATGACTTTTAGGACAGACTTGCCGTCTTTTAGTTCAGAAGACACAATCAACATTATCATAAGTATAACACAGGACACCTTCACACAATAGCAGAAGCTAATTACAATTAACAATACAAACAGTGATCTCCTACCCTCCTCAGCCTAGTAGGCAACAAACTATAGTAGAAGTAGACGGTCCGGCTCCTACCCAGTTCTAGAGGCCAATGTGATCAGCTCTCTCAACTAACACGTTGAGTTCAGAATCAAACAACCCAAGAATAGTCTTTACATATATTCTCGAGCGATATTGTTAATGAATATTACTGTCCCATTTGAAGTAATCCAATCATATTCTCAGGGTTCATTCTTTTCTTGGTCACCCTGTGCCCAAAAGTGACTCCAGTCACATGGCTTCCTCCTTGTGGGACACTCCGGCAGACCCAGCTTGATCCTTCTTGGTTCAACTTGGGGATGTCCAGAACTAGAAGGCCGGAGTGATGTCTGTTTGCCGGGACAACCCATCAGCATTGCCATTTTGCTTACCGAGTCAGTAGCTGATGGTTAAATTGTAAGGATGCAGGGCTAAGCTCCACCTCAGCAACCTTCCATTGTCTCCTGAGACCCGGTTAAGCCAGACCAATGGGTTGTGGTCAGTGACTAATGAAAATTCCTGTCCGTACAAATAAGGGTTCAACTTTTTAAGGGCCCACACTAGGGCCAAGCACTCCTCCTCTACTGCCGCATAGCTCACTTCCCTGGGTAATAGCTTTCTGCTCAGGTATGTGACAGGGTGTTCTCCTCCATACTCCCTGATTTGGCTCAGCACAGCCCCCAGTCCAAACATGGAAGTGTCTGTGTGGACAAGGAAACGTTTGTTTAGGTACTGGGGCAGCCAAGACAGGGGCATTTACAAGTGCTCGCTTGAGGGCTAGAAACGCAGTTTCACAAGCTGGAGACCACAGGACCTGCCTAGGTAAATTCTTTTTCGTCAGGTCAGTCAGGGGCTCTCTCTCTAGTAAGTCAGGGAGGGGTAAACTTTCAGGATCGTCCGCAGCAGGGGCACTTACTGCAGCAACATCCTCCTGCCGTTCCTGATACTCCTTCAGCATGTTCATCTGAAAGGTTCACTGGATTCTTTCATTTGCACAGCTGGCAATAACATAGGTAGTATCACATACTTGGGCTACTACTTTATACGGGCCCTGCCAAGATGCCTGCATCTTGTCGGTCTTCACAGGCTTGAGCACTAAGACCTTCTGCCCAACCTGGAAGATACTCCGTCGGGCCCCCCTGATCGTACCATCTCTTATGTCTCCCCTGGTCCGTCTGGAGATTCTCCCTTACCATCAGAGACAGTTGCTCCATGCGGTCCCTGAGTTCCAGAACATAGGGCACTATGGGGGTCCCCTCCTGCTCTGTCTCTCCCTCCCAGTGTCCTCTAATGAGATCAAGGGGTCTGCGGACTCTTCTCCCATAGAGTAACTCGAAGGGAGAGAACCCAGTAGATTCCTGGGGTACCTCTCTGTACGCAAATAACAGGTGAGGCAGGAATCTCTCCCAGCCTCTGCAATCGTCCGAAAAAGTCCTCAGCATTTGCTTGAGGGTCCCGTTAAAGCGCTTGCAGAGACCATTAGTCTGGGGGTGGTAAGGTGAGCTCAGCAAGGGCTTAATATTGCACACCTTCCACAACTGCTGGGTGAGCACAGTGGTAAACTGGGTTCCCTGGTCAGAGAGAATTTTCTTAGGGAACCCCACCCTAGTAAATATCTTAACCAGGGCATCAGCTACTGTCTCTGCTTTAATGGTGGACATAGTTACTAGGGGTGCTGAAATTAATCGCTGCATCGCGATTCGGGTACCCCCGATGCAGCATCGATGTATGAATCCTGAAAAATCGATTTCTTGCCCCGCCCCCTCCCGGGAGAGCGCTCCGTGCGTAAAGCTGTTACTAGTGTGTGTATATTCCGCTCATGTGACTCCCGGCCGCGCCTCCCTCCTCTCACGTCTCTCCTGATGTCAGCCCCGCCCACTGACGGGAGCTATCAGGTCAGAAGAGAGGCGGGCGTGGCTGACATCAGGAGAGATGTGAGAGGAGGGAGGCGCGGCCGGGAGTCACATGAGCAGAATATACACACACTAGTAACAGCTTTACGCACGGAGCGCTCTCCCGGGAGAAATCCCTGCTGACCGAGTCAGGAGAGACATGAGACCAAACTGTCAAGCATTCAGGTAGAAAAGATGCATTTCATTTAGGATGTAACTGACGTGCAACCTGATCAAATCGATTGCATTCTGTAGACAGCAACTCAAGCAGTCAGACACAAAGCAAATCCTCGGTTCCTTTTTTAAAAAAAAAAACGGCAAAGCTTGTTGTTGTCTGTGATACACCAAGACACATATTTCAGATGTTGCTGAAATATGTAACAAAAAAAAATGAATACCAGGCATTGCACTTTTTAATCACATGGCGGCTGGAATGGAGATCGGGGGGGAGATGGTGAGCAGGCAAATCGTCCTTCTCATTACAGGCTGCCACCAGCACCGGCAGAGCAGCATGTAAGTACAACGGGGGAGGGGGGCGCTGTGATTCCAACACAAGTCCATATCATAGAATTGTCTTCTATGTGCCTTCATCACACCACAACTCTGCATTATTATCCGCAGTCTCTGACCATCTCCTGTGCCATGTCCACAGTCTTTGACCATCTCCTGTGCCATGCCAGCAGTCTTTGACCATCTCCTGTGCCATGTCCGCAGTCTTTGACCATCTCCTGTGCCATGTCCGCAGTCTTTGACCATCTCCTGTAGCATGTCCGCAGTCTCTGACCATCTCCTGTGCCATGTCCGCAGTCTCTGACCATCTCCTGTGCCATGTCCACAGTCTTTGACCATCTCCTGTAACATGTCCGCAGTCTCTGACCATCTCCTGTGCCATGTCCGCAGTCTCTGACCATCTCCTGTGCCATGTCCACAGTCTTTGACCATCTCCTGTAAAATGTCCGCAGTCTCTGACCATCTCCTGTAGCATGTCCGCAGTCTCTGATCATCTCCTGTAGCATGTCCGCAGTCTCTGATCATCTCCTGTAGCATGTCCGCAGTCTCTGATCACCTCCTGTAGCATGATGTCTGCAGTCTCTGATCATCTCCTGTAGCATGATATCTGTAGTCTCTGATCATCTCCTGTAGCATGATGTCTGCAGTCTCTGATCATCTCCTGTAGCATGATGTCTGCAGTCTCTGATCATCTCCTGTAGCATGATGTCTGCAGTCTCTGATCATCTCCTGTAGCATGATGTCTGCAGTCTCTGATCATCTCCTGTAGCATGTCTGCAGTCTCTGATCATCTGTTGCATGTCCGCAGTCTCTGATTACCTCCTGTAGCATGATGTCTGCAGTCTCTGATCACCTCCTGTAGCATGATGTCTGCAGTCTCTGATCATCTCCTGTAGCATGATGTCTGCAGTCTCTGATCATCTCCTGTAGCATGATGTCTGCAGTCTCTGATCATCTCCTGTAGCATGATGTCTGCAGTCTCTGATCATCTCCTGTTGCATGTCTGCAGTCTCTGATCATCTCCTGTTGCATGTCTGCAGTCTCTGATCATCTCCTGTTGCATGTCTGCAGTCTCTGATCATCTCCTGTTGCATGTCTGCAGTCTCTGATCATCTCCTGTTGCATGTCTGCAGTCTCTGATCATCTCCTGTTGCATGTCTGCAGTCTCTGATCATCTCCTGTAGCATGTCTGCAGTCTCTGATCATCTCCTGTAGCATGTCTGCAGTCTCTGATCATCTCCTGTAGCATGTCTGCAGTCTCTGATCATCTCCTGTAGCATGTCCGCAGTCTCTGACCATCTCCTGTAGCATGTTCGCAGTCTCTGATCGTCTCCTGTAGTATGTCTGCAGTCTCTGACCATCTCCTTTAGTATTTTGGAAGAGAGCCTGGAGCTCCTCTGCTGTCTCTTTTTTTCTTAAGAACAGATAGAATAAAAAAATGGAGTTCTCCTGACTACTTGAATTTTTTTTTATGAAAACCATGAGCACTTGCAGACTTGCGCTGTAATCGTGATGCATCATGATGCATCTTGGAATCGAATTGAATCGTTGACTTGATAATCGAATCGTGAGGCCAGTGAAGATGCGCACCCCTAATAGCTACTGCCTCTGGGTAACGGGTGGCGTAGTCCACCACGGTGAGAATATACTTCTTCCCGGATGGACTAGGCCTGGCCAAGGGACCCACAATGTCAACGGCTATGCGGTAAAAGGGCTCCCCAATAATAGGCATGGACATAAGTCTGGCCTTAGGGTGGCCCCTCCGCTTACCCACCTGTTGACATGTGTCACATGTTTTGCAGTACTGTCGCACACCCTGGTTAAAATTGGGCCAGAAGAAATTCTGGGCTGTGCGACGGGACCCTAGATGTCCTGCTAGTGGTACCTCATGCCCGATTCGCAGAATCTCCAGCTGGTATTTCTTAGGTACTACCAGCTGTTGTTTCTGTGAAGGGGTTTTACTTCTTGGGGATGGCTTAGGGATCCTATACAGTCTATCCCCCACCCATTCATAAAGCTCCCCATCTATTCCCCTTTCCTGAGTAGCTGCTTTAGCACCATACTTGTGAAAAGCCGGGTCCTCCCGGGTTTCCCTCCCAAATGTCTTTGGGGTATCCCAGCCTAGGGGAGCCTGATCTAAGGTACATGTCGGGGAAGATAGTCTTACCTGGGTCTCAGCAGCAAGCGGGCCGGTTCCAACAGCACGGGTCTGGGCACGGGTAGTCACTGGGTTGGCTTCAGCGGGGCCCATCTGGGCGTAAGCAGAAACGAGGGGGGGCCAAATCATTCCCCAGTAGTACATCCCCTGGAAAATCCTTCATCACCCCCACATTCACGTGTCCCGAATCAACCCCCCAATCCAGGTGAACACGGGCAATGGGTAGCTGGAAAACTGTGCCTCCTGCTACCCTTACGGCTACAGTGTCTCCGGTGTGTTGACTCTCTGGGATGAGGTTCTTCAGTAGTAGGGTCATGGTGGCGCCAGTATCACGTAGGCCATTGGCTACCTTTCCATTAACCCTGACAGTCTGCCTGTGTTGCTGCCTGTTGTCCTGGTTAGCTGCTTGTTCTGGATCAGCCTCCTGCAGGTCGCACCAATATTCTTCCTCAACGCACTGAGCTGCAGGGATTCCCCCCTGCTGGCTTTCTCCACGACTGAGACTGCTTGGCTGGATTCAACGGACAGTCTGGCTTTTTGTGCCCTAGCTGTTTACACCCGAAACACCTGATGGGTTGTGAGTAGTCCTGGGAGTTGAACCTGGGCTGCTGAGAATAAGTGGCTGCTGGAGGTGGTGCTGTAGGGCGGTACAACTGTGGTTGGTAGGCGCCAGCTGGAGGGGTGCCGCTGATCGATAATCCACCCGAGCTGTTGTCTTGACCACAGGGTTATCCAGTTTGCGGGTGTCTGTGTATTCGTCCGCCAGGCGAGCTGCTTCAGGCAAGGTAAAAGGTTTTCGGTCCCGGACCCACTCTCTGACTTCTGGGGACAGCTCGTCAAAGAAGTGCTCCAGCAGGAACAGCTGCAGCACCTCTTCCTCGGATACTGCTTGGCATCCAGCGACCCAGTGGGATGCCGTGCGGTGTAAGCGGCATGCCCACTCTGTACCTTTCTCCTTTCAGTTGGTGCTGCTGTGACTCCTGCTGCAGCACGTCTTTGCTGTAGCCAATTTGCCTCCACAGCTGCTATAACTCGGTCTATGATCACCGCTATAAGGTTAGGGCCATAATGTCTTATGTTAACAGCCCAATCAAAACTTTCCTCTTCGGGTGTCTTGTCTGTTACGCTGGGCCTTTCGGTTGTGCTGGGTCTTTCTGCTGTGCTGGGTCTTTCGGCTCTATCCATTTCAACTAGTTCCGCGACAATGTCCCTCTTCTTACGGTTGTTGGCCAGTCGGCCCCGGTTCTCCAGTAAGTCCTTGAGGGTAGAGCGCTTTAGCTGTTCATACTTTGCTTCCATTGGCCTGTGTCCTCTTGTAGCTGTCCTTCTGGGCTGTGGGAATCATCCCGCTGCTTTCCACCAGTTGTAATGACACCCCGCGTATGCAAGGGGTTAAAGCTGTTTAGGACATTCCATTTCCCAAACACAAAGGCCACTACCGAACACTCCAATCAGCCGAACAAGAAACCCATACGAATAATTCTTCCCCCCAAGTACGAGACGAGGTTCTCTACGGAGGGTCAAACAGGAATCAGACTCTATTTATTAGAACCAAAATTACAAGTCTTTATATACAGTTAAAGAGGAGGTTCCTACCTTCTGCTCATATTACTCTAACAATACACCTGTAACCAGAAACCTAATTAACATGAGCTAATTTACTAAATAATTTACCCAGACTAGGTGACTCAGAGACATGACTCTTAGGACAGACTTGCCGTCTTTTAGTTCAGAAGACACAATCAACATTATCATAAGTATAACACAGGACACCTTCACACAATAGCAGAAGCGAATTACAATTAACAATACAAACAGTGATCTCCTACCCTCCTCAGCCTAGTAGGCAACAAACTATAGTAGGAGTAGACTGTCTGGCTCCTACCCAGTTCTAGAGGCCAATGTGATCAGCTCTCTCAACTAACATGTTGAATTCAGAATCAAACAACCCAAGAATAGTCTTAACATATATTCTTGAGAGATATTGTTAATGAATATTACTGTCCCATTTGATGTAATCCAATCATATTCTCAGGGTTGGGCTGCCGTTTCTCCTCCAGCCACTAGAGGGCGCAGGGGCCTATTTCTATATAGGCAGGAAGTGGAGGGGCGGCCATGTTTGCCATGTGGACAGCAGGTTCAACAGGGCCTCTTGAGACATAACATAACAGGATACGAATGACGTGTGAGTACTTACTATGCCAGAAAAGTCATGATTTTATGCTGCATACTTACTGCTTAATCCAGCGGGCCTGTACAACTGTAAGTCGATACACCCCTAGCAGTGCACTTTAAAGTGTTGTGTCTCTAGAATAATGTGCATTTGACACAAAACTAGTATGGGGCCTGGTGCAGTTTAACAGGTCCATACTTGCAAACTGGCTAAAAGCTCATGCTTGCTAAAAGCTTATGTTTTCTAAAAGTCCATACTTACTAAAAGCTCATGTTTGCTAAAAGCTCATGTTTGCTTGAAAGCTCATGCTTGCTAAAAGCTTATGTTTGCTGAAAGTTGCAAAAGACACATGTTTGCATAGATACATGTTGCATGTTTACTTATATACATGATCACTTGGTGCATAGACACATGCTTGCTTACTTGCATAAACACATGTTGTATACATGCTTACGAGCATAAAAACTCATGTTTACATAAACTTGAGCTGCATACATATGTGTTTTTTGCTTTAAATTGCATAAATATGTGCTTTTTACATTAAACTGTATAGATATGTAGGTATTTGCTTTTTATACTGCATACATAAATGCATGAACAGCAAGAATATTTGTATACCTGCATGTTTGCATACCTGGGTACCTGCATACTTGCATACCTATGGGGTGGTATAGCTGTAGACCAACGTTGTCTAGGCCTGCATCCTTGTGGAACTGCGTATTAGTATTTGTCTAATACAGTCACTTTATGATGTACCTGTTAGACTAGCTAAATGACTCCAGAAGGGTGAGGCAGGTACATCGCCCTCAGGTTCAGTGGTCTGGCAATGTTCACATCTCCTATTGGACCAATGGCATCAGGGTGATCTGAGCCACTGTGGCTCTTGATCTCGGATCAAGCCTGATTAGTCCTTGGATGGAAGACTGCCCAGGTTTCCTTCCTAAGTGAGGGAGGCATCTGAGGTTGCTGTGTTTGAGAGTATCTCAGACCATAAGCTTTTAGAGCAGTCTCTGAGGTGGTTCGCTCCTTCATTAGTCGGGTCAGTCTTTGCCTTGCGTTGGCTCTTTGAGCAAAAGTTATGGGCTCATTATTGTAAAACAATTAAATGGTAGCAGCTTCAAAACTCAATGGGGACATGAGGTCTATCTTAAGATCTCAATCTGCTGGGCATCCTTCTGTTTCAGATAGGCTCAGTCTGTTCATTCTTATATAACCAAGTGTAGCGCTAAAAAATGAGAAAGAAAATATTGCTATACCACATATAATAGCAAAATGAATTGTGAAAAGATAGTGTTTTGTATACTTTGTGAACATTCATACATATAGAACACTTATGTTATAAAGCCTTAGGGTCACCAAAAGTGATAACAGGATGTAAAAATGGCAATAAAGTCCAAAACTGAATGTGCAGATACGGTGAACATAAATTTCGCAATGGTGATAAATTCCAAAACATATACTCGTGAGAGATTTCTGTATGTAATCCAACATGTGCTGACAGACCCTTGTGCGAAACCGCCACCTAGGATGACTGGAGGCTTACCAGAAAGTTGGGACCCACCTAGCATACGCTATATGGGTCAAACAGGCTTGGATTGCTCACTGGCAATGAAGGTAGGGAACCAAGGGCTGGTGAATGGTGAAGTTGTAACGTTGCTATCCCAAAGAGGTCTTCTTCATATGGAAGCTCGGACACCAACGGACATTACCCACATGTAATGAAGAAGGGGCTCATAGCGTAATTCCGTAAACCATAAAAAATTTATTAAAAGGAAAAACACTTACATTTCAGAATAAAAAGCGCTTGCAAGTAAAATGGCGGCAGTGGAGTCCTCCCGACGCGTTTCGTCATACAAGACTTCGTCTGGGGTCAGTCTGTCAGTCTGTTCATTGATGACCTCTCTGCAAGAGGTAGATTGCAGGGCCCATAATCGTCAGTAAACGCACATCTTCATGTGCCGGGTTGTTTCCAGCCTCATCAAGGATTTCTGTAATTGCAGTGGAAAGTTGTCTGTTTTCTTTTTTGTGACCATCCTTCGGGCTGGCCACAGCTTCTGAGATCCACAAAGTTCCTAGCTCCGATGCTGGACTTGATAAAGACACAGGGGTTTTCAGTCTCAGTGTACCTCAACCTTTGCTCAGGAAGCTGTTGGTCCAGCTTTTCCTTCGATACATTTTGCAGTAGGAAGCTGTATCTGGGTCAAAGCACGTTCCTTATGTACAGTCCTACTCCAGGTCTTGGTAGAGGATCATTCTCTCTGGAACTTGAAGATCCAGGCATTGCATTGCCAGAGGGTTCTGTTCCCGGGGTGTTGCACAGCTAAAGATTGGTGGTTGATGGTTAGGAATCTAGAAAGGTTGAATTCTTCCTTTCAAGAATTGGAAGATAACCACCGATGCCAGTTTCTCCATTTGAGGGTGGCTACAGTTTAGTGGACTTGGTCTCCACAAGAGAGAATACTGCCCATAAATATCTTGGAACTTTTGGCCAGTATGCCTTGCACTGGATTATGGGACAAACCAGTTGTAGGTTCTATCTGGGAAAGCCTCTGCAGGGGCATATATATCGACCACCAGGGCGGCACCAGGAGTCATGTGGCCCACATTCTGTCTGGGACAGCACAAGTGCTTTCTCTATTGTCCAGTGCATATTCCAGGTATAGAATACTGGCAGGGGGAACTCTGCAGGTGAATCTACTAGATTCCAAGTTCTACAACAAGTTGGGACAGGTTGTGTCTGGGACGAGAGTCCCACTGGCAAAAGGGGTAGATGCGCTGGGACCAGTTCTCCCATATTTGACGCTTCCCTCTGTTTCGGCTTCTGCCACATCTTTTGCGAACAATCCAGGAGGTGGTAACACTGATACTAGTGTTAGCCGAATTAGCCCAGGAGGGCTTGGTATACTGACATAGCGAGTCTTGCGGGGTCGCTCTTTGGACATTCACAGTCCAGCGGGACCTAATGGTCTTGAGTCCTGTATCTCTGCACTGTTGAGCTCCTGGAAGCCAGCTTCGGGGAACTTCAATTACAGGACTTGGAAATATTTTTTTGCCTGGGGTGAAGCCAGGAAGTGACACCCGCAGAAATATGAGAGATTATGGGAGATTTTCTTTAAGGCCCATTTCACACTGGGGCGTAGGTTTTGCAGGGGTTTTCGGCCGCTAGCAGGGCGGTATTAACCCCCGCTAGTGGCCCAGAAAGGGCTTTGCTGGTGGTTCGGCAGTGGTGCCCATTCAGTTCAACCGGTAGGAGCGTTTTAGGAGCAGTGTATACACCACTCCTTCACTGCTCCAAAGATGCTGTTTGCAGGACTTTTTTTTTAGTGTCCTGCCAGCGCACCGCTCCGCTCCGGCTTTCACACTGGAGAGACAGGACAGGCGCTATGCAGGCTCTATTTTTAACGCTGTAGCGCCTGTAAAGCACCTCAGTGTGAAAGGGGTCAAACTTTCTCCAATCGGTAGGCGAAAGGAGATTGGCCTTAAAGCGGTTGTATACCCGCACAGATTTATTTATTTTTTTTAAAACAAAAAAACCTGCAAGGCAAAGGCATAATGAGCTAGTATGTATGATTTATTGGGATTGAATTGAAATTTTTTTTTTTTTTTTGTTTGAAGGGGGGAAGTATTGTCAAAAAGGAAAAAAAAAGGAGCTAGTATGCAGCGTATATACTCACCTTAGAACGAGGCCTCTACATCTGATCCCGGTCCACTCCGAGGGAGCTGACATGTTCCCTCTGCGTTTCTTCCGGGTATCGTGGCTCCGGCGATGTAAGTGGCTGAAGCTGCAATTACATGCGCAGGAGTTTTGTTCCCGGCAAGGTACAGCAGCGCCTCCTGGACCTACAGCCGGGCCTTCACATCGCATGCGCTGCTGACTTTAGCGGCTGCATGCAAAGTAAATATCTCCTAAACCATACAGTTTTAGGAGATATTAATATTACCTGCAGGTAAGCCTTATTATAGGCTTACCTGTAGGTAAACGTTAAGGAAAAAAAAAAAAAATCCAATTTTTTTACCTTTTAATGCAGGGAATGCAAAAAAGGAACCAGAGCATTTTTAGGCTTTTTATCAATTGAAAGTGCAAGATATAAACCATCGCTTTAGTGGAATACAGCTTGGGAAGCAAAGAGACTGGACTAGTCAGTGTACTGTAGGTGTGCCAGAGGTACCATTTAACACACCAAAAAACTATGAAGTACAGCATTGTCATTTTAAAACATAAATGCAAAGGGTTTATTCCTGTTATAAGTATAGTAAGTGAGAATATTTAAATATTTCCATTATGCCTCGTGGCCTATTATTTATTCAGAACCACTGGTTTTATAGCAAAGCTATAGTCTAAAACGGTGATCTTCAAATTGTGACCCTTTCCTTACCTTTTGGGGATTTTATCCCCACTGACCCCCACAATGAGGCCTTATTCCTTCCACTGACCAAAACAATGGGACATAATTCCTCCTCCTGACACCATCGAAGGGGCACAATTCCTCCCACTAATACCAAAGATGAGGCTCTATTGCTGCTCTCACTTGCCACACACTAGGTTTTTTTCTGCTACCACTGACTACCAACCCTTCGGCGTTTTTTGCTCCCACTCTTAACTAAATTAGGGGGATTGTTACTCGCATAGGAGCCAGGGAATTTTTCGCTCCCCTAAAGTCTGAACAGTGACTTGGCCCTTTTGTTTAGAAAGTTCAAGGGCCTCTTATCTAAAATATGGACTTACCAGTGCTATAGTGAGGCCACAGCTAGTTCTAGAAAGTATACATATTGTGCCAAGTACTGTTTTTTTCCCCTCAAGAGCATAACTGTGTTGCAAATACTGATTCACGAGCTGGCAATGTGAGAGATTTCTGTAATTCGCAATCTCTTAAACTTTTAACCTGTTCAGCAGTAAGTTTTGTGCTTTAATTAAATCAATTTGTCACGTTGTCTTTTGTGATTTATTGAATTTCCTGCTTTTCACAGTCTGCAGATTTTGGGAATGGCCCTAAAGGTTTCCACAATGATTCAAAAAGAAGCTTTATCTCAATGTAGAAAACCATGCTTTTGAAAATGGAAGCACTAGACCTATATTTGTATTCTGTTTGCAGATTGTTGTTAAAATAAACAAGCTTAGTAAATTCAGTATTAGCTTAATGATGGAACCTGAACAGCATCTGTTTTCTTCCCTGTGTTGTAGGGGTGTTGCTTAAAAATAAACAACTATTGGCTATGTGTTTTTTTTTTTTCTTTCTTTAAATGGAAGAGTCCTGGTGCCTATTATTTTGAATAAACATGTTACCAAACTCCTACTTTTGACTGACTGGCTCCTGCATTCTGCAAGCTTGCCTATGCTCAGGTCTGTGCCCAACCTCTTTTTTTTGCATTGTAATAAAAGACACCCAGTACCTAAAACCTTCATCCCCATTGCAGGAGCTGTTTTTTTTCATCCTAGTGCATGCTTGGTTAGCTGTTATATGCTGTGGAGCACAAACTGGACATCAATTTGCTTTCTGCATGTCTAAACTTGGTGATACCATTTTTCCACAGAAAGACTTATTTTATTAAGTTTAGGGTATAAGGCCATAAAACCTCACTGGTAGCATTTCCTCACTTTTCCTTGTAAAAATATGTAGCTTCCTGGCTGTGTTCCTCATCTTGTTTTCAAAACTTTAAGTCACTGACTGTCCTGTGTCAAATATGCAGATAAGGAGGTATGGCTTTTCTTGACTTGACTAGTCATATGCTTGCTCTGGAAAGGTTTTAGAAAAATACAAGGATGGTAATTTATCAAAAACTGGAGCAGCTGTGACCCCCTACTAATGTGTATCTGTATATGTCGGGAGAGGAGCCATTTTGCAGACTGAGGCAATATTTGTGGAAACTATTTTCAATAAGAATGGGCTCCTGCCCAGCTGTCTGACTGCAGAGTGGTAATACAGGCACTGGTCTGGGGGAGGGATTCAATATGCCAGTTATCTCTCTATCAAGCTACTTCATAGACTAGCTTGGGAGAAGGAACTGGACTCTGAGAACAATGACAAGGACTGGAACATAAGGACCTCCAGCATACACAAAGACTTCATATGAACCTCATAGAAGCTAATTATAAAGTTTCCTCTTGTTGGTATCTGGTACCCGCCAGACTTGCCATAATCCACCCTAAGACTTCTCCCTTATGTTTGAGGTGTGGGAAAATGGGTATCGTGTTCCATATTTGGTGGACTTGCACCAAAGTAAATTCTGTCACCATGATCAATTAGCTCCTAGATTGTTAGAATGGCCCTCCTAAACAAACCAACTAAAGACTTTCCTAGGCATTCCCGGGCACACATCTTCTACATGCTTCTAATTGCCAATATCAATTTCTAAGGCTTGGAAGTCTTCCCTGGTTGATAATCACCTCTGTGAAACATAAAATTACTTGGATATAGCTTAAAGTGGGTCTAAAGGCTAAAGGATTTTTACCTTTTTTATGCATTCTTCTTTTAGCTACAGCTTCCCCACCTTAAATACTTACCTGAGTTTGATCTTGGTCCAGCTCTGTGCACGAGAGCAACGTTGCTGCTCTTTCTCTCCCTCCTCACTGGACTGGGAGAAAGTAGTGAGTGCCATTGACTTCCACTGCTGTCAATCAAATTTTGTGAAGAGGTGGGCACGGCCGAGCCTTACAATGTAGAGATTTGAGAGAATTTTGGAATTCATGGATAGGCCACATACTGTACAACCCCAACTCAAAGCAGAACGTAAATCCCAATTTGTCCCCCTTCACAATTACAATATACTTTTTTTTTTTTCTTTTGGACTGTCCCTGCTGCTATTCTGACTTCGGCTAGGATGATATGTTCCTTGGAGATGTGATGTGAGTAGGACAGAGAGGTGGGCCTGGCACGTCGTCAGCAGTTGGCTGTCTGAACCCGGAAAAGGCAGCCAGCTGAAGATGACCAAGATAACTGTCACCAAAACAGTAGATCACATTGGAACTACTGAGTGGGTGAGAATGTGTTTTAAAGATAACCCTACAATACAGGTGGAGGGGGGGGGGGGTAGGGATGTGGATACACGAGAGAGCGTTAAGTACTTTTACTACTTTTCTCTCTCTTTTTTTTATTAAATTTTGGAATGAATGTTCTTCACATTACCCTGAGCTAGAAGATTGCTTTAGTTAATATGTTGTCTCATTATCTGTGGCAGATGGCCAGCTTAATCACAAGTTGTAATTGTTTGATACATTCAGACCCAGGCTCTGTCTTTTGGAATCTACTCAAACCCATCTCCAATCAGCATTGTAAATGTGTTTCTATTGCATGTCTTGGCTAATGTAGAGGAAAAACTGGATAGGCTTCTGTTTTGTATGGCCTACAAATAGGCCATACAAAAAAAGAAATTATTGAAAGAAAATATAACCAAAATAAAATTTGTCAGAATTACAGAAAAAAATTGAAAAAAAAATAGACTTACTCAACCATAGGTCAACCTCCTTGGGTGTAGTGACATTCAACCACATTTATGCTTCTTTGATGGAAAAATCACTTTTATGGTAGATCCAGTGGAACCAACTTTCACTTGTATTGGTCCAGCGATATCACTTACACATCAGACTTCTCTTGTGGACAGGAGGAGAATACTAGTGAATAATAGCACATACCCTTTCTTGAGAGTTAGGATGGCCATACACGGAGCAAAGAAATTTGCTAGATTCCTCCACCAACACAGACAGTGTTGATGTGGGAATCCCTCCTGCTGGGTCTTCTCTTCACAGGGATGGGCGGGGGAAGCCATTCCTGCCGGGAGAAGACAGTGATTATTGCTAGCGGCTTTAGCAGCCGCTGTCTAATCGCAAGAGAATCTGTCAGGCTAGACACATGTTACACAAAGTCCAATGGTAATGCATGTAAAATGTGCATACAACACACTGCACCTCAAAAAAACAAATGGTCAATTGAATACCCACAAAGGACAGAAGTAACATGCATAACAACAATTTCCGATGGCCAACCAGTGTGGCAACGAGTGACCAGACTATTAGTAATGTCAGCAAGCTGACACATTTCAGGGATGCTTCCCCTTCCTCAGAGCTCAATTACTAGGTTTACCCCCTGAAGAAGTTGCCAGTATGGCAGATTGCACAATATGACACACTTGAATCAAAATTGAAAAATTCCACGCGTGGATTAATTCTTCATGTGCAAAAAAACACAAGCAGCTAGCACTAAAATTCTTAAAACAGAATTCACGCAATTGTAAAATCCAAATAACCTAAAGAATCCAATAAAGACAAACCATGTGCAGTAAGAATTACCTTAAAATTAAACAAAATTGAAATAACTAGTTAACATTTAAACCAAAAATATAGTGTAAACCTCGAGCTGGATACAAAACAGAAAACATTCAGACTGCTGCACCTCTATAAATCCTGAATAATGTATCTCATAAGTAGTCTAAAACAAAAAAGATGTGCTGTCTCATAAAAAAACCCAATAATTATAAAGCAAAATTATGAAATTATGAAAACCTGTTAAACATGCTAAACTCATATAGTGCATACTAGAGGTGCACCCAATGAAAAAATACATATATTTTTATATATAATTGTATTATATTCGACTTTTTAATTAATATCATGAATTTAAATGAATGTGAAATTTTCAGCTATTATCGACACCTTTAGTGCAAGAAAAATGCATCCCTTTAAATTCTATGAATGCCTTCACGCTGGTCTGTTGCACTTCCATTGTGGTGTTAAATCTTGCTTGCTGCATATTTGATCAGGTAAAAACCGCACCAATAACGTACCTCCCCGTTAAAATCAATTGAAAACGCAGCAAGAATGCATCAATAACGCACCCGTGTTACATTTTTTATGTGGTTTTTGAGTTTCATAATCTATGAAAAACGCCGTAAGCACAGTAAAATCGTGGCAAAATCGCGCATGGTTTTGGTGCCATTATCTGCACTGTTTTCTCTATCGGCAAAATGCCTAAAACACCATTTTCGGATGCTGAAATTTCGGTGCATCTTTAGTGCATACGATCAACTATAGACAATGTGAAAAAATTTCATATATGTTCTACCTTAAATAAAAATACAATTTAAGCAAATTCAAAAGAATTCATCAAAAATTTACAAAAAATGTATAAAATTCAACCAAAAGTTCATCAAATAAGATTAAATATAATAAAATAAAAACAATAGTGTTCTTCTGAAAGTGGAACGCTGGAACGCTTTGTGTAAATTGAGCACTCAGCACCAAAGTGCTTCTCAAATGACTCGTTACCAGATTTATGCTGCAGTGCTTTGTGCCCTACTCTACAATGTGTTGATGTGCCATTCACAATGATGACGCTTTCCTACAGCAGCTGAGAAGTGACTACACACTGGTCCTCATTTCCAGTTCTTAAAATTGTGTGACTTGTAGGCCATGGGGCCCTCATTTGTGATTTTCAAGGTGTTTTTTTTTTTTAATTAAGCTGAATTGGGACACTGTTGGACTATTTTTTTTTTTTTTTTTTTAATTGAATAGTACAAAGCTAAGTTCTATTTTGATTAGTCTGTTTCTGCTTGCTTGCTTATAACCTAAGCTGGAAAATGTAACGATTGCATTCCTATGCTCATTAACTCTGGTGCAATCTGCAAAATGATCTGATTGGTAAAAGCTAAACAGATACTTTCCCCAGTTTTTATAAATGAGACCCATTTGTGAGGCAGTTTGCATAGATGTGCTTGAAAACGGATTGGATCACGCTTCCAGCAGATCAAGGTGTATTTCTACAGCTGCATAAAACCAATCTGTTTTTACTTGTAATGAATGGTAAGCCAGTAGCGCAACACATATCTCTTCCTATTATGATGCAGGATTGTTATATATTTTTTTCAATTTAATCTGAAAAGTGCTTACTAAGCTGCTGTAGAAATGGAGTCCTCTTTCAACACTGACCCACGCTATAAATCACTGGCTCCGGGACAGCGGCTCGTAGTCTATTTACACGTTTAGAAGCTGAAACAGTTTAATTGCTCTAATTTGAGCACTTCACGGTTTTGTGTAATGTGTTTCCGTTAATGCTGTAATTTCTGCTGGCACTACATCATTATGTAAAATAGTCCAAATCAGCTGGATATAATTTTGTAAAGAAGCACTTGGCTAAATGAGCCCGGTGTGACATGTGTATGTTAGACGATAGTGGCTTTCATTAGTTTGTATGTCTTTTGTTAAAAAAAAAATCCAATGAAATGACACATAAATGCACAACATCACAATGTTTTATATAATCTGTTTTTCTTTATTGTACATTACAGGACACACAGCTGCCATATTAATCCTTACGTAATGGGTTATGCCGCACCTATAGTTGAGTAGGCATTGGAAAAAAAAAGACAGGAAATCCTCCCCTTCTCCCATACAGGAAGTGCAATAGTCCAGTATTCAGGATTTAAAGAGGTGCAGCAGTCTGAATTTTTTCTGTTTTGTGTCTTTGTGCGAGGTTTGCACTATATATTTGGTTGCAGTGTTCAGTTTTTTGACCGGTGTCTGAAAGTGATGGTCACGGGTGTGCAGCTTTCTGCACAAACACGGTCATGCTCAAAATGATTCCAGTAGGGATCAAGAGTTTGGTGCTTTCCGAATCCATTCCTATGGTTAAAATGCTAAGATGTGTGTGTGTGCCCCTCTATGGTGGAAGATATCGACATGCGGGGATTGCCTGTAACTCGAACATTCAGTGCTGGACCCTGCGTATACATAACCTTGGGCAGTAGTAACTGCTATACAGGTCCAAGGTAGTGAACTCCAAGAAAATGGGATTGAATCCCTGAAGGTCCTGAGTGACATTACCTGCTGTGATCGGTTGGTTCTGGACTTTCTGAGTCAGAACCTGTAGCAAGATTGGTAAGTCCCTGATAGCCTTGGTCCCAGGAGTTTTTTTTGACCCCTATTGTGTTGTATGCTACTGGTCCTTTCTATGTGTTCCACTAGATGTTGGTGTTTGACGGAGGAAAGTCGCTTCTACCTTCCTCAGGTGCCTCTAGAGGGTCGTATGGTGCATGTCTGACTTTGCTAGCTGTGCCGATCTGTGGTGAGGTTTTACTTGCTGGTATCTGACTGCAGGAAGTATACCTGGGCATTCTGGGCTATGCGATATGTTCATAGTGTGGTCTGTGTACAGGCTGTGGGGCGTGCACAAGTATTGCACTCTTTCGAGGTGCAGGCACACGCAAGAGGGCACTGAGTGCCAATGTTGAATGTAAGAGACAAAAACAGAATTGGGAAGCGCAGATCCAGGAGGTGGCAAGGAATCAATTGGAGATGGAATCCATGTGAAATTTAAAACAGTTTATTGCTGATAAAACATGTAGCCAATACATAGTACAAATGGAAAAAAATCATCATAATGGCCAAACCCACTGTGATAGTGCCAGCAATGGAGCCAAAGCTGGTGGAGAAATGGCTGTCCTGTCTCCGTGAGGGCTGTGGACAGAGTGGGCTGCAGACCAAAAATGGGAAGCCTGAAAAAACTTTTCCAACAGCTGGGAGCGGTTACCGTAACCAAAGCTGGGCTACATCAGGGAGGGGAAAGGCTGGGCACAGATCCAGGAAGCACGATCACTGTGTGACCAGAGTGGAGGATGGCAGTGCCAATGCAGCGGCCGGTGAGAATAGAGATGGATGCTGGAGGGGCAGTGGGAACGAGGCTGAGCTGCAAGGTGTCCGGACACGACAGGACTCCTCACCGGCCGCGTCACACGCTCTGACCGCAGGCAGACGTCGGCAAAGCCTGATGGATCAAACAGATCAGAGCAGGGGCTGTGATGAGTATCACAGCAGGTGCCAGAGCTTGAGCGGTATACAACTACATGTTTAGGGGTTTAACCCCTTCCCTTCATCAGATAACACGCACCACATAAGAGACAGCCAGCATGTGTTGCAGTCCTTGCTGTGGAGCATCTATCATCATGATTCACAGGGCAGTTTAGCACATTTAGGTACATGTAAGTACACCTGTGGAGGAAGGGGCACTGCTAGCTTGGGGTAGAAGTATCCTGTGGCAACGTTACACTTATTTTGCTGTTCAAGTGTCCTTTCAGCTGATTGGGACTGCCTGTTTTTCTGGCTCAGGTCCCAGGTTTATTTGTCAGCAAGCTAAAGTCTTCCAAAAAGCAGGGAGGTGGGAGCACAGCTAGGAAAAGTGAGTGGTCTGGAGAACACGGGACATAGCCCCACTGGTGTAATTTTTCCCTTACAGGCTAGGGGTTAAGGATAGTTAAGAGCCCCTATGCTTGTCTGGTTGTGTGGCTGCTGCAGGGACAACATTATCGTCATCTTTGTATATTACAAAGGAGAATTTGTAAGCCACCTTAGCTGGGCTGGGTTGTTGCCTCCTATAGGGCATGGCAGTAAGCAGAATAGGTGACCCCCTTCTCTGGTATCCCCTCCCCTCAACCCCTCTCCTGCTGTTGAAGAGGAAGGGATGTACGTGGATGATTAGGTAGATGAGGCGGAGCTTGAAAAGGGACAGACGATGGGTACCCTATTGGGGGAGTCTGAATTTGAGTAAGTTCATATTGTCTCTGAGACGCTTGGTGAATTCTCTGTCAGAGATAGTTCACACTGATTTAAATCTGCCACCTCTTTCTCAGCTGTACGCGGCGAACTTTTTCACCCTCCTGCAGTGCACAATTACTAGACCTTAAGAACTACAATTGTTCTACGTACTCCTGGTTTGGTAGGATCAATATCCTAAAACAATTTCTTTCAAGCTTTGCCCATTGTGGTTCCCCACTCCTTTTTTGCTACTCTGTAATCTGCCTTTACAAGGTTCATATGGAAACGTGGCAGACCCAGATGGCACAGTACGATCATGTCCCTCCTAATGCAAGATGAGGAGGGGTTGCGGCTGAAATTATATTATTACCATGCTGCAGCGGTCCTTATGAGGTTGGTGAACGGACTCCATCATTCTCACACAAAGCAATGGGTTGCCATCGAGCAGTTGATTGCTCCCTATGATCTCCAGGCACTCCCCTGGGTTGACCGTGCCTCTTGAGGCCTCTCCTCCTCTCTGCCTCATCTCCTCTCTGCCTCACCTCACTTTTCAGCTGTTGTGCATGTGGAATAAACTAGTGTCCCACCTGGGGCTCTCCTCTCGGGTGGGCCCGATAACCCCCCACTTAGGAAGTTCACAATTACTCCCTGCTGTAGCATGTACATGCTTTCTATTCTGAATGAAGGAGTCACATTGTTGGCTAGTACAAATCCTTTGCCAGGGTTGTTGGCTAGTACAAATCCTTTGCCAGGGTTTCCTTCCACCGTGGTTGACTCTGGCATCTGCATGGCAGGCTTCTTTCCTGGCTGGAATATCAGCAGTTGACGTCTTTCTTCTCCTCCCTCTCTCCCACGGACTCCTTTATCAGGCATCTTGACTTTGACTCCCTTCTGTTGCAACCCCACCTGAACATGTCTTCTTGGAGGTACAGTTGTGCTCATAAGTTTACATACACTGGCAGAATTTATGATTTCTTGGCCATTTTTCAGAGAATATGAATAACACAAAAACATTTCTTTCACTCATGGTTAATGTTTGGCTGGAGCCATTTATTATCAATCAAATGTGTTTACTTTTTTTTTAATTATAATGACAACATAAACTACCCAAATGACCCTGATCAAAAGTTTACATATCCTGGTGATTTTGGCCTGATAACATGCACACAAGTTGACACAAAGGGGTTTGAATGGCTATTAAAGGTAACCATCCTCACCTGTGAACTGTTTACTTGTAATTAGTGTGTGTGTATAAAAGGTCAGTGAGTTTCTGGGCTCCTGACATACCCTTGCATCTTTCATCCAGTGCTGCACTAACGTTTCTGGATTCTGAGTCATGGGAAAAGCAAAAGAATTGTCAAAGGATCTGTGGGAAAAGGTAGTTGAACTGTATAAAACAGGAAAGGGATATAAAAAGATGTACAAGGAACTGAGAATGCCAATCAGCAGTGTTCAAACTCTAATCAAGAAGTGGAAAATGAGGGGCTCTGTTGAAACCAAACCATGGTCAGGTAGACCAACTAAAATTTCAGCCACGACTGCCAGGAAAATTGTTTGTGATGCAAAGAAAAACCCACAAATAATTTCAGGTGAAATACAGGACTCTCTGAAAACATGTGGTGTGGTTTTTTGTGTACAATTAGGAGGCACTTGAAGAAAGATGGGCGGCATTGTAGAGTCGCCAGAAGAAAGCCATTACTACACAAATGTCTCTGGCAGGCCTCTCCACCTGGAGGTGATCAAGGCACTTTGTTTATGATGGGGAAGGCCAGATGTGGATTTTTTTAGCGTCCAGGTCCAATGCAAAGCTGGTTTGTCTCCAGAACCTGGGATCCCCAGGCTTTGGCAGTAAATGCCCGATGATGCCAGGAAATCAGTTCTTTCTAATGTTTTTTTTTCTCCAATACAGCTTCTTCTGCATCTGTTGCACAGCATTCGGGTGGACAGAACACTGGTGATTCTAGTGGCACTGGCTTGGCCCAGGAGAACATGGTATGCCAACATCATAAATATGCTTTTGGCTTGACCAGAGCTTCTGTTTCAGGATCCGGTCTTTCATCACTCTTACGGTCTTTGAATCATCATTTTTGGATCTTTGGCTTTAACGGCTTGGTTATTGAAGCCAGAATTCTGAAGGATTGAGGGGTAGCTGATGCAGTCATTGCTACTTTAAGAGCCAGGAAGACTTCTTCTAGGTACAGTTACCATAGGACTTGGTTGTCTTGATGTGAAGCTAGGGGGTTCCACTCCTTCAAGTATGACATTGGTCAGATCCTGTCTTTTCTCCAGTCTGGAGTTGACTTTGTTATATCTAGGGGAAGATCTCGGCCTTGGCAATTTTTTTCCAAAAGCTGATTGCTTCTCATTCGTTTGTGCGAGCCTTTGCAGGAACAACCTTTTGTACCTATTCAGGGCATTCCTTTGTTTTTTTTTTTTTTTACTCAGAAGATGGCGTTTCTGGTTGCTATTACTACGACAACAAAAGTGTCTAAATTGGTAGCCCTGTCTTGCAGGGAGCTTTATCTTGTGCTCCATCAGAATGAGGTGGTGCTTTAATTGAGGTGGTGCTGTAGGTTCTGTTTTCTTTCACAGGCTTCAGTCGCCAGGGGACAGGGTCTTTCACATGTTAGATTTAGTGTGGGCTGTAAAGATGTATTTGGAAATAACTGCTGCTGTTAGGCAGTCAAGTTCGATTTTTATCCGTGCTGAGACTAAAAAAGGGTCGCCTGGCTACTACAGTAAATTGACTACTTCCCGTTTGGATTCATCAGCTAATCTGTTAAGCCTATGGCTTAAAGGGAAGGAATCTGCCATTTTGAATGATGGTTCATTCTACCAGGAGTGTAGCTTCCTCCTGGGCTATTCATCATCTGGCCTTAGTGGATCAGGTTTTCAAAGCTGCATCCTGGTCTTCGATTCAAAACCTTTACACATGTTATCAGGTGGATGTAAGTATCGCTGAGGATCTGGTCACAATGTCTTGTGGACTGCTGTGTAGCGCCTTTGGGCCTGTCGGTGGTGGCCGTGTCTCGCTCCCCTCGTAAGCTGTGCTTTGGGACATCCCGTTAAGTAAGGATTAAAATAATCCCTCTGTGTCCTGTGATGTACGATAAAGAAAACCGTTTTTTTGTACTTGCCTGTAAAATACATTTCTTGGAATGCATCACGGGACACAGAGGTCCGGCCCTTCTGTGGGGTATGCATAGGGGTTGCCACCTTTTCTTCAACTCAAACCCGAACGCTAGTGGTGTACAGCTATTTTTTTAATAGAGTTCCCCTTTTACATCAGAGTCGGCAGAGTTCCCCTTTTACATCAGAGTCGGCAGAGTTCCCCTACACTGTAAGGGGGGGGGCGCTCTGCAGATTCTGATATAAGGGAGAACTCTGGAGGTTCTAACATAAGGGATGCTATGCAAACCCTGATTTAAGGGGGAATGCTGAGGTATGGAGAGGACTCTGATGTAAGGGGGAACACTGTGGCCTCTAGTGTAAAGGGGAACTTTGATGTAAAGGGTGCTCTGAGAACCCTGATATTTACCTCAGTGTACTTAGAGGCAGGAGAGGGAAGGGGGGAGACTTCAGTCACAGACCGGGATGAATAGTGAGCTCACTCACCCCTTGGCAGTCTGCGCCTCTCATCCAAATGTATCTGAGGCTGTTGGACATGAAACTTTCCTTTATTCTGAGGCACAGTGCCGGGAATTGGCGTGTGGGCAGACACAGAAGGGTAGGGGCAGGAGGTAGGGAAGCGGATCAAGGCCTCTCTCCTCTCCCGTGTGTGTGGTTTTGGGCAGTGTGAAAGAGAGTGTAACAGACACACTCGGCTTAGATAACTGCAGGAACAACCCTGCTGGGAAGCCATAGTCCAGATTGAATTGTGTCCAGGTTTCAGGCAGTCTGAAACCCGGACCCATGATTGCAAACCCGAACTGTCAGGGTGAATCACAGAAAGGTGGCAACCCTAGGTATGCATTGCTTACTACAAACCTGAAGCACTTCCTGTATGGGTCCATTCACTTATAGGTGGCGCATAATCCATTAAGGATTAATATGGTTGCTCCGTGTCCCATGATGTGCTGCAAGAGATGGATTTTACAGGTAAGTACAAAAATCAGGTTTTTTTTTGAGAAAATATCCAGTGACACGAGACTGTTTGTTTTTTTTCCTGAGTTTTTAAGCTAACCATGGGGCCGCGTTAAAGGCCAACTTCATCCAAAACTGTTTTAGTTTTTCCTGTGTCTCTCGGGTTCTAATTCCTGTCCACATCTCCCATGGGTAAATAAATGTACTTCCCGTTCACTGAAAGAGTGTAAAAAAGACCAAGGAATGGTGGATAAAGAGTAAGCAGCAAAATCAAATTTATTTAGAGGATGGGAGAAGGCTTTCAACACGTTTTGGGTTTTTCTTGATTTCTGTTTTTTTGTCCATCTAGCATCTGCATTCTCTCATCTTTTCCTAGTTTCACTGGCATAGAAAAAGAGGGTACTCTCCCCATCAAGGACATCACTGTGAGGAGTAGACTCAATGATGAATAGCAAGGCGTAGGGGAGCGTGGGTAATAAACGGGCACCAAGAAAATTGTGTGCAGTGAGATACAACAGGTCTTTCAGGATCCTGGGAACTTTAATCATGTTAGCTGTTGTCCTGTGGAGATTTTGGCATGGTACAGTTGTATAAGGTGGTCTTGCAGGCTTGGATATAATTACAACAAATGGAGAATTGATATCCATATAGAATGTAGAGAACCTATAAAAACACGTCTCCCATTTCATTTCAGCCTGTGAACTTCACTTTGAAAACACCAAGATTCCTGTAGAGAACGTCATTGGTGAGGTTGGCGGAGGTTTTAAGGTATGGTGTGATCCCTGCAAATGATGTGTGTTTATTAGTTCTGTTCTCAAGCAAACGAAATTTCTGGGCTGTCGCCCTGTCCTTACTATTCATTTGTTAAGTGCCTTCTAATTAATCTTCATGGCTTGTAATCCATTAAATCATTTCTGATGGATTATTGTATGCGAGTGACATGTGCAATGCAACTGACCATTCCACTCTTGTTGAAAGATTTTGAAGATATTTTTCTCTTGTAGAATTTTGTTAATAAGAGATGTCCGATTTTCAGGTTGCCATGAACATTCTGAACAGTGGGAGATTCAGCATGGGCAGTGCCTCTGCTGGAATGATAAAGAAATTAATTGGTAGGTATAGGAAGGTGATATAGCATTCTTTCATGCATCATGGTTAAAGAGATGTTGATACTACTGTTAAAGATATTATTTAACAATTTATAAATAAGGTATTAAAGAGAGATGAAGGGGGAAATACAGCATAAAAGCATATGTCTATTTGACACACAGTTGCTAATCTAAAAAAAAAAAAAAAACTAAAACAGTGTTTACATGTTAACACTGAAAATTCTGAATACAGTATTTATAGCAGATAACTGAATATAAGCAGGGATTATTGGTTCACAAATATTTCAGTATGTGTTCAGGCTGACCAACCCCAGCAAAGGGATCTCCCTCTGGCCATCAACTATGGGTGGCAAGGCACTGTGAAAAGGTCTCCGGGATAAAGTTGTGGACAGGCACAAGTCAGGAGATGGATACAAAAAATTTCAAAGGCTTTATGAATGCCCAGACGCACACTGAAGTAGACTCTATTATTAAGAAGTGGAAGATATTTGGTACAGCACGGACCCTCCCTGGTTTAGGACGTTGCTTCAAACTGGATGAAAGAGCCAGTAGGAAACTGGTCAGAGAGGCTATCAAGATGCTCTCCACAGTTGCAGGAATTTATGACAAAGAGTGGTCATTGTGTGCATGTGACAACAATATCACAATTTCTCCACAAATGTGGCTTGAATGGGAGAGTTGCAAGAAAAAAGCCACTCCTCAAGAAAGGCCACATACAGTCACAACTGAGCTTTGCCAAAATGCACCTTGAAGATTCTGAGGCCACATGGAAAAAAGTTTTATGGTCAGATGAGACTAAAATTGAATTTTTTGGATCAACACCAAACTATATGTCTGGCAGAAATCCAATACAGCTCATTATCCAAAGAACACAATTCCTACAGTAAAGCATGGAGGTGGCAATATCCTTTTACAGGGGTGTTTCTCTGTAGCTGGAGCACTTGTCAGGGTAGAAGACAAATGGATGGGACAAAATACCATCAAATTCTTGAAGAAAATCTGCTGCCCTCTGCCAGTACATTTTCAATGGAAGAAGGTTTACCTTCCAACATGACAATGACCCAAAGCACACAGCAAAAATTATCACAGCGGTTGAAAGAGAAAAAGGTGGATGTCCTTGCATGGCCTAGTCAGAGCCCAGACTTAAACCCCATTGAAAATTTGTGGAATGATTTATAGACTGCAGTCCACAATAAGGATGAGCTCTGGCAGCACTGCGCTGCGCTAATCACAGATGGTGGCATTTCCTGATCTCTGGGACAATGTCTCACTGCCTGTGATTAGCGCAGTGCCGACTTCCTGGCGGGCTCTGCACGTGGGCTGTGCGAACACGCATGAGCTCATCCTTAGTCCGCAAACAGCCACCATCAAATTTAACTGAATTTGAGCAGTTCTGCAAAAAAAGGGCAAATTTTACAAAGTCTAGCTGTGCAAAGTTAGTAGAGACATATACCAACAGACCTAAAGACTGTAATTTAAGCAAAAGTTGGTTCAACAAAATACTGAATAAAGATATAAATGGTACCAGCGCTGGGATAAATATCAGGTAGAGCAGCTGTAAATCAATCCCTAAACCTATGGATAATGCAATACTCCTTCACTCTATATGTACAGTGTTGACCTTTTGAGTTCAATACTTAAAGTGATTGTAAAGTCTCGTATTTCTGTACATTTTTCTTTAATACCAAACATGTTATACTTGCCTGCTTTGTTGTAGTGGATTGGCACAGTGCAGCCCAGATCCTCCTCTTCTCGGGTCCCTCTTCGGTGCTCCTGGCGCGCCCCCCCCCCCCCCGGTCGGGTGCCCCCACAGCAAGCAGCTTGTTATGGGGCACCTGAGCCGAGCTGCAGCTCGGTTTGTCCATTCAGACACAGATCTGCTGTTGGGCCCCGCCCTCTCTCTCTCTCTCTCTCTCTCTCTCTCTCTCTCTCTCTCTCTCTCCTGGTTGGATAACTGACTTTGACAGCCAATGGCGTCGCTACTGTGTTTCAGCCAATCAAGAGGGAGAGTCCTGGATGGCGGAAAGACTCGTGGACAGAGATGGGACACAGCTAAGTATTAGGGGCTGCTGGGGTGGCTGCTACATACAGAAGACTTTATATCTTAATGCATAGAATGCATTAAGATAAATAACCTTCTCACTTTACAACCACTTTAACAAGCAAACTTACACATTTCTTATCATATATCAGTGCAAAACAATATATTTCTTATTTAAAGAATCTGTGATAAAGTGTCCAATCAGTCCTCAAATAAATCCTTCTATGAAGTGTTCTAGTGCTATACATATAATGAAAAGTGTAATAGTTCATGACCAATCTTCAGCATTTGTACAATTGACTGTACAAAACTTCTTTTAAAAGTACCACTGTTCTGTGCAAATAATTTTCATTTTATCCGTATGCAAGTGTGGCCACATGGACTTGTACTGAGGGAGATCAGGGGTGGGAAATGGGGTCCCCCAGGGTTCTGTGCTGGGACCAATCCTGTTTTTAATTTGTTCATAAACGACCTGGAGGATGGGGTAAGCAGCTCAATCTCTGTATTTGCAGACGACACTAAGCTAAGCAGGGCAATAACTTCTCCACAGGATGTGGAAACCTTGCAAGAAGATCTGACCAAATTATTGGGGTGGGCAACTACATGGGAAATTAGGTTTAATGTAGAAAAATGTAAAAAATTGCATTTGGGTGGCAAAAATATGAATGCAATCTACTCACTAGGGGGTGAACCTCTGGGGGAATCTAGGATGGAAAAGGACTTGGGGCTCCTAGTAGATGATAGGCTCAGCAATGGCATGCAATGCCAAGCTCCTGCTAACAAATCAAACAGAATATTGGCATGCATTAAAAAGGGGATTAATTTCAGGGTTAAAGCGATTATTCTCCCGCTCTACAAGACTTTGGTCCGGCCTCACCCGGAGTATGCTGTCGAGTTCTGGGCACCAGTCCTCAGGAAGGATGTACTGGAAATGGAGTGAGTACAAAGAAGGGCAACAAAGCTAATAGTGTCTGGAGGATATTGGTTATGAAGAAAGGTTGCGAGCACTGAACTTATTCTCTCTGGCGAAGAGACGCTTGAGAGGGGATATGATTTCAATTTACAAATACCATACTGGTGACCCCACAATAGGAACAAAACTTTTTCTCGGAAGGGAGTTTAATAAGACACATGGCCACTCACTAAAATTAGAAGAAAAGAGGTTTAACCTTGAACTGCATAGAGGGTTATTTACTGTAAGAGCGGCAAGGATGTGGAATTCCCTTCCACAGGCGGTGGTTTCAGGGGGCAGCATCGATAATTTCAAAAAACTATTAGATAAGCACCTGAACGACCGCAACATACAGGGATATGCAATGTAATACTGACATATAATCACACATATAGGTTGGACTTGTATCTTTTTTCAACCTCACTTATGTAACTATGGAGATCTCTCCTTCTTTGAAATATTTATCGAACATTGTGTATGTTTTGTTGTATGTGATTTTAATGTTTTTTATTTCAGACTCGACCATGGTTTAACTACATCAAGACATAGGTTACTGAGTAATTTTGGAATGAACGTGGATGCAATCTTTAATCCACTATGTGTGTACTGGGCTTCTTCACCTACCTCCCTTGTGGGCTGGTTTTTAATTGGGAAATGTTTTTAAATATTGAGTTTGCTTATAAATTTTTCAACGTCAATAAATGTATTAAATGTATCCAAATAGGCATTTGCTTTTTTATGTCACGTTTAATGAGCCTTACTGGGGAGTTGATTGCTGGCTGAACAACACAGAGGAGGAAGGCCAGAACCATTAGGAATAATGACATGCTTTTACATGACTTACCTGTAGTGGGTGGTCATGGAAAGTCTGAGTTTTTTGCTGTGTGGCAAAGATGGTGGAGCACTGCACTAGAGCACATCACTGGCGGATTGAAACACAGGTTGAAAATTATTTGCACAGTCAATTGTTCAAATGTTGAAAATTGGTCAAGAACTATTACAACACTTTTCATTGTATGTATAGCACTGGAACGCTTTATGGAAGGCTTTCTTGAGGACTGATTGGACACTTTATCACAGTTTCTTTGACTAAGCACTGATATATGATAAGAAATACCTATGTTTGCTTGTTAAGTATTGACATCAAAAGGTCAGCGCTGTGTGTATATATAGAGTGAAGGAGTACAACAAAATACTGACACAAGGGTTGATCTTTTTTCCAAATCATTGATTCTGTTTTTGATTAAAAAAATTCTGATATGTTGGTGGTATATTGTTCACTTGGATGTTATAATTGCATTAAGTAAATACAACTAGATAAAATAAAAACCGTGTCTTCATTTCAGGCTGCAAAATGTGATTATTTTAAAGGAGGGTGGTTAATTTCTATAACCTTTGTATAGGGGTTGATTTACTAAAACTGGAGAATGTAAAATCTGAAGCAGTTGTGCATGTTAAGCAAGCATGTGTGCCAAATTCAGGTAGTTCTAACCACCACCATTTTAAGAACCTGGTTGTGACAGATTCCTAAATTGCCACCGGCTCGCATACTGGGAAACTAGCTGTAATTTAGACCAGCTCTGAGCTGGTCATGTTTGCCAGTGTTCAGAGTGGGGAATGTCTATGCTGGGAAGCTGTCATGAATGTGACAGCTTCCCACTAGGGGCTTTATCCCCAGCCCCAATCAGCTGTTGCCTGGGAGATTTCTTTGGTCAAAGCTAAATGTAAATAAAGGGGTCAGGGATACTGGTGATGTCATTGCCCAAATAAGGTAATGGCCATATTTAAGAAATTACATGAGTCACAGGGGAGGCAACCCTATTGGGGAACTAGTATCAAAGGCTGTAGAGTATTTTGAGTGGGCAGAGCCTGATGGAAAACTAAGAGACTAGTTCACTGGTAAGATGAATAATCACTTAATATAGTCAGAGGTGGAGAACCATTCCCATGCAAATATTGTAGTACATATTGTAATCTATGGACTAGACACTGTGATTATGGATAGGTTTTAGATGTAAAAAAAACCCAGTGCTCAAAAAATATGCCTAAATAAGAGAGATCTCCCTCAGTACAGGTCCATGTGGCCACATTTGCATACAGTTAAAATATCACTAATATTTTCCTCTGACAAGGATGCCTTCCAAAGAGATACAGTCCTTGAAATTATCCACATTTTGTCATGTTACAACCAAAAACTTAAATGTATTTTATTGGGATTTTATGTGATAGACCAACGCAAAGTGGCACATAATTGTGAAGTGGAAGGAAAATGATAAATGGTTTTCAAAAACAAGAAAACCTGTTAGTCTGCAAAAGACTTGAGACGGGATGGAGGTTCACCTTCCAGCAGGACAACAACCCTAGACACACAGCCAGAGCTACAATGGAATGGTTTAGAGCAAAGCATATTCATGTGTTAGAATGGCCCCGTCAAAGTCCAGACCTAAATCCAATTGAGAATCTGTGGCAAGACTTGAAAAATGCTGTTTACAGACACTCTCCATCCAATCTGCTTGAGCTATTTTGCAAAGAAGAATGGGAAAAAATGTCACTCTCCTAGATGTGCAAAGCTGGTAGAGACATCACCAAAAAGACTTGCAGCTGTAATTGCAGTAAAAGGTGGTTCTACAAAGTATTGACTCCGGGGGGGCTGAATACAAATGCACGCCACACGTTTCAAATATTTATTTGGAAAAAAAATTGAAAACCATTTATCGTGGCGTTTTCCTTCCACTTCACAATTATGTGCCACTTTGTGTTGGTCTATCACATAAAATAAAAAGTTCACATGTGGCGCTGAAATGAAACTATAGCAACAGTCTTTGGAGGAGGAAAGGTGAAATCCCTTCACCAACTTCAGTGTGAACTACAAAGCACACCACACCAGTCTCCTTACCAGAAGTAAGTATAATGCAGGCATGAACATAGAACTCAACATGGGCTCCAGCTCCACCCTCTTATGAAAATAACTTGATATCCAGTAGGAAAGACCTACAACAACCCATCAGGCTGCCAAGATTCAACACCAGGTGTATAAACATGTTCTCCCATTCATAAAGATGACATCACCAGGGAAATGATAAAGCAATCATAGTGAAGCCCGTATGATAGTAGCTTTCAGTGTGCTTGTGTCCCCGCCAGCCTAACATGTTTCATCCCATTGAACATCGTCAGATAATGACATCAGATAATGACATGAACACTTGATTAGCATTTAGTAGTTACTGTGAACATTTTAGTTGTGATATTTGCACATAAAATATCTTGCTTTTGATGGTATTTATGTTTTTTGTATGCATTTTAATGTAAGTAGGATGACACTTCATTATTTATGTTTATGTGGAAACACATGTAATTGTCTGCAGCAACTTAAAGGGTAACTCAACATATATGAGAAAAAAATTTGCAAATAAAAAATAATATAGCATATACAATTGCAATTCAAGTCATATTGCAATTGAATGTTATTAAATGTGATCTTTCTTTTTGAAGTGCTCTAATTTTCTGTAAAATGCAATATGGCTACCTGAAGGCGTTCTGTACACAGATGGTCTACAGAACGCCCCCTGAAAAAGTAATTTCCTACTTGAGTGATTGGCTTACTGATTCTCCCAGAAGTCTGCACTAAGATGCAAGTCAGATTTTGAGCATCCCCTACAACAAAAATGTAATTTTTAATAAGATACTCCCAAAGGGAAATCACATTTAAAGGGACCCTGCCACAATTGAGCCCTACAGGTGATTGATAATTATAAAACCACTCCCATACAGATTCACTCTACACATGGGCACAAAGAGCTGTTTCTTCAGAATAACGAAAGGTAACTATCTGCAACAAAGTTTGTAAAAATTCCTGCATAGATTACCCAGTGGGGATTTTTTTTTTCTCAACAAAAGTGGAGTTACTCTTTAATATTTAGAGTGGATAGGTAAATATCTGAAATGGCAAAGAGGAGGTAGCGTGGGAGTAATTTCACTAATTAAGTTACTATGATTTCAGAAGCAAGGAATCCAATTAGGATGTTTTAAGTGGGACCAGCATATTTCAACTAGGAAATTAGGACAACAGACTGATATATGTCAGTATGTCAGGTCCACATGTAACTTTTAAAATATATTTACAGATGGTTTATGAATGAGAGGAAATTTCAGTAAGGACCCCAGACCACTTTGTAAACTCCCTTTAAAGGAAACCAGTGCCTAGTTGTGGGACTGCCATTGCTGATCAACTTCTAAAATGCTAGCTGCTTGGCAGTGATGCTTATCTTCTGGCTTCAATCCTTTTTCAGTCACTGACCTGGAATGATCAGGAAACATGGAACATGAGAGAAAGCTTAACTCCTTATCAGCATACTTGTCAAAAATCATCGAAGTAATAAAACCATTAGATCAGAGTGACTGACAGCCAGCTAACACATTCAATAGGAGGCCAGCAGTGAAAGCCACAATATTTCTAAATACACACTCATGCAATCGTTGACCTTGCTCCTCAGATGCTCCCAGAACACACACACTTTACATTCACAATGAGTTCTGCTTACTGAACCAGTGTAGTTACAATGCATAGCAGGATCATCATGTGCCTTTAGCCAAGGTTGGCCTGACCATGAATGTTTTTTTAGGTACAATTACATGTTTTATGTTACTTGTATATCCTATGGGAAATTCACTATGGGTAGAAGGAGATGATGAATCTTGTGTACTTGTGTGCTCTATAGTGATTTCTTCATAGACATAAATGGAAGCTACAATACACACAAAGAAAGCTGCATATTTGGCTTATGGCAAAGCCATGCATATAATATCTAAGTCATATTTAGGTAATCCATCATGCTCTGCAACTTGCTCAAAAACTTTACTATTGTGCTTCTCAGCAGTTTTCTGAATAAAACTTGAAAAAAATATACCAGAGCCTTCATAAGATTTTATTTAGGATTAATTAGAAATAGAGCGGTTCAGGAGCATAGGACTTTGTGCATTATGAAAGGGATCTCGTTGAAGAATATACATACAGTATCATGCATTTGTTTACCCTGACTTCAACTTTTTCTTTGTGAACAGAGATGACAGCAGAGTATGCCTGCACAAGGAAACAGTTCAATAAGAAATTGAGTGACTTTGAATTAATTCAGGTGAGAAATAATACCCATAGAAATGTTCTCAACCAGGCAACAACATTAGGAACAGTTATATTTTTTGCAAATATCTACAATACAATTTTCAATTCTAGAGGAATAATAGGGATTATGCTTTAGGAGTTTGACTACCCAGCTACATCTGTTTGCCAGTAGTTTCTCCAGAACAGTCCTTTACTTCTGCCTGCGCTTCTAAACTCTTTATTGCTTAGTGACTAGCTAGCTCAGCTGATGAAATACCCAGATGCTCAGTTGACAACACTGCCAGTTATGACATGGAAATATGTTGTCAAGGCATGGCTTGCCAGTTTATGTGAGAACAAGAGAAATTGGCACACAAAGAATTCATCAGAAGCTCAACTCCAGCGAAATATATTACCATGTTAAATGGGCACCACTTGGGTATATCACTCCTAAGACAAGTATACTGTCTTTGGAGTAACAAGATGTACATTATTTAGCCTTGTAATGGCCTGGCATTTGGCAATCCTGAAAGCAAGCTCTGCTCCAAACTTCACTCTCCCTCTCCATTCAGCGTTGAAGCAGGTCCCGGCCTAAGAATCCTGTCCTCACTCAAAGTTCCACAGCAAACGCGTAAAGAATGCCACACACTGATAATGTCACACTACTTCAAAGTTTGTTCCACCATACAGGCTTAATGGAAGTCTGAAGACTTAAGTGATTTTTGCCCTTCATACCTCACAAGGGCTGCTTCCCTTATATATACTTGTTTTTGATGTCATATTGTTATGCTTTTGATGAAGGCTGAAATGTGTCAGATTTTTGGATGGTGTCATTGCTGTAATGCTTAAATAAATATTTTCTATGGAGAAGCTGACGAGTTGCCGGGCTGTACTTTCTATGGATCTTTTAATGGAAGTCTCAGTCTGTGGCCACACATTGACACGTTTCACCCAGATTGGGTTTAATCATAGAGATGGGCTTTTGGGCTGAACTGGGAATTCTAGTAGTGCTGAGAGCTAATCACTGGTGAACAGGGTAAATATAAAGATATAAGAAGGCAAAATGCAATTCACCTTAGCCTTTAATTAAAGTGCCTGTCATTTTAACAAAAAGAAATTCGGCAAAGCTTTGCAGTTCCCTGTTAGTGTCAGAGCTTGTTCATCCCTTCCCTCTTGCCTCCCCCACATTGCTGTTGGCCAGTGGGGCAGTCCGCCATAGTGTGGGGTCCAGTAAGAGAAGTAGCGGGCAAGTTTTAACTCTACAAAGAAGTGTCAGAGCTTTGCCCAATCAAAATGACTGGCATTCGGGCAAAGGAGAGGGACTAAAAACTTCTGCAGTTATATGCAGCTAATTTATAGGTATAAAATAACTAAAAAGCTGTTATCATTCCCTAGGATAAATTTGCTCTCATGGCTCAGAAAGCCTATGTCATGGAAAGCATGGCTTACCTTACTGCTGGCATGATGGACAGGCCAGGGTTTCCAGATTGTTCTGTTGAAGCTGCTATGGTTAAGGTAAAGTAATACATTTTATTTTATTTTACAAATTCATCAAATGGTTTGAATTCTGCTTCGTTTTACTGAGTACACCATGTGTATCAGTTTCTGACCCTACTTATAATGATAAGTAAATCAGCAAATAGAAAATTTCTGATCATTTGGAATAGTTGCATGTACATCTGATTGGCAACATGAAATTCAGGAATCCAGGCAGTTGTAGTTCATGAATTAAATTGCATGGATAGCTTTATTATGGAAATAGTGACTTTAGTTTCAGTACCCTACCCCTTTATATACCTATTTATCAGTGAGGCTGTCCATAACAAGGATGGTCCAACAGTAATCACACAAGAAAAGGCAAATGGGTGACTACAGTAACTGAAGTAGCCTTTTACATACAGCTTCTGGGGGAATAGCTTTTGTGGAGCTTTAAGGCTCCTTTTGTACTTGGACATCCCATTGTTGTATGGTATTGTACGCGCATTAATGAGTGGAAATTTGTACCCTGTAATTTTTATTTAGATACATCAGCCATCATGTTTCTATTGTGTCAGTAGGATATGAGCCAGTGGGAGGAACAATAGTGAGTGTCAGGGTATCAGGAAATGAACACTCCCAAAAGTGTCAGGTTTTGCAGGATCTTGGGACGGCAGTTCCCCTTCACTTCTGCAGAGACTGGCTTATGGAAAGTAGGAGAAGGGAGCATTCCATGTCTTTTTTTGCAGGAAGAATTATTTTAGTGAGTTACTTTAAATGGTATCTGATTATGCTTGCATGGACCTCTATGAGAGTTTTAGCAAAATAAGTCCACTTTTTTGGCCTGTCCTGCCACAGTTACAGTGGCAGTACAAAAAGGGAAGTGCATAGAACCTTCAGGTTTGATGTCATTCTGCACCGCCAAACAATACTGTCAACGTCAGTATTTTTTAAAACTTTCAAATCACTTTTAGTTTGCTACATGCACAATAAATGGTGCTTACTAATGCAGAGTGCATCTTGGCTAGTATGTGGTTGGAGGTGCATTGCTTTGTATTGAAGGTGGGGCGTAACAACATCCTTTCAAAAATGCTGTAAAAGATAAAGGATATTTTTTTTCTCCAGTGCTACAGTTATGCTTTAATATGGTCATGGACTTTGTTGTATCAGGTGTTCAGCTCTGAAGGGGCGTGGGAGTGTGTCAGCGAAGCCTTGCAGATTCTTGGAGGACTGGGTTATATGAAGGACTATCCGTATGAGCGTTACCTTCGAGACAGCCGTATTCTTCTCATCTTTGAGGTAAGTGAGCTCTGTTTTCCATAAACCCCAGCTGTTGAACAGGTATATTTATCGGAAACTGTAATTCTAGTCTTGTGTATTAGGAAAAAATAAAATGGCTTTGTTTTAGGTTTAAATTTGTAACCATAAATTAACATCACATTTAGAAATGTTGACCTTAAGCGCAAGCTCAGGTGTATTAAAAGATTATTTAAAAAAATAAATAAAAAAAACTCTATCTCTAACTAGATAGCCCCCACTAGGTGCCTACATACCTTTAAAGAAAAAAAAAAATAGACCTACATTTGTTCTTTAACCACCTCAATACTGGGCACTTTCACCCCCTTCCTCCCCAGACCAATTTTCAGCTTTCCGCTCTCTCGCACTTTGAATAACAATTACTCAGTCGTGCTACACTGTACCCAAATGAAATTTTTATCATTTTGTTCACACAAATAGAGTTTTTATTTGGTGGTATTTATTCACCACTGGGTTTTTTATTTTTTGTGAAATAAGCAAAAAAAGCAAACATTTTGAAAATAAAAACTATTTTCTACTTTGTTTTAAAAGAAATCAAATTTAGTCAAAAATTTAGCCCAGAATGTATTCTGCTACATGTCGTTGTAAAAAAAAATCCTGATAAGTTTATGATAATTGATTTGTGTGAAAGTTAGAATCTACAAGCTATGGTGCAAATCATTAAAAAATGATCACGTCTGATGTACTGATGGCCTATCTCATTTCTTGAGGCCCTAAAATGTCAGGACAGTACAAAAAAACCCTAAATGACCCCTTTTTGTAAAGATGACAGTCCAAGGTATTTAGTAAGAGGCATAGTGAGTTTTTTTGAAGTTGCAATTTTTCATCCATAATTATTTTGGAAAATCAGGATTTTTTTTTCTCCACAAAATTGTCATATTAACAAGTTATTTCTCACACATGGGATAGGTACACTTGCAATTCGTCCCCAAAAAACATTCTGCTACTCCTCCTGAGTATGGTGATACCACATATGTGAGACTTTTCCACAGCCTGGCCACATACAGAGGCCCAACATGCAGTTAGCACTGTCAGTTGTTCTAGGAGCATAAATTACACATTTAGTTTCCTGACTACCGATCACATTTTTGAAGGCCCTGGAGCATCAGGACAGTGGAATTACCCACAAAATGACCCCATTTTGGTAAGCAAACGCCCCAATGTATATTCTATGAGGCATAATGAGTCTTTTGAATGTGTCATTTTTTTCCACAAGTTTTTGGAAAATTTAGAAAGAAAATAAAAACTGTCAAATTTATAAGATATTTCTAAAACATAGCATGTACATAGCAAAAATTACAACCCAAAATACATTCTGCTACTCGTCCTGAGTATGGCGATGCCACATGTGTGAGACTTTTCCACAGCTTGGCCACATACAGAGGCCCAATTAGTACCGTCACGCGTTCTAAAGGCATACAGTGCCTTGCAAAAGTATTCACCCCCCCTGGCATTTATTTCGTGTTTTGTTGCCTCACAACCTGGAATTAACATGGATTGTTTGAGGATTTGCATCATTTAATTTACAGAACATGCCCACAACTTTGAAGATTTTTTTTATTGTGAAGCAAACAACAATTAGGACAAAATAACAGAAAAAGTCAATGTGCATAACTATTCACCCCCCCCCCCCCTAAAGTGAATACTTTGTAGAGCCAACTTTTGTGGCTATCACAGCTCCAAGTTGCTTTGGATATGTCTCTATATGCTTGCCACATCTTACCACTGGAATTTTTGCCCATTCCTCCTTGCAAAACTACTCCAACTCCAAGTTGGATGGTTTGCGCTTGTGAACAGCAATCTTTAAGTCTGACCAGAGATTTTCTATTGCATTAAGGTCTGGGCTTTGACTAGACCATTCCAACACATTTACATTTTTCCCCTTAAACCACTCAAGTGTTGCTTTAGAAGTGTGTTTGTGGGTCATTGTCCTGCTGGAAGGTGAACTTCCGTCCTAGCCCCAAATCACACACAGAGTGGTACAGGTTTTTATCCCTGTATTTAGCACCATCCATCTTTCCCTCTGACCAGTTTCCCAGTCCCGACTGCTGAGAAACTTCCCCACAGCATGATGATGCCACCACCATGTTTCACTGTGGGCATGAGGTTCTTTGGGTGATGTGATGTGTTGGGTTGGGTTTGCGCCAGACATAGTGTTTTCTTTGATGGCCAAAAAGTTAAATTTTAGTCTCATCAGACCAGAGCACCTTCCTCCATACATTTTGCGAGTCTCCCACATGCCTTTTCGCAAACTCAAAATGTGCCATTTTGTTTTTTTGCTGAAAGTAATGGCTTTCTTCTGGCCACTCTGCCATAAAGCCCAACTCTATGGAGCGTTCGGCTAATTGTTCTATGTACAAATACTCCAGTCTCTGCTGTGGAACTCTGCAGCTCCTCCAGGGTTACCTTAGGTCTCTGTGCTGCCTCTCTGCTTAATGCCCTCCTTGCCCGGTCCCTAAGTTTTGGTGTGCGGCCGTCTTTTGGCCGGTTTCCTGTTGTGCCATGTTCTTTCCATTTGGTTATGATAGATTTGATGGTGCTCCTAGGGATGATCAAAGATTTTGATTTTTTTTATAACCTAACCCTGACTTGTACTTCTCAACAGTGTTGTCCCTTACTTGTTTGGAGATTTCCTTGGTCTTCATGGCAGTGTTTGGTTAGTGGTGCCTCTTGCTTAGGTGTTGCAGCCTCTGGTGCCTTTCAAAAAGGTGTGTATATGTAATGACAGTTCATGTGACACTTAGATTGCACACAGATGGACATCATTTCACTAATTATGTGACTTCTGAAGGTAATTGGTTGCACCAGAGCTTTTTGGGCTTCATAACAAAGGGGGTGAATACATACACACATGTCAATTATCATTTTTATATTTCTGAAAAATTGTTTTATGTATATATTTTCTAATTTTACTTCACCAACTTAGACTATTGTGTTCTGATCCATCACATATAATTCAGATAAAAAAAAAACATTGAACTAAAAGCTGTAATGTAACAGGTAAAAAGCCAAGGGGATGAATACTTTTGCAAGGCACTGTAAATTACACATTTCCTTTCCTGGCTACCTTTCACATTTTTGAAGGCTCCTGAGCCTCTTTGTTAGGATTCTGTCTCCCTCAGTTTCCATTTCAGAGCCACTGCTTTCTACTGGCTCATACTTGCGATCTGCATCTGACAGAGAGAGTCCCCTGCTAATCTTGTCTATAGAAAAAGGAAATTCCCCTAAATGGACTGTAACGGCACTTGCTAAAAACTTTATTTAGATAATAAGTGTGTAGCAAAGTATGAGGAGTAAAAAGATTTTTTTATTTCGACATAACATAGATTAAAAACATAGTGTATCATACATTCAACGGAGCATATTACAGGATCAGTAAGTTTAGTATTGTTACCGAACAGTAAATTATATGAGGGCTCTTTTTCACACCCAACGCGTTTCGGAAAAAACAGTGTTTTTGTCCTTCAGGGATGTAGCAGAAAAGATTAATTCATTTATAATATGTTTCGTTGAGTTACTTTAAAACTCCAAAATTAGAGTAGCATTGGGCATTGTTGCTGGTACAGTTGTTGTCATTGGAACATCATAGTTAGCACTGAATAAAATTACTTGGTAGTGGTCCCATTAACTGGGGCATGGTATCTCACCTACCCCCGTCCCTCCGGGATGCGTGCAGACCAGAGCAATATACTGAGGCAAAGGAAGAGGGAACCCCTATTTAGATCAAATTTCAGATATGCCAGCCACGCATCCCAGCATCCAGCGTGTGTAACGCCTCAGGCGTAATAAATCGCTTCTGCCAGTCTCCCCTTATTTGGCATTATGTACTATTCATACACCGTATTCAAGGTTGTGCTGCTTAGTCAGTTTTGCAGTACTTCTCTGATCTGTAAGTTGTCTGAAGCCGAGAATGTGACAATTTTCATATTTCTGTTCAGTTGTCCTGATCTTGGATCATTTTCCTGCTAGATCTGCTGAAACAACCTACCCCATTAGTGTTCAGGCTATTCAAGTTTAATTGTGTTAAAAGCAATCCGACAAAAGGCAAGTGAATGCATTAAACTCTCCGCTGACAATCTTTGCCATATAGCTTACTAATTATATTTGCAACCTTTGTAGAATGTGGGATGTAGTATGTTTTGTTTTTATGATGGGTATATTTATTGGAAATTTAAGTTTTTGGTTTTTTTTTTCCCTTTTTTTTTTTGTAGGGGACAAATGAAATTCTGCGGATGTACATTGCTCTTACAGGGATGCAACATGCAGGAAAAATATTGACCAGTAAAATAAAGTAAGTACTTAACTTATTTATTACTGTTATACACGCTGCATTTGCAGCAAGGATTTAAAAACCCTGTGCTGGCAGCCATAGAAGAGTCTGACTACAGTTTTGCCAGTAAGAATGGCAGCGAGAACAGTGGCAGGAGAAGAGGAGTTGAATGTAGGAGATACGTCCTGAAAACATTGTTGAAACGTATTTTTCAGGGGTATAAAGTAATAAGCGATCAGCTTGGGCAGGCAAAAGCACAGAAAAATAAGCTATTATAAAGGATAAGTTCACCTTTCTTAACATGTTGCAATCGTATTTAGGGTGTAACATGTTGAGCATCCTTGTCCTCTCCCCCCGATCCACCTACTTGAAACAGTAGGCAGGGGAATTTCTCCCCGCACCCACTGTCACAACTTGAAAACAGCATGGTAGTCCGCCTACATGGCCATGTCATTCATTAACATGCCTACAAATAGTTCTAAATGTATTGCAAGGGCACTGTTGAGTGCTCGTGTAGTCCATTGAGCTTTTGGGACTTCAGTAACTGCCTGCCCACATTTTTATAGGCAGACTGTGTACTTAGTCAGTAAGAGCCAGACATTGCACCCGCTATCTGCTGATCATGGGGTCCAGTGCCTTACAGGCTCCCAATAAAAAAGTTATAAATGCACCTTTTTTTTTTTTTTTTTACCTGCCAAAAAAAGTGCATTTATTATTTTTTTAAAGGTGAACTTCTCATTTAAATGTTTACGTGAATTGTTTTACCTTTTCATAAATTATAATTTATTGACTTGCAATGTGCCCTTAAAAGTGCTAGACAATTTGGTCGGTTACCTAGCACAGTCGCCCACTTCTTGCATGCCGTAGCCCTCACCTCTTCTGGGATTGTCTAAGTACTCTTTGTGCTGTACAGGACCTCCACTCCTCCCTTCACCACCAAACGTAACCTTTTATAAAGCTGCTGGGAAAGGAACAAAGAGGAATAATATAGAATGAGTCTGCTGGGGTTACTGATATCACATCCAAGAGAGTGGAGCCGAGCAGCAGTCTCGGGGCATTTAGATGTTTACATAAGGAAGGCTTTTACAAGAAAACATATATTAATACAGTATGTTAAATGTACATATAATGTTATAGGGAGATGTTTTTGAAATGAGTGGTCTAGTGCAGGGTCTCTTTCTGACTAGTCTTATCTGACTAGGCCCTAAAATGTAAGGTCAGTACAAATACCCCCAAATTTACCCCATTTTGGAAAGAAGACAGTCTGAGGTATTTAGTAAGAGGCATGGCGAGTTTTTTGAAGTAGTAATTTTTTGCCAAAATTCTTTGGAGAATGATGAGAATAAATAATTTTTACACAAAACTGTCGATCGAGCCTGCACGTCTGCCCCCCACAGCAAGCAGTTTTCTATGTGGACAGGCAGAAAGGAGGAGGAGTGGACAGCGCTTGGCGGGGGGGGGGGGGGGCGGGCCCATAAGAGAAGGTTTGGGGCCGCTCTGTGCAAAACAATTAGTAAGTAGGACGTGTTTGTTATTTAACCCCTTCCCAACCAGCCGCCACAGTTGTACTGCGGCAGGTTGGCTCCCCTGGGCGAGCTGACGTAGCTGTACGTCAGTCTGCCTTTTGACCACTAGGGGCGTGTGCCACCGGGCACCTGGGATTGTTCCACACAGAGACAGAGCGGAGATCTGTCAATGTAACCCCACAGATCTTCGTGCTGTCAGGGGTGAGGAGAGCGATCTGTTGTTCATACGAAGTTCGCTCTCCTCACCCAGTCAGTCCCCTCCCCCCACAGTTAGTGTCTCCTCTCCCTAGGAAATGCAATTAACCCCTTGATCGCCCCCTAGTGTTAACCCCTTCCCTGCCAGTGACATTTACACAGTAATCAGTGCATTTTTATAGCACTGATCGCTGTATAAATACCAATGGTCCCAAAAATGTGTCAAAAGTGTCCAATCTGTCCGCCATAATGTCTCAGCCCTGATACAAATTGCTGATCACCGCCATTACTAGTAAAAAAAAAAAATAATAATAAAAATGCCATAAATCTTTCCCCTATTTTGTAGATGCTATAACGTTTGGTTTGTGCAATCAATATACACTTATTGCGATTTTTTTATTACCAAAAATATGTAGGAGAATACATATTGGCCTAAACTGAGGAAAAAATTTGCTTTTTGAAAAAAAAAATTGGGATATTTATTATAGCAACAAGTACGAAATATTATGTTTTTTTTTTCAAAGTAGTCGCTCTTTTTTTGTTTATAGCGCAAAAAAAAACTGCAGAGATGATCAAATACCACCAAAAGAAAGCTCTATTTGTGGGGGAAAAAAAGGACGTCAATTTTGTTTTGTTTTGACCGCGCAATTGTCAGAGCAACGTAGTGCCGTTTTGCAAAAATGGCCTGGTCATCGAGCAGCCAAATCTTCCCGGGCTGAAGTCGTTAAAAAAGAAAATAAAAAGATTTACAATCACTTCAAGGTGAGGGTTGGCAACCCGCCTGTCAAAGGCAGGTGACGGTTTTGTTGCCAACCCTGGAACCTGAAGGTGACTGGCAGGTGACGGCTTGGTTGCCAACCCTGGAACATGAAGAGTAGAGGTGGCAGAGGCAGCATTCAGTGGAACTGATTGGCTGTATCTGAATGAATGTCCGCTTCTCCTCCTCTCCCTCCTGCCGGCATTCATCTGCTAGAGGGAAAAAAATACAGCTGATCGGTTCCACAAAATGCTGCCCCTTCTCTTCAGGATCCTCTTTCTTCTTGCGACCGCGCCCCCCCTTAGCGCTGCTGGCTTCCCCCCTCTCTTCTTTCGCCGGCTGCTGTGGGGCATTGTTTTAGATTGGAGAACAGAAAAGGAGACGGTAAATATGGCATAATTGAAGCACAGAGCACTTCCCATTCATTCACTGTCCAGTGCAGTAGAGGCTGCAGAGAAAGGGACTGGGGAATCTTTCCTCGGTCCCTTTCTCTATCTCAAAAGTGAGACAACAGGGGTCTGATATTTCACCAAAGCCCCCCAAGGGGGCACCTAAAAATTGTGAAGTAAAACAAACAATAAACTACTGACACCGTCCTCTGCCTTTTTACTGACTGACACCGTCCACTGCCCTACTGACCGACACCGTCCTCTGTCCATTGCCCTATTGACTAACACTGTCCACTTTTAAGGTAGGCTAAGCTTATATTTTTACATTGACATTTGTTTTATTACATCTAACTTTGTATTACTATTTTGTTACGCCTTGCTAGTTAATTTCTTAAAAAAAAAAAAAGACGCAAAATCCTGGTGATCTTTGATCTTTCATGTTGTTCAGGTACATCTTCACCTCTCAAAGGTTGTCTACACCTGCTTTAAAGCTTCTAGGGGCATAAATTACACATCTAAATTTCCTGCCTACCTATTACATTTTTGAAGGCCCTTGGGCACCAGGCTAGTGGAAATACCCACAAAATGACCACATTTTGGAAAGAAAACAACCAAGGAATTTTATAGGAGGCATAGTGAGTCTTTTGAACTCCTCTGGGGCTGGTGACAGGAACTCTGGGGCTGGCGACAGGTACTCTGATGGGCTGTGACGGGTCCTCTTTATTTGGGGGGGCAGTTTAAACTCATGTAAAAGTACATCGACGTGCAATGTGGATTTCATTGGGTTCAACTGAAAACACATCAGGGGAAAACTGTAAAAGTGTCCCTATTGGAAAATTTTCTCTTTCTGTTGCGGCGACAACTCATGTTGGATTTTTCTCTAATTTTTTTTTGTCTGTGTGACATTGGTTACCAGGACAAATGGAGAGGTTGATTCTCCCTAGCTAGGACACTTCTCACAACTTTAACTAAAAAAAAGTGCAAACTACAATTGCAAAGTGAACTTGAAATTACACTGAAAGTACACTTGGAAGTGCAGTCGCTGTAAATCTGAGGGGTAGATCTGAAATGAGGGGAAGCTCTGTTGATTTTATTATCCAATCATGTGCAAGCTAAAATGCTGTTTTTTATTTTCCTTGCATGTCCCCCTCGGATCTACAGCGACTGCACTTCCAAGTGTACTTTCAGTGTAATTTCAAGTGCAGTTTGCACTTATAGTGCAAAATGGATTTTCCTTTAGTAAATAACCCCTCTATATGTTCTCTTTTACAGGAAAATAGGTTGCAATTGGCAATTGCCTTCTGAAAAGTCTAGATTCCATACTTTTATTGTTATATTATGGGTTCAGTACTTTGAGTCCCTTACCTAAAAAAAAAAAAAAAAATCTGATTTAGTAAAACATAACTTAATTGTACAGTACAGGCTCCTTCTTTCAGTTGGTTGGACACAAGTAAAGCTTTCAAGGACACGCCCCTCCACTGGGTGCCTCCTCTATAACCCTACCCCACCCCTGTTAGTCCTCAGGTTTTTCTAGTGTTCTAACATGATGGACCTCTTCTCCTTCATGAAGAAATCACTCTTAGCTTAACCCCCTATTTTTCTTTTTTATTATTATATATTCTACAATCAATTCTTCACTGCCCGCCAATCCTCTAAATGGAAGCAGTGCATCTGGATCCATGCAATCTTTGTAAACCCTGGGAACCATACCCAAACCCCACTCTGTAGGGACGGCCTGTAATGTTGCTTTAGGCACTGGTGGCAGCCAAACCATCACTTCCAGGACTCCTTGTTGTTGTTTACACTGAAGATGGTTCTTAATGACATTTGTCCTGCTACAGCCAAATATTTGGCTGTAATGTTTGTGGTCCTTGTCCTGCTGCAGAATAAATTTGGGTACAGTCTCTTGATCCCTGATGGTATGGCATAATGAATCAGTATCTGCCTGTATTTCCCAGCATTGAGGACCAAATCTCCAACTCTATTTGCAAAGATGCAGCCCCAAACTTGCAAGGAACCTCCATCATGCTTCACTGTTGCCCGCAGATGCTCCTTACTGTACCACTCTCCAGCCCTTCTGCAAACAAACTGCCTCCTGCTACAGCCATTTCATATTTTGATTCATCATTCTAGAGCACCTGCTGCCATTTTATTTCACCCCAGTTCCTATGTTTTCATGCATAGCTGAGTCGCTTAACCTTGTTTCTATGTCCTATGCAAACAACACCTGGCCTCTTCATCAAAGGGCAGATCTGCTATTATTATTATTATTGTACAGGATTTATATAGCGCCAACAGTTTGCGCAGCGCTTTACAAGATGAGGGCAGACAGTACATTACAATACAGATCAATACAGGAGGGATCAGAGGGCCCTGCTCGTTAGAGCTTACAATCTAGAAGGGAGGGTCAAGTGGAAACAAAAAGGTAATAACTGTAGGGGATGAGCTGATGGAAAAAATGAGAATACAGTTGTTAGATGTGGGTAGGGTAGGCTTCTCTGAAGAGAAGGGTTTTCAGGGATTGTCTAAAAGCTAATAAAGTAGGAGATAAGCGGACAGATTGGGGTAGACCATGCTATCTCATGGTCCTCTATTCCATCCCGCTTCTCAATCCCTGACTTTAATGGCATGGCTCTTGAAAAGACACATACAGGAAGATCTGCTATTGTACCTGGAAACCCATTTTTGCCTGGTGTGAATACAGGCACTTCAATCCCAGAGATTATTTTTGCATTCTGGCCTTCCTACAGTCAGGTCTTGATCAGAACTTGGCCTTAAAGTGTTACTAAATGCACAACAGTTAAATCAGTCTGTATGTGCAGTAAAGCAGGCTTGTTATACTCACTGTGAAACCTAAGGGGTTAATCCTCTGCATTGTGTATAAAGAATGTGTGATCCAATCTCTCTGATCTTCCTCTTATTCCACTGACTCCAATCCACCTCCTGATAGAACCGAGCTTAAGGGGACAAGCTGCACATGCTCAGTTTGGTGTGTATTGCAAGAACGTTTTTTTTTTTTCTTTTTCTTGGGAGAGTGCACAGGGCCAATTAGCACTGTCCAGACAGAGGGTCAGGAGTCCTGCAGCCTTATAGGACAATCAGAGGAAAATGAAAACTCCTCCTACAAGCTTTAACCAGACACTGATACAAGTCACAAGACTGCTCTAACTGCTGATTTAAAAAGAAGTATTTAGCAGTTTATGTTTACTAAAACTATTGCATTTCCATGTTCTGTGTACTGTGGGAGACCAGATATAGTAAATGCAGGGTCCTGGGTTTAGTAACACTTTAAGCATTTTGAAAGGACAGGTCTTGGCCTTGTTGATTCGCTTTCAAAGACCTTTGTCTTTGTTCTCCCTTTTCTTCAAAGTGTATTTCACATTAACCGACCTTTGAAGCACCCTGTGCTTCCTTTGGATCTCAGCTTAGTTCTCTCTGCCTTGCAAAAAGCACCCTTTGAACCCATCAGGGATATCACCCCAGATGACCTATCCTGTAAGGAGCTGTTCGTCATACTTCACAAAGAAACAAAGGTTGTCTTACACCCAAGACCATCCTTTTTTTCCAAGGTGGTATCAGTCTTCCACCTCAATGAGAACATAGTCCTACCATCCTTATGCCCTACTCCAAAGCGTCCAAAGAAAATCTTTCTTAATTGCTAGATTTAGTTAGAGCCATTAGAGTCAACCTAAAAGCTTCAGCTTCGATCAGACAGATGGATTCTCTTTTTGTACTGTTTTCAGGACCATGCAAAGGGCATCCTGCTTTCAAGTCCAACATCGCTCGATAGGAAATCTAATTGCTAGAGCTTACAGTCTGAAGGCCACATCCCCTCCTGCACTTTTATGTGCCCTTTCTACCAGATTGGTGGGCGTTTCCTGGGCATTTCAGCACCAGGCCTCTGTAGCCCAGCTGTGTAAGGCCCACCACCTGGTCCTATGTTCATACTTTTTCAAAGTTCTAACAGGTGGCTGTCCAATCTTCTGTGGATGCAGCTTTCAGGCATAAAGTTCTTGCAGCAGCACTCTGAAATTAGGTCTGTTGACTCTTGTTGCTGTTTGGTCTGTTGGCACAGTTCTGTTTGCCTTGTTGCCCACTCTCATTTATTTTTTGGAGACATCCCAGGGTCTATGAAAAATTTGCCGTGTCCTGTACTGTACAATTAAGATTGAAATTTTGACCTACTTGTAATTTGCATATCTTGGAGCACATTACAGGACACAGTCCACCCTCCCTTGGCCACAAGCCAACCATTCCTTGGTTACTCTGCATTGCTTGAGGTATGGTTATAGGTGAGACGATCAGTGGGCATATCCTTGAAAGCTTTGCCAGTGTTTCATCACCTAAAGGTACATGCCTATAATCTAGGATCCATGAATACTTTGCCTGTGTCCTGTACTGTGCTCCAAAATATGGAATTTGCAGGTAAGTCAAAATTCCTCTTTTTTAATTGCTGACTTGGAACAAACATGTAGTCATTGAAGCCAGAAAATCGACATGACACGGGCAACTAGAATGTTTGGGAGGAAGGCAGCAGTGGCAGCCAATGTATTTTGTTTGATGTGTTTCCTAAAGACAACTGTTAATAAACTCTGTCATATTTCCTGTAGAGTTTTGTTAGCTCTTAGAAATGGTGGCCAAAATCTCCTTGGCATTTTGGTTTATATATTTTATTTGTTGTCCTGAACATTTCTAACATGTAATTAATTTCTCCTTACATTTATGTAGGGAACTGAAGAAAGGTGGTGTTGGCATTGCTATGGAAATGTTGACCAAGAAGTTACGGGATAGCTTCAAAAGGAATATAGATTTAGGATTAACAGGAAAAGATGGAGTTGTGCATCCAAGTCTTGAGGTAAGTGTGCACTTTGCCTATCACTAAATTATTTCCAATTCGTTCTGATTGACCAGCAGGATTTTTCAAACAACTATTCGCTGTCTACTAATGCAGTAATAGAAGCAGTGCATAAGGATCAATGCAACCTCGGTAAAAGCTTGGGAACCATACCCAGACTCCACACAGTAGGGACTGCCTGTAATGTTGCTTTGGGCAGTGGATTCTGGAATGGGCACTCACTTCAGCACTTTGTGCTATGTGTGCAAGATGCTATACAGGTCCAGGGCCACGGGCCATCCCTATGGAACCCAGACTACGAAGAACACTCCTGGGGGTATGCCCACTGTTATGGGTGAAGCCTGAGCCCAATATATGGACAAGTAATGTATATCTGTATCTCTGAGTGCTACTGTAAAAATGGAAACTCTTTTTGGTGCTAAAATACAACCAGGTAGATGACCAGATTTTACATCACACCACAGTCCAGAACAATTTTCCCAGCGTACACATTTCTGTGAAGGACTGTAAAGTATAGTGCATCCAGAAAGTATTCACAGCGCTTCACTTTTTCCACATTTTGTTATGTTGCAGCCTTATTCCAAAATGGATTACTGGATTATTTGGAAAAGGAATATTTTCCTCAAAATTCTACAAACAATACCCCATAATGACAACGTGAAACTAGTTTGTTTGAAATCTGTGCAAATTTATAAAAAATAAAAAAAATCCCACGTACATAAGTATTCACAGCCTTTACTCAATACTTTGTTGAAGCACCTTTAGCACCAATTGCAGCATCAAGTCTTTTTGAGTATGATGCTACAAGCTTTGGCACATCTATTTTTGGGCATTTTCTCCCATTTTTTTTTCCAGGACCTCTCAAGCTCCATCAGGTTTGATAAGGAGCGTCAGTGCACAGCCATTTTCAGATCTCTCCAGAGATGTTCCATCGGGTTCAAGTCTGGACTCTGGCTGGGCTACTCAAGGACATTTACAGAGTTCTCCCATAGCCACTCCTTTCTTATCTTGGCTGTGTGCTTAGGTTCGTTGCCCTGTTGGAAGATGAACCTTCACCCCAGTCTTAGATCCAAAATGCTCTGAAGCAGGTTTTCATCAAAGATATCTGTACATTGCTGCAATTATTTTTCCCTCGAACCTGACTAGCCTCCCAGTTCCTGCCACTGAAAAACATCCCCACAGCATGATGCTACCACCATGATTCACTGTAGGGATGGCATTGGCCAGGTGATAAGTGGTGCCTGGTTTCCTCCAGACATGTGCTTGCCATTTAGGCCAAAGAGTTCAATCTTTGTTTCATCAGACCAGAGAATTTTGTTTCTCATGGTCTGAGACTCCTTCAGGTGCCATTTGGCAAACTCCAGGCAGGCTGTCATGTGACAATAGCAGACTGGCTTCTGTCTGCCCACTCTACCATACAGGTCTGATTGGTGGAGGGCTGCAAAGATGGTTGTTCTTCTGGAAGGTTCTCCTCTCTACGCAGAGAAACACTGGAGCTCTGTCAGAGTGACCATCTGGTTCTTGATAATTTTCTGTACCCTTACCCAGATCTGTGCCTCGACATACTCCTGTCTCGGAGGTCTACAGACAATTGCTTGGACTTCATGGATTGGTTGGTGCTCTAATATGCACTTTTAACTGTGGGGCCTTATATAGACAGGTGTGTGCCTTTCCAAATCATGTCCAATCAACTGAATTCACCACAGGTGGACTCCAATTGAGTTGAATGATCAGTGGAAACCGGATGCACCTGAGCTCAATTTTGAATGGCATGAGGAAGGCTGTGAATACTTATGTAAATGTGATTTTTTTTTTTTTTTAATAAATTTGCAAAGATTTCAAACCAACTTCTTTCACCTTGTCATCATTGAGTATTGTTTATACAATTTTTAGGAAAATTAATTTAACCACATACCGACCGGGCCATAGCCGAAAGACGGCCACAGCGCGGTCGGCTTATCCTGGGAGGACGTCCATGGACGTCCTCCCAGAATACTGCTCTCGCGCGCCCCCTGGGGCGCGCACCCGAGAACTTCCGTGACCGCCGGGTCCAGAGGACCCGGCGCATCACGGTGAACGGCCGCTAATCGCGGCCGTTTACCATGTGATCGCTCCGTCAAATGATGGAGCGATCACATGTAAACAAACCGGCGTCATGTCATGACACCGGTTCCTCCCTCCCCTCTGTGTACCGATCGGTACAGAAGGGGAGGAGCGGGGGAGGGATCGGATGGTAGCAGCGTTGTGGGCTGCATCTGTAGTACCCACAACGCTGCTCTGTGACAAATACAGTCACATCCAGCCATCCATCCCTCCATGCTCAGCCATCCCTCCATACTATAATACCCCACAATACTCTGCACTACTCTACAATACCCCGCACTACTCTGCAACACCCCACAATACCCCGCAATACCCCGCACTACTCTGCAACACCCCACAATACCCCGCACTACTCCGCACTACTCTGCAACACTCCACAATACCCCGCACTACTCTGCAACACTCCACAATACCCCGCACTACTCTGCAACACTCCACAATACCCCGCAATACCCCACAATAAACAGCAATACCCCACAATACTCCGCAACACCCCACAATACCCCGCAATACCCCACAATACTCCGCAACACCCCACAATACCCCGCAATACCCCACAATACTCCACAACACCCCACAATACTCTGCAATACCCCACAATACTCTGCAATACCCCACAATACTCTGCAATACCCCACAATACTCTGCAATACCCCACAATACTCCGCAATACCCCACAATACTCCGCAACACCCCACAATACTCCGCAACACCCCGCAATACTCCACAACACCCCGCAATACTCTTCAATACCCTGCAATACCCCGCAATACTCTGCACTACTCCACAACACCCCGCAATACTCTCCAATACTCTGTACTACTCCGCAACACCCCGCAATACTCTGCAACACCCCGCAATACTCTGCAACACCCCGCAATACTCTGCAACACCCCGCAATACCCAGCCATACTCGGCGATACCCTGCCATGCGCAGCCATACCCTGCCATGCGCAGCCATGCTCGGCCATATTCAGCTGTACTCGGCCTCTGTATGTGGCCAGGCTGTGGAAGTCTCACACATGGGGTATCGCCGTACTCAGGGGGAGTAGGTCAATCTATTTCGGGGTGTCATTTTTGGTATGTACATGTTATGTGTTCGAAATATTGTATAACTGGACAACTTTGTGTTAAAAAAAATGTGTTTTAACCACTTCCTGCCCGCCGGCCATCATACGACGTCCTTGACTTTGTGTGGGGATATCTGAATGATGGGTGCAGCTACAGGCATCATTCAGATATCATCTTTTTCAGCCGGCGATTCCCTACACCATAGGAATGATCATAGCGGCTATTCCACTGCTTGATCGTTCTTATGGGAGGCGAGAGGGGACCTCCCCCCCTTCCCGCCGCCCTCCGGTGCTTCTACCGCCTCACCACTACGATCGAAGCCAGGATCGTTTTTTTTTTTTGTTTTTTTTTTGTTTTTTTATTTCAGGCTTCCCAGCCTAGAGGTGAGATGTGGGGTCTTATTGACCCCATATCTCACTGTAAAGAGGACCTGTCATGCCATATTCCTATTACAAGGGATGTTTACATTCCTTGTAATAGGAATAAAAGTGATCAAAATTTTTTTTTTTTGGAAAAAAGTGTCAAACTAAAATAAATAAAGTAAAATGAACAATAAAAAAAAAAAAAAAAATTTTAAAGTGCCCCTGTCCGTGTGCTCGCATGCAGAAGGGAATGCACACGTAAGTCCCGCCCACATATGAAAACGGTGTTCAAACCACACATGTGAGGTATCGGTGCGAACGTTAGAGTGAGAGAAATCATTTTGGCCCTAGACCTCCTCTGTAACTCAAAACATGTAACCAGTAAAAAATGTTAAAGCGTCGCCTATGGGGATTTTTAAGTAGCGAAGTTTGGCGCTATTCCACGAGCGTTTGCAATTTTGAAGAATGACATGTTAGGTATCTATTTACTCGGCGTAACTTCATCTTTCACATTATGCAAAAACATTGGGCCAACTTTACTGTTTTTGTTTTTTTTTAAAGCACAAAACTGTTTTTTCCCCCAAAAAAAGCGTTCAAAAAATTGCTGCGCAAATACCTTGCAAGATAAAAAGTTGCAACAACCACCATTGTATTCTCTAGGGTCTTTGCTAAAAAAAACATATATAATGTTTTGGGGTTCTATGTAATTTTCTAGCAAATAAATGATGATTTTTACATTTAGGAGAGAAATGTCAGAATTGGCCTGGGTGCTCCAGAACGCCTGGAGGTGCTCCGTGCATGTTGGGCCTCTGTGTGTGGCCACGCTGTGTAAAAGTCTCACACATGTGGTATAGCCATACTCGGGAGTAATAGCAGAATGTGTTTTGGGGTGTAATTTGTGGTATGCATATGCGGTGTGTGAGAAATAACCTGCTAATATGAAATTTTTGTGGAAAAAAAAAAAGAAAAAAAAAATCTTGATTTTGCAAAGAATCGTGGGAAAAATTGACAACTTCAAAAAACAAACCCTGCCTCTTACTAAATACCTTGGAATGTCTTCTTTCCAAAAAGGGGTCATTTGGGGGGTATTTCTACTTTTCTGGCATGTTAGGGTCTCAAGAATATAGATAGTCCGTCAGTAATTTAGGTATGATCAATTTTCAGATATTGGCACCATAGCTTTTGGACTCTATAACTTTCACAAAGACCAAATAATTTACACCGATTTGTACTTATTTTTACCAAAGATATGTAGCAGTATAAATTGTGGCCAAAATTTACGAAGAAAAATTACTAAATTTGCTAAATTTTATAACGGAAACAAAGAAAATTTCATTTTTTTACCGAATTTTCAGTCTTTTTTCTTTTATAGCGCAAAAAATAAAGAACCCAGCGGTGATTAAATACCACCAAAAGAAAGCTCTATTTGTGTGAAAAAAAGGACAAAAATTTCATATGGGTACAGTGTTGCATGACTGAGTAATTGTCATTCAAAATGTGAGAGCACCGAAAGCTGAAAATTGGTCTGGTTAGGAAGGGGGTTTAAGTGCCCAGTTGTCAAGTGGTTAATCCATTTTGGAATTAAGCTGGAAACTGGAATGGCTCAGAGCAAGGGATACGTCACATTACACCAGAGAACTCCATAAAAGGGTGGGACCCTTTCATGGAGTTCCCTGGTTTGCTGGTGACATGTCCTTTGCACATTACACCACAGGTCACAAGCTTTACTGACACTTCTACCTAGAGCCCTTTATAAGGTACTCTGGCATTTCTTCCTGCACTTTTACTACAAGGACTTCGCCACAGGATGGCCTCCACCTCAGGTGCTGCATGCTCCATCTCGCACGCACATAGTCTTATCCTATATCCTCACTGACAACTATGCTGGATGCTAGGAAAAAGAAAGCCGAGGCAAAAGCTCAGGCAAACATTTTGCTCTGCTCGGCCCGCACAACTCTCAACCTCAGAATGACGTTGTTTTCCTTGCACCTGAGCAAGACTAAATTTTAACATTGGTCTCTGCATCCAATTCTTGTTTGATCTCAGCAACACAAGTGGCCAACTAGCTAATGCAGATTTTTCTACAACAATGTCAGAATTCCTCCGGTAGCTAACAGCTTGAATACAGTCATTGCTGCCCAGGGCTCCAAAAGGTCAGGCTTCTTCACCAGCTCCACCATCTCTACCTGAGCCAGATCCTAATATGCCAGGCCTAGAGGAGGTGGACATAAAGGGGAATGAAGAGGACCCAAGGGTGGTGTTAGAAGAGGCTCACTTCTGCTGTGCTCAGAATCCTTGGCATTGTCACACTTGAATCTCTCCTGGCTTGCCATGCCTTTTTGGGTACTAAGAGACCTGCTAAATCTAAAAAGACATTCCCCATTCGTGAACAAATAGAATAGGCAGTTCCTGGCGATTGGGTCAATCCAGTAAAAATTTTCATAGCCCCCCTTCTTAAAAGCTGTCTTTACACTTGCCGGTCTGCAACCATCTAGTGCTGCAATTTCTGTCAAACTACAGCTAATTGGGCTAAGGCATTGAACAACCAACGTGATCCTGTATTACAGGACCATACTTTAACCACTTCAATACAGGGCACTTAGACACCTTCCTGTTCAGACCAATTTTCAGCTTTCAGCGCTGTCGCAGTTTGAATGACAATTGCGCAGTGATGCTACACTCTACTAAAACTAAATTTTTATCATTTTGTTCCCACAAATAGAGCTTTCTTTTGGTGGTATTTGATCACCTCTGCGTTTTTTATTTGTTGCTAAACAAATAAAAAAAGGCCGAAAATTTTGAAAAAAAAAAGTTTTGCTTTTGTTTACGTTAAAATTGTATATAAGTAAGTCTTCTCTTTCACTGATGGGCACTGATACGGGGGCACTGATACGGTGGCACTGACAGGCACTGATACGGTGGCACTGACAGGCACTGATACGGTGGCACTGACAGGCACTGATACGGTGGCACTGACAGGCACTGATACGGCGGCACTGACAGGCACTGATAGGGTGGCACTGATAGGCAGCACTGCTGGGCACTGATAGGCGGCACTGCTGGGCACTGATAGGCGGCACTGCTGGGCACTGATAGGCGGCACTGCTGGGCACTGATAGGCGGCACTGCTGGGCACTGATAGGCGGCACTGCTGGGCACTGATAGGCGGCACTGACAGGCACTGATAGGCGGCACTGACAGGCACTGCAAGACGGCACTGACGGGCACTGATAGGCGGCACTGCTGGGCACTGATACGTGGCACTGATACGTGGTAAGCATTGGAGTGGGCACTGACTGGCAGCTGCCTGGGCATTGATTGGCAGCTGCTTTTGCACTGATTAGTATTTCCCTGGGGGTCTAGGGGGCATACCTGGTGGTCCAGTGTGGCTGGTTTCCCTGGTGGTCCTGGGCGGCTTCCCTGGTGGTCCTGGGTAGGATCCGAGGGGGGGCTGTGCTGATAAACAATCAGCACAGACCCCCCCCCCCCCCTGTCAGGAGAGCAGCCGATCGGCTCTCCTCTACTCGTGTCTGTCAGACGTGAGTGACACCGGCTCTTCCTATTTACACCGTGATTGGACACGGCTGATCACGTGGTAAAGAGTCTTCATCAGAGACTCTTTACCTAGATCGGTGTTTCAGGGTGTCAGACTGACACCCCGCAACAAAGATCGCCGCGATGTGCGCCCCCGGGGGCGCGCATCGGTTCGATATCCTGATCATGTCATATGACGTCCGGTCAGGAATATCAAACCACTTTGCCGCCGTCATTTTGTAATAGGGCGGGCGGCAAGTGGTTAACTGAGCAGTTCTGCCCTGCTCTTTTGGGGAAGGGGGGAGGGGTGGTTATTGATGGTAATGTTGTCAGGGGAAAGGCTGGTCTTAGTGCGTCAATAATCAATGATTGAAGTGCATTATTTATATTGTTACATTGTCATATGTAATGAAATCGTTTCACTCACCATAATGCAGAATCAGTGGGAGCTGATAAAGAGTGGATACAGTATATAGTCTTACAGATACAACCAGCCCTTTGAGTTTAACACCCCTGCCCTAGAACAAGTCGTGACACAAATTTCCAGAAAGAATCTAATTTCCATTCACATGTGCAGAATCTCATGGCTGCCTGTAAATAACACCTCACATGTATGCCTTTTGAACAGGGACGTCTCTTTGTTGAAATATCTGTTAGTTTACTTCTCTCTGGATCACAGACGCCCCAGGACTGTGTGTTCATTCGTTGGTTTTAAAAAGGTAAAAAATAGAGTTCAAAACTATCCCCTAACTGCTTCTTTATCTCAAATCAGTCAAAATCTGTCCAAGGGCAGTCAGATTTTCAGAGAGCCCTGAGCCATCTTATGTCCCAGGGAGTAGTTGTGCCAGTACCACTTTAGGACACTTTCAAATGATTCTGTTGAAACCTGTTCGTAGTACAAAAACCCAAAGGGGGTATTCGTCCTATCCTGAATGTAAAAACCTTAAAGCAAATGCTTTCGAAAAACAAAATTTTGCATGGAATCTTCAAGGTCCGTTAAAGAGGAGATCCATTTCAGGAAATAAGTCAGCAGCTACAGTATATTTTTCAGGGATCCCTCGATGTAGGCACCCCGAGCCGATTCATCAATCTGCTTCGGGTGCAGGCGCCAGGATTGTAAGGGAAACCGGCAGTAAAGCCTTCAGGCTTCCTACTGTGCATGCTCAAGTCGCGCTGCGCTTTTTAAATGGTCCCGCTGTCTTCTGGGACCTGTGTGTGTCTCCCGAAGGCAGCAAAGGGAAGGAGGGGCCAGAAATGCGCATAGTTTGCCGTGATGATCTTACCCAGAAGTGAGAGCGAGTACCTGTAAAAACCCAGTACCCACTCTCAGTAGAAGATAATCACGTTCAGTTTGTCACACTGCCATTAGGCCTGTACTCTGCTCCTAGAATATTCACAAGGGTTCTTACATGTCTTCTTGCCATTCTAAGAACTCAGAACAATGGCAGTTGTGGCTGCAAGCTTTCTTGGTCTACCTGACCTTGGCTTAGTATCTAGATATCCCTGAATTTTCCACTTTTTAATGATTGAACAGTACTGACTGGCATTTTCAAGGCTTTATATATCTTTTTACATCCTTTTCCATCTTTCTAAAGTTCCATTACCTTTTTACGCAGCTCTTTTTGACAGTTTATTTTCTTCTCCCCATGGCTCAGTATCTAGCCTGCTCCATGCATCCACGTGAGAGCGAACAAACTCCTTGACTATTTATATACAGACACTGATTGCAATTTAAAAAGCCACAGATGTGGGAAGTTAACCTTTTAATTGCCATTTTAACCCGTGTGTGTCACCTTGTGTGTCTGTACCAAGGCCAAACATTCCATGGGATGTAAACTTTTGATCAGGGCCATTTGGGTGATTTCTGCTATCATTATGATTTAAAAAGGAGCCAAACAACTATGTGATAATTAATGGCTTCATAGGATCAATATCCTTAAAGAAAAGACAGTTTTTTGGCATGAACAGTCATATTTTCAATATCAATGCCAAACTCTCAATATTTCTGCCAGGGTATGCAAACTTTTGAGCACAAGTGTATAGATTGTACTTTTGCAAAACAATCTGGACAAAAGAAATCCTTTTATTTCAAACACAATTTTGGTATCCTGTTAAGCAATGACATTTTTGGTGAATCAGTAGGCCCATACCAAAAATGTAAAAATTACTGTGATCCAGTAAAAGTTACTGTGGGGTAAATAAGCTTGCAGATACAATTTTATGATAACTTTGTTATTTGTCAAGATATACTTTTTACATCCTACTTTTCTGACATTTCTGATGAAAACACCATAGAGGTAAAGACTCTTAACACATGTAAAAATTGAGTGAGCGCTTGGAACCAACTCAATGCTTGCCTCCAACCTGGTTGCTCCCAATGAAGGAATAAAACAAATAGTGAATGGTACAGCAACAAGATATAAACACTGACTTTAAAAAAAGTCCATACAGTTTTTTGTATAATAGCAACTTTGGAAGGCAGCCCAGTTGAAGAATAAGAAGAAATCTTCTGGCATAACTGTGGATGAAACAAAGGCGCCACTCTAAGTGCAATAAATCAAATGATATTTTAATATCAGCTGTAAAAACGGTACTCACAAAGGTACAGTCATGACAGGCATGTAGTCATGTAATGCCGGACGTCCGTGAAGTAAATGGAATCCGATGGCTGCGATGTCCAGAAAGCAGGCTGCGCTGGAGGATGCTGACACTTCCTGTCTCTGGAACGCACGCTGAGAGCCTTGGGGATGAGGTCACTTCCGGAAAATATAGCCAATAGGCGACGTGTTTGCGGAGCTACACTCCTTCTTAAGGCCTAACAGAGGCTATGATAGGTCAAGGCTTAAATAACTGGCGGGCAGCGCTGATAGGTTGTAGTAACTCACAGCTGGGTTGTTTATAAAAAGCGGTCAATCATAGCATATAAAACCAGGACGCTGACTGTTTGTCATACAAGCAATGAAACAAATTAAAAACACATCGCAAATTAAACAAAAGAATCATCTATTGTTCATTGATGCAGAATTAAAAAACAAAGTTGAAAAGGAACCCTATGTTTGAAATGTATGTCTACATGTGTGCAAACGAATATGGAAACTTGAAGGTGTTGTTTATGGGAGATGCTTGTTGTACTGATGGGTGAAGAAATGATCGCTGAACGACAATGAATAAGTGATTGATATAGTGCTTGAAATGTGTTGTAATAAGGGCAAAAAGAAATTAATGTGAAAATGATAATGTGGGAAGAAAACAGAAATGAAAATGAAATATTGTTGAAAAAGAATGTATATTATTCTGAACACTTGACTAAAAACTTGTGGCCCTATGGTATGGAACGGGGGCCTATTGAAGAGGGGTGGTTATTATATGATTATAAATACCCAGAAGTTTGAAGGAGGGGATGGGAGAATAAAAACACATGTGAACGCACACATGCATACACACCTATGCACACATGCATGTGTGTGTATATGTGTGTGTATATGTGTGTGTGTGTGTGTATATATATATATATATATATATATATATATATATATATATATATATATATATATATATATTGCGCACACACACGTGCTTGGTACTACATACTCTTATATATTTTTATGTGTTGACTACAGAGCAGGGGGGGGACGAAAAAAGGTTAATATGGGAATAGGACTACGCTGCAAAAGTAAGAGAAGGAGACCATAAGGGCCCCCGACGAAAATAAGTGGATTTGAACTGGATGAGAAAACCTGGATAAAGAAAATTTGTTTAGTATATGTGTGTCAACTGACAAACTTTAAACAATTACTCAAATACATATATGCACAAGTTGAAAGAAGAATGATAAAAATTCTGCAACATGGCAGGTGGATAAAGGCGGTATTGCAAAGGGAGGCAGTCAGATCAGACTACTCACCTCTATACCCTCATTCAAGCCCCCAGGGGCAATAAAGTCCAAAATGTAAATCCAACACGTCTCTCTCTGACAGAGGCGCTTGAAACGCTCTGCCAGTGGGAGCGCACCGGAAATGGACTCTATAATTCAGACCCTGAGGCCCGAAGAGGAGTGGTCATGTTTTTTGAGGAAGTGAAGAGGAACACTATGCAAGTCGTCTCCTGCCTCTACGAGACGGCGGTGCTCCCCAAACCTCTTCCTCAGGGTCCGTATGGTCCTACCCACATAGTGCAGGCTGCACGGGCAGATCAAGCAGTAGACTACAAACTCTGTAGAGCAGTTAAAAAAGCTACTGATCTGATAGGTTTTTCCTTTGTTTGTGAACTCTTTTTGGCCATGATTGACATGTTTGCATGTCAAGCATAATTTTTTGCGCCCTGAGAGAGAGATTGAATTAGCTGTCCCTGTTGGGGTTTGTATTTGCTGGGTGCTACCAGATTTTTAATGTTTTTTGCTCTCCTATATGTGAATTTTGGTTTTGGTGTGATGATAGATTTTAACCGTGGGTCTTGGAGTAGAATAGCCCAGTGTTTATCCAGGATGCGTTCCATAGCTTTATGTCTGGTGTGAAATTGAGTCACAAACCGGACTGGTTGTACTGTGGGCTAGTCGGTGTCTCTGGATGATGCAGGATGCTCAGACAGATAGAATTGAAAGGCTTTGTCAATGAGTTTGGGTGGAAATGCTTTATCAGTGATTTTTTTGTTTTAAATGGAGTCCTTCTGAGATATAATCTGATTCTCTAGTACAATTCCTACGTAGCCGGCAAAATTGGCTTTTAGGGATATTTGTGATCCAACTGGGGTGGTGGCAGCTTTGGTAATGTAGAAATGAATTGCCAGCTGTAGGCTTTGTATAATTTTTGGCCATAATTTTACCTCCTTGATGAAATAGAGTTAGATCTAGGAATGCTAATTGGAGGGGATCATGTTCCGAAGTGAATGTTAAACCATATGCATTGTGGTTGCATTGTTTCAAAAATTCAAGAAAAAAATTCACGATTGACCGCTTTTTTAAACAACCCAGCTGTGAGTCACTACGACCTATCAGTGCTGCCCGCCGGTTATTTAAGCCTCGACCTATCATAGCCTCTATTAGGCCTGAAGAAGGATTGTAGCTCCGCAAATGCGTCGCCTATTGGCTATACTTTCCGGAAGTGACCTCATCCCTGTGGCTCTCAGCGTGCGTTCCATTATATGCCTACATGCCTGTACCTTTGTGAGTACCGTTTTTACAGCTGATATTAAAATATCATTTGATTTATTGCACTTAGAGTGGCGCCTTTGTTTCATCCAGAGGTAAAGACTCTTGAATATTGGCACTTAGAATTGAATCTGTTTCTTCCCACAGGACAGTGCAAAGAAGCTGGAGGAGAATGTATACTACTTTGGCAATACTGTGGAAAGTCTGTTGTACAGGTTTGGCAAGGCAAGTTCTCATCTGAAATCGGTGACCATTTTTTGTTGCTGTTATGATCCACAATGCTGTGCAGTGAAATAGGTCTCCTCCTGTTATAATCGAAGCAGGGCTAGTAAATCATTTTATCGTCATGGAGTGGAATTAGGGAAATATCTGACAAGAGGAAAGTTCTGAATGTTTTTCGGTTCTGAAAAAAAATGATTTATCGTACAGTACTTGGATGTCCTACAGATTTAATTGTATTTTCTTCTGCAGACAATTGTAGATGAGCAGCTTGCATTGAAGAGAGTGGCAGATATTCTTATAAATTTATACGCCATGACAGCTGTGATATCTAGAGCAAGTCGCTCCATCAGCATTGGCCTGCGAAATCACGACCATGACGTAAGTACAAAGATTTGACTGTTTGAAATCCTCAAGTACAAAGGATTAGATTATGGACTGCCATATGTGATGGCACAGCAATGGAAATTACTCTGGTATTGAAGTCATAGCTCTTTGTACAGCCTGAGATTATGGAAAGATTTATATATTGTATACAAATTCTACAGGGAGTCATGAAAAAATGTGTAGCTGATGGCACACAGATACATTTCCATTGAGTAGCTGATGGCACACGGATTAATTTCCAATGGGCTCAAAGCCTGTAGTGAATTTGAGAGCCTAAGATCACAATTCTCCTATTTACCAGATCCTAATAGAATTACTAAATTATTATAGTCCTAACTATTGCTCTACTGGCAACATACTTGCTACATCAAGCATGAAATCTTGGTCCTAAATATGGGTAACAGTTCCCTTGAAATTTAGTGGCAACCAGGCAGAAATGTGGTTCACTCTGCCACTTGCAATCAGACTGTGCACAAGGAGGAAAGGACCTCTAGTGACATCATAGCCTCTCCATTTCTTACCACAACCCACAGATGACAGTATAAGTCTTCCTGAGCCTTGCCTAGTTAGTGAGCAGGTCTCCCAGAGTTTTGTGATTACATCTTTTTACGAAATTGAACATCTGCAGGAATACTTTTTCCTAGTCACTATCTATTAGAAAAAGGAAGGAGGCCCAACAGTATCAAGATAAAAAAAGTTGTTTTTTTTATGCATCAAGGATTTCTGTACTGAACTTTGTCTTTATTCTGGTGCCTTGATCACCGAGAATTATGACAGATGCTTTACTTACGTGCTAGTCATCTTTGTAATGTACTTCTAAGCCCTTCTCTTGCCCTCTGATGCAGTTAAAGTAGAACTATAGGCAAGAGCTTTAACCCCTGTGCGGTTTATTTTAGTAATTTGTGTCCCAATGGGGAGATTTCCCTCCACTTCCTGCCCCATAGACAAAATAGGACATGAAAGGAAATCCCTCCAAAGTACGGGAATCCCTGATTGTCCTCAGGGTCACCAGACCTAGTGTTCCCATTGGAAGATTTCCCCTCTATTATTGTTCTGGGGACAGCCCCAAATTTGGGATTTTCTTTTACTTTCACTTTTGTTAACAGTAAACAAGACAAATAAAGAGGGTGAATCTCCCAAACGGGAGGGCACAGACTGCAGTATAAACCTGAAAAGGGAAGGGGGGTGTGTAGGCGCCAAATCTGCTGACACTGTTATATGGTGAAGGTGTAATACATACACTTACTGGTAAGTCAGTTCAGATGGGGTGGCGATGTCCATTCTGGGGTTGTGTTGTCCTGGGATGTGCTGGTGTGCAGGCTTCACTGGCAGTCCTTCACCTCAGGGGATGTTGGTTGCTGGTTAAGAGAGGCTTAACAGCAGTGTCCAGTGTGTGGAAACTCCACGCTAACCACCCTGGAACCCGGAAGTGGAAGTGATGTCAGCGGTGCACAGGAAGTGTCCAGACACAGATAGGAGATAATACAGGCCGTATAAACCTGACAGGTGTTCTAATCCTCCTCCGCTCTATCCAAAACAAGTGTTGCCTTTAGTTATACTTTAAATGATTCGAACACAGTAGTATTTTATGTTGACACTGTAAATATTAATTTACCAGCTTGCCAATCAGTTTTTTAGTTAGCCTGATTGGACTGGTATCTCCACAGCAGCTTTAAAGAAGAACTCCTGGATAGTGATAAAATCTGCACATTAGCCCTGCGTAGTTAGTTGAGCAAAACTGCTAATGTGATTTGTGCTGTGTACAAAACTCAGTATTAAAAATCAGTGACATCTCTTTAAACAAAATTTTCTCAGAGGGATCTCTGAAGCAGCAACATCACTTCCTGTTAGTGTTTGTCACCACATCCTAAGACTACAGATCCCATCATGCCCTGGGATTTAGAGTTTTGAATGGGTAGCAGTGTGGGTGGGAATGTGGGCATGTATGGGATGAGTCGGACTCCTGGCTTGTCCATCTAACTAGGATGTACAGTGGGCGGACCTGAGAGTCTCAGACTCCTGGTCCAATCCACCCACTGTCTGAATGGGTGGGACTGTAGGGGTGTATAGGATGAATCATACTCCAGGTCTATGCTGTACAGTGGGCAGATAAGACCAGGAGTTAAAACTACTGTGTCTACCATCTGCAGCAAGTGGTGATGTAATCACCGCACCATTTACTTTACTATAGGGGGGAATGTACAAGACTGGTGGCCAGGGGGATAGAGGGCACAGAGGCCACTGGTCTTATAAACAGGATATGAGAGAAGCAGAGGGCTTCTCACAGAATAAAGAAAGCTGGATTTCTGAATCCCAAGTGGACTGTGCATTAAAACACAAAGAAATGATTTAAAGGTATGGGAACACCTGTGTGTGTGTGTATATACAGTATCTCACAAAAGTGAGTACACACATCACATTTTTGTATATTTTATATTTTATTATATCTTTTCATGTGACAACACTGAGGAAATGACACTTTGCTACAATGTAAAGTAGTGAGTGTACAGCTTGTATATCAGTGTAAATTTGCTGTCCCCTCAAAATAACTCAACACACAGCCATTAATGTCTAAACCACTGGCAACCAAAGTGAGTACACCCCTGTGAAAATGTCCAAATTGAGCCCAAAGTGTCAATATTTTGTGCGGCACTGCCTTAATCCTCTGGGGCATGGAGTTCACCAGAGCTTCACAGATTGCCACTGGAGTCCTCTTCCACTCCTCCATGACCATCACGGAGCTGGTGGATGTTAGAGACCTTGCGCTACTACACCTTCTATTTGAGGATGCCCCACAGATGCTCAATAGGGTTTAGGTCTGGAGACATACTTGGCCAGTCCATTACCTTTCCCCTCAGCTTCTTTAGCAAGACATTGGTCGTCTTGGAGGTGTGTTTGGGGTCGTTATGTTGGAAAACTGCCCTGTGGCCCAGTCCCTGAAGCGAGGGGATCATGCTCTGCATCAGTATGTCACAGTACATGTTGGCAATCATGGTTCCCTCAATGAACTGTAGCTCCCCGGTTCCGGCAACACTCATGCAGCCCCAGACCATGATACTCCCACTACCATGCTTGACTGTAGGCAAGACACACTTGTCTTTGTACTCCTCACCTGGTTGCCGCCACTCACGCTTGACACCATCAGAACCAAATACGTTTATCTTGGTCTCATCAGACCACAGGACATGGTTCCAGTAATCCATGTCCTTAGTCTGCTTGTCTTCAGCAAACTGCGGGCCTTCTTGTGCATCATCTTTAGAAAAGGCTTCCTTCTGGGACAACAGCCATGCAGATCAATTTGCTGCAGTGTGTGACGTATGGTCTGAGCACTGACAGGCTGACCCCCCACCCCTTCAACCTCTGAACCAATGCTCTGGATATGACGCTGAGCACGTGCACTCAACTTTTTTGGATGACCATGGCGAGGCTTGTTCTGAGTGGAACCTGTCCTGTTAAACCGCTGTATGGTCTTCTTGGCCATTGTCCTGCAGCTCAGTTTCAGGGTCTTGGCAATCTTCTTATAGCCTAGGCCATCTTTATGTAGAGCAACAATTCTTTTTTTCAGATCCTCAGAGAGTTCTTTGCCATGAGGTGCCATGTTGAACTTCCAGTGACTAGTATGAGAGAGTGAGAGCGGTTTAGACAATAATGGCTGTGTTTTGAGTTATTTTGAGGGGACAGCAAATTTACACCGTTATACAAGCTGTACACTCACTACTTTACATTGTAGCAAAGTAAAAACACACAATAAGTGTAGCGCTAGTAAAAAATGAGAAAACGTCCAATATGGAAAACGTCAAAATCACAGTTCCAAGTATAAATACTGCAGAGGGACCATCAATATGTGTATGAAGGGAAAAAGTCTTTAGAAAAACGTTCCAACCAAAGCTGTATATAATCTTGAAATAAAAAACAGACACACCACCACCAATTGTAAGAAGGCTTACCGGATGGAGTGGACCCAATGGGGCATACGCTGGACTGGGTCGGATGCGCTTAGGTGATGGGTGGCTGGAAATGCGATGTTGGTGGATGGACCCACGCGTTACTCTGTCACTCTAGGCGATGCAGGAATCCAGAGAGATGTGTGGACCAGAACGCACATTGTAGTTATGCTCAAATGTTGTTGAAGAAGGCTTGTCTGAGAGCTCCCACTTGTTACACAGCATGCGAGTCTCACTTCCATTCACTTCCCTTACACGAGCTTTAGTTGGTGTGAGGGAAGTGAATGGAAGTGAGATTTGCATGCTGTGTAACAAGTGGGAGCTCTCAGACAAGCCTTCTTCAACATCAATTTGAGCGTAACTACAATGTGCGTTCTGGTCCACACATCTCTCTGGATTCCTGCATCTCCTAGAGTGACAGAGTAACGTGTGGGTCCATCCACCAACATCGCATTTCCAGCCACCCATCACCTAAGCGCATCCGACCCAGTCTGGCGTATGCCCCATTGGGTCCACTCCATCCGGTAAGCCTTCTTACAATTGGTGGTGGTGTGTCTGTTTTTTATATCAAGATTATATACAGCTTTGGTTGGAACGTTTTTCTAAAGACTTTTTCCCTTCATACACATATTGATGGTCCCTCTGCAGTATTTATACTTGGAACTGTGATTTTGACGTTTTCCATATTGGACGTTTTCTCATTTTTTACTAGCGCTACACTTATTGTGTGTTTTTTCTCTGTTTTACTTTGTTGGTTGTGTTAGCTGCTTTTTGCTGTTACGGCAGCGCAGAATTGTTTTGTATATATCCATTGTAGCAAAGTGTCATTTCTCCAGTATTGTCACATGAAAAGCTATAATAAAATATTTACAAAAATGTGATGGGTGTACTCACTTTTGTGAGATACTGTGTGTGTGTGTGTGTGTGTGTGTGTGTGTGTGTGTGTATATACACACACACACGCGCATGCATACATACACACACGCGCATGCATACATACACACACGCGCATGCATACACACACACACACACACACACACACACACACACACACACACACACACACACACACACACACACACACACGATCTCACAAAAGTGAGTACACCCATCACATTTTTGTAAATATTTTATTATAGCTTTTCATGTGACAACACTGGAGAAATGACATTTTGCTACATATATATATATATATATATACATACATGTATACACACACACAGTGGGGAAGGAAAGTATTCAGACCCCCTTACATTTTTCACTCTTTGTTATATTGCCATTATATATACAGCCATTTGCTAAAATCATTTAAGTTTTTTTTTTTCCTCAATAATGTACACATAGCACCCCATATTGACAGAAAAACACAGAATTGTTGACATTTTTGCAGATTTATTAAAAAAGAAAAACTGAAATATCACATGGTCCTAAGTATTCAGACCCTTTGCTCAGTATTTAGTAGAAGCACCCGTTTGATCTAATACAGCCATGAGTCTTTTTGGGAAAGATGCACCAAGTTTTTCACACCTGGATTTGGGGATCCTCTCCAGTTCTGTCAGATTGGATGGTAAATGTTGGTGGACAGCCATTTTTAGGTCTTGTACTTGGCCGCATTCATCTTTCCCTCGATTGCAACCAGTCGTCCTGTCCCTGCAGCTGAAAAACACCCCCACAGCATGATGGTGCCACCACCATGCTTCACTGTTGGGACTGTATTGGACAGGTGATGAGCAGTGCCTGGTTTTCTCTACACATACCGCTTAGAATTAAGGCCAAAAAGTTCTATCTTGGACTCATCAGACCAAAGAATCTTATTTCTCACCATCTTGGAGTCCCCTTCAGGTGTTTTTTTTAGCAAACTCCATGCGGGCCTTCATGTGTCTTGCAATGAGGAGAGGCTTCCGTTGGGCCACTCTGCCATAAAGCCCCGACTGGTGGAGGGCTGCAGTGATGGTTGACTTTCTACAACTTTCTCCCATCTCCCAACTGCATCTCTGGAGCTCAGCCACAGTGATCTTTGGGTTCTTCTTTACCTCTCTCACCTAGGCTCTTCTCCCCCGACAGCTCAGTTTGGCCGGACGGCCAGCTCTAGGAAGGGTTCTGGTCGTCCCAAACATCTTCCATTTAAGGATTATGGAGGCCACTGTGCTCTTAGGAACCTTAAGTGCAGTCGACATTTTTTTGTAACCTTGACCAAATCTGTGTCTTGCCACAATTCTGTCTCTGAGTTCTTCATGCAGTTCCTTTGACCTCATGATTCTAATTTGCTCTGACATGCACTGTGAGCTGTAAGGTCTTATATAGACAGGTGTGTGGCTTTCCTAATCAAGTCCAATCAGTATAATCAAACACAGCTGGACTCAAATGAAGGTGTAGAACCATCCCAAGGATGATCAGAAGAAATGGACAGCACCTGAGTTAAATATATGAGTGTCACAGCAAAGGGTCTGAATACTTAGGATCATGTGATATTTCAGTTTTTCTTTTTTAATAAATCTGAAAAAATGTCAACAATTCTGTGTTTTTCTATCAATATGGGGTGCTGTGTGTACATTAATGAGGAAAAAAAATAAACTTAAATGATTTTAGCAAATGGCTGCAATATAACAGAGTGAAAAATTTAAGGGGGTCTGAATACTTTCTGTCCCCACTGTGTATGTGTATATATGGAATCGAGAGAAAGATGAATGCGGCCAAGTACAGGGATATCCTGGACGAAAACCTTCTCCAGAGTGCTCAGGACCTCAGACTGGGCCGAAGGTTTACCTTCCAACAAAACAATGACCTTAAGCACACAGCTAAAATAACGAAGGTGTGGCTTCACAACAACTCTGTGACTGTTCTTGAATGGCCCAGCCAGAGTCCTGACTTAAACCCAATTGAGCATCTCTGGAGAGACCTAAAAATGGCTGTTCACCAACGTTTACCATCCAACCTGAAAGAACTGGAGAGGATCTGCAAGGAGGAATGGCAGAGGATCCCCAAATCCAGGTGTGAAAAACTTGTTGCATCTTTCCCAAAAAGATTCATGGCTGTATTAGATCAAAAGGGTGCTTCTACTAAATACTGAGCAAAGGGTCTGAATACTTAGGACCATGTGATATTTCAGTTTTTCTTTTTTAATAAATCTGCAAACATGTCAACAATTCCGTGTCTTTCTGTCAATATGGGGTGCTGTGCGTACATCAATGAGGAAAAAAAATGAACTTAAATGATTTTAGCAAATGGCTACAATATAACAGAGTGAAAAATTTAAGGGGGTCTGAATACTTTCCGTCCCTACTGTATATATTATATAATCATAACATTTCTGCCCGGAGTTCAGCTTTAAATGTTCTACTCAAAGATACTAAACAACATGCATATGTCTCTTGTTTATAGCAAACTTTAAAATTGGCCTGTTCACCCACCACTCACCTGAATTCTCTATTAGTCCATATGATTCTTTGTTACTGTTTTTAGGTGCTGCTTACAAACCTGTTTTGCACAGAAGCATACTTCAGGAACAACTACATGATAGCTCAGCTGGGAAAAAGTAAGTTCTGAATTTTGTTTCAAAAGATGCGATAGGGCTGTTTGGACAGGCATGGCTTGCCACATCTATATTTATCTAGTGTTGTAAACATGAATATATGTGGGTTACAAAAATACATTTATGAAAGTTAATAATTTTATGTTGCTGTGTAACTGTATCGCTTAGATCTACGGCGGCATAGCGGCTCTTCTGGCACTTCCAGGTAGGGGGCGCGAACACACGCTGCTGGCGACCCAGCTGTGCTGTGATTAGACACAACACAAGTTGATCAGTTGGTGCCGGCCAATGGATGTCTGCTGGAACCCGCTGATCGGTGAGGAGAGAGACAGGACAGAGCTCTGCCTATGTAAACAAGGCAGAGCTCTGTCCTGTCAGCGGGGAAGGGATGGATTTTGATTCATTTGCAGGGAAAGAACATTCCTTAGTGAAAGCAGCACACATAGTACACACAAACACTGGTTAAGCACGCGTTTAACCCTTTGATCCCCCTAGCTGTTTAACCTCTTTCCAGCCAGTGTCATTAGTACAGAGACCATGCATATTTTTAGCACTGGTTCCCACAAAGTGTCAAAAGTGTCAGTTTTTGTCAGAATGTCCAGCTCAATATCGCAGTCCCACTATAAGTCGCTGATCGCCGCCATGACTAGTATAAAAATTAATTAACAATTACAGTATATATCCCATAGATTGTAGACGCTATCATTTTTGCGAAAATATACGCTTATTGGGATTTTTTACCAAAAACATGTAGCAGAATACATATTGGCCTAAATTTGTGAAGAAATTTAGATTTAAAAAAAAAAAAAAAATTTTATTGGATGCGTTTTATAGCAGAAATTAAAAAATATATTTTTTTCTTTTTAAAATTTTTAGGACAAAAAATAAAAAACCCAGTGGTGCTCAAATACCACCAAAAGAAAGCTCTATTTGTGGGGTAAAAATTACATTAATTTAATTTGTGTACAGCAGCCATCGTTAAAGGGTGGCTCGTGGTCCGAACATGGATTGAGCAACGCTCCTGTCCAGACCGCCGGGCTGCCAGTGTAGTGCCACATCTCTGCAGTCATTAACATTGTGTGTTTGCCCCGCCCCCTGCTGCTGACCATGGCTCTCACTCCCTGCCGGGCTGCGAGTTAAGGCATGATGTCATGTGCGCGCCCTGCCCCCTGCTGCCCCCGGGTCTCACTCCTTGCTGGCCACGAGGTATGATATCTCGTAGCTCCTGCTCCCTGCAGCCTGCCACCTCCTGCCTTCAAGGTATGTGGAGCACACTTTATGTTAAGGGGCACGTTTTCTGTTAAGATTCACTCTGATGGGCACAACAAAATGTGCCCATCAGAGTTCCCCTTATATAAAATGTGCCCATCAGCATGCCCCTTATTTTATGTTAGGGGGCACGCTGATCTGCATATTTTATGTTAAGGGGCACTGTGTTGGGGACACCTGATGTAAGGGGAACTCTGATGGGAATACCTAATATAAGATGACACTTTGATGGGGACACCTGATGTGAAGGGGCACTCTGATGGGGACAAGTGATGTAAGGGGGCACACGGATGAGACACACCAGATGTAAGGGGGCCTTCTGATGCAGAAACCTGATGTAAGTGGGCACTCTGATCTGGTAGGGGCACCTGATGTAAGGGGAAACACTATTGGGGACATTTCTATTTACAGAATGTGTGGAGGAAACAGTAACAAAAGCGCCAAAGAGCGTGGCTTGCAACAGAAAGTAGCCACGTACAATCTTTCATGGCACAGACTTGAGATTCGGACCTCAGCCAGAAGATTATTTTAGTGACTGGGCATCCTTGAATTTTCATCCAATACCCCTGGTGTACAGCGTTGCATGACCACACAATTGTCCGTTAAAATAACGCAGTGCCATATTGCAAAAAATGGCCCGTTCATGAAGGGGGGTAAATCTTCTAGAGGTCAGCTGCGTTTTCTGGCAACAATACAAGTTGATAATATGTATCCGAACTTAGAAAATAAACTGCCATTGGAGCTCAGTTAGCGCCTGGGTTACCTTGACTCCCCCATACCGGACACGCAATATCCCCTTATCCATGTCCCTTCCATGAGTACCTCACAGGGAAAGTTCTCCATTTGGCATTGGAGGATTACAGGCACTTGGGAGTAACACACACAGAACAGACAGCAGTGAGTCCACCACAGGCCCAGAGAAAGTTAATAGGACCCCTTGTTCTGGAGCAATGTCAAACACCACTCCAGCCCCCTTATACGTAAGCTACATGTGACTTGTTTGACTAAGGCTGAATTCACAGCCGCTGTGTCAGATTTGCCTGACACACTAAACCAAAGGGGGATGCAGACTTTCTGCCACAGGCGCCTGAGATTTTTCCCCTTGACTATTTAAGGACATTACTTCCTTACCCTCTCTCCATATGTTGGTCACTGTGGATTCATTGGTCGAGGCAGTGTGTATTAGTCTCTTGATAGATGCGCCTAGAGCTACACAGACCCACTAAAAAATGCTCCAAGAGGGCCTTTTGTATAGAGTACTTTTCTACTCTGTTTCAGGCAAGCTGGGTCTTATACATTGACTGGTCAAACTCAGAGAAGGTATTCCCCCTTCTTGGCAGTTTCAAAGTCATGTATCCTATGGATGAGAATTTCAGAGAATGGTCCATCCCCACTGTGGATCCTGCCATCCTTGCACTAAATTCTGAATCCACCATCCATTTTGATGGTACCCCTCAAAGATTCAGGAGATAGGTCTTTGGAGACTGTTCTTAAAACCTCCTTTGCCCTAGCAGGCCTTGCCCTGCAACTGGTCGTTGTTACTGGCCAAACTATAGATAACTGGGCAGGAGAAACTCATAATGAACTTTTTCCTGAGGTAGACAACCAAAATCTTCAGAGTCATAACTTTTGCCTTTAGCCCTAGTATTCTGTATGGAAGCCATGAACCTGATAGTCGGATCTCCAGAATGTACATATGCACAGAATCTTATGGCTTAAAGCCTGGGCAATTGATCCAGAGTGCAAAAGATGCCTTTTGTCTATGCCTTTCAAGGGTGGGCTTCTTTTTTGCAAGTCTTTTGATGAATATATTGAGGCAGCTACCAATGAGAGAAGCCTCATTATGCAGCCTCACAATTCCCTCTGCAATATGTATCTCCTACTGTACAAATTTAATCCATCCACCTTTCTCAAATGCAACCCTCATCTACTGTGGGTCTTTCTGATTGTGGCAAACCTTCCTTCTCTAAGCCCTCTGGAGCTGATGAAAAGCTATTTTCAAACTTTGCACCTTCCTATAGGAAAGAGGTGTCTCGAAAGAAAAGGAATGCTCTCTTTTGCTGGAGATGCACAGTTGTTCTTGATTGCTGTCCTCTCCTTCATACACTGTTTTTACTCAGGAATAGAAAAAGATCTCTTTAACCCCATTCTCACTTTGTTACATTTAGTGTTCGCCTCCTTTCCTATTTGAGGAAAAGATTTCTGTGTTTACTAACCCCTACATAGGAATTCCTGACCTTGAAGGCTTACATACTGCATTAAAAGATGTATTGTTATGAACTATTTTAGTAGTCAGGGTTCCACAAGGTTCTCTCTGACACAGCTGTTTGTTTAATTCTATAATGGACTCCTTGTACATCTTCATCCACATCTTTGATGCCAGGATTTTCTTCTCTTCTAAGGCCCCTTTCACACATGCGGACAGTATGTCCGTATTTCATCCATCCGTTTTCGGATGAAATACGGACATACATGCATCCCTATGGGATAGCGGGTGTCAGCGGATGTACATCCGCTAACACCCGATGTTGTCCGGCTCCGCTCTCGTCCGATTCTGCGGACGGAAGAAAATCCTATTTTTCTATCCGTCTGCAGAGCGGATCGGATGAACACGGACAGACGGTCCGTGTTCCTCCGATCCCCCATAGGGGAGAGCGGAGATCTGACAGGGCGGTCCCTGCACAGTGTGCGGGTCCCGCCCTGTCATCTGCCTGCTCAGCTGGGGAAAACGGAACGATCCCCGCTGAGCAGCGGATAAACACGGGGCGGATCAACACGGATCCGTCCCATGTGAAAGGGGCCTTACAAGGGCAGTTTGCATGATATTTTCCCTTCCTGTCTGCTTTTCTATGTAAAAACCATCTCTTATTGACCTGACTGACTACTTCCTATCACCATGATTGTAGGGTGCTAGGTTATCTGTAATTTCCCTCAACCCCTGCGATAACTAGGGTGATTCCTCAGAGTTTATTGCAATAGACCACCAAAGACCTAAATTCTGTCATTCAATATTGGACAGCTGCTGCATTTATACTCTCTAAAGAGAGAGAGACAGGAGTGAGTGGGAAAACGAGAGGTTTGGGAGTCTGCAGAGGGCATAACAAGGAGGCAGAAAAATACAATAAGGAACAATTTCATGAAAAATAGATTACAGGGCCATTAAGTAGTAGATGTGTATGGATTTTCTTTTGGAAAATGAGGATATCATTTAATATCACTTTAAGACTTGACTAGACTACTTGAGGAGGTTAGTTAAACAACCTAGAACCCTGACTACCTTGTCTTGCCATGGTATGACTTCCTTGGCTTAGCCTTCAAGCTTTGTCTTGAGCCCCAATGCGGCATTTCCTATCCCTTTCATGGATGCATTTCACCAAAGTTGCCTGTTCCAGAGTGTTGTGTTCAGTCTGCCCTCCTTGGTGCAGGACAATTTATGGCTAAATTGTATCGTAAAAGGTTGCAATCCCCTTTTCCCAGGATTTCTTGGGTGATTCTGTTTCCTCTCCACCTATAGTCCAAAACCACTTTGGCAATTGCCTACCGTGCTAAGACATCCATCCTCTTTAGCCTACAGATATGTGACTGCCTGGACAGGCTATTTCTTGATATCCTTTATCGCCCAGATATTCATAAGCATATTCCATCCTTGCGTTGAATGATCCCTTTTACATACCCATTCAGGTAGGTTGATTTTCCTGCTTGGTAGTCTTTTGGTAAAACAGCTTCACCTGGTGGCCTTTTAGGAAACCTCATCCTGATTTCCCTGTCCTTCCTTCATTTTCTTGACCTGGCTATATGTATGCCATTTTATTTAGAACCCTGTAGGTCCTGGTGCCTTTATACACCCTCTTCCTTACACTTCTCATCAGCAGTGGTAAACTTACCTTGGACTTCTTTTTCCACTTGGGATCAGGATAGCCTGTAGGCTAAGTGTTCTCCTTACCTTCATGATGTTTCTTGTGGTCCGTTGATGCCTCCCAAATTTTCCTGCCACGTCCAGCACAATATCTTGTCCTTTCATCCCTTTAGGGGTCAAGCATTTGTCTCTGTTGGATCCCCACCACTTCCCCTTTTTCTCTTAGTTCCTGACTGGAAGGTCTCCCCTCGGGGTTTCTCCTTCTACTTTGTTCCACCTGGGTGGTCATTTTGTCCCCTTTTTTTCCTTTTATGGAGCTTCTATCCTCCAGGAACAAGTCCTGTCCTCCCTTCAGGAGCCCATGTCCGCATTAAAATTGTGATCTAAGACCTATGCAGTACCTAAAGTCTGCACCCTTTCTTTGAGCAGAACCACTACCTAAATTCATTTTTACCTTTCTATAGGTTGATTGCAGAGAGCCTGTAAAGTCTCTGCTATTCTTCCTGCAGCATGTTTCTGCTAAAAACAGTCTGTTTTGGGCCTGTTGACCTTCTTTTTCTCTTTTTTCTTGTGGGCCTGTCACTGCTTTTAATCTGTCTTGGATCTCTGTCATACCTAAAACTTTTTTTTTTTAATCTTGGAGTGCACAAGGACAAAAGTCATCCCTCCTCCTCTCTGATCTCTACTGCTTGCTAACAAAACTGGAGCCTCCCTGAGTGGGCTAGCTTTTGCCAGTGTCAAATCACCTAAAGGTGAAGGGTATATAATCCATGGTCTATAAATCAATTTCTGTGTCCTGTACTGTACTCCAGTATATGGAATTTACAGGCACGTCTGATTTCATCTTTTTTTTTTTTTTTCTCTTGGTAACCATTTTGGATGAGGGAAAAAATACAATTTGTCTTATAATGGTGCACAAAACTAGCGCAAGTGGTGTGCACAACATTACCATAGCAGCTAGACCTGTTTCAGGTCCATCTGCGCCACCCAGAAAATAGTTTCTATTTTACAGTGAAGAAGAAGCTGGTGCGGGTTCTGCACCTGAATAAATCGCGTCAGTTTTCACTTAAGAAAACTGCTATAGATCCCCTTCCAAGTAGGGTCTTTCTCTGCTTGAGCCTGCACAGCTTTCTTCCTTTTGAGCTCAGATGAGGAGAATGGAACAGGTAGATGGTTTCTGTCACAGACACTACATAGAAAAAGGAGCAGATAAGACCTAATTGACAAAGGGGCTTCTGCCCCTTTTGTTAATTAGCAACAAGATCTGCCTCATTCGCTCTACTTAGAAATAGTGTCTCCTCCCCCCTCCTTTGTGTCTTAACAAAGGTAAAACAATTTCTTACACCTGAACACATTTTTGCAACTTGATGTGTTAGTAAACCTGTACATATCATCACAACATTCACACTAGCCCACAGCCTAAAACACTAATGCCCATACAGTGGTTTAGTGTGTGGGCACCAGAATTTTGTGCTGCAGAGCTGTGTGATGCATATTTTATCGCATCACACCCCCCCCCCCTTTTTTAACTCCACTTTGTACACAAAACAAAGTGATACTTTATTCATGTCACTGTAGAGCAGCATGGTGCACTGCACTTGCTATGTGGTGACATGCCAGGCATCCAGAGCAGTGTGATTTGTAAACATTAAGGCTACTTTCACACTGAGACGCTTTGCAGGCGCTAAAGTGCTAAAAATAGCGTCTGCAAAGCTCCCTGAAAGAGCCACTCACTATACTCCAATGTGAAAGCCCCGAGGGCTTTCACACTGGAGTGGTGCACTTGCAGGGCGGTCAAAAAAGTCCTGCAAGCCGCATCTTTGGATCGCTGTAGGAGCAGTGTATTTACCGCTCCTAAAGCGTCCATTCCCATTGAAAACAATGGGGCAGCGCTGCAAACCCGCCGGCAAAGCGCCGCTGCAGCGATGATTTTGCCGACAGTTTAAACCCTTTTTCGGCCGCTAGCTAGGGTTAAAACCACCCCGCTAGCGGCCGAATAGCGCCGCTAAAACGACAGTAAAGCGGCGCTGTATTTAGCACGCCTCAGTGTGAAAGTACCCTAATACACAATAAGAGGCTGTGATAGGTATAGATCTCGCATATAAGCTGCTGGCACATTAAATGCTGGAATAACAACATGGAACAGACAGTTTTTTTTAAATAAGGTGCAGCGCTAAAAAAAAAGTCTTGTAGAGTAAGACAGTGTTTTGAAAATGATTCTGCATCAGAAGTGGTTCAAACCATACTCCACACCAACAGAGATCCAAGGAGAGCCGTCACCAACACCTCTTGCCCCTTAATGTGGAAATTATATGCAAACATGTTGCAATAATATCTTACATATTGATATTACTGAAAATGTGTTGCGCCATCAATGTAAAAGGCATAAAATTCATAACAATCGAGTGAACATTCATATATATATATATATATATATATATATCGAAAGCTGTAAAAAAGAATGTGTTAAAAGTATTCATAAATAATCAAGTAAAGTCCATTGGGGAAAAAAAAAATCTTCACACCCAAAAGTAAATAGTATCTTACAGCTTTGGAATGTAATGAAACACAGCATTCTGGTGTGTACATGACAGACCCTAAACTACCCTCATGAGTAAACCCAGATAACGGCACATAGTGTGAATGGGCCCTCCGTGTAGCCAGGTGAATTGTATGTTGTTTTTTTGGGACGATTTGGGCTTTCAGTTGGTGGTACATAGTAATGGATATCTCTTGATTTTTTTTTTTTCCATTTTCTCAAAGGAAAATTGGCACAAAATAATAAAAAGTATAATATTTTTGTTAGAATTCAGCTTTCTATTTCTAATGCCCCGTACACATGATCTGAAAATCAGACGACAGATTGTCCATTTTTGTTTTTGCATGCTAGTCATATATCGAAACTGAAGTGTTTACTGAAGTTACGAAAATTCTCATACGACAGAATAAAAAATCGGAAGTGATGTCATGTGTTGATTTGTATTGTATTTTCGGATGACAACTGTGCTGATTAAAAGAAAAATGTTTGCATGTCTGATAAAATAACATCAGATGAACTGTCGTGATCGGCTCTAGAAAGCTCTGTACTAACGATTTGATTATCCTACGATCGCATAGAAAACTGTATTTTTCATCCGATTTTCAGATCGTGTGTACGGGCCATTAGTAATACCATGTCCTACCACCAAAGAACGACTCAAAATAAATTTCCCTGCTCCTGATGATCACTGCAATACCTTGTGTGTGTATATTATTTGATGTTTGTAGCCATAGTAGTGCTCAAACAATGATGCATATTTTGTTTGTTTTTTTTTGTATCCTACCTAAAATACACTGATATTGACACTAGCTTACACTGATACTAAATTAAAAAAGGGTATGCTGCCTAAAATACACTGACCCTGATCTGGATATTACAAGGGATGATATTTGTTGCTTGTGATAACAATAAAGTTGATACAATTTTTTATTTTTAAATAGAATAAATAAAAAAACAAAATAAAAAATGTAAGGCCATTTAATCCCCCCATGCTCACACAAAAATGCGAACATATGCGTAAGTTTCGCAGGCACACGTAAATGGTGATCGCACCACACATGTGAGATATCACCGTGATGTCAGAGTGAGAGCAATTCTATTGCTAGCCCTGCTGTGTAACTCTAAACTGGTAACCTGTAAAGACTATTAAAGCTTTGCCTATCGAAATTTCTATATTTTGTGCAATTTTAAAGTGTGACATCTTGGGTATCCATTTACTCGGTGTAACATAATCTCTTATATTTTAGCAAACAATTGTACATTATGTTGTGTTTTATGTGCAGTAAAATTCATTCAAATTTACTTTTTAAAAATGGCTGTGCAAATATGCAGCAGAAAAAAAAATGTGAAAACCATTTCATTCACCAGGGTCTCTGCTTTTAAAAAAAAAAAAAAATTTTTTAGATGTACCAACATGTCAGAATGGTGGGTGTAAGGTGGTTATCCTGGGGCTGAGGCTCTTAATAATCTGTGATTCTCATTTAATTTTCCTTAGACTTTCCTGAAAATCAGGATGAGAGCATTCGCAAGATAGCAAAATACGTCTTGGAGAACCGCGCGTACACGTGTTCCCACCCTTTGGACAGAACATTCTGAAATCTGAGCTACAACTAGAAGAGCGCAGTTCTAAACTCTGATTGTTAATATGTTAATTTACCTTTAACTCTGCTGGGGTTTATTCACTTTTGTACAGTTAATATCCCTATTACTTTTTTAAAGTTCTAATGTAATAATACAATGCAAAAAAAAAGAAAATCACTGTGCCTTTTTTTCGTAGGTTTTTATTTTTTCTTAGTCCTGCTTGTGTGTGTGTAGGACTGAAGAAAGTTTTGGCACTCTAACAATAAAATACATGTAAAAAAACAGCTGACTGATTTTATAAAGAACACCGACACATTTACTGTACACAGTGTACCCTGATATCCCAGGAGGCGTAAATGCAATTAGATAATTCTGTCATATTTGGCAATGACTGCTGCTCTTGTACACACTTCGTGAGGTTATTGTATATGAAGAAGAAAGCCTTCATGGCTCTGGATTTGAATGATGTTTTGTGAGTCTTCTGCCATCTTTGTAACATGAAATCCTCTGTTTTGTGGGTCTGACTTTCTAACAACATATGAGTTCTTCTCCTCTTGGGTTATTTCCTCGATTCTTCTCTTATGAAGAAATGAATGACTGGTAGAAAGTAAGCTGCATGAGAAAATTTCACTTTTAGTTCATATCCAGAGAAACACATTTTAGCTTTAGAGCTAACAGCAAGGAACAAAAGCCAGCCATACATGGGTCGAAACTTGGACAGTTCAGCAGGGACCAGACGAATTTTGATCCATGTATGGGCACCCTGCTTGTGCAGAAGTTGATCTACCAATTGACTTCTATACAATTAGCTACTCCCCTGGTTTCTCCTAATTGATTAGTGCTTTTGGCAGCACTGATTATTGAAATCTGATGGGGGGGGGGGGGGGGGGGGGGGGCTCCCTGCCATCAGAACACAATGGCACAGCGGGAGAATTCCCCCATCCACAATGAATATGTGATGGGGGAAATCAAATCATTTTTTTTTATCCCATTCAACTCGCTGGTTGAATGAAAAAATTGTATGTGGGCTGCATCAGAATGGTCAAACACTTGCTCTATATATATATATACACACACACACACAATACAGTTTAATTTTGTGCCTACCAAATAAAAACAATGTTCATAAATCAGTTCATTAAGGTGCAACAAATCATCCACCAGTACATAAAGAGTAAAAAAAAAAACAATGTGACATCCAAATCCTGAATTCGCAAACAGTGGAAAAGAGCCACCTGTCATCGAGAGGTAAGTATAAAAGCAGTAGTAAACCCAAAACGAAAAATGTAATATATTGCAGCTTATCAATCATTAGCTGTGGTGGCTGCATTAGGGGGCACCTTTGGACAGCAGTATTGTCAATCTGATGGGAAGGGAGTGTTAGATGTACTACCAGATTTAGATACACTAACAAATTGAAGCCACATTTCAGCCCACACTTTATAACCAATTATTGCTCACCTTTAATTTCCTTTTGTGAAGAAGGTTTTACATAAAAGCTGATTATTGTAAGCACCCTTGCCAGTGTTAAATGGTTGGTCTCATCTCTTAAAATGATACATTCTGCTGGAGAGTTGCTTTTGAAAAACAAACTTATTGACCATATCACCAGATAGAACGCCTGGAAACAAATGCAGCCATCACATCTAAGAAATGGTAGGCTGTAATATAATGTTTGCTTTTGGGTTTAATAACCACTTTAACCACTTGCCGACCGCCTAACGCAGATATACTGCGGCAGAATGGCACGGGCAGGCAAAATCACGTACCTGGTACGTGATTGCCTTCCCGCGGGTGGCCGAGGCGGGCGGCTTTGGTCTGGCAGCGATCAGAGATGAGGGGGAGGCCATCCATTAGTGGCCCCCCCCCCCTCGTGATCGCTCCCAGCCAATGAGAATTGTCCCCTGCCTCTGTGTAGTACACAGAGGCAGAGGATGTGATGTCATCTCTCCTCGGCTAGGCAGTTTCCGTTCCGGCGCAGAGGAGAGAAGACATCTGAGTGAGTTGCACAACACTACACCTCACAGTAGAACATGCCAGGCATACTTTACACCCCCCATCCCCCTCCGATCACCCCTCCCCCCTGTCACACTGACACCAAGCAGTTTTTTTTTTTTTCCTGATTACTGCATAGTGTCGGTTTGTGACAGTTAGTGTGGTAGGGCAGTTAGTGTTAGCCCCCTTTAGGTCTAGGATACCCCCCCTAATAAAGTTTTAACCCCTTGATCACCCCCCGTCACCAGTGTCGCTAAGCGATCATTTTTCTGATCGCTGTATTAGTGACACTGGTGACGCTAGTTAGGGAGGTAAATATTTAGGTTCGCCGTCAGCGTTTTATAGCGACAGGGACCCCCATATACTATCTAATAAATGTTTTAACCCCTTGACTGCCCCCTAGTTAACCCTTTCACCACTGATCACCGTATAACCGTTACAGGTGACGCTGGTTAGTTCGTTTATTTTTTTATAGTGTCAGGGCACCCGCCGTTTATTACCGAATAAAGGTTTAGCCCCCTGATCGCCCGGCGGCGATATGCGTCGCCCCAGGCAGCGTCAGATTAGCGCCAGTACCGCTAACACCCACGCACGCAGCATATGCCTCTCTTAGTGGTATAGTATCTGAACGGATCAATATCTGATCCGATCAGATCTATACTAGCGTCCCCAGCAGTTTAGGGTTCCCAAAAACGCAGTGTTAGCGGGATCAGCCCAGATACCTGCTAGCACCTGCGTTTTGCCCCTCCGCCCGGCCCAGCCCACCCAAGTGCAGTATCGATCGATCACTGTCACTAAACGCATAACTGCAGCATTCGCAGAATCAGGCCTGATCCCTGCGATTGCTAACAGTTTTTTTTGGTAGCGTTTTGGTGAACTGGCAAGCAACAGCGGCCTAGTACACCCCGGTCATAGTCAAATCAGCACTGCAGTAACACTTGGTGACATGGCGAGTCCCATAAGTGCAGTTCAAGCTGGTGAGGTGGCAAGCACAAGTAGTGTCCCGCTGCCACCAAAAAGACAAACACAGGCTCGTCGTGCCCATAATGCCCTTCCTGCTGCATTCGCCAATCCTAATTTTGGGAACCCTCCGCTTCTGCAGCGCCCGTAATTCCCCCATTCACATCCCCAACCAAATGCAGTCGGCTGCATGAGAGGCATTTTCTTTATGTCCTCCCGAGTACCCCTACCCAACGAACCCCCCCAAAAAGATGTTGTGTCTGCAGCAAGCGCAGATATAGGCGTGACACCCGCTATTATTGTCCCTCCTGTCCTGACAATCCTGGTCTTTGCATTGGTGAATGTTTTGAACGCTACCATACACTAGTTGAGTATTAGCGTAGGGTACAGCATTGCACAGACTAGGCGCACTTTTACAGGGTCTCCCAAGATGCCATCGCATTTTGAGAGACCTGAACCTGGAACCAGTTACAGTTACAAAAAAAAAAAAAAACACAAACAAAAATATAAAATAAAAAAAAATAGTTGTCGTTTTATTGTTCTCTCTCTCTCTCTATTGTTCTGCTCTTTTTTACTGTATTCTATTCTGCAATGTTTTATTGTTATTATGTTTTATCATGTTTGCTTTTCAGGTATGCAATTTTTTTTATACTTTACCGTTAACTGTGCTTTATTGTTAACCATTTTTTTGTCTTTAGGTACACCATTCACGATTTTGAGTGGTTATACCAGAATGATGCCTGCAGGTTTAGGTATCATCTTGGTATCATTCTTTTCAGCCAGCGGTCGGCTTTCATGTAAAAGCAATCCTAGCGGCTAATTAGCCTCTAGACTGCTTTTACAAGCAGTGGGAGGGAGTGCCCCCACCGTCTTCCATGTTTCTCTCTGGCTCTCCTGTCTCAACAGGGAACCTGAGAATACAGCCGGTGATTCAGCCAGCTGACCATAGAGCTGACCAGAGTGGCTCCAAACATCTCTTTGGCCTAAGAAACCGGAAGCTACGAGCATTTTATGACTTAGATTTCGCCGGATGTAAACAGCGCCATTGGGAAATTGGGGAAGCATTTTATCACACCGATCTTGGTGTGATAAAATGCTTTGAGGGCAGAGGAGAAATCTAGGGTCTAATAGACCCCAATTTTTTCAAAAAAGAGTACCTGTCACTACCTATTGCTATCATAGGGGATATTTACATTCCCTGAGATAACAATAAAAATGATTAAAAAAAAATAAAAAAATGAAAGGAACAGTTTAAAAATAAGATAAAAAAATAATAAAAGGAAAAAAAAAAAAAAAAAGCACCCCTGTCCCCCCTGCTCTCGCGCTAAGGCGAACACAAGCGTTGGTCTGGCGTCAAATGTAAACAGCAACTGCACCATGCATGTGAGGTATCACCGCGAAGCTCAGATCGAGGGCAGTAATTTTAGCAGTAGACCTCCTCTGTAAATCTAAAGTGGTAACCTGTAAAGGCTTTTAAAGGCTTTTAAAAATGTATTAAATTTTGTTGCCACTGCACGTTTGAGCTCAATTTTAAAGCATGTCATGTTTGGTATCCATGTACTCAGCCTAAGATCATCTTTTTTATTTCATCAAACATTTGGGCAATATAGTGTGTTTTAGTGCATTAAAATTAAAAAAAAGTGTGTTTTTCCCCAAAAAATGCGTTTGAAAAATCGCTGCGCAAATACTGTGTGAAAAAAAAAAAAATGAAACACCCACCATTTTAATCTGTAGGGCATTTGCTTTAAAAAAATATATAATGTTTGGGGGTTCAAAGTAATTTTCTTGCAAAAAAAAATAATTTTTTCATCTAATCAAAGTGTCAGAAAGGGCTTTGTCTTCAAGTGGTTAGAAGAGTGGGTGATGTGTGACATAAGCTTCTAAATGTGCATAAAATGCCAGGACAGTTCAACCCCCCCCCCCCCCCCAAATGACCCCATTTTGGAAAGTAGACACCCCAAGCTATTTGCTGAGAGGCATGTCGAGTCCATGGAATATTTTATATTGTGACACAAGTTGCGGGAAAGAGACAAATTTTTTTTTTTTTGTTTGCACAAAGTTGTCACTAAATGATATATTGCTCAAACATGCCATGGGAATATGTGAAATTACACCCCAAAATACATTCTGTTGCTTCTCCTGAGTACAGGGATACCACATGTGTGGGACTTTTTGGTAGCCTAGCCACGCACGGGACCCCGAAAACCAAGCACCGCCTTCAGGATTTCTAAGGGCGTAAATTTTTGATTTCACTCTTCACTGCCTATCACAGTTTCGGAGGCCATGGAATGCCCAGGTGGCAAAAAAAAAACCCCAAATGACCCCATTTTGGAAAGTAGACTCCCCAAGCTATTTGCTGAGAGGTATAGTGAGTATTTTGCAGACCTCACTTTTTGTCACAAAGTTTTGAAAATTGAAAAAAGAAAAAAAAAAAAAAAAAAGTTTTCTTGTCTTTCATCATTTTCAAAAACAAATGAGAGCTGCAAAATACTCACCATGCCTCTCAGCAAATAGCTTGGGGTGTCTACTTTCTAAAATTGGGTCATTTGGGGGGGGGGATTTGTGCCACCTGGGCATTCCATGGCCTCCGAAACTGTGATAGGCAGTGAAGAGTGAAATCAAAAATTTACACCCTTAGAAATCCTGAAGGCGGTGATTGGTTTTCGGGGCCCCGTACGCGGCTAGGCTCCTAAAAAGTCCCACACGTGTGGTATCCCCATACTCAGGAGAAGCAGCTAAATGTATTTTGGGGTGCAATTCCACATATGCCCATGGCCTGTGTGAGCAATATATCATTTAGTGACAACTTTGTGCAAAAAAAATAAATAAATAAAATGTGTTACTTTCCGCAACTTGTGTCAAAATATAAATTATTCCATGGACTCAACATGCCTCAAAGCAAATAGCTTGGGGTGTCTACTTTCCAAAATGGGGTCATTTGGGGGGGGGTTTATGCCATCTGGGCATTTTATGGCCTTCAAAACTGTGATGGGTAGTGAGGAGTAAAATCAAAAATTTACGCCCTTAGAAATCCTGAAGGCAGTGATTGGTTTTCGGGGCCCCGTACGCGGCTAGGCTCCCAAAAAGTCCCACACATGTGATATCCCCGTACTCAGGAGAAGCAGCTGAATATATTTTGGGGTGCAATTCCACATATGCCCATGGCCTGTGTGAGCAATATAACATTTAGTGACAACTTTTTGTAATTTTTTTTTTGTCATTATTCAATCACTTGGGACAAAAAAAAATGAATATTCAATGGGCTCAACATGCCTCAGCAATTTCCTTGGGGTGTCTACTTTCCAAAATGGGGTCATTTGTGGGGGTTTTGTACTGCCCTGCCATTTTAGCACCTCAAGAAATGGCATAGGCAGTCATAAATTAAAGGCTGTGTAAATTCCAGAAACTGTACCCTAGTTTGTAGGCGCTATAACTTTTGCGCAAACCAATAAATATACACTTATTGACATTTTTTTTACCAAAGCCATGTGGCCGAATACATTTTGGCCTAAATGTATGACTAAAATTGAGTTTATTGGATTTTTTTTTATAACAAAAAGTAGAAAATATCATTTTTTTTCAAAATTTTCGGTCTTTTTCCGTGTATAGCGCAAAAAATAAAAACGGCAGAGGTGATCAAATACCATCAAAAGAAAGCTCTATTTGTGGGAAGAAAAGGACGCAAATTTTGTTTGGGTACAGCATTGCATGACCGCGCAATTAGCAGTTAAAGCGACGCAGTGCCAAATTGTAAAAAGTGCTCTGGTCAGGAAGGGGGTAAATCCTTCCGGGGCTGAAGTGGTTAAGCATGCCAGAGCTTCAACCCCCCAAATAGAGGCTGACAACACATGCATTACAATGGCTGGATGATGTAAGACAGAAAGATGGCAACTCTGGACCTGGCTAGCAGGTTTGGATCACACCAGACAATGCTGGACATGCATGTTTTTTTTTTTTTTTTTTTTACGACAACCCCAGAGAGTTAAGGGGAGAGGGAAAAAAAAATTAGCAAGTGAATTTCCTTAGTAGCCCCTTTTATCTATAATCTATATTATTAATATTAACATTCCCCTGAATTATGATGTCTTATACAAAGAGGGTACGTTAAAGTGTTTCTAAAGGCAGAAAGATTTTTTCTATTATCTTAATGCTTTAAAGTGTTTGTAACCCAAGAAAGAAATGCATCTTATTCCCTTAAAGCATGAATAACAGTGCTTGTACTGTGTCATTTGGCCCCCTGTATCATAAAAAAAAAAAACCTGGCTGATCCTGCCTGGTTCTACTCTCCCCCCTGTAAACTGACCACAGTTTATCATGGCTACTAATCCCTGACAATGTGGTCAGTTTACATGCCTCCGTCACCTGCAGCTCCCCACCTGCCTGTCAGCGAGTGACACTCTGCTCCCTCCCCCTATTATAACTGTATCATAAACATACCCATCCCCTCTGTTAGCTAATATTGTGTCTTTGTGTGTGTGTGTGTGTGTGTGCTTTATAAAAAAATATGCAAATTTCCACCCTATTTTTATAGCGGCACTCACATGACCGCCTGCCTCTCTCCTTCCGGCTGACGTCAGCGGGATTTCTTGGCCCTCCTGCTGTAGTTGTCAGCCCAGGATAAAAGAGAGGCGCTATTAATCCATTCGCTACCAGGCCCTGTGCTCCATTTTTTAACCACTTCAGCCCGGAAGGATTTACCCCCTTCCTGAACAAGCCCTTTTTTGCGATAAGGCACTGCGTAGTTTTAACTGACAGTTGCGCAGTCATGCGAGATTGTACCCAAACAAAATCGACGTCCTTTTCTCCCCCCACAAATAGAGCTCTTTTTTGATGGTATTTGATCACCTCTGCGGTTTTTATTTTTTTGCGCTATAAACAAAAAATGCGTCAATTTTGAAAAAAAAGCTATATTTTTTACTTTTTGCTATAGTAAATATCCCCCCAAAATATATAAAACAGATTTCTTCCACAGTTTGGGCCAATATGTATTCTTCTACATATTTTTAGTAAAAAAAAAAAAAATTAAAAAAAAAAATCGCAATAAGCGTATATTGATTGGTTTGCGCAAAAGTTATCGCGTCTACAAAATAGGGGATAGATCTATGCCATTTTTATTCATTTTTTTTTTATTAGTAATGGCAGTGATCTGCGATTTTTATTGTGACTTCAACATTGCAGGGGACAAATCGGACACTTTTGACACTATATTTGAACCATTGGCATTTATACAGTGATCAGTGCTATAAGAAATGCACTGATTACCGTGTAAATGTCACTGGCAGGGAAGGGGTTAAACACTAGGGGCTATCAAGGGGTTAACTGTGTTCCCTCAGCATATTCTAACTGTAGGGGGGATGGGCTCACTAGAACATTACAGAGAACACTACTCCCGATCACTGGGAGCAGTAGATCCTTGTCATGTTGCTAGGCAGAACAGGGAAATGCCTTGTTTGTGTGCCTCTCCGTGCCGCGGGCGCGCCCACTAGCCGCCGATGACGCAGTGACATACGGGTACATCGTTTTGCGGTTCTGTACCACTTTGCCGACGTATCGGCGTGAGCTGATTGACAAGTGGTTAAACTCAGGTGGCTAGGCCATTTTTCACTTACAGCTTTCAGAGATTGTTAAAGACCCCCCAAACCATTTATTTTCTGAAAGCACATGATCAGTAGAATACAAATAAGGTACTACTGATTTTTAGGGTACAATGATATCTGCGCAAAAAAATGTTTATCAAAACCATAATTAGCAGATAAAAACACAGCACATTTTACAAAATTCCTACTAAACATATAAGCTTAACCTGTAGTGAGTTAATAAATAGCAAATATTTGTAATTTTTAAATTTTTGAATACGCCTTTTGGTGAAAATGGTGAAAACTGAACATACGCAAAAATGTCAATAACCACATTTCTCTAAAAATCTGAAGGTTTTCATTGTTCCCTTACAGCTTTCAGAGTTTGTTAAAGACACCCCCCCCCCCCAAAAAAAAAAAGAACCATATATTTTCTGAAAGTATAGGACCAGTAGATTAAAAAGAAGGTGCTACCGATTTTTAAGGCTTCACAATATTTAGCAGATATAAACAGCAAATTTTGCAAAATTCCTACTAAATATAAAAGCTTAACCTGTATTAAGTTAATAAATAACAAATATTTGTAAATTTTAAATTGCACCTTTTTGAATAATAGTGAAAGTCGGACGTACGCAAAAAATTCTCTAAAAATTTTGAGGTTTTCCTTTTACACTTACATCTTTCAGAATTTGTAAAAGACCCCCCAAACCATAAATTTTCCAAAAGCACATGGGCAGTAGAATAAAAAGTAGGTGGTAGTGATTTTTAAGGCACTGCGATATTTGTGCAAATGTTTATCAAAACAATATTTTTGCTAAAAATACACTAAAATCATTAATGGTGGATTCATACATGGCAAAATTTACAGAATTCCTGCTAAATTCCTAGTTAATATAGAAGTTAAAACTGTATTGAGTTAATAAATAGCAAATATTTGTACATTTTAAATTGTACCTTTTTGTGAAATGGTGAAAACTGAAGGTATGCAAAACTGTAACTAAAAACAATTTACTCTAAGGCCCCTTCCACATGAGGCAGGTCCGTCTCTGCTCACCGTATGCATACCCGCTGTTATCATTACAGCGGATGGGATTATATAAACTGGTTGTTCGACACCTGACTCCTTGACCCTTTGAGAAAGTCACGTGTTAGTGACGCAACGCGTCAGGGAGGAGCTAGGTGCCGTTGCTTCCAGGGTACGGCCGAACCCGGAAGCATCTGTTCACTTTGCTGCTATCACTGATCTTTTATGTAAGTTACTACTTGCTTTTATCGCTAATAAATTTTAAATACTGCACTATGGAGCCCCCTTTTTTCCATTACTACATATCCCATGGCATATATTGAGGGTGGGAGAGTCCAATTGTGAATTGCATATCGAATCTCCCCGGGCGCTGTGATCACAACCGGATGCTCTGTGGATCGCTTCACCTGTTGGTTCATGCTCGATTCGGCCCATTGGGGGCCGCTACTACAGGTGAGAGGCTGGGGGAAACAGATGTTGCACTCCGGAGTATAATCTGATGACTCTTATCTATCCGGAACACTTTCCATCACAGTGACTGTCCTTTTGGACTTCCACTTCTCTCTGCCATCATTATCAGAAGATCGGATCTCGCTGTTATTGGGAGTTGCACTATATTGCATATTGGATTACACTTACCTCTTGGGAGTTGCACTATTTGCTTATTGGATTCCATTCATTCATATATAATTTTACTGGCCACTTGATTGTACGTTTGGGACATTCATCACACACACTAGTGTGTCCCCTTTTTTCTTTGCACATTGTCACTTTAATATTTGTTGCACTCTATTTTGAATGAGTTACATGCTTCACCTTGTATTTTTTATTGCACTCTTTATTATTGGTTATATTATTCACCATTTGCACTTGATGATAGATTCCCATTGCCTTATATTGTGTTCTAGAATTTCTGGATTATTAAGCAAATTGCACTTTATATGTATGTATTCTATGATAGTTTTTATTTGCTTTTCATTGTTTTTTACTGTGACCTAGGATTTATGAATTGTTGGTCAATTATTATTGCACGTATTTGTTTATCTTTCTTAGGGTTAGTGTGCGCCACATATTTTGTTTTTTATTTGTCTGACACATGTGGCATACTAAAGTGTACACCCATGGAGGGCCATGTTTCCCTGCAGGTGTTCCATGCATCCCCGTACAAGCAGTCCCATTTATGTCAATTGGAATGCAACGCCCGCCCCCCTCCCCCCAAAAAAAAGTTTAGCACCAGCCGCCACTGGGTATTACTATGTCTTTGATGATATATTAGGGTCTAAACAGACCCTCATATTTCTTTTTTTGAGACCAAGAAAGGGACTGAAGATAGTCCCTTTCTCTGCAGCACTTTACATGAATGAAATAAGGAATATGTATAGAGATTCCTCATTCATTCATAAAATGACAGTCTGACACATAGTAACACTCGCAGTTTACTAAGATCAGCTGTCAGTGGACATATAGGAGTGATCTGTAGTGATCGCTGCCTGCACCCACTGTACTACAGGGAGGCGGCTGGTAAACACATGTTTACAAAGCCCCAGCTTCACCCTCACCCGGGCTCCCCAGTCTGACAGCTCGTCAGAGCTGAAAGCCGGTCAGCAGCTGCAGGCGGTGGGAGCGGGAGGAGGGATGCCGCTTGGAGCAGGCATGGATCGGGGGTACAAGGGCCAGTCCAGGGGTGATCTGACTGGCAGCTGGGAACACATCTGGATCCCCTTTAAGTCCCATGCAGCACCTGAAGCTGGTTTGAGTGGCAGAGGAGGGATGCCGGCTTATGAGGGTAGGTGTGGGGGGAACCACTACTGGGGGGATTAGGGGATAGGAAAGGAGAGTGGGGGGAGCAGTTCTAGATGAAAGGGAGTGGGGGGAGGTGGAGAGGCTAGGGACAGGGAAACGGCGGTGTGGGTGGTCATATTTGAGTCTAAATAACTCTTATCAGTGGATTGTAATCCGCTGATTAGAGTGATAAAATTGTTCAGCAGAGTCTGCTGAACACTTCTGCTATAAGTTTATGGTCATTGAAGTGACCATGAGCTTATAGGAGAGGGAGAAATGAGGTCCGTATGGTGTACTGACTTGGCCACCTGCAAGCAGTTCTGTAGGTTCTTACAGACCTGGCAGTGAAAGGGTTAATTATTATAAAGCCCAGACACTGGAACAAGTAATGTAATCTAACAAAGAGGATGGTATGATTAAGATACAATGGCTTTACAACCACTTTAAGATAAAAAAAAAAACAAAAAAAACGTGTGTGCAGCAGCCCACCCAATACCTACCTGAGCCCCATCTCGATCCAGTGATGTTGCATAAGAGTCTCGGCTGTCCAGGACTCTCCCTCCTGATTCGCTGAGACAAAGCAGCGGGCGCCAGTGACTCCCACTGCTGTCAGTCAGAGTCAGTGAGCAAATAAGGAGGGGGGGGGGCACGGCTCCATGTCTGAATGGACACACAAAACAGCACCTCAGTTCGGTTCAGATACACCACAGCAAGCTGCTTGCGAGGGAACCAAGAAGAGGAGGATCGGGGCTGCTCTGTGCAAAGCCACTGCACAGAGCAGGTAAGTATGACATATTTTTAAACAAAAAAAAAAAAAAAAAAGACTTTTATATCACTTTACCCTACATTCCCCTTTACCGTGCACTAGTTATGAGACTGATGGCTCGAGGTCTCAAACAGCAATGGACAACCAATCATTGTGTGTATCCCGATTACCATGTCAGCTATGATTTGATAAACACATTATTTTATTTATAAATGGAATTGCTACTGTATTTCTTACTAGTTGCACCTTTAAAGAAATATTCTTCTTTAAGACGATGGTACACAGGTGAAAAAAAAACAAGAATAATACACATTCACATGTGTTTGCCAACCTGTACAATCAAATGTAAGCCTCATACAAAAACAATATTTAAGTTGGCAAATCGGACACTGAAAGAGTTAAAGTGCACCAGAAAATTGCCAGTTCCTTGACATACTGTGTGTATATATATATATATATATATATATATATATATATATGTACACCCCTCACATTTTTGTAATTATTTTATTATATCTTTTCATGTGACAACACTGAAGAAATGACACTTTGCTACAATGTAAAGTAGTGAGTGTACAGCTTGTATAACAGTGTAAATTTGCTGTCCCCTCAAAATAACTCAACACACAGACATTAATGTCTACACCGCTGGCAAAAAATGTGAGTACACCCCCAAGTGAAAATGTCCAAATTGGGCCAAAGTGTCAATATTTTGTGTGGCCACCATTATTTTCCAGCACTGCATTAACCCTCTTGGGCATGGAGTTCACCAGAGCTTCACAGATTGGCACTGGAGTACTCTTCCATGATGACATCACGGAGCTTGTGGATGTTAGAGACCTTGCGCTCCTCCACTTTCCATTTGAGGATGCCCCACAGATGCTCAATAGGGTTTAGGTCTGGAGACCTGCTTGGCCGGTCCATCACCTTTACCCTCAGCTTCTTTAGCAAGGCAGGCTTGGAGGTGTGTTTGGGGTCGTTATGTTGGAATACGGCCCTGTGGCCCAGTCTCCGAAGGGAGGGGATCATGCTCTGCTTCAGTATGTCACAGTACATGTTGGCATTCATGGTTCCCTCAATGAACTGTAGCTCCCCAGTGCCGGCATCACTTATGTGTCTGTTTCCCAAAGACAACCTCTGGATATGATGCTGAGCACATGCACTCAACTTCTTTGGTCGACCATGGCAAAGCCTGTTCTAAATGGAACCTATCCTGTTAAACAGTTGTATGGTCTTGGCCACCGTGCTGCAGCTCAGTTTCAGGGTCTTGGCAATCTTCTTATGGCTCCCTAGGCCATCTTTATGCAGTAGAGTAACAAAATTCTTTTTTTTCAGATCCTCAGAGAGTTCTTTGCCATGAGGTGCCGTGTTGAACTTCCAGTGACCAGTATGAGAGCGATAACACCAAATGTAACACACCTGCTCCCCATTCACACCTGAGACCTTGTGACACTAATGAGTCACAGGACACCAGGGAAGGAAAATGGTTAATTGGACCCAATTTGGACATTTTCACTTAGGGGTGTACTCACTTTTGTTGCCAGCGGTTTAGACATTACTGGCTGTGTGTTGTTATTTTGAGGGGACAACTAATTTACGCTGTTATACAAGCTGTACTACTTTACATTGTAGCAAAGTGTAATGTCTTCAGTGTTGTCACATGAAAAGATGTAATAAAATATTTACAAAAATGTGAGGTGTGGACTAACTTTTGTGAGATACTGTACATGCCTGCTGATCCAATGGTTTAAAAACATTCCTCACTATTGATCTGTAACATGTATGCAGACAAGCAGTTCACTCTTGACTGCATGTTTTAGGTCAGTGACTCAAAGCTTTGATGTCTAGGGAAATGCATTTTTGATGATGGTCCATAATGGTCGCCTGCATTTCTTTTACAAGTTTCCTTTAACCTGTCAGATGCATTCATAATCTCCTTTGCTTCAGATCATCAACCAATTACAATGTCATTTTGTCTATCTGATATCAGCACCCACTGGAGGCCACTTCAGGAGTAGAAGTCATGTTTCTGAATGGGAACCAGAACAATGTTTCTGTGATTAATTACACTATTGTGAATGGAGAAACTGAACTTACTCAAAGTCTTTTCCTCTCAGTTGCTGAAGTGTTTCATGCTCCATGTGGTGGCGTGGGATTATGTTGTCTCTCCACTTCAAGCTATGATCTTTGAGCTCCCCAGGAATAAATCCCCTGCTGATATGTTCTTCTGAATTCGGCATCACAGCTAAGGCTGGGATTGGCTGCATGTCATAAGAATTAAACAAATTATAGAATTAATGCAATGCTTTCATTTGACCAAAAGCTAAATTTCTAACAATTACACCTAAGTAAGAAAGAAAAAAGGATTGAGAGAGTAACACTTAACTCTCTCTCTCAAAAAAAAAAAGGCGGACTTTGTGGGCACAACACGAGGCAATATGTATAAAAATATATCTTTATTACAAAATTGTTTAAAACCACACACGATAAAACCACCGCAACACCCTCTACTAGACAGTAGGTCAACAGATGCCAATTACAGACATGGAGGCATGGATCCTTTTATATAGAATAGTGGAAAGTCCATCAATATGCACAAAAAAGTCTAGATAAGTATCAAAAAGTCAGGTCCATAAACTCCTCCTTGCTTTCTTGTCAATGTGTTTCACAACAAATTGTTTCCTCAGGACATACTGGGTAGGTGCTGATTGACCTCGAAGACCAGGTATTGGGCGGAACCACACAAAATGAAGGGCGGACAGAAAAAGTCCTGTCAGGAAAGGTCCCCTCTGCTGGTTATATTGATCATTTGGCATGCAGTACTGAGGTCCACCAGCAGGTGTCTCCTGGCAGTTTGGAGCTGTCAGAAGAGATTTTTTCTGCTGGTATTCTGTCACCTTTGGGCCGCAGTACTGGCATCCACCAGCAGAGGAATCCTGGCAGTATGGAGCAGGTATTCCCCTCTGCAGACAGGTGTCACCTGACCTTAATTAGCAGCTGCATTATTAATACCCGGCAAATGCACACTCATCTTGCCCTGGTATTTTCCTTGAGCCCTGACCCGCAGCCTGCATCCTGATTCCTGAAACCTGATTCCTAGAACCTGTGGATCCTGTTCCCTGTCTGTTACCTGAACACTGGACCCTGAACCTTGTATCTTACCCATTCCTCCTGCGATCCATCCATCCTCTCTTTGTCCTGTTTGTTTCCCTTCCCCAGCTGCTGACCTCCCGTTGACGACCCTGGCCTGGCTCTGTTTATGATCTTGGCATTTCCCTTACTTGTATATACTTGTTCTGTTGTTATTATTTGTGGGGTTCTGTTTTGTATTGGTTGTGGTGCACTGAGTGATATTTAGGGTGGTTGTGTTATATTTATTCATTTATCTTTAATAAATCATTTATATTTGCACTTATACACGTCTGGGTTTCCTCTGTTGCAGTCCACATTGTTCTGGTCTTATCTGGTACATGACAATACCAGGGCCATCCCTGACCAGAAGTGGCTGTACAGAGGAACCATCTTGGTTCTGCTGACTTTGCTGGAATGAATCCCAACGTGATCCCATATTATGCTCTGCTGGCGTCAGAAAGTGGCGAGTATCTCCGCCAGTCACTAAAAGAGTGGACCAATGACCAGCTACTTGAGCTCATCCGTTTGGCTCACTCCCTGGTTGACCAGGGCTGTATGTTGTTTGGGGATGTGCAGCCTTTGATCCAAATATGTGCTGAGCTAGCCTTGTCCTGTGTTCCTAAGACCAGTAATTATTTTTCTCCCCCTTTCAGTGCTGATCAGGTGGAGTCTCTGGTGTGGCTGTTAGAGGATGATTCCGCATGCTTTTTTGAGCACTATTCCATCTGTTCTCAGCAGAAGCTTTTGGAGTGTATTCACTCAGTACAGACCTTTGTTAGACAGGCAGCATGTGATCCGTCCTTTGTCCAACCCATACTCTCAGCATGGTCTGATATGTTACAACCAGCCCCAACCAATCCACAACAAACCACCTCTACTGTCAGACACCTACCTGCCCACAAGTCTGTCTCCCCATCACCCACGCCAAACTCAGTTGCAACTCAGTATACATTGCTCCCAACCAGATACTCATATCCGGTCTCTGCTCCCTGTACCTATCCTGCATTCAACCCACCTGCCTCTTCTCAGCTGCCTACTAATCCACAAAAACTTCCCACAGCTACTGTTATCTCTTCTCCGCCATATCCCAATCCTCCTTTCCAGTTTGCTGCACCCCCCACCTACAGAGTCTCAGTGACTAAACCCAAGAAAAAACAAAAGTTTTTTCCAACCAAGACGATCCTGCCAGTAACCCAACCTGCCTCCGCACCAGCTAATCCAATCCAGTCTAACGTCCCAGTGCTTGCAACCCAGTCTGACGTCCCAGTGCTTGCTATCCAGTCTGACGTCCCAGTGCCTGTTATCCAATTCGATGTCCTGATGTCTGCTTTCCAGCCTGATGTCCTGGTACCCGCATTCCAGCCTGAGGGGCCAGTGTTCCAGCCTGAGTTGCCAGTGTTCCAGCCCGAGGGGCCAGTGTTCCAGCCCGAGGGGCCAGTGTTCCAGCCCGAGGGGCCAGTGTTCCAGCCCGAGGGGCCAGTGTTCCAGCCCGAGGTGCCAGTGTTCCAGCCTGAGGGGCCAGTGTTCCAGCTGGAGGTGTTCCAGCCTGAGGGGTCAGTGTTCCAGCCTGAGGTGTCAGTGTTCCAGCCTGAGGTGTCAGTGTTCCAGCCTGAGGTGCCAGTGTTCCAGCCTGAAGGGCCAGTGTTCCAGCTGGAGGTGTTCCAGCCTGAGGGGTCAGTGTTCCAGCCTGAGGTGCCAGTGTTCCAGCCTGAGGTGCCAGTGTTCCAGCCGGAGGTGTCCCAGCCTAAGGGGCCAGTGTTCCAGCCGGAGGTGTTCCAGCCGGAGGTGCCAGTGTTCCAGCCGGAGGTGTTCCAACCTGAGGGGCCAGTGTTCCAGCTGGTGGTGCCAGTGCCTACTTTCCAGCCTGATGTGCCGCTCTCCAGCCTGATGTGCCCGCCTTCCAGCCTAATGTGCCACTGTCTGCTGCCCAGCCTGATGACCCGGAGCTTGCTGCCCAGCTTGAAGTGCCCGTGCCTGTTGCCCAGCTTGAAGTGCCCGTGCCTATTGCCCAGCTTGAAGTGCCCGTGCCTGCTGCCCAGCTTGAAGTGTCCGTGCCTGCTGCCCATCTTGAAGTGCCCGTGCCTTCTGCCCAGCTTGAAGTGCCCGTGCCTGCTGCCCAGCCTTATGTGCCTGCTGCCCCGCTTGATGTGCCTGCTGCCCAGCTTGAAGTGCCTGTGTCTGCTGCCCAGCTTGAAGTGCCCGTGCCTGCTGCCCTGCTTGATGTGCCTGCTGCCCAGCTTGAAGTGCCCGTGCCTGCTGCCCAGCTTGAAGTGCCCATGCCTGCTGCCCAGATTGAAGTGTTACTGTCTGCTGCCCAGCCTAGTGTGTTCCTGCCCGCTGCCCAGCTTGGTGTGTTCCTGCCCGCTGCCCAGTCTGGTGTGTCCCTGTCGGCTGCCCAGCCTGGTGTGTTCCTGCCCGCTGCCCAGCCTGGTGTGTTCCTGCCCGCTGCCCAGCCTGGTGTGTTCCTGCCCGCTGCCCAGCCTGGTGTGTTCCTGTCCGCTGCCCAGCCTGGTGTGTTCCTGCCCGCTGCCCAGCCTGGCGTGTTCCTGCCCGCTGCCCAGTCTGGTGTGTCCCTGTCGGCTGCCCAGCCTGGTGTGTTCCTGCCCGCTGCCCAGCCTGGTGTGTTCCTGCCCGCTGCCCAGCCTGGTGTGTTCCTGCCCGCTGCCCAGCCTGGTGTGTTCCTGTCCGCTGCCCAGCCTGGTGTGTTCCTGCCCGCTGCCCAGCCTGGCGTGTTCCTGCCCGCTGCCCAGTCTGGTGTGTTCCTGTCGGCTGCCCAGCCTGGTGTGTTCCTGCCCGCTGCCCAGCCTGATGTGTTCCTATCCGCTGCCCAGCCTGGTGTGTTCCTGCCCACTGCCCAGCCTGGTGTGTTCCTGCCCGCTGCCCAGCCTGGTGTGTTCCTGCCCGCTGCCCAGCCTGATGTGTTCCTGTCGGCTGCCCAGCCTGGTGTGTTCCTGCCCGCTGCCCAGCCTGGTGTGTTCCTGTCCGTTGCCCAACCTGATGTATTCCTGTCTGCTACCCAGCCTGATACATAGTAGTTACATAGTAGGTGAGGTTGAAAAAAGACACAAGTCCATCAAGTCCAACCTATGTGTGTGATTATGTGTCAGTATTGCATTGTATATCCCTGTATGTTGTGGTCATTCAGGTGCTTATCTAATAGTTTCTTGAAGCTATCAATGCTCCCCGCTGAGACCACCGCCTGTGGAAGGGAATTCCACATCCTTGCCGCTCTTACAGTAAAGAACCCTCTACGTAGTTTAAGGTTAAACCTCTTTTCTTCTAATTTTAATGAGTGGCCACGAGTCTTGGTAAACTCTCTTCTGCGAAAAAGTTTTATCCCTATTGTGGGGTCACCAGTCGGGTATTTGTAAATTGAAATCATATCCCCTCTCAAGCGTCTCTTCTCCAGAGAGAATAAGTTCAGTGCTCGCAACCTTTCCTCATAACTAAGATCCTTCAGACCCTTTATTAGCTTTGTTGCCCTTCTTTGTACTCGCTCCATTTCCAGTACATCCTTCCTGAGGACTGGTGCCCAGAACTGGACCGCATACTCTAGGTGCGGCCGGACCAGAGTCTTGTAGAGCGGGAGAATTATCGTTTTATCTCTGGAGTTGATCCCCCTTTTAATGCATGCCAATATTCTGTTTGCTTTGTTAGCAGCAGCTTGGCATTGCTTGCCATTGCTGAGCCTATCATCTACTAGGACCCCCAGGTCCTTTTCCATCCTGGATTCCCCAGAGGTTCTCCCCCCAGTGTATAGATTGCATTCATATTTTTGCCACCCAAATGCATTATTTTCCATTTTTCTACATTGAACCTCATTTGCCATGTAGTCGCCCAACCCATTAATTTGTTCAGGTCTTTGCAAGGTTTCCACATCCTGCGGAGAAGTTATTGCCCTGCTTAGCTTAGTATCGTCTGCAAATACAGAGATTGAACTGTTTATCCCATCCTCCAGATCGTTTATGAACAAATTAAATAGGATTGGTCCCAGCACAGAACCCTGAGGAACCCCACTACCCACCCCTGACCATTCTGAGTACTCCCCATTTATCACCACCCTCTGAACTCGCCCTTGTAGCCAGTTTTCAATCCATGTACTCACCCTATGGTCCATGCCAACGGACCTTACTTTGTACAGTAAACGTTTATGGGGAACTGTGTCAAATGCTTTTGCAAAATCCAGATACACCACGTCTACAGGCCTTCCTTTATCTAGATGGCAACTCACCTCCTCATAGAAGGTTAATAGATTGGTTTGGCAAGAACGATTCTTCATGAATCCATGCTGATTACTGCTAATGATATCGTTCGTATTACTAAAATCCTGTATATAGTCCCTTATCATCCCCTCCAAGAGTTTACATACTATCGATGTTAGGCTAACTGGTCTGTAATTCCCAGGGATGTATTTTGGGCCCTTTTTAAATATAGGTACTACATTGGCTTTTCTCCAATCAGCTGGTACCATTCCAGTCAGTAGACTATCTGTAAAAATTAGGAACAACGGTCTGGCAATCACTTGACTGAGTTCCCTAAGTACCCTCGGATGCAAGCCATCTGGTCCCGGTGATTTATTAATGTTAAGTTTCTCAAGTCTAATTTTAATTCCGTCCTCTGTTAACCATGGAGGTGCTTCCTGTGTTGTGTCATGAGGATAAACACTGCAGTTTTGGTTACTGAAGCCCCCCGATGTGCCACTGCCTGCTACCCAGCTTGAAGTGCCCACTGCCCAGCTTGAAGTGCCCGCTGCCCAGCTTGAGATGCCCGCTGCCTAGCTGGACACCATGGACTTTCCCCAGCAACGGCTAGTTGGAGCGTCCGGAGGTCGCTCCTTCGAGAGGGGGTACTGTCAGGAAAGGTCCCCTCCGCTGGTAATATCGATCATTTGGCGTGCAGTACTGAGGTCCACCAGCAGGTGTCTCCTGGCAGTTTGGAGCTGTCAGAAGAGCTTTTTTCTGCTGGTATTCTGTCACCTTTGGGCCGCAGTACTGGCGTCCACCAGCGGAGGAATCCTGGCAGTATGGAGCAGGTATTCCCCTCTGCAGACAGGTGTCACTTCCCATATAGAACACCTGGACCAGCGGAAAACCACCTTCCAGGGTAGCCAGAATATCTGGCAACTCTATCACAAGTAGTATGGCACTAATCCATGACATCCTGATAGAGGGGATGGGTGAGTAAACCATAAATTAACGATTATGAGTACCGTATAGTATCAACACCCCTCAAGGCCAGAAATATCCCTTTGAAAAATCTCAGATAGAGCTTGCCAGTCACCAAATAAGAGTTAGGAAGCCTTATGGTAGTATAGTAGGTATCCCCCACTTAGGAGCTCATTAGTGGAGCTAAGCCAAAGACCCAGTAGGGTAGGGACACTTCACCTTAGAAAGCCATACAGCATGGGTGTCCCCGCCAGCTGAGCCTGACCTTTAGGTCTATTCCAGCCATCATTAAATGGTGGCTCGTGGTCCGAACACAGACTGAGCAACGCTCCTGCCCGGACCGTCAGGCCGCCAATGTAGTGCTACATCTCTGCAGTCACTGACATCACGTGTGCGCCTGCCCCCTGCTGCTGACCGTGGCTCCTGGCTTCCACTCCCTGCCGAGCTGCGAGTTGAGGCATGAAGTCACGTTCACACCCCGCCCCCTGCTGCGGGACGCAAGGTATAATATCTTGCAGCTCGTCACCATATGTAAGGGGGCCTTCTGATGCAGAAACTGGTTGTAAGGTGGACTTCTGTTGGGGACACCTGATGTAAGGGGGCATTCCGATGGTGGCAACTGATTTATGAGGGTAGTCTGATGGTGGTGCCCATTGTAATGAATTACTCTGGTAGGGGCAACTGCTGTAAGGGTGAACACTATTGGGGACATTTACATTACCAGAGTGCTGGTTGGAAGCTAAACAGTGGGGACCTTTAGTGGAGAGTTAAAAAAATTTGCTTTTTGACTGCTGGTGATTGCTGGGTTGCATTTTTAGGTTCTTTTTGGGGCTTTTCCTTGTTGCTTTTTAACACCTTTTCTGACACTTTTTAAACAGCTTTTTTTTTCTTTCCTTCCTTCAGCCTACTAATTAAGGGGAGTGGGTAATTGGTCACAGGTGCTTGAGGCCTATTTAACCTTCTGTATATCTCATTGTGAGCCTGCTCATCTTTGAGTTTGCTGGAACTTAGACCAAGTGGAACTGGACCAAGTGGTGAGTTAAAAACCAGAGTTGAATACATGAGGTTATAACAGGGGTCATAGTACCTGTGTAGTGTGAGTACCTGAGTGTTGTCTGAGTAGTGTGTGGATCATTAGCACTTGTGTATTGTGTACTTGTGTATTGTGATTGTACGTGGGTCTGCGGGTGAACGTGGGTCTGCGAGTGCCTGTGTATTGTTTTGTTGAGTACCTGTGTATTGTTTTGTTGAGTACCTGTGTATTGTCTTGTTGAGTACCTGTGTATTGTCTTGTTGACTATTAGTGTCAGGAAGCTAGTTGTTAGGTAATTTGGAAAGGGTATAATCCCCAATCCTCATTAAATTTTATAGATACGATGCGATGCGATGACGGGTGTGGGGAGGCGACTCGTCGTACATCTTGCGGCATGTATGCGTTCCTTTTTTTTTTTTTAAAGGTAAATTTTTATTTGGTTTTGTGGTACAAAACAGACGTACAAACACAAATACACACATTTCGAGCAAACATTGCTCATTACAATACAGAGTGTCAGACAATGGTATATATTTGGCATACATGTTTTCATATTGTACAGCTGCATATGTCTATTCAGTTTTCATCAAACTTGGTATCATTGACTGGAGTTTCTTTATTAGCTTTATATGGTAGGTGTAATAGTGTTTTCAGAGCTAGTCCACAAACCCCATATTTTGTAAAATTTTTTAGGGCATCCTCTGGCTTCGTATGTTAATTTGTATAATGGTATAGCCTGATTAACCATGTTCAGCCAGAATGCTATCGTAGGTGGGGATTGTGATTTCCAATGAATAGTAATAGATTTTTTGGCATAAAATAATACAATTCTCAGGAAAGTTTGCTTGTTTTTAGATATACTCTCATCGTCCACATATCCTAGTAGGCATCTCAGGGGGTTGCAGATATTAGGCAATTGGGTCAGGGAACTGACAAAAGCAGTAACCCCTGACCAGAACCGATTGATCTCGGTGCATTCCCACATCAAGTGGAAGAAGGTGGCCTCCACAATGCTGCATCTGGAGCACTTTGCAGATGGTAGTTTTCTAAGTTTAAATAATAAGGATGGCGTAAAGTATGCTCTGTATAATAGTTTGGTTTGTATGACCCTATCCCTGGAGGAGATGACAGAGGGGACCTATAGGGGAAGTATGTCCTGCCAGATATCCTCCGTCAGCTCAGGGATATCAGCTTTCCACTTAGTGAGCGTGTTACTGAGTCTGTGCGTTGTGGTGTGCAGTAGAGTTTTATAGTATGTGGAGATCAGTTTGTCATGGGAAGGGTCTATTAGTAATTGCTCTAGCGGAGATAATCGGACAGTTACATTACGCAACCCAAACTGGGTGGTTGCTGTGTGGCGTATTTGCAAGTAATGAAAATAGGCTGTGCGTGGCAGCTGGTAGTCCTGGCGAAATTCCTCAAATGACCTAAACATATTATTTGAGAATAAATGCATTATGGTTTTTACCCCTTTTTTCGACCAGTATTCCCCATCTGTCCTACGGGCGAATTCCTGTAGATTTGGGTTCCCCCATAATGGAGTATTTGGAGAGTAGGTACGGTGCTCAGTATCTGGCAGCATTTTAGTTAATTTGAGAATTCGTAGAGTCATTTCAAGGATTTTAGTGCTTTCCTTCCCTCTAAGAGATAGACGGTGAACCAGATATTGTAAGGATTCGTACGAAGTGAGTATGGCTGCTTCTAGGGACGTAGCCGCATTGTTGGCTTCAGGGAAGAACCACCAATGGGCATGAACCAGTTGTGCGGCTATATAGTATGTCTGGAGACATGGTAGTGCCAATCCTCCCTCCAACACCGGCAGTTGAAGAGTATTTTTTGCAATTCTCACTGCTCCCCCCTTCCAAATGAAGGCGATAAGGATAGAATCAATCTCCTTAAATTTAGTTTTAGTGATATATACTGGTGAATTGCATAGGAGGTATAGGAAACGTGGGAGGAATATCATTTTAAAGATATTTATCCTACCTAAGATCGTTAAGGGAAGATTGGTCCATGTCTTCAGTGTGGTCTTCATTCTGTTAATAAGTGGGTCTAGATTATATTTGCTATAGGAGGACAGAGGATGTTGGATCATGACCCCCAGGTATCTGAAAGAGTCAACTATTTGTAACGGGCAGGAGGAAGGGGGTGTAAACACCGCTTCCTGATCTATTTTAAACATGAGGGATTTGTCCCAATTGACTTGAAACCCTGAGAAGAGGCCGAACTGTCGAATAATTTCCAGCAGGGTTGGGAGAGACGATTGGGGGTCCGCCAGGTATATTAACATGTCGTCAGCGTATAGAGATACTTTCTCTTCTAGGCCCCCAATCGTCAATCCCTTTATTTTCCCACTGGATCTTATCAGTGCCGCCAGAGGTTCTATCGCAATTGCAAATAGCAACGGCGACAGGGGGCAACCCTGCCTAGTACCCCTTTTAATCAGGAATGGATCGGTTACTGATGTATTTATCCGCAGCCTAGCAGTAGGCTGTGAATATAAAAGTTGAACCCACTTGATAAAGGTATTTCCAAACCCAAATTTTGCCAGGACTTCCAGCAGGTAGGGCCATTCGACCGAGTCAAATGCCTTGTGCGCATCTAAGGCCAGCACCGCTCTATTCCCTACAACATCATGGGTGGCCTGCAAGTTTGTGAACAGTCTCCGTAAATTTATGGATGTTGATCGTCCTGGAATGAATCCAGTCTGATCCGCCCCAATAATGGTGGTGATAACTGAGTTCAATCTCCGGGCGAGCACCTTGGCTAGAATCTTGACATCTGAGTTAATTAATGATATTGGTCTATATGACTCACACAATAGGTGGTCTTTATGAGGCTTGGGGATGAGGACAATCAATGCTTCTGACATAGAGGGTGGTAACTGTCCCGTTTTTATAGCAAAATTATAAACTCTCAGTAAATGGGGTATCAAAAGTTCCTTGAACTGTATATACCATTCTATGGGGAAGCCATCCAGTCCCGGTGTTTTGTTTCTGGCAAAGGACTGCATGGCTTCTCAATCTCCTCCTCCGTTAGAGGGTCATCAAGGAGTGAGGCCTGTTCTTCTTGGAGCCTTGGTAGCGTGATGCCGGCCAAGTAGTCATCTAGTTCTACAATAGTATAGTGAGCTTTGGTAGCATATAATGAGGAGTAAAATTTCACAAAAGCATCGACTATTTCCCCACTCTGTTCCACCACTGTACCTATTGTATTTTTAATTCTTGGGATACTGCACGGTTGATAATCAGGTCTAGATAAATACGCTAGTAATCTGCTATTTTTGTCTCCAAACTCAAAGATTCGCTGGTTTTGATACAGCAATTTCTTCTGAGTGCGTTCTAAAAGGACTAGATCCAGGTCTCTGGATCTATATTTCCAGGCATTGTGTGTTGCTGGAAAAGGGGTGGTGGAGTAAGCAGCCTCGGCTGCCCTAAGATCCTTCTCCGCGTCCTTTAATTTGGACCGGGATGCCTTACGGGCCTGCCCAATCGCCGCAGCAAAAATGCCACGCGTGGTGGCCTTAAAGGCATCCCAGGTCAATGGGACAGAGACACTCTGACGGTTACGTAACCAATATGCTTTCATTTCCACTGTGCCCTGATCCACCACCATCTGATCTGCTAGCCACAGTGGGCTCAGTCGCCACATGCGGTATGAGGTGGGGGGGCCCAGGGCAAGATCCACCATTAAAGGGGAATGATCAGACACCGCTCTTGGGAGATATCTGGCCTCAGTCACCTTGTTCAATAGCTCAGATGAAACCAAACATAGGCCTATTCGGGACAGAGTACCATGCGTTTCAGACTGACATGAGTACTCCCTCCCGTCTGCGTGCTTCCACCTCCAGGTCTCCACCAGATCAAATTGGGCCAGAAAAGAGCACAGGGGTGTGGGGGGCAATGTAGAACACTTGAACCTGTCTATGGAATTGTCGAGTACCGTGTTGAAGTCCCCTGCTATCAAGAGAGGGCCTTCTGCTATTGCTAGGAGGGAGCTCATTACCCGTTCAAAGAACAATTTAGTGAAGGGTGGTGGGACATAGAGGCTTGTGATCGTATAGGGCTTACCCCATAATTCAAGTACCACAATAACAAAACATCCATTAGGGTCAGTTTTAATATGTTTTATGGTGATAGGGGCCGATTTTGCTATAAGGATAGACGTGCCTCTTGCATACGTGGAGTAAGTAGAATGTATTGCATAGGCAATTTTAGCTCTCTTTAAAGCCATTACTCTTGATCCCTGTAGGTGGGTTTCCTGGAGGAGGATCACGTGTGGACTATGTCTTGTCAAATAATCAAACATCAGTGACCTTTTGACCTTGGAGTTAAGCCCCCTAACATTCCATGAAACTATACGGAGCTTAGACATGCATATAAACAATTTATAACTATTCGTGTCCATTTCCCATTGGCCGCCAGAGCCCAGCCCCGGACGAGGTCCAGCGAGCCCTGAGAAATAGACCCAAACATAAGTATCTTTGATATGTTACTCATCAATCTATGAATCTCACTCCTAGATTGCAGAAACTGTAGAACCAAAAAATCATTTTTAAAGTATGCATATACCATTGAACACCAGCGTCTTTTGTAGATCACCATGACGTTGTAGCAAAACCCCTCAAAGTATTCCCCAACAAATTTTCCCCCCTCCCTAACCCTCCCGGCTCTCATCCCCCAACATATGAGAGCTTTGTTCCCATAACCAAACCTATTTGGCAGGAGGGCCATGGCTCAGACCCCTAGCCAACTAATCTCAGGAGACGTGGAAAGGTCCACAGCTCTGGGTCTCCATCCGCATTTGTCTGCACAAAATAAAGAATGTGTGGTGTCTCTTGGCCTGTAAACTCATGGTGATAAAGAATAATAATAAGAATAATAGAAAAAGGAAAAATAAAAGTCAGGGAGGATGATAGGTTGCTGAGTGGTATCCGAGGGTAACGTGGGAGAAGTCTTCTTCTTCAGAGAGGTGCAGGATTTATAGTCCCGTCTCGACTGTGTGTAGTTGGAGATGTATTTTCTGCTTCTGGGGATGCAGGAAAGAAAGTCCCATAACAGCTGCAATGGGGTGTAGTGAAGGCCGCCAGGTGGGCTTCATGTAGAGTGCGGCTCTATCGGGGAGGAGATCTCCTATCCTGGTTCCTGCGATTCGGATGTGCCAAGGTGTCCACCCATTGTGATGCCTCTCTGGGATCTGTAAAGAAATAGGCCTTGCCCTGGTAGATGATACGCAAACGTGCAGGATATAACATGCCATATGGAAGATGAAGCTCACGTAACCTGCGTTTAATTGCCAGAAAAGTGGCTCTCTGCTTCTGCGTAGCTACGGAGAAATCTGGGAAAATGGTGATGTTGTTGCCATTAAAGGAAACTTTGCCCTTCTCTCTAGCTACTCTGAGAATAGCCTCTCTGTCACGGAAGTGTAGCAGCTTTATAATCATGGCACGTGGTGGGGACCCAGGTGGTAAAGGGCGCATGGGGATTCTGTGTGCCCTTTCTATGGCGAACATTGGTGAAAAGGTGTTTGCCCCAAACTCATTCAGCAGCCATCTTTCCATGAATGTTTCTGGTGTTTTGCCCTCAGCACCCTCTGGGAACCCCAAAAAACGCAAATTGTTCCTTCTTAGGCGGTCTTCCATATCCGTGAGCTTATCTGTAGTATACTCATGGGCCTGCCGCAGTTCCCTCACAGAGCCCTGTAAGGGACGTGTCTCATCCTCCATATCACTAATACGTTGCTCAGCATTAGACACTCTATGGCGAATATTGTGGACATCCTGTTTCAAAAAGGATAATTCTGTTTTGATGGTGTCCATTTGTGTAGTGAGAGATGCATGGCTGTGCTGGATGGCTGCCATAATCTGGGCTAGTGATGGCTCTGCAGGGCCTGCATCATCCCTGTCTGCTCTGGGGGATTGAGGATCATGTCCCTCCGCAGGGGAGAGTAAGAGAGGGTCTTCTGGGCTTATGGTAGGGGGGGATCTTTGTGACTCACCCTTCCCCTTGAGCTGCTTCCAGGGTGTGGATGTGGAGGCTGCCTGTAGCTGTGTGTCTCCCTCATGCTGATCAGCGCCATTTTGGTGCGGCCTGCATGGCGGTAACGACGGCCCGATTCCCAGGGCCTCCTCCATCGGTGGACCGTATTTGACCATCCCCGGATGGTCTCAGTGCTCTCCGGGTACTGTGGGGGTATATGGGACCCTCGGATGTCGGCCTGGATCACAGGATTTTGGCAGGATGTGTGCGGTGTGGACAGAGCTCAGGCTGAGCACGTCCTCACATCCCAGGTGCTGCTGTATGCGTTCCTTGATCGTCCGATTGAGGGTGAATACTGCTGTGCAAAATGTGAGCACATTGTTACCCTGGAAGTCCAGGTTCTGAATCTGGGGAAGCAACTGTCTGCACTGAGAAGTCCCTCCATACTAAAGGAGAGCCAGGAACGTACACAGCAGGTGCCGGCAGGGGCCAGCACAGAGGCGGGTGGAGACAAAGAGGTGCAGGCACTAGGAAAGAGTAGATGGGTGACAGGAAGGGTAGAGGGGGAAGTGCCAGGGAGGCTGATCCAGGGTTGGAGCATCCCAATAAGTATGCTCCATTGAGTGACATTGGTGAAACCAGTCAGAGACCAGCACTGCTGGAGCTGAGGGACTTTCCTAGCTGCCGGGGGAAAAACTCCTCCAGTGAGAATCGGGGGGGAAGCGAAGGGAAAACGGAAAATTGTATACTCACCTTTCCGTAATTTTCCTTTCCTGTCGCATCTCATGGCAGCATACACCTATGGGTTGTGGCTCCGCCCCCGCAACCTGATAGGACCGCGTAGCTATTAAAGTCTGAGAGAGCCCCTGCCCCAGTATTCTCCGTGTATATATACCTCACCTCAGATGGGTGGGCATTTGTATGCTGCAATGAGATGCGACAGGAAAGGAAAATTACGGAAAGGTGAGCATACAATTTTCCGTTTTCCTGTCGCATCATGGCAGCATACACCTATGGGAAATAACTCGCAAACTGGGTGGGTATGAGCAAAAGATAAGTTTTATTTAGAAGGTATTGAGGAGTTAGCCTGAATAATTGCTCTCCCAAATTCTACCGTGGACAATCTAGCGGAGTCCACTTTATAATGAGAAATAAAGGTGGTTTTTGAAGACCAAGTGGCTGCTTTGCAGATGGTTTCTGCTGATACCCTGCAGTAGGCCGCCCAGGAGGTCGCCATTGCCCTTGTGGAGTGTGCCCTTAAGCCCTCAGGTACTCATGTGTTGTTAGATGCGTAAGCTCTCTTAATGATCTTCACCAACCATGCTGCGATGGTGCGAGAGGTTGCTGCTTGTCCTCTTCTAAACCCATGAGGAATGACTAGTAGGTCCTCTGTCTTCCTCAGATCGCTGGTTGCCAAGAGGTAGGCCTGGATATTAGTCTTTATGTCAAGCGGATGTGGGTCACCCTGTTCTGTGGAGAGGGTATGGAGACATAGCTCTTGGTTAAAGTGGAAAGATGATGACACCTTCGGGATGAAGCGATCCGATGGTTTTAAGACTACTTTGTCTGGATAGAACATTAGGTATGGTTCCTTAGCCTGTAAGGCCTGAATTTCCGATACCCTTTTAGCTGATGTAATTGCTATTAGGAAAGTGACTTTGAGAGTTAGGTCCCACAGGGAAACATTCTCAATCGGAAAAAATGGCTCATGGGATAAGGCTTCCAACACTACCGAAAGATCCCATGTCGGGAAGGAAGGTTTTCTAGGTGGCCTCAACTTTAGGCAAGCCTTCTGAAATTGGATGATGAGAGGTTCTTGAGCCCATTTCACTCCTGTCATAGCGGATAGGGCTGATACATGTACCTTCAGGGTACTAGACCTAAGACCTTTATCTAGACCTAGATGGAGAAACTCGAGGATCTGAGCAACTGATGGAGATGCCGGGTTCCAGGATTGCCGTTGTGCGATTAAGAGAAAACTCTCCCAGATCCTTTTATAGGTTTTATTGGTCGTGGATTTTCTGGCCTGAAGGAGAGTGTCTATCACTTTCTGGGAGCAACCTTGGACTAAGAACCTAGTCCTTTCAATATCCATGCTGTTAGATGCAGCCTCTCTGGAAATGGGTGAAGGAGTTGCCCCTGCGACAGTATATCCGCTGTCATTGGGAGTGTCAGTGGTTCTGCTGTGCTCAATTGGAGGAGCGTCGTAAACCATGGTCGTCTCGGCCAAAATGGGAGGACTGCTAACACTGTGGCTTTCGACCTCTTGAGTCTGAGTAAGAATCTCGGAATGAGTAGCGTTGGCGGAAAGATGTACCCCAAACGGAAGTTCCAGTCCTGCTGTAGGCAATCCGTGCCTTCTGCCGATGGGAAAGGAATTCTGGCTAGATACCTCTGGCATTTCGTGTTGACCGGTGTTGCCGCCAGGTCTATATCCGGTATCCCCCAGGTTTGGGTTATGAGGGTAAAGGCTTGGTGACTTAAGGCCCACTCGTTGTTTGATACAAAGGTCCGACTTAGAGAGTCGGCTAGTTGATTTTGGACTCCTGGGACATACGTTGCCGTAGTGTGCCCCCCAGCCCTTCAGGCTGGCGTCTGAAGTGATTACTTCTTGAGGAATAGGGACTATATGCCTGCATCTCTTCAGATTGTTCAATCTGGTCCACCACCAGAGTGGTTGTTTTATTTCTTTCTGGATTATGATTGGCTGAGACAATGATACCCCGTTCCATTGTTTTAACAGTGATGCTTGCAGAGGTCTGGTGTTCTATTGGGCCCATTGTACCATTGGGATGGTTGCTGAGAATGACCCCAGTATGCTGAGGTACTCCCAGGCTGGTAGTGTGGTAGAGGCTAATAACTTATTGCCTTTTGAATGAGACTGGGAATTTTTTCCCGCGGAAGTTCTACCTTGTTGAGACGAGTGTCTAGTTCCGCCCCCAGGAATATCATTCTCTGAGTGGGCTGCAGATTGCTTTTCCCCCAGTTTATGATCCAGCCGAAGTTTTGTAGGGTGGTAATCAGAATGGATCGATGCAGTAGAAGGGAATCCTGATTGCTAGCAAAAGGATGTCGTCCAGGTAATGATGGACTCTCAATCCTTGTTCTCTTAGTAAGGCTATTACTGGCAGTAAGATTTTTGTGAATGTCCTTGGAGCGGTGGAGATCCCGAACGGGAGACTTCGGAATTGAAAATGATGAAGACCTACCGCAAAGTGGAGAAACTTTTGGAATGGGGACGTGCAGATAGGCGTCTTGTAAATCGACGGAAAGCATCCAATCCCCAATGTTCATGGCCCGAAGAATTGACTGGAGGCTCTCCATTTTGAATGTCTCGACTAAGATTGAGCGATTGAGATTCTTTAGATCTAAGACAGGGCGGAGATCCCCTGATTTTTTCTTCACCAGAAACAACGGGGAGTAGAATCCCGTTGACCTTTGGGATATTGGAACTTCCACTATGGCTTCCTTTTGTAACAGGTCTTGGACGTATCTTGTCAGTAGCATCCTTTTTTCCCGAGATGCCGGTAATCTGGTTACAGAGAATTGGTCTCTTGGAGCCCGTGTCTTGAATTTCCATTTGTGCCCGAACTGGACAGTGTCTATCGTCCATGGGTCCTTTATTGTTTCCGTCCAGACCTACTTGAAACTCATGAGTCTAGCCCCCACTTTAGCTGGTTGGGCGGACGCACCTTCAAAAAGACTTTTGTTCCGATGTGGTAGGGGTCTTAGACTTTTGGAGCTTGAGGAATGATGACTGGGGATTCTTCCAGTTCCTCCTATACTCTTTCCCAGGCCCAGGGCCATCTTTAATTTTGATTGGGCCCTGGGCAAACATTTTCTTGGGGCCCCCCCTCCATTCTGAGACATACAAAAAATAGCAGGTAGACTCAAAATCAGTTTACTGCAGCAGATCACGCAGCGATTGCAATTGTTTGCCAGAGGTTACAGCCTATCATTACTGCTCAATGGCTGGTTTCTAGAGGTTACAACACATAATTTCTGCTTGCCGATTGGTTGCTAGAGGTTAATGTACATTATTAGCGCTCACTAATTGGTTGCTAGGGGTTACAGCACATCATTAGCACTTACTGATTGGTTGCTAGAGATTAAAGCAGATCACTACTGTTTGCTGATTGGTTGCTAGAGGTTCATGCACATCATTACCTCTCACTGAGCAGTGGAGCAATCCCAAATAATTGAGCAAGCAAAGGGGCACATTAATACACATACTACAGGAGAGGTTCAGAGACTGCGGACATACTGCAGGAGATTACCAGAGACTGCGGACATACTGCAGGAGACACTCAGAGGCTGCGGACATACTACAGGAGACAATCAGAGACTGTGTACATACTGCAGGAGACAATCAGAGACTGCGGACATACTGCAGGAGACACTCAGAGGCTGCGGACATACTGCAGGAGACAATCAGAGACTGCGGACATACTGCAGGAGACAATCAGAGACTGCGGACATACTGCAGGAGACAATCAGAGACTGCGGACATACTGCAGGAGACAATCAGAGACTGCGGACATACTGCAGGAGACAATCAGAGGCTGCGTACATACTGCAGGAGACAATCAGAGACTGCGGACATACTGCAGGAGACAATCAGAGACTGCGGACATACTGCAGGAGATTACCAGAGACTGCGGACATACTGCAGGAGACAATCAGAGACTGCGGACTTACTGCAGGAGACAATCAGAGACTGCGGACATACTGCAGGAGACACTCAGAGGCTGCGGACATACTGCAGGAGACACTCAGAGGCTGCGGACATACTGCAGGAGACACTCAGAGGCTGTGGACATACTGCAGGAGACAATCAGAGACTGCGGACATACTGCAGGAGACAATCAGAGACTGCGGACATACTGCAGGAGACAATCAGAGACTGCGGACATACTGCAGGAGACAATCAGAGACTGCGGACATACTGCAGGAGACAATCAGAGACTGCGGACATACTGCAGGAGACAATCAGTGACTGCGGACATACTGCAGGAGACAATCAGTGACTGCGGACATACTGCAGGAGACAATCAGAGACTGCTGACATATTGCAGGAGACAATCAGAGACTGCGGACATACTGCAGGAGACACTCAGAGGCTGCGGACATACTGCAGGAGACAATCAGAGACTGTGGACATACTGCAGGAGACAATCAGAGACTGCGGACATACTGCAGGAGACAATCAGAGACTGCGGACATACTGCAGGAGACAATCAGAGACTGTGGACATACTGCAGGAGACAATCAGAGACTGCGGACATACTGCAGGAGATTACCAGAGACTGCGGACATACTGCAGGAGACAATCAGAGACTGCGGACATACTGCAGGAGACAATCAGAGACTGCGGACATACTGCAGGAGACAATCAGAGACTGCTGACATATTGCAGGAGACAATCAGAGACTGCGGACATACTGCAGGAGACAATGAGAGACTGCGGACATACTGCAGGAGACAATCAGAGACTGCGGACATACTGCAGGAGACAATCAGAGACTGCGGACATACTGCAGGAGACAATCAGAGACTGCGGACATACTGCAGGAGACAATCAGAGACTGCGGACATACTGCAGGAGACACTCAGAGACTGCGGACATACTGCAGGAGACACTCAGAGACTGCGGACATACTGCAGGAGACAATCAGAGACTGCGGACATACTGCAGGAGACAATGAGAGACTGCGGACATACTGCAGGAGACAATCAGAGACTGCAGACAATATACAGGGGATGGTCAGAGAACTTTCGGCAATGCACAGCTTTACAGTTAAATACCACAGCTCAGGGTTTAAACATTCAGGCATTTTATGGGTGTAAGGACATACCTGGCCAGCCAAACTCACTACATACATTCAGGACTGTGGGCGGGGCTTCCACTCTCTGCTCTCACTAAAGCAGCTGGAAGCTCCACTGATGCTTTGTTGGGGGGCCCACGTCACCCGTGAATTGTCACCCCGATGACAGCTTTGCAGAGCGCACAGAGGACATGGGAGGATGTATTCCGCGCTAGCCAGCTGAGAGGGGCGGGGCCGGGAGCTCCACTGACGCTCTGACCCCGCCCACGTGCAGCCTGTGTACTGGGAATAGAGCGCCTGTAGCGAGAGCCAGTGATCGGAGTGGGAGTGTCATTGGAGCTCCCGGCCCCACCCCCGGACCTCTGTATTCACCAGCCAGTATAGAGGGGGCGGGGCCGGAAGCTCCACTGACACTCCCACTCCGATCACTGGCCCTCACTACAGAAGCTCTTTTCCGAGTACACAGGCTGCACGTGGGCGGGGTCAGAGCGTCAGTGGAGCTCCCGGCCCCGCCCCTTCTCAGCTGGCTAGCGAGGAATACATCCTCCCGTGTCCTCTGTGCGCTCTGCAAAGCTGTGATCGGGGCCCCAATTCACGGCTAGCGCGGGCCCCCCAACAAAGATTGGGCCCAGGGCAAGTGCCCCGTTTGCCCTGCGCTAAAGACGGCCCTGCCCAGGCCTGTAGGATCTTGTCTCTCTGTATTTATCTGGTAGATTTCTTCTAGAAACTGGTGGTCTCTGCTGTCTGGGCCTCCTATCTGAAGGAATGAGTCACGATTTTCCTCCGGTGACTTTAGAAATAGCCGAGTCCAGTTTTTCTCCAAAAAGGTTTACGCCATCAAAGGGTATTTTACACCAGTTGGACTTTGAGGAGGGATCTGCCGACCAGGGTTTTAACCAAAGCGCCCTTCTGGCCATTACTGAGCTTAACATTGCTCTTGAAGTGGTTTTAATTATATCCACAGAGGCCTCTGCGACAAAGTCGCCTGCGAGACTAAGTTCTTGGAGGGCTGAGATAACTTTCTCTTGTTCTACTCCTTCTGACACCAGCTTCTCAGCCATCGTGGACCAGCTTGAGATAGCCTTGCCGACAGCAGCCAATGCTATTGCTGGCCTGCAAGCGCCACCTGCCGAGAGGTAGGTTCTCTTAAGATCCAGATCGATCTTTCTATCCAGGACATCTTTGAATGTGACTGCATCCTCTATTGGGAGTGTTACATGCCTAGCGAGGCGCATTAGAGAGGAGTCGACCACTGGAGGAGATATTAGTGGGTTGACGTTAGGCTCTTTAAGTGGATAGAGTTTTGCTAATCTGTTGCTGAGGCCAGTTTTTTTCTCTGGCTTTTGCCACTCATCCTTAATTAGATCCTCAAGTTCATCAATGAACGGGAAGTTCTCTGGGTCTTTTTTAAGATTTGGAAAATATTTCCTCACTTTTTGAGGAGTTTCTTTTTCCTCCACCCAGTCGATCGCCACCTTTACTGACTTCACGAATGGATCGATCAGTGAAAAGTCAAAGCCGGTGGATGCCTCTAGATCATCAGTGTCAGAGAGAGGGTCTGACGTCTTTGATGATGATGGAGCAGTGGATGAGGTATTTTGTATGGGTCTGCTGGACTCTGGCCCTGCGACTTGTGGTGATGGTTCGTTTGGTTCCCTTGCCTCTGTTTCTCTGTCCTTGGTTGCCTAAATGAAGCACGTGCGACAGGCTAGTTTGTCTGGAAGTGCTGTAGCACCGCAAATCCAGCAGGAGTTCCCGGGTGGACGGGAAGGCTGGGTGACAGGAGATTTCCTGAGCGCAGGGGATTTCTTGTGGTGGGAGCGAATATGCCTTGATCTTGATCGGCTTCTCCTGTGACTTGATCTGCTCCTCCTGCAACTTGAGCGGCTTCTGCGACTTGAGCGACTTCTGCCGCGCTCTGAGCGACTCTGCCTGTGGCTTGAGCGGCTCCTTCTTGAAGGCTCCCCTCGTCTTGAATGTGACGATCTGGAAGATCTGGTGGGGCTGTTCAATTTAAACAGCATTAGTGAGGGTTCTCTTTTTTCGCTTTCTTCATACTTACCCATCATCCCCTCTTACCTAGTAGGCTGGCGATGGTCTACCTGGGCAGCGGTCTCCATGAAAAGGTGATGAATCAACCTATAACATATAGCTGGCTTAGCATGCATGGGTTAGCAGTTAGTAAGCAAGCAAAGAAAAAAAAACAGAGATCTTACCTGGGCGTGGAGATAGTAAGAGAGAGACAGGGTAGTACAGCTGGGTAGAGTAGCAAAGAGATTCCTCCTTACAGGCTCAGGAGAGAAGAGACAAGAAAATGCTGACATTTACAGCGTTTTTAAACTTGCCGTCGTCGCGGCGGTGATGATGTCACGCTCGCGCATGCGCAGATGCGCTCCGAGGCCTCCAACGCCATTTTGAAAGCTGGAAAGTGGGATGCCCTGACTAGATACCGCTGTCTGCACATGCGCGAAGAGCTGAGACGCTCGGCGCTAGGCACAGAGAGCGGAGGGGAGACAAGCTGGAGCTATGGAGACAGACAGGAGGGGAAGTTACCCACAGGTGCACTGAGAGGAGCTGGAGACCGCTGCGATCCATAAACCTATTTAAGGTTTGTAATGCATAGTAACATACCCCTGAGACCATCAGAGTGGGGTTCCTTCCATTAAGCTCATTTAGAGGCTGTACAGGATAGGACTTCCACCCAGGAGAGGCTAGAACCTGGCTGGGGCGAATGTTGGTAAGGGATGCATGTTTTCGGTCCTTGACAGGTGAGGAAAAAAAAGAGAATGCTGGGGCAGGGGCTCTCTCAGACTTTAATAGCTACGCGGTCCTATCAGGTTGCGGGGGCGGAGCCACAACCCATAGGTGTATGCTGCCATGATGCGACAGGAAAGGAAAGACAGACTCTGGTGGTAGATGACTCAATTCTTAAAAGGACAGAGAGGCCAATCTGTAACAAATACCTTAAGCGTCAAACTGTATGTTGTCTACTGGGCACATCACAAATCTGGTGGACAGATTACTGGGAGGGGCTGGGGAAGACCCAGCTGTCATGGTGCACGTTGGCACCAATGACAAAGTCAGCAGCAGATGGAGTGTCCTAAAGAACGATTTTAGGGACTTGGGAGCTAAATTGATTAAAAGGACCTTCAAGGTAGCATTCTCAGGAATACTACCGGGACATAGAGCCACACCAGAAAGGCAGAGGGAGATCAGGGAAGTAAACAAGTGGCTGAAGAGCTAGTGTAGTAAGGAGTGGTTTGGGTTCCTGGAGGACTGGGCCGACTTCTCAGTCGATAACCAGTACTATAGAAGGGATGGCCTGTACCTAAATGAGGAGGGTGCAGATCAGCTGGGAATGAAGATGGCCAAAAAGTTAGAGGGGTTTTTAAACTAGGCGATGGGGGGGAGGGTCCAGAGGTAGAGATAGTCAGCGTGGAACATATTCCAGAGGGTAGTATTGGGGGCATTAGTGGAAGGTTGACCAAAGCACATAAACCCAAGGTAAGTATAGTAGCAAGTCCTAGTTGCAATCTCGGAACACCCAATAAGAGGAGAATATGCGACCGGTCTAAACTACGTGGCATGTTCACCAATGCCAGTAGCCTGGCGGACAAGATGAGTGAACTAGGGATACTGTTGCACGAGGAGGCTTTGTATTTTGTGGGAATTTCAGAGACCTGATTCAACAGCTCTAATGATTGGCTGGCAACCATTCAAAGGTATACCCTTTATCGCAAGGATAGAGGGGTTTGCCTATATATCAAGAATAATGTACAAGTGAATGTGAGAGATGACATCACTAAGGGAGCTAGGGAGGAGGTGGAAGCCTTATGGGTAGCACTCCAAAGGGATGAAGCTAAGGGGAAAATAATACTGGGAGTATGCTATAGGCCCCCTAACCTGAGGGAGGAAGGGGAGACAGATCTCCTATCACAATTTGGATTAGCAGCAAGGATGGGAAGTGTTATCATAATGGTGGATTTTAATTATCCAGACATAAGACTGGGCGGAGGGAAACTCGCATTCATCTAAGGCTCGCCAGTTCCTAAATGTCTTGCAGGACAATTTTATGAGTCAGATGGTAGACGCACCAACTAGAAATAAAGCCTTACTGGATCTACTGATTACCAACAATACAGACCTGATCACGGATATGGAAATATGGGGCAATTTAGGTAACAGCGATCACAGGTCAATTGGCTTCAGTATAAATCACACAAATAGGAAATATAAGAGGAAAACAAAGACACTGGATTTCAAAAGAGCCAACTTCCCTAAATTACAAACCTTGCTAGAAGGCATAAATTGGGATAAAATCTTAGGATCAAAGAACACGGAGGAGAGATGGGTTTGCTTTAAGAGCATATTAAATAAGTGCATTAGCCAATGCATCCCATTGGGTGATAAATTTAAAAGAGCAAACAAAAGTCCTGGATGGCTTAACTCCAATGCAAAAATGCAAATAAAAGCAAAGGAGAAGGCCTTCAAAAAATAAAAGGTTGAGGGATCATCATCAGCATTCAGACTTTATAAAGAATGCAACAAGAAATGTAAGCACAACTGAGATAGAACATGAAAGACACATAGCGGAGGAGAGCAAAAAAAATCAAGGAATTCTTTAAGTATGTATACAGTAAAAAGGGAGGACAGACCATATTGCCCCATAAAGAATGAGGAAGGACATCTGGTTACAAAGGAAGGGGAAATGGCAAAGACATTGAATTTATTCTTCTCAGTCTTCACGAGGGAATCGAGGGGCTTCAGTAACCAAAACTGCAGTGTTTACCCTCATGACACATCACAGGAAGCACCTCCATGGTTAACAGAGGACAGAATTAAAATTAGACTTGGGAAACTTAACATTAATAAATCACCAGAACCAAATGGCTTGCACCCGAGGGTACTTAGGGAACTCAGTCAAGTAATTGTCAGACCATTATTCCTAATTTTTACTGACAGTCTACTGACTGGAATGGTACCAGCTGATTGGAGAAAAGCCAATGTAGCACCAATATTTAAAAAGGGCCCAAAATACAGCCCTGGGAATTACAGCCCAGCTAGCCTAGCATCAATAGTATGTAAACTCTTGGAGGAGATAAGGGACTATATACAAGATTTTAGTAATGAGAACGGTATCATTAGCAGTAATTAGTATGGATTCATGAAGAATCGTTCTTGCCAAACCAATCTATTAAACTTCTATGAGGAGGTGAATTGCCATCTAGATAAAGGAAGGCCGTGGTGTATCTGGATTTTACAAAAGCATTTGACACAGTTCCCCATAAACGTTTACTGTACAAAATAAGGTCAGTTGGCATGGACAATAGGGTGAGTACATGGATTGAAAACTGGCTACAAAGCCGAGTTCAGAGGGTGGTGATAAATGGTGATAAATGGGGAGTACTCGGAATGGTCAGGGGTGGGTAGTGAGGTCCCCCAGGGTTCTGTGCTGGGACCAATCCTGTTTAATTTGTTCATAAACGACCTGGAGGATGGGGTAAACAGTTCAATCTCTGTAACTGCGGACTATACTAAGCTAAGCAGGGCAATAACTTCTCCGCAGGATGTGGAAACCTTGCAAAAAGATCTGAACAAATTAATGGGGTGGGCAACTACATGGCAAATGAGGTTCAATGTAGAAAAATGTTAAATAGTGCATTTGGGTGGCAAAAATATGAATGCAATCTATACACTGGGGGGGAGAACCTCTGGGGGAATCTAGGATGGAAAAGGACCTGGGGGTCCTAGTAGATGATAGGCTCAGCAATGGCATGCAATGCCAAGCTGCTGCTAACAAAGCAAACAGAATATTGGCATGCATTAAAAAGGGGATTAATTCCAGAGATAAAACGATAATTCTCCCGCTCTACAAGACTCTGGTCTGGCCGCACCTAGAGTATGCTGTCCAGTTCTGGGCACCAGTCCTCAGGAAGGATGTACTGGAAATGGAGCGAGTAAAAAGAAGGGCAACAAAGCTAGAGGAGGATATAGTTATGAGGAAAGGCTGCGAGCACTGAACTTATTCTCTCTGGAGAAGAGACGCTTGAGAGGGGATATGATTTCAATATACAAATATACTGGTGACCCCACAATAGGGATCAATTTTTTTTGCGGAAGGGAGTTTAACAAGATTCGTGGCCACTCATTAAAATTAGAAGAAAAGAGGTTTAACCTTAAAACAGCCAGTGGTCTCAGCGGGGGGCATCGATAGTTTCAAGAAACTATTAGATAAGCACCTGAACGACCACAACATACAGGGATATACAATGTAATACTGACATAATCACACACATAGGTTGGACTTGATGGACTTGTGTCTTTTTTCGACCTCATTTACTATGTAACTATGTAAGAGTATTACCAGAATGTGTGGAGGAAACAGTAACAGAAGGGCCAGAGAGCGTGGCTTGCGCCAAAAAACAGAAAGTAGTCACGTACAATCTTTCATGGCACAGACTTGAAATTCGGACCTCAGTCAGAAGAAAATTTTATTGACCAGACGTACTTGAATTTTAATTCAATACCCCTGGTCTATTCTATAACCCTTCCTCCTCCATTCTGCTCTCAGCTGAGCGGGGAGGCGGGCAGAACAATTAGAGCACACAGCTCCAGCTGAACTGCTCTGTGTCATCTCTGGCACAGACACAGCATAGAACAGGGAGCAGATACTCTTAATAACAAAGCAGTTAGTGTCCCTTTTGTCATTTAGGAGCCGTTCTGCTCCATTTTCTCAGCCTAGAATAGCGGTGCCCCTCTCTAAAGCAGTAGTAAACTCAAAAACAAAAATTTAATATACTGTAGCTTACCAAACATTTAGCCCCCGTTCACATTGGTGCGACTAGTCACACCCTATTGTAAGACATGAAACCGTTCAAATCGGTACGACACTGGCATTACTGTGCCACACTAATTTAAAAAAAAAAAAAAGTAATTCCTGCACTATTTTTGGCAATTTCAGGTGCGTCTTGCACAGATGTCAGCCAAGTTGCCCCTAAGGTTGCACTGAAACGTGGCTTTGAAATCGTGCGATTTCAAGTGAAGTTGCACGATTTCAAAGCCGCATTCAGTGTGAATCTGGCCAGTAACACACCTCCTGTATTAGAGGGCCTCAACTCTGGATGAAAGAGCACAGGAGAGCCTTTGGACAGCAGAATTGTCCGCCTGGTTAGATGCACCAGCAGATTTAGATACACTAACAAACTGAAGCCAAACTCCAGCTAATGCTTTAAAGGCAGTTACAGCAAATCCTTTTAGGATAAAGGATCCTGTCAGGCATAAATGTTTTTTATCAACCCTGTAACTGCTAAATATGCAGGAGCGCTTGTTCTGTTGAAAAACAACAGACTTACTAGCCAGATCACCAGGTAAGAAAATAAAAGAAATAAAGTCTAAAAAAGAAAACAAATGCTGCCACCACATCTAAAAATTGGTAATCTGCAATATAATAAATGTCTACTTCTGGGTTTAATACCACTTTAACCACTTCCCGCCCGCCATATAGCAAAATGACGGCCGGAAAGTGGTTCTGTTATCCTGACTGGGCGTCATATGACGTCCAGCAGGACAAGCCGCTGGGGCGCGCAGCGCAGCAATTGGTGGTGTGGTATGTTACTCTGACACACCGCATCTCCGATCCTGGTAAAGAGCCTATGACGTAGGCTCTTTACAATGTGACCAGCTGTGTCCAATCACTGACAGGTACGAGTAGAGGAGAGCCGATCGGCTGCTCTCCTGATAAGGGGGGTCGGCGCATTGGTTATTAGTGCAGACCCATCGAGGATGCCAGCCCATGACCACCAGGTATGCCAATCATTGCCCATTAGGGATGGCACTCTGTGCCCATCAGTGATGCCTGCCAGTGCCACCCCCTTCTCTCTGCTATAGACCTTCAGTTTTTTTCTGCCTAGTCAGGAGTAAGGACCTAGTTCCCTGCTGGGATCTCTAGTCCTGGCAATATTTATTTATTTTTGTTTGTTTTCCTGTTTTTTTTTCCAGTGATATCTACCATAAACTGCTGGGCTGGGCGACGGGCTGGACACTTGATCCCCATGGTCCCCATGGTCTCCCCAGTCTGGCCAGCGAGCGCGTGCAGACCGTAGCTACACATTAGGTGGGCCGGGAAGTAGGCCCACTGGATGGAGGCTGGGCCTGCGAGTTAAACGTCTCGCCTGGAGTCGCAGCGTCCCTCATGGCCGTTACCCCTCCCACTTCGGTGGTGAGGAGGTTCTGTCTGGAGCGGTGCCTGCTTGGTCCTGGTATGGTGAGTAAATGTCCCCCCTCTCCCCGTGGTGGGTTTGTGGTGGATGCAGGTCCCTCCCTGGGTCGGTCAGTCTTGCGGGTTCCCCTCCATTCCTGCACCCTCTCTTCCTGGCCCTGAGGTCCCTTGGTAACCCCCTTTTTCCCCCTCCATATGGGGTAGTGTGCCGGGTGGATCCAGGGGGATGGGGTTGAGTATTGGGGGTGGGGGGTGCATGCCACTGGGTGCTGTGCTTACCGGGGGGGGGGCACTGGGTCCGGTGCCCGGATCCTCTCACTCTCTCGTTTATCCTGGAGGCTGCGGGGTTCTCATCTGGATCTGTGGCAGCCTCGTGTAGCGCAGCCGGTGGCCATTTTGCAGCGGCCGGCGTCTTTTCCCCTAGTGCCTGCTGACTTCCTCTGGCTGACGGCCATGTTTGTGTAGCTCGAGAGCCATGATATGGTGGACACTGTGCTCAGGCAACGGCAGCCATTACTGTGTAGCCTAGGACGGTGTTTTTAGCAGGCGGAAGCTCCTCCTTGTAACCCGGCGCTGACTCCTGCGTTTTCTTCTTCCTCGGACGCCACGTGTGTGCGGGTATACACCTGAGGCAGCAAGTGCTACGCTGACGGGGTGGTGAGCCTGGTGGTTTCCCTCCTCTCTCTGTTGCAGGCTGTGGGGTGTCTTGGTGATCCGGTACCGCTACCAGCGTGGGGGGTGTACTATTGCAGTAGTCACTCTTGGTGTGGGGGTCACATTGTTTCCCCCTATGGAGTCTCAGGAGCATGTTTCCCCACCTGACCCCCTATCAGAGGCTGCGGGTCCCTCTAGATCCCAGCCATCTGTTGACGCACTGACGACGACCCTGGAGTACTTTGTGTCCCAGGTGGAGGTGGCCCTTGGGCGGCGGACTAGCAAGAAGCGTCCCCCGCCTTCCCCTGCTTCATCTGTCTCGTCAGATCCTGAATCTGATTCCGCTGCCGTGGACGGGGATCACCCTGTGGGGTCTGCGGCCGCGCTCCTATATTTTTTGGACAGTGAGGATGATTCTTCTGCCCCTGTGGCTGCGCACGAGAAAGCGCTGGTGGACGCACTGATTGCATCTGTGCGGGAAACTTTAAAAATGGAGGATGCAGCCGTGGCTGCGGCAGAGGTGCAGGTCCCTTTTGGCACTCACAAGCCGTCTCGTGCGGCAAAAGTGTTCCCTTACCCCTCCTTTGTTGACAAGTTTGTCTATAAAGAATGGGAGCGTACAAAACGTCCCTTTGCGATCCCAAAGTGCTTCTCTGTGCATTACCCGTTTGCGGAGTCCTCTTAGGAAGTGGACGAATCCACAGGTGGTGGATCCTCTGGTTTCTCGGTTGAACAAAACCAATGATTCTGGTTGAAGACTCTCCAGCCTTTAAAGATCCGGCTGACAGGAAGGCAGAGTCTCTAAGCCGCACTATGTTCACTATTGCGGGTTCGTCGCTTCGGCTGGTCTTGGCCATTGCCCTGGTGTCTCAAACGCTGACAGAGTGGGCGAAGCTGTTGCGCTGTGACCTGGAGGGTGATCAGTTTCCTCCTGCCTTCACTGAATTAGCGGACCAGCTGGTCCAGGGGCTGCAGTTTGTCTGCGATGCCTCTTTGGACACGGCTCCCTTGCTCTCTAAGCTGTCTGTTTCAGCGGTAGTGCTGCAGTGGGTATTGTGGCTGAAGTGTTGGACTGCGGACCAGGCCTCTAAAAAAAAGCCCTAACTGATCTGCCTTTTCAAGGCAATCGTTTGTTTGGGGCCACTCTGGATGATATCATTAAGAGTGTCACAGGGGGAAGAGCACTTTTCTTCCACAGTCAAAGAAGGGGAAGGAGCCAAGTCGCAAGCGTGGTCCTTCCTTCTCGGCACACAGGAAGTTTTTTCGTCCCTCAGGGTCCACTGACAGAGGCTCCAAGTCCCTCAAGCCCCCCTCGGGAGGCTCCAAGTGACCCTGGTCAGGCAAACAGAGTGGGTTTCTCCTGACCCCCAGATAAGGCTCCTTTGGCATGAAGAGGCGCCCTCACCTGCAGTCCGGGTGGGGGGACGTCTTCGTTGGTTTCCGGGCCCGTGGACTTTCTGATAAATGACATTCTGTCTGGTTACAAGATCGAGTTCCAGACTTGCCCCCAAGCAGATTTTTTCCATCCAATCTGTGTCCGTCTCCGGACCGCTGGTTAGCCCTTCGGGGCGCGGTACAAGGCCTGTTGCTTTAAGGGGCTATTGTCCCGGTTCCAGTGTCCGAACGTTTCCAGGGCTTTTATTCAAACCTGGTTACGATCCCCAAAAAAGGGGGTCTGGTACGGTACGTCCGATTCTAGACCTCAAGGCTCTGAACCGTTTTGTGGGGGTGCGGAAGTTCAGAATGGAGTCCATTCGCTCTGTGGTGGCATCTCTTCATCAGGGGGACTTTCTTGCCTCCATTCACATCAAGGATGCCTACCTGCACATTCCAATTTGTGCACGACAACAGCGGTTTCTTCGCTTTGCTGTGGGAGAGGAGCACTATCAATTTGCGGTGTTATCCTTTGGTCTCACCTCCGCTCCTCGGGTCTTCACCAAAGTGTTGGCCCAGTTCTGGTGCTGCTGCACCAGCGATGAATTGTTGTTTTGGGCTACCTTGGGACGACCTTCTGCTGCGAGTCACCAGCGACCCTGAGGGGCAATTTGGAGATCGCTATTCAGACTCTGGCAGATTTTGGGTGGTTGATAAATTGCCAAAAGTCTGCGCTGATTCCAGTTCAGAAATTGGATTATCTGGGTCTGACTCTGGATTCCGCTCTGGCCAGGGTGTTCCTTCCGCAGGACAAACTCCAGAAGTTACAAGGCAACCTGCTCACTGCTGTCCAGCAGGTGGGTCTCCCTGTGGACTTGCATGCGGGTGCTGGGCCTGATGGTGTCTACATTCAAGGCGGTCCCGTTTTCTCAGTTCCATATGAGACCCCTGCAAAAGGAGATCTTGTTAAAATGGGACAAATGTCCAGAATCTCTGGACAATCAGATTCAGCTGAGCCATGGAACCAAAGGGTCCCTGATCTAGTGGCTTAATTCCCCGGCTTTTCAGAAGGGAAAATCCTTTCTCTCGCTGTACTGGACGGTGGTCACCACCGATGACAATCTGTCCGGGTGGGGAGGAGTTCTGGGCCTGAGTTCTGCTCAGGGTCACGGGACGATGGAGGAATCCAGGCTAACTATCAACATCCTGGAACTTCGAGCGATCAGACTCTGTCTGGATCGTTGGACGGATCGACTTCAGGGGCTTCCGACACGGATTCAGTCGAACAATAACACGGCGGTGGCCTATGTCAACCACCAGGGAGGAACAAGGAGTGTGTTAGCCGGCTTGGAAGTAGCTGGAATTCTATGGTGGGCACAGCGTTCCTTCTCGGCCATCTCCGCCGTTCACATTCTGGGAGTGGACAACTGGCAAGCGGATTACCTCAGTCGTCAAGTGTTGGACCAAGGGGAGTGGTCCCTTCATCAGGAGGTATTTCAACAGATATGTCTGCACTGGGGATCTCCGGAGGTAGATCTGATGGCATCCCGAATCAACAGGAAGGTGCAGACATTTGTAGCCAGGTCTCGGGACCCTCTGGCGGACGCCTCAGATGCTCTGTTGGCCAGGAAGGGGGGAAGTGCCCTGTATTTAAGTGGTTAATCCCCCTGTGAGCACTAATCTCTCTTCTGCCCTTATTTAAAAAAAAAAAAAAGGGGGATCTTGAAAAGCACGCTAGAAACAGAAATTTAAAAGAGAAGTTTGGTATTTTGGGATTTAAAAAAAACAATTATACTCACCTAGGTGGATGCAGCATTGATCTGATACTGCATCTGTCCCCTGCCAGCTCTGCACTGAGAACTGAGCGATCAAAGACCACTGATCGCTCGGTTCTCAGTACTCTGTGAGCAGAGAGCTGGTGACTGTCAGTCTCTGGCTCTCTGCTCTGCCCCTCCAGCACTCATTGGAGCGCTGGACTGTGTAAGGGCTGGCTCAGGCTCTCAGCGGGTCGCTGAGAGGCTAAGTCAGCTACTGGTCCAGGCTTCTGGGCAGATCCCAACCATTAGGTTGGGATCTTTCTCGAGCCTGGACCGTCTGAGTGATCGCTGTCGGCTGAAAACGGGTCACAGGAGTGCACAACAAACTCACCTCTGTGATCCATAGGAGATATATGGCCAAGCAAACTTTGCCCATACTTCCCCTTTAAAAAAAAGAGTTCTCCCAGAGTCCAGATCAGGGGTGCCCAACCTTTTGAAGAGCAAGGGCCACTTAAGCGACTTGGGAATAGGCTGCGGGCCACAATGAGTGGAGCGGGCAGATGGCAGGTCTGTGCCCAGTCTGCATATGCAGAGCAGACATGGACACAGCCTGCTCTACTCTATAGAGCCCACTCCACTATTCTTTTTTAGCAGATCGAATTGGAGGTAGGCGGGTGTAAACTCACACAAGTCCGTTTACATCTGCCGCTCCTTAAAGGTGAATGGAGGGTCCGATTGGGTCAGACTGATCGTCTGCAAGGGGCCTAAGGGTGCTTTCACACTGCTGCACTGCAGTTTACCGTGGGTGTAGGACAGTACACCTGTGGCTTTCCTGCGGGTTAGCTGCACTTTACCATAGACTTCGATTATATCCTGCAGGTGTGGTGCACTTTCTGAAAGCACACCAATCCCGCAGGTAATAGCAGAAGTCTATGGCTCAGTGCAGGTAACCCACAGGTGCACTACGCTGCACCTGCACATCAGTAATAAAGCAGCACAGTAACCACCTCAGAACAGATATGCCCATACAGTATCTCACAAAAGTGAGTACACCCCCTCACATTTTTGTAAATATTTTATTATATCTTTTCATGTAACAACACTGAAGAAACAATGAAGAAAACACTTTGCTACAATGTAAAGTAGTGAGTGTACAGCTTGTATAACAGTGTAAATTTGCTGTACCCTCAAAATAACTCAACACACAGCCATTAATGTCTAAACCGCTGGCAACAAAAGTGAGTACACCCCTAAGTGAAAATGTCTAAATTGAGCCCAATTAGCCATTTTCCCTCCCCGATATCATGTAACTCGTTAGCGTTACAATGTCTCAGGTGTGAATGGGGAGCAGGTGTGTTAAATTTGCTGTTATCGCTCTCATTCTCTCATACTGGTCACTGGAAGTTCAACATGGCACCTCATGGCAAAGAACTCGTAGAAGACCTGAAAAAAAGAATTATTGCTCTACATGAAGATGGCCTAAACTATAAGAAGATTGCCAAGACCCTGAAACTGAGCTGCAGCACGGTGGCCAAGACCATACAGCGGTTTAACAGGACAGGTTTCACTCAGAACAGGCCTCGCCATGGTCGACCAAAGAAGTTGAGTGCACATGCTCAGCGTCAAATCCAGAGGTTGTCTTTGGGAAATAGAGGTATGAGTGCTGCCAGCATTGCTGCAGAGGTTGAAGGGGTGGGGGGTCAGCCTGTCAGTGCTCAGACCATACGCCACACACTGCATCAAATTGGTCTGCATGGCTGTCGTCCCAGAAGGAAGATGATGCACAAGAAAGCCCGCAAACAGTTTGCTGAAGACAAGCAGATTACTGGAACCATGTCCTATGGTCTGATGAGACCAAGATAAACTTATTTTGTTCAGATGGTGTCAAGCGTGTGTCGCGGTAACCAGGTGGGGAGTACAAAGACAAGTGTGTCTTGCCTACAGTCAAGCATGGTGGTGGTGTCATGGTCTGGGGCTGCATGAGTTCTGCCGCCACTGGGGAGCTACAGTTCATTACAGGGAACCATGAATGCCAACATGTACTGTGACATACTGAAGCAGAGCATGATCCCCTCCCTTCTGAGACTGGGCCACAGGGCAGTATCCCAACATAATAATGACGAAAAACACACCTTCAAGACGACCACTGCCTTGCTATAGAAGCTGAGGGTAAAGGTGATGGACTGGCCAAGCATGTCTCCAGACCTAAACCCTATTGAGCATCTGTGGGGCATCCTCAAACGGAAGGTGGAGGAGCGCAAGGTCTCTAACATCCACCAGCTCCGTGATGTCATCATCCAGAGGACTCCAGTTGCTACCTGTGAAGCTCTGGTGAACTCCATGCCCAAGAGGGTTAAGGCAGTGCTGGAAAATAATGGTGGGCACAAAAAATATTGACACTTTGGGCCCAATTTGGACATTTTCACCTAGGGTGTACTCACTTTTTTTGCCAGCGGTTTAGACATTTATGACTGCGTGTTGTTATTTTGAGGGGACAGCAAATTTACACTGTTATACAAGCTGTACACTCACTACTTTACATTGTAGCATAATGTCATTTCTTCAGTGTTGTCACATGAAAAGATATAATAAAATATTTACAAAAATGTTAGGGGTGTACTTACTTTTGTGAGATACTGTATATACAGTGTGATTTTAGTAATAAATGTACCTTTAAAAACAATCTTCTATTTAGGTATCGCCGGCTGTTGCAGTCCCAGGCAGAGTGCATTTGGTATCACTCCATCTGTGACAGGAGCCGGAAGCATTGCCTTTTGCGGTTCTGCTCTGCAGCCGCTTGCTTCCTTTACCGTTGGCTTCATTCACAACATTGATGCTCTGGGATGGCAGGTCAGGAACCCGCGTTCTGAGCTTGCCAACCCGCCATCCCAGAGCAGGAGGTTGTGGGCCACATCAGAGGGCTCCGTGGGCCACTGGTTGGGCACCCTTGGTCTAGATGATCTCACTTCCACTGTTACAGCTTTGTTTCAGGAATTAACACCATCAATACCTAGTGATAAGCTAGAATTTGATCAGATACACTCTGTCCTTACACAGAAAATATTTTTTTTCAAGGACATTCATATCAAATACATGCAGATCAAGCACTTGTCACCATACACAAACGTGGGGAACTCAAGCAATACTTGGATGTTACAGACACATGAAATCCCGTAAAGATGGGGATTCACCTTTAAGCTTTCTTTCAGTACATCAGTAAGGTACACACTTTCCACTCTGGCTGAAGTGCATAAACTTCTGAAAGGTCTTGAGCTTCTTCTTGCAGATCTGCAGAAGCTGCTGTAGCCAAACCCAAGTCAACAATCTGTCCAGCTGAGTCCACTCTGGGAAAGGAAACAATGGGGTTCCTCAAAGAAGGCTAAAGAGTCCTATACCTTTGGATCCTCCTTGAATCCCTGTATAAGACCTACTGGCACCCTACCTAACGTCTATCCTTAAAGGTGTATGGTTTTATATAACACTAACTATACCTGTGGACTCTGTACAGTGCACTATTTTTGTTTATATTTCCCTAAAGGTTAGAAATCAATGCTGACAGTAAGTGCCGGTTGGGGCGACGCTACATGCAGTGCAATAGAACTGTTCTAATGGGAGTGACTCAATTCGCTCCAACTTAGAAAAAGGTTCCTCTACTACTTGGGGGCAACTTCGGAGCAGCTTGCATTGACTTCTATTAAAGAAGTTGTTTGCAAGCCGCGCTATGCAAGGCGGCTTCAGAGTCGGATGACTTTGAAGCCGTCCCAGTGTGAACCAGCACTAACACAGTATAGATGGGCACAGGACAGGGTTATCACAAGCAAATTTATTCAGTAATAAAAACAATAAGTATCCACAAATCATCACTGCCAGTGGACAGAAACCAGTCAGCCTGGATGCTGACAAGCTGTCACTCCTGAAGCCAGCAACGGCGTGCTGAACCTGTTTAGCTTTCAAAGTCGGCAGTGGCTGAGGCTTGAGAATGAGGGTGTGTCCCTGTAACGCATTGTCTTCTGGTCCCATAGATTCTTCCCCTCCACTTGTGTCTTCAACTGCTGCTCACGCTGCTTAATCTGACAGCTAAATGTGTCCAGCATGCCAGTGTCAGCTTCAGGAGAGCTTCAGGAGTTGATAGTTTGACGGCTTACAGGCTATCCCTTTTCTATCCTCTGGCAGTGCAGATTTCTAGACATGTTGCTCTTCTTTGGACACCAATTATGTGGGTGGATATTGTTTTTATTACTGAATACATTTTCAGAAAGACCAGGTCTCTCTGTATTCTTCTGACTGTTATTGTAAAAGACTGGGGCTATATTTGAATTGTATTCAGTTCAGTGTAAAGGTTTCAAATTTGGCACAAGGTTCAATCTCAGAGCTTAGTCTTAGGTGGGTGACCAGGTGTTACATCATACTACAAGTTGCACATTTTACTGCCACTTTTCCCTAGAGCCCTTATATGGTATTCAGGTGCTTCCTCTTTTTTGCCACTAGAATTTGCTACAAAACGTCTACATCCGGATTGCTGTATTCTCCTCCTGGACAAGCTTACCCTATATCCAGAATCCTACTCCATGAGTACCCAACAGTGGAGAACCCTCAACCATGGCTATGCTGGAGACCAGGCAAAAGGGAGCCATGACAAAACCACAGGCCGAACATTCGCTCTGCTAAAGGCTCACACAACACTCGATCTGTCCTTTGTACTAGCTCAGGAGCCAATACTAACACTGGGCTCTGCATTCAATTCTAGCTCTATTTCAGGTACTCAACAAGTGACCTACTTGACAAAAGAAGAATTCTCTGCATCTATGTCACAATTCCCCAGGCAAAAATAGCTTTAATACAACCATCTCTGTCCAGGGCTCAAAAATGCCTCCCCTCTCAGGTCGGATCCCAATATGCCTGTCCTAGACAAGGCAGACAAAAAAGAAAATAAAGAAGACATTGAGGCAGCATTGGAGGAAGCTGTAGAAGATTTTCTTTCCCAAACTGCTGTATAACTGAAGAGGGAGCTTCATGCAACATGCTGACTAATGTGGAAAAACTCACTGCTGCTCTCCACAAAAGCCTTGGCATTGTGCAGCTTGATTTTTCTTCATCTCACCATGCCCCTTTGGCTACAAAAAGACCTGTAAACCCCTCAAAGACATATCCAGTAGGCAAACAAATACAAAGGGCATTCTACGTGGACTGGATCACCCCAGAAAGGATTTTCACTCCTCATAATATCCTTGATAAACTATCCAGTGGAAAAAGTGTTCACTAGACATTTGGTCTATGCCTATATTCGATCCTGCCTTCTCATTCTTAAAAAATATGTCGCTGCCCCTATTTAAGAGGTTACTTCTTTGAAAGATTCTGCAGACAGAAAATTTGGGACTTTCTTAAAGATCTTCTTTACTCTGGAAAGCCCAGACCCCATTACCTGGGGTCTATGAATACGTTGCCTGTGTCCTGTCCTGTAAACCATATATGTTTATTAATCTATACCTCTAGTTGGTCCGTCTATTTTTATAAATGGCCAACCATTACATTTTCTTTCTCTCAACACATGGGCTGGATGAGACACACAGACAGGCGCCTTTCACACATCTCATGGAGGTTAGGTAGTAAAAAGGGGGAATGGGATACTTTTTACATTTCTAAACCAAAGCCCCCTTTTAATGCATTTGTTCTCATTACAATGCAAACCAAACTGTGCTCCACTGAAAGCACAGTGATGGGAATCAGCTGATCAGTGGTTTGGCACAGATGGCTATCCCTGTTGACTCATTATATCACTGCTTCTGCTGATATCTAAATGGTATATAATGTCTGTTGCACATGCCATACTGTGCAATCACCATGCTCATATATGTTCAATTTAGCTATTCATTAGTAAGCTTAGTACCTAATGATATGACAAGCTTGTCTGTCATAACCTGGTTCAGATAATTCTCTGTGCCTCTTGCAGCCCCTCTGGTAGTGTTCTCTTTTAGATGCTCTAATGTGCTGTTTAACCACTTGACCACTGGGCACTTAAACCCCCTTCCTAACCAGACCAATTTTCAGCTTTCGGTGCTCTCACATTTTGAATGACAATTACTCAGTCATACAACACTGTACCCATATGAAATTTTTGTCCTTTTTTTCACACAAATAGAGCTTTCTTTTGGTGGTATTTAATCACCGTTGGGTTTTTTATTTTTTGCGCTATAAAAGAAAAAAGACTGAAAATTTGGTAAAAAAATTAATTTTTCTTTGTTTCTGTTATAAAATTTATGAAATTAGTAATTTTTCTTCGTAGATTTTGGCCAAAATTTATACTGCTACATATCTTTGGTAAAAATAAGTACAACTTGGTGTATATTATTTGGTCTTGGTGAATGTTAGAGAGTCCAAAAGCTATGGTGCCAATATCTGAAAATTGATCACACCTGAAGTACTGACGGCCTATCTAATTTCGTGAGACCCTAACATGCCAGAAAAGTACAAATACCCCCCAAATGACCCCCTTTTGGAAAGAAGACATTCCAAGGTATTTGAAAAGATGCATGGTGAGTTTTTTTGAAATTGTCATCTTTTCCCACAATTCTTTGCAAAATCAAGATTTTTTTTTCTTTTTTTTTTTTTCACAAAATTGTCATATTAGAAGGTTATTTCTCACATACAGCATATGCATACAACAAATTACACCCCAAAACACATTCTGCTATTACTCCCGAGTATGGCGATACCACATGTGTGAGACTTTTACACAGTGTGGCCACATACAGAGACCCAACATGCAGGGAGCACCATCAGGCGTTCTGGAGCACCCAGGCCAATTCTGACATTTCTCTCCTACATGTAAAAATCATCATTTATTTGCTAGAAAATTACAAAGAACCCCAAAACATTATATATATATATATTTTTTTTTAGCAAAGACCCTAGAGAATACAATGGCGGTTGTTGCAACTTTTTATCTAGCACGACGGTATTTGCGCAGCAATTTTTCGAATGCGTTTTTTTGGGAAAAAAAAAAGTTTTGTGCTTTAAAAAAAAACAAAAAAACAGTAACGTTGGCCTAATGTTTTTGCATAATGTGAAAGATGAAGTTACGCCGAGTAAATAGATACCTAACATGTCACCCTTCAAAATGGCACACGCTTGTGGAATGGTGCCAAACTTCGCTACTTAAAAATCTCCATAGGTGACGCTTTAAAATTTTTTACTGGTTACATGTTTTGAGTTACAGAGGAGGTCTGGGGCTAAAATTATTGCTCTCGCTCTAACGTTTGCAGTGATACCTCACATGTGTGGTTTGAACACAGTTTTCATATGTGGGCGGGACTTACGTATGTGTTCGCTTCTGCATGCGAGCACACGGACAGGGGCACTTTAAATTTTTTTTTTTATTGTTCATTTTACTTTATTTTAGTTTGACCCTTTTTTCCCCCCCAAAAAATTTTTTGATCACTTTTATTTCTATTACAAGGAATGTAAACATCCTTGTCCCCTCTCGCCTCCCATAAGAAAGATCAAGCAGTGGAACAGCTGCTATGATCATTCTTATGGTGTAGGGAATCGCCGGCTGAAAAAGCTGATATCTGAATGATGCCTGTAGCTGCACCCATCATTCAGATATCCCCGCTCAAAGTCAAGGACGTCATATGACGGCGGGCGGGAACTGGTTAAAAATTGTGGGGTATTGTGGAGTATTGCAGAGTACTGCGGAGTATTGCAGAGTAGTGCAGGGTATATTGCAGAGTATTTCAGGGTATATTGCAGAGTATTGCAGGGTATATTGCAGAGTATTGCCGGGTATATTGCAGAGTATTGCGGAGTATATTGCAGAGTATTGCCGGGTATATTGCAGAGTATTGCCGGGTATATTGCAGAGTATTGCCGGGTATATTGCAGAGTATTGCCGGGTATATTGCAGAGTATTGCAGGGTATATTGCAGAGTATTGCAGGGTATATTGCAGAGTATTGCCGGGTATATTGCAGAGTAGTGCAGGGTATATTGCAGGGATGGCTGAGCATGGAGGGATGGATGGATGGATGTGACTCAGAAAAGAAAGAGGGCGCACCAACCTAGTGCATTACCACTGATAAACTTTAATGCAGCATAAAAACAGTGAAAATTATACTCACAAACGAGCTAATAAAAATAGCTTTCAAAAGGGCGCAAAAGCGCTGTTTCTGTGGATCTACACCCCAGGACCTGTTGCCGAGAGGATCAGACCGGTGCAAATGTATGTGCCTGTGTCTGTCCCACCCAATTAGTGACAACGCCCCCTCCCACAGATACTAGGCACCACCCACCCATTCAGGTTAACCCTCCCTAACCCATCCCTCAGAATGTGGTTCTCCATTTGTGGCCAAAATATATAGGGAGCAAACATCGCTCTATGTTATCTGCTAAAAACAATTAAAAAAAAAAAAAAAAATCAAAATTAATTAATTAAAATAAAAATAAATATAAATATAAGATAACTGAGCCAGCAGATCAATTTCACTCTCAGCATAGGCTATATACAACAGGGCAGGGGATGGGGGATTAGGTGCGCCAGAACAAAAACACCTCACCTCCTGCATGCAGCTCTGATTGTGTCCCCATGCCTCCGATCTACTGGGGTGGATGGTGCAGGGCTTCTCCGGCTCCCAGGAGCCATAGTAGTGCCGCATACCGTGTATGGAACGCATGCCATTCGAAAGACCAGGAAGTGCGGGCGTTCCTGCGTTCCACCCGCAACTTCCGGCCGATTGTGGCGTCATTTCCCCCTCCTCCACAGGCGTCAGAGGTCACTGTGCGCCAGGGATACGGCCCGGAAGCGCTTCACAGTGAGATTCCGCACAAACTTATTGAGATCGATAAAGAGCTCAAACAGATTTGGAGAGCTCTCAGGAGCATAGTTGAGCCCCCTTCTAAGCAATTCGAGCTCTGTATCAAGGAACTCACATTTGGACAAATTGAAAATTTTTATAGTTGAGTGGCTCTCTGATGTTTTTGATCTCTCTTTGGATTTCCGCCCTCCCCTACACCCTCTTCTCGTTGTTTTAGTTGCCTCCTGGTGTTCGGGGGTGATAGAGGTCGAAATGCGATGCTTTTCTGCGCTGCGGGTTTCGTTCTTCCCGCAGCTCCTTGCACAAAAAAAGGAATCTCAACCTTGGATTTGGTTATATTGGTACCGATCTTTTCTATTCTTTAGGTTGAAGGAACTAAATGGAACGACAAATGAGGGTCCAGAAACGACTATCCCCATTGCCCATGCTGAACCTCTTGACAAGGAGATATTGGAGGAGCTATACCTGGAAGGAGGTCAAGAATCTGTGGGAGTCTCTCCTCCCCTAACCCTGGAGGGTGGGGCAATTAACACTAATTTCAGACCAAAATCCAGCTTCTATCCCCACTGGAACAATGGGAACTTTATACCCACGTTCTATGAAGTAGTGATGGAGGAATTCAGGAAAATCTGTGGGGACAAGAAACGGAAGTATACTAAAGACCACGGAGCTAGCTTGGAGGGCCCTCTGGATAGTTTGAAAAAGAACTCTGAAATAGTCATAAGAAAAGCAGACAAAGGTGGAGGTCTGGTGATTCAAGATAGAGATCAATATCTAGAGGAAGCATATAGACTGATTGGTGATACCAACACCTATGAGAGACTTACTTGGGATCCTACAGTTAACTATAACATGGAATTAAAAGCGCTTCTGGATAAAGCATTATCAGATCAAGTCCTGACTAAAAACGAGTACTACTTTTTGTATTCCAAGCACCCAGTGGTCCCCCACTTCTACCATATCCCAAAGATACACAAAGATATGGAGAAGCCCCCAGGAAGACCCATTATAGCAGGGATTGGCAGCTTGACCAGTAATCTGGGCAACTATATCGATTACTTCCTCCAGGGATTGGTAGTTAACCTGCCATCATACAATAAGGACTCAGGCCATGCTCTAGAGGTACTTAGTGCTTACACCTGGGAGCAGGGCTATAGATGGTTATCACTCGATGTGACATCTCTATACACGTCTATCCAGCATGAGTTCGGTCTTAGAGCTATCGAATATTATGTAGCAGAAGCACACTTATTTGATCCCAGGCAAGCTCGTTTCATATATGAATGCATCGAGTTCACTTTGACCCACAATTACTTCATTTTCTTGGACAGGCACTATAGGCAGATAAGGGGTACAGCTATGGGTGCAAGGTTCGCCCCCAGCTATGCGAACCTGTTTATGGGTTATTGGGAACTCAACCACATCTGGGCCAATAACCCTTATGGGAAGAACCTAGTGTTGTACTCGCGGTACATAGATGATATTCTTATCATCTGGAGTGGTACCGATGAGGAGCTGAAAGGATTTCTTGCACATTGTGCAGAAAACCCCTATGGGATTTCCTTTACCCATGTGGTGGACGACAAGTCCCTGATTTTCCTGGACCTTGAGCTACAGGTGGACGACACTGGGACCATCTTCTCAAAAACCCACTTTAAACCGAGCGCCGGCAATTCATATCTCCACGCCCGGAGCCATCATCACCCTAGATGGATTAGGAATGTCCCCTTTGGTCAGTTTTGCAGGCTTAGGCGAACCTGCACCCTGAAGCAAGATTACGAAGAACAGAGCCTTATCCTTAAGAACAAGTTCAAGGAAAAGGGCTATGAAGAGGAGCATATAGAGGAGGCATTCCAAAAGTACCTTGTGCTGTACGACAATACTTGTGTTGGCGAAGAAGAAAAAAAGATAAACCCACATGTGGATGAACAACCACAAGTACGGTTTTGCACTAGGTATAACAACAAGGCCCCCATAATACAAAAAATCCTCAAAAAGAATTGGAGAATCCTTGAATCAGATCCCATCTTAAAGACAAGCCTTCCTTCGTATCCTAATTTGGTCTTTAGGAGACCGAAGGACCTTAGGAGCATTATTGCCCCTAGTAGGGTGAGAAAACAAAGAAATGGAGGACTCAGCAGCACCTGGAGTACAATTTTTGACCAGAAGGGCAGTTACAGATGTGGGAGCAGCAACTGTGGGAACTGCGTGCATATGTGCCACAGAAAGAAAGAAGTCTTTGGAACAGACGGTAGGGTCCACAAGATTAAGCAGTTCATCAACTGCGGTACTCCGTATGTCATCTACGGTCTTCTGTGCCCTTGTGGCCTCCTTTATGTTGGACGGACGTCAAGAGTCATGAGGATAAGAATGAACGAGCACAGGAGTAGCATCCTGACAGAAAAGGACAACTACTCAATACCGAAACATTTCAAAGAAACCCACAGTAGCAGCACTGAGGGCCTCAAAGTGTTCGGCATAGAAGCAATGCCGAGCGACCTAGATAGTGGTAAAAAATATCAAATGCTGTGTAATAGAGAGGCCCTCTGGATATTTTCCCTAGGAACTTTGGCCCCGAAAGGTCTGAACGAGGAAATCGAACTACACAATGTAGCATAATTCCTTCAGTTCCTGTCCAAGCTTTCGAGCCATTGTTAGCATCAGTTAGATAATTATGATGTGATTTCTCTAGTGTGTTCTTCGCCTCCACTATGTTGGTAGGGCCGTACTTTTGGGGTTTATGGGATGCACCAAGGTTAAGGACTAGGATTGGTTATACCATCTGGCAGGTGTAGTATTAGGTTTTAGCAGTTAGTTATTTGTTTAGAAGCTAGTTATTAGGCTGTGGTTGGTTTTTTAGATAGTCGCCTATTGGCTTATTTGACAACATGATGTACTTTTTGTCATTTTATGTAATTTATCGCCATTGGAGTTTAGTGTCTATTCCCACCAGATGCTAGCGGGCAATGGTGCCTCTCTCTCTCTCTCGTTTATGGTATGCCGGTCCGCAGAGGTATCCGCCAGGGTATATGCTGAGCCGATGGGTACCACTGTCATTTGGCATAGTATGTTTTACTATTATATGTTTTATATACATATTTGTCACTATATTTATATATATTTTCTATCTACATGGAGTGGGGTGTAGCCTCTTAGTAGGAACACTCTATTGCTGTGTCTAATGGTGACTAATATTGGTATAGGCTGATGAGGTTCAGTATTTACTTTGAGATCCCATATGCATTTTTATGTATTTTTTACTATGTATTATTTATTTTATAATCCTTCCCCCTTTAGATTAGTATCATGCTGATATCATGACGACTAATTGTTATGGACTTCCACGTTGTTCTTTTAACATTAAGTATACTATATGTTACATTCCAATCTATGAATTTTATAGGTATGGTATGATCTACTGCACCTTGGAAGGATACTTCTGCGGACTTCTTTTATTGATCTAACAATTTTACATTATGATCAACATTATAGGTTTGGATTCCATTTTCCACTTCCCTTTTTCCACTTCCCTATATTGGACTGGTTATTCATATCATTCTATTTTTATCTTAATTAATTAAATAATTAATTTTTTAAATTATACATTTTTCCCCCCTCCATTTTTCATTAATGGTTTTTGGCTTAGAGAAAAGTGGGCTGAGCGCTGTTAGTAGCCCCCGCCAGAATGCTGCCTGTCCTGTACAGCCAGATCCCGTCTCTGCCAATGGTAGTAGTGGAGCGAGTAGTGGAGAGCGCGCGGCCTTACTGAGATGCGCGCGCACCATTTACCATAGGTATGACGGTCGGAAGCAGTGGGTGGAACGCAAACACACCCACACTTCCGGGCCGTATCCCTGGCGCACAGTGACCTCTGACGCCTGTGGAGGAGGGGGAAATGACGCCACGATCGGCCGGAAGTTGCGGGTGGAACGCAGGAACGCCCGCACTTCCTGGTCTTTCGAATGGCATGCATTCCATACACGGTATGCGGCACTACTATGGCTCCTGGGAGCCGGAGAAGCCCTGCACCATCCACCCCAGTAGATCGGAGGCATGGGGACACAATCAGAGCTGCATGCAGGAGGTGAGGTGTTTTTGTTCTGGTGCACCCAATCCCCCATCCCCTGCCCTGTTGTACATAGCCTATGCTGAGAGTGAAATTGATCTGCTGGCTCAGTTATCTTATATTTATTTTTATTTTAATTAATTAACTTTTATTTTTTTTTTTTTTTATTGTTTTTAGCAGATAACATAGAGCAATGTTTGCTCCCTATATATTTTGGCCACAAATGGAGAACCACATTCTGAGGGATGGGTTAGGGAGGGTTAACCTGAATGGGTGGGTGGTGCCTAGTATCTGTGGGAGGGGGTGTTGTCACTAATTGGGTGGGACAGACACAGGCACATACATACATTTATAGAGAGAGCAATTCGAGAGACCAACCATTGCCCACTTAGGCTCTGAAGAAAGGGGTGCTCCCCCGAAACGCGTAAGCCATCAGCCATTTGCAGGTCCTGGGGTGTAGATCCACAGAAACAGCGCTTTTGCGCCCTTTTGAAAGCTATTTTTATTAGCTCGTTTGTGAGTATAATTTTCACTGTTTTTATGCTGCATTAAAGTTTATCAGTGGTAATGCACTAGGTTGGTGCGCCCTCTTTCTTTTCTGATTTTTTACAGCTTGAATACCCATTGTTCAAATGAGGGCTGCAAGACGCTAGGCATTACTTCTATAGGTGGCTGCACCACATATCCAGTTCATGGACAGCTGAGCGCAGGAGAGGTCTTTTTTTCTTGTGTTTGGATGGATGTGACTGCAATTGTCACTGAGCACCGCTGTGGGCACTACACATGCAGCCCACAGCGGTGCGGCCATCCGATCCCTCCCCCTCTCCCCTCGCACTGTACCGATCGGTACAGAGAGGGGGAGGGAGGAACCGGCGTCATGACATGGTTTGTTGACGTGATTGCTCCGTCATTTGACGGAGCGATCACATGGTAAACGGCCGTGATCAGCGCCCATTTACCGTGATACGTGATACTGGACCCGGCAGTCACGGAAGTTCTCGGGTGCGCGCGAGAGCAGGATTCTGGGATGACATCCATGGACGTCCACCCAGAACTAGCCGACCGCGCTGCTGCCGTCTTTCGGCTATGGCCCGGTCGGCAAGTGGTTAAAGTGGATATAAAAAGTCTACACACCCCTGTAAAAATTTCAGGTTTCTGTGATGTAAAAAATAAGACAAACATAAATCATTTCAGAACTTTTTCCACCTTTAATGCGACCTATAAACTGTGCAATTTAATTGAACAACAAATTGAAATTTTTTAGGTGTAGGGAAGTAAAACATTCCAGGCCAATTTTCAGCTCTCTCACATTTTGAATGACAATTGCGCGGTCATGCGATGCTGTACCCAAACAAAATTTTTATAATTTTTTCCCCCACAAATAGAGCTTTTTTTTGGTGGTATTTGATCACCTCTGGGGTTTTTATTTTTTGCGCTACAAATAAAAAAACAAACGGAAATTTTGAAAAAAAAAAAGTTTTTCTTCATTTGTTACAAAACTTTGTAAATAAGTAAGTTTTCTCCTTCACTGATGGGCACTGATGAGGCTGCACTAACGGGTACTGATGAGGCAGTACTGATTGGCACTGATAGGCAGCACTGATAAGCAGCACTGATTTACAGCACTAATGGGCACTGATAGGTGGCACTAAAGGGGCACTGATGGGTGCCACTGATAGGCAGCACTGATCAGAGGCGCTGGCAGGCATCACTGGACACAGAGTGCCAATACTAATGGGCAATGATTGCCATCCCTGGTGGGCTTACCTGGTGGTCATGGGTGGCCATCCTTTCTGGCCATGGGTGGGCATCCTTGGGGGACCCCCCTGTCAGGAGAGCAGCCGATGGCTCTCCTCTACTTGCGTCGATACACGGCTTTTCCTGTTTACACTGTGATTAGCTGTGACTGGACACAGCTGATTACATGGTAAAGAGCCTCCGTCAAAGGCTCTTTACCTAGATCAGAGATGTGGTGTGTCGGACTGACACACCACGTGATTGCGGCTTATCCTGCTGGACGTCATATGATGCCCAGTCAGGATAACTGAACCACATCCCGGCCATCATTCTGCTATAGGCCGGGTGGGAAGTGGTTAAACTAATACTTTGTTGAAGCACTTTTTTAAATTTTATTAAAGCACTCGGTCTTTTTGGGTAAGAGTCTATCAGCATGACACATCTTGACGTGGCAATATTTCTTGCCACTGTTTTTTGCAAAAACACTCCGAATTTGTCAGATTGCAAGGGCATCTCCTGTGCACAGCCCTCTTTAGATCACCCCACAGATTTTCAATTGGATTCAGGTCTGGTCTCTGGCTGGGCCATTCCAAAACTTTATGCTTTGTACTTGTATGCTTTGGGTCTGTTGTCATGCTGAACACTGAGCACCTTTTTAGATCGATGTATGTCATGTTGCTTGATTTTATGGATCTTCAATAAACTTTTTGATTCTATCTCAGAATGTGCCGCCACCTTTCTTTGTTTTACCTGGACTTCTCTGGCTGCGAACCAGGCAGGCACTCTGATTCAGTCAGCAGCTTTCTGGATCCTAACAGGTGGCTTTGAGAGGTGTGCACTAGCGTCACTGTGGGTATGGTGTTATTTTGGTCATGTGCAGTGTTGTTTTTGTGCCAAACATATCTTTTGGAATTATGGCCAAAAAGATCAACCTTGGTTTCATCAGACCATAACACATTTTCCCACATGCTTTTGGGAGACTTCAGATGTGTTTTTGCAAAATTTAGCCGGCTTGGATGTTTATCTTTGTAAGAAAAAGCTTCTGTCTTGCCACGCTACCCCATAACCCAGACATATGAAGAATATGGGAGATTGTTGTCACATGTACCACACAGCCAGTACTCGCCAGATATTCCTGCAGCTCCTTTAATGTTGCTGTAAGCCTCTTGGCAGCCTCTCTGACCAGTTTTCTTCTCCTCTTTTCATCAATTTTGGAGGGACGTGCAGTTCTTGGTAATGTCACTGTTTTGCCATATTTTCTCCACTTGATGATGACTGTCTTCACTGTGTTCCATGGTATATCTAATGCCTTGGTACCCTTCTCCTGACTAATACCTTTTAACAATGAGATCCCTCTAATGCTTTGGAAGCTCTCTGCGAGCCATGGCTTTTGCTGTAGGATGCAACTAAGAAAATGTCAGGAAAGACCTACTAGAACAGCTGAACTTTATTTGGGGTTAATCAGAGGCACTTTAAATGATGGCAGGTGTGTACTGACTCCTATTTAACATGAGTTTGAATGTGATTGCTTAATTCTGAACACAGCTACATCCCCAGTTATAAGAGGGTGTCCACACTTTTGCAACCACATTATTTTAGTTTTTTTATCTTTACTCCCCCCCCCCTAAAATATTTCAGTTTGTTTTTCAACTGAGTTGTACAATTTAAAGGGCACATTGAAAAAAGTGGAAAAAGTTCTAAAATGATTTATCTTTGTCACATTTTTTTTACATCACAGAAACCTGTCATTTTAACAGGGGTATGTAGACTTTTTATATCCACTGTATTTTAGAAAATCTAATTTTAGTGCCCGGATGTAGGCTACCCCTTTACATGCAAAAGAAGGGGATGAATTTTTTCTACCTTCGCTTTTGCTTCAGTTGTGCTTTCTGGATCTCCTACTACTTTCTTTGATCAGGTATCTCTGTCTTTTTCTGATAGCCATCTTTGTTCTTTTTCTTTAAGATAGGTCTTGCTGTGCACAACATTTGGGTGGTGTGACTTTGGGAGAACCCCTTCTTCTTGACACAGGTACAATGGTCACCTTCGAATAGGCTCTGCGCGGTCAACGATCATGACTAATCGTTTCACCATAATGTCCAGGGATTAACTTCCCTAACAAATGCGGTTAAAGTCGATCTTTCCCCCCTTTCACTAAAAATCCCATCAGCATACAGCTTTTCATGTCGATATGAAATCATCTTACGTTTATTAAACATTTTTTCCTTTTACATGTACGATTTTTCCACTACCCGTTTTTTTTTTTTTTTTTTTTTTTTTTTTTTTTAGGGCACTGGTGATGTTACCCTAGCCTTACAGCTGCATCCTAAGAAGTTCATGTTACATGCTCTAGAAGGCAGACCCAGAGTTCTAGGCAGAGTTCCAGGAAGTAAAGGGAGATGGATTCATCTGCCCTCAGGAAAAGTAGCCACCATGAGAATAATTGGAAGGAAAAGAAAAATAAGGTATGCAAAGAATAAAAAGTCTGTGAGTATTTATAAGTACCTGTTTGTAGATTGCCATTACTATACATTTTTAAAGATGCTTTTGTTCTAGGTTTTTTGATAAGGGGGAAGTTGTTCTTTAAGCGTTCTCCTATTACTCCTCATGTTACATACTTTGACCTCTTACCCAAAATACCTACACAGGCAGTAGCCCTAAGTGGTGTTTATTGCTTTTAAGACTAATCTGCCTTTTACATGTGTTGAACATGTCAGTAGCCTAACTTTGCATGAGGTGCTCCCAACCCCACAAGCAGGCTTTGTGATTTGTTTGAATTTGTTTGTTAGTTAAAGCTTAACTTTGGGAATTGGACAAAATCTACCCTTGTAGTTCCCTCTTCCAGCAAGGGTTAAATGCTCCTTTAGACTAAGGGCGCAGGGACAAGGTGTATTAGTTACCCTATTCCTCAGCTGGCAAGTTCCAGCGCTGTAATCTTCTATTTCCAGCACTGTCCTCGAGGCTCTGAGTGATCCCTGGCCATCATAACTTACAATGCAGGACTATGAACCCTGCACTGTAGATAGAGGAGGTGAGTATGCGACTGCGGCTGAGAGCACAATGGAGAGGTGGTAGAGCTGGACGGGTTGCATGGATGTTGCCTTGGACCATAAATAGGTCCCCATACACCATATTTTTCATCACTGGATAATAACTTCCTTAAAAGATAATTGAATTAATTCAGACGCTCGCTGGTCCAGGTTACCACACACCTATTAGACTGGTTTAGAGGTACATTGCAAATTCATTAAAATTATGTATGCAAAAGGAAAAACGGCAAGCATTTAAAGTACTTTGATTTTTCCTGTGCTTTTACCTGCAATTTTTTTAATAGGTGACATGTTACATATCTTAAGATATAGATCCTAATCTTTAAGTCAATCTCCAGCTTGGTGCATACATCAGGAAAAAAAAGACAGGGTGACCAATATTATGGTCAATTAAAGGCTGACCAGTATCCTAGATGAAAAGCACAAAAAGCGTCTGAACATATAGAACCTTGGATAACACTGTAACACTCGGAAATGGAAACTGCTAGTCTTAGGTACACACAGTGCCTTGAAAAAGTATTCACACCCCTTGAAAAACGTAAATGTATTTTATGTGATAGACCAACACAATGTGGCATGTAATTGTGAAGTGGAAGGAAAATGATAAATGGTTTTCAAATTTTTTTTACAAATATCTGAAAATTGTGGCGTGCATTTGTATTCAGCCCCCCTGAGTCAATACTTTGTAGAACCACCTTTCGCTGCAATTACAACTGCAAGTCTTTTTTGGTATGTCTCTACCAGCTTTGCACATCTAGAGAGTGACATTTTTGTCCATTCTTTTTTGCAAAATAGCTCAAGTTCTGTCAGATTGGATGGAGAGCATCTGTGAACAGTAATTTTTAAGTCTTGCCACAGATTCTATATTGGATTTAGGTCTGGACTTTGACTGGGCCATTCTAACACACGAATATGTTTTGATCTAAACCAGGGATCTCCAAACTACGGCCCTGTTGCGGAACTACACATCCCATGAGCCATTGTAAAACTCTGACATTCACAGACATGACTAGGTATGATGGGAATTATAGTTCCTGAACAACTGGAGAGCCATAGTTTGGAGACCCCTGATCTCTGGCTGTATGTTTAGGGTTGTTGTCCTGCTGGAAGCTGAACCTCCGCCCCAAGTCTCAAGTCTTTTGGAGACTAACAGGTCTTCTTCTAAGATTGTGCTGTATTTGGTTTCATCCGTCTTCCCATCAACTCTGACCAGCTTCGCTGTCCCTGTTGAAGAAAAGCATCCCCACAACATGATGCTGCCACCACCATGTTTCACGGTGGGGATGGTGTGTTCAGGGTGATGTGCAGTGTTCATTTTCCATCACACATAGCGTTTTGATTTTAGGCCAAAAAGTTCAATTTTGGTCTCATCTGACCAGAGCACCTTCTTCCACATATTTGCTGTGTCCCCCACATGGCTTCTCACAAACTGCAAATGGGACTTCTTATGGCTTTCTTTCAACAATGGCTTTCTTCTTGCCACTCTTTCATAAAGGCCAGATTTGTGGAGTGCACGACTTATAGTTGTCCTGTGGACAGATTCTCCCACCTGACCTGTGGATCTCTTCAGCTCCTCTAGAGTTGGGCCTCTTGGCTGCTTCTCTGATTAATGCTCTCCTTTCCCGCCTTGTCAGTTTAGGTGGACGACCATGTCTTGGTAGTTTTGCCGTTGTGCCATACTCTTTCCATTTTCGCATGATGGATTGAACAGTGCTTCGTGAGATGTTCAACGCTTGGGATATTTTTTTTTATAACCTAACCCTGCTTTAAAGCGGAGTTCCACCCATTTTATGCACTTTCTGTGAATGGTATCCCCTTATCTCATCCCTTTTCCAATGCAATTTTTAAATTATTTTTCTAAATGGAAATGCCTTTTACTTACTACTTTAGTCTGCACTTCCAGCTGTCCCCGCCTAGGCCATTACATCACTAGGAGATTCGCAAGGGTTTCTGGGATAGCAGCGTCATGTATCCAGGAGTCCTTGCAAATCGCCTACTGCCAAAATCTTGTTATTTGATGACAGGAAATTACGCGAATGGGAGGAGTTAAGCACCATTTTAGAAGCACTGCATCCGCTGGGAGGAAGTGTAGGAGGTCTGTTCAGACCAGTGAGTATGTGGCATGGGTGGCCTTAAAAAAAAATGTGGAATGCGGGCACAGTTTACTGACTGCGGGCACAGTGTCCTGGCAACCTATCGGAAAAGAGAGCCGCGCAGCAGCATAACTGCGCATGCGCGAGATCGGGACGTGCATGCTGGGTAGCCAGCTGCACAGAAATCCCAGAAATTAAGACAGGAGTGCTTCAGATGCCCACAGCTAAAATGGAACCTGCCTGTTTCCGAGATCTGTAAGTTAAAAACTATTTTTAAAGAAAGTAAAAGTGCAACACAGATGACATGTTGTAAAATGTTAATGTACATGTTTGGACAAATGCAGAGCAGTCTTTTAAAAAAAAAAAAAAGTGTCTCCGCTTTAGACTTCTCCACAACCTTATCCCTGACCTGTCTGGTGTGTTCCTTGGACTTCATGATGCTGCCTGTTCCCTAAGATTCTCTAAGAAATCTCTGAGGGCTTCACAGAACAGCTGCATTTATACAGAGATAAATTACACATAGGTAGACTCTATGTTTGCAATAGATTTTAGTTAGAGGTATCAGAGCAAAGGGGGCTGAATACAAATGCACACCATACTTTTCAGATATTTATTTGAAAAAAAATTGGAAAGCCATTTATCATTTTCCTTCCATGTCACAATTATGTGCCACTTTGTGTTGGTCTATCACATAAAATCTCAATAAAATACATTTACGTTTTTGGTTGTAACATGACAAAATGTGAAAAATGTATGAATACTTTTTCAAGGCACTGTACCTTTGAAGCATTTGGTGTCCAGAGGGAGGGGGGCTACTCTATGGTCTTTGTTCCTGACCTCCTTAGTGGCTGGTCACTTTTGCTTCCTGTACACCTGTGTGGGGGCAAATGCTTGTGCAAGTCCCATTACTTTTATCTTTTCTTTTCCACCCCCTTTCTCCATCTCTGCTCTTTAACATCACACTAGAGATGATTTTCTCTCACTGTTAACATTCCATACAGTTGTCACTCTCTTTTTAAGGCAGTTTTGTACATCCATTCTTTTGGTTTTAAGGTAAGACCAGAGTTTCTAGTACAGAAATATTGATGAGTTTCAATTAAATATATTATTAGTACATGTAGCTTTATACCTTCAGTGCTAGTCCAGGCTTCCGCAGAGCTACTTTAGCTTCTTTGTCTTTTAACAATCCCTGGAGTTTAGCTATCTGGTTACTGGCCTGAGGTCCCTGCGAAGTCAACTCAGTCTGTGGCAGACATCGATAGAATTTCATTTTCTGCTTATATTCTGTAGGACTTTGAGCAGCCTTTTGTTCTTCCTTAAAATTATCATCTACAAGAGAGAGAACATCAATCAAAACTTATGCCGCAGCTGCATACAAACTATTAGATATTGTTCCCAATGGAGGAATCTGTGGATGTAGTACATATGATCAACTATTCTTCTTGACAAAATCCAGAACTTTCCACTGCTTGTCTAGCTGTTATTTAGGCAAAAGGAAAGATTGACTTTTGTCTCCCAGAGAATTCAACCCTACAAACAATGGTTTTTACTTTGGTGTTCAACTTATGGTAAACTTTTCAAAGTTAACTTGTAAGTTTTTATATGATTGTTTACATTAACGAATATCTGTCTCAATGTTTAAATATATGAACTAAGTTTGACAGTGTAATCAGCAGACACACTAAAGTGTGTGCTTCTACCTATATCTCACCACCCTGTTAAAGAGGAAGTAAACTCTCCCACTCTGATGCTTCTTTTCATTTAGTCCATTATAAGTAATTATCAAACTATAGCCACTGTAATCCAGCCCAAATCCCATATTAATTACCAAATCACATATTACTTACTGTTTAAAGAAACTTTAAAAAACTTGTTTCCGGGGGTAAGGCAGCGCCATCTTAAGTAGAGTGTATTTCTAGAGTAGAGTGTATTTCCGCCCTTACATTGAGCACTTCCTGCACTGTTAACCAAGCCTCCTTCTCAATCCAAAGTTTCTATGGCAACCCTGCTTCCCTGCTCATAGCTGACTTGTTTTATTTCATAGTATTTAATTGTGCAGATTATCTAGTGTTTGCCTATGTCAATCTTATCAGCTTCAGCTGATAAGACTGCAGTAATGCTGTCCAATGCCCAAGACATGGTCACATGGGGTGTAATAGGAAGCTCTGAGTGATTATGCAGTCTCGTGGGATTTCAGTGTTGTGCAGTAGGAAGTCCTGATAATAGACACACAAGCACACAGAGTGTGCGGTAAATCAGGGGAGATATGGGTATGCTCAGTGAGGTCATTCTAAAGAACAAAAAAGATTACAACAATACTAAGAAAGTAAGGAGATATCTACAAGCAGTGTTCATTTGGGTTTTTTATGCTGATTTACATGGGACAAAGTTGTGGGGGAGAGTTTACAACCACTTTAACTAAATTCACTTATCCAATGTGTTAAAATATAATTTCTAAAAGTTGATATTTGCATAGTAAAAGGCACTTTCACCTTCCCATATATGATGACAATGCTCAGTTATGGCAATGGACTGCTTGGGCACCAAGTACTAAGGGGACAGGGGGAATTACCACCTTCGACCTGTACCCTGAGCCTGAGTTACCAGGCAATATATTTTTACAGTATGTACAATTAATTGCTCATAATATCATAACATTTGCATTTTAAAATTAAACTTTAATTGTATAGTACATGACACAGGCTAGATATTTATAGACCCCGAGTTATAGCTGGTACCTTCAGGCGACTGGACACTGGCAAAGCTTTGCTGGACACGCCCCCCCTGGGCATACCCCTCTAACTCTACCCCACTTCGCGAGACCTCAAGTTTTTTCCTACTGTTCTAAGGTGATGGACCTCTTCTCCCTTACAGAAAAATGATTTGCTTCATTAGTATATTGTTTTCTTCAAGCAACTCATAACTGTCTGCTAATTCAACAATAGAAGCATCTGAAGTATAATCAGTATAATCTTGGAAGCTGTACACAGACAGTTGACAGCCTGTTCTGTTGCTTCAGGCACTGGAACCTTCATGGACGCTCACCCCGGCAGTGCAATGGGTGTATATAGCTGCAGAGTGCTATACAGGTCCAGGGCAGTGGTCCATCTCTATGGAACTCAGACCCTGGAGACCTCTCCGGGGGTTATGCCCACCCTGACAGGTGAAGCCTGGACCCTGATTAAGACCAGTGACGAGGACAGGTAAAACAGATTTACCTTGTACTATTCTGACACTGTAGCCTCACTTCTTACAGTTTTTTTTAACCACTTCAATACCAGGCTATTCTGGCACTTCTCTCCTTCATGTAAAAATCATCATTTTTTTGCTAGAAAACTACTCAGAACCCCCAAACATTATGTTTTTTTAGCAGACACCCTAGGGAATAAAATGGCGATCATTGCAACTTTTTATCTCACATGGTATTTGCGCAATAATTTTTCATACGCCTTTTTTTGGGGAAAAAAAACGGTTTCATGAATTAAAAAATAACAAAACAGTAAAGTTAGCCCAATTTTTTTGTATAATGTGAAAGATGATGTTACGCTGAGTAAATAGATACCTGTCATGCTTTAAAATTGCGCACAATCATGGAATGGTGCCAAACTTCATTACTTAAAAATCTCCATAGGCGAGGCTTTAAATTTTTTTACAGGTTACCAGTTTAGAGTTACAGAGGAGGTCTAGTGCTAGAATTGTTGCACGCCAGTGTTGCCAACCAAACAGATTGAAATCTACTGGCACAGCCAAGTTTTTACTGGCATTTCCAAGTGCAAAATTACAGTTTTAAGTGCAAATTTCAGTATTTACGCTGCAAATAAGTAAAATATGCTTGGCTCCCTTGCACCATGACATCACACGACACGCTCAGGCACCACCTCCGTCAGACCCGCCCCACCCGCCGGTACCGCCCGAACACACTGTAGCACACTGTAGCAGACCCTTTTTCAATAAGACCCCACATCTCTCCTCCAGGCTGGAGGAGAAGCTGCTTGCAAATGTCACCACATATGTATACCCTTTGAAAAAGGACTTTTGAAGCACTTGACAAAGTCATCAATGATGTCACAGAGGGAAAATACTTCTACAATGGAAGGTTTCCAAACCCCCTTAATTTGGGGCTTCTACCTCCTGAAAAAGAAGTGTGCCATTGCCCTCCTCAGGCTTCCCAAGCCAAAACTCAAACCTTTTGTTGCAAAAGGGCCACTCACCCATAAATGGGGGGGGGGGGGGGGGGCGCATCAGTTACAGTTTGCTTTTTTCTGGGTTCTGTTGGTTGCTTCAAAAGTGTACAAAATGGAATTCAAAATCTCTACCCCCTGACCACTTTCTTCTCTCAAACTAAAAACCTTTCAAAGACAGTCAGATCTGCAGACCATCTAAACCATATCTTGTCCCAGGCAAGGGTCATTCCAGTCCTTCTGGAGGAAAGGTTCAAAGAATTCTATTCAAACTTGTTTATGGTGCTTTAACCCAACAAGGGTATTCGTCCTATCCTGGACCTAAAATCCCTTCACATGGAATCTGCAAAGTTGGTTACTGCCTCTCTCAGATAAGGGAAATACTTAGCATCAGTAGACATGCAAGATGCTTATCTACATATTCCCATTTACCTTCCTCATCAGTGCTTCCGGCACTTGGAAGTAGAAGACAAACACTTCCAAACTGTTGCACTGCAATTTGGCCTATCCTCTGCACCCAGAGTTTTCACAAAGGTACTGTCACCTCTTCTTGCCCTCTTAAGAACTCAGAGCTTTCAGGTAACAGCAGGGTTGAGTCCTGCAGGAACACATGGGAACAGCAATCCTGTACTTGTTCCACAGCAGGAACACCATTCCCGTTAGCAGCTGCATCCTGCAGGACTAGCCTTTGGCTGCTTACACACACACTGCCCTGCCCACCACATTGCAAATCAGCGGTTAACTTACATTACACTGCAGAGACCTGTTCCCGATATCCAATGAGCACTGCTGACATCTCCTTCCTCACCCACTACATGTGCCTGGCTCTCAGCACTCTGGGTGTGTGTGTGCGCAAGTGCTCGGAGGAGCATGACAGTGCCCGGGAGGAGGGGAGATGACAGGGGTGGTATGCTTAGGACTGGACAAAGGTGAGCTGCTCATTAATGGCTCTGTACAGCATTGTCTATGGGAGCTATATAGTGTGTGCTGACAGTCCGGCGATGTCCATCCAGAACATCGCTGGACTGTCCTGGAGTCCGGCGATGTCAGCACCACAGCTGATGTTTCAATCAGTTGTCGGTGCTGCCCCCGCTATTGCCGGTACGGGAACCTGGTAGTGAAGCATTACAGCTTCATGCCGGGTCCCTACTGCGCATGTGCGAGGCACCGCTGAGCTCTCCTACTGGTCCAGTGGCGGGGGGAAGGAGGAGGGAGCTGAGCTGCTGACGTAATGCGCCAAGGGCAGGTCTCCCGGGAAGTAGGGACAGATTACCTATCAAAGACAGGTATCCGCTCCTCTCTCCCACTTCAAAAGGTACCAAATGTGGCACCGGAGGGGGGGAGAGACAAATAAGCGGAAGTTCCACTTTAGGGTGGAACTCTGCTTTAAGCACCCCAAAGGCTTTGTGTTGTCATTAGGGTCTCACAAAGGACATCCTTCATAAAATTTCATTTTTGGCAGGTGGATAAGACAACTTATCTCAAGAGTTTAAACTCTAAAAGATAAGGCACCTCCTACACTCTTATGTATCCATTCCACTAGATTGGTGCGTGTTTTCTGGGCAATCCAACATCAAGCCTCTGTTGCCTAGCTTTGCAAGGCTGACACCTTCAGCTCATACCTTCTAGAACTGGGTTCAACAACTCATTGATCGCAATTTATCCGTCGATCATGGGAAGGCAATGGGTAGACTGTGTCCTCATCTTGCAGACCCTCTGTTTGAAGTGCTCCCTCCCCACCTAAAGAGCGGCACAGGGAAGCAGCATGCATAAGTGTACTGCGCTGATCCCCACCGCCTTCCTCTCCCATCCTTTCCAGGCGCTTGTATGTGACATGATTTGGGATGAACGAGAGAGGAGGCCAGTGGAGATAAGCGTGCCAAAAAAAGCAAACAGCAATGTGTCACCATCACTTCCCTGCTCTGCATAGGGTAAAATCTCTGATCCAGCTTGCTCCCTGTCCTCTGCCCTGCTGACCCCTAAAATCTCCCCTACAAACTGTTGACCCTGGTACTCTGACCTAAAAACCAATGACCTCTGTACATTGCCCTACATACTATTGATCCTTGTGCACTACCCTACAAACTAATGACCACTGTGCACTTCCCTATATATTCATGACCCCTGTACTCAGCTTTAGAAACTACTAATCCAGGCAGTACAGTGGTGTAGTGGTTAGCACTCTCACCTAGCAGCAATAGGGTCGCTGGTTCAAATCCTGACCACGACACCATCTGCCTGGAGTTTGCATGTTCTCCCTGTGCCTGCGTGGGTTTCCCCTGGGTACTCCGGTTTCCTCCCACACTCCAAAGACATGCTGGTAGGTTAATCAGATCCTGTCTATAAATTGTCCCTATTATGTGTATGTGTTTGTAAGCGCGTCGGGACCCTGCGGGGTAAAGGACCGTGCTTTATCAAGATGCAACTCAACTCAGAGCATTAATGAGGTAAAGTTCTGCTGACATCCATCATCTAATCATGTGCAAGCACATATGCCGTTTTAAAATTCTAAAAAAAAATAAATAAAAAAAAAAAAATAAAAAAAAGAGAAACTACTAATCCATGTACACTGACTTACAAACCACTGACCCCGGTACACCATTCTACATACTAATGACCCCCATACATTGCAATACATTCTACTGACCTCTGTACACTGCCATACATACTACTGACCCCTGGACACTGCACTGTATTTATACTACTGACACAATCGCCAGAACCCAAACCTGCCAGTTGAGTCAGAGCGCACAGCAGACAACCAGCCCTAAAACTACTCAAGCAAGTCAGCCTGCAATACCAGATGCTCTGCCTTCATGATAGATTCCAGCATCAGACCTATGGGAGTGACCAATTGCTTTCCAGACAAGAAAATGTTTTTAAATGAAAGTACCGTATTTATTGGCGTATAACATGCACCCTAATTTTAAGAGGGAAGTTTCAGGAAAAAAAACTTTCCGCAGCCCCCTCCACAGTCAACAGTCTCCTGCACATTATGCAGCCCCCTTTACATTACATAGCACCCTCCCCCTGCAAAGTACACAGACTCCTGCACATTACACAGCCCCCTTTCATTATAAAGCCCCCTGCACTCCCAGGAGACCCCCAGTCTCCTGGGACAGCACTGCCAGCATACAAACACTAAACACTCTAAATCACTGCCAGCCCCGACTCATACACTGCTCCTCCTGTGTCACTTTCATTGTAAATTGAAGCCTCTAAATACCTCATTAGCACTGTTCTTTCATGGACCCAGTCACGTGACTGCTCTCCTCCAATCTAAAGCTATACTCAGAGGGGGAGGAGCAGAAGGACAGCTGGGGCGGAGCCCCCAATCCCTGTCCCCCGTTGGTAAAAAAAACAAGTATCGGCGTATAACACGCAGGCACGGTTTACTCTCTAATTTTAGGGGAAAAAGGTGCGTGTTTTACGCCGATAAATATGGTAAATGCCAAGTTTCTCACTGAAGCTAACTTTTAAGGAAGGCAAAGTTTATATTTATACAGTGACATTTGTCATAATAGATTTTTCTAAATTTTCTTCATGCCATCCTTACTTATTATTAGGGTTTCTTTTTATTAGGGTTTGCTGGTTAATTTCTACACAGTATGCAAGCAGCTATAGCCATGGAAAATTATACAGTAATGTAGAGGCATTTAGATCACCTACAGGAGCCTTTCCTGCTGGTTTATGTGAAGGAGAAGGTAGACTGATGCGATACTATTACCTATGCATAGTGATGGAGAGGAGTGATCTAACTAAAAGGTGGGAAAATTCCGAAGTGCATTTAAACCTTGGTTTTAACAGGTCAATTTATTCTGTTGAGTGAGGCATCTTAACCACTTAAGCCCCGGACCATTTTGCTGGCCAAAGACCAGAGCACTTTTTGCGATTCGCAACTGCGTTGCTTTAACTGACAATTATGCGGTCGTGCGACGTGGCTCCCAAACAAAATTGACGTTCTTATTTCCCCACAAATAGAGCTTTCTTTTGGTGGTATTTGATCACCTCTGCGGTTTTTATTTTTTGCGATGTAAACAAAAAAAGAGCGACAATTTTGAAAAAAACGCATTACTTTTTTTTACTTTTTGCTATAATATCCTTTTAATATATTTTTTTCCTCAGTTTAGGCCGATACATATTCTTCCACATAATCGCAATAAGCAATTATTGATTGGTTTGCACAAAAGTTATAGCGTCTACAAAATAGGGGATAGTTTTATGGCATTTTTATTCATAATATTTTTTTTTTTTACTAGTAATGGTGGCGATCAGCGATTTTTATGGTGACTGCGACATTATGGCGGCCAGATCGGACACTTTTGGTGCTATTTTGGGACCATTCACATTTATACTGCGATCAGTGTGATTAAAAATGCATTGATTACTGTGTAAATGTGACTGGCAGTGAAGGGGTTATCCAGGAGGGGGCGCTGCAGGGTTTAAGTGTGTCCTAGGGATGTGTTCTCACTGTAGGGAGATGGGCTACGTGTGTCATGACACTGATCACCGCTCCCAATCACAGGGAGCTGTGATCAGTGTCCTGTCACTAGGAAGAATGGGGAAATGCTTGTTTACATTAGCATTTCCCCGTTCTTCCTCTCCGTGAGACGATCGCGGGTATCCCCACGGACATCGAGCCCGCGGGACCCTTACACTCACGGAGCTCGCAGCAGGGTCGTGCGGACGGCGGCAACTTTAAAGCGACGTAAATGTTCGTGCGGCGGTTGGCAAGTGGTTAAGGAGCACTAGCCCTGGAGCACAAGAGTATTTCTTTTGCAAAACAATACACCAAACTTGCACTGCGTTTATGTATATTTATATACACTTTTTTGATACTTTGTTGCACATAAGCACTTTTGCACTCCTGCACCTTTATTTCTGAGTTAGCGGACTATTATATCGTTATTATCATCTGATTATAAGGAATTGATTATTTCATTACTCATATACTGAGAGTAGCCATTATTACCCTTATATATAGGATTTATTATTGCATGCGTTTACGCATATTTACTCATACAGGATTACTAGTATATCATTGTTTATTGAAGTTGCACATAGTTATTTGTTTGCATAGCAATATTTACACATTCATTTTAAGATACACATAGCTGTTAATAAGTTGCGCTGATCACTCTTTATATTATACCCACTGTAAGTGCACTGTATGCACTTTTCAGGTCTAGCAGCAATTTATTATTTACTATAAACATAACTCATCGTTCACTTTGATAGCGCGAGGGATCCCCCCCTTATTTTAATACACCAAACTTTCACCACATGTCAGTAACAACCTATGCAATTCATACATACAAAGAAACCAAAACATATAAGTTCAGAAATTAAAATATGTGTAATAAAATGGAATGACACAGGGAAAAAGTATTGAACACGCTAACTGAAATTTTTTTAATACTTCATACAAAATCCTTTGTTGGTAATGACAGATGTTCTTTCCACTTCTGTTTTATGGCTCCAACAGTGCTCACTAGAACATTCAGAAGTTTGGAAATCCTGTAACCAATACCATCAGTGTGTTTTGCAACAATAAGTTTGCAAAGGTCTCAAGAGAGCTCTATGCTTTTACCCATCATGAGATGTTTCTTGTGTGACACCTTGTAATGAGACACCTTTTTATAGGCCATGAGACTGAACCAGCAGATATTAATTTATACTGACAAGGGGCAGGATTGCTTTCTAATTACTGATGGATTACAGCTGGTGTCTTGACTTTCCATGCCTTTTTGCACTTCCCTTACTTCATGTGTTCATCAATACTTTGGCCCATTTCACACTGTCAGACCGTTCAGGTCCGCCTGTCAGTTTTGTCAGCAGACCTGAACGGGCGCTCCATGCTAGTCTATGGAGCGACGGATGTCAGCGGTGACATGTTCGCTGACATCCGACCCGGTCCAATCAGCTAAAGTCAGACGGATGGCCCTACGTTCGCATCCATCCCTGGCGGATCGGGTGAGATCTGATGAAAACGGACATGATGTTTGTTTTCGCCCGATCTCTCCATAGCAACCAGCAGTGCTCGACAAGCCCCTCCCTGAGCAGAGAGGGACCTGTCATCCGCCGGCTCAGCAGAGATCAACGGAGAGATCTCCCACTGAGCTGGCGGACAGAGGGGGACTCCGTGGTAGCAGATCCGCCTCGTGAGAATGAAGCCTTAGTCTCTGTGTCATTCCATTTTATTAGACATAACTGAATTTCTGAACGTATTTGTTTCGGTTTCTTTGTATGTATGGATTGCATGGGTTGTTACCGACGTGGTGAAAATTTCATGTCAACAGCACATTTAGAAATATATTTACCGAGAAAAATGGTAATGTGTTCAATACTTATTTTACCCACTGTATGTGTGTGTGTGTGTATATATATATATATATATATATATATATATTTTTTTTTTTTTTATATTTACACATACAGTGCCTTGCAAATGTTTACACCCCCCTTGGCATTTTCCGAGTTTTGTTGCTTCACAACCTAGAATTAACATGGATTGTTTGAGGATTTGCATCATTTAATTTACAGAACATGCTCACAACTTTGAAGATGTTTTTTTTTTTTATTGTGAAGCAAACAACAAATAGGACAAAATAACAGAAAAAGTCAATGTGCATAACTATTCACCCCCCTAAAGTCAATACTGTGTATAGCCACCTTTTGCGGCTATCACAGCTCCAAGTCGCTTTGGACAAGTCACTATGAGCTTGCCACATCTTATCACTGGGTTTTTTCCCATTCCTCCTTGCAAAACTGCTCCAGCTCCTTCAAGTTGGATGGTTTGCGCTTGTGAACAGCAATCTTTAAGTCTGACCACAGATTTTCTATTGGATTGAGGGCTGGGCCATTTCAACACATTTACATGTTTCCCTTTAAACCTTTCAAGTGTTGCTTTAGCAGTGTGCTTGGGGTCATTGTCCTGCTGGAAGGTGAACCTCCATCCTAGCCTCAAATCACACACTGAGTGGTACAGGTTTTTCTCAAGAATATCCCTGTATTTAGCACCATCCATCTTTCCCTCAGCTCTGACCAGTTTCCCAATCCCGACTGCTGAAAAACATCCCCACAGCATGATGCTGCCACCACCATGTTTCAGTGTGGGGATGGTGTTCTTTGGGTGATGTGATGTGTTGGGTTTGCGGCAGTTTCTTTGATGGCCAAAAAATTCTTTGATGGCCAAAAAATTCAATTCAAGTCTCATCAGACCAGAGCACCTTCCTCCATACATTTTGGAAGTCTCCCACATGCCTTTTCGCAAACTCAAAACGTGCCATTTTGTTTTTTTCTGAAAGTAATGGCTTTCTTCTGGTCACTCTGCCATAAAGCCCAACTCTATGGAGTGTACGGCTTATTGTCGTCCTATGTACAGATACTCCAGTCTCTGCTGTGGAACTCTGCAGCTCCTCTAGGGTTACCTTAGGTCTCTGTGCTGCCTTTCTGATTAATACCTTCCTTGCCCGGTCCGTGAGTTTTGGTGTCTTTTGGCAGGTTTGCTGTTGTGCCATGTTCTTTCCATTTGGTTATGATAGATTTGATGGTGCTCCTAGGGATCATCAAAGATTTGGATATTTTTTTTATAACCTAACTCTGACTTGTACTTCTCAACAACATTGTCCCTTACTTGTTTGGAGAGTTCCTTGGTCTTCATGGGAGTGTTTGGTTAGTGGTGCCTCTTGCTTAGGTGTTGCAGCCTCTGGGGCCTTTCAAAAAGGTGTGTATATGTAATGACAGATCATGTGACACTTAGATTGCACACAGGTGGACATCATTTCACTAATTATGTGACTTCTGAAGGTAATTGGTTGCACCAGAGCTTTTTATGGGCTTCATAATAAAGGGGGTGAATACATACGCACATGCCAATTATCAGTTTTTTATTTCTGAAAAATAGTTTTATGTATATATTTTTCTAATTTTACTTCACCAACTTAGACTATTGTGTTCTGATCCATCAAATATATTTCAGATTAAAAAAAAGATTGAACTAAAGGCTGTAATGTAACAAAATAGGTAAAAAGTCAAGGGGTGAATACTTTTGCAAGGCACTGTATGGCACTTTAGAGTATGGCTTGTTATATATAGATTACCTAATACAGTGGGGACGGAAAGTATTCAGACCCCCTTAAATTTTTCACTCTTTGTTATATTGCAGCCATTTGCTAAAATCATTTAAGTTCATTTTTTCCTCATTAATGTACACACAGCATCCCATATGACAGAAAAACACAGAATTGTTGATATTTTTGCAGATTTATTAAAAAAGAAAATCTGAAATATCACATGGTCCTAAGTATTCAGACCCTTTGCTGTGACACTCATATATTTAACTCAGGTGCTGTCCATTTCTTATGATCATCCTTGAGATGGTTCTACACCTTCATTTGAGTCCAGCTGTGTTTGATTAACCACTTAAGGACCGCCTCACGCCGATGTACGTCGGCAAGGCGGCACGGGCAGGCAAAATCACGTACATCTATGTGATCTGCCTCCCGTGGGTGGGGGGTCCGATCGGACCCCCCCCGGTGCCCGAGGCGGTCCTCTTTTGTCCCCAGGCGATCGGAGGTGAGGGGGAGGCCATCCGTTCGTGGCCCTCCCCCTCGCGTTTGCCGCCGGCCAATGAGAACATTCCTTTGCTGCTGTATGCTAAACAACAGCAAAGGAAATTATGTCATCTCTCCTCGGCTCGGTATTTTCCGTTCCGGCGCCAAGGAGAGAAGACTGCACTGTGAGTGAAAACACACTACACACACAGTAGAACATGCCAGGCACACAAAACACCCCCGATCCCCCCCGATCACCCCCCAATCACACCCCCCCCCCCCCCCCTGTCACAAACTGACACCAAGCAGTTTTTTTTTTTTTTTTCTGATTACTGCATGGTGTCAGTTTGTGACAGTTACTGTTTTAGGACAGTTAGAGTTAGCCCCCTTTAGGTCTAGGGTACCCCCCTAACCCCCCCCTAATAAAGTTTTAACCCCTTGATCACCCCCCGTCGCCAGTGTCACTAAGCGATCATTTTTCTGATCGCTGTATTAGTGTCGCTGGTGACGCTAGTTAGGGACGTAAATATTTAGGTTCGCCGTCAGCGTTTTATAGCGACAGGGACCCCCATATACTACCTAATAAATGTTTTAACCCCTTGATTGCCCCCTAGTTAACCCTTTCACCACTGATCACCGTATAACTGTTATGGGTGACGCTGGTTAGTTCTTTTATTTTTTATAGTGTCAGGGCACCCGCCGTTTATTACCGAATAAAGGTTTAGCCCCCTGATTGCCCGGCGGTGATATGCGTCTCCCCAGGCAGCATCAGATTAGCGCCAGAACCAATAACACCCAGGCACGCAGCATACGCCTCCCTTAGTGGTATAGTATCTGAACGGATCAATATCTGATCTGATCAGATCTATACTAGCGTCCCCAGCAGTTTAGGGTTCCCAAAAACGCAGTGGTAGTGGGATCAGCCCAGATACCTGCTAGCACCTGCGTTTTGCCCCTCCGCCCGGCCCAGCCCAGCCCACCCAAGTGCAGTATCGATCGATCACTGTCACTTACAAAACACTAAACACATAACTGCAGCGTTCGCAGAGTCAGGCCTGATCCCTGTGATCGCTAACAGTTTTTTTGGTAGCATTTTGGTGAACTGGCAAGCACCAGCCCCAGGCAGTGTCAGGTTAGCGCCAGTATCGCTAACATCCACGCACGCAGCATACGCCTCCCTTAGTGGTATAGTATCTGAACGGATCAATATCTGATCCGATCAGATCTATACTAGCGTCCCCAGCAGTTTAGGGTTCCCAAAAACGCAGTGTTAGCGGGATCAGCCCAGATACCTGCTAGCACCTGCGTTTTGCCCCTCTGCCCAGCCCACCCAAGTGCAGTATCGATCGATCACTGTCACTTACAAAACACTAAACACATAACTGCAGCGTTCGCAGAGTCAGGCCTGATCCCTGCGATCGCTTACAGTTTTTTTGGTAGCATTTTGGTGAACTGGCAAGCACTAGCCCCAAGCAGCGTCAGGTTAGCGCCAGTACCGCTAACACCCATGCACGCAGCATACGCCTCCCTTAGTGGTATAGTACCTGAACGGATCAATATCTGATCCGATCAGATCTATACTAGCGTCCCCAGCAGTTTAGGGTTCCCAAAAACACAGTGTTAGCGGGATCAGCCCAGATACCTGCTAGCACCTGCGTTTTGCCCCTCCGCCCGGCCCAGCCCAGCCCACCCAAGTGCAGTATCGATCGATCACTGACACTTACAAAACACTAAACGCATAACTGCAGCGTTCGCAGAGTCAGGCCTGATCCCTGCGATCGCTAACAGATTTTTTGGTAGCGTTTTGGTGAACTGGCAAGCACCAGCGGCCTAGTACACCCCGGTCGTAGTCAAACCAGCACTGCAGTAACACTTGGTGACGTGGCGAGTCCCATAAGTGCAGTTCAAGCTGGTGAGGTGGCAAGCACAAGTAGTGTCCCACTGCCACCAAAAAGACAAACACAGGCCCGTCGTGCCCATAATGCCCTTCCTGCTGCATTCGCCAATTCGCCTAATCCTAATTGGGAACCCACCACTTCTGCAGCACCCGTACTTCCCCCATTCACATCCCCAACCAAATGCAGTCAGCTGCATGAGAGGCATTTTCTTTATGTCCTCCCGAGTACCCCTACCCAACAAACCCCCCAAAAAAGATGTCGTGTCTACAGCAAGCGCGGATATAGGCGTGACACCCGCTATTATTGTCCCTCCTGTCCTGACAAAAAAAAAAAATGTTTTTTCTTGTCTTTCTTCATTTTCAAAAACAAATGAGAGCTGCAAAATACTCACCATGCCTCTCAGCAAATAGCTTGGGGTGTCTACTTTCCAAAATGGGGTCATTTGGGGGGGTTTTGTGCCACCTGGGCATTCCATGGCCTCCGAAACTGTGATAGGCAGTGAAGAGTGAAATCAGAAATTTACACCCTTAGAAATCCTGAAGGCGGTGATTGGATTTCGGGGCCCCGTACGAGGCTAGGCTCCCAAAAAGTCCCACACATGTGGTATCCCCATACTCAGGAGAAGCAGCTGAATGTATTTTGGGGTGCAATTCCACCTAGGCCCATGGCCTGTGTGAGCAATATATCATTTAGTGACAACTTTTTGTAAATATTTTTTTTTTTTTTTGTCATTATTCAATCACTTGGGACAAAAAAAATAAATATTCAATGGGCTCAACATGCCTCTCAGCAATTTCCTTGGGGTGTCTACTTTTCAAAATGGGTTCATTTGGGGGGGGGGGTTGTACTGCCCTGCCATTTTAGCACCTCAAGAAATGACATAGGCAGTCATAAACTAAAAGCTGTGTAAATTCCAGAAAATGTACCCTAGTTTGTAGACGCTATAACTTTTGCGCAAACCAATAAATATACGCTTATTGACATTTTTTTTACCAAAGACATGTGGCCGAATACATTTTGGCCTAAATGTATGACTAAAATTGAGTTTATTGGATTTTTTTTTATAAAATAGAAAAAAAATATCATTTTTTTTCAAAATTTTCGGTCTTTTTCCGTTTATAGCGCAAAAAATAAAAACCACAGAGGTGATCAAATACCATCAAAAGAAAGCTCTATTTGTGGGAAGAAAAGGACACAAATTTCGTTTGGGTACAGCATTGCATGACCCTACAATTAGCAGTTAAAACGACGCAGTGCCAAATTGGAAAAAGACCTCTGGTCCTTAGGCAGCATAATGGTCCGGGGCTAAAGTGGTTATACTGATTGGACTTGATTAGGAAAGTCACACACCTGTATATAAGACCTTACAGCTCACAGTGCATGACAGAGCAAATGAGAATCATGAGGTCAAAGGAACTGCGGGAAGAGCTCAGAGACAGAATTGTGGCAAGGCACAGATCTGGCCAAGGTTACAAAAAAAATTTCTGCTGCACTTAAGGTTCCTAAGAGCAAAGTGGCCTCCATAATCCTTAAATAGAAGACATTTGGAACGACCAGAACCCTTCCTAGAGCTGGCCATCCGGCCAAACTGAGCTATCGGGGGAGAAGAGCCTTGGTGAGAGAGGTAAAGAAGAACCCAAAGATCACTGTGGCTGAGCTCCAGAGATGCAGTCGGGAGATGGGAGAAAGTTGTAGAAAGTCAACCATCACTGCAGCCCTCCACCTGTCGGGGCTTTATGGCAGAGTGGCCCGACGGAAGTCTATCCTCAGTTCAAGACACATGAAAGCCTGCATGGAGTTTGATAAAAAAAAACACCTGAAGGACTCCAAAATGGTGAGAAATAAGATTCTCTGGTCTGATGAGACCAAGATAGAACTTTTTGGCCTTAATTCTAAGCGGTATGTGTGGAGAAAACCAGGCACTGCTCATCACCTGTCCAATTCAGTCCCAACAGTGAAGCATGGTGGTGGCAGCATCATGCTGTGGGGGTGTTTCAGCTGCAGGGACAGGACGACTGGTTGCAATCGTGGGAAAAATGAATGCGGCCAAGTGCTGGGATATCCTGGACAAAAACCTTCTCCAGAGTGCTCAGAACCTCAGACTGGGCCGAAGGTTTACCTTTCAACAAGACAATGACCGTAAGCACACAGCTAAAATAACAAAGGAATGGCTTCACAACAACTCCGTGACTGTTCTTGAATGGCCCAGCCAGAGCCCTGACTTAAACCCAATTGTGCATCTCTGGAGAGACCTAAAAATGGCTGTCAACCAACGTTTACCATCCAACCTGACAGAACTGGAGAGGATCTGCAAGGAGGAATGGCAGAGGATCCCCAAATCCAGGTGTGAAAAACTTGTTGCATCCTTCCCAAAAAGACTCATGGCTGTATTAGATCAAAAGGGTGCTTCTACTAAATACTGAGCAAAGGGTCTGAATACTTAGGACCATGTGATATTTCAGTTTTTCTTTTTTAATAAATCTGCAAAAATGTCAACAATTCTGTGTTTTTCTGTCAATATGGGGTCCTGGGTGTACATTAATGAGGAAAAAAATGAACTTAAATGATTTTAGCAAATGGCGGCAATATAACAAAGAGTGAAAAATTTAAGGGGGTTTGAATACTTTCCGTCCCCACTGTATGTAATTTATATAATATTTATTATTTAGCGCTACTTCTTCCTTTTCCTATTTCATCTGGTGTTACGGGGCATTATCAAAGTTCTAGTTAGGAGGAGGATATAGAGTAGAGCACAAGTGCCCTCCAAAATTTTCTAGAAATATCCAGTCTCGGGGGCAGATCCAGGGGGGGGGGGCAACAGGGAAATTGCCCCCCCCCCCCGAAAATACCACACTGACATGTCATGTTGTCACTTTCCGCTGCCCGAGTCTCTCTCTCACATCAGCCGATCAACGGCGCCGATCTAATGTTAAGCCGCTGCGCCGTACTGACCAGGAGCCAGAGGAGGTGGGTGGAGCCTCTTCCCTGCACTCGTTGCTAGCGCCTGGGCCGCCTGGCATCTAGCAACAAATGAAGTCAGTGAGTCACGTCGGACTCGAGTCTCAGACGAGTGACGTCAGTGAGTCTCAGAGCCGACATGCCAGGAGCCTCAAATAGAACAGTTAATGCTGCAGTTTAGACAGACTAGTTAAAATGTCCAGCGTCCACTGTCAGTGGCAGAGCGCCAGCATTCTTCCTTCTCTGAGTGTTGGCTCCACCCACCTCCTCCCTCCATCTTCTCCACCTTGCAGTCTACAGAGTGATGTGGCAAGTGGACAATCTGCAACTTGTGGCAGGTGACATGGCAAGTGACAATCTGTAACATGTGGCAGGTGACGTGGCAAGTAAAAATCTGCAACTTGTGGCAGGTGACGTGGCAAGTGGACAATCCACAACGTGTGGCAGGTGACGTGGCAAGTGGACAATCTGCAACTTGTGGCAGGTGACGTGGCAAGCGACAATCCGCAAAGTGTGGCAAATGACAATCCGTAACTTGTGGCAGGTGGAATGGCAAGTGACAATCTGCAACTTGTGGCAGGTGATGTGGCAAGTGACAATCTGCAACTTGTGGCAGGTGACGTGGCAAGTGGACAATCCGCAACGTGTGGTAGGTGGACAATCCGCAACGTGTGGCAGGTGTTGAGGCAGGTGGACAATCTGCAAATTGTGGCAGGTGACGTGGCAAGTGGACAATCCACAAAGTGTGGCAGGTGACGTGGCAAGTGGACAATCCATAACGTGTGGCAGATGATGTGGCAAGTGACAATCAGCAACTTGTGGCAGGTAACGTGGCAAGTGACAATCCGCAACGTGTGGCAGGTGACATGGTGAGTGGACAATCCGCAAAGTGTGGCAGGTGAGGTGGCAAGTGACAATCTGCAACTTGTGGCAGGTTACGTGGCAAGTGGACAATCCGCAACGTGAGGCAGATGACATGGCAAGTGACAATCAGCAACTTGTGGCAGGTAACGTGGCAAGTGACAATCCGCAACGTGTAACACGTGACATGGTGAGTGGACAATCCACAAAGTGTGGCAGGTGAGGTGGCAAGTGACACACCTCAGGGCTCCCACTGATTCTGCATTATGGTGAGTTGAACTATTTCATTTTATATTACAATGTAATAATAGAAATAATGCGATACAATCATCCTGACACCATAACAACCATGGTGCTGTGATGATTGAAGTGCCAACACCAGCCATTTCCCTGATAAATTGCCTGCAAGAAATCGTATTTTCTGGCAGTCCCCCTCCCAAGATTAGGCTCTGGATCTGCCCCTGTCCAGTCTTTTACAGGAATAGGCAGGTAAGTCAAAATTCCTCTTTTTTCTACTGCATACAGTACACGGCAGTTCCAAATAGCTCTAATTTTGCACCAGAAATGTCATATGTTTTAGTTACAAATGTTTTGTTGAACAAATAACAGCCAAGTAGATTACACAAGGAAAGCGTCTCAACAGGTCTCACCTTTCAATTTGACAGCTCTCGTTCTCTGTGCATCAGGAGCTCTGACAGTAGCTTCTGAGGGGATGAGGCAAGCCTGCAGCCCCAACACCCTCCACCAATTGCGCCTCCCCTGCCTTTGCAATGGACTAGCCCCCTTTGGGGGGATGTTCCTGGACTGTCATCTGGCCAAATATTTGCATATGACACAGATAAATTAAACCATACATTATACAGTTTCCTTTGCTTAAACCATGGGTTGAAGAATAGAAAACTGCTTGATTCCCCCATCAACACAGTCAGTGTTGATGGGGGAATACCTCCCACTGTAGAATTGTATTCTGAGAGCGGGAATTCAAATATCACTGCCAGCAGCTATACCAGTGCCAGTACCGATCGAAGCACGAAGAAAAAAACCCAACAGACTGGTTGTATTAAAGTCGATCGATGGATCGACTTCAACACAAACAGCCTTCCCATAGACAAATCGAAATTCGGCTTGTTCTGCTGAATCGTCAAAATTTCGATCCATTTATGGCCTTAGTCACCACACAGCTGCTGAAACTCTATTAAAACTCAGCAACCATCTGAACTAGATAAACTCTAACAGAAACATATTTGGCTCTCATAGTGTTAAATTGAAGAATACTGCTCTAGGAAGTATTGGAAGGTTGTGTTTGGGGATATAGAAGACAGGAAACATAACTTTGCTGCCAATTTGAAGATTTAGTTAGTGTGCCATACTTCAGGAAAACACATTAAACAGAGCAGATAAAAAGTGCCGTCTCTCAATATTTCCTCTGCAAGTCTGAGGCTGCATGTTCTTTAATATCTTTTCTGTTTGTGTACAGTTTCCCCCTCCAGTCATTTCACAGTTACTCCGACTTCTCCTAGAGTTTATTCATTTGCACTTTGGGTGCTTGAGGGAGGTCTAGCCACATCTAAATATACCAGCTCTTCCGGGGAAATGATAGATGTGTTTTTGGCTTAATCTTATACTGCGCTGTTAATTACATGAAAGCAGCAATAAGGCATACTAATTATATCAGTCCTGTGGGAAGTTTACTGCAGTTACATTTATATCAAGCTGTACTTGTAATTAGGAACATGTTTTACTACAAAAAATGAAAGGTTTTGTCTTACCTGTGAGATGGATGGGACCCGAGTCCAACACAGAGCATCTCTCTGGGGGCTTCCTGTACAGGTTGAAATCAATGTTTCGTTTAGCCCAGCTCCAGCGGTCTCGGGAAAGGGTGGGCTGTAGAGTATTTGCATGCAGGATATTTTCTTTCCAGGCCTTCAATAAAAATGAAAACAGTATATAAGTATTTACTTTCTCAGACTGACCTTTCTGAAAGCGAGGGGAGATGTGGCTGTGCTACGTTAAGACCTAATTAAACTTGCACAGAAACTATTTTGCTGTCAAGCCTGACCTTTCCATTTTGTAGGTTTTAGGCAAATAAGTTTTTATTGTTTTCATCTAGATATGTTTTTTTAGTCCCAAGAAATAAAAAAAAAAACAAAAAATAAAAACAAATTGAAACTTAAAATATTTTTCTTAGAGGCTCTCTATTGGGGGGTATCCAAACTAGGGCCCACTACAAAAGTTTTTTGGCCCACAGCAGATGTGCACAGTCTCTGCTCTGATGAGGACCCTGATGTAAGGTGGAGTCTGATGTTGACTCTGATATAAAGAGGACTCTCGTGTAACTGGGAGCTACTGGATAGTATATTTATAGCTATACAACAAACCTTTGTTAATTCTAATATTCGGGAATCATGTGGTCTTTTGGGGTGTCTGTTGCAATCAATGCTATTTTTGAATCCTGGATATACGAATCCGATTGGTGTCATCCATTCCTCCCTGGACTTTGCACTATTGTTCTTAAGTTCCTCCTGAATGTTCCCTGGGCTCACAGTTGCTGACTGGAAATCTGCAGAGTATGTGTATCTGTGGTTTGGGTCCTGTGGATCAAAAAATTATATAATGTCAGATCTGTTATGTAAAGAAATATACATATTTTTATAATTTTTTTCTTTGGGCTCTAGGAATTGTCTTACTAGACCAGAGACATGGTCCTATTAACATTTGACCAGCAGAAGAGAAATTAACTGCCAGGGATGTTAGATAAACAAGCCTGCTTACAGAACTTATGATAGGAACAATAGGTTTCTGGTATACTCACAACACATGACCAATATTTACAAGGATCTCCAGGTCCCATAAATGTGGGATGTGAAGACACCTTGTATGTGTTGTGTTCATGTAGACTTGTGGACAAGTCTGGTTATCCAGTGACCAACCATTGCCTCAGCTTTGAGAAAGACAAACACAGGATGAGAGCCCTTTCACAGTATTGAACTTGTTATAATTATTGCACTAATTCAAATAGTTATATACTGTAAGTCAGTTCATAAGTTTTATATTGCAAGTCATAGTCAAGACTTTCATGACACTGCATTTATACATAGATCTATCTATGCCTGCCTACAAGCCAATGGATTATGAATTCTTTTACCAAACAAAATACTATAATTAACGTGGACATATACAGTGGGTATAGAAAAGAATCACCCCCTTTAAAATAATCAGACAGACACAGTTTTTGTTTTATCCAGCTGTATTTACTAGTGCAACTTATAAGATTCAATTGAAAGATATAACACCAACATGTCACAAAAAAAAAAAATAATAATCAAAAACAGAATCACTGAATTGGAAATAGGATCACCCCTTATGTCAGTATTTTGTTGCACCAGATTTTGCTTTAATTACAACCTTTAGTCTGTTGGGATATGTCTCTGCTAACTTGCACATCTAGACTTTGCAATAATTGCCCACTCTTGTTTGCAGAATTGCTTAAGTTCAGTTAAATTTGATGGTGACCGTTTGTGGACTGCAGTCTTCAAGGCATTCCACAGATTTTCAGTGGGGTATAACTCTGGGCTCTGACTAGGCCATGCAAGGACATTCACCTTTTTCTCTTTCAACCACTGTGTGGTCATTTTTGCTGTGTGCTTTTGGTCATTTTCATGTTGGAAGGTAAACCTTCTTTCCATTGACAACTTTCTGGCAGAGGGCATCAGAGTTTCCTCAAGAATTTGATGGTATTTTGCCTCATCCATTTTTCTTCTATCCTGACAAGTGCCCCAGTCCCTGCTGCAGAGAAACATCCCCTATAACATATTACCACCTCCATGCTTTACTGTAGCAATGGTGTTATTTGGATAGTGAGCTGTACTGGATTTCCGCCAGACATAACATTTGGTGTTGAGGCCAAATAATTACATGTTAGTCTCATCTGACCACCTTAAAACACAACTTGAAGATTCTGAGGCCAAATGGAAAAAGGCGTTATGGTCAGATGAAACAAAATTTTAATTATTTGGCCTCAAAACCAAACAATATGTCTGGCAGAAATCCAATACAGCTCATCATCCAAACAACACCATTCCTACAGTAAAGCAGTGGTAATATTCTGTTATGGGGATGTTTCTCTGCAACAGGAACTGAAGCACTTGTCAGGATAGAAGAAAAATGAATGGGGCAAAATACCATCAAATTCTTGAGGAAAATCTGCTGCTCTCTGCCACAAAGTTGTCAATGGGAAGAAGGTTTACCTTTCAACATGACAATGACCCAAAGCACATGGCAAAAATGATCACACTGTGGTTGAAGGAGAAAAGGGTGAATGTGCTTGCATGGTTTAGTCAGAGTCCAGACTTAAAGTGATTGTAAAGGCAGAAGTTTTTTTATCTTAATGCATTCTCTGTATTAAGATAAAAATCCTTGTATGTGCAGCAGCCACCCTCAGCCCCTTTAATACTTACCTGAGGTCCACCTCAATCCATCGATGTTGTAGGAGTGTCCTGTCTGGCTCCCGCTGCTGTCAAGTAAAGTAAGTCAGCCAATGAGGAGAGAAAGGGGACGGGGCCGGGTCAAGGCTCCATGTCTGATTGGACACAGGGAGCTGTGGCTTCAGCTCGGATGCCCCCATAGCAAGCTGTTTGCTGAGGGGGCACTCAACAGGAGGAAGGGACCAGAAGCACCGAAGAGGGACCCGAGAAGAGGAGGATCTAGGCTGCTCTGTGCAAAACCATTACACAGAGCAGGTAAGTATAACATGTTTGTTATTTTTAAAGAAAACAATACAAGACCTTACAATCACTTTAAAACACATTGAAAATCTGTGGAATGACATTAAGTATGCAGTCCACAAACAGTCACCATCAAATTTAACTGAACTTAAGCAGTTCTGCAAAGAAGAATGGGCAATTATTGCAAAGTCTAAATGTGCAAAGTTAGTAGACATATCCTAACAGACTAAAAGCTGCAATTAAAGCAAACAGTGGTTCAACAAAATGCTGAATTTGGGGGGGGAGGGGTCCTTTTTCTAAGTCAGTGATTCTTTTTTTGATTTTTTTTTCTGGCATGTTGGTGTTATATCTTTCACTTGGATGTTATACATTGCACTAGTAAATAAAGCTAGATAAAACAAAAACGGTGTATGTCTTCATTTCAGGATGCAAAGCAACAAAATGTGGTTATTTTAAAAGGGGATGATTTTTTTCTATACCCACTTTATATCAATATAGGACTTTATAAAGTAACACGTTGCAATGTATCTATGTTAAGTGGATACAAAAAGACTTTATCCTTACAAAATAGCTCCGTTCCGGGAAAAAAGGTTAACAAATATTGTTAGAGAAATGTGTGTTGTGATTTAACTATATTCAAACAATAGTTTAGAGTGTTATAATTAATTATGTATTTCAACTTCTATAGCTGAAATGATACCTCTCTGTATGGAAATTTTTCCATGTAAAAGCTGCTGCCAAATTAGAAAGATGCCAGACTCTCATAGGTAGTTTAATTTTTCAGGCCAATTAACATAGCTGAATCCTTATAAAAACGAAGGTGATACAAAAGTAAACACATAATTAGTTATTAAACTAATTCACCAATCAGGAGAAGGTTCCACCTTCTGGGCCAGGCCAAATTGTATAAGCGTGTTTTTGGCCACTCAAAAGGATCCAGTATAGCTAGACACCATTTTAGGAAGGTAAAATACAACCAGTAAATCGGCAGCCATCTTCAAGTCTGGCAACAACCATTTTAAAGCAAACAGCCATTTTAAAAGGGTTACCATATTTTCCATATTTATTATTGATTATTCTATGTGCAAGTGTTTCATAATAGTTGATTTGCTACCCCATTAGGTCTCCTTACACCCCACAATTTGGTCATTTTAAGTTGCCTGATTGGCATAACTCTAGACAAACTTTCACCTGGTAATTCTACTGCAGCGAGTTAATCGATCAAGTTAGTCCAATGCAGATTATTGTCAGCCTAATTTTATCCAATCAAGAGATCCAAAGGAGGGAACAATCATTCTTGTCTAACCGGTATATACCTTTCGGTAAACAGTAGTGCTCGGTTCACAGTGGTGCAATGCGGGAAACCGTGCGGGTTCCCCCATCACACCTGACTCGCAGGCAGTTCACACTGCCCTCTGTAAACCGCTGCAGGTGTCAATACAAAGTTAATGACACTCCCAGATTGGTTTGCAGAGCGCAATGCCAACTGCATTCCGACAAGAATCGGATCGCATGGTGCAGACAAAAAAAAAGGGGTCCTGCACGAGGTTGGTCTGAATGCGATGCGAATTTGCATTGCACAGACATCGCATGTGATCTGCACAGCAATGCGGTGCGAATCACATGCAATGTTTGGCAATCGCACCAGTGTGAAACGGCCCCTAGTGTTCGAACCTCATTGCAAAATTGTAGTGTCTATGTTCGCCTATTAATCAAATTATTTATGGTGTGTATGTGACCTATTGAATAAATATAAAATGTATTGTCAATAGCCCAGTTTAAAGAATTTAGCCAGTTAAAGAATTCTGCACTGGCTAAAAATTAACTCAAATTAATTAATCGTTCAGACATTCCCTGATACAACATAACAATAAATAATATTTAATGACTTAACTACTTAAAGACCACCCACCACAGATATACCTGTACGTCATTTTGTGCAATAGATAGCAGGGGTGCGCATGCATGCTGATTGGCCAGAGGGGGAGCCAATCAGCGGGTCCAGTGGATGCGATGTCCACCGGGACCCACCGATCGTTCCCCAGAGAAGCAGAATGGTGATCTGTCTATGTAAACAAGGCAAATCGCCATTCCGACAGAGAAGTACACAGTGATCTTGTGTTCCTGCTAAGCAGGAACACTGATCTCTGTGTTCTCCCAGTCAGTCCATCCCCCACACAGTTAGAAAGGGACACACTTAATCCTTTGATCGCCCCTGGTGTTAACCCCGTTCCCTGCCAGTGTCATTAGTACAGTAACAATGCATATTTTTAGCACTAATCACTGTATTAGTGTCATTGGTTCCCAAAAGTGTCAAAAATGTCAGTTAGGTGTCCGATTTGTCCCCCGCAATGTCGAAATCCCGATGAAAATCGCTGATCGCCGCCATTACTAGTAAAAAAAATAAAATAAAAATGCCATAAAAATATCTCATAGTTTGTAGTTGCTATAACTATTGCGCAAACCAATCAATATACGCTTATTGGGACTTTTTACCAAAAACATGTAGCAAAATACATATTGGCCTAAATTGATGAAGAAATTCGATTTAAAAAAAAAATGTTATTGGTTATGTTTTATAGCAGAAAGTAAAAAACATTGGGGTTTTTTCAAAATTGTCACTTTTTTTGTTTATAGCGCAAAAAATAAAAACCACAGAGGTGATCAAATACCACCAAAAGAAAGCTCTATTTGTGGGAAAAAAAACATTATTTTTATTTGGGTACAGCGAGGCACGACTGTGCAATTGTCAGTTAAAGTAACGCAGTGCCGTATCGCAAAAAATGGTCTGGTCATGAAGGGAGTAAAACTCTCCAGGGCTGAAGTGGTTATTGGAGAACTTTTGTAACAATGTTGGTTCTCATCACAAAACAGCTGAATCTTAAGTGTAGGACAGCAGATATTATGTAAAGCTGAACTACAGGTAATGTCACCCCCTCCTCCCAATTCCCTACTTTTCCCCTCCCCTCCTAAATGCCCCTTTATCCCAAACATTTTAGATTTTTTTTTCAATTGCTTTATACATACTTGTGATGCTTCAGTCTTCTGGCTGTTTCATCATCTCTGGCGGCAGCAGTGGGCTGTCCTTACTCCTGGACTGAGTGTAATGATGTGTGAGTGCCGAGCAGTTCAGGAAAACTGGGAGCCCTGGCTAAGGGATGGCATTCCCCCTGCCTGGGCTCACAGGAAGAAGACTGAATGATGCTGGCAGACTTTTAGCATGGAAGGCTGGTGACATCAAGTGGCTAAAAGGAATTATTACTGCAGGGGGCAGCTCTGAATTAAAGGTGAGTATTGCTTTTATTTTTACTATTCATGGGCATTTTATTTTTTGACTGGTGTTATACTTGGTCTTATTTACATTGCATTTCATACATGCAACCACAATCAATTTCACATTAATCTGTACATCTGTGCTTTACCTCTGCCATTTTCTGCCGTAGTATTCTGTATGCCAGTTCCATGGAATTGAATGTATGAGAGCTGTAGTTGTGAACAGCCATCCCATCCATAGGGACAATCTCCACATACTCAACTTTGGGTCTTCTCACTTTTCTGCTTAATTGATAAACATGCTCGATGTTTCCCTGCATGTAACAGAAACAATATTGACTTGCAAAATGTTTTTTATAAATATTTTACAGGTACAAATTGATGTATACCAATTAATACCTTTCACCACTGTGGGTCACCTTCAAAGAGCTTAGTCAATTATTTCATTATTTAAACTCATTGATGATGCTCAAATTACAAACCTGAAATTTCACCAAGACTTACAAAACCAAAACGTTTTATATAAAGCACAGAGTAGTTTCCTAATTTAACTATATTTTTAATTAGAAATACCCTGAATTTTATTATCATACATTGGATATAACAGCTGCTAATTAACACATTATTAGATTGCATAAAAATGTTCATGTTTACAAAATAATGAACAAAAATGGATTTTAGACATACCTGTAAAATGTCTTTCTTGGAATACATCACAGGGGAGTATATTCTTAGACAATTAGGTTATGCTCCACCTCCAGGTAATTGGACGCTGGAAAACAGCGAAGCTTGACTCAGCCCTGCATAGCCCCTCCCACTACCAGCATTGTCTCCGTTTTGTCAGCAAGCAATACTGGATTAAAAAAAGAGGGGAGGGACCTGTATCCTGTGATGTATTCCAAGAAAGGGATTTTACAAGTGAGGCCCCTTTCACACATGCGGACCGTATGTCCGTATTTCATCCATCCGTTTTCGGATGAAATACGGACATACATGCATCCCTACGGGATAGCGGGTGTCAGCGGATGTACATCCGCTAACACCTGATATCATCCGTCCCCGCTATTGTCCGATTCTGCAGACGGAAGAAAATCCTATTTTCCTATCCGTCTGCAGAGCGGATCGGATGAACACGGACAGACGGTCCGTGTTCCTCCGATCCCCCATAGGGGAGAGCAGAGATCTGACAGGGAGGTCCCTGCACAGTGTGCGGGTCCCACCCTGTCATCCGCCGGCTCAGCTGGGGAAAACGGAGAGATCCCCGCTGAGCAGCGGATGTTCACGGGTCGGATCAACACGGATCCGTCCCGTGTGAAAGGGGCCTAAGTCAAAAGCCCACTTTTCATAATCATACATCACAGGACACAGGAGAGTTTTTTTATTAGATCACTGGGACATCCAAATACAATCCCATGAGGGGCAGGTAATAGCAAACAATTGCTAACAGGCTTCCAAGAACAAACCTCTTAACATGAATAAGAGGTATGAACAGAGAAGGCCCTCATATAACCACCTGGAGGACTTTCCAACTAAGGGCAGAATCCACTGAAGCCTGAACATCCACCCAGGAAAACCTGGCAAATGTGTGTGCAGAAAACCAAGTGGTATATTTACAGACCTGGGAAACCGAGGCCTGATGCTTAAAAGTCCACAAAGCACCAAGGCTTCTGGTGAAGTGTGCCTTCATAGGGAAGGGAGGAACCTTCGTCTTCAGATTGTATGCCTGAATAATGACCTGCCCTATTCACCTTGCAATTGTGAATCAAGAGGTAGAATGTCCCTTGCAGGTGTCTTCTGCAATACAAACACAACCCCGAATTGATGGATTAAGGCATAGTTGCCAACATTCTGAAAAAATTAATAGGGACACTTTTTTGTATATAGGCAGAGTCTTATTTAAATTAGGGGTGGGGTATTCATTTATAGGTGTGACTTAGCAGAGAGAAAGAAATCGGCGTGCATAATGCACCGCGGAGAAAAATGGGCATGGTTTAAACTAGATAATAGGCATGGCTTAAAGGGGGTGTGGTTAGAGTCTGCAATGGAGGGAGAAGGAAGAGAGGGATAGAGGGAGAAAGAAAGGGAGAGAGAAAGAAAGAGAAAAAGGGAGAAAGAGAGAGGGAGAAAAAAAGAGATAGGGAGGCAAGGAGAGAGAAGGAAGGAAAGAGAGAAGGAAGGAAAGAAAGAAGGAAAGAATGAGGGATGGAGAGACAGCAGGCCCAGATCCTAAACCACAATAACAATATGTGTATTCCAGAAAGTTTAACGATCAGCAAATAAAGATACTTCAAACACAATTCCCCAGGCAGATCCCATTATACAGATATAAGAGATGGTCGGAGACTGCAGACATATATATATATATATATATATATATATATATGTGATTATGCACAGCATGGCTGCCCTGTAGCAGTCAGTCGGCTATGGGGCAGTTGGCGAGTGGTTAAAGAACAAATCTACATAGTGTCCCCATCCCGCCGATGATAGAAAACCATGGCATCTGGAGGTGCTCACAGGGCTGGAGGAGATGTATAGGCGGTCCACCCCCAAGCTGACATCACTTCCGCCTATACCCACAGGGATCTGGAAATTCTTCTCCAGCCTTGTGAGCACCTCCAGCGACCGTAGTTTTTTTTTTATCATCTGCGGGATGAGGACACTATCCAGATTTGGTTTTGACGAGATATTTACTTTAATGTGAGGAGTTAGAACATTTTTAATAAACTGGCCATTGCTGCATTAGATGGCACTTCCCTTTCTATACTGGGTTCACACACACAGAAGTGGTGGGGGAAACTGCATGTGATTCAAACAGGAGTTGCATAGCACACCTGTTCAAATCGCATGCGATTCTTTGCAGTTCGATTTGATTTTGTACGAGCTCAAATCACACCGCAAAGGTATCGGTCCTCGGTATCAGTGAGTACTTGACCATAAGTATCTGTATTTGTACTTACCGATAAAAAAACGGTATTGGTGTAACCCTACTATTAATATATTTCAAGAACTTTTGGGGGTTTGTCCTATTCTTTTTCGCAATCTGTCGCTTAATTTTTGCGACCTTGATTTCCTTTTTACATATTTTTACATATTAGTAACTTTCAAATGATGACAATGTTCCTTAATGTTTATATTTTTTTAAATGGCATTTTCTTACTATGCCCTTTTTAACATGTGTATGTTTGCTTTCTTGTTTAACTATTTTAATCTTTCATAAAATAAATTTATCTTTCTATTCTCTTATTTTTCATAACTTTTTTCGTCTTTCTTACTAGGGGCTGGTTTGCCCTGTATGTGAAAGGATAATGATGCCTTCACAGTTTACTATCTTTCTGGGAGCCTATGGAGGGATCATATGACCATTAGGTTATGCCATGCGTGAAATATTGCCTGAATACCTACAGCAGCCAGGACAAAAGAAGACCAACATCATACAAGTATATTCAATGACAGAAACTTAACCAGAGGATCTGCACCCACCTTGATGTGATCTTTGATTTCTTGCCTCTCCATTTCACACTTCCACTGAATGTATGCTTCATTATTATTATCTAATGTGTTGTGCAGTAAGTGTTTACTGTACCATTTATCTTCCAATTCAGAAATCACCAGCTTCTTACTAGGAGAAGGTTCAGTATCTGCAAGCAAGTCCCCAAAATTGAATGGAATCCCGAATTCACGGCTCAGAACATGGATCATATCTGCAGAGGGCAGCAAGTTGGAATGGATGACGTCTCGTAGTTTTTTGGCACTGCGGATATAGTCTAACCTAAAATAATTACATATGTATGTAAATATCCTAAAGGATGTACACTACATACTGTACTTTCATACAGAAATGCAAACAGCAGTAATTAGTCTAAACCATGGGTAGAATCTACAGACTCCAGGGAACTTTTTTCTGCATCAAAATATAACATAGATGTGATTTGTTTCTACACTGGGCAGACATACTGTACCTATACATATCTGGCTTGCAAGTGGCAGCATAGTGTTTGTATGCAATATACAATCATTTGAAAAATTAGTTGCACCCCATGGCAAATTATTTTTTCAACATAATTTAACAGGCAAACATCAAACATTGCCTACAGATGAAGGTGACAAACAATGAGTAAGTCATTTATTCAACAAAAATATCAGACGATGTAATGGTACTGTGGAAAAAGTAAGTACACCCTTAACATAAAAAGCTGTTATTGCCCTCTGTGGCACAAATTACTTTTTTTAGGCATTTTTACATAGTTGGTAAGGTTGAATAAAGACACAGTTCAACCTGAGAATGTGTGTCTGTGTGTGACTACTGTTTTCCATATCCCTGTACATTGTGTTCTCCAAAAAACACATCTAAAAGTTTTTTTTTTAACTTATCTGCACTCTCCGCTGATACTACTAAGGCCTCAAGTCCACAGGCGTTTTCTAGTATCCCGGCCAGGAAAAAAAGCAGCGTTAAAACCGCGATTTTATACGCGTTTTGCACTGGCGTCAATGTGCGTTTAGCCATGCTAGCTTTCAGCCACGTTTCTCTGTCTCTATTCAAAATCAATAGTTCCCTATGGGAGCCCATTGATTTGAATAGAAGTGGCACCAGAAGTCAGAATCTTGAAGGGGAACCCCACCAAAATGTAAAAAAAAATTTTGTGTGAAGTTTCCCCCCCCCCAAGACGATACCAGACCTTTCATTCTGGTATGGATCTTAAGAGGAACCCCCTACGCCCAAAAAAATGGCATGGGGCACCCCCTAAGATCCATACCAGACCCTAATCCGAGCACGCAGCCTGGAAGGTCAGCAGAGGGGGGGCGAAAGAGCGCCCCTCCCCTGGACCATACCAGGCCACATTCCCTCAACAAGGGGGGGCGTGGGTGCTTCAGGGCGGGGGGGGCCTGCACCCCTCCACCTCAAAGCACCTTGTCCCCATGTTGATGAGGACAAGGGCCTCTTCCTGGCAACCCTGGCCATTGGTTGTCGGGGTCTGCAAAAGGGGGATTAGCGGAATCTGGAAGCTCCTTTTAACAAGGGAGTCCCCAGATCCAGGCCCCCCACTCTAGGTGAATGAGTATGGGGTACATCGTACCCCTACCCATTCACCTTAAAAAAAAAAGTGTAAAAAATAAACACAAGAGGGAGAAGAGCCGGAACTGCCTTAATAAAATACTTTAAAAACCTGTGTAGTGTGTTTATTTTTGACACATTTTTTAGGTGAATGGGTAAGGGTACGATGTACCCCATACTCATTCACCTAGGGTGGGGGGCCGGGATCTGGGGGGCCCCCTATTTAAGGGGGCTTCCAGATTCCGATAAGCCCCTGCCCTTGTCCTCATCAACATTGGGACAAGGTCCCCCCCGCCCCGACGCACGCGCGCTCACCCCCCCCTTTCCTGACCTTCCGGGCTGCGTGCTCAGATAAGGGTCTGGTATGGATCTTGGGGGGGGGGCCACGTTTTTTATTGGGCGTGGGGGGTTCCCCCTAAGATCCATACCAGACCGAAGGGTTTATTTTTCTACATTTTGGCGGGGTTCCCCTTCAAGATTCTTAGCACACAAGTCGCACTGCAAGTCGGATCATCTTGATCCGACTTCTGGTGAGACTTCTATTCAAATCAATGGGCTCCCGAAGGGAGCCATTGTTTTTTTTAAAGAGGCAGAGAAATGCCAGACAAGGCTTAATGCTGTGTATGCAACATTAAGCCTTGTTAAATCGCGTTTAACACCTTTTACCGGCGTCTGGCGTTTTTACAGCTCTAGCGCTGGAGCCCCAGAACGTGCTGGTCCTGGTTTTTTGTTTTTTTTAGCTTAAAAACGCCTATGCCACTTACAGCTCCTAAACGCCTTGGTGGGCATGAGGCCATAAGCTAACATGGAGAGGCGTTTTTAAGCTGCAAAAAACGTTCCTAAAAGCACCTGTAAAAACGTCTGTGGGCATAAGGCCTAACTGTGGCACAACCTCACCTCTCTGACAGTAAAGAACCCCTTACGCAGTTTGGGACTGAACCCTTTCTCATTCAACTTCATTGTGTTGCTGTGTGTCTTCTTTAAGATTAAAACATTTCCTCCTAATGCTACAGTCACCATTCAAGGATTTGTATATCACAATTCTATCCCCTCTTAAGAACCTCTTCTTCAGTGAGAACAGGTTTAATGTTTATTTATTATTAGCTTTGTTGCCCTTCTCTAGACTCTCTCCAATTTAAGCCCACCCTTCCTGAGGACTGGTGAGCAGAACTGGATCGCATACTCAAGATGTAGCTAAACCAGAGTTTTGTAAAATAATAATAATAGTTTTCTCTCTTGAATAAATATCCTTTTTAATGCATGCCAATAGTCTGCTGGCCTTGCTTGCTGCAGCTTGTCATTGCATGCTATTACAGAGCTTGTTATCCACTTAGACCCCCATATCCTTTTCCATCCTTGACTTCCCCACGTGTGTAACTTGCATGTATATTTTTAGCTCCCAAGTGCATTTCTTTATATTTTTTTACACTGAACCTCATCTGCCATATAGCTACGCACCCCTCTATTTTAACTAGGTCTTCTTGTAAAGTTGCTGTATCCTGTTAAGTTATTGGCCCACTTAGGTTTGCATCATTGGCAAACACTGATTATGACTGATCACAAGTTTTTTAGCATTGGCTACTTATCCATGCAAATTTTTTTCAGTTGCAAGATGTCTGTGGGTTTCCTTGCATGAACTGCCTACTTCAAAATTCCCCCTACAAAATTTCAAAGGAAATCAAATTAGGGCTTTGACTAGGGCAGTTCAAAACCCCCTTTTTCTTCTTTTTAAGCAATTCCTTGGTGAATTTGCTTGTGTACTTTGGAACATTATCATGTTGGACAGGTGGCCTCACATTCTCAATAAGCACACTTTGATATGATGCAGCAAGTATAGCTGAGTCGGTGTATAGCTGAGAAGGTTCAGACCCATGTCTGATCCTGCTACCTTTGCTGTGTCTGGTGATGACTTGTTTTTTTGAGCCACCTGAGATGCTGGACAACACCCTGCTTTGTATCTTGTTTCTGCTGAACCTTGAACCCTTTGCTCTTCTGATACACTTCCTACCTATATGCAAGCCATGCCCTTGCACTTCCTGTTTACCAGATTACTGTGCTCTCTCCAGCCAAATTATCTCGCTCCTGTCACTCCTGCTGCTGTCCGTATCTCTGCTACCACTCATTACTGACTTTTGGCATGATACTCAACTACTCTTCTGTTTGATCCCTACCTACTCTATTTGCTAATGCTTGCCGACTTGCTTACCCCCTCTGGTCTGACAAGCCTTAGGACTGTGACCGGGTTACTAATACACAGCAAAACCTCCACAATCAGGAGCTCTGATGAATACCGGTTCGTACTTAGGCCCCCGCACCTCAGATGAGCCTGCATCATCCACCAGGGTGACCTGCTTATATATCTATTCAGCCGGTCGGTGGGAGTCTCTCTACTGCTATAACTACTGGTCTTTGAGCCTGACCCTTGACCGTGACATGATGACTGGGTGTTGCCGAAGAAGCCCTGAAGAAGCAAGGTAACCCCAAGTTGTAACATTTCCATCACCATGCTTCACAGCTGTTAAAAAGTTCTGATGAAATACTGTTTGGGTTGGGGCAACTATATCTACTGTTTTGTTTTACAGTCTTCAGTACATTGTTTTAGAAGTATGAATAAAATGTGTTGCGCTAAATAAACATATAATAATAATCAACAGTGAGTCCATGAATCACCCTAATATCATAATAATTAAGGAAAAGTGAGTCCATGAGTCACCAGGGTGACATATGTGTGAGTAGGTATCTTGGCTGTTGTATCACCAACTGCCTCCACCTTGTGATTAGACCACCACCAAAAATAAAGATGTGCCCTTACCAGAGAGCATTGACCTCTTATTACAGGAGGTCACAAGAGCTCTTGTGTTATATATACTCCAACTCCGTTCTGGAATCCACATATGATAAACGGGCGAGATCACTCCAAGTAACCAATGGGTCCTCTCACTCCAAATGTGACACCAGACGGCATACCCCAATGAGAGATAAAAACGCCAGTATAGTGTAAAACCTTTTACAACATGGTTTTTTAAAAGGTAATGCACTTAAATCTAACTGAATAAAAACAGCATGTGAAAACAGAAGGATGTCTGTTTTACTTTCCTTGAATGTGATGACAGGAAATGACAGCTCTGCCCGACCGGTTTCGTCACCAAAAGGACTTCTTCTGGGGCATGGGTATCCTTCCCTGTCATCGCTAATAAATACTCCTCAAATCAATCCAAGCCTTGTTCCCATCCTCTGCCCTATGCGGTTCACCTCCGTTGGCCAAGCCTCATTGTGAATGGAGACGCCACTCACCCCATCCAACTTTCGTTACTTATAGCCAGACCAACCTAGAAGTGGCAGTAGATATTCAGCCAATTTTTCCCTAATTACTTATTTTCTACTCAACATCTAACCATCAAACGTATTATACATAAACATTGGCATATCCTACAGAACAACTGAGTTTTAGGCCCAGTTCTGCCATTGAAACCTCAAGTTTCATATAGAGGTGTCCAATCCATAAAGGATAAATTGGCACATAATATACTCCACATGGACCGCGGTCTGGGCAGTACAATTATGGGGGTTTTCCCCAACAGGGACAAGACTACAGGGGAATGGGAGGACAAAGAGAGGGACCAGAGGGGGGAGGAGAATACAGGCAAAAAAGAAAAAGGGAATAACGGGTAAGTGCACTTATAATTTGAGTACTCAGGTCCTCACTGATGATGAAAAAGCCATTCTGCATAAGGGCTTAAAATTTGCTCCACCAAAGGGTCTGGACAAGTTCCAGACCTTTATGGATATACACAAGTATATTAGAAAAGTAAACATTAAAAGATACTGTACTTCTTATTCAATCCAGTTAAGGAGGGGAGATTGATATCATCAGATGTTCAAACCTCTCACCTCTCTAATGCTTCATTATTTAACCCTCCAGGTGGAATGGTGTCCTCAGTGAGAGTATTTAGAAATGTTGTACTTAAGAGACCTGGATAAGGTTCAAGCCAGAAATGTCAAAATGCAGGTCCATCTTGCTAAGGGACTGCAACAACTGTGTGACCGCAAGTATCTAGTAACTAGACCTGCGGATAAAGGAGGGGAGTCATTGTGTTAGACAAATGTGCTTATTTAACAGGGATGAGGAAGATTCTAATGCTGTGTACACACGGTCGGAATTTCCGACAGAATGAGTCTGATGTGAGCTCTTCATCGTATATTCCGACCGTGTGTATGCCTCATCTGACTTTTTCCATCGAAAATTCAGACGGACTTAGAGAAGATGTTCTATATTTTTCCGACGGAAAAAATTACTATCGGAAAAACCTCTCGTCTGTAAGCTGTTCCGACACACCAAAAACAACGCATGCTCTGAAGCAACGAAAGCTACTGGCTTCTGGCCATTGAACTTCCGTTTTCTAGTCCCGTCGTATGTCACCGCGTTCTGGACATTTGGAATTTGGTGTGACAGTGTGTATGCAAGATAGCTTGAGCAGAATTCCGTCGGAAAAACCTTCAGAGTTTATTCCGACGGGAAAACCGGTCGTGTGTACAGGGCATAAGTGATCAGGACACTTATGTCCTGCCGAGAAGGGACCCTGTGGGTCCATATAAGAATGAGTTAGAGAAATTGGTTTCTAGAGCTTGTGCTCAGGGTATTATTAACAAAAAATAACTTTCTTTCCTTGTTCCTGCTTCTCCAAGAACACCAATTATGTACTATTAGCCTAAGGTCCATAAAGACCCTATTTCTGTGACATCTCGGTGGGCAAATATATTGATACCTACCTTCAGCCATTGGTTAAAAAAATGTGAGTGGAAAAAACCTTGCGACAATACCTAATAGAAGTGGTAATTAAGCTGCTCCCCAAATAGCTTGTAGAAAACCTACTGTGCAATAAATGTGAAGTGGTGATATGGGGCGTTGTGACAACTAATTAGAAGTGTTCCCGCATATAACAATTTGTGCCTAAATAACTAATAATAAAAATAATAATAATAAATATGTCAACTTGGGTATACAGAAATTTTAATTTGCATAACACTGAATATTATAGATAAAGAAAGTCCACATTCATCTGTGATTGTTCAAAAAAATGAAAACGTGGTTGGTAAATCAATATGTGTAGATATCCTCCACCACTTACAAACATCCAACTACACCCAAAGTGCTCTTGTAAAATATCTGCTCACTGGACAGCCATGGCCTCTTTAACCAAAAAGAATGTCTGAATTCGCTTGTGCTGCTACCTTGCAGCTTGGTGTGGTATCTCAGACAGTCCAACACTATGTCCTCCTCTGCCCCACAGCAGGTGACATGAGTTGAGAAAAAGACAAAGTGGACCCAAATAGCGTAATATTGCTTGGTTTATTAAAACAATTAATGTTAAAAAAGCAGGCATTTTGTTTTTAACATTTGTTGTTTTAATAAACCAAGCAATATTACGCTATTTGGGTCCACTTTGTCTTTTTCTCAACTCATGTCACCCGCTGTGGGGGAGAGGAGAACATAGTGTTGGACTGTCTGAGATACCACACCGAGCTGCAAGGTAGCAGCGGGTTTGCAAGCGGTGGAGGATTTCTACACATATTGATTTACCAACTACGTTTTCACTTTTTTGAACAATCACAGATGAATATGGACTTTCTTTTTCTATAATATTTAGTGTTTTGCAAATTTAAATTTCTGTATACCTAAGTTGACATGTTATTTAGGCATCTGTTCACAAATTGTTATATGCAGGAACACTTCTAATTAGTTGTCACAGCGCCTCCTATCACCACTTCTTCACGACCGCTCACTGTATATATACGTCATTTTTTTAAAGATGGATATCTCGGTAACGGCAGCAGCTGCTGCCACAACCGAGATATCCATCTTTACAGCGAGCGGTTCTGTACACGATAATGGTGGTCTCAGCGGCGGGTTCGCCGCGAGATCACCGTTATCGGCGGCAGGAGAGGTGCCACCCCCCCTCCCGCCGCTCTCCCGCACCCTCCGCCGCTTGCCGGAGCCGTCGGTAGCGGCGGAGGAGATCGGGACCTGTCACCGCTAAGGTACTGAGACGAGTGAGGCCAAGATGGCCCCCACCCGTCTCTATACCATGTGACGGCCGGAGCGACGTCATTACGACGGCTCCGCCCACTTCTCTTAAAGGCACAATTTTTTTGTGTCATTTTTTTTAAACGACTTTTTTTTTTTTTTTTTTTTTTTTGCATTTTAGTCTAAATATGAGATCTGAGGACTTTTTGACCCCAGATCTCATATTTAAGAGGACCTTTCATGCTTTTTTCTATTACAAGGGATGTTTACATTCCTTGTAATAGGAATAAAAGTGATCCAAATTTTTTTTTTTTTAAAACAGTGAAAAAATAAATAAGATAAAGTAAAATAAATAAAAAAAAAAAAAAAAAAATTTTAAAGCGCCCTGTCCCGACGAGCTCGCGCACAGAAGCGAACGCATACGTGAGTAGCGCCCGCATATGAAAACGGTGGTCAAACCACACATGTGAGGTATCGCCGCGACCGGTATTGCGAGAGCAATAATTCTAGCCCTAGACCTCCTCTGTAACTCCAAACATGCAACCTGTAGAATTTTTTTAAACGTCGCCTATGGAGATTTTTAAGGGTAAAAGTTTGACGCTATTCCACGAGCGGGCGCAATTTTGAAGCGTGACATGTTGGGTATCAATTTACTTGGCGTAACGTTATCTTTCACAATATAAAAAAAAATTGGGCTAACTTTACTGTTGTCTTATTTTTTTATTCAAAAAAGTGATTTTTTTCCAAAAAAAGTGCGCTTATAAGACCGCTGCGCAAATACGGTGCAAAAAAAAGTATTGCAATGACCGCCATTTTATTCTCTAGGGTGTTAGAAAAAAAACAATATATAATGTTTGGGGGTTCTAAGTAATTTTCTAGCAAAAAAACCTGTTTTAAACATGTAAACACCTAAAATCCAAAACGAGGCTGGTCTTTAAGTGGTTAAAAAAATGCCTTCATATATCAAGGACACTAGGGCAGTTATTAATCTAATTAAAGAAAGTCCCTTTCAAGAAGGATGGTGGTTGGTGACAGCGGACGTCGCGTCGCTTTACACTATAATTCCCCATGATTTAGGTGTATCTGCAGTGTCACACTATTTGGGTAGAGACTCTTAACTGATTTCCATCCAGAAGGAGTTTATTTTAGATCTTCTAAAGTTTGCGGCATCACATCACTATTTTTGGTTTGGAGGTGAATTCTTCCTCCAAAATAGGGGTGTTGCAATGGGGGCTAAACATGCCCCGAGCGTGGCCAATTTATTTAAGGTCAAATGGGAGGAGGATGTCATCTATGCCCAACAGGGGACTAATTTGGCCTTGTGGGCTCGGTACATAGATGACATCCTCCTCCTATGGAAGGAAGATTCTACCTCACTTGTGGAGTTTTTGGACACATTAACCACTTGCCTACCAGGCACTTAAACCCCCTTCCTGCCCAGGCCATTTTTCAGCTTTCAGCGCTGTCGCACTTTGAACGACAATTGCGCGGTCGAGCTACACTGTACCCAAACAAATTTTTTATAATTTTCTTCACACAAATAGAGCTTTATTTTGGTGGTATGTAATCACTGCTGGGTTTTTTATTTTTACCAAAAAAAAGACTAAAAAGTTTGAAAAAAATGTTTTTTACTTTTTCTGTCAACTAAGTAATTTTTCGCCTTCACTGATGTGCGCTGATGAGGCGACACTGATGGGCACTGATAGGCTGAACTGGTGGGCATTGATGAGGTGGCACTAATGGGCACTGATTAGGTGGCACTCATGAGGAGGCACTAATATGCCGCACTTATGGGTACTGATAGGTGGCACTGATGAGCACTGTTAGGTGGCACTGATGGGCACTAATAGGCGGCACTGGTGGGCACTGATAGGCGGCACTGGTGGGTGGCACTGATGGGCATTGATTGCCAGCTGTGATGGGCAGCACTGATAGGTGGAACTGATTGCCAGCACTGACTGGCATCGCTAATGGGCACTGATTGGTGGCACATGTGGGCAGTGGTGGGCACTGATTGCTGCCACTGGTGGGCACTGATAGCTGGCATTGGTGGGCAATGGTGGGCACTGATTTGTGACATTATTTTACATTATTGTAATCAGGGCACTGATGATCAGTGCCCTGATTACATTCCTAGCTGTCCTCCATGAGGAGATGCCGCTGATCGGCTGTCCTCTCCTCACACTTTGTCAGTGTGAGGCGAGGAGCACCGATTACCGGCACTTCCTTATTTACATGTGACCGGCTGTGATTGGACACAGCCGATCACATGGTTAAAGAGCCGCAGACGTGGCTCTTTCCAGAGATCGGGGTCGCGCCGTGTCCTAGCAACACGGCGCAGCCACGATCGCCGTGCTGCGTGCCCCCGCGGGCGCGCAAGGGCGGCCGTTCTGGAACGCCATCATATGACGTTGTCGCAGAATGAGAGCCTTACTGCCCCGCTGTCATTTGACGGTGGGTGGGCAGCAAGCAGTTAAACCAGAATAATAGACATTAAACTTAACTACGGAATGAGTCAGAAAAGATTCATTTTTTGGAGCCTCACGATTAAGGTGGAGGAGGGTCGTTTGATGACCTCTACCTTTTTCAAATCTACAGATCGCAATGCATACATTTCGAAGGAGAGTTGCCACTATAGGCAATGGCTGGAAGGGGTCCCAAAAGGACAGTAACTTTGTATCAAACAAAATTGTACTTCCCAGGGGGACTTTGAACGACAGGCAGAGATATTAACTCAAAGATTCTTGGAGAAGGATTATGACTCGACCTCTCTGAAAACCACACTCAATCAAGTTAGAAATATTGATAGGGATTTGTTACTTATAGATAGAACAGACGAACCTAGAAATGGGATTGGATATTCAATCAACCAATTTTTCCCTAATTACCGTATTTATCGGTGTATAACACACACTTTTTTCCCCTCAAACTGAACTCTTTTTTTTTACCAACAGGGGCAGGGATCGGCCAGTCCCCCCTGGGTGCCACCCATTGGGAGGGTGTCGGGCCGGCTGCCCCTCCTCTCCTAGCCCTGGGACAGCACTGCCATACTTCAAAAATATTACTGACAGCCCTATCTCATATACCGCTCCTCCTGTATCACTCTCAATATAAATGGGAGCCTATAATACCTCAAGTAACGCTGCTCGTTCTGGCTGCTCTCCTCCTCCTGCTCCTCCTCAAGTGTAGCTTTTGATTGGAAGAGGATAGCGGTCATGTGACCATCAATGAAACAGCAGAGAGTCACGTGAACGTGTCTACGAGAAAGCGGCGTTAATTGAGGTATATAGAAGCTTTTATATACAATGAGAGTGACACAGGAGGAGCGGTATATGAGAAAGTGCTGTCAGTAATATTTTCTTAACATTTTAAAGTATGCTGGCAGCGCTGACCCAGGAGACTGGGAGTGCAGGGGGGGCAAAGGAGTATGTGTGCTGTGCAGGGGGCTTGTGTAATGTGCAGGGGGTCCGTTTTTTGTATAAATGGTCAGCTCTTGTGTTGAATTTGCTGAGACAGGCAGTCCTAGACAAATTGGCAGTTGTCTTGAATTTACACACATCTCAATAGCTAAGAGAACACCAGACCCTTGATATCTGAAGTTTAAAGCGGAATTCCAGGTATTTTTTCATTTTGCATAGTTACATTGGTTTAACTTGAACCAAGGTAAGTACACATATTTCATACCTGGCTGATCCCTGCAGAAGAGGAGAATCACTGTAGTAGCTGCAACTACTACAATGATCCTTGCTGTCTTCCAGGTCCTGTGCCAAGCAGTTGCCCTGATGCAAAGTAACCACAGGGGAACACCTTTTTTTTCTCAAAGAATACAAGGCGTTCTCTGATTGAACGAGGTAAGGAATGTGACTGCACCACTCCCCCTCTCCCCCTTATCCTTTCAGAGAATGCTTTGCAGTATGCGATAGAGAGCCCCAAGCACCAACCCCTGATTACAGACTACAAAGTTTAAGGAGACAGATGTAGATTGATAGCACTTGTGTCATCCTCTGTTTTCCTGACACAAGCTCTGTCACTCTGAAGGCAGGGGAGAGGGGGAGTGTCAGCTTACCACCAAACAACACAGGCACGCTCACAGCAGTGCTGTTCCTGTGCATCTCACACACATCCTGTCTGCTTACCAGTTGAGAGCAACAGCAGTAATAGAACAATGCCCTGCTTTCAATTGTACACAGACCATAGCACGCTGCTTTCATATAAATAGTATGAAATCATTAATGAAAGCTTTGTTCTCACACAGCTGACAGTCCCAGCTTGTACATAGACATGCCATCTGTAAGCAGCACAGAAACAGCACTGCTGTGAGTGTGCCGGTGTAGTTTAGTGTTAAACTGACACACACCCTTTTTGATAGGAAATCATTGGGCATAGCTTGGGGTGCGCTGTCACATACTAGATTTTAGCTTCTACTGTTCCTAAAATCACTGTGTACGCTAAGGTACTAGAGCATCAAATAATATACAAAGTGATAGTCCTTCTTTAAATAAGATGGATTCGATCTGCATACTCCCTAAGGGGCTTCTAATCTCTGTTCTCTGTTTCCTCATCCATAAATATACTAGTAGGTTAACTGACATTTTCCTACTTAAGTTACAGAAATTCAGGAAAATAGCATTGCACTAATACCTCCATTTTCAAAGTCTTACCCTTGCTTTTGTGTTACAGCAGGTTTACAGTGTGTGTCTTTATATGACAGTGCAGCCCAAGTGGCACCACAATATGACCCATTGTAGTGGTTCTTAACCTTGGTCCTCAAGTCCCCCTCGACAGGCCATGTTTTGGGAATTTCTTTTAGATTAAAGAGCTGTCCAAAATACCAAGCCATTGACGCTGATTGAAAACACCTGTGCAAGATAAAAGAAAACCTGAAAACATGGCCTGTTGGGGGTACTTGAGGACTGAGGTTGAGAAGTGGTTCCCAACCTCAGTCTTCAAGTATCCCAGGCAAATTACATTATTAGAATTTCCTTAACCCTGCACATGTGCTTAAAATGAATGCCTATGGCTTTAGTATTTATGACAGCTATTTTATCTAAGTGACATTCTCAAAAGATTGCCTGTTGGGGGTACTTGAGGATCGAGTTTGGGAAGCACTGACCTAGAGGAATCCAACAGTTCTGTCAGACACAACCCATTCCTTCCTGTGCACTCTGAATTAAGCATTGGGGTATGGCCAATACTCATCTATGCCACAATAACATTAAGGAATGTGCACATTTCCATCATCAAAAAAGTAAGGCATTAAAAAACTGGTAAAAATCATAAAAAAAAGAGCATAGGACTACAAAGAGAAAAAAGGTGTGAAATTTTGTATGGGTTTTTTCCTGTATCGAGAACACTGGATTAACAGGGACCTAAGGTTAATAGTTAATAGTACTTTGTAAGCACTGCAGAACGTGCCAGTATTATGGAAATTAAGCAAAGAATAAATAAGACATATCAATTCCAACTCTACCCTAGGAGGCCTGCTTACCTTGACAAGGCATGAAAACACAATGGAGGAACCATATCCCTGACATAGAGAAGGGGTTGATTCACTAAGGATGTGAGATTCTCAAGCAGATGGATGTGGCACAACAAGACTCCAAGATCTTTGTATAATCGCTCACAGAAAGCCATTTCCGAGTTGTACAAGGTCTCTAACTTTTCATTCTCTCCTTTTGGCCTGTACCAAATTATAGAAAACTTAAAATGTGTACGAATGGTCATTTACCACTGTAAAAAGCATACTAAGGATAGTTAACAGAACGAAAGAGAAGGTACTTTTTGAACTACTCAGACATATTCTTACATTTCACATCTGTACAAGCACAAAACAGTCACAAGCATACATAACTATGCACATACTCACTGAGTACCCACCAACTCATTCACTGTACAATAAAAATAAGAATTCAGTCTAAACATACATGAAATAAAAAATAAATTTTGCAGACCATATACCTGCTGGATAGGGTTTCCCACAATTCTTTAATTCCTTTGTCCTTCAGTCCTTCCAAAATAAAGAGGTGGATGGATCCATCCATGATATGTATACTGGTTATAACATCCAGGGTAACATCTCTTTTCTGATTTTCAGTCAAGGAAACTCTGGACAGAGCTTCCACAGTGACATTCCAAGGGTTAAAATCTAAGCCTAAGGCCTTTGAGTTGATATTTGCAATATTAATGATAAAATCCCTGAACAGCTGTTTGTTCCTGTATTCAAAGATGCAGACCATACGCCCAAAGGGACAATCGGGACTCTCCTCATCAAAAGACAGTGGCACTGCAAGGTCTACTCTAACTTTCAGGTGTGACTGGGCATCCAAATAATATCCCACTGGCAACGGAGAATCTTGAGGGCCATCAACTGACCCTATGACCCCTAAAATGTTTCCATTTTTGCAGTCCGATTGATAGCCTGTGGGATCTGGGCATTCACAGCTGTGTATTGGAACAGAAATGTTTAAGTATGTGGCACCATAGACCAGCTCAGATAAACTCAGCCTCGCAACTCCATAGGGATCCCATTGTCTGTTACTCTTTGTGAATGGATTGTGGACAGTACGTTTAGAAGTCACAAGACCAACATTACTCAGTTTCTCATCTTCAGGTTCCATGCCAAAAAGTGATGGCTTGCTGACACTCTCCTCTATCCTCCGATCTCGATCATGTACCTCAATCTCTACAGGTGGTCCAAGAAGAGATTCACGCAGTTCACCCACACTTATGGTACCTGCAAAAATAACAAAAACATCCCTAAAGAAAACATGTGTTCCGTGTGTTTGTCCATGTGTCTGGTGATAAGACTGATCCCGGAATCTGTATCTGCAGTAGACAGGTACACACTTCTCCTGTAAAAAAAAAAAAAAATAATAATAAAAAAAACATTATAGATATATATACATATGCACCGAAGGCAAATAGACAGTGCAGAGCTTGGTAATTATGATAAATGATGATTTTCGTCATCCGATCAAGTGTAAACAAAAATTTTATTTTTTTTTTTAATTTTTCTTTCACCTGACTGGGTATTCTTTTAACAAATTGAAGCTTTACCACATTTAAATGTACTAAGGGGAAATTAGTTCAACTGCACTTGCAAAGTGTATAGTCTATTTGCCTTTAGTAAATCCACCACAATGCTTCATTCCTCTTGTAAAATGATAACATTAAATGCAATTGTTATGTCATTTGTTATGTCTTTGTGACTTCTTCTGTTCATTGTTGTGATTTTGTGTTGTCTTTGTTGAGTGTGGTATGTGTTGCAATTAATTCCTGTCGGGATTAATAAAGTATTCTGAATCTGAAGTCATGGGTGCTCTAACAAAATATTGACACAAAACATTGGACTATTCTGAAGTGGCCTACTGTGAGTCCTGATATGAATCCTGTCACACATCTATGGAAACAGCTAAAACATGCAGTCTAGAGAAAGCACCCTTCAATCCGGAGACAACTGACAACAGCTTGCTCAAGAACAGTGAGATAAACTACCTGTTGGCAGGTGCAGAAGTCTCAATAAGATTAAGAGGCAGTGACTGCCTCCTAAGCTGTGCAACAAAATATTAAGTTAAAAGGGGGGGTGGCAAACCGTGTTGGGGGCATGGCTGCTATTCATTTTCCTACGGGTCTACCAATTTATAGTACTGCTGTATGAACCTTGCGGCCGAAAGCTGCGTCTGTACAAGCCGAGACGTCCACCTGGGCAAACTTTGAGAAGGTATGAACTAAAGACCAGGTGGTGGCCTTGCAGAGCAGGGCAACAGAGGCTTTTGATGTCAAATTACCCAGGAAACACTGATATGGTGGAGTGCGCACATATTAGTTCTGGAGGTTTTTTATCTTTTAGAGTGTAAGCTCCTCAGATGACTTCCCTTATATACCTGGATTTTGAAGCACATTGTGCTTTATGAGGCCTTGATGACAGGACAAAGAAAGAGCCTTTCTTACAGAAGCTGTGACTCTTAGATTTCTCTTCATTGTCTGGATGTTATCAGAGCTATCAGATTTTATCTATTTGAGGTACTTAGAAGTAGGGTACAAAGAGGGAGGGGTTATGTCTTTATCTATTCTAGGTGGAAGTTAGATCAGGGGCGGCCGTCCATTACAGTCGCACGGGTGCCGCCTCCCCTTTCCATACCCGCTGCCACCCCCTATTCATGCGTCCAACCCCTTTCAGGACACCGGGTGCATGAATTACAGCGGCGGGGGTGTTTATTTTTTGAAGCACCTGATTAGAGCCAGAGGCTCTAATAGGCTTCAAAATAGAGTGGGCTCCGGTCACAGAGTATTGCCCTCGGAGCCCACCCAGGTGTGTTAGAATAGCGAATGAATATTCACTATTCTAACACTGAATCGCCTCTACGCCAATCAGGAAGCACGGGTCTGATACCTGTTTCCCAATTGGCTGAAAGGACAGGGGATCCTATTGGAGGAGGAGGGAGATGCAAGGCGGAAGCCGCCGTAATGCACAGAAGGAGGAAGAAAGAAAGCTGTCGCTCGCCGGACATGCTACATGCCCGCCCGCTTCCTAGATGGGGTAAGTACAGGGCTTTGATGTCCCAACCATCCTCCCGGGGGGGTGGGGGTGGTTGTTTGACGCCCTCCCAAAAGAAAAAAACACCAGCCGCCACTGCGTTAGATATTACCTTAGGTAGATAGGTAGGTTTTGAGCACAAGACTACTTTGTCTTTCCTTATAAGAGAGAGACCCTCTTTCAGAGACACATCTGGCATACGTAATAGCCACTAAAAAGCCACTCAGAGTTCCCTGATGGGTTTACAGGGTGTTTTCCGCAGGGCAAGGGAACCAAATTAAGATCCAAAGCACACGGTGCTGTAAGGATGGTCTAATCTAAGAAACACCTTGATCAAAGGTTTTTACAAGGGAAAACAAGGCCAGAGGTTTTTGAAACAAAATGGACAAGGCCACAACCTGTCTCTTAAAGGAGAAGCATAGCCAAAGCTTTTTTGGCTGTACTTCTTCTATGGATCACATAGGATCAAAACGAATTGCACTCCTGTGACCCGTTTTCACCAGAGAGGGAACTTCAAATCACCAATGTCAGTCCAGGCACTGCGTCATCCTGACCGCGAAGTCTGGATCTGCCAGGTGCCTGGACAAACACCCGGCTCAGCCTCTCGGCAAGCCGCTGAGAGCCTGAGACGTCTGCTTCACCCCCTCTACAGCCCAGCGCTCCAATGAGCAATGGAGAGAAAAGAGCAAAGAGCTGTGAATAGCAGTCTGCAGCTCTCTGCTCACAGAGCTCTGAAAACCGAGCGATCAGCGGTGTTCGATTTTTAAGTTCTCAGTGTAGAGGCTCTGGGGGACAGATGCAGCATCGGACCCATGCTGCATCCACCTAGGTAAGTATGAATCTGCAAAAATAAATTATTCCTTCCGTTTTAGCATCTACAAACTATGTTCTAGCATCTACAAACAATGGTATATGTTGATGGAATTTTTTAAAATTTATTTTTTTATATTAGTAATGGCAGCGATCAATGACTTATAGTGGGACTGGGATATTGTGGTGGCCAATAACTCACACTTTTCGGGAACCACTGGCACTAATACAGTGATAAAAATATGCACTGTCACTGTATTAATGACACTGGCTGGGAGGGGGTTAAACATCGAGGGCGATCAAAGGGTTAACTGTGTGCCTAGCCACAGTGTTTTTGTGACGTGTGTGCTGCTTTTACTAGGGGAAGTGATGGATTTTATTCCCTGCTTTGCAGGGAAACAAAATCCATGCCTTCCTCTCTGTCAGAATGAAGATCTGCCTTGGTTACATAGGCAAATCTCTGTTCTGTGTGTTTTCGGCAGGTGCCAGTGGACATGCAGTGCCTGGCACCCGTAGATTGGCTTCTGCTGTGATTAATCACAGCAGAAACAGTCTGCCTGCTGCGCGCGTCCCCTGTGGGCGGAAGTGCAGGATCACGTATATACGTGATCCTGCACAGAAGGGCCACCCTGTAGAAGAAAATCTGCTATAGGGCAGTCTGGAGGGGGTTAATAAAAATGTTTTATATATATTTATACAGTGGGGACGGAAAGTATTCAGACCCCCTTGAATTTTTTACTCTTTGTTATATTGCAGCCATTTGCTAAAATCATTTAAGTTCATTTTTTTCCTCATTAATGTACACACAGCACCCCATATTGACAGAAAAACACAGAATTGTTGACATTTTTGAAGATTTATTGAAAAAAAGAAAAACTGAAATATCACATGGTCCTAAGTATTCAGACCCTTTGCTCAGTATTTAGTAGAAGCACCCTTTTGATCTAATACAGCCATGAGTCTTTTGGGAAAGATGCAACAAGTTTTTTCACACCTGGATTTGGGGATCCTCTGCCATTCCTCCTTGCAGATCCTCTCCAGTTCTGTCAGGTTGGATGGTAAACGTTGGTGGACAGCCATTTTTAGGTCTCTCCAGAGATGCTCAATTGGGTTTAAGAAAGAGGCTCTGGCTGGGCCATTCAAGAACAGTCACGGTGTTGTTGTGAAGCCACTCCTTCGTTATTTTAGCTGTGTGCTTAGGGTCATTGTCTTGTTGAAAGGTAAACCTTCGGCCCAGTCTGAGGTCCTGAGCACTCTGGAGAAGGTTTTCGTCCAGGATATCCCTGTACTTGGCCGCATGAATCTTTTCCTTGATTGCAACCAGTCGTCCTGTCCCTGCAGCTGAAAAACACCCCCACAGCATGACGCTGCCACCACCATGCTTCACTGTTGGGACTGTATTGGACAGGTGATGAGCAGTGCCTAGTTTTCTCCACATATATCGCTTAGAATTAAGGCCAAAAAGTTCTATCTTGGTCTCATCAGACCAAAGAATCTTATTTCTCACCATCTTGGAGTCCTTCAGGTGTTTTTTTAGCAAACTTCATGCAGGTTTCATGTGTCTTGCACTGAGGAGAGGCTTCCGTCGGGCCACTCTGCCATAAAGCCCCGACTGGTGGAGGGCTGCAGTGATGGTTGACTTTCTACAACTTTCCCCCATCTCCCAACTGCATCTCTGGAGCTCAGCCACAGTGATCTTTGGGTTCTTCTTTACCTCTCTCACCAAGGCTCTTCTCCCCAGACGGCCAGCTCTAGGAAGGGTTCTGGTTGTCTCAAACGTCTTCTATTTAAGGATTATGGAGGCCACTGTGCTCTTAGAAACCTTAAGTGCAGCAGAAATTTTTTTGTAACGTTGGCCAGATCTGTGCCTTGCCACAATTCTGTCTCTGAGCTCTTCAGGCAGTTCCTTTGACCTCTCATTTGCTCTGACAGGTGTGTGGCTTTCCTAATCAAGTCCAATCAGTATAATCAAACACAGCTGGACTCAAATGAAGGTGTAGAACCATCTCAAGGATGATCAGAAGAAATGGACAGCTCCTGAGTTAAATATATGAGTGTCACAGCAAAGGGTCTGAACACTTAGGACCATGTGATATTTCAGTTTTTTCTTTTTTAATAAATCTGCAAAAATGTCAACAATTCTGTGTTTTTCTGTCAATATGGGGTGCTGTATGTACATTAATGAGGAAAAAAAATTAACTTAACTTTTAGCAAATGGCTGCAATGCAACAAAGAATGAAAAATTTAAGGGGGTCTGAATACTTTCCATCCCCACTATATATATATATAAAAATATATATATAAAAGTACCTCTTTCCTAATCGATATACAGCTGTCACATGACCCAGCTCTTTCCTGACCTGTCTGCAGGGAAACATAAGCAGGAGGAGCTTATAGTCCTCTGCTGCTGGTCGCATTTTCAAAATAAAAAAAGCAGCCTTTGGAATAGAGAGTAAAAATAAATAATTAACATCAAAAAACTGTTTTAAATTGTCATACAAATATTAAAATCAAATCTTTATTATTTTTGCCAACAACATGGTGTGGGGGCGGATTTCTCCAAGTCACATGCTGTCACACCCTTCCAGCCTGTGTCTTATGCCCTGTACACACGGTCAGACATTGATCGGACATTCAGACAACAAAATCTATGGATTTTTTCCGACGGATGTTGGCTCAAACTTGTCTTGCATACACACGGTCACACAAAGTTGTCGGAAAATCCGATCGTTCTAAACGCGGTGACATAAAACACGTACGTCGGGACTATAAACGGGGCAGTAGCCAATAGCTTTTGTCTCTTAATTTATTCTGAACATGCGTGGCACTTTGTGCATCGGATTTGAGTACACACGATCGGAATTTCCGACAACGGATTTTGCTGTCGGAAAATTTTATAGCAAGTTCTCAAACTTTGTGTGTCGGAAATTCCGATGGAAAATGTGTAATGGATCCCACACATGGTCGGAATTTCCGACAACAAGGTCCTATCACACATTTTCCATCGGAAAATCCAACCGTGTGTACAGGGCATTAGAATAAGAGGGAGGTGAAGCCTTCATCAATCTACATGTAATATCCTGCCCCCATTGTGATTAGCTGGATAGTGGACATGGAGAAGGAGAGAGGCAAGGGGCTGTCATTCAGCACTGTGTATACGCTCGCATGTGCGGCTCAAGTCACGTGGGCTGCTCAAATGTGATAGGGAGGAAATGCTCAGCATAGAAACTCACTGAAAATGGAACATGAGCAGAGCTACCAACACTGCTCTGCAAAATCCCTGATCTCATAGTCACTGAGTGATTATGAACAGCATGTAATACAGCATTTATTGATAGTTTTTATGATTTGAGTTTAGTGACACTTTAAAGTGTTACTAAACCCACAACAGTAAAATCAGTCTGTATATGTAGTAAAACATGCTTGTTATACTCAATGTGGAACCTAAGGGGTTACTCCTCTGCATTGTGTAAAAAGGCTGTTTGATCCGGTCTTCTCTGACCCTCCCCTTCTTCCGCTGTTCCAAATCCATCTCCTGATAGAACAGACCACAGCTCCCCTTTTTCCCCTCCAGTCCACAGCTCCCTTCTTGTCCCACAGTCCATAACTCTCCTCTTCTCCCCCAGTCCACAGTTCCCCACTTGTCTCCCAGTCCACATTTCCCTTTTTATCCCCTAGTCCACAGCTCCTCTTTTTCTCCTGCAGTCCACAGCTTCCCTTTTTCTTCTCCAGTCCACAGTTTCCCTCTTGTCCCCCAGTCCACAACTCCCCTCTTGTCCCCCAGTCCACAGTTCCCCTCTTATACCCCCCAACCACAGCTCCCCTTTTCTCGCTCATTCCGCAGCTGCCCTCTTGTCCACAGCTTCCCTTTTTTTCCTCCAGTCCACAGCTCCCCTCTTGTCCCCAGTCCACAGCTCCCCTCTTGTCCCCGGGTCCACAGCTCCCCTCTTGTTCACTGCTTCACAGCTCTCCCCTTGTCCTTCTGTCCAGAGCTCCCCTTTTCTCCCCTAGTCCACAGCTCCCCTTTTCTCTCCCAGTCCACAGCTTCCCTTTTTCTCCTACAGTCCACAGCTCCCCTCGTCTCCCACAGTCTACAGCTCCCCTCGTCTCCCACAATCCACAGCTCCCCTCTTCTCCCACAGACCACTGTTCCCCTCTTGTCCCCCAGTCCACAGCTCCCCTCATGTCCCCCAGTCCACAGCTCCCCTCATGTCCCCCAGTTTACAGCTCCCCTCTTCTCACCCCAATCCACAGCTCCCCTCTTGTCCACCAGTCCACAACTTCCCTTTTCTTCCCTAGTCCACATCTCACCTTTTCTTCCCCAGTCCACAGCTTCCCTTTTCTTCCCCAGTCCACAGCTTCCCTTTTTCTCCTCCAGTCCACAGCTCCCCTCTTCTCCCACAGTCCACAGCTCCCCTCTTCTCACACAGTCCACAGCTTCCCTCTTCTCACACAGTCCACAGCTTCCCTCTTCTCCCACAGTCCGCAGCTGCCCTTTTGTCCACAGCTCCCCTCTTGTCCCCCAGTCCACAGCTTCCCCTTTTTTCCTCCAGTCCACAGCTCCCCTCTTGTCCCCAGTCCACAGCTCGCATCTTCTCCCACAGTTCACAGCTCCCATCTTCTCCCACAGTCCACACCTCCCCTCTTGTCCCCGGGTCCACATTCTCTTGTTCACTGCTTTCCTCTTGTCCAGAGCTCCCCTTTTCTCCCCTAGTCCACAGCTCCCCTTTTCTTTCCTAGTCCACATCTCCCCTTTTCTCCCCTAGTCCACAGCTTCCCTTTTTCTCCTCCAGTCCACAGCTCCCCTCTTCTCCCACAGTCCACAGCTTCCCCTCTTCTCCCACAGTTCACAGCTCCCATCTTCTCCCACAGTCCACACCTCCCCTCTTGTCTCCGGGTCCACATTCTCTTGTTCACTGCTTTCCTCTTGTCCAGAGCTCCCCTTTTCTCCCCTAGTCCACAGCTCCCCTTTTCTTTCCTAGTCCACATCTCCCCTTTTCTCCCCTAGTCCACAGCTTCCCTTTTTCTCCTTCAGTCCACAGCTCCCCTCTTCTCCCACAGTCCACAGCTTCCCCTCTTCTCCCACAGTCCACAGCTCCCCTCTTCTCCCAGCTCCCCTCTTCTCCCACAATCTACAGCTCCCCTGTTCTCCCACAGTCTAGGGCTCAAACAACTAATTGATTAATCGACAACTAATTGATTATGAAATTAATCAATTACTATTTTCATAATCGATTAATCGGCTAGTAACATAATGGGGTTAAAAATAATAAAATCAGTCCTTTATAGTACAAAAAGAGCAAATAATCGCTACTGTAAATATTACTTTCACAGTTCTACAGTAAAAAAATGTACCCCTTACAGTAGCGATTATTTGCTTTTTTTATAATATAAAGGGCTCATTTTAGTTTTTTTTAACCCCATTATGTTACTAAACGTTTTAGACCTGGTTCACATCTTTGTGTTTTTTGGTGCTTTTTGCAGAAACACACTACAGTTCATTTAACATGGTTTTCTATGGGACACGTTCACATCTATGCTTTTTTTCAGCCGCTGCATATTTGGAAAGGGTCTAGGACTTTTTTTTTTTTTTTTTTTTTACGCAAAATGGTGGTTTTGGTTCAATATACTTCAATGGAGAAGCTGCAGAAAAGCATGTAATGCATTTTTGCAGCAATTTGTATTTTTTAATCTGCCCAACAACAAATTAGCCAAAAAACTGTATTTTTCTTCTAATAGTGTATACAGTATATCTCTTCTGTCTGTTATTCTCAGAGTGGATTCAAAATTTTGCTCCCTAACCATATAGTTGGTTGTTTATATTTACCACTGCATAGAGATATTTAAGAATAAAGTGCTTTTTTTAAAAAAACTTTACATATTAACTAAATTATACACCACACTTTTTTTTTAAGGTTATTAATCGATTAATCGAAACAACAATCGACCAACTAATCGATTATGAAAAAAATCGTTAGTTGCAGTCCTACCGCAGTCCACAGCTCCCCTCCAGTCCACAGCTCCCCTCTTGTCCACCAGTCCACAACTCCCCTCTTCTCCCCCAATCCACAGCTCCTCTTTTCTCCACCAGCCCACAGCTCCCCTTTTTCTCATCCTGTCCTCCCCTTTTTCTTCTCCAGTCCACAACTCCCCTCTTCTCCCCCAGTCACTGTTCCCCTGTTGTCCCCTATTCCAGAGCACCCCTTTTCTGCTCCAGTTCACAGCTCCCCTTTTCTCACCTAATCCACAGCTCCCTTTTCCCACCCAATCCACAGCTCCCCTTTTCTCCCTCAGTCCACAGCTCCCCTCTTGTCCACCAGTCCACAGCCCCCCTTTTCCTCCTCCAGTCCACAGCTCCCCTTATTCTCCCACAGTCCACAGCTCCCCTCTTCTCCACAGTTCCCCTCTTCTCCCACAATCCACAGCTCCCCTTTTCTCCCCCCCGTCACGGCTTCCCTTTTTCTCCTTCAGTCCACAGCTCCCCTTTTTTCCCCCAGCTCCCCTTTTTCTGCCACAGCCCACAGGTCCCCACTTCGGCCACAGTCCACAGCTCCCCACTTCGGCCACAGTCCACAACTCCCCTTTTTCTTCCACAGCTCCCCTCTTCTCCCACAGTCCACAGCTTCCCTCTTCTCCCACAGTCCACAGCTCCCCTCTTCTCCCACAGTGCACAGTTCCCCTCTTCTTCCACAGTCAACTGATCCCTTTTTCCCCCCAGTCCACAGCTCCCCTTTTCTCCCACAGCTCAACTCTGCACCCCTGTCCACAGTTGACCTTAGCAGCTTCCCCACACCTATAAGCAACTCACCTCTGCATTTGCAGTCCACAATTTACACCCTCAGTCCACAACTAACCTCTGCCTCCCAAGCTACGGCTTATCTCTGTCCCCCTTCCACATTTCACTTCTGCACCCCCATATCTACAGCTTACCCCAATCCACAGTTCTCTTCAACACCCCATTTTTAATTCTAAACAACCTGCCCCCCCCTCCCCAATGGACAACACCTCCAACCTCCTCATAGCGTTTTCTCTGCACCCCCCCCTCCAAAGCTCTCACCTCTGCAAAAATAACAAACCCCCCCCCACCCATTAAGCTTTCCCCACCCGGCTTTCAGCTAAGTACAACACCCCCTATTGCCCACCTTTCCCTTCACAGCTCTCACCTATTCTCAACACCCCCACAGCTCTTACCTGTTCACGACCCCCCTCCCCCACAGCTCTCATCTACTCACGATCCCCCTCCCTTACAGCTCTTACCTCTTCACGATCCCCCTCCCAATCTCACAGCACTCACCTCTTAACAAACCCCCCGTTCCTAGCTGTCACTGCTGCAGTACACCTCCAACCTCTCCACAGCTGCCTGCCTCTCTGCAAAACCGTCCACCCAACACTTCCCTTCACAGCTTTCTTGACTCCTTTAAAAGCTTCACAGCGGTGCAGCCGCTGTGATACATACATGTATGACAGGTGAGGGGAGGGGACAAAAGCTGAGGAATCAAAAATATGCAGCATCGGGACCCAGGGCACCCATCAACATATGCCCTGCCCTCACAAGTACGGAGCTAGCACACAGAAGCCAGTAGAGGAAATGAGCAATGCAAAAACTTCCTCTACCACTGTCTGTGTTTAATGACAGTTTGCAGAAGAACAGAGCGGCCGGACGTTCTTGCTGAAAAAATGTAATTTTCTTTACCAGCTGCCCTGATCACCCTGCCCTGCTCATGGGGCCCCCTACTGCAGAGTCAGACTCGAGTCACCTGTTTGAGGACTTGCGACTTGCTTGACAAAATTAAATAAATGACTCGACTTGACTTTGACTTGTCACTAATGACTTGCGACTTGACTTTGACTTGGGCTATTTGACTTGCAATGACTTGGCACCACCAGTGCTGTGTCTGGGCCTAGGCAAAAGCTGCCCCCCCCCCACAAAAAAAGTTCCCCCCAAGTCCCGGCTTCGGGGTAGATCAGTATTTTGACTTAATTTTTGACTTGACCAAAATAAATGACTTGACTTGACTTGCTTGACTTCTAGCAGGGACTCGACTTGACTTGCTTGCTTTTCGCCACAGTAACTTGGGACTTGCTTGTGACTTGAAGGTTAAGACTTGAGACTTGCTTGTGACTTGCACATGTGTGACTTACTCCCATCACTGCCCTACTGGCCCGGGTCCTCGGGCAGTGCCTGAGTGTCCGAATGGTAAGTCCGCCCCAGAGTGGAACCAATTTCCTTCAGAAGTCACCTAATTAGTAATAGAGTCCACCTGTGTGTAATTTATTCTCATTATAAATACAGCTGTTCTGTGAAGCCCACAGAGGTTTGTTAGAGAACCTAAGTGAACAAACAGCATCATGAAGGCCAATGAACACACCAGACAGGTCAGGGATAAAATTGTGGAGAAGTTTAAAGCAGGGTTAGGTTATAAAAAATTATCCCAAACTTTGGACATCTCACAGAGCACTGTTCAATCCATCATCTTAAAATGGAAAGAGTATGGCACAACTGCAAACCTACCAAGACATGGCCATCCACCTAAACTGACAGGCTGGGCAAGGCGTGCATTAATCAGAGAAGCAGCCAAGATCCACAGCTCAGGTGGGAGAATCTGTCCACAGGACAACTATTAGTCGTGCACTTCTCAAATAACAAAATTTGTTGAAAGAAAGCCATAGGAAGTCCAGTTTGTAGTTTGCGAGAAGCCATGTGGGGGGGACAGCAAACATGTGGGAGAAGGTGCTCTGGTCAGATGAGACCAAAATGTAACTTTTTGGCCTAAAAGCAAAACGCTATGTGTGGGGGAAAAATAACACTGCACATCACCCTGAACACACCATCCCCACCGTGAAACATGGTGGTGGCAGCATCATGTTGTGGGGATACTTTTCTTCAGCAGGGACAGGGAAGCTGGTCAGAGTTGATAGGAAGATGGATGGAGCCAAATACAGGTCAGTCTTAGAAGAAAACCCGTTAAACCCCATACACACTATTAGATTTTCTGCAGATTTTTGTCTTCAGGTTCACCAAAACCATATAATATAAGGTCAAACAATAATGCCGCGTACACACGATCGGAATTTTGGTCAGAAAAAGCTATGATGGTTTTTCTGACGGGATTCTGCTCAAGCTTGTCTTGCGCACACACGGTCACATCAAAGTCCGACCGTCAAGAACGCGGTGACGTACAACACGTACGATGGGACTAGAAAAAGGAAGTTCAATACCCAGTGCGCCACCCTTTGGGCTCCTTCTGCTGATCTCGTGTAAGTTTGGTGAGAGACGATTCGCGCTTTTCAGACTCGTGCCTTTCAGATCGTTTTACTGCTGTTCAGTTTGTGCTTTTGGGTTTGTATCTGTTTTTCAGTGCGTGTAGTCAGTTGGTATCTGTTTTTCAGTGCATTCTTGTCCACTCGTTACTGATTTTCAGCTCGCTCTTCACAGGCCTTGCTGTTCTTCAGTGCATTCTGTTTAGTTCGTTCTGACCAGTCGACCGTTTTGAAGCCATGTTGCGGTTACGTTCTCGTCGTAGAGTTCGTGCTGTGCAGGGGCTTGGTGTTGGGGTTCTTACTTTGCCCCAAGCCCAGTCCATGAACAGGATGGGGAGGAGTTCATGGACCAAGAATTGGTTACTCCAGCATGACCTATTCTCTCATATACCTTTGCTGCGGAAGATCCAGGAGAATAACCCTGATGATTTCAGGAAAATTCTCTGGATGACAGACCCCGTTTTTCACCGTTTGTTGGCTTTGCTCACCCCTTATATTATGAAGCAGGACACCTGAATGCAGCAAGCCATCATTCCCGAGCAGAGGCTAGTCGCCACTTGCGGTACTTGGCGACGGGGAGAAGTCTACAGGATCTCAAGTTCTCTACAGGCATCGCCCCTCAGGCTCTGGGATCATTATTCCAGAGACCTGTTCTGCCATCATTCAGGTCCTGCAGAAGGACTATAATAGGGTAAGTTTTCTCCTTTAACATCACATTATATGTATTTAATGCTGGCTAATGTATTGTTTTTCTTTCATCGTTCCATAATTACATTGATTGTAATATGCTGTGAATGTCCTCTTTATCCTCATGCATGCTGTAATCTCACTAACCTCCCCAGCATGCTATCCTGGGCCCATATACACCTAGCCTAGTCACTTAACAATGTATTTTGTCAGCTCCATTGTAGTGCTTTAGCCTAAACAACTCCTAAAATGTGTCCAAATGTTATTGTTGTCCTTAAATTCAGGCAGAGAGCCAGAGGCTTTTTGTATCAGAGGGGATGAGGAATCTGATAAGTGGACCTTATATTTTTGTCTTTAAATACACCTTAAAATAAATGTTATACTGATGCTGGCCATGAATGTTTGTGTCTAATCTGCTTGCAATGTTTATGTGCAAAATTACAATTTTTTTTTTTGGTTTGACTCCACAGTTTCCTTCAACACCACAGGAATGGCAGACTGTGGCCTCTCATTTTGCTCATCACTGGGACTTTCCTAAATGCGGAGGGGCAATTGATGGGAAACACGTCCACATCGTCCCACCACCCCATTCGGGGTCATACTATTTTAACTATAAGGGGTTTCATAGTATTGTGTTGATGGCGGTGGTGTCGGTGACATATGAGTTTCTCTATGTGGATGTGGGGAAGAATGGCTGGATGTCGGATGGTGGAGTCTTTGCCCAGACCGAGTTCTACAGACGTCTCCAGAGTGGTGGCTTGGGATTGCCACCTGCTGAAGAAAACGTGGAAGGACTCCCATTTGTTTTTATAGCTGATGAAACATTTGGTCTGGGTGATCACATGATTAGGCCATTCCCCCAGAGGACCCCCACCCCAGAGAAGAGGGTTTTTAATTACCAGCTGGCCAGAGCCAGAAGTCGTAGAGAATACCTTCGGTATAATGGCCAGCCAATTCTGCTTATTTCTAACATCAATTAACATGGCAGAGTACAAACTTAACCACATTGTTTTATCCTGCTGCATACTGCACAACTTTTTAAAGCGAAATGCACCTGGTTATGTTGCCACAGTTGGGCCTGAGGCCAGACTTCATGAGAATCCAATGACGGCCCTGGAAGCTGGCCGTCCTGGCTTGCCCCCCCAAAGCGCCCATGAAGTGCGTGAAAAATATGTGGAATATTTTACGGGTAGGGGAGCCATTGCTATGCCAGCTAATTTTTAAATATTTTCAAAATATAAAAAAAATTTATATGATAAAATCTTGATTTGGATTTACTGCTTGTGTTTCTTTTAACTGTCTCCTGGGTTCTCCTAGTGCACTTGTAGTGCCAAGTGGTTTTAACATTAATTAAATAACACCCATTGTCACTGTAAACACCAACTTAATACAAAAAGTGTTATTGAGCATTGAAAGAAGAAGCCACACATTGTTGAATAGAAAGCCTTTTACTCCATGCACATTCACATGTGCGTTCTAAAACTTTTTTTTTTTTTTTAAACTTTTACCTTGAAATTTTTGAAAAAATACAGAAACAGGCATGTTTCCAAACATAACATACATAACTCTGGAACTTACAACGTTCAACATTGCAAAAATGAAGGCAATATCAGACATTATAGTGTGAAAAATGTCTTGATCTTGCCTTCATCAGATGGGGTAAAGTCACCCCTGTAAAAGCCAAATTTAGAAGATGCACACAAATTGTGAGTCAAAATGGGGATCTCCTTTCTGATCCCACACCTAATGTGAACATGTGCTATCTCCCATCATAGGGGATCAATGGACGTGTTTTGGGGGTGCAACGACTTCCTCTCACCTACTAGAGTTGGGAGGAAGGAGTTGCACCCACAAAATGCATACATTGAAATCCCCTGGGGGGCGTGGTCTGGACATGGCCGTGTGAAGACGTGCTTCTGAGCGGCTCCCGGTCCGTCCCGGCCTTTCCTGCCCTTAAATCTGCTGAATCAACATTTAAACAGCGGCATGTACTCTGCTGGAAGACGCAGAGGAAAGAGCAACCGACATTACCAAAAAACACCGCCGAAAGCACAGCGGAACGGAGCCATCAGGCAATACCTCTCTGATCCTAGAGACCCATCCCCCGCTCCAAAGATGGCGGCCGCCATGAGGACGAACGAGCCTGTGAGTACCCCACAGCACCACTCACCAACACCGCCCATGGCCCCCTGTACCTCAGACAGAAACATCACTACCCCTATGCTGCTCCAGACGAACGAGCCTGTGAGTACCCCACAGCACCGCTCACCAACGCCGCCCATGGCCCCCTGTACCTCAGACAGAGACATCTCTATCCCTCTGCTGCTCCGGACGAACGAGCCTGTGCATACCCCACAGCACTGCTCATTAACACCGTCCATGGCCTCCTGTACATCAGACAGAGATATCACTACCCTTCTGCTGCTCCGGGATGTCATCCAAGACACACAGAACCCACACAATACACCTCTGACCCTGCATGCAGATGAGGAGTTGAGAGCACTGCTAAGAGCCATACCAACCAGAGCAGACTTTGAATCTCTAGCCAGCAGGCTTGAGGCCTCACACCGCAGAGATATAGCAGCGGTGCGCACTGACATCACAGCACTATCAGAACGCATGGGTGCAGGAGAAGCCTCAGTAACGGAGCTTACACAGCGTCTAAAGCAAGTAGAAGATGCTCAAGCAAATCAAACAAAATTAATATTGACCCAGCAACTTCACCTAGAAGAGATTGAAGATCGCAGCAGGAGGAACAACCTGCGTATCAGGGGCCTACCCGAAGCTACGGGTACAGAAGATCTCACAGCTACTGCTATAGCCATTTTCAGGGACACAGCGAGATCTGACTTTCCTGCGACGTTGTCCTTTGACCGAATCCACAGGGCACTGGGACCGAAATCAACTGATCCGAACCGCCCAAGAGACGTGATCTGCAGAGTACACCAGTACACGCATAAAGAGGTCATCTTACGGAAAGCATGGGAGATGAGAGAGGTGGAATTTGACGGAGCATCTATCCAGATCATGCCTGATCTTTCAAGAGCCACCTTACAGCGCAGAGCGATGTTGAAGCCGGTGCTTGAGTTGGCCCAACATGCGGGCATCACGTATCGCTGGGGATACCCCATATCGGTGACTTTCAAGAAGAGATCACAATTTTTTACCTTACGATCCCATGCGGAACTTCCTGCACTATTTGACTTTTTAGAAACCGACCCAGTAACGGTTCCAGACTGGCTTCAACTGATACCAAGATTTACCAACCGCCCTGGGGTTCAAATCTAAGAAGACCAGGCTCGCCAAGACCACAACGCACTCAACGCAGATCAAGGTTCACCTCTCCAGCAGAAGACAGAGAAATCTAGAGTCGTTCGCTGTGGTGAGAATATGCATGATGCCCCATATGTTTTGACTTTTGATTTTTGCCTTCTCACTTACGTTCTTTTTATTTTTTGTTGTTCACGTTTTACTGTGCACTAATTATGGCCCCATTCTCAATGTTGGGCTGGTTGAGCCCCCCTAACATTGTACCAGAAGGGTCGAATGTCCTCCATTCAGAGTTGCAGATATAAACCGCCCACCATTCCCCCTCCCCATTAATATGGCTGCCTGGGATAGGAAATGGCTACTGGTGTGGCCAGGGAATTTTGGGTTAAAATTCTGGGAGTGAGACAAACTGACCTCGCACCCCCTATTTGCAGTCTCCGGCACAAGGAACTTTCTATTGACGAAGGGGTTAATGCGATGACACTGCCTGTGCCATAAGGACAACCAGGCGTTAACATCTCTCGATCCTCTTGCTACGATACACACTGGACACTCAGTACAAGGAATATTGTGCAACAATACGTCATCGTTCTCTGTGTTGGAAATGACATGCCCTGGCTTCACACCAGTGTGATTCTTTTGTTGGAACTATTTTGCTTAAAGCTATGCACACTTAAAAGAGGTCTATGTATTGTCTCAGGGAACCGATTCTCAGGATTTTGACAATTCAGGGTAAACTGTACGCTACGATTGAATATCCTCATTACAGGAGGAAGGTCAGCTGGGGGAGGGGGTGGGGGGTGGGGGGGGTGGGGTTTAACAGACCATTCATGTTTTGTGTAAAAATGGTCAGGCTGGAAAGAGGAGGGAAGCAATACTTGGATTGTCGTAAGAAGGGCCAGCTTGAATTTGCTCGGTTATAGGACAATAGAAGTGAAGCATGGGATATGGGGCAGACAATACAAGGGTCATAGATAGATAGATTGGAAGTTACCGATAATAAGAATATAGTTGGTGTTTTGTCTTATCTGTTCATTTGATAATGTTTGCTATGCTTAAAATGCTCACATGCCTATATTATATGCAAGGGCGGGGGGGAGGGCGGGCCGGGATTAGCTCCCCTGGTCATAGTCTAACCTCATCCCCATTAGGCCGAAACACCTTCCCGGTGATAACTGGAGTGTGTTTCATTGCAAGGAATTGCACATAGTTGCCTAACGACAACTATTACATGCAGGACAATCTATAGGTTTGATTGTCCACCTTTTTTGTCACTAGAGCTTTCTTTGCTCTTAACTCTTTTTCTTTCCTCTCCCCTCATTCTTCCTAGTTTTCATTTCTCTATTTCATCTCTATTCCCCCCCCCCCTTTTTTTTTTTTTTTTTTTTTTATTTCTCTCTGGCGTGAGCGCGATGGATCAACTTACTATTTACACCCTAAACGCCAAAGGGCTGAATGTGCCGGAGAAACGACGCATGCTTTTGAATGACCTTGAAAGATCTAAAGCAGACGTGGCGTTTATTCAGGAAACCCACTTTAAACTGGGGGCACCGACGTGCTTGAAAAACCGATTTTTCCCAACTACATATCATGCTACCAACCCCTCAGCCAAATCAAAGGGAGTGTCTATACTAATCTCAGGGAATGTACCCTGGACCTGTAGAGACACCAAAATAGACACAGAAGGGAGGTATGTGTTTCTTAAAGGACTGATCGGTAATGTACTAGTGACACTAGCGACAGTCTACGCTCCAAACGACAGACAGGATATTTTCATATCCAAAACATTGAACGAACTGCTATCTTTTGCGGAAGGACAACTGATTCTGGGAGGCGATTTTAATGTTCCTCTGTGCCCATTGGTTGACACATCAAACGGAACGTCCTCTCTTCGGAGGGGTGTACACAAACGAATCACTAAGACACTACATGAGGCCAGATTGATAGACGTATGGAGACTTTTTCATGCCGGGGAGAGGGATTATACATTCTTCTCGTCACCACATAAATCATACTCCCGCATCGACTTCTTTCTTTTGCCTCATAACCAACTGGAGGCAATAGACAGAGTTGACATAGGCACAATCACTTGGTCTGACCACGCACCTATTACCCTGAGATACTCCCTCTCACAAGCAGCGACGACTAAAACAAGATTTTGGCGACTGAATGAAAGTTTACTTCAGGACCCCACAGTGCTAGTTGACGTCACAAAAGAACTCAAACATTATTTCCAGACGAATAACATTGAAAATTGTGACCCCGGGATACTCTGGGAAGCCCATAAGTCTGTGATCAGAGGAATTCTGATTAAACACGGTGCACATATCAAAAGGGAACGGGAAAAAACAGTTATTACTTCTATTACAAAAGACTCATGATTTAGAAAAACTACATAAGCAAAACCCGACCACATCCATAGAAACAGAACTCCTTACCTTACGTAGACAGACAGTCGATATACTACATTACCAGGCAAAAGCAGCTTTACAAGCATGTAGAAAGATCACATATGAATCGGGGAATAAATGTGGTAAAATTCTTGCAAGAACAGTTAGACAACAGAGACTACGCGCATATATACCTCAAATCATTTCCCCATCAGGGCAGAAAAAGGCGATACCCACGCAAATTGCAGATGAATTTAGAAATTTTTACTCTTCTTTATATAACCTCCCAAAGTCAGGAGTCACTGACGCTGTTATAAGGGACTACCTCACTCTAGCTAATATTCCCAAAATATCGGCAGAAGAAGCAGCCGCCCTAGAAGAACCCATCACAATGATAGAACTACAATGCGCACTTAAAAACATGAAACCAGGTAAAGCTCCGGGTCCGGACGGTCTGACTCTGCAGTACTACCAGACACTACTGCCGATTTTAGGCCCACATATGTTGAAACTTTTTAACAATCTTACGGAAGGGGGCCACTTGCAGAGAGACACCTTAAGCGCTCATATCTCCCTTATACCTAAAGAAGGGAAAGATCCTGCTGCCTGTGGTAGCTACAGGCCTATATCTCTTTTAAATATAGATCTCAAGCTCCTCACCAAAGTCTTAGCAAATAGATTATCCCAACATATGACTGATCTGATACATCTAGACCAGGTAGGTTTTGTCCCTACGCGCGAAGCTAGGGACAACACCACAAAAGTCCTTAATTTGATCCACAGAGATAATATGTCTAAAGCGCCATGTACCTTTCTCAGCACAGATGCTGAGAAAGCATTTGATCGGGTGAGCTGGGAATTTATGACAGCAGTCCTCAAACATATCGGACTGGGTAGCCATATGCTACAATGGATCTCTAATGTTTACTCTATACCAACAGCTAGGGTCAAAGCCAATGGAATCCTTTCTGATCCCTTTAATATTTCTAATGGTACCAGACAAGGATGCCCACTATCACCCCTTCTTTTTGCCCTGGTACTCGAACCCTTTCTGAACACAATACGCGGAAACCCAGATATCTCTGGGATTGATATAGGTCACAGGCAATACAAGGTCTCTGCATACGCGGATGATCTTCTATTTTCCTTAACCAACCCGATTATCTCCCTCCCAAATTTAATTAAAGAATTCCAGAAATATGGGAACATGTCTAAACTAAAGATTAATTTTGACAAGTCAACAGCAATGGGAATCAATATGCCGATGGAACAACTTTCCCCTCTGAAGACCAAATTTAATTTCAAATGGTCGGATAGTCACTTCAAATATCTGGGCACTAATATACCTAGGGATCTGAAACGCACGTTTGAACTGAACTTCCCTCCAATCCTAAGCAAAGTTAAAGAGCTACTCGAAGAGTGGGGCAAAGGTTTACACTCATGGTTTGGAAGATGCAACTTAGTTAAGATGTGTATTCTCCCAAAATTTCTATACCTATTTCAAGCCTTACCAATAAGAATACCCACTAACTACTTTAAACAAATACACTCCCTATTTATAAAATTTGTGTGGTCACATTCTAAACCTAGACTAAAAAGACGCTATATGACTCTGCCGAAACACTGTGGGGGTCTCGCCCTCCCTGACGCAAAACATTATTATCAAGCTGTACACCTAGGTAGGATCATTGACTGGAACAGACATGTCAAAACTAAACTATGGGTCCAAGTAGAGAACTATCAGGTTAAAGTACCCTTGAAAGGGGCTATCTGGTGCTACGATAGACTACCTAGGGACATGATTTCACACCCGATCATTGGTGCCACACTGTCAGTGGGCTTAAATATACTCAAAAACACTTCATTGACCTCCAAACAATCCCCTATATTTCCCATTTTGGGGAATCCGGCGTTCGAACCAGGACTAGAATACTCAAACTATGAGACGCTCTGGGAGTCAGGTAAAGACTGTGCAATACATTATGTAGAAGACGACCACTGGACCTCTATTTAGTCCCTGACGAATGAAACTGGGGGTTTTCAATTGTCATTCTGGAAAGCGATTCGGTTACACCATTTTCTATACTCAATACCAGAACCTACACGATATAAACGCGACATGACGACACTAGAAGAATACTGTAGAGGGGAGGGCACTCTGCCTCAGGTGCTCTCCAAGACATATTCCCTACTCAACACGCCAACTGAACAACCAGACTTGCTGTTTTTACGAAAATGGGAACGAGATCTACAATGTAATTTTACAGCAGCACAAACACAAAACATACTTCAACTTACACTGAAATCATCCATCTGTACAAAAATTCAGGAGACAAATTACAAAATTTTGACTAGGTGGTATTACACACCTCAATTACTACACAAATTCTTCCCTAACACTCCTGATAGATGTTGGAGGTGCGGTTCCGATAAAGGGACACTCCTACATATTTTTTGGACTTGCTCACTGCTACAGCATTTTTGGGCAACAGTAGAGACAATTGTTAAGAAATTCACGAATCACATAACGCAGAGGGATCCCGCCGTTTTTCTGTTACATGCCACCTCAGCCCCAATTAAATCATATAAGAAGTCAGTGGTCAGACATCTGCTCAATGCCGCGAAGCCCTGTATTCCAGCCATGTGGAAGCAGAGTGCACCCCCCACGGCGGGGATGTGGCTACGCAGAGTTGAAGAAAAAAAAGATGGAAGACCTAATACTGACTGCCCAACACAAACAAGACAAACACTCCAGAAACTGGTTATCTTGGAACATATACATTTTCTCAGATGAAGGACAAACTTTATTAAATTCTTGAGAATACCTTGATTGGGTGGTGGCTGCGGAGTAAGACCATGGCCTTATCCATCGCGCTCGCGTCAATTTGAAACCCCCCCACCCCTCCCCTCTTCCCTCTCTTATCCCTTCTACTCTGTCTATATGTTTTATATATATATATATTTTTTTTTTTTTTCTTTGCAATCAGTGGTCTAATATTTCAGTAACAGACAACTTTCCATTCACATCAGTTATGCTAGAATTATGCAGGGGTAAGCAACTACAGAGACGGACATATAAGTGACATCATAGGCCAGTTTCTCTGCAGATAGAATGGAGTATTTAACCACTTAAGGACCAGCCTCGTTTTGGATTTTAGGTGTTTACATGTTTAAAACAGGTTTTTCTGCTAGAAAATTACTTAGAACCCCCAAACATTATATATGGTTTTTCTTCTAACACCCTAGAGAATACAATGGCGGTCATTGCAATACTTTTTTTTGCACCGTATTTGCGCAGCGGTCTTATAAGCGCACTTTTTTTGGAAAAAATTCACTTTTTTGAATCAAAAAATAAAACAACAGTAAAGTTATCCCAATTTTTTTTTTATATTGTGAAATATAATGTTACGCCAAGTAAATTGATACCCAACATGTCATGCTTGAAAATTGCGCCCGCTCGTGGAATGGCATCAAACTTTTACCCTCAAAAATCTCCATAGGCGACGTTTAAAAAATTCTACAGGTTGCATATTTTGCGCTACAGAGGAGGTCTAGGGCTAGAATTATTGCTCTCGCTCTACCGGTCGCGGCGATACCTCACATGTGTGGTTTGACCACCGTTTTCATATGCGGGCGCTACTCGCGTATGCGTTCGCTTCTGCGCGCGAGCTCGTCGGGACAGGGGGGTTTTAAAAATTTTTTTTTTTATTTTTATTATTTATTTTACAATATTTTATTTATTTTTACACTGTTTAAAAAAAAAAAAAAATTGTGTCACTTTTATTCCTATTACAAGGAATGTAAACATCCCTTGTAATAGAAAAAAGCATGGCAGGACCTCTTAAATATGAGATCTGGGGTCAAAAAGACCTCAGATCTCATATTTACACTAAAATGCAATAAAAAAAAAAAAGTCATTTAGAAAAATGACATTTGAAAAAATATGCCTTTAAGAGGCGTGGACGGAAGTGACGTTTTGACGTCGCTTCCGCCCAGCAGTGTCATGGAAACGAGTGAGCGCCATCTTGGCCTCACTCGTCTCCAGACAAACCACTGAGCAGGACGCGATCGCCTCCGCCGCTACCGACGGCTCCGGTAAGCGGCGGAGGGCACCGGATCGCGGCGGGAGGGGGGGGGGGCCCTCTCCCGCCACCGATAAAAGTGATCTCGCGGCGAATCCGCCACAGGGACCACTTTTATCTGAAAGCCGGCCGCCGCACGAAAACGGGGATACCGGGGTTATGGCAGCTAACTGCTGCCATAACAACGATATCCCCGTTCAAAATTAGGACGTACATAGTCGTGCGGCGGTCGGGAAGTGGTTAATGGGAAGTGTATATGATGATTATACTTGTTAGAACGTTATAAGAAAGACCACGGATGTATTATATCGATTATGATATGTTTTTTCCTTATTTGTTTTTGGTTTTTTTTTTTTTTTCTTTTTTTCTTTTCAATAAAAATTATATTTGAAAAAAAAAAAGAAATCCCCTGATGGCAGATAGCACATGTTGACATACTGTGTGCATCTTCCAAATTTGGCTTTTAAAAACTGTATTAAAACTTTAGAGAAATTTTTCAAAAAAAAAAAAGTGTAATCTTTTTTGGATTTAGATTCTCCCTAGTACATCAATCATGTTCTTCAGTCTTTGTTCAATCTCCTTGGTTTTTTCGTTGATAAGGTCTAAATCCCAACTACACTACATTATGTCCTGGATAAGCCATTGTGCACTGTCACTGTTGAAATGAGTAGATTGTTCTTCCACAACCTGCACATCACCTAAAATAAAAATACACACCATGTATTATAAATATGCAGGCATACATCTATTACCTGAATCTATTGTGTCAGACACTGACCTGATGTGGTGACAAATTCAGTCATTTCTTCCACCTCTCCTTCCTCCACATCCTCAGATTGTGGTGTCCACTGTTCCCCTTCTTTCGGAGGTGGGGGTGTGGAGTCTTTTCTCCCCTATGAGAATGAAACAAAAGGTATACTTAGCACACAGATATTTGTGGCCAGAAATATGAATGTGAAATATTGCTTGGAAGTGGGGTACAATTGTCTGTTTGGGCAGAGTTCCAAGTTGAAGACATGATTAATTCCCTTAACCAAGCTTGAATATTTTCCTTTTTTGGACAAGTTTCATACATGTAGACATCCCAAGTATCCACTGGAGTACATGTGTGGGACACCTTAAAAAGTTTGTTCTTGTGTCCCACACTAGTGTTCCTGAGTCCAGATGTGTAAACAGCTGCTGAGTGTCCTCTCCTTACATTACACTGAATCAAGTTTGCAATTCCTTCTAGTTACAAACACATCTAGACAACAATGTCCTAAACTTCTTTTAATACAAATTAGCATGAGCAAATGTAGTTAACCCTGTATCTGCCCAAAACATCGTATTTAGTTGGCAAATGAACAATGTTTCTTACAACCGATTACTGTACCCATGAACATGAAAGTAGCCATTTTAAACAGTACAACAGTAAAGAAAAGCACATGGAGCAGCATGCAAGTAACAATAATAATAGGAACACACGACAACTACTTACTTTTTAGAAGCACTTTCTTGATCCTTCTGTATTGATCCTGCTCCCTCAATTTCAGGTCTGACCAGCGTTTCCTCAACTGCTCCTTGGATCGTCGTACCCCAAAATTCAGACTCTTCACAACTTTAGTCATGATCTTGGCCTTTCTCACATTTGGGTTTAGGTACGGTCCATATTTCCCATCATAGTCGGCCCTCTTCAATATGTCCAGCATCTCCACCATCTCACCAAAGGACATATTGGAGGCCTTAAATCTTCTCCTCTGGGAACGAAACGTTTCTTGCTCCGGGCTTTCCTCCTCCTCGTTACTGCTATTATGCACCTGCTGTGTCTCCGCCATGTTGTCTCCCACTGTGCCGAAAGAGAAGGAGCGGGGAATATTCTAGAAAGAACGTCAGGAGCAGGCGACGCGGGCGGAATTTTACGCATGCGTAGTGTATATAAAGCTAACGTGTGTGTGTCGCACGTACGATCCGTGAGTGGAGGAAGTGCCGAACGTTATAACGAAGGTAACATTTTAACTTGGGACATAAGTGGCCTATACTCATTCTTGATTGAGGCCTATATTGGGATAAGATTAGGAGAGTTTAGCCTGATATTAGTGTTTTGGTCTTGTGTTTTGTCTTTCAGCAAATATGAAACAATTCAAAGACCCTGAATTCATGGGCCAGTTCATAGACAGATACAGGGATATGGGAAATTTGTGGGAGGTTAAAAACCCATTATATTGCAATAAACCAGCTAGGAAGGCATCGCTGGAGAAACTGCTGCAATTTGTGAAGATGCAGGTCCCCGACGCAGACATCCAGTTTGTGGAGAAGAAAATTGATAGCTTGAGAAGCACATATAGGAAGGAGCTTAATAAGGTCCAGGCTTCCATGAGATCAGAAGCTGCAGCAGAGGATGTGTATGTACCCAGTCTGTGGTACTACAACAGGATGCGGTTTCCGGAAGACCAGATGGAAGCCAGGGAATAACTTTCTACACTTCCATCTACCCTTCCCTCAACCCTTCCCTCAACCCCAGCTGAGGCTTCCGAGGACCAACCTGGGCCTTCCATCCTGGAAGAAGTTGAGGAGCCCAGCTGGAGCCAGGTATAGTATTTTTTAAAATATTTATTGTCCAAAAATGATTGTTGATAACTAGATGTTATTATTGCTAACAAATTAATGATTTAACAAAAAGTGTTTGACATATCAATAGACAGTAGGGGCCAAAATGAGTGTGACAGGAATGAAAAATGCTGGGGTCAGAATTATAGTCTTTTCTATTTATTAACATCCATTCCAGCAAGTGGAGGAGGGCCAACGCATCAGGTGTGAGAAATTTATTTTTGAGGCCATTCAGAAGGGGTTGAGTGGCCAAAATAAGTGATAACATGCACTTACGTGTGCTCACCCATCCTCCTGCCACAAGTCCACCTCCAGAGAAACAGCCTACAAGGAAGGCTGCAGGGAAGGCTACAGGGAAGCGTGGAGGGAAGGCTGCAGGGAAGACAAGAAAGTGATGGTCTGGGTTCAGCCTGGTCTATGTTGTAGTACCACAGCTTGGGGACATATATGTCATCTGCTGCTTTTCATGATCTCAGGGAGTCCAGGACCAGATTGTGCTCCCCATTATATGGACTTCTCAAGCTACCAATTTTATTTTCAAAATTCTTGATGTGTGCCCTGGGGTAGAAAGGCTTCACAAATTCCAGCAGTTTCTGCAGAGTTGCCTTCCTCTTTATTTTGTTATCAGCCAGAATAAATGGAGATTTTTTTTTCTGAAAATACTTGCCTATATGTTTTTCTTAAAATAAGACAGTTTGTGAGTAGGCAGATACATTTCAAAAATACAATGTCAAATTAACAAGGGACACCAACCTCTTTGAGCTGTAAAAATACAAGATAATAATGTTGTTGTGTAAACTTGACACACACAAACAAAATATATATATATTATTGAGATGACTAGAAAATAATTTCAAAATATTCCAAAAAAAAAAAAAGGAGTTCTTGATTAAAAAAAAATAAAATGTCAATAAAAAATAATTCCAAACATTATTATGGAGATCTAGCTTTAAAAACAAAAAAAGATTATTCATGAGATCACGAGAAATAATAAAGAAAGAAGTTTGTGAAAACTTTGTGTGAATATGAGCAGCAAAATAACTTCATTCTTCTAGCTATATAAAAAAAAAGAGAATGCGCTGCATTAAACTATTGAAAAAATTTCAGCATGACGAATATGCTATCTCCGTTACGAACAGCAGTTTTACCAGACCGAGCGCTTCCGACTCATACTTGAATCTAAGCATGCGTGAGTTTTTGCACGTCGGAATTGCATATACACAAACGCGTTTTCAGATAGGGACTTTTTCCGACAGAAAAATTGAGAACCTGCTCTGAAATCTTTTGCTGGTGGGAATTCCACCAGCAAAAGTCCGATGGAGCATACAAACGGTCGCATTTTCCAACCAAAAGCTCTCATCGGTCTTAAACTGGCCGAATTTCCGATCGTGTGTACGTGGCATAAGAGTTTCAATTTGTATGCAATCAGGCAGGCCCTTGCACTACATGGTTTTGGTAAATGTGAAGACAAAAATCTGCAGAAAATCTAAGAGTGTGTATGGGGCCTTAGAGTCTGCAAAAAATTGAGACTGGGGCAGAGGTTCATCTTCCAGCAGGACAACAACCCTAAACATACTGCCAAAGTTACAATGGAATGGTTTAGACCAAAGCATATCCATGTGTTAGAATGGCTCAGTCAAAGTCCAGACCTAAATCCAATTGAGAATCTGTGGCAAGCCTTGAAAATTGCTGTTCACAGAAGCTCTTCATCCAATCCGACAGAGCTTGAGCTATTTTGCAAAGAAGAATGTACAAAAATTTCACTCTCTAGATGTGAAAAGATGGTAGAGATATACCCAAAAAGACTTGCAGCTGTAATTGCAGTGAAAGGTGGTTCTACAAAGTATTGACTCAGGAAGGTTGAATACAAATGCAGGCCACAGTTTTCACATATTTATTTGTAAAGAATTTTGAAAACCATTCATTCTTTTCATTATACTTAACAATTATGTGCCACTTTGTGTTGGTCTATCACATAAAATCCCAATAAAATACATTTATGTTTTTGGTTCTAACATGAAAAAATTTGGAAAATGTCAAGGGGTATGACTACTTTTTCAAGACAAGTATAGAAACATCTTGGATGTCTACTGATGGTAAGTATCTCCCTTGTCTCAGAGAAGCAATAACCAACTTTGCGGATTCTATGAGAAACTTTGGAACGTAGAGGTAATTGTTTAAGGATTTTAGGTTGAATTTTCCTCCCTGAAAGGGTATAGGTGTGATGCCCTGTACAAACGACCGGTTTTGCCGTCGGAATAAACTCTGAAGGTTTTTCCAACAGAATTCCGATGGAACTCCGCTCAAGCTGTCTTGCATACACACAGTCACACCAAATTCTTTTTTTTTTTTGCCACTTCAGCAGACGGCATCAAGGGACTTGACTCAGCCTTACCATTCGTCTTTCCCATCCCTATCATTGTCTCATCATCGTAGAAATTTAAAAAAAAAAATGACAAACTTTACCAACATTTATTTTACTAACTCCTCCCTTAACCCTACCCCCTAGAAAATCCTTTCCTCCTCTGCTCTCTTCCCTGTCACAAAGTTAGGACCTACATCATTCATCTGAGGAGCACCCTAGATCTTACAATCTCAATTCCTGGGCATAACTCCATGTCTTTTTGAAAGCTGTCCATCCCTCCCATTTTGTCATGGTTCTGTTATTCTCCTCGTCTATAGTGCTACCCCAACATTCCATTATATATGTTTCCTCTACCATGTCTATCCATTCCCAGATAAATGGAATTTCCTTCTTTAGCCAGTTCTTAGGTATGAGTCTCTTAGCGGCGTTTAAGAGATGAGGGGTCAGGGACCTTTTATACTGCTCTATGTCACCCACCCCACCATGGAACAGCACCACCCAAGGATCTTCCACTACTATAGTATTTCTCAGATCCACGAACAATCTTTCAAGAATGGAAAGGTCTTCTCCGGATCTAATGGGTTGAGGCAAGTTTTTAATGAAGTGGTTCAACTGGAGAGATCGCCATTTAACCATCCCCTGTGCAAGGTTATTGTGCATCAATTCCTGTGTAGGAATCATTTTTCCTTTTTTTATTATATCCCTTAATTGTGTGACACCCTTTTTTAACCAAACCCTTCCTATATTTTTCATTCCTGGTGGGAAATAATCATTATCTAACAATGTGATTAAAGGTGAGTTGTATTTGCCATTAAGCCGTTTATATTTCCCATCCCAAATTTTGAAAACATTATGTGTCAAAGTGTCAGTGTTTTCATCTAATCTTTTATATTGTGGAGGATTCCAAATTCTACTACCCAATTGTGCTTTACTTAGTGTTTTCTCTATACTGACCCGTTTTTTTCTCATTTTCCTCCTTGCCCCATTCTACCACTCTGGACAGCACAACAGCTTTGTAATAGATTGAGGTGTCAGGGACCGCTAGTCCTCCCTTCCTTTTCTCCTGTTTCAACATTTGAAAGGAGACTCTCGTTTTTTTATGTTTCCAGATTAAACTCATTAGCAACATCTTTAATTTTCTCAAGTATTGTTGGGGGAGACTATTTTGTACATCTTCTCCCGTGTATTTACTAATTTAATCCCCAAATATTTAAATTCTTTGGTCCAGGCAAATTTAAACTCGTTTTTTAATATTCTTTCTTCTGTATGGCTTAAGTTAATATTTAATATCTCGGATTTTGCAAGATTTATTTTAAAGTTGGAGATTTCCCCATAATGTTTTAAGGTATTTGTTAAATTGTGCATTGTCTTCCGGGGATTTGTGACATAGAACAGTATATCATCTGCAAAAGCCGAGAGTTTGTATTCTTCCTTTCCAAGCCTGAAACCAGACATGCTGGGGTCATTATGTATCGTGGCCAGAAGTGGTTCCAAGGAGAGGACGAATAGCATTGGGGATAGGGGACACCCCTGCCTCGTCCCATTTTTCATCTCGAAGGGAAGAGACGCTAGACCATTTACTTTTATGGATGCAGTTGGATGATGGTACAATGACTTAACCCAACTAATCATTCTTGGGCCGAAGCCCATAGTCTCTAAGGTCTGGATCATGAACCCCCAGTCTACCCTGTCGAAAGCCTTTTCGGCGTCAATCGACAGTAGCAGTCCTGGGGGTCCCCTCTCTTTTATCTTTTGGAGCAAAAGTATAGTTTTTACCCCGTTGTCCCTTTCTTCCCTTTTAGGGGTAAAACCGACCTGGTCCGGGTTAACTAATTTATTCATTACTCCTTTCAACCGCCCCGCCAATACATTAGTAAAAAGCTTTATACCAACATTGAGTAATGAAATTGGCCTGTAGCTAGAGCACAACGACCCCTCCTTTCCTTCTTTTAAAATGACGGTAATAGCCGCTGCCAGTGCATCTTTACTTAAATTATGCTCTACCCCCAGGCCATTCATGTATCGGCAAAGCTTTGGGACCAGGATTATTTTAAATTTTTATAATAAGATATTGTAAATCCATCTGGCCCAGGGCTATTCCCCGGTGCCGATTCGGACAGGGCCTTCGCTATTTCTTCCTCAGAGACTGGGGCCTCCATTGCTTCCCCGGCCTCTTTGGCTATTTTCGGGAGTCCTGCCTTCCTAAGAAAATTGGTTATTTTTCTGTTTTTTTCACCAGGTCTAGCTTCCTGCTGCTGTACTGCGTATAGTTCTTGATAGTAAGTTCTAAATATATCTGCAATTCCTTTGGGAGAATAGACCATGCTACCATCTTTAGTTTGGATTTTCTCTAATAATTCTCTAATAAAATTAATAGCTTTTTTCTTTTGTAACATTTTAGCCAAATGTTTACTGGTTTTATTTCCCCACTTGTAACTGTCCCTTGCAGTCCTACTCAGGGCCATCTTAGTTTCATGTTCTAATAAAGCCGTTAACTCTGTTCTTTTATTTATTACCTTTTGGTATAGATCTTGATGACGGGCTGGATGTTTTTTGTGTTCTTGTTCAGCTTTGCCTAATTCCTCCATAAGTATGCGTGTTTTCTCGGTTCTCTCCTTTTTTTTACGTGACCCTAACTCGATCAGGATCCCCCTGATGTAGGCCTTATGGGCCTCCCACAAGGTAGACCCCGTTACTTCTCCTGTATCGTTTGACGAGAAATAGTTTTCAAGCTCCCTTGCAACTATTGCTGAGCCTTCCTCGTCTCGGATTAGCTCTTCATTTAGGCGCCATCCGACCCGATGGCCTAGTCTCCCTGATGCTAACATTTTCATCTTCACCGGGGAATGGTCTGACAGTGTAGAGATTTCAATATTAGACTCCATCACCCTATCAATATCCCTGTGTTCTACAAAAATGTAGTCTAGCCTAGAGTAGGACCCGTGTACGGGAGAGTAAAACGTAAAATCTTGTGTTTTGGGGTGTTGAATCCTCCAAATGTCAACCAGTTGGCTGGCATGCAGTTTTTGTTTAACTTCTTTCAATTGAACGTGAGTAGTCTCCCGCGCCCGGGTCCCACTGTCTAGACCTGGTGCCATACAAAAATTCAAATCTCCCATCATAATCGTGTGACCTCTCCTGAAATCCCTCAGCTTAGCCAATATATTTTTAAAATATTTAATCAGGTTGATGGCACTGATGGGCAGCACTGTTATTGGGGGCATAAACGTTTACCAGTGTAAATTCCTCGTCACCTAGTTTGCCTTTTAAGAACAAGAATCTACCCTCCGGGTCAGTTAACCTATCTTCCAATGCAAAGCGAGTTCCATTTGCGAACCCGATTGCTACTCACCTTGCTCTTTTAGTAACAGTATCTCCATAGAACCACAACGGAAAGTCCCTAAATGACAATTTAACGTTTGATTCATGGGAGATATGTGTCTCTTGAAGGAATACCACTTCCGCCCCGTACCTTTTGAGCTCCCTCAATATCATATGTTTCTTGCTTGGAATGTTCAGTCCCCTAATGTTGTAGGTCAAGAAATGAATTGTTGTCATCTCTATAATCCAAACTTCCTATCAAGGCTTGGTTTGTTGGTCTATAACAAATTGTAACTGTTTTTACGGACAGTTTAGCAGAGGAACCCCCCCTCCCACCCCCCCATCCCCCCTCCTCTCCCCCCCCACCGCCCCTATCGGGCCCTTAGACCCCTGAAGAGCACATTGTCTCATGCTCCTCAAGAGATCTCCAACTCCAGAGGTGGAGCTCTTGGTGTGCCCCCTCCTCCTCCCCATCCCCTACAAAGTAGGTTTACTGGGGAGGTTAAAGAGGTTGGCCGGCCGCCCTCCGTGTGCCACTATCATAAGTGTTTAGCCTTTCTTCTTCAAACTCCCCTATCCCGCCCCTCCCCCCCCCGTCACTTTATTAACATGCTGTGATTCTAACCAGGTCCCACAACACTCCCCTCCTCCCACTCCTTAAACCATTCTGGCAGCTGTGGTTCCTGTATTTCCAGTTTTTTACAAAAATCCCCCAGTTCATCAGGAAATCTTAACCTGGCTGATCTTCCATCTTTTGATCCAATAAGGCAGGCCAAGAAACCCCAGTTATACTTTATATTCTGTGTTCTCATCTGATCTAAAAGGGGCTTTAGCATACGTCTTCTAGTCAGTGTCTCCAGAGCCAAGTCTGAAAAGACCTGGATTTCAACACCTTCATAATGCAGAGGAGTTTTCCCTCTTAGATTTGCCCATATCTTGGCTTTATCTTCAAAAAATCTAATTCTTGCTATAATGTCCCGCGTTCTGTTGGGCCTGTTAGCATCGAACCTCCCAACCCGGTGTACCCGTTCGATGGTCGGAAAGTCCTCCACACGCACACCTAGGAATGGGGAAAATATTTCTCCTATTGTCTTCCTCAAATCTTCCCCCCCTTTTTTCCGGGACCGAGCGAATTTCTAAGTTCTGTCTTCTGTTCTCTTGGTCCTCTAACCTATAGAGGAATTTGGACTGATTATGTTGTAAATTTTTAACTTGATCCTTGAGCATACAGCTCTCCCGGGCTTGCCTGTCCAAAGTATCTTCTACCGTTTCTAATCTAGCCAACAAGTGGCCCAGGTCAGAACTCAACAGGTTAATCTCAGTTTTAATGGAGTTTTCCAATCTAGTGAACATTGCCAAAATATCTCCTTTTGTAGGGAATTGAGCCTCAGTCCTTTGTTCTTCTAATCTGGTTGTTTCTAATTCGATTTAGTTTGCTAAATACTCTTTAGACCGGTTTGGGGTCCCATCTTTCCTTTCCTCGGATCCCTTCTTCTTATCCGCTTTACCTTACTTTGGGGGAGCTGAATTGCTATTATTTGGGCTAAGCCCCTGGGCCAGGTACTGCTTAATTGTACTTCCTGAATTGTTATCTCTTGGGGTTTTGGGTGCCCCCCCCAGCGGCTTTAGACAAGGATTTACTCATGATGTATCAACAAACCCCCTCCTGCAGTATAAGTAGCCTTATGCCCCGTACACACGGTCGGATTTTCCGATGGAAAATGTCCGATCGGAGCGTGTTGTCGGAAATTCCGACCGTGTGTGGGCTCCATCGGACATTTTCCCTCGGATTTTCTGACACACAAAGTTGGAGAGCAGGAGATAAAATTTTCCGACAACAAAATCCGTTGTCGGAAATTCCGATCGTGTGTACACAAATCCGATGGACAAAGTGGCACGCATGCTCAGAATAAATAAAGAGATGAAAGCTATTGGCCACTGCCCCGTTTATAGTCCCGACGTACGTGTTTTACGTCACTGCTTTTAGAACGATCGGATTTTCCGACAACTTTGTGTGACCGTGTGTATGCAAGACAAGTTTGAGCCAACATCCGTCGGAAAAAATCCTAGGATTTTGTTGTCGGAATGTCCGAACAAAGTCCGACCGTGTGTACGCCCTATCAGTCTTCCTCCTGCCTCCTTTTATAAATACCCGTTTATAGACTCTTATTTCTTTATGCGTATGTCCTCGTTCCTCTGCGCCAGGTTCCTGTTCTGGGTCTACCTTTGCATCCTTGCCGGTCTATGGAACACTTCAACTTCTCCCTACAGGGATACTAAGCATGGTGTTACTGACAAAGGGTTGCACCAAAATAATCAATGCAAACGAAAGTTCACAGCAATCCAGAGTAGAAAAAAAATTTTTAAGCAGTTCCGCCAGCCCAGCTACAAGGTATTCAAACAGTCCACCCCTCAGCCCCCTTCAGTTATGCAATATTCTCCAAATTATTTTCAGTGGAGCCCCATCATCAGAAAGGGAGTGCGACTTACAGCAGAAACACTTCATAGATACATAGACATGTCATGCTCTTCAGACTGTGGGGTGTTCCACTCTTACCTTCTCTCTCCAGGAGTATTGAGCTACAAAGCTGTACCTGTACTTACGAGAGACCATTCGGTTGGGGCTGAGGAATTTTCTCCCTCCGTAGCGCCAGGGGGCTGTTCGTCCTGTCTTGCTAGCTCAGCCTCCGCTATCCGAGATGGAGCCGCCGTATATGAGAATCCCGGGGGGGGAGTGACGGACGCCAGACCCGCGCTGAATGTCCCGCCACACAAGCTGTACACTGCTGGCCCCGTAGACGTTCCAGCGCTTCTGCTGTCTCACAAGCGTCCAGCGAGATGAGATCGCGGCCCGGGCTTCTCGCTTCCCCCTCTCATAGCCAGCGCACTCTTCGGCCGGCTTACACACCCAGGCTCCTTCCTCTCCATAGATGCCGTCTCACGTCATCCCTCCCTCCCTATACTGGTCACATCAAATTCTGACCGTCAAGAACGCAATAACGTACAACACGTACGATGGGACAACACATACAACGTCTTGTACTTGCTTCAGAGCATGCATCATTTTTGGTACATCGGAACAGCATACAGACGAGCGGTTTTCCCGATATGAATTTGTTCCATCGGAAAAATATAGAACATGTTCTCTATCTGAATTTTCGACGTAAAAAGTCCGATGGCGCATACACATGGTCGGAATATATACAATGAGAAGCTCCCATCGGACTTTTCTGTCGGAAATTCAGACCGTGTGTACGGGGCACAAGGCATCTTTCACTGGGGGGTTTAAGCTGCCCAGGCTTTGAGCCTCAAGGTTCTATCTATTTTGTTATATTACTCTGTTTAGATTTTTCCTTTTATTTTTTACCAAGCCCAAGTAAAAAGAAAGAAGGAATAGGTGGGTCCAGTTTCCTTTCAAATGCTCCTGAGACACGAGCATTGTTTTGTAAAATTAAAAATAAAGAGTTACAAATTCTTTCACAGAAACATTTACTGTATAACCTTTACTGCTTCTGTTCTGTGGAAGGATACAATCTTTGTTTAATGTAACAAACAAATACTAGCTCTAAAGGGCATTATCCTATTTATATTCATCAGAAGAAAAATACATTTAAAAGTATAAATGAGAGGCAAGCTGTGCCCATGGGAAGCCATGGTCAATTTTCATCCACAAACACATGCAATCCAAGTCACAAATCGATCACAGAATTACTTTTTGTATTTCCAGATACTAAGGGTGAAAATCTGTTTTTAAATTCAGTTTTAGAAATATATATAAAGCCTTCCTAGCTAGCAAAATCCTGAAGCTCCTAAAGTTATTGTAAAGGTTTAGTTTTTTAATTTTTTTAAAACCACTTCAATACCAGGTACTTTCGCCCCTTCCTGCCCAGGACAATTTTGAGCTTTCAGTGCTGTCGCAATTTGAATGACAATTGCGCGGTCATGCAACACTGTTCCCAAACTAAATTTTTATCATTTTCTTCCCACAAATAGAGCTTCTTTTGGTGGTATTTGATCAACTCTGCGTTTTTTATTTTTTGCTAAACAAACTAAAAAAGACCGACATGTTTGAAAAAAATAAGTTTTTCTTTGTTTCTGTTATAAAATTTAGTTTTCTCCTTCACTGACGGGCACTGATGAGGCGGCACCGATGGGCACTGATGAGTTGGCACTGATAAGGTGGCACTGATGAGGAGGCACTGATATGTAGATTGATGGGCACTGATATGCAGCACTGATGGGCACCGATATGCAGCACTGATGGGCACTGACAGGCGGCACTGATGGGCACTGACAGGCAGCATTGATGGGCACTGACAGGCAGCATTGATGGGCACTGACAGGCAGCATTGATGGGCACTGACCGGTGGCACTGATAGGCGGCATTGATGGACACTAATAGATGGCACTGATGGGCAGCACTGTTAGGGGCAGGTACTGACAGGTGTTAATGCTGGGCACTGATTGGCACTGTGATGGACACTGATTTGAACTGTGGTGGGCACTTTATTGGGCACTGGCAGGGGGTTATGATGGGGCATTGACTGGGCACCGATTGGCAGCTTATAGGTACATTTGATGGGGGCTGTGCTAATAATCAGTGTGCTGATCATCAGCACAGACCCCAGCTCTGACAGGGAGAGCTGCCGATCGGCTCTCCCTGTCAGCGCAAACCGAGGAATGCTGTTTACCGGCACTTCCTGGTTCTCGCGATGATCAGCTGTGATTGCTCACAGCTGATCACGTGGTAAGAAGCCCCTATCAGAGGCTTCTTATCATGATTGGAGATGCGCCATGTCAGACTGACATGCCGCATTCGCGATGACGCCCAGTCAGGATAACAGAACCACTTCCCGGGCGTCAATCTGTTATAGGCCGTGCGGGAAGTGGTTAAATAACAAACATGTCATACTTACCTGCTCTGTGCAAGGGTTTTGGCCCCGATCCTCCTTTTCTGGGGTCCAGCGGTGCTCCTGGCTTCTCCTCCTCATCGAGTGCCCTCACAGAAACCCCCTTTCCATGGGGGCGGGCACGTTCCTGAGTCCTGTTGCTGTGTCCATTGACATAGACAGCAGGACACGGCCCTGCCCCCAGTGTCACTGGACTTGATTGACAGCAGTGAGAGCCAATGGCTCTCCTGCTGCTATCAATCTGTCCAATGAGGACCGGAGACAGCGGCTGGAGCTGCTGGGCTTGTTCTCACTGCTGGAACAATCAGGTTCAGGTAAGAAAAAGGGGGCAGCTGCAGCACAGAAGATTTTTCACCTTAATGCATAGAATGCATTAAGGTGGAAAACGCTGAGACTTTACAACTCCTTTAATATGGAGTCTGATGTGGACTTTACTTATATTTTTGCTTAGCCTTTTTCTAAGTAACGGATGTTTGATTTAGGCTTCATGCGCACTATCGTTTTTCATAAGCTCAAAAAAATCTAGAAAAAAATGCTGGCGGAAAAATAGGATTTTTATAACAGTTTATAACAGCTTACCTGTAAAATCCTTTTCTTGGAGTACATCACGGGACACAGAGCAACAGTAATTTCTGTATGGGTTATATGGCACCTTCAGGTGATGGACACTGGCACACCCTAGAGAGGAAGTTCAATTCCCCATATAACCCCTCTTCTTACTGGGAGTACCTCAGTTTTGTAGCAAAGCAATACACTTGCAACTAAAGAGGGGAGGGACCTCTGTGTCCCATGATGTACTCCAAGAAAAGGATTTTACAGGTAAGCTGTTATAAAAATCCTATTTTCTTTATCGTACATCACGGGACACAGAGCCACATTAATTACTGTATAGGATGTCCCAGAGCAATGCCACCTGAGGGGAGGGGACACAAACAAAAGTAGGGTGCAATCAGACCTGAGGACCTATACTGCTGCCTGCTGTACACTGCGCCAAAGGCGATATCCTCATGCCTTCTTACATCCACCTGATAGAAACCGATGAATGTATGGACTGAAGACCAACTTGCGACCTTGCAGATTTGAGCCATGGAGTTGCTGCCTTGCAGATTTTGAGCCATGGATCCATTTGCAGCCTTGCAGATTTGCCCACAAAGCACTAACAGCTCTGGTGGAGTGCGCTTTGATTTGAAAAGGTGGAACTTTCCTCTTCAAACCATAAGCTTGAATAATTACTTGCCAAATCCATTTGGCAATAGTGGATTTCGACGCTGCCTGTCTTTTCCTAGGACCTTCAGGCAACACAAACAAAACATCTGTTTTGCGAACCTGAGTAGTCGCCTTCAAATAGATTTTGACTGCTCTCACCACATCCAAAGAATGTAGTGACTTCCCTTCCTTAGAACAGGGTTCTGGAAAAAATGAAGGTAAAACAATATCCTGGTTTAGGTGAAAACCTGAAACCACCTTTGGTAGAAAGCTAGGATGAGGACGCAATACTACTCTATCCTTGTGAATGAGTAAATATGGCTCTTTACAAGAAAGAGCCACCAACTCTGATACCCTTCTTGCAGAAGAAATGGCTACCAGAAAAACTAGCTTCCTTGTCAAAAGGACCAAAGGAATATGTCATATCAGCTCAAAAGGCTGTTTCTGTAACGCCAATAGAACTAACTTCAGGTCCCAAGGGTTCAGGGGTGCTCTAACCGGTGGATTAAGCCGCACTACCCCCTGTATAAAGCTTCAGACCAAAGAATGCGAAGCAGGAGGACGTTGAAACAATACCAATAAGGCCGAGACTTGGCCCCTGATAGAAAGGCAAGGATTCTACCTATGACATACTTTCTAGGATGCCAACTCCTGGATTCACACCAGGAAACATATGCCTTCCAGACTCTATAATAAATGACTCTGGAAGGTGGCTTCCTTGCATTAATCAAAGTAGATATCACTGAGCTTAAAAGTCCACGATTCTTCAGAATGTGGGTTTCAACAGCCAAACTGTTAAATTTAGCGTTTGTAAAGTAGGATGGAACACCGGTCCCTGCAATAGCAGGTCTGGGGCCACCATCTTTACTATTTCTGCATACCAAGATCTTCTGGGCCACGCTGGGGCCACAAGAACTATCGACTTCTTTGCCCGCTTGATCCTGCGAAGAAGTCGAGGTAGCAGCAGAATAGGAGGGAATGTACAAATCAGTGAGAACTGATCCCATGGGGTCACCAACGCATCTGTTCCGCATACGAGTGGATCCCTTGTTTTTGACACAAAGTCGTCGACTTTGTTGTTGAACCTGAATCTCAGTTGGATCCGTAAGCATTTGCGCATTGTCAACTGGACAAGTCAAACTTTTATTCACAGAGGATATAGCAGCATCAATTGCTGGTATACTCCACATTTTAATGAATTTTTCCTTCATAGGATAAAGTGTTGAAAACTTTTTAGGAGGGGAAAAAAATGCTTATCTGGGTGATCCCACTCAGAATATATAAGCTTTTCCAGCAATGAATGTACAGGAAAGGCACGCAAGGCTTGAGGAGGCTTTAGTGAACCCAAACAAGAAGTGGGCTCTTCAACCGACTCAGTTAAGGGTAGCTTAAATGTGGAGTGGACCATTTCAGTAAGAGAATGCACCAGCAACTTCTCAGCATGTGAAGCTGAAGAAGGTCCTTCCCCACTCGATCCCTCAGAAGAGGAGTCAGTCTCTCCATGGTCACCTGAGGGGGATTCATTTTCCCCCTCCCGCTGTTCCTCTGTTTGAGGATCCTGGGTGGTAGAAGAGGACCTAATGTGCTTTCTTCCACTCTGTGAAGATGCAATTACAGTCGCTAACCTTTCCTCTAATCCACTGATAGTTGAGGAAAAAACCTCTTCAGTTACATAGACAGGGGCTGAAGTGTCGGAAGCAATTGCAGCCCCTGATGGCTCACTCTGACCAGCCTCCCTAGATCTTTCAGGGGGGATGGTGTTGCAGAGGGGGGGGCCTTAGGGCCTGAGGGTGACCCTTTTGTGGCCTCATTTTTTGCGGTATTTGTGCCATTCCCTCTGGTTATGGTGCAGAGCACAAACGCAGAGGTACAGCCAAGAAAATGCACCTACTGCTGAGCAATATTCCAGCAACTGGCGCTGCTATTAAGCTCAGCCTGATGCAAAGTAAATGTGTCCTGGGAATGCCTGTGTCAACCAACACTCACATGCGACCTGTCTGCTCGGTGTCCCTCCTTTAGCTGTATGCACCTGAAAAAAGGTGCACTTTATAGCTACACAGACCGCGCTGTTGGCGCTGAAGCACGCCAACGCCACTAAGCCCCGCCCCCTTTCCTCCGACCACCCACCACGCCACCCTCCCTCATCTTTTTCAAAGATACAGCTTTCCCACGCGAGCAGGCTGCGATCTGCTGGATCATATATGGAGGAGGGCTGGGGTGGAGGAGAGCCGCCAGATGGAGGACCACCGAAATGGCGGTGGCAGCTGGAACGGCGCGGCACACCGCCAACTGAGCCATGCTCCCTCTGTCTCCTGGGGTGAAGCTGTCCAGGTGGGGAAACATTCCCAAAAGGAAAAAAAAACCCTACCCTTGCGTCTTACCTGGGGCTTGGGCAGGAGGAAGCATGCATCTTGACACAGAGGCGAGACTGACAAGCATGGAATCAGGTACGTGCTCTTGATAGACCCCGGTGGTGACTATAGGCATGACAACATTTACTTTAAAGGAGAAATGTCCACAAGAATTAGAAAAATTCGGTAGGAATCTTCCTTACCTTATCCAGCTGCAGGGTTCAGTGGTAACAGACCCAATCTTCACCTCTCACGGTGGGCTCCATTTAAAAAACCTTCAGGGACTGGGGCCCCCTTTTTATCGGGAGATCCACAGCCTTGGGCCTGTAAAAAGCACCCCGCCAGGAATATAGCTAAAAAAAACAAATACTGGATCCTGGGGTCCAGCTCTCTAAACTAAGAAGCGTTACAGGTAAAACCTTGTTTCTTCGGGCACGAGGCCCGGGTACCATTCAATTTGGTCTGGAAAAGACACTTTGAATGGATCCGGTTGTATGGCTTCCCCTAGTAAGGAATATTCCAGCGGAGCTCAGCACAGCACATCTTTACTTGTGACCAACACCTAAGACACTGGCTAAAAAACTGAGGAACTCCCAGTAAGGGGAGGGGTTATATGGGGAATTGAACTTCCTGTCTAGGGTGTGCCAGTGTCCATCACCTGAAGGTGCCATATAACCCATACAGTAATTACTGTGGCTCTGTGTCCCGTGATGTATGATAAAGAAAAGCATTTTTGTGCTAGCTTCTATTAGCATTTCAGTAGCTTTTAGAAGCATTTAGAAGCTTTTGGGCACATTTAGGAGCATTAGCATTTTATTTGCGTTTTTGCAGTACATGAAGAAAAAAAAAAAAAGCTCAAAAAAGCTGTTGGGAGCATTTTGGCAGCATTTAGAAGCAGCTAGGAGCATTTAGAAGCAGTTAGGAACATTCAGCATTTTTTTAAGCTGGAAAAATGCTCCAAGAAACTCTACAAAAACAATTTTATTTCTGCTCCTAGACGCTGAAGCTCAAAAAATGCTAATAGCCTAAAGTAGTGTGTATGGGCACACTATTTAGCTTCTGGGAGCAGAACAAAATTCTAATAACATCTTCTAGGAGATTAAAAAAACGCTAGTGTGCATGGAGCCTTAGGATGGTGAAGAATAAACAGTGAAGGGTTTTTAGGCAAAGGGTGGTAAAGGAAGCTATAAGAGGTGCAGCAGAAAAGGGATGCGAGTGTCGAAAAATGATGAGATGACACGAAAGGGAATAGGGCAATAAGTAGTGGACTGAGGGGAGTGATGTCAAACTGATGAGACATAGTTATTGGACTGTGATGCACACCATAAATGAGTAGGAGAGTGGTTAATATATTACAATTACTTAAAAAAACATGGTAACAAAACCACAAAGTGGACCTTGAGGATGGGACTAAAAGCCCAGCCACTGAAGAAGCAGAAGGTACAAATAAGAAAGCACAGAACAAAAAACATTTAAAAGCATAAGGCAAAGGTAGAATTAGTATAGGGTGGACGACTGTATAATATATTAGTGCATAAAAAAAGGAACCAAAATGACGATGACCAGAGGTATCACTTTATTGTTAAGTAGTTACTCCATGGTTAGTATATATTGTTCTGACTACTCACTTTCCTGTTTGAAAAATTCTGTTAACATTCTGCAGCCTGCCTAGATGACACAAGCCTGAAAAGATGCCTTTAGCGCCTTCTAGTTGTATTTGAGTGTATGTACACTATATAAACTATTACAATAGATGAAGTGAGGTAAGAATAATGAGAACAGAAACTGATGCAACATCATAAAATGTATATAAAATATACTGGAAAATACGCATTGCAATAAACAAAAAAAAACATATACATGAAAATGCGGTGTATAAACATCATTACAGTAACAATTTTTTGACTTTCAAAAACCTGCCAAATTTGTTGGATATTATACCATTTACAGCTAAATAGCAGATCATTTGAACAGCCCAACCCTCTTACATGGGCAGCTTGAATCTGATTATTTGGAATCGTCAATACGTTTCTCACAATCAGGAAATCATACCTATATTAATGTCTAGTATTTCAGCTGCATTGCCTTAGAGATACACAGGCTTCTCCTAAGGGTCACAGAAGTGCTAATCATTTTGCACTCCTGTGACCCGTTTTCAGCGGTCTGAAGTCCGCTCTCTACTGACGTCCCCAAGATCAGTCGAGGCAGCACGTCATTCCGACTTCAGAAGTCTGGATCCGCCAGCTGTCTTGACTGATGGCAGTCTCAGCATCTAAGCAACACGCTGAGACGGCCGCTCCCTGCCCTTCCACAGCTCAGCGCTTCAGTGAGCGTGGATGAACAGAGCAGAAGAGATGCCGACAGTCAGCAGCTCTCCACTCGGGGAGGAGTAAGAACCGAGCCATCGGTGGTGTTCAGTGGCTCAGTTCTCAGTGCAGAGATGCCGGGGGACCGCTGCAGCATCGGTCTGATTCTGCATCCACCTAGGTAAGTATGAATCTCAAGAAAAAAAAACCCATACTTCTCTTTTAAATTCTACCACAGAATAAACATTACCTGTAACACACTGATTGGAGTTGGCGTCGCAGGGAGCGATGTGGCTGAAAGAATGCGAATAATCAATGGATTGAGCTCCTGTGTTTGTTGTTGTGACAGTAAAGGGGAATTTATGCCCAAAGTCATATAGCAATCTAATATTTTATCTGAGCTTTCCTGTATCCGACCTGTAACAGCTAGATCTCCTGTAAAAAGAAGAATGAAAAAGACACAACCACTTTTATTTATACTGCACTAGTCAATTGGTTCCTCCTGTGATTATTTTAAGGCAATTTACCAGTGTTTCTATTTCCCCAGGTATAGATTGAGCCAATAGGGGGTTATAAGCTTTTCACACGAAAACTGCCTGAAAAAATAACACTCCCTTGGACTGATAAGACTGCAGCCCTTACACCCAAATAGATGCTTCTCCACCCCCTCACAAACAGATAGTAGTCTGATGTAGCATCCTGATGTTTAGGCAGGGTTGCTAGTAAATTTACCTGCAAGGTATAGTTGCCTTGGCCAATTGATAGGAGATCAATTGATTCCACCCTAATTCTGGAATTGCTGCACTTCTTTCTTCTGTCACTAGATGGCCGGGTATCTGGTGGCATTAGATAAGACAAGAGCATAGCAAGGACAGAGTAGGAATAGATGGGGTGTCTCAGCCAATGGGCAGGGATTTTCTTGGGTTCCTTGGCCTGCTGTGAGAGCCTACTATTTTGAGTGGAGTCATGTGATCTGGGTTCTGTGCCACCTGGACGGCTGTCTGGGTGGACGTGTGTTGTATTGCCCCGGGCTGCTAGGCCAGAGCCCGAGGCCTATCCCGGGGACATCTGGCTGCTAGGCTGTCTGAGGGTCTATCCAGAAGCAAGAGAGTAGCGCAGGGTTGAGACTGTGGCTTGCAGTCCAACCAAAAGTGACGGTTCTGCCGGCCGGAGAACCTGTCGTAGTCGGAGGTAGAGGGGAAGCTGTCGCCACTAAGGGACCATTCACTTTGTTACCAGGGAGCACCGTGAGTAGCTGAAGCAAGTACAAGAGCAGTATTCTCACCAACCGGGGATGGTGAAGAATTGGGAAACTTCAGCAGGTGTCAAGCCAGGGACCCAGCCAGCGGAGGTGACACTTGCAGAACAGTTTTGTGTGCCAAGCCAGGGACCGAGCAGGCCAGAGGGGTAACGTTTGAGGAGTATATGTGAGTGCCAAGCTAGGGACCCAGCAGGGACGCAGGGGTGATGCTTGAGGAAGACACTCAGTGAGAAGATTGGAAGAGCTCAGGAGATCCAGTGGCAGTGGATCAGTGGGTCTAGGTGATAGACTGAGAGCTCAGTTGTGTGAAGATATAAAAAGCAGATTTTGGAGGAAGCAAAAGAGTTCATTGCAATCTTTGCTAGAAACTGTTCAAGACTGTTGCCATAGGAGACAGCATGTCTACACATGCAGATGTGGTGCCCGGCTGGGTACCTTTCCCTGCATGGCTGTCTACCTATAGAAGTCTCGGAGTCTGCCAATTAACATTGCAACCTACTAAAGAGTGTCCTGGCCCTAACCCTCTCTCCCACAGTTCTGTTTAAGAGCAAATAAAACTCTTTGCATTCAAGAAGTGTCTGGCGCCCATTAATCTACCTCCATTGCACCCACCATGCCTCGTAACCCACTCTGCACAGAAGGATGTCAGCTCTCAGCTAACTCTAGAGGTCACCATTAGGCCTGGAGAGGCTCGGGACTTGGGTACATTACCATTCTGTATGTGTCACCACCCACCACCCCAACCCTCTGCAACGGCGCTTTGCGGGTCGTTTTAACCCTTTTTCGGCCACTATCGGAGGCTAAAAGTGCCCCGCTAGCAGCCGAAAACCTCTGCAAAAACGATGGTAAAACGCCGCTAAACATAGCGGCGTTTTACCGTCAACGCCCGCCTGCTCCAGTGTGAAAGCAGCCTTAAAGCAGTTGTAAACCGCTGAAAAAAACCCCAAACAAAAAAAAAACCTGCAAGACAAAGGCATAATGTACTAGTAACCATTGCATACTAGCACATTATGAAATACTTACCTTAGATCGAAGCCCCCCCCCCAGCAGCACCCGGTCACCGATAAGAGAGCTGAAATGTCTCCCCGGGCTTTCTTCTGGGTTTGCAGGCTCGGGTGCTGTGAGTGGCCAAAGCCGCGATGACTTCACTCGGTTCTGGCAAGAAGCTCTGAAGATCCAGCATGGTATGCCGGACCTTCAGAGCGCATGCGTCGCTGATATCAGTGGATGCATGAAGGGTGAATATCTCCTGAACGGTGCACGTTTAGGAGATATTCATTTTACCTACAGGTAAGGCTTATTTTAAGTAAAAACATCAATGCAAGGTTTACAACCGCTTAAGTGCAGCAGGAAAAAATAGGTCTTCTGCCCTACCAGACAGGACTGTGTTCCAAGCAAAGGCTGTGTAAAGTTCTGCTTAAGTGCAATTCACATTGCCCCTGCTGCGCTTTGGCCACAACAGAGGTGCAGCACAATGTACTCACACCGTTTTTTTGCAGGTTAGCTGCACTTTTCCATAGACTTCTATTGTGTTCCATGGTTTTGGGGCACTTTCTGAAAGAACGCCAAAAGTCCTGCGTACTTTCAGAAAATGTACCAAAACCACAGGATACAATAGAAGTCTATGGGAAAGCGCAGCTAACCCGCACAAAAAAATGCAGACACACTGCCTGCGGCCAAAGCACAGCAGATCAGTGTGAAACTGCCCAAAAGACACCTTTCAAACTGAGGCAGTTTTCAGGCATTTTAGAGCTTAAAATAGCGCCTGAAAACTGCCTCCCATTCATTTGAATGGGTGCTTTCACACTGGGGCGGTAGAAAAAGACCTGTAAGCAGCATCTTTGGGGCGTGTTTGGAGCGCTGTAAAAAGTGCTCCAAAAATGCCCCTGCCCATTGAAATGAATGGGCAGCGCTTCCAAAGCGTCTTAAAAGCGTTTAGAAAGTGCCGCAAAAGGGGGCATTTGTGGGGGTTTTTAAGGATGCGTTGTCAAGTGACCTTAAAAAAATTGCCCCGCTAGTGTCCTAAAAGCGCCGCAAAAACAACCCACGCTTTAGCGGCTGTTTTAGCAGCTCTTCAGTGTGAAAGGGGTCTTAAGCCCCATACACACGATCCGAATATCGGACGAATGATCGTCCGTTTTTGTTTGCATGCTAATCTCACATCGAATCTGATGAGTTTACTAAAGTCCCGAAAATTCCCGTACGACAGAATAAAAATTCGGAAGCGATGTCATGTGTTGCAATGCATTTGTATTGCATTTTCGAACGATAGCTGTACCGATTAAACGAAAATCGTACGATCTGGCATCGTACGGAAAAAATTTCCGTGCATGTCCGATAGAATAATATCGGATGAACTGTCCTGATCGGCTCTCGAAAGCTCTGTACTAACGATCCGATTATCGTACGATCGTTTCGAATGCGGCATTTTACGTACGATTTTCGGATCGTGTGTACGGGGCATTAGGATCCTTCCACACAGATGTTTCAATCAGATCCACCTGTCAGCTGTTCAGGCAGGTTTGAATGGAAGCCCAATGTTAGACCCCTTTCACACAACTGTTCTCATCAGATCTGCTTGTTTGTTATTCAGGGGTCCATTCACCACTATGGACCAGGAAGTGTAAACAGACTTGTGTCCATTTACACCTGCTGACCTCCGATCTAATCAGGTCCACTAATAACAAACAAAAGGGGACCCGTTCTCCTCCATGTAGGCGGATCAGAAGGTAGTCAGCTGTCCATTTACACCCGGCTACCCATGGAGCAGAGCAAGCTCTGTCTGTGTCCGCTCTGCATAAACTAAGTGGACACGGACCTGTCATCTGCCCTGCTGATCAAAACAGAAGGCACCCGTGTGAAAAGAGCCTTAGGCTATAGGCAGGCAGATGTAATACAGACAGGCGTCCATTTACATTGACCATCTCCGAGTTCATCTAGGTCTGAAAAAAATGCAGAAATTCAGACATCCATGCTGTTGTGCTCTGATTCAGCAAAAGATTTGTTCTTGGATCCCCTGCTGATTGAAATGGATGCTGTGCATCTGAAAAGTAAACCTGTAAGCAATATGAGGGTGCAATTATTTATCTCCTTTAAAAATCTTAAGCTGGCCATACTCCACACAATTTTCTTATGCAATTTTCTTTAGATTTACCTTCAACTGTGTAGTGCAAGGGCCTGCCTGACTGTATACAAATTGAAAGTGTTTAGGTTAGGCTTCTTATTATATGGTTTTGGTAAATCTAAAGGAAACTTGTACAAGTAAATTGTATAATGTAGGGCTGCAACTAACGATTATTTTTATAATCGATTATTGTTTCGATTAATCGAATTAATAACCTTAAAAAAAAAAAAAAAAAAAGTGTGGTGTATAATTCAGTTAATATGTAAAGTTTAAAAAAAAGGCAATTTCTTCTTAAATATCTATATGCAGTGGTAAATATAAATAACCAACTATATGATTAGGAAGCAAAATCTCTTATCCACTCTGAGAAGGACAGACAGAAGAGATATACTGTATATACTATTAGAGAAGATATACTGTATATACTATTAGAGAAGATATACTGTATATACTATTAGAGGATATATACTGCATATACTATTAGAGGAGATATACTGTATATACTTATATACTATTAAAGGGTGAATCTGGTAACTATCAGACCAAATTTTTTTATTAAAAAATCAAACAATGTCTTCCTTCAAAAAAAAAAAGTAATTTTAAGAATGTTCATTTCGATTTTCTAATCGTTAGTGGGGGTCTAATCGATGTTCGTTTTCAACCACACCGAGGGGGAAATTTGGAAATAATAGAAAACTTCTTGGTCAAATGAATTTTCAGACAGTGTATGTGGTTTTCATTCAGAAATTACATTTGTTTTAAAAACAGAATGTTAAAAGCAAGTGAAAATTTCAAACAACATTCTTTCATTCAGCGAATAAACAAAGATTTTTTTGTCTGAATATTCTCGTCTGAAAATTGATCCGTATGGCCAACATAAGGCTCTGTACACACCTATGCAGTTTGCTTTTGATCTGTTTCTGCAGTGCTTTTTGCTGTACATTTTGATTTTTGCGCACGTGATTTTGCTGTGATTTGCGTTTTTGCATTTTTTTGGCCAATTTGTTGGGCAGATTAAAAAACACAAATTGCTGCAAAAACACATTACATGCTTTTCTGCAGCTTCTCCATTGAAGTATATTGAACCAAAAAAAACACCGTTTCGCGTTAAAAAAAGTCCCTGACCCTTTCCAAATATGCAGCAGCTGAAAAAAGCATAGATGTGAAAGTGTCCCATAGGAAACCATGTAAATGAACTGTAGTGCGTTTCTGCAAAAAGCACCAAAAAACACATAGGTGTGAACCAGGTCTAAGACGTTTAGTAACATAATGGGTTTAAAAAAACTAAAATTAGCCCTTTATAGTGCAAAAAAAGCAGATAATCACTACTGTATGGGGTTCATTTTTTTTACTGTAGAACTGTAAAAGTAATATTTACAGTAGCGATTATTTACTCTTTTTGTACTATAAAGGGTTCATTTTTGTTTTTTTTAACCCCATTATGTTACTGGCCAATTAATTGATTATGAAAATAGTAATCGATTAAATTCATAATCGATTAATCGATTAGCTGTTTCAGCCCTAGTATAATGTATGGCCAGCCTTAAGCCCCGTACACATGATCAGAAAATTGTACGAAAAATACCGCTTTCAAAGCGATCGTACGATAATCAGATCATTAGTACAGAGCTTTCGAGAGCCGATCATGGCAGTTCATTCGATATTATTCTATTGGACAGGAACGAAAAAAAATTTCCGTACGATGCCAGATCGCTTTTCATTTAATCAGTACAGCTGTCATTCGAAAATGCAATACAAATGCATTACAACACATGACATCACTTCCAAATTTGTATTCTGTCGTACGAGTATTTTCGTGACATTAGTAAACTCATCAGATTCGATCTGCGATTATTATGCAAAAAAACCAGACGATCATTCGTCCGATAATCTTATCGTGTGTACCGTGCATTAAGGATGAGCTGCGGCGTGTTCGCACAGCCCACATGCAGAGCCCGTCAGGAAGTCGGCACTGCGCTGCGCTAATCACAGGCAGTGAGACATTGTCCCGCTGCGTGGCTGCAGAGATCGGGAAATGTCTCACTGCCTGTGATTAGCGCAGCGCCGACTTCCTGGCGGGCTCTGCACGTGGGCTGTGCGAACACGACGGAGCTCATCCTTAGCGGACATAGTCACTTGCCTGACTCTCTGGCTTCAATTTTTTTAATCACTGACCAGGATCAGGTGTGCAGATCAGGAAATTATCTGCATACATGCTGCAGCATTTTCAAAAGGCATAAAAGGCAAAACCAGCCTTGATGTTTTTTCTCAACACAGGTTTTCTTTAAATTGCGCTGAATTTAAAAGAGTTCAATTAACAGTATGATCAGACATAACAGTACTCATAATATAAAAACACACTCTTATGCTTTAGCCTCCAAAGATGATCTATATTGTGACACTTTGTCTGACTCAGCTATTAAAGCTAACACTCAGTAATGGTGAGAATCCCACTGATGTTCAGAATGAGCAAAACTAATTTTCAGTGAATAGTACTCATTTTCAGAGACAGCTTGGGATAAAGGTGACAGATAATACCGTGTCAGTGCCAATACTGGTATCACTTCTCATGTTAATAAACTGTCTGAACAGGAACCTGACAGGTACAGCCTGTGGTATAACTAACTCCATCAATCAGCCTAGCAATCCTCTAATTTAGTGCTTGCACAGCCTGAGCAGGAATGTGTATAATGAGGCAGCAGGCTCCGCAGCTGGTAGTACAGCACACTGAATAAGTGAATTAAAAGTGTTAACAAGACTCTGTCATTTAAAGTTAAGAACTCATCAGCCACTAATATAGAAGTACAAAATAACCACACTCTGGAGTCTGGCTATGACTCCCATTCCCAGCTAGAGCTATTTCTGTGGGCTGACTGAGGCCACAGTCTGCAGAAAAGGGACATGCCACCTAATTGTATTTGTAATCTTGAGTGCTTGTAGGGTATTGTAATTGGTATTCCAGAACTGACCTCCATGACGTTATGCACCACAGCTTTGCTGATATTCTGTGACAGACCTTGAGCAGTGGCAGACAATATAGGCACTTTAACTATTCAGCTCAGGAAAATCAATGGTTTCCTTTTAGTTGGAATAAGGCTAAAAGCAATAGTATTCACATTTGGAAATGTATTATCTTCCGGTATAGGGTCAAAACTGGTATTCTTGACATTCTATAGGGGCCATTACACACCAATGCGTTTAGCACAGTTACAAAGGTTACCCATTAATTTAGAAATTGCTAGTTCATGTCTGTGTGATTAACTATTTTTAATGCCCTAAATATTTGTTCAAATGCAGTCATTTAAACAAAACACTTAATCCTCGTAACTGTGATCATGAAAAAGCCACTACAATAATGTGTGCTGGATATACTGTAGGTATACCCTTTACCTCATTATTATGTTCTCCTGTCCCATGACATTAGTGGCCTCATTAAATGTTAAAAATGTTACATTTATGATCCCCAAACATGGCAGACATAGATTGTGTCCTGCACACCATATACTAGATAGTAATCAAACGTGCTAGGTATAGACCAAGCCAAGTAACAGTTCTCCTGACACCAATGTCTCCCTTGCTCTCCACTGCAGCTGATCAAGTACAGACTGTAGATCACACATGCCAAAACCAATAATGTTAAAACTGAACTCCAATCATCCTTTAAAATTTTCAAAACAAGTATTGTGTGACTCCCTTCCCCCACACACCAATGCTTTCCTCCACTCTCGGAAGGTGATGGACCAGTACATGTTCATAGACAGGAGAAAAGTGCCAGTAAGAAAAAAAAACCTTGTCGCTTGCGCATGCGCAGTTCTGAACCCAGCTAATTAGAGAACTGCCGGGCTTGGCCTTAGGATTAGGCAGCAGGGTAGGTCCAGTTGCACGTTTGAGCTGCACGAGTTGGGGCTGAACCTAGCAGTTCAATATTTGGCTGGCTCCAAAACTGCTCATGTGCAGGTCAGAGCCGGCAACAAGGGGATTTGTTAAAAGCCTTTTTTTCTGCCAGCCATCCACAAGTAGTGAAGGTATGTGCAAGGGGGCACTCTGGGCACACTAATGTAAGGGGGCACTGAGCACACGGAGGGGGAACGGTGGAGGACAGTTGGGGGACCGGAGGAGCACACAGAAGGGGACCGGAGGAGAATAGGGGGGGAGTCAGAGAAGCACACAGAGGGGGACCGGAGGAGGACAGGGGGGGAATGAAGGAGCCCACGGAGGAGCACAGAAACGGGCAGAGAGGGGAGCCGGAGGATACAGGGGACACTCAGGAACAATCAGTGCGGCGGCAGGAGGCAGTTATAATCACCGATCTCCCTGTGTGGCTTTCAATAAAGAAGCTGAAAGCCGCGGAAGGGAGAGGAGGGGAAGCGGCTGTCAGCTGCTTTATTGAAAGCCATACAGGGACATCGGTGATTATAACTTCCCCGCATCGATTGTTCCTGAGTGTCCAGGTATCGGACTAGGCATCGGGAGCATTTGCAGGAGTACAAGTACTCCTGCAAATACTTGGTATTGGCACTGATACCGATACTAGTATTGGTATCGGGACAACCCTACTGTTACTTCTCTCCTTGGTATCCATCCTGATTCCGAAGTGTTGGAACTAGTCCCCACAGTGTATCATGAATATTTGTATGTATTTAATAAGAAGAGCGCTGATACTCTTCCTCCCAATTGGACTTACGATTGCCCCATAGAACTGCTGCCCGGGGCTCAAATACCTTTTGGCCAAATCTACACTCTCTCTGAACTTGAATTAGAAGCCCTCCATAAATAAATTAATGAAAGCCTAGAAAAAAGGATTCATCTGACCCTCCACGTCACCTGCAGGAGTTGGCATCTTCTTCGTTGAAAAGAGGGATCATACCCCTCAGACCCTGCATGGACTATCGCGGTCTCAATAAGATAACGGTCAAGAATGGCTATCCATTTGTGAAGACAGCGTTCCGTACACGCTTTGGACATTTTGAGTATCTAGTTATGCCGTTCGGCCTTTGTAATGCCCAAGCTACTTTCCAACACCTTGTCAACGACATATTTCGGGACTATCTTGATTTATCATTGTATATTTGGATGACATCCTTGTATTTTCCAGTTCACTAGACCTACACAAGTCATGTGAGAAAGGTACTGGACAGACTTCGTCAACACCATCTATATGCAAATACTGAGAAATGCCAGTTCGAAAGACAGACCATTCAATTCCTGGGACTCATCATTTCTGCAGATGGCATTGCTATGGACCCGCAAAAGGTAACTGCTGTATTGGAATGGCCTGCTTCGGAGGACAAAAAATCAGTACAATGCTTTGTGGGGTTCGCTAACTTCTATAGGAAGTTTAAAAAGAACTTTTCCGGTATTTTAGCACCGATCACACAGCTGACCAAGCAGCATATCCCATTCAAGTGGACTCCAGAGGCTCAAGCTGCATTCAAACAATTAAAGACTCTGTTTACATCTGCTCCTATCCTGAAGCACCCAGATCCTGCTTTAGCCTATGTTCTCGAAGTAGATGCTTCTGAAAATGCGGTCGGAGCGATATTATCCGAACGACAAGTTGCCAAATCTTTACTGCACCCTATTGCCTTTTTCCCCAGAAAATTAAGTTCCTCAGAAAGAAATTATGACGTGGGGGATCGAGAACTGTTGGCCATTAAAGCTGCCCTTGAGGAATGGCGCTACCTGCTGGAGGGAGCTGCACACCCTATCCTTATTTTTACAGACCATAAAAATCTGGAATATTTAAGAACTGCTAGACGACTAAGACCTCGACAGGCCAGATGGGCACTTTTCTTCTCCCGTTTTGTGCTCCATATAACTTTCCACCCAGGATCCAAGAATTGAAAGCACTCTCACACGTGTTTTCTGAGCCAGTTCCACCTTCTGAACCTAACACTATTTTGCCAGCCAAGAATTTTCTGCTTCTGCATACAGACTTGATGTCACAAGTTAAGAAGGCAGTCGCCAACCACCCACCTCCTCTGGATTTGTAGCTTCAATGTAAGGATGAACTCTATTTCCACAAGGAACACATTTTCATTCCTGAACAATTTAGGGTTCTCATTCTTAAAAGGTGTCATGACCATTCGCGGACCGGACACTTTGGAATCCACAAAACCTCAGACTTGCTCTCCCATTCTTTTTGGTGGCCAGATTCACGGAATTGCCTACCATACTCCGCTTGAGTGCTTCTGTCATATACCGCTTCCTCCAGTCTGAATATAGATATTAGAGCCGCGTATTACAACCATAAACTAGGCAGGACTTGTTTGGCTGCAAAGCTGGAACATGAACTGTTTATTTGAACAAAGGCACACAGATACACACACAGGTGACAATCCACCCTTCTTTGCATAATGAAACAGGGTGGGGTAGACTTTACCTTCAACAGTAGCATGACACAGGTGTATTCAAACTTTTCATCGGTAGACTGTCTTGGGGAGGGGCTGCTGGAGACACAACCCCCCCCACCTCTCACAGCTAGTCCACAGAGACATATACATCCCATAATAGGTTGCTACCAAGGCAGACACAAACAATAGAACAATGGGATACAGCCACACCTCAAACGATCTAGTAAAGAGTCTACAACAGTATATGAGACAACATACAATATATATACACAGTATCTCATAGAAGTGAGTACACCCCTCACATTTTTGTAAATATTTTATTATATCTTTTCATGTGACAATACTGAAGAAATTATACTTTACTACATTGTAAAGTAGTGAGTGTACAGTTTATACAACAGTGTAAATTTGCTGTCCCCTCAAAATAACTCAACACACAGCCATTAATGTCTAAACCGCTGGCAACAAAAGTAAATACACCCCTAAGTGAAAATGTCCAAATTGGGCCCAATTAGCCATTTTCCCTCCCCGGTATCATGTGATTCGTTAGTGTTACAAGGTCTCAGGTGTGAATGGGGAGCAGGTGTGTTAAATTTGGTGTTATCGCTGTTCCTCTCTCATACGGGTCACTGAAAGTTCAACATGGGACCTCATAGCAAAGAACTCTCTGAGGATCTGAAGAAAAAAAAATTGTTTCTCCACATAAAAATAGCCTAAGCTATAAGAAGATTGCCAAGACCCTGAAACTGAGCTGCAGCACGGTGGCCAAGACCATACAGCGGTTTAACAGGACAGGTTCTACTTAGAACAGGCCTCTCCATGGTCGACCAAAGAAGTTAAGTGTACGTACTCAGCATCATATCCAGAGGTTGTCTTTGGGAAATAGATGTATGAGTGCTGCCAGCACTGCTGCAGAGGTTGAATGGGTGGGGGGGTCAGCCTGTCAGTGCTCAGACAATTTGTCGCACACTGCATTAAATTGGTCTGCATGGCTGTCGTCCCAGAAGGAAGCCTCTTCTAAAGAATGAGACCAAGATAAACTTACTTGGTTCAGATGGTGTCAAGCGTGTGTGGCAGCAACCAGGTGAGGAGTACAAAGACAAGTGTGTCCTGCCTACAGTCAAGGTTGTGGGAGTGTCATGGTCTGGGGCTGCATGAGTGCTGCCGGCACTGGGGAGCTACAGTTCAGTGAGGGAACCATGAATGCCAACATGTACTGTGACATACTGAAGCAGAGCATGATCCCCCCTCCCTTCGGAGACTGGGCCACAAGGCAGTTTTCCAACATAACGACCCCAAACATACCTCCAAGACGACCACTGCCTTGCTAAAGAAGCTGAGGGTAAAGGTGACGGACTGGCTAAGTATGTCTCCAGACCTAAACCCTATTGAGCATCTGTTGGGCATCCTCAAATAGAAGGTGTAGGAGTGCAAGGTCTCTAACATCCACCAGCTCCGTGATGGTCATGGAGGAATGGAAGAGAACTCCAGTGGCAACCTGTGACGCTCTGGTGAACTCCATGCCCAAGAGGGTTAAGGCAGTGCTGGAAAATAATGGTGGCCACACAAAAGATTGACACTTTGAGCCCAATTTGGACATTTTCACTTAGGGGTGTACTCAATTTTGTTGCCAGCGGTTTAGACATTAATGGCTGTGTGTTGAATTAATTTGAGGGGACAGCTAATTTACACTGTTATACAAGCTGTACACTCACTTAGCAAAGTGTCATTTCTTTAGTGTTGTCACATGAAAAGATATGTGAGGGGTGTACTCACTTTTGTGAGATACTGTATATATACAGTATTTTACAAAAGTAAGTACACCCCCTCACATTTTTGTAAATGTGTCTCTGGAATTGCTAACAGTCCAAGGCATGGGCTGGTAGCCCTTGGGCCCAGTTCCAACACTTGGGCAGGTGAATCATCATCTATAACACACTCCGATGATAGGTCAAGTACATCCATACATTCTGTGATCTGTGGCTAGAGAGAGGAGCTGACTGCTCCATCTCCTGTACCCTCATCTAGCTGCTGAACAGACGCATTACTCCATCCAAGATCATCCCGTGCAGAAACAGGATCATCAAGGTCAGTCAGCACTTGCTGCATCCGCCATAAGACCTTCGCATCCAAAGCTGCGGGCGGAGATGGATAAAGCACACTGTTACTCTGCCACATTGCAGACTCTTTAGCTGGGATTTCAGAGTTGTCAGCTGGTATTTCCTAAAAGTCCCAGGCAAAGGGAGCCCAGGCCTGCTGCTGAGCAGAATCTACCAGCCGTCTGTAGGCGATCTCCAGCTCTCATTCCTGAATGGTTAGAAACTCCAAATCTTCCAGTGCCCAGGGAACTTCTGAGACATTCAGTATCGGTTCTCTGAATTCCAAGATTTCTTTCAAACGCCACTTCATATAGCTCCCAAAGTCCTCGGACAGCCTCTCTAATAACAGCCTCAGGCCACCATAGCCAAAGCCTTCTGTTGGGGTGTCGTCCGCTGTCCATGGGCACACTTGGGCTACATACCAACGGAGGGCTCAGTAGCTCTCGTCCAACCGCATCTCCGCCTGGACAAGCCTGGTTAACTCAGCTTTCCATTCCTTGTGTGGTTGTCTCCCCAAAAACAGCATTCGCACTTCGTACTGCGACCAGTACCTTTCCTGGAAGGAGGAGAGAATTTTTCCCTGGCTTCTCTCCTCATGGGCTAGCGCTTCCTTTCAGTTTTCTCAGCAGACAGAATCATACCATCCCAGCAGGACCTGCTCTGACACTGGTCTCCTGTGCTGTGTCTGCATCTCTCGCAACCTCCTTCCGAATTCCTCTTCAGTGGCGGCTGGTATCTGTACCTCTCCTCTCCTGCTATCCGGACCTTGGATCCAGGTGGAGGTTTGGATGTCCCAGAGTGCTTCCTCCATATACTGCTTCCTCCAGTCTGAATATAGATATTAGAGCCGCATATTATAACCATGAACTAGGCAGGACTTGTTTGGCTGCAAAGCTGGAACATGAACTGTTTATTTGAACAAAGGCACACAGATATACACACAGGGGACAAGCTCCCCTTCTTTGCATAATAAAACAGAGCGGAGTAGACTTTACCTCAACCAGTAGCATGACGCAGGTGTATTCAAACTTCTCATCGGTAGACTGTCTTTGGGAGGGGCTGCAGGAGAAATCCCCCCTCTCTCACAGCTAATCCACAGAGACATATACATCCCATAATAGGTTGCTCCCAAGGCAGACACAAACAATAGAACAATGGGATACAGCCACACCTCAAACAATCTAGTAAAGAGTCTACAACAGTATATGAGACAATATACAAAAAAAATAATATATATATAATTATATATATACACACACATACATACACAATATTCCAGTGTGGTTGTACAGTGAGTCTGACTAGTGCAGATCAGACTGGGGTTCCCGGTCACCCTGTGCCCCTAATAGATACAGGGTGATATACACATAGGAGGGGCCGGGGGAGCTGGACAAGGAGATTCCAGTGCTTTTCAAGGTAAGTTGGGTTCCACAAGCCCCCTGCCCAAAGTGACTCCCGTGCAAAGTCTATGTCAGATCCTGCTCTGTATGCCATAGGACAAATCTGATTGTGGCAAGACTTGGGGCCTGTTGCGATCTCTCCCTGTACCTGAAAAGCTGTGGAGTATGAGTTCCATGGATTTTATTGTGGAACTTCCCTGTCTGAAGAGTTCACCACTATCTTTGTTATAGTTAACTGTGTTTCAAAAATGGCACACTTCATACCTTTGAAAGTAACCCCCTCTGCTGCTGAAACGGCTTCCGCATTTATCAAGGAAATTGTGAGGCTACATGGTATCCCAGCAAATATTGTTTCAGATAGTGGGGTTCAGTTCACCTCCAAGTTCTGGAGGCCCTGTGTGAAACATTGAATATTGAACTTTGTTTGGCATATGCTTACTACCAGCAAACGAATGCACAGACTGAGAGGACAAACCACACTCTCAAACAATATCTGAGGTGCTTTTCATCCTTCTCGCAAGACGACTGGGTGTTTCTCCTTCCTTTGGCGGAATTTTCATACAATAACTCAGTTCATTCTGCCACCAAACAGTCTCCCTTCTATGCCAACTATGGATATCACCCTTCCTTCCTGCCTGAAGTGCCTACAGAATCTGCTGTACCAGCTTTGCAAGAAAGATTGAACTTTCTACTAACAGCCAGTTCTTGCGAGAAACCATCTTGAAGGCGCAGGCAGGTAATAAGAAATTCTTTGATAAAAAGAGGAGAGGGAATTTGAATTTGAAACTAGGAGATAAGGTCTGGCTGTCTATGTCAAACTTAAAATTATAGCGTCCCTCAAAGAAGCTCGGCCCAAGGTACCTGGGTCCATTCACAAATAGGAGAAGGATCAATTCTGTGACTTTTGAGTTAACCTTACCGAGTAATCTGAAGATTCACATTGTGTTTCATGTTTCACTGCTGAAACAAACAGTTCCTAACCCCTTTCCGGATCGAGGTTCTGAAGCTCCTGCTCCACTACTATTGATTAAAGGTAACAAGGAATATGAGGTGGAGGCCATTCTGGACTGTAAAAGGAGGGGAGGTCAGACCCGGTTGCTTATTAAATGGAAAGGCTATGGTCCAGAGGATAATTCCAGGGAACCAGCCTCTTATGTCCACGCTCCTCGGTTGTTACAAGCTTACCTTCAACTTCACCCTGAAAAGCGGTCTCTAGTGGGCATCTGAAGGCTGCCCCTAAGGGGAGGGGGGCAATCCCTGTGAGACGTCTGGCACGTAGATGCACGCATGCGCATGGCATGTCCCAAAGAACTGCTAACGGGCCCTCTTGGCGCCAGAAGGGCTATTTAAAGGGAACTCATTCCCATATCCTTTGCTGACTGATATTCAGCTGTGTCCTGTATCCGGCTTGATCCTGCGTGTTCTCCCTGCTGCTGACCTGGTGTGTTCTTGATCTTGGCTTTGGATTCTGCTTCTGTCCTGTTGTTTACCTTTGACCCGGCTCCGTTCCTGACTTTGGCTCTGCACATAACTTGGTACCCCGCTGCCCGAATGTTGACAAACCCGGCTATTCCTGAGACCCTGCTTCTGCCTCTGATTCTGGCTTCTGTTACTACTTGAGTGCTTGCTCGTCTGTCTGCTGCAGCCTCCAGAGTCCTGAAAAAACCTGACTGCTACTGCTGTCTGTTAATATGTTAATATCTTGGTGGTTATATTTCAATAGTGTGTGACTTAGACTAATTGATATGTGGGTTTATTCCATTTTGTTTGTTATTTTTGTTATATATGATCGGCAATGGGGGATTGCCTGTGTTTAATACTGTGTGTTTGCACTGTGTGTGAATGACAGCTTAATTAGGCTGCAGTGTTACTGAGATGTCCATGATGTCTACTAATCATCTAATTGACAATTAGAAAATTTAAGGACTAATGTTGAGTCACTGCGCATGCTCTGAAGAAGCTTGGTTACAAGCGAAACGCGTAAGCACTATGTCATCACTTTTTTCGTGGTTGGTGCACGGATGTTCCCATTCACATAACGAATCACCTCTATCCATCCCAAGTCTCCGCTAGCACTTACCCCGAATGTCTGCTGTCTGTCGGGTAGCCGGGACGATTACGCTGCATAGCCTGCATGATCTATGGATGCTCTCGAAACATTGCCACTGGATGTTGGAAGCTGCTAAATATATCGTGTGCCTTGTGAAGTGAGGATCACCTTTTGTCTTGTCCTGGTGTACTGTGCCCTATTAGCTGATGTGCTGGGCTCTGTACCCTGATGTGCTGTGCCCGGAGGTACTGTGACCTGTGCTCTGATGTACTGTGACCTGATGTCCTGTACCCTGATGTGCTGTGCCCTGTACCCTGATGTGCTGTGCACTGTACCCTGATGTGCTGTGCACTGTACCCTGATGTGTTGTGCCCTGATGTGCCCTGTATGCTGATGTGCTGGGCTCTGTACCCTGATGTGTTGTGCCCTGATGTGCCCTGTATGCTGATGTGCTGTGCCCTGTACCCTGATGTGGCCTAGTGTGCTGTACCCTGATGTGCTGTACCCTGATATGTTGTGCCTTGTGCCCTGATGTGCTGGGCTCTTTACCCTGATGTCCTGTACCCTGATGTATTGTGCCCTGATGTGCCCTGTATGCTGATGTGCTGGGCTCTGTGACCTGATGTGCTGTGCCCTGTACCCTGATGTGGCCTGGTGTGCTGTACCTTGATGTGCTGTACCCTGATGTGTTGTGCCCTGATGTGCCTTGTGCCCTGATGTGCTGGGCTCTGTACCCTGATGTGCTGTGCCCTGATGTGCTGTGCCCTGTACCCTGATGTGGCCTGATGTGCTGTGCCCTAATGTACCGTGCCCTGATGTGTTGTGCCCTGGGCCGGTCTGGATGAAGTCCAGGGCCACATTTTTGTCCCAGTCCAGCCCTGGTCTCTGCTGTGGAACTCTACAGCTCCTCCAGGGTTACCTTAGCTCTCTGTGCGGCCTCTCTAATTAATGCCCCCCTTGCCCGGTCCGTGAGTTTTGGTGTGTGGACGTCTCGTGGCAGGTTTGCTGTTGTGCCATGTTCTTTCCATTTGGTTATGATAGATTTGATGGTGCTCCTAGGGATCATTAAAGATTTGGATATTTTTTTATAACCTAACCCTGACTTGTACTTCTCAACAACATTGTCCCTTACTTGTTTGGAGAGTTCCTTGGTCTTCATGGCAGTGCTTGGTTAGTGGTGCCTCTTGCTTAGGTGTTGCAGCCTCTGGGGCCTTTCAAAAAGGTGTGTATATGTAATGACAGATCATGTGACACTTGGATTGCACACAGGTGGACATTATTTCACTAATTGTGTGACTTCTGAAGGTAACTGGTTGCACCAGAGCTTTTTATGGGCTTTCGTAACAAAGGGGGTGAATACATACACACATGCCAATTATCAGTTTTTTATTTCTGAAAAATAGTTTTATGTATATATTTTTCTAATTTTACTTCACTAACTTAGACTATTGTGTTCTGATCCATCACATATAATTCAGATTAAAAAAACATTGAACTAAAGCCTGCAATGTAACAAAATAGGTAAAAAGCCAAGGGGGATGAATACTTTTGCAAGGCACCGTATATAGATTACCAAGGCATGCAATGCCAATGCTAGTGGTCCTTGGTCCTGGCCACAAACAGAGGCAGTTTGAGAGTCTGGAGGCCAGGATATACACATAAGAGGTCCCCCATCTCTGACATATCAGGTTAAAGATGCCAGGGTGAAGGGCCCATTCCCCTTGATCCAGGCGGTGGCAGCTGAAGTAACTTGCTTTCAGGTTGTCTACTCCTGGGATACACTGCAGTGAGTCTCTGTCTAGGAGGTTATCTGGCTTGCTTCCTTTAAGGCTTCATGTCTCCTTGGTGGTTGATGTAGGCCACAGCAGTGGCAATGTATGATTGCATCCTGACTGGGGAGCTTGGCTTTCACCAATGACCATGTTCCCTGAACTGTGAGAGACTGGAACACTCCTCACCAGCTTGAAAGACTGGCATCTGTTGTTATCACTTTCCATTGATAAGAAAGGAAAGACTTCCCCATTAGTAAAGCGGTAATAAACCCCAAACCAAAAATTTAATATATTGCAGCTTACCAATCATTGGATGTGGTGGCTACATCAGTTTACTTTAATTTGGCTTTTCCCTCTGTTTTCACCTGGTGATCTGACCAGTAACATACCTCCTGTATTAGTAAAACACGACTCTGAAGGAATGAGCACAGGGGCACAGCAGCATTGTCAGTTGGGGGGGGGGATGTTAAATGTACTAGCAGATTTAAACACACTAATTGAAGCCAAACTCCTGCTCATACTTTATAATCAGTTACAGCAAAAGTGTCCTGGTCATGAAGTGGGTAAAACCTTCCGAAACTGAAGTGGTTAAGACTGAGATGGCAGGATCAACCACCAGGACAAACCACTTATTGGAGAACAATTTTTCCACTGAAGAGAGCTTAGCAATGATTTTTGGAGGGGTAGAAATATTTTCTGGACTAACATAATCATCATAAATTGCTCATTTTACTTCTTCATAAACAAGAAATCTCTTTTTAGATTTAGCAGGTCCCTTTGTACCCAAAAGGGGCATTGCGAGATGGGGGAGAATCAAGTGCAAAAATGCCCAGGCTTTTGTCCACAGCAGAAGTGAGCATATCTGCATTTGTAAGCATATTGCATGAATGTGCAACTTCAGGTTTATAGGAGCCGGGGGGGGGGGGGGGGGGTGGAGGAATCTCCTGCAGCCTCCTCTAGCACTGCTTCTGGGTCTTCCTTGCTCCCTTCTATGTCTACCTCTTTCTAGGCCAGGCATACCAGGATCCAATTCAGGTAGAGACAAGCTGCAAGAGCTGAAAAATCTGAGCTAGAGGGGCGTAGCCTGCTAGTCAATGTGAGCAGATGCTGACTTGAGAGCTCCCACTAAGACTCTTTGCTCTTATCAGCTAGAGGCTTTCTTTGAGTGACCTGGCTGTCTCCTCCCACTCCTTGTCAACCAGGGATTCAAGCAGCACCTTAACTCCTCCATATCTAATTTGTCAGTTATGTTTAAGGGACTTAGGGGAGGAAGTGGTGATAATGCCCCACGAGATACAGAAAGTGCAGGAATGCATGGGTGCCCTGGAAGGTAGGATCACTGGAGAACGATACGCCCCCTATGAAATGTGACATTAGGACTGACAAGATAGCTACTGTAGACCAAGATTGACAAATTGAGGATATGAAGAACAGGCTTAGAAGAAATAATGTCTGTATGCTCAGACTTCCTCAAAGTCCTACTGAGTACATAAAACGCTGACTCTTGGAGGTCTTTGGGAAGGACAGTTTTACACCATTCTTTGCTGTGGTAATGGCCCACAGAATCCATGAAATCAGTTGGCCTGTGTGCATGATCATAAGCTGGGCCCCATGCTTGATAGAAAAAAGTGGCATGCTTAGTGTACCGTGGCAAAGTTTTCATTGTGGCTGGGTTGTTGCTAGTATTGTAAAAGGATGTGGGTGAAAATGTAGCGCTAATAAAAAACTGTGTAAAGCATCCAAGTGAACCAAGATGTAATAAAATATGAAAAAGACGTGTAAATACACATATACAAAATGTGATCTGTAGGCAAACAAGTCCCAATGAGTAATAAAACACAAAAGAGTCTATACGGAGGTTACTAAAAAGAAGAGTGGCGTATAAACCACAAATGATGGAAGGTGTGCTTCAAGTTGAAAACATCTTCATATGAGCAATCAGGAACACCAGGTATGATGTTTGACAGCAGGTATCACAGAAGAAGAATAATAAATGGGTACTCTTACTGGAACCAATGGAGCGACACCAGATCAAACAGTTATTAATCCATTGTGACATTATGTAAGGGCCAAATATCTGTCTTTAGAGTTTTGACGAATTGTTGGGTTTGTTCTCTAACCAGCTACAGCGAATGAACACAAACTATCAAATGAGTGTTCCTACCGTAAAAAGACTAATAATCACACTGAGAGCTGACTCTCGATGACATCCGTGCCTGTTCCAGCCTGCTTGCTGACCATCCCTGGATACTACAAGCTGTTCCTGTCCATACCTGTTCCAGACTCTTTGCCGACCATTCCAGGATACTGCAAGCCGTTCCTGTCCATGCCTGTTTGATCTGGTGTCGCTGACATCCAGATCCATTGGTTCAGGTAAGAGTACCATTTATTATTCTTCTTCTGTGATACCTGCTGTCAAACATCATACCTGGTGTTCCTGATTAGGGATGAGCCGAACACCCCCCTGTTCGGTTCGCACCAGAACATGCGAATAGGAAAAAAGTTCGTTCGAGCACGCGAACACCGTTAAAGTCTATGGGACACGAACATGAATAATCAAAAGTGCAAATTTTAAAGGCTTATATGCAAGTTATTGTCATAAAAAGTGTTTGGGGACCTGGGTGTAATATCCCTTTAAATTTCATAGCTGGGGGGGTGTCTATAGTATGCCTGTAAAGGGGCGCATGTTTCCCGTGTTTAGAACAGTCTGACAGCAAAATGACATTTCAAAAGCAAAAAAGTCATTTAAAACTACTCGCGGCTATTAATGCATTGCCAGTCCGACAATACACATAAAAGTTCATTGATAATAACGGCATGGGAATTCCCCACAGGGGAACCCCGAACCAAAAATTAAAAAAAAAAATGACGTGGGGTGTCCCCCTAAATTCCATACCAGGCCCTTCAGGTCTGGTATGGGTATTAGGGGGAACCCCGGCTAAAAAAAAAAACGGCGTGGGGTCCCCCCAAAAATCCATACCAGACCCTTATCCGAGCACGCAACCTGGCAGGCCGCAGGAAAAGAGGGGGGGGGACGAGAGAGCGCCCCCCCCCCCCTGAACCGTATCAGGCCACATGCTCTCAACATTGGGAGGGTGCTTTGGGGTAGCCCCCTAAAACACCTTGTCCCCATGTTGATGAGGACAAGGGCCTCATCCCCACAACCCTGGACGGTGGTTGTGGGGGTCTGCGGGCAGGGGGCTTATCGGAATCTGGAAGCCCCCTTTAACATGGGGACCCCCAGATCCCGCCCCCCCATTTCACTAAAAAACTGTCAAAAATGTTAAAAATTACATATATATATACACACACACACACACACACATATGTATGTATATAGCGTATCCTCAGTCTTCGCAGTCCCCCACGTCCTTAGTCTTTACAGTCCCCCACCCATCCTCAGTCTTCACAGTTCGCCAACATTCTCAGTCTTCAAAATCCCCCCCATCCTCAGTCTTCACAGTTCCCTACCATCCTCAATCTTCACAGTCCCCCCACCATCCTCAGTCTTCACAGTTCCCTTTCCCCCCTCCCTCAATTCACAGAGCTCCCCTCAGAGTCTCAGATACATCTCTCTTACAGGCATGGCAGATGGATAACATCAGCAACCCCCCACCCCGAGGGCCAGTAACCGCTGTCACACAACCGCTCTCAGCTCCAGCAACAGGATCTGTGTGTGACTGAGACTCGAGTCACACAGGACCTCTGTGACAGGAGCCAGAGAGCAGGCAGTGACAGGCAAGGCTGCAGCGCCTCAGGCTTGTCTCCTCCATGGGTGTAGAGTGGGTCAGAGCATAATGGGCCCTATCCCCTTCAGGGCTTGCACCCAGGGATGATATGCCACTGATAGAATCCCTACCTGCCCTCTACCCAAAAGTGCTCCTCCAATACCCTTTATTCTGAAATTACTTAACTACAGAGACAGAGAAATTATTTTGTCCTTGGCATGCACTAGGAGAGATGTGGAAATTAATGGTTTAAAACTCACATTCTTCCCTGATTACTCAACGACAAGATAGAAGCAGAGAGCTGAGTTTATTGAAATCAAAGACTCTAGCAATGCCTATAAAAGCCATTGTTAATTTGCACAAAGGAAACTCTTTCACCCATCTCATCATTGTTCAGTGCCATATAATAGCAATTTACTCACAATCAAAATAATTTTCATTGAGTGCATTAAGTTGACAAAGGAAGTCTTTCACGCTCAGTTATACTGCCACATAAAAGAGGATAAGACAAAGGCGAAAAGAAAAAAACTGAAGGCAAGCCCAGCATACCCATCTCACTACTAGCATGCCTCTCTTTAGTAGCAAAGCAGTACCAAGTGCATGATTAAAAACACATAGGTAGAGGACCTGTGCAATTCAATGGACACCAAGAAAACCTCTGAAGGAATCCAAGAAATCAGACCTAGCTGGAGGAAGGAAAGGATTCATCACATGAAGATACTTCTAGGGTGTAAACCCCGAAACGTATACTAAGTAGACTTCCTAGGAGTCCGAAGGAGCATCCGCCAGGGATGTTATCAAGTTGTTGTACCACATCCACTGAAGCCAGTCTGAAGCAATGAGGAACAGCAGAATGCCCTCTCATCTTAATCCTCTGAAGCAGACAAGAAGAAGTTGCAAGAGAGAAAAGCATAGATCAGGGTGTACTGATCCCACAGAGAAATAATAGCATCCATTGCTTCCACTAGAGGATCCCTATGCTTGGAGACAAATTAGCGCAGTTTGTTGTCTAACCTGGAAGCCAGAAAGTCCACATCCTGTAATCACCCACCTATAACGCGGGTCCTGAAACAGGAAGACCATATATAAAGGTGTAGGATCCATTTAAACTGCTGTATTGTCTGCAGCTTGCAACCCTTGAATACCACCTCCTGCACCTAGTGATCTGGGATGCAAGCATTCCAAGCACATGCAAAGATTAAAAACAGACTGAGAACCAAGCTTGGGGAGTCCAGACGTGGATAGTACAGGATAAACAAGAGGGACAGAGAAGGGGAAGATTTTGTAGTCTGTTCCTTTGGCTTCATCTGCTGAGAGAAGGGAAACAGGGAATTTTAAGGGAGTCCAGAGACCTATGTACTTGAGGTAGGTCCTGATGCTCGGCCTGACATTCACAAAGTGAATCATTAAGGACAGGGCTATTGCTGAGATAAGACAATCGTCAATAAACCTGGAAAGCCTCCCCAGCTAACTTACAAGAAAAGAGTCTGAAAAGTGCCCCACATGGTACTTAGTGCTCAAAGGTCACTTTAAGGCTATCTTCACAATGCCCAGTTTTGCAGGATTAAGATATGGAACTCCAGGCTGAGGACAGCTGTGACGGACAGCTGCAATTGGAGAAACCAACTCTAGAAGCAGTGTAGAGAAGAGCTTGCTTGAAAAAAAAAGATCTTGGGGGTATTAAGAAGAAAATGAGCTAGCAAATACAGGTTAGTATTTTACAAAGCAGAACTGAAAGCTACTAGAATATAACTGAGGGTTGCTGTTAGTTGGAGGAGGTTAACCTGGGCTGGCCTACAGTTTTTTTTATTTGCCAGCATCCAATCATACTGTAAGTGGCAGTATAACCAAAGATGAACTGGTGTACAGCACCTCAGAGGCTGGACAACTGACAGGTCTCTATAGGCTGCACTGAGGAAGAAGGGAGTCACCAGCAGTGGCGGCATGTCCATTAGCATCACACGGGCGCTGCCCCCCCTATCCATGTGTCCAGCCCCTTAATCTGCATGTAGGGCGCCGGACGCATGGATTCCGATGGGGGGGGTTTGGAGCACGTGGTTAGAGCCAGAGGCTCTAATATGCTTCAAAAAAGGGTTGGCTTAGGGCTCAGAGCACTGCGCTCCGAGCCCACCCAGCAGTTGTGTGACAATAGCCCCTGGCCGGAGGGGATGGGGGGGTGGTTGTTTGCTGTCCCCCCCAAAAAAGAAAACCGCCAGCCACCACTGGTCACCAGAGGGAAAAGGAAGTGAGCAGACAGTCCAGGAAATTCAGGCTCAAGTCTCTCCTCTTTTCTGCATGTCCCTGCAAAGGTGAAAAGGGACAGCGGGGACAGAAAAATCAGTTCAGTGGCAGATTTTCTAGCTGGAAAAAAGGTGCCAAGTCACAAGGGTGCTGGGAGGCAACAAGGGTTCACAGTTTGGAGTGCAGTGTCAGGGGTGTTGAGAGGCAGGAAGTTTCAGCATCAGAGGCACAGTGATAAGGGTACTGGGTGGCAGCAAAATGCAATGTCAGGGTACTGGGTTCTTTAACCACTTGCTTACTGGGCACTTAAACCCCCCTCCTATCCAGACCAATTTTCAGCTTTCGGCGCTGACGCATTTTGAATGACAATTGCGCGGTCATACAACACTGTACCCACATGAAATTTTTATCATTTTTTCACCACAAATAGAGCTTTCTTTTGGTGGTATTTGATCACCTCTGCGGTTTTTACTTTTTATTAAAAAAATGTAAAAAACTGATTTTTTTTTTAAAAAAAAGTTTATTTTTTTATATTTTGTTTTAAAAAATTTTAAACGGGTAATTTTTCTCCTTCATTGATGTACGCTGATGAGGCGGCAGTGATGGGCACTGATGGGCGGCAGTGATGGGCACTGATGGGCGGCAGTGATGGGCACTGATGGGTGGCAGTGATGGGCACTGATGGGTGGCAGTGATGGGCAGCACTGGCAGGTGGCACTGATTGGCACTACAGGTGGGCATTGATAGGTGGTACTTGTGGGCACTGATAGGTGGTACTTGTGGGCACTGTTAGGTGGCACTGTGGGCACTGTTAGGTGGCACTGTGGGCACTATTAGGTGGCACTTTTATTGGGCACTGATGAGGCAGATGTGCCTCTTCCACTTGGGGACCGATGTCCCTCACATCCGACCCGGTGATCGGCTTTTTTTTCTACTCGCGCTGTCAGCGTGAGTAAAAAAAAAAAACGATTACCGATCTTTTGTTTACATCATGTGATCAGCTGTCATTGGCTGACAGCTGATCACATGGTAAGGGGCCGGGACCGGCCCCTTACACAGATCGGTGATCAGCCGAGTCTCAGTGACTCGGTGATCACAACGCGCCCGGCGCGCGCCCTGTAGGGCGCGCGCAGGGAGCGTGCACAGGGGAGGACGTCATATGACGTCCTCCCGGGAATGTAGGTCCGCGCTGTAGCCGTCATTTGGCTATAGCGCGGATGCCAGGCGGTTAAAGCCCAAATGAAAAGCTGTCTACCTGTAAGCCATCTCAGAGACATCTCTGACTGAGCTCCAACTGATATGGTGTGGGCTTCTGGATCACATTTCCTGATGATCTAAAGTAAGTGCAAGTTGGTTTACTTAGCATGGGGAGGTAGGTAATTAGAAATAACTAAATTATTTAAATATATAGTTAATCTTTAGGCTTCCTTCAGACCTATGCAGTGCGGTAATGTGGATGTTATCACAACTGTAACACAAAGCACTCTATGCGGTGCATTGTGGTTCAATTAATTTAGAATGGCACCCCAAAATGCACAAGTACTTTAGGTGGCAATGGAATTACACTGTAGCACACCACAATGCATGCACCTTTATTTTCGGTGCTCTCCATTTAAAGAAAAAAATGCAACACATGTTAACTTGTATGCAGTGATGCACCACAATGGAACAGCATAGCATGAAGGAGGCTTTAATATTTTCATCTGCATTGCTGGTCATTTGATGTGTATACTTTGAGGTCTTGGTGGGGGATGGGGGTTGGTGGGCAAAATGGCAGGTAGTATGTGATTTCATTATATTCCAGCTATATAAATCTCAGCTGCTAGATTACATGATTGAGATCTTAACTAATGTGTTTTAAAGTAGACCAAGGTTTAATAAGTTAGATGCTTTTATCAATATAAAAAAGTAATCGCGAGGGGGCGCATGCGCGCGAGCGAAGGAGATGGCTGCCTGATTCCTCCGCTCCGCGCCGTCGGAACCACTACACCGGCCGTATAGCGCACAGACGGAGCGGGGACACAACACAACTACCTCCACGGTCACCGGAATAGCCCTGGACTCTGCTGGTAATGTACCGATCAGGCAAATTAAAACAAAAAACCCGGCAGCCCCAAAAGAACGCCTCAGGCCCTGGCAGAGCTAAATCCAATATGGCGTCCGGACCTCCGGAGTCGGATGACGCCGCTCACATGTCAGATGTGAGCCCAGAGTCTCCCACAGACAGTTTGCAGCAATTCCCTACGGATCTTGTGAGCCCTCTCCCCTTAGACCCTGACAATCTCCTGGCAAAATTTCGCTCTATAGTGAGAGATGAAATTACAGTGGCCTCTCGCAAGCTCTCCTCTGACCTGGTGCGGGGCCTTAAAGAGATAGGCCACCGCACCAATCAATTAGAACAACGTATGGATCTAGCCACGACAGTGCTGGAGGGTCATGAGGAAGAGGTTGATAAACTAACAGCGGAGCTTGAGACCCTGAAAGATAAGCTGGAAGATGCAGAAAACAGGGCCCGTAGGGACAATTTACGCATCCGCGGTATTCCCGAGGTGGTGATGGACCTCCAAGGCACAGCCACTGCTTTCTTTCAGGAATTGGCTCCGGAGATCCCAGTGGACAGGTTAGAGTTTGACCGAATTCACAGATCCCTGGCCCCTAAGCCCACAGATGGCCCCCCGAGAGACATAATCATAAAGTTCCACTACTACCGCACTAAAGAAAAACTCCTACAAGCAGCAAGAGATCAGCAACCCCTCTCCTTCCAAGGAAATCCCCTTCAGCTATTTGCGGATCTGTCTCCGGTCACAATTGCCAGACGGCGTGGCCTCAAACCATACCTGCAAATCTTACAGACCCAAGGGATTAAATACAGATGGGGGTTCCCGTTCAAGCTGACCTTTTCCCACTTGGGCCGTCAATTCCAGGCCACATCCCCAGCAGATTTGAGACGCCATTTTCAGGATCTACAATTGGATCTCCCTTCCTCCCAGGTGACGGCGGCGTCCTCCTCCTCCGGACCGGGACTCCCCAGACCCCCCCGACAAAATTCTCAGCGTTCTCAACCAGGATCCCAGGCTCTCCAAGATCTACAGTCCCAGAGGTTCCACAAGTCCAACAATGGATGAAGGTACTCTATTGCACTTTCTACTGAGATAGCACCTGACCCCCCTCCTTTTTTTTGTGCTGCCTGACCCCGGGCCGTGGTCGATTAATCCCATTTACTTTCTGACTTTTACACCTGGTTCATCCGCGAGTGTTTGGAGCTGAACTTGCGGCTTTTAGTGCACCTTATTTGGTCCTCAGTTTTGGGGATTTAAGTGGACACCCCAATTTGGTCCGCCCCACTAGTGAGATGGCGGTGAGGGGTGAAAGCGGATTCATTTATATTTGGCACAAAGACGCGGACATAGGAAGACGCTCTCAATCATTCCCCCTTTTTTTTTTTTTTTTTTTCTTTTTCTTTTAATTATACATTATTTTTTTTTTTTTTTTTTTTTTTATTATTGTCATTTTTTGGATTCTTACCAACAGAAAGTTTATTGCAGTGTCCAGATATATATATATACGGTATATTTTTTTTTTTCCTTTCTCTTCATTGTTCGACATGGCGAGGGGTGGGCGAGGCCGTTGCTGCGGAGGAGGCCCTTTTGGGTGTCCTGCGGCGACACGGCTAGTGGTTTCCGCGCCCTCCTCTGCCGCCTCCATTTCTTGGGGGCGGTGGGGGGAGGGCGCGGAGGGGGTTAGGTCAATCCCCTTGTGGGAGTGGGGGAGTTGGGTCTTCGGGCCCTCACCCTCGGACCACTGGGGAATAGTTTGTGGTTGAACTTTTGTGTCTGTTTATGCTATGCCAGCACCTGTTTAGTAGACACCTTTGATTCAGTCGTGTTAATTGTTATTACTTTTATTATCTTTATAGTTTTTTTTTTCAATCGCCCTTTGTTTCTGTGCGCAAAACTTTTTAAACAATTATAATATTATATGTTAGGCTGGTGGTCCCGACGGACAGATGCTCCCCCTAATGAGTCGGTGCTTGACAGAGACGATCGTCTCTGTCAACGTCCTACTCGAACGTGGGTCTTACAACCCACAAATTAAAGCAATTAAGATATTATTGCTTACTCTGCTTCAAGCTCTTCTTACTACATTTATCCTACTTGCCTTATTTTCTTTCTACTGTCCTTTTCTTGTCCCTTCCCCTTTCCCCTCCCCACCCGGGTCCGTGGGGTGTCCGGTTGAGAACCAAGATAGGAAACCCCCCTGGTTTTATGTCTCTTAATTGGCTTTCCCTGAATGTTCAGGGTATGAATTCCCCCCAAAAGAGGGTTAAGATCTTCAAATACCTCAAGCAACAAAAAATTGATATAGCTTGCTTGCAAGAGACCCATTTCTCTTCCACTTCCTGCCCAAAATATTTTGCAGCACATTACCCGCAGGTTTTCCTGGCCAATGCTTCCACTAAACACAGGGGTGTCCTGATTGCTATAAGTAAAACGGTTCCATTTATTTGCAGTAAACAAATAGCTGACCCAAATGGCAGGTACCTACTTCTCCAGGGCACTGTTCAAGATAACGAAGTGACAGTCTTGACTTACTATGCCCCGAACGTAAATTCAGGGCCCTTTCTCTCCCATGTCTGCTCCCTGGTACGATCCCACCAAAGAGGCACCCTCCTGATGGCAGGGGACTCTAATGTAACTCTAAATCCCCCTCTTGATAAATATCCACCGGACCATAAATCCCCTTCCCGGGCCGCCAAATCTTTTTCACAGTCCCTACAAAATCATGATTTAATAGATATATGGCGTGAGCTTCACCCTCTGGGTAGGGACTACACTCACTATTCTCATCCCCATCATCTGCATTCTAGGATTGACCATATGCTTGTTCTTCGCAAACACCTTCCCTTAATAGAATCAATCTCAATCCTCACAGTCCCTTGGTCAGATCATGACCCCATCTTGACGGTCTGTCACTCTCTTATAAGCAAACCACAATTTTCTCCCTGGGTGATGAATGATTCTCTTTTATCATACAAGGAGATCCTTACTGACATTCATACAGCTTCCGTTGAATATTTTAGAATTAATACAGGCACAGTATCATCCCCAGTCACACTCTGGGAAGCATACAAAGCTGTTCTTCGGGGCCACGTAATCCGTATAGCATCTAGACGTAAGAGAGAGAGGGCAAAAATTCGACGTGATCTCGAATTACAACTAGAGGTTGCGTCCACATCTTTCAAACAATCACCTACCCCGGCTAACCGCACACTCTTAGATAAGGCTCGCACAGAACTAGATCTATGCTTAACGGAGGAGGCAGAAAGGACATTGCGTTGGGCCCGACAGAACTGGTATATTAAAGCGAATAAACCTAACGCAATGCTAGCTAAGAGAGTACGTACCTTTACTCCAAAATTTTCCCCCATTACCCTTCGCACCCGCAATAACATTCTAACTGGCAACCCCCAGCGAGTCCTGGAAGAATTCAGGTATCGCCTTACAAAACTTTACTCAGAACCAGACCATCTTTCCACGCAAGGTCTTGATTCCTTTCTCACAAACTTATCCCTACCTTCTTTATCTGAAACCCATAAAGCCCTGATGGACCGTGATATTCAGGTCTCGGAAGTTCTTCAGTGTATAAAGGAGTTGAAAGTGGGTAAAAGACCTGGTCCAGACGGCTTTACAGCCCTTTATTATCGGAAAATGGCAGAAGTCGTGGCCCCCTATTTAACTAAGATGTATAACTCTGTTAAAAATGGTAGTACTTTTACGTCCAATCTCCTGACGGCCAATATTGTCATGATACCAAAACCCGACAAGGATCATTCATCCTGGGCTAATTTCCGCCCAATATCCCTAATTAATATCGACATGAAAATTTTAACAAAGATTCTAGCCACCCGCCTCAATTCCTTCCTCCCACGTTTAATAAAAAAAGATCAGGTAGGCTTTGTTCCAAGGAGGCAGGCAGGTGATGCTATTAGGCGTCTTTTGCAAATACAACATATTGCTCATAACAGGTCCCTAGAAACAATGTTTTTGTCACTAGACATTAACAAAGCTTTTGACACACTGTCATGGCCCTACCTAACACAAACACTTAGACATTTTGGATTCGGCACTTCTTTTATGAGTTGGGTCTCGGCTATTTATAATTCCCCCCAAGCCAAAGTGAAGTACTACGGGTTTGAATCAAATACCTTCCCCATCAGAAGGGGCACACGTCAGGGATGCCCGTTGTCCCCATTATTATTCATTTTAGCGCTCGAACCCTTGGCGGAAGCCATTAGATCCCATCCGGATATTGCAGGCGTGGAGATAGCAGGAACCTCACACAAACTGTCAATGTTTGCGGATGACATTCTACTCACCATAACTAAGCCGAGACTCACTCTGCCTAATTTACTAGCACTTCTGGACTCCTTTGCTACCTTGTCGGGCCTATCTGTCAACCCCGCTAAATCTAAGGCTATGTCGATAAATCTCCCGCCCACTGAAGTAACGTCCCTTAAGTCACACTTCTCTTTCCATTGGTTGACCTCGTTACCCTATTTAGGTATTCGTCTTACCCCAAATTATTCAGGCCTATATCAAGCTAACTTCCCTTTACTGTTTAATAAACTTGCAGGTATGCTCTCCTCATGGTCTAATCTTCCATTATCTTGGTTTGGTAGGATTGCTACCATCCGTATGTCTTATCTCCCAAAATTACTTTATTATTTTAGGGTTTTACCGGTTCAGGTCCCCTCTCATATACTCCGTATCCATCAGCGCAAAATCATGCAGTTCATATGGGGCTCCAAGAAACCTAGAATTAAGAAGCAGGTGCTTTTTGCGCGTAAGATTAATGGCGGTCTATCAGTTCCCAACCTACAGGCATATTACACAGCAGCAGCTATAGCACCATTATCCCATCTCCATGAGAAACAACAAATGCCGCTATGGGTCACGATGGACATGGTAGACTCACACCCGATACCTCTAGCCTCCCTTCCATGGCTTCCTCAGGCATGTCGCCCAAATAATATAGGTCCATGCCTGGCACATTCAATACGGTTGTGGGACTCAGTCAAATACTCAGCAGGACTCATCTCCCCACATCTTCCTTTACTTTCTTTTCTTCACTGTCCATTGTTCCCACCAGGAACTGACAATCCACAGCAATTCCGGTGGTGGTCTGAAAATGGTTTCACGGATGTCCACTCCCTACTTTCCCCAACTAGAATTATAACATTCGCAGCCTTACGCTCTTCTCATGATATCCCTCTCAGAGAGCATTTTAGATACACGCAAATAAGACATTTTCTCCAATCCCTCACAAAATCACAAACTACCCCTTACATGTTAACCCCATTTGAAAGTCTATGCAGATCTAGGCCCCAATCCTCGGGTCTGATTTCAATGATTTATGCAGCCATTATTGGCTCCACAAAACCGCCCTTAAGACCTTATCATCTCCAGTGGGAGGCAGAACTGGGAAAAAGATTGGACCCGGAGGATTGGCAGGTCATGACTGTCGCTTTGTCCAAAAGCTCTAGGAATGTTCTTTTTTTGGAGAATGCATACAAAGTACTATACAGATGGTACTATACTCCAGCCAGACTGGCGAGTTTCATTCCATCATATTCCCCTTTATGCTTCCGTGGATGTAGGCAAGAGGGCACGATGTCACACATTTGGTGGGGTTGTCCCAGGGTATGCAGACTGTGGATTAGGGTTTATGCACTCCTTCGAAGCCTTTTCAACACCAATATAAAAAGGGACCCATTTGAGGCCATCCTGGGAAAACCAATTACTGAACTGTTGAGACCAGAACGCCAACTGGCATCCCATATATTTACTGCAACTAAATTAACTATCGCAAAAGCCTGGAAAACCCCAATTCTCAGTTTTGAAGCGGTAAAAAACCGCGTTAATGACATCATGGTCAATGAAAAACTAACTGCAATATTATCAGATAAGCACGATAAATTTCTTCGGACATGGCAGCCATGGGTGAATTATGCACATCCCTCCAGATTTGATTCAATGCTACTTTCACTGTAATGGGTTTCCACCCCTTCACCCCGCGGACCCCCCCTCCCCTCTACTACTTTTCCTCTTATCCTCTCCTTTGTTTCCCCCCTATCTTTTCTACTCTATAAACCTACTATAGCTCCTCTATGCTCTTTTCTGCTCTAACATTCTCTGGCTCCCTTTTCTTCTCTTTTTTTTTTTTTTTTTTTCTCAGTCTCTGACCCATGGGCTTACTCCTGTCTGGGACAGAGTACAAGATGACATTATATTATGAGCACATATTACCACCTTAGAGTATTGTTCATCACTTTATGATTAGATAATACGTTTATTTGTGTATCATACAATACACCACTATACATATAGCTATTGTTATGTAATTTGAGCCTATTCGTTAAGCCTATGTAAGCAAGCAATGCATTATGTTCACTTATGTGTTCTCTTTGTCACTGTATAACTAATGGTCTTTCTATTCAATAAAACCTTTTGTACAGAAAAAAGTAATTGCGTAAGGGGCGTGGCCTAGCAGAGGACCGAGATGGCTGCCTGATCAGCGCACTCCAGCATCTAGGGCTAGCAATACAGCTTCCATCAGCGGAACAACAGTGATCTATCGGCGAGGAGATAGCCGAGAGAAGCAGCTCCGCCGCCCGCTCCCAGGCGGAACAAGCCACGCAGCTGAGCCGGACCATTCCGTTGATATTCCGGCCCCAGAATGCGGCCGCACAGGCTTTCATAGAAGAGAGTAATCACCGCTCCAGAAGCATTAAACAGACAATGGTCAATCTTTCTCGGTTCGGAGGTCGTAGGTGCTGGCTATTGCTAGTAGAGATGAACAGGAATGAATTCTGGACAGCCGCACTCATAGATTTGCCTTGTTTATTTAGAAAATGCACATCAATTTCAGAGTAACAGCAGGCAGGAAAAGAGCTACACACAGGCTTTCACACAGGCCTCAACTCAGCTTCCAAGCCACGATGCTGTGAGTCACCCCACCCAGCCCAGCATCCTCAATCCCGGGGGACAACTGAACGGTGCCTGGTATGCTACACAGCCATCCGCACTTCTTAGCATGGCAGACCTGCAGTTAGTGGCACTGGATATAAAAAATACCCTGACCGCCGCCATATCAGACCTCAAAACTGACCTTAAAGTGGTAGCCTCCTGCCTAGACTGTGGAATCAGTGGCCATGATGCATGGCACGGCCATAAGACAGGTACAGCAGGTCACTGACACGCATGCACAGCACCTCATTGAGATGCACCGCCACATCGAAGACCTGGACAATAGGGGGCGCAGATGCAATTTGCGCTTCAGGGGGATCCCGGAAACTATAGATAACTCTCAATTGCAACCAGCGGTGTGGGCAATCTGCAATGCCCTCCTTGGCAGACCCCCAGATGCCCCCATAGAAATGGAGAGATGCCACAGGGCCCTTAGGCCCAGAGCTTGAGAGGGGGACCCTCCCAGGGACACAGTGTGCTGCCTAGTCAGCTACACCCAGAAGGAAGACATATTACGGCTAGCCCGTAACCACGGGCAACTGCAGCATGAATGCTCAACCATACAAATCTTCCAGGATCTATCGGCCATCACACTACAACACAGAAGAGAGCTCCGCAGCATTCTCAACGTTTTGCGAGACAGACACATTATGTATCACCGGAAATAACCATTCTGTCTGACAGCGACGGAGGAAACCGCACAGCTCTCCTGCGTATGCCAATGGATCTACGTGCTTTTTGTGACACCCTGGGTATCCCAGTGCTTGCTGTACCTGAATGGTACAGCTCGTTCATGCAGCCTGAACCCTGGATCTCCACATCAAGGATCGACCCCTCACTCGCAACACAACCGCCAGAGGCGCCACAGATCTTCCTCAACTCACCGAGGAGAAACGCAGATGAGATCACGGACCGTGATCCGAGATCCTCACCCTCGGCTCATCGGAAGGCCTCACGTTGAGCCCATGCCGCCGATTCTGTGAGTAGCTCCGCACTCTGCACACTCAGTTGGCATGTTTGCCGCTACCTACAGTTTCTATGTACTCCCCGGTTACCCTTTACTGAGACTCCTGCAGATGCTCGAGTGTTTATAATGTCCTGCAGACAGCTTTCAGGCCGGGTTCTGAAGTTATGCACATGGAGCTACTTGCTGAAATACTGCTCACTGCCCCTAACTTGCATACGGTTACCTCCTGAAGAATGCTTTCCTCTCATTAGCCTCTAAAACGTTTCTATCCCCGAGAGGCCCTTCTGCCATTGATGCTATGCAGCTCTGTGTTTTGTTATTTTCTCTTTTGTTTTTTCCCCTTTTTTTGCTCTCCCTCAGGCCCGGACTGCAAGATGAAGAACCACATAGGAAACCTCCTCGGCCTCAGGGATAGAACTACGGCTCATGGGCCCTATTCAGGTTTTCTAATTCTATTTGTAACCCTTTTACCAGCTGAACCCAACCTAAAGACTGCACTTTCAAGTAAGCTAACGTTGCTGTGATAGATGTTGTGCTCTGCAGTTATGCCTCACCAATATCTAGGCATGGTGAGTAGCACTTGAACCCCTTGCAACGCTGACGTGTAACATTCGTTCCAATGTGTTTGACAATGATGTGATGATGTTTCCTGCATGCAGGGTCTGCAACTACTGACTGCTTCCCGTGACCTATGACAAATCGCAGGCCTAGGGAATCAATCAATGGAAAGAAAGGTCTTCCTTGAAAATTAGCAGCTTGTCGGGACCCTGCAGGGGGGGATGTCATGGCCTCGCATAAAGACCATCTATGGCCCTACGCTACCCACCCCTGATTAAAGGGTGCTGGTTTGCGGGAGGACAACTGACCCCCCATGCTCCTATTGGCCCTGACATCTCTGACTGCAGCATCCTCATAACGATACCCAGATGGGTGAGTTCAACTTCTGGTTTCTTCCAGCCCAATGACTCGCTATACTATGTAATTGTTACCCATGCAAGTCATGGGTGAAAGGAAGCGGAACTTCGGACAAAGGATTATCCGCATAGACCCTGGCCTAAGGGTGTTGAGGTCATTATGCTTTAACACACACTTCTCATTTGAGGAACCCAGCGAGACACAGATCCTAACGCAGTCCGAACTTCTTGTCTATTCTACTTACAGAATGCTCCTTTTGCCCTCAAACCTAAACTTGGGAGACTGGCAACAAGTCCTATACTTACTAGAGAGATCACCTCTCTGACCCTCCTCATTGTTATTTTTGCTAGCTGTAGCTGTTCTACACGTTATTACTTTATTAAGTGTTAGCCCTCGTTTGTCGATACTGCTTATACTCCGATGCTAGACTCCTATCCCAACTCAGAGTGGCAGGTTCCCCTTTGAAAAATTTACAGCTAACCCTCCCTTTATCCCAACTTTACCCCTATCCTGTCCAACTAGGTGGAGTAGCAGGCTGTCTCCACCTCTGGAAATCAAGTTGTGATCCTCTTACCTCGTTCTTTTTACTTCTTTCTCTCCCTCCCCCTTTCCCCCCCCCCCCCCCCCATTATATTTTTTTTCTCTTTTTTCTTTCCTTCTCCTCCCTTCTTTCCTTCCCTCCCACACCTCCTTCACTACCCTCTCCAGCTCCACGTAACCCTGGTTATCCGCGGATAGGATTATCCCAATCTATCCACTATACAACGTAGAACATGTTGCTCAAGCCAACACGCTCAGCTCCCCTCTCTCTTAAAATGTATACTCTTAATGCTAAAGGATTGAACATCCCAGAAAAATGCAGCAGTGTCCTTGCAGAAGCACACTGACCTAGGGCTGAAATCATTTTTATCCAAGAAACATACTTTAAATCTACCGACCAATATCCCACAGCTTATCATGCCACCTGCCAGGACTCTAAGACTAAGGGAGTCTCCATACTGCTCTCTAAAACATTACCCTTTGACGTTAAGGACCAGATGCTAGATCCGGAAAGCAGATTCATCTTCCTGAAGGGTTTATGGAGAAACAGGCCGGTGACGTTAGCCAACATTTACTGCCCCAACTCCGGGCAAGTCAGATTTATGCGGGAGGTCGCTTTGAAAGTCACACTTTTTCACACAGGCCTCCTAATCTTAGGAGGTGATTTCAATGTACCTCTAGACCCCCTAACAGATACCTCAACTGGTACTTCCCCCCTTCCATACTCTGCCCTACGCCAAATGAAATTCCAGTTTGCATCCCTGACTTTACATGATACCTGGAGAACCCTCTATCTCTATCCCCGAGACTACACCCCCCCCCCCCCCCCCCACACACACACACACAATAGGTATTCAAGATTGGACTACCTATTTGTGACACAGGCCGACCTACCATATTTTCATAGCAACGCTATTGAGAGCATGACATTATCTGACCATCACCCTATCACCACTACCCTACGATTTCCCAAGGTAATCACCTCCACCAAAACTTGGAAACTAGATGCGTCTCTTCTTGCGGACCCTGGAGACTTAGCAAATCTTAGACAGGAGCTGGGGGCCTTCTTCCTCCACAATGACACACTGGATGTTTCCCCCATGATACAATGGAAGGCTCATAAATGTGTCATTAGATGCCAGTTGCTTTCAGCCTCAGCGCGGAGAAAGAAGGAACGCCAAGCTCTGGAACTAGCACTGTCCGATAAAATACGTACTCTGGAGGCCCAGCACAAACGCACACTAGCACCTGCAACATCGCAGGAGTTGACGGAAACACGCTCCCTTCTACTAGAAGAACCTTTCAAAAGGGCACACCAGCGTATTATCTTAACTCAAAAGCTGTTCTATGAACAGAGTAACAAGCCAGGTAGGTTATTAGCTAGAGCCACTCAACAACGTTAATTAGCCTCCACGATCCATCACATTGTGGACCCCTCTGGTAGGACATATACTAAAAACGAGGACATTGCTCACCAATTCCATTCCTTCTACAGTAATTTATACAACCTGCGTTCGGGAGACACGGATTATACTGCGCGGTTGAACTGTCAGGAATTGATTAAAGACTTACTGAGTAAATATAGTCCCTCTACCTTGTCGGCAGATGACGCCCAGGCCCTAGAGGCTCCCTTGACAGTAGAGGAATTTGTAGAGGCACTTAAATCCACAAAACCAGGCAAAAGTCCAGGCCCGGACGGCTATACGGCCCTATATTATAAGACCTTCTCAGACATTCTGGTGCCACACTTTTTCAAAGCATTTAATTCACTCCCCACCGCTCCCTGCAGGTCAGACAGACTCCTGAAAGCTTATATTTCTGTTATTCCTAAGGAAGGGAAAGAGCCCAACAATGATGCTAGCTATCGCCCAATCTCCCTCCTTAATGTGCACATCAAGGTTTTTGCCAAAATTTTGGCAAATTGCTTGTCTCACTACATCCCGACGGGTGGGACTGGACCAAGTACGATTTGTCCCTGGAAGAGAAGCTAGGGACAACACCATTAAGGCCCTGAACCTGCATGCCTGGCTTACCTCCTCTCAACAGGAGGGCTTCTTTCTGGCAATGGAAGCGGAGAAGGCGTTCGACAAAGTGGCTTGGGACTACATGGATGCCATCTTGAACTCGCTGGGGCTTAGACCCCGTATACGGGCTTTGATCCTATCATTATATGCTAACCCCAGGGCTCGAGTTAAGGTCAATGGTCATCTGTCAGACGCCTTTCCCATCTATAATGGAACCAAACAGGGGTGCCCCCTTTCCCCCTTGCTTTATATACTAACGTTGCATACGAACCAATGCAGATATCAAGGGAATCCAGATACGGGAATGGGAATTTAAAATTGCAGCTTTTGCGGACGATGTCCTACTTTTTCTCCCCTCACCGCTAACATCTCTGTCAAACCTCCTTCATACGCTGGGACACTTTAAACTCCTATCTAACCTAAAAATAAACTATTCCAAATCATTTGCGTTAAATATAACGAAACTAGCCAAGCAATGTCAACACAATTTCCCCTTTCAATGGAAAACACGAGCCATAGCCTACCTGGGCATTCAACTCCCTGCTGATTTAACAGAAGACACAGCAGAAACTTTCAGATGGAACTACATAATATACGCCAAGATCTCCAAAAATGGGATAATTCAACTATTTCCTGGTTTAGACGAACGTCCATTCTTAAAATGACGATCCTGCCCCGGCTGCTATATAAACCGCAAACAGTACCTGTTCACTTACCACCCTTCCTCTTTGGACTTTATAAGTCCATATGTAGGACCTTCCTTTGGTGTAAGAAACCCCCACGGATAAGCTGGGCGAAATTGGTGCTTCCAAAAGCGAGTGGAGGAATTGGTCTTCCTCTGTCTCTTTAGAATATCTGGTGAGGAACTCAGATCTATGTCATGCTCCCTGGCTCTCTAGAAGACACATTTCTCCATAAGCCTCAACCCATCCCCTGGTAGGAGCCACCCTACACGAATTTGATAGGGCATGCACTATACATGCAGTTTCAGCTAAACTCTGCCCCATCCCTCCAGTGAAAGGTAACCCAGACTTTCCTCCAGGATTATCAGGTGCCTTCCTGAAAGCCGAGTGGCCACACACGGAAATGTTAGCTAAACACTTTTTCCAAAGAGGCCGCTTCCTACGACAAACTGATCTTGCAAAGCTCTCTAATACCTTCTGATCCTATATCCAGCTTAAATATCTCTTAGCTGACCCGTCCCGCAAACAAGGTTTTACAAAACTCCCCACAAGCATGGAGTCGCTCTGCACTCATTTGGCCCCCCAATGTCATGTCATCTCCATGCTCTATCTGTCGTTATTCGAAGAACCCTCCACACGCTTGCACTTGGAACGTTCCTACTGGGAATCTGCCCTGGGCTCTGAGGATAGACGAGCAGAGCTGGGACCGCATCCACTTTTACATCCATAAAGGGTCCCTGAATGTATCTGTTCAGGAGAATGGATAAAAACTGAAAATTCACTGGTATAGAACACCGGACCTGATACATAAATTCTCCCCCTCTGTCTCTGACCTCTGCTGGCGGTGTGGTACAGAGCCGGGCACATTCCTCCATATAGGGGTGGGATTGCCCGACACTCCATCCATTCTGGCGCAAAGTACACGACCTGACAAAACAAGTATCACTACTCCCGCTGGACTTCTGCCCTGCACAATATCTCTTACATCTAGCTAAACTTCCTAAAAAACAATACCATAAGTCAGTTGCCATGCACATGATTAACGCTGCAAGGATGTGTATACCGACCCATTGGCGGTCCACATCCTCGCCTTCCACCCCTGAATGGCTTAACAGAATAAACCGAGTCGCTGAGATGGAGGAGCTGATATATAACGCCTTGGATAATATCTTCAAATTCACGACCACCTGGGAAACCTGGATAACCTTCAAAAGATCCCATTCATATCAAGACCTTAGGAACACTTCAAACTAACTCCTAACCGGGGTGATTCCACCCCTGCCTTTGAAGCCAAATTCAGATTCAAGCCCAGCTGTGACACATCTTAGGATAATGAACACTAGAAGCTGGAGAGGGTAGCTGGTGCTGACCTCACCCCCTCTCCTCATCTGCATTCCCCTTTTTTCACCCAGTTTCTCCCCTTTCTCGCCCCCCCCCCCCCTCTCTCTTCTTATTCTACCCCCCTTTCCCTTTTTTTTTCTGTCCCCCTTTTTCCTTTTCTTCCTCATGTACTCCTCTCTCTCCACTTTTTTTCCCTTTTCCTCTCTTATATCTCCCTTTGAAGATACACGCTCCTAAACATCGTAGCCACGTCTGACTATCTGTTCACAGTCTAGTGATGTTTAGCTCTGTTACAGCATGTCTCTATTTGACTAATTTGTATCATATGTGTATTACTAATATAGGCTAACTGAGCCATGACTGTACATGCTAAGTTTGTATTTTCTCAATAAAATGTTTATGCAAAAAAAAAAAGTAATCATGTAATATATTAACCACTTGCCACTCAGGCCAATTCTGACATTTCTCACATATATGAAAAAAATCAGTATTTTTTTTTTTTTTGCTAGAAAATAACTTAGAAAATAACTTAGAACCTCCAAACATTATATGGGGAATATAATGGTGAGCGTTGCAATTGTTTTTATCACGTCGCAGGACATTTGTACAGCGTTTTTTCAAGCACAAATTTTTGGGAGAAAATACACTTTAATGAATTTTAGTAAACACAAACACATTAGAATACCCAATTTTTTGGTAACATACAAAAGATTATGTTACGCTGAGTAAATACATACCAAACATATCTCGCTACTTAATAATCTCTATAGCCAACGCTGTAAAAGCCTTTATGGGTTACCAGGAGGTCTGTCCCTGGAATTAATGCTTTTATGCTATCATACCTCACGTGTGGTGCGATCACCATTTACATATGTGTGCAGGACCTATATTTTTTTTATACTGTGCCTTTAATATTTACCTTTGGCCAGTACATCTTCGGCTTCTCACTGAAGTACACTATATACAGAAGAACCCTATAAACTTTATATGGGGCCAAGAGACTAATCTGTGGGGATGGGGATCTACTGCACATGTACAGGAAAAGCAAGATCCAGACCCAGCATTTGTTAACACTGCTGCAGATCTCTTCTAACCTCCGCGATCCCTTGTACATACCAGCTATCACCTCCTGCCACATAAAGTCCCTTATCATTAAAAACTAATTTGTGACTCTCTTCAGTAGCTCATGTAACATATAGGAGTCACAAATTAGTTATCAGAGATGCAAGACTTCCTATGCTGGAAGTTAATTGCCAATATCAGCAAAGATTGCTGCAGGTTAGAGGAGACCAGCAACACTGTCACTAAATGCAAGGTCTATTCTGGGAGTACAGACTTTGAGATAACCTGAAATGGCTCCAAAACCTGACTGTAGGGTTGACATTTAAATGTAGACCATTGCTATCCACATCAGCCATACCCAGTGTAAAGCACATCCAGAGTGATTCCTGAAGCAAGTGAGTCTGTGTTGCAATGGGACATGGCCTTTAATTTTCTGGCTCCATCAGCTCATACCACCTCTCTACCCCCCAGTTTCTGCTGCAGCTTACACAGGCCCTCTCCTGTCGCCACTGTGCCTGCACTTCCTACTCGCCACTATGCCTGAAACCTCAACACAATAGACAGACAGACAAACTGTACTCACCTGCAAGAAGTGGCATGAAGCTAATACCAAAAGTCAAACACTTTCGATCCATTTGGACTGATCGAATACTTGGGGTTTTTTCAAGCATTTCTGTGAATTGCGGTTTCACAACTAAAATGGAAAAAGATAAAACCCCATCAAAATATGGACAATTCTACCCAGAGATTTCTCTGCATGTATAAAACATACAAAATGCTTTGCATATGTCTAACATAAACACATACGGAACATCAGAGGAGAGGACATACATTGGATATCACACATGCACACAATTTGCTAAACCTAAAACATTGAGCCATTTGGAGCTCAACGTGAACGTCCTAATTGGGTTGGGGCAAGTTAGAAATGATTTTTTATGACCAAATTTCACACTGTGTACAGAATATATCATAGGACAAAGGGAAGATATTCTTAGACTGTTGGGTTAAGTTACACCGCCAGGTGAATGGCATTGGCAAATAGCAAAGCTGTATCCCAGCCCTGCATAGCCCCCTCCCACTCCCAGCCAGCTTTAGGTTTGTAAGCAAGCAATGTAGAAGTGATCATAGACATTGAGGGAAGGGTCCTGTGTCCTGTGATGTACTTCAAGAAAAGGATTTTTACAAGTAAAATAAAATCATGTTGTCTTTATCATCACAGGACAGAGGAAATATCTTACACTATTGGGATGTCAAAAAGCAATCCCATGAGAGGCAGGCAACACAACAAACAATGGCAACGGCTAAACCTGATTGAGGGAAAGACAAAACTCATCCCCCAGAATACTTCCTGGGGTGAAATAAGGAATCCAAAACTCCTGCCCAGCTCGACAGCTGCCATGCAGCGTTGGCAACTTCCAGACCATTAGGAGAAGGGACTTCCCTGATTTCAGTGCCAGACTGGACAACAATCATCACTCCATGGCCATCCTGGTTTTGCTGGTCAGATGCATAGGTAAGCTGTTTGTCCCACGTTATCAGAATGTTAAGTTGCAACAGTCAGGAGTGAAACTAGGCATACTGAACCGCCTCAAAGGAGGATACCATCAATCCCAATAGCCTCATGCAAAAGAAAAATGAGGAGTTAGTCAAGGACTACAGATCCCATACTTAAAATCAAAGGGTCAGACACTTTTCCTGCTAAAGAAAAAAACAAATGCCATGGTTCAAGACTAGGCCCAGATATTCCAAGCAATGTTACGGATCCAATGCTGCATTTTGGAAGTTCAAGATCAAGCCAAAGCTCTGCACCATCTTCTGAGAATTGATAGTCTGTCTGCTGTTACTGCAGAAGCAGGACCAGAATGGAAATGTAAACACCCTTGGTGCTGTGGCAAGGCCACATACTGAAAATGTTGTTCCCCACTACAAAACGCAGATAGTGCTGGTCAGGCAGAAAAATAGGAATGTGCAGGTAGGCATATTTGATGTCCATCCAGAACAAAATTCCACCAAGGCTGTAATCACTGACCAGAAAGATTCCATACAAAGCATCTGGACATAATTCAACTACAGACATTATCAAAAAAAATAAAATAGAGGCATGATGGGAGTGGGAGGGGTTATGCAGGGCTGGGTTTTCGATTTGCTATTTGCCAGTGTCCAATCACCTGGAGGTAGAGCACAACCCAGTGGTCTAAGTTATACTTTCCTGTGTCCTCTCATGTAAGATGTTATATTTCAAATAAACACTAGATGCTAAACTGCAAGAATAAGAGAAGAAATCTTGCAACATTTGTTCTGGTGACAGCTGTCTAAGATGGGATTTCCCTTACTTCCTGTTGCGACTACAGGATAGGAAATGAAGGTAATTCTTCCTACACTGGGACACTGAAAAAAACACTGAAAAAAACCAGAATGAATTTTAACCATTTCCTGCTCTATCCAGGAGGAATAAAAACATTTTACTTTCACTTTTTTAGATTTGGATTTTTTATGAATTCTACTGCTAATTTGCCTGTTCTACTAAATAAAAAAAAAAGTCAACTCAGATGCTGTATCTCCTGGCATAGCACTAACCCACACTGAACAACCAATGTGCTAGTTTGCAGCCTACACTACTGGTATGAGTCTCCCAAACTCTTGAGTATACAGTGTTGGACAGTTTGAAACACAGAGTACCATTCTTACCCTTTGAGGAGGACACATCAGTTTTAAGATCTTTTAAGGATTGTGTGTTCAAGTGGAGTTTCTGTAAATCAGCTTTCACATCTGTCTGGCTCCCTGCTGACTTGCTCCTCTCATTAAATGCTGCTGGTAGCTTCTCTGATAGAGTTATGGCCGATAAGCCAATATTAGATAATTCAGACCTGACCAAAAGAAGATTGGAAATAACATACGTTAAACTCTCAAGAAACAAACATATCTTGTGAATTTTATCTCTTCTAGTCAACCAACAACTATACTGTGAGATCTGCAGCAGTGGTCCTAAAGGCAAAACATTTTTTACCTTAAAGTGGAACTTCACTCTCTCAATCAACATTGACTATTTTTAATCCTTATACTGACAGACAGGAAAGTATATCATAAGTTCTTGTCTTAACATTTTTTTTTTTTACATTTATTCAGTTACTTTCTGATTCCATGACTAGGCAAACCATATCAAACAAAATAAGTTTATGTATAAAAGTAGAAAAAGTTTATTATACAATACAAATGTATCTAGTCTATACAATCAAATTCCTGGTCTAGTATTGGATATTATCTCATACTCTTCTCACAGGGGATAGAGATGACAAACATATAGTCTGAGAGTCACATAACCACCAAAATGTCCAAAAGCGTTTTCAACTGCACTCATAGTTATGTAATAATCCTATAGATCCAGTATTCACTACTGATTAGTTATATTTCATACCCTTGTCTCTTTGCAGCATATCTCTTCCTTCCACATGTCTACTTACATCTGGCTGGGTATGTTCTATTGGTTAATTATAATAAAATTTCATAAATCCACATCATATTAGTGTTATGTTTATGCTCTCAGATTCACAACTGCATTGCTTGCCTCTATCTGGCCATTCCTGATCCCCTGTGGGTTGCTTGACCTTACCATTCATGCCGGAGCTCCACAAGATGTATTACAACTATTTTTTGTTCTTATACCTGGTCCATCTATCTATGTCAGTTAAAGTTTATGTTTTGGAGTGTATGGTTACTGTTATTGTTTTGTAACACATTGGGACCCATATACTTGCTGTTAATTTTCTCATTCATTTAGGAATAGTTCCACCCTATTATTCCCTGAAGAAGACTGAATGCAGTTGAAATGCGTTGGGACATTTTGGGGTTATGTACCTATCAGACTATATGTTTGTCATCTCTACCCCCTGTGAGGAGAGTATGAGACAATATCCAATACTAGACCAGGAATTTGTTTGTATAGGCTAGATACATTTTATTCTTTTGTATAATAAACGTTTTCTACTTTTATACTTAAAACTTATTTTGTTTGAGTTCTTTGCTGCAACAAAGCCCCATGAGAGATACATGTTTTTTTCTATTTATCAGGGACGGAGTAGCTATTAACCCATGATATATTCACCCTTTCTTGTTCCAAAGGCAAATTATATCATACATACCAGGAGTCGTGAGGAGGGGTCTTCTAAGCTAAGCATCACATCCTCATGTCTGCATGCCTGAGCTGAGGACAGTTGAATTCCAGGAAGAAAATGCTACATGAATCATCTGCCCTTACCCAAGACAGCCACGGTCATAAATGCCAGGGGGGTGCTTTTCAAAGTGATTTCTAAGCAAAATAAAGCATGGAGACATGGATGGATGGGAGAGTTTGATTTGAATATCAAAAATGAATTTGAGTTTTTGGTGCTCAGATGGAGTGCAGTTCCACTTTAATGCATTCCGTTTAATAAGGTAAAAAATGTCCCAGTAGTAGTATTGCCCAAACTCCACCCCCAAATACCTACCTCATTTGATCCAGCACTGTGCCCCTCTGCAACAGTACTCTCCTCTCTCCCTGCTTTTATAAGCCACAGAGGCTGCAGCAGGAGCCATTGGCTCTCCATTTATTTTTTCCACTGCTGGAAAGATGGCCAGAATGTGCAAGAGGAACAGAGCGCAACTGGAAGAGATAAAATTAAAAAAAAAAAAAGCTTTGCTGCACCAAGAAGGCTGTGCGGTAATGATCCCGGCAGGGCATAGACAGGTAAGTATAGACGTAAGAATGTTAGGGTAAGGTGCCTATATACAATAAGGATAACTGTACTTGTCCTTTAAATAAAAAGTACCACTGTACAGATTGCCACTTTCAAAGGAAATGGGAAGGTATAGAGGCTGCTAACCGTCCCTTATTTCTTCAGCATTCATGGTGATTCAGTACTTTGAGTCACTGGCCCGGAACAGCTATTCAGATAAAGTACCCCCTGTCTCTTCCTGTCCTCATTTGGGCTGTTCCACGCTGTCATCCAGGACCATTCCTGCCAAATTTCTGCATCTATATAGATATGCTTTGCTCAGTTTTAATACAGTATATACATTTCTCACAGCAGTTAAATAAAAAAAAACAAAACATTATATTTATTGTTCAATTGTGTATTTTTTGTGTACTACTTTTACATTTTTACTATGACCTGGAGACACTGTGAATTGGTTAGATGTCCCCTAAAACCTGTGTTGTAAGGAGACAGATAAGCCTCTCACCCTCGCTGGAACCACTTCCTAGGCACAAGTGGTGGCAAAATGCCAAGTGCTTTTTAGCACTGGGCACAAGTGTTTGGGAGGGGTATCTTTTTTTTCTGTTGGAAATCAATATCCTCCCACCTTTTTACTTAAGGGCATTGGTATTAACATGGCAGGGGACTGCAGGTTTACTGCCCCTTTGTTACATGGATAGCAGCCCACATGTCAGATTAGTTAGATATAGGGAGGAGGGAGGACATTTCAAGTTATTGAAAAGGAATAAACAAAAAAATAATAAAAGGCCCCATATGTGTCAAACATGTGCATGTAGTTAATTGAACATCTCAGCCCTGGCAAATCAAAATGCCAGGTGAATGTACAGGGAATTTAACCCTATTTATAAATAAGGTCAATCTTGCAGAAAGCACCTCTTTCATGGAAGAACAGATGTTGCCAAATGTCAGGGAATGTATTTTTGTACCCACTAATGTTTGGTTAAATAGCCCTCATCTCATTTTCTCTTCTGTAGTGTATTGTGGGGCGGGAAGCCAGGTGTGATGTATTTTAATTTGTGTTGAATTTTATTGCATGCATTTTATATGTTCTGTTCTACAGAAAATTAAATGATCTTTGCTGGTTAGTGTGTTATAAGGCAATAAAATGCAGCACACATTATTTTGAGGATTAAATATCTGTAATATACCAAAACTCATAAACTATACGCTATCAGAATTTCATAATAAACTTTCATTGTTTCATTACCACACGCAATGAAATTCTATATTGCGTTATTTTTATTTGTCCTTACTTCTAAGAACATCCACCTTTATGAAAGAAATTCGAAACTTCTCTCTCATCTGTTAACTTCCAGAATAAAATTATAGTCATCAATCTTAAGTGAAGACACATGAATCTCAAATCAATTCTCCAAGGACATCCTCCAACAAAGATTTGCATTATAATAATTATTACTATAAAGGCTCAAACCAACAGAACCTCATTTTCAATCAGGACAATGTACTCTGCTTTCCACATATCATTTTTCATCATCTTACTGATTCAGTATCCTCTGAATTTTACACCCCTCTGAGGAATATCCCCCAGCTCCCTGAGCTTTAGTCTATCTCTGACCTTCAACTTTGGTTTAGAGCAGGCATACTTTTTTTTTTTTTTTAGATCAGTTGTCAGATCATGGTGGTTTTTTAACTTACCAAATAAATCATATTACCAATTGAGATGTTCCCAGTTTCATAGGGATTTACAACTGTGATATGCTCTACAAACAAAATTCTATTTGATCCTTTTTGGTCTCCATTTTTCTTTTGATTGCTCTCTTATGTAAAGGCCTTCAAAAACACCTAATTTGGAACATTTATATATCTTACTCAAAGCCTTGACGAATGTGTTTACATCTTTTCATTCTTGGAAATCAGATATACTTAAAGGTAATTCAGTTTTTGTTGGGAAAAACAATCCCCTCTATGTAAATTGCTAGGATTTTAACAAACTTTGTTGCAGATTCCTATCTTTTTTTATTCTGAAGAAAAACTGTTTGTTTGTCTGGGTCCTTGTGCAATGTGAATGGGAGTGACTTTATAATAATTTAGATGCTGCACTTGCAGGGTTCTAATGAGGAACGTGGCAGAGTCTGCACCATTTAGATGCGATTTCCCTTTGGGAGCATCTCACAAAAAATGACATTTGTGTTGCAAGGCATTCAAAATATCTGACATGTATTTTAGTCAGACGTCTGGAAAAATCAGTAAGCCAATCACGCAAGCAGGAAATTAAATTTCTAGGGGGATGTTCCGTACAGAACACCTCCAGTTGCTCAAGTAATTAGTTTAATTTAGTCCTACCTGTTCCACCTGTTGCTCTAAGCGTGGTTAATTAGACTCCTACCATTTATTTTGGAAATGCTCAGTTATACTGGTCTTTCGAATTAAAAACCACAAAATGTGTCCGTATGGGCAATCCCACTTAGCCGCAAACTTTGCTGCTAAGTGTATCCAGGGATCAAGTTGTAGCAGAAATTGAGTTAGCTATATTTACATTAATACCAACTAAAGACAATGCTGTCAAAGAAGGCCAAGAAGCTCAGTTCATAAATGGATATATATACACACACACACACACACACACACACATATACATACATAAAACACACACACACAGTACCTTGAAAAAGTATTCACACCCCTTGACATTTTCCACATTTGGTCATGTTACAACCAAAAATGTAAATGTATTTTACTGGGATTTTATGTGATGGACCAACACATAATTGTGAACTGGAAAGAAAATGATAAATGTTTCTCCAAGTTTTTTAAAAATAAATACTTGAAAGGTGTGGAGTGCATTTGTATTCAGCCCCCTTTACTCTGATACCCCTAACTAAAATCTAGTGGAACCAATTGCCTTCAGAAGTAACCTAATTATTAAAGAGAGTCCACCTCTGTGTAATTTAATCTCAATATAAATATAGCTGTCCTGTGAACAAACAGCATCACGAAGGCCAAGGAACACACCAGACAGGTCAGGGATAAAGTTGTGGGGAAGTTTAAAGCAGGGTTAGGTTATAAAAAAAATCCCAAGCTTTGAACATCTCACAGAGCACTGTTCAATCCATCATCCAAAAATGGAAAGAGTATGGCACAACTGCAAACCTACCAAGACATGGCCATCCACCTAAACTTTTAAACAGAGAAGGCTTGCAGCTCCAGGTGAGATGGAGAAGCCTAATGGAACTCGCCTCCGCAATCAATACAAGAAAGAAAAAAGGCTGCCACGACTGTGAGCCAAAATCCTTTATTGGGACATCCAAGAGTGACACCACAGAGTGCCCGATAGACGCGTATCATACTGTTATAGGTGCCTAATCATTACCGTCCTAAACTGACAGGCCCGGCAAGGAGAGCATTAATCAGAGAAGCAGCCCAGAGGCCCATGGTAACTCTGGAGGTGCTGCAGAGATCCACAGCTCAGGTGGGAGAATCTGTCCACATGACAACTATTAGTCGTGCACTCCACAAATCTGACCTTTATGGAAGAGTGGCAAGAAGAAAGCCATGTGGGGGACATGTGGAAGAAGGTGCTCTGGTCAGATGAGACCAAAATTAAACTTTTTGGTCTAAAAGCAAAACGCTATGTGTGGCAGAAAACTTATGCCGCGTACACGCGATCGTTTTTCTCGTCTGAAAAAGATATGACGGCTTTTCCGATGAAATACAGAACCAAGTAATTTGTATGGAATTTGATACTGATAACAAGAAAAGCAATAAAATAGATCCCCTGCAGCCAACAATAGACCCCCCCCCCCCCCCACATCGACAATAGACCCACCCAGCAACAAAAGTTCCCCCAGCAACAATAGAGTCGAACAATGGACTCCAACTAGCAACAACAGATCTCCCAATGCCCAGCAGTCACCTTCCAAATATGACCCACATCACATAGGTCTTAAGTGCTTCCACTTCACCAGACAGCAATGTGGTGTATATGGGCTCTTAAAATATAGCTGAAGGCAAAACTTTTTTTATATATGGTAAAGGTGGTGAGCACAGTTTATTAATTTTGTCTGTGTTCCCGTTAGGAAGATTCACTCTCTCTATTTGTCCTGATTATCAATGTCACTGAGAACAAAAGTGAGAGTAGGTCTAAAATTTTGAGTTGCCACCAGAACAGGAACAGAGGGGAAATCTAACAACAGGGACAGTTGTTCCCGTGACAGAGGATTTCCCTCACATTAGAAAGACATTCTCTCACGTCGAGTCTATGGGACAGGAAGTGAAGAGGAATCACCCAAATGAGACACAAATGGCAAAAAACAAAATGAGAGCACTTTTAACTGTCCCCAAATCTATTCTATATATGTTATACTGATTTTCTTTTATTTGCACTTTTTTCCCACGAAAGTGGAGTCATCTTTGAAGCCAAGGGTGCCCAACCGCTGGCCCTCTGATGTGGCCCGAGACCTCCTGCTCTGGGATGGCAAGCCTCAGTAGAGAGCTGAGCCGATGCTTCTGGCATAGAGCCAGCTCCTGTCACAGGCGGAGTGATACCAAATACACGCTGTCTGGGACAACAGCAGCCAGCGTTCCCAGAAACAGCAGCCGCCAGCCATACCCACCTGGGGGACAGCAGCAGCCGCCAGACATACCCGCCTGGGGGACAGCAGCAGCTGCCAGCCATACCCACCTGGGGGACAGCAGCAGCCACCAGCCATACCCGTCTGGGGGACAGCAGCAGCTGCCAGCCATACCCACCTGGGGGACAGCAGCAGCCACCAGCCATACCCACCTGGGGGACAGCAGCAGCCACCAGCCATACCCGCCTGGGGGACAGCAGCTACCACAAGCCATACCCGCCTGGGGGACAGCAGCAGCTGCCAGCCATACCCACCTGGGGGACAGCAGCAGCCACCAGCCATACCCGTCTGGGGGACAGCAGCAGCTGCCAGCCATACCCACCTGGGGGACAGCAGCAGCCACCAGCCATACCCGCCTGGGGGACAGCAGCTGCCACAAGCCATACCCACCTGGGAGACAGCAGCTGCTACCAGCCATACCCGCCTGGGGGACAACAGCAGCCGCCAGCCATACCCGCCTGGGGAACAGCAGCAGTCACCAGCCATACCCTCCTGGGGGAAAGCAGCAGCTGCCAGCCATACCCGCCAGGGGGAAATCAGCAGGCAGCCAGCCATACTCGCCTGGGAGACAGCAGCAGCCACCAACCATACTCGCCTGGGGGACAGCAGCAGCCGCCAGCCATACCCGCCTGGGGGACAGCAGCAGCCGCCAGCCATACCCGCCTGGGGGACAGCAGCAGCCGCCAGCCATACCCACCTAGGGGACAGCAGCAGCCGCCAGCCATACCCACCTGTGGAACAGCAGCAACCGCCAGCCATACTCGCCTGGGGGACAGCAGCAGTCGCCAGCCATACCTGCCTGGGGGAAAGAAGCAGGCAGCCAGCCATCCTCGCCTGGGAGACAGCAGCAGCCGCAAGCTATACCCGCCTGGGGGACAGCAGCAGCCACCAGCCATACCCACCTGGGGGACAGCAGCAGGCAGCCAGCCATACCCGCCTGGAGGACAGCAGCAGCCGCCAGCCATACCCACCTGGAGGACAGCAGCAGCCACCAGCCACACAAGCCTGGGGGACAGCAGCAAGCAGGCAGTCAGCCATACCCGCCTGGGGGACAACAGCATACAGCCATACCTGCCTGAAGGACAGCAGTAGCCACTAGCCATACCTGTTGGGGGGACAGCAGCAGCTGCCAGCCTTACCCCCCTAGGGGATAGCAGCAGCCGCCAGTCATACCTGCCTGGGGGACAGCAGCAGCCGCCAGCCATATCCGCTTGGGGGACAGCAGCAGTCGCCAGTCATACTCGCCTGGGGGAAAGCAGCAGCCACCAGCCATACCCGCCTGAGGGAAGGCAGCAGCCACCAGCCATACTCGCCTGGGAGACAGTAGCAGCCACCAGCTATACCCCCCTAGTGGACAGCAGCAGCCACCAACCATACCCACCTGGGGGTCAGCATCAGGCAGCCAACCATAGACGCCTGGAGGACATTAGCAGTCACCAGTCATACCCTCCTGGGGGACAGCAGCAGCCACCAGCCATACCTGCCTGGGGGACAGCAGCATCCACCAGCCATACCCGCCTGGGGACAGCCACAGCTACCAGCCATACCCGCCTGGGGGACAGTAGGAGCCACCAGCCATACCCACCTGGGGGACAGCAGCAGCCACCAGCCACACCCACCTGGGGGAACGCAGCAAGCAGGCAGCTAGCCATACCCACCTGGGGGACAGCAGCGGTCACCAGCCATACTCATCTGGGGGACAGTAGCAGCCACCAACTATATCCGCCTGAGGGACAGCAGCAGCCGCCAGCCATAACCCCCTAGGGGACAGTAGCAGCCGCCAGCCATACCCACCTGAGGGACAGCAGCAGCCACCAGCCATAACCATCTGGGGGATAGTGGCAGCCACCAGTCATACCCGCCCTGGGGGACAGCAGTAGCTGCCAGCCATAACCGCCTTGGGTACAGTAAGAGCCGCCAACCAAACCCACCTGAGGGGCAGCAGCCACCAGCCATACCCCCTGGGGGACGGCAGCAGCAGCCGCCAGCCATACCGCCTGGGGGACAGCAGCTGCCAGCCATACCCACCTGGGGGACCTCAGCAGCTGCCAGCCATACCTGCCTGGGGGACAGCCTTAGGCCCCTTTTACACAATCAGTCCAACCAGGTCTGCCTGTTTTTCAGGCAGACCCAATCAAACTCTTAAATTTACCTCTGTGGAGCAGCAGATATAAATGGATTTGTGTTCATTTACACTCGCCTACTTCCAAACCGACCTATTAAAAAAAAACAGAAGGGGATCTGTCCCCTTCTGTCTGGCCGGATAGGATTGGAGTGCCCATAGAGAAGAGCGGGTTGTGTACAGGCCTACTCTGCATATGCAGAGTGGACATGGACCTGTCACCCGCCCACTCTGCTCACTGTGGCCCGCAACTGGGTACACAGTCGCTTAAGTGGCCCTAGCTCTTCAAAAGGTTGGGCACCCATGCATTAAGCCTTTAAATTAACATAACAGCCAGGCAATAAGAATTTGGATAGATCATCTAGTTCAGCTAATGTATTTTCTCAGTACATGTCTGGCATCATACTGGTGTTCTCTGTACAAAATGGTGACAATCCTTCCCAACACAGACTATTACAAAAGATGAGTATGTTGCTTTTAAATATAGTTTTCTGGATTCTCATTGTTCTCAGTAGAAGCATCATTAAGCTATGTGTATGTTCAGTTTTGGGTACAGGATACTATAGATACAGTAAAACCTTGGTTTGAGAGTAACTTGGTTTGAGAGTGTTTTGCAAGACAAGCAAAATTTTTCAATAAATTTTGACCTGATATACAAGTGATGTCTTGATATACAAGTAGTGTCATGCCACAAATGAAAAAGAGAAGAGAATAGAGGCGCCTCTAAGTGTAGCACTACAGTTACATTTAATGAACGTACAACATTTAAACTCACATGATTGATGATTAAAACAGGCACATCTAAGTATGCAGGCATCCGGGGTAAAGATGTCCACATAGACCATCCTCCTCACCTGACGTCGTCCCTTTCATGCTGCTTTTCACGAGCAGTTCAAGCCTCGCTTTCAGATCGCTCTACTGCAGGGTAGTCTTCTCGGTCACAATTGCAGACAACTTTACCCCGGAAGCCTGCATACTTAGCTGTGCCTCTTTTAATCATCAACCATGTGAGTTGCTAAATATTGTACCTTCATTAAATGTAACCATATTGCTACACTTAGAGGCGCCTCTCTTCTCTTTTATACTCTGTAGCTCCTGCTGGATTTTGTTTCTAATCCCCTTGTGGAGGCTTCCATTTGTGGATGGACATGTTATGGTTACACAACCTATCACATTGCTATAATCCTTTTATATGGACTATAAACAAAAGGACTTATGAATAAATGGTTGTGGAACGAATCATTTGAGATTCAGTTATCTCTTATGGGGAAATTCACTTTGATATACAAGTGCTTTGGATTACAAGCATGCTACTGGAACGAATTATGCTCGCAATCCGAGGTTTTACTGTATTTACTTCAGGTGTATTTTTTATACATATACAATATGAAACTTGCTATAAACGAACAGTGCTGATTCAGTATTACAAAACTGGTCTGGGATTTTGCAATCAGAAAAAAATAGTAATTGTTTTTGATTATTTTATTCTCTGTGGATAACACAATTTAAATTCTAGGCTCTCCTCTGTCACAACATGAATGGTAACTGAAGGAGTGAGAGCAAGTGATGAGTCCAGGTAGAACTAACTATTCTGGACCATCCATCACTATCCATTCCAGACTCAGAGTGAAACTTAGTGTCTGTAGTGCATAACAATGAAAGTGAAGGGCATTAGAATGTCTTGAAGAAGAAAATGTTAAATTGAAAAGCAATAGGTTCCACGGTAGTGAAACTGTTAGTGAAATAACTGAGTGTCTAAAAAAAATACTTGTCCTTATTTGTCCCTAGACTTGTGTGTTTTTATGACCGAATGCTAAACCACAGCAAGCGGCCATTCTACAACATCTGGTTGTAAGTCAACTCTATATATTGCTTGTATTCAGGGCTGGATTTATCACCAGACCACAAAGACGAGGGCCTAAAGTGCCATGGTCCCAAGGAAGGCACATAGCTGCCATACCTACTTTACATGTATGTGGAACCCTATATAGGCAGCAACTTTGTTTCTCCACAGACATAATTCTGGTTGTGTTAGTACTGTACCAATTGTGTCTTTGCAGAAAGATTCCTTGCTGTGTCGGTATGGTACTGGTTCTGTCTTCACCAACACATTTTTAGTTGTGTTACTGTACTATTTTGCTGTGGTCACATTTACTTATTACTGATTTATTGAGCTTTTTTTTAATGGGTTTATCTGTTCTGTTTTTTGGGCAATTCTATTTTTCTATTGGAATGTTATTATTGGTTTCCCATGTGGATGCTACACAGTAACAGTAAAGTGATTCTCCAATAGTTGGTGATAGAGCCAAACGTCAAACAGAGAGGGCAGTCCATGACATATCAGAAAACCCAAAAAGGGTTATAGAACTTTTCATACATAGGACTCTCTCATTTTGTCATGGTGACCATTACTATACCAACACAGGCACTGGAAGAAAATTTAAAACGTTGTCACCAGGAACAGCAATAGAATGGAGATCTTCCAGTGGGGAAAGTTGTCTCAGAGGATTTCTCTCACGTTAAAGCTTATCTCCAGTTTTTAGTAAAGTTTAAATAGTTTGTTTGGGCTAAACTGGTCTAAATGAGCTATTACCTTCACTAAAAGATGTAGCAGCTGGGAGCACTGTATAAACTATTATATGCAGTCTCAGCTACATACAGTATATAGAGCTGTGTCTGGTCTGTCGGACGGGAAGTCATGCTGAGCGCTGCTTATTCATTCACAGGGATCTTTGTATTCTATGTAAAAATACAAAATTTCCTCTGATTGGCTGAGGCAGAGAGGCGGGCAGATGATGTCACAATGTCCTTGGAATACTGCTTCCTGAATGTGAGTGTCTGTGTTCAATATAATCAGCTGATGCACTTCCAGCATTCTAATGAGGAAACCTACAGTGTCTGCATCCCTTTTTCTAAGGATTTAGCTCTTTGGGAGTGTTGCAGGGGATGCCTAAAATTTTACTTGTAACTTAGTGCAGACTTCTGGGAAAATTAGTGAGTCAATCACACAAGCAGGAAATTACATTTCAGTGTACAACAGTGTACAAAACACCTCCACGTTGCCATATTGCATTGAATTTTACAGAAAGTTACAGTGGCTGAAGATTGCAGTGAATTTTTAATAACATTAACCAATTGCCGACTTAGCTGTGCCAGATCACATACCTAGTACGTAATCTGACACTTCCAGGTGTTGTGGAAATTTTTATTAATGTATGTTTTCAGATGCCCCCCAGTGTCTATTTTGCTATAATATGCTCATGCGAGGGTATTCGCACAGATGCTGGTGGAAGACAATTGGCTGCTGAAACCTTCTCGTGGATACGGCAGATCTGTTTGCTCTTTTAAGGAGGTTTATGTACGCCTCACCAGGGAACTGGCCACTCCATGGCGATTGCATTTAAACTCCTAAGTAAGCAGATCTGCATACTTGGGAGCCATAGCATAACCATACAAAATTATGGCCCACTGGGCCATAATATAGTATGGCTCGCATCATTGGTAGCAGTGGGAATGTACACATGGTCGCGTTCGGAACCATGTGCTCGCCGCATGGTTATGCACACAACCGTTTGCTACGTCACTACTGCATTTCTATTTGAATATATGCATGTGTGTCATTGGTTCTTCTTCCAGCATCCTCTTTTGTTATCCATGTGTTTAGTATAAATAAAAGCAGCTTGACTATTTTGTTCAGGATTATACTGAGCTCGAGGTGATACCAGCATCTGTTTGTTTTACTTGGAGAGATAAACGAGTGTGCTTTCCCAGCATTATATAAGAGGGCAGTATTTGTGCTTTTAAGCAAAGAAATTATATGCTTATAGGGGGAAGCTTAGAATTTCCCTGACATTCATGGCGGGCCAGAAAGAAAGCCAACAGATCTTCCTAATTCAGTGGACCTCGAGGGGGAAGAGACCTCCAGAACCAGACCAGCAAGGGCCGACCTATGATAAGACAACCATACTTCAAGTTTTTTGAACATTTTTGCTGTCCTGTGTTCGGGATCTTCATAGTTGCCAACTGTCCCGGATTTCCCAGGACATTACCGGGATTTAGACTCCATTCCCGAATTTTTTGTGTCCCAGTAAATGTCCCGAGAAATCCGGTTCTTCGCTGATTTTCGCCGCCGCCCCTAGAGGTCCGCGGAGACATTGTCTCCGCCGGCCGCCATTTTAAAGAAGATCAGGAAGACGGCTGGGGGGGCTAGACAGAGCTCCTGCATCGCCGCCCACCCTCCGCCCTGCTTCGTCTCACCCCGCCTACCCCCCGCTGCCAGGGGCGAGGGTTCTAGCCATGCGGCCGGCGGAGGGAGACAGTATACACTGTCTACTACACTAGGACACCTGAGGTGGGGGGAGGGCGCACCGCTGTGGGAATCTGATGTGAGGGGGGGCTGCACTGGGGACACCTGATGTGAGGGGGGGCTGCACTGGGGACACCTGATGTGAGGGGGGGCTGCACTGGGGACACCTGATGTGAGGGGGGGTTGCACTGGGGACACCTGATGTGAGGGCGGGCTCCGCCGGGGACACCTTATGTGAGGGAGGGCTCCGCCGGGGACTCCTGATGTGAGGGGGGCTCCGCCGGGGACTCCTGATGTGAGGGGGGGCTCCGCCGGGGACTCCTGATGTGAGGGGGGGCTCCGCCGGGGACTCCTGATGTGAGGGGGGGCTCCGCCGGGGACTCCTGATGTGAGGGGGGGCTCCGCCGGGGACTCCTGATGTGAGGGGGGGCTCCGCCGGGGACTCCTGATGTGAGGGGGGGCTCCGCCGGGGACTCCTGATGTGAGGGGGGGCTCCGCCGGGGACTCCTGATGTGAGGGGGGGCTCCGCCGGGGACTCCTGATGTGAGGGGGGCTCCGCCGGGGACTCCTGATGTGAGGGGGGGCTCCGCCGGGGACTCCTGATGTGAGGGGGGCTCCGCCAGGGACACCTGATGTGAGGGGGGGCTCCACTGGGGACTCCTGGTGTGAGGGGGGCTCCGCTGGGGACATCTGATGTAAGGGGGGCTCCGCTGGGGATATCTGATGTAAGGGGGGCTCCGCTGGGAGCACCTGATGCAAGGACGGACTCTGCTGGGACATCTGACGCAAGGACGGACGGCTGGTGGCAGGCGACGTGGCTAGTGACATGCTCAGGGATCCCACTGATTCTGCATTATGGTTGAGTTGAATGATTTCATTTTATATTACAATGTAATAATAGAAATAATGCACTTCAATCATCCTGACACCATAACAACCATGGTGCCAGGATGATTGAAGTGCTAACACCAGGTGTTTGGAGTATCTTTATCTGCTGATTGTTAAACTTTCTATAATACACATATTTCCATTGTTGTGTAGGATCTTGGGCTGCTGTCCCTCTATCCCTCTCCCCCCCTTTCCCTCTCCATCCCTTATCCATCTCAGACTCTAACCACACCCCCTTTGAGCCACGCCCATTTAAGACATGCCCACTATTTCGCGTAAACGCCCATTTTTCGCAGCGGCATGCTTTGCTTTTTCTTTTTTTTTTTACTTTTTCCCTTTGTCACACCCACAAATGCATGCCCCGCCCCCTAATTAAAACAAGACTCCGCCTACGGCCAAAAAAAGTGTCCCTAAAAAATTTTTTTCAATGTTGGCAACTATGGATCTTAATTCTCTGTCCGCCGTATGAGGTAAAATCTGCCAGGCAAAGAACCTTATTTTCTGTATAATGACGGGACTTTTATTGTAGGTTATATTTTTGTCATTGTAAGTAGGTCTATTACTTGGGGAAGCACCTATATTTAAATCCTCTATAGGTCCCATTTAATACAAACCTAAAGTGAATGCTGTGTGTGACTGAGCAGGCTGTGTAACTGTATGCTTTGTAATATGTTTGTGATGTATATGAGAAATAAAAAATGCAATTGTGATTTTTACCTTTGCATGGAACCAAGACACATGTCCCCATAAGTCTAATAAGTAAAGGGTTTGTCTTTAAGTTGCTTTTGAAAACGGCTGCTGCATATTCAAGTAACCCATGTGGAGGAAGGGAGAGTTCTTTTGTTTTGAGATGAAAAGATCAAGCATGCAAACAGCATTGTTGATGGTTCTGGGTATCTGTTGATGTTCCAACTTTCAGAACGAAGTTTTGTATTTGGGAACAAGAGTGTATATTTAAGGCGTGTTATTTCATGTTTTATGTAACTTTGCGTTTTTGGATATATTGTTTAGTTAAATATGCCTATATTTTAGTATGGGCCCTAATTGATATAGCCTAAAGTGTTTGTCTTGGGATAAGTGTTAATATTGGTGTCTCAATTGTATAGTCAGTTTTTGTAGGGAGAAATCTTGGTTTGTGTTGGTTTTCATTTGCTAATGTTGGCCATTGTGCTGTAGCCCGGATTTCATCCACCATTTTGCCGTGGACCGATTTTCGATTGCTGCAACTGCCTTTTGTTTCTGCTGATTTTAGTCTCGAGCGAAATATAGTCCGTTTTTGTACTGAATTCCATTTCCAGTAGAATCATTTAGTTTTTTATTCCAGTTGTTTTAGAGAAGTTTATGTTTCTAGTGAAGAAGTCTGTTTTTGGTGGGACTGATAAACTGCATATCATGTGTTAGTGGCACCATTTTGTCGTGGCCTGGCTTTCGTCAGCCATTTTCCATTCTTGTAGTCACCATGTGGCCGTGGCAACTACCATTTTGTGTCCGCTGTGTTTGGGTGGAATTGCTATTTTGGTTATAGAGGCGCAGTTTAAGGATTTTGTACTGTTTGGCCTGTGGGTCATCCTAGAGGGGAAGCTGCTCCAATTCCTTTGTGTGTGTGTGTGTGTGTGTGTAGCTATGCGGTCTACTTTGCACTGAATTTACTAGCTTTAACTGAGTTTTGGTACTTTAGCGGTATATGTTATTTTTATTTTTAAATGTTTGGGAGTTTCTCAGAGGGCAATTCATTGTTTTGAGGCTTGTATTGTATAGCCCACAAAAGAAGGAGGGGGCTTTGGTTGACCTCTTTGAGCCATCTTTTTACAGGAGTTTCTGTTTTCGGATTTTGTTGCGCTGTTGTGTGGTATTTCAGTCTCAAAACTTGTGGTTTGACTTCCCAGGGGATATGTGATTCAAGGGGGATTCCCTCCCATGTGCAATATGGGGGTTTATTCCACCCTCTCCTGGTATTCCGACTCCGATTGTTGTGAAGCAATTTACACCTTGTGCAACCTCTATGCCTGGGCTGTATAAGATATAGTCACAGGACAATCCTCAGATAGATTGAACTCACCAAATACCAATTCCATTCACAAAGGTGCTTTTATTCTGAACATCAGTTTACAGCAGATGACAGGATACAAACAGATGAATAGGCTGTAGTATTTATGCGGTCAAAAGATGATATTGTCTGTAGCTTACAATGCAGCCCCTGAAGCGCTGCTGCCGAAACGCTTTGCAGGCGCTTCGGCAGCGGTGCGCATTCATTTCAATGGACAGGAGTGGTGGAGGAGCGGTATACACCGCTCCAAAGATGCCGCTTGCAGGACTTTTTTTTCTAACATCCTGCCAGCGCATCGCCTCAGTGTGCAAGCACTCGAGCTTTCACATAGACTGCAGGGGAGCCGTTTTACAGGCGCTATTTTTAGCCCAAAAGCGCCTGAAAAACGCCCCAGTGTGAAAGGGGTCTAACTGTTAGGATTTTATGCGATGAAGGGAAAAAAAAAAGAAATCGGCCTAATATATCGGCCCAAAAAAATCGGCATCATATATCGGCCATCGGCCACCGCGATTTCTAAATATCGGCTTTGGCATCGGCCAGAGAAAAACCCATATCGGTCGACCTCTAGTTGAGATCAGCAATGGCAGCTTTGAAGGTTGATCTCCAGGCCCTGTAGTTCTCCGGACAGTCATCAAACTTTGAGAGGGTAGTGTTAATGAGCTCACAGCGTACCATATATCTGGCAAAGTCATTCAAGTCTGATCTCCCACTCCTCGGGGCCAAAGTAACTTGTGGAACCCCTTGGGTGTGAAAGTTCTCTGGTGAAGTAGGGTGAGGTTTACCAGGATGAAATTATGTTGCAGGAGCATTTTAACTGTGGTGTAGTCCCTAAGGCTTGTGTTGTGGCTTGAGCTGCGGCTTGTCACTGGAAGTCACCTTGTTGTCAGCATAAGGTGATGCGTAGATGCACTTGTGTTGTTAGTAAGACGTACAGGAGATTATCATTGCAAAAATTATGCTTTAGTACATATTCACTGATGCGTTCAACTGGGTCTTGCAGTTCCGCTGGTATGGACCAGTCTGAGTTAGCACTTTCTCCCATCGCTTGTTCGAGGACTCTCAGCCTTGCCAGGGCAGCTGCTTCCTCCCTTTCCATTTGCAGAATCTTTAACTGGGAATCTAATTGGGAATCTGTCTCTGCTTGTTGAGCTTTCATCTTTGCCTTTTGTGTTTCTATTTCTGCTTGTTGAGCTTTCATCTTTGCCCTTTGTGTTTCTATTTCTGCTTCTTGAGCTTCCATCTTTGCCTTTTGTGTTGCCTTTTGTGTTTCTAGTTCTGCTTCCCTTCTCGCAAAGGAGCTTTGCATTTTTTTTTATTCCGCATCAGCATGGGCCTCTATTATCTTATCGCTTAATGTTGAACTTCTAGAGCGAGAGGATCTAGAAGAACGTGCAGTGTGCCTGGCTGATGTGGATCTGTGAGATCTGGTCTCCTGCAGTTGAGCAATACGGAGTTCTGCCTTACGCTGGGCATTTTGCACTGAGAGATCCCTTTGTTGGTTTAGTGCATCAGCCCTGGTCAGTTCTGCTGAAGAGTCCTCTATATTACAGTCCTACAAGAAAGCTGTGTATTTTGCAAACAGCCGCTGGTAGCGTTCATACACGGCAGATAAGCGATCTATTGAGTCTCTTAGTTCAGCTGGTTGATCATTAAAGTGTGACAAAACTAACATGCAGTGTGAAGTTCTGTCCCATTAATCTGACAGATTGCTAGAGAACTCATCTCTAGTGGTTTCAGTTTTCTCTGAGTTTCTGTGTAGGTTTTATTGTATGTTTGGACCTTATACTCTATTCGGTAATATCTGCAGAATCTGCTCCCTGTACATCTGCAGGTTCAGAGCCATGATGAATCTGCGTTGGTTCAGCCACAAAAGGGTGCTCAGAGTCTTGTCTAGACATTTTTCACAATTTTGCAAGAAATGGTACTATCTCTTTAAGAAGACGAACAGCATCTTAGACAGGTGGGGTAACGCAGTTCAATGTAGAGAAACAGTTTTTAACATTCACATGAGGTGCAGTAAACTCATGCAGCCATGTGCTTCACAAAATGACGGATGGCACTGAGCTTGATTTCAGAGCAGGTGCACACAAATACACAGCAGGCTATGGGAATTCTATACATTTTTTGACTATTCTGACTCCGATTGTTGTGAAGCGATTTATCCCTTGTGAGACCTCTATGCCTGGCCTGTATAAGATATAATCACTGAGGACAATCAGATAGCTTGAACTCACCAAATACTGATTCCATCCACAAAGGTGCTTTTATTCTGAACGTCAGGTTACAGCAGATGACAGGATACAAACAGATGAAAAGGCTGTAGTATTTATGCAGTCAAAAGATGATATTGTCTGTAGCTTACAATGCAGAATACATGTGCCCTGCTACATGTGGCTTGTAGCTGCATCCATGAAACAGGAAGTACAATCACAGGAAGAAGGGTGGAGCATTACATACAAAGGAAGTGTGTCATAACATAAGGGAAAAAGAACATAAGAAACAAGTGCATTACCACAAAGGTTCACTAGATGGCAGCATGTGAACTAAATATAAGAGTCCATAGAAAATGGTTAAGGAACAATCTATATAAATTCTATGCCCCGTTGGGGCAGCACACCTGGACAAAAGTTTTTTAAATTGTTGATGATGTTAGCCATAGATTTTTTAATGTCTTGATAAACATAATATTGAAGCTATTCAAGGCTTCCCCTCCCCCTCCCTCTTCCCGTTCATTGATTTTTAAATAAACCAATTAGATAGGTTTTTAAAGCTGAAAAGACAGGATGATCTTTACAAGATGTGATGTACAACAGGAAGTTCTTTGCAGATATGCAACAGGAAGTTGGTGGGAGGAGCTTGGGGTCTTTTGACTCGTGTTTGGAAGTCTGTTTGATTTTTACATTTAATTCCAGTTGTTTTTGTGAAGTTTTATACTGTAATACAGTTTTGGGTAGAGAGCAAACAGGAGGCATCCAAGTTATTGTTGTAATATCTAGGTACTGATAGAAGCCACGTTTTTAAATTTTGAATAGTGGAAGATTTCATGGTGCTTTGTAGTTTGTCTGACAACACATTTATAGGGCTGCCGGTAACCGCTTGTAGAGCATATAAATGTGAGGAGTAGTATGCTAGCATACCGGGAGGCCGTGTATAATAATTGGAATATGCCGGGTACCAGTACTGTAAAAATAGTCACTAGGCAGTACTGCTCCGAAAGTTAGTGCGAGGGTGCCCTGGATGCAGGGACACATCATAAGCGATTCAAATCGTCATGGGTAATGTTGGCCATCCATGCGTTGGAGAAAAAAATGAGGCTCCACACCAGTCAGACAGCTGCACAGTACATGAGATCTGGGTTTGGGGCTCCGGACATGAGACCCCCTAAAGATTGGCAGATATGATCAGAGGGTACAGTAAGGTGTATTCCTTTGGAAGGTATTTTTGATGTTTGATGACCCCAAAATAAAAGTACCTTGGAAGTAGTTCAGCTGTGGCTTCAGAAATCTGTAATGATGAGTGAGTTGATGGATGTGTAGTACATGTTTGTGTGATTAGAAATTCTCAGGCCTGTTTTTGGACTTTGTGTTGCTGGTCTATGCAAAGATGTCAAGATGCTCTTGTGTTTTTCCCATTGTATTTTTTTCTATCGCTAAAAGAGTGAAGGTAACATTCCATCTGGTTGTTTTGTTTTTTCATTTTTGTTTTGGGAACTATGAAATATCTCCCCACGTTTGTATCTAAATGTTTGTCTCATGTTTTAGTCTTCTTATCATTTGTATGTAGTAAGAAGATTATGTTTGAACCTATCGCAACAGCCCTCTTACATGTCGCAGGTGTTGTATTTTAGTAAGAATGTGAAAGTAAGGGTTACAGAGGGTTTAGTAATTATCGGTTTTGAGGAATGTCAGTGACAATTTACCAATGTACACGAATTTTTTATTGTTTACCATTCTTTGCAGGTTAAGTATGAAGGATAGAGTAATAACTTTTGTTTATAAGTATCTTTTCAGGTCCAAGGAGTTTCTGAAAGTGTATGTACATAGAAAGCAGGGGCATAAGAAGGTAAAAGTATCATAGGCTATTTCACTGTTTCATTGTTTTTTTTTTCTGCACCATTCTAAACCCTGAGAGTCTTTCTCCAGTTTGTAATGAGGAGGAAAAAAGGGGGGATGATAGTGGCGAGAATTACAAATTTTCAAACCAATAATACTAACTACTCTAATTCTAGCCAAGTTGGTGACCTAGTAGGAACGAGAGGTTCCACAACTTTTTTCCTTTGATGGAATTTGAATCAGCAGTCTGGTGAAGGACGCTCCCATAGGAACCTTTTTTTCATTGGTTCCAGGTATTACACCCCAGATGGTAAGATGCAGTGACCACAGTCATTAAGTTCCCACATGTCTGGGTTATTGCCATATGAGGTTTGGAGGACAACCAAAACCAGAGTTGTACTTTCCTCAGCTCTGTCAACATTCTCAGCTGATGGGGTAGGTGCAGTCACTGTAACATGAACTTCAAAAGGTCCACCACAGGGTTCATGAGTCCCTCCTGGACCCTGACACAATAACCAGTTTACATTCTTTCTAACCAGGTGACTGGGTCATTGTAAAGAAGTTTGAGGGACTAGACCAGGCCAGCCACTGCAAGAAGCTGCTCGACTACACCAAAGGATGAGGAGTATCTTTATTTATTTATATTTATAAAGTGTATTTTCCAATTAGCTAAGAAAGTGAACAGAACACATGACTGGGTCTACTCTGAATCTCCACCGAGCTCTAGTGCCCCAGCGATGACAGCGGCACATGCTATATGTGATGTTCATATTGGTGTGAGGAGTTTTGACAAACTATTAAAATCCAAACAGACACTTGTCAATAGAATTTAACAATACATTTCTAAAGGGTAAAATTAATTATAATTTTAACAATAGCTCTGGTTCTTGCCAGCTTTGGTATCGGGACAACTAGGTAGCCCACAAGTGTGCTTCAACTTTAGTTTGGTATTAATGCGGATCTACAGCTTATAAGGTAATTCCCCTAAGGCAAGAGGTTCATGTGTGCTGGTGAAACTCGTCCGAGCATCTTCTTATGTCGTGGCCGATCGTGAGGATTGGATGGCACGAGGGAAGGTAAGAATGGCAGGGACAGCTGGAAGGGAATTGCTTGTACACGGTGGGGGCTTGAGCTTATGAAACGATTGAACAATTTCTCATCCATTGAGGATGGGATGTTTCATGTAACTGTTGAAACTACAAGGAAGTTCCCACCGTCCAAGGGGGGTTTCCAAGAATTCATAAGTTAAGATTGTTATACCTGGATCTGGGATACTAATGACAAGGTTCAGGCCCACATGGATAAGGTTTAGATTCCTGCAAGGCAAAGCCAGAGCTATAGCTAGTGAAGGTTGAAGTCATTTTAAGGGTCTGGGAATCTTTGGGGATTTAATTTTTTTATTTTGCAGCGGATCATAGTTGAAGGAAGTAGGGGTATATATATACTCATGTTATTTTTGTTTCTATTCCTTCTATATGCCGTGATGAGGTGCTACTGTTGCCTGATTGGACGAGTGAACAGAGCCCGAGCAGATGACCACATCTTCCCCACCGAGATGAGACGCCCCGAAGCCCAGCCCACATACAAGACACAGAGGATCCCAGACCGACCAGCGATTACTACAGCTGACCATGTTGTGTCCTCCCTATAAGTCATCCCTCCTGAAGAACAGAGTCTACATGTCAAGCCGGGTTTTCCTTTTTATGGACTCATATGGACTGTAAGGACTGATTAATTTCCAGGTGTTAGAAGAACATCAAGATTCATTGAGGGACACATGGGAGCATATGAAAAAGAAGAGAAGCTGTTGTGGAAAATTTTAATAATGTATGTTGTCAGATGCCCCCCCCCCCCCGTGTCTATTTTGCTATAATACGCTCATGTGAGGGTATTCGCACATACAGACGCTGGTGGAAGACCACTGGATGCGAAAACCTTCCCGTGGACACGGCAGATCTGTTTGCTCTTTTAAGGATGTTTGTGTATGCCTCACCAGGGAACTGGGCACTCCATGGTGATTGCATTTAAACTCCTAAGTAAGCAGATCTGCGTACTTGGGAACCATAGCATAACCATACAAAATTATGGCCCACTGGGCCATAATATAGTATGGCTCGCATCATTGGTAGCAGTGGGAATTTGCACATGGTCGTGTTCGGAACCATGTTCTCGCCGCATGGTTTTGCACACGACCGTTTGCACACGTCACTACTGCATTTCTATTTGAATATATGCATGTGTGTCATTGGTTCTTTTGAATGAATACAAGTGTCTGGCTGATTCTGAAGCCAGCATCCTCTTTTGTTATCCATGTGTTTAGTATAAATAAAAGCAGCTTGGCTATTTTGTTCAGGATTATACAGAGCTTGAGGTGATACCAGCATCTGTTTGTGTTACTTGGAGAGATAAATGCGCGCTTTCCCAGCATTATATAAGAGGACTGTATTTGTGCTTTTAAGTGCAAAGAAATTATATGCTTATAGGGAGAAGCTTAGCATTTCCCTGACACAGGTAGGGGGCACACTCCACCGGTAACCTGGCCGTGCTGTGAAACAAAACAGATGTCGATCACCGGGTAATGGCCAACGAATTACAACCGGCATCCGGCGGTTGTCATGAATTTGCGCAGGACAGGGCTCTGCCTATGTAAACAAGGCAGAGCCCTGTCCTGTCAGCGATAAAGTAATAGCTTTTTTTTCCCTGCAAAGCAGGGTATAAAATCGATTACTTCCCCTAGTAAAAGCACCTCCCCCAGTACACTAAAACCCTGGCCAGGCACACATTTAACCCTTTGATTGCCCTGGATGTTTAACCCCTTCCCAGCCAGTGTCATTAGTATAGTGACCGTGTATATTTTTAGCACTGATCACTGTATTGGTGTCCCTGGTTCCCAAAAAGTGTCAAAAGTATCAGTTAGTGTCCAAATGTTCGCCGCAATATCACAGTCCCGCTATAAATTACTGATCACCGCCATTACTAGTATAACATTTTTTCAATAAATAAAAATTCCATAAACCTTCTAACAGATGCTGTGCTACCCTATATCGATGCACCGTATGTGAATAACAAAACTAAAGTGCTATAGTGCTAATAAAAACAACCAATCTTGTGGCCAGATACTCATAAGTGCATATAAATACATTTAATAAGTGTAAAAATCTGAGGGGGAGTCTCTTCTTGCCAAGAAACGGGGGGGAACGCAGCAGCAAGCAGACTCTCCTTCCGAGCCAGGGTATATCTCCTTATTGGAAGCAAGACGCTCGATTGATATCCATTTTAAGACCCTGTCTGGCAAGGAGATAAAGCAGAGGACGGAGGTCATTTTTGCTGAGGGAGATAAGAATGGTAGGCTTCTGGCTAATATGGTTGCGGACCATAAAGCACCAGTTAGTGTTCCGGTGATGAAGGGAGAGGGTGGGACTCTCCTAACTGAACCAGAAGGCATTTTAGAGGAATTTATCCGTTTTTACTCAAAATTATATTCTCCTTTACCACAATATAACATTAGAGAGTTGGACGAGTTATTGCAAACTCTCAATATGTCTAAATTATCGGAAGCTGATGGCGCATCATTAGACGAACCTATTTCTGTGCTTGAAGTAGAGGCTGCCATATTAGCGTTCCCCCCTAAGAAGGTGCCAGGTCCGGATGGGTTCCCCGCGGACTTCTATAAGTCATATTTATCTCAAGTGGCCCCTAGGTTGACCAAGCTATTTGCTTTCTGTTGGGAACAGGGTACTTTGCCGGCGTCCATGATGGAGGCATATATGGTGCTCCTTCTAAAGCCAGAAAAAGATCCTTTGGAGTGTTCCTCATACCGCCCCATAGCACTTTTAAATATGGATCTGAAAATTCTTGCCAAAGTGCTAGCAACGCGAGTAGCAAAGGTTCTCCCCACGGTGGTTGTTATTGACCAGACAGGTTTTATGCCTGGCATGTCAACTGACACAAACTTAAGAAGATTATTTACACATACCCAAATGGAAGCACCTGAGTTCCCGGAGAGGGTCGTTGTCTCTATAGACATCGAAAAAGCTTTTGATACAGTAGATTGGGGGTATATGCACAAAGTGCTAGGAACTTTAGGGTTTGGTCCTGTGTTTTGTCGCTGGATAGCAATGTTATACAGTGAACCCAGGACGGCAATAAGGTTGGGGTTGTCAATCTCTGATTTCTTTGGTATTAGTAGGGGCACTAGGCAGGGTTGTCCCCTCTCTCCATTTCTGTTTGCAATGATGATGGAACCTATTGCCAGGGCGCTAAGGAAATCTAGTGAAGTAGGAGGCATACAAGTAGGGACAATTCAAGAATGTGTGGCACTTTATGCGGACGACTTGCTCCTGTTCCTCCGAGATCCGGGGCCTTCACTGAGGGCTGCTCTTAGGATTCTAGATAGTTTTGCCACCTATTCTGGTATAAAGGTTGAATTGGGGTAAGTCGTCTATATTGCCGCTTGGTCCTGGGGCGCAGGCAGTGAGGGATAATTCTCTCCCGCTGCGCTGGGTTTCCACGATCACGTATTTAGGGGTAAAAATCACAGCTAGCATTCACGAATACTTGAAGTTGAACCTTCTCCCCCTAGTGACTAGGTTAAAGCAAAAGGTCCAATTATGGCAGAAGCTACCGCTGTCTCTCATGGGAAGGGTGTGTCTATTAAAAATGAAATTCTTATCCGTCATCTTGTATTTCTTGCGCCATTCCCCCACATGGATTCCGAAATCCTTTTACTCCACCCTCAATGGAATCATAGAATCTTTTATATGGCATCCGCAGACACCGAGAATTTGTTTAAAGACCCTTCAAGAACCATGGGGACAAGGAGGGTTAGCACTTCCAGACTGGCATAAATATTATTTGGCTGGTCAAATGATTATTGCCAGACGTTGGCTGATGGCCGATAATGGAGACTCTGCTAATGTTCTGGAAGCAGCGTATATTGGGTCGTATGAAAGTCTGAGCTTAACCCTATACAGAGGCCCGAAATCAGGATTGCCTATTACGGCCTCTATGAAAGCCACTATTAGAGCCTGGGAGGTTGCTACTACATTAGTATCCCCTAGTTATGTGGGAGTTACGCCATCAGCGCCATTATGGTTTAATCCAAATCTTTCACATTTCTGCTCCATTCCAGATCCCACAGTGTGGTCTGGTAGGGGCATAAAGAAACTAGAGGATATTGTCAGAGAGGGGGATCTCCTTTCCTTTGACCAACTAAAGACAAGACATGATCTTCCAAACTCTACCTTTTTTCGGTACCTGCAGCTGCGCCATGCTTTTGGGGCGCAGTTCGGGGACCGACGGGTGGAATATTTTCCTTCACCTCTGGAACTCATGTTAAAGGATGACGACTTATCCAAACCATTATCGACAATATATAAATCCCTATTTAAAAAAACACCAATTGGGGTAGTCAGGTGCAAGGAACGTTGGGAGAGGGAGGTTCCAGAACTACAAGGGGAGGACTGGGATGATATGTGGGATCACCCATTTAAAAATCTAGTCTCAGCCCGGGACAGGCTAATTCAATTCAAATTTCTCCATCGCATTTACTTAACTCCAGCTAGGCTGTCGCGGATTTTTCCGTCCTCAGATGGAAGGTCTTGGAGATGTATATTTTCCCCAGCGGATGCAAAACACATTTTTTGGGACTGCCCAAAAATAAGTTATTTCTGGAGGAAGGTCACAGATTGCCTGGCGGAGGTGCTTAGTACCACAATACCTTTGACTCCCAGAGTGTGTCTTATTGGTTTGGTGGAGGAGGTGGTGCCTTCCTTGGCACACCGCACTCTACTGAATATAGGTTTATTCTATGGTAAAAAAGCTATTTTACTAAAATGGAAAAATTCAGCGGCACCCACACTTACTTTCTGGAAGGCTTTGGTTAATTCGGTTATACCCTTGTACAAGGCTACCTATAGAATAAGAGGTTGTCCAAAAAAATTCACCAAAGTATGGCAACCATGGTTGGATGCAACCGTAACAGTGGGCTAATAAAATAAACATATTGCTTACTTTCTCCTCCATGCGACTGACATACCAGCACGATCATACAAGAAATCTATCATAAGACATCTATTAGATGCAGCGAAGGCTTGTATCCCATCCCTCTGGAAATCCCCTCAAGCACCATCTATAGCCTTTTGGCTCCAAAGGGTTGAGGAGATAAACCAGATGGAAGACCTAATCCTCACAAGCCAAGATAGACAGGAGCAATACACCAAAACTTGGCAACATTGGAACATCTTCAAATACTCGGAGGAGGGGAAAACCCTGCTGACAGGTGACACATCCCTCATGAGCTGACCAGAATTAGAGAATATCTAAAATATGTCCACTCCCATCTCTGCGGGTCACCAACCCTCTCACCTACCCACTCCCCCCCCCCCCCCGCCCCCTGCCCCGCCATCCCTCCTTCCTGCCCTTTTATGCTCTCTCTATTCCCATCCCCCCTTCTTTTCCCTTCTATCTCTCTGTCACCTCACCTTTCAACCTTTAATGGTCTATTCCTTCTTAGATATCTACTATCTCTTTCCTTGGAAAAGACAAAACTGACAGGGAAGCACTCACGTAAGGATTACGTTTCCCAGGAACACCTGGACTCAAAAACAGGATACACGGTTATATAGAGGTAACGGAAAGGCGGATCATACGTGTGACACATGACTTTAATAAATATACTCTCCACACCTATAACCGTTTACTAACCACACAAAGCTTATAGATGTGTTGTACACTCTCTCTTGTTTAGTTCATATAACCTTGATTTGTACATGTAATCCTATACTGAATCTATTGTAAATGCAACTGTATCTGGCTATATGTATATGCATCCTGGTGAACTGGTTCCCTGTTATAAATAAACAATTTTGAAAAAAATAAACATATTGTGGGCTGGTGAATTGACATCATAGAATGGGAATGGTAGGGGTGGATGATGACTTTATTTTATAGAAGCTATCTATGTTTCCTATAATGTCTTGCTTTGCAAAAAGGAAGAAGATACTGCTGTGCTTTCAGAGGACAGTATAAAACCATTTTCTATTTAGCATTGCAATATCCGTGACAGTTGGTCGGGTGGGGATGGGATGGGGGGGGGGGTTTAGGGAATAGTTGGATATGTTAGTTTCTTATTGTACGGCCCTACAAGGCCATCTGGTTTTTGGATGGTATGTTGTATTGTTTTTCTTTCATGCAAAATCAATAAAAAGTTTAAAAAAAAAAAAAAAAACAATCAGTGCAGTAAAATAACAAAAATAACTTAATACTATACGTGTATCAATAATTAATGATTGCAGCTAAAACATCTCCAAGTGATTTCCACTACACTTCAAATGATACACTATATAATTTAAAGTGTTACTAAACCCAAAAATGTTTTTTACCTTGTTTTAATGCATTGTTTGCATTACGGGCCAGATCACACCACATGCAGTCCAGTGTGTTTTTTTTTCTGCATCAAAAATGCATAGAAAGTAGGTTATATGGTTTTCAATGGCATAGTTCACACCAGTGCTTGCAGTTCCAGTGCTTTCCAGAAAAAGAAGTAGAGCATGCTGCATTTTTCCTGCACTGGACTGTACTGGAACACTGTAAAAAGCATCAAAAACTCATGGGAATGCACCGGAACGCACCTAAACACACCAAGAACGCACTGGAACACCCATGTTAGGTTAAGGGAAAAATAAGGGAGGAAAAATGCACTGGACTGCATCAAAAATGCACCAAAAATGCACTGGAACGCATCTGGAGCGCATCCGGATTGCGTTTCTATGGTTTGAATTGGCCCTTGACTAAAACTTATTTCCCCCTCTTTTTCCCCTTAACCTTAAGAACATGGGTCTTCCAGTGCGTTCCGGTGCGTTCCCGTGAGTTTTTGATGCTTTTTACAGCGTTACAATACAGTCCAGAGCAGGAAAATGCAGCATGTTCTACTTTTTTTTCTGGAACTAGAACGCACTGGAACTGCAAGCACTGGTGTGAACTATGCCATTGAAAACCATATAACCTACTTTCTATGCGTTTTTGATGCAGAAAAAAAACGCACTTGACTGCATGTGGTGTGAACTGGCCCTAAGAGAGGGGAGAATAGATCAGCGCTGTGCACGGCTGCATCGATTCTCCCCTTACTTTCTCTTCACACAGCATTCGAGAAGCAGCAGGAGCCATTGGCTCTTGCTGCTGTCAATCAAATGCAGTAAAGAGGAAGTGGGGGGCAGGCCTAAGTTTGTTATTTTAATTTTTTTTTAAATATGACTTTAGTAATACTTTAATGTAGCGCAATCTCAATCCAGCTTGCATTCCCAACAACAAAAATTACATATATAACATATCAGCAATTAAAGTGTTCATATAATGTAAACAGGTAAGAAGTCCTCCACTACTGTGTCGTGAAATTGCACACTGCGGCTTCAAAAAGCTCAGTACAGCTTTCTTTTCACTGAGCTAAAATACAGCCCATTAATTGTAATGTGCCTATGCACACAGGTGCGTAATCAAGCGCTGTTTATTCTTCAGTAAAAAAAATGAGAAAAATCAGCATTTTTGGTCAGTAATCTACACCTCATGCGCACAAATACGTGTGATTGCACACAAATGCTCATTTACCTATTGTACAGAACAAAAACGCGAGACTACGTTTTCACGTGTGTGCATGAAATCGCGCAAAAATTGCACGAACGCATATGCGTGAAAATACGCGCAAATGCACACCAAAAAAAACTTTTTGCAATTTGCGCAATGCATGCATTCACCCAGTCCTCTAATCATGTGCTCACCTCATTCCATTAAACCCAACACTAAGACCCCTTTCACACTGGGGCGCTTTGCAGGCGCTACAGCGCTAAAAATAGCACCTGCAAAGCGCCCTGAAAGAGCCGCTCCTGTCTCTTCAGTGTGAAAGCCCCGAGTGCTTTCACACTAGAGCGGTGCTCTGGCAGGATGGTAAAAAAAGTCCTGCTAGCAGCATCTTTGGAGCGGTGAAGGAGCGGTGTGTATACCACTCCTCCACCGCTCCTGCCCATTGAAGGAGCGCTTTGCGGGTGGTTTTAACCCTTTCTCGGCTGCTAGCGGGGGTTAAAAGTGCCCTGCTAGCGGGCGAATACCTCCGCAATACGACGGTAAAGCGCCGCGAAAAATAGCCGACGTCGTCCCCGCCCCAGTGTGAAAGGGGCCTAAATCAAGGTCATATACACTCACCAGCCACTTTATTAGGTACACCTGTTCAATTGCTTGGTAACACAAATTGCTAATCAACCAATCACATGGAAGCAACTCAGTTCATCTGGTGAAGACGACTTGCTGAAGTTCAAACCGAGCATCAGAATGGGAAGAAAGGGGATTTAAGTAACTTTGAACGTGGCATGGTTGTCGGTGCCAGACAGTATTTCAAAAACTGCTGGTCTACTGGGATTTTCACGTACAACCATCTCTAGGGTTTTACAGAGAATAGTCAGAAAAAGAGAAAATATCCAGTGAGAAGCAATGCTTTGTTGATGTCTGAGGTCAGAGGAGTATGGGCAGACATTCCATGTGTCCATTGACACAGACAGCAGGATTTAGCCCCGGCTCCCGTGTCACTGAATTTGATTGACAGCAGCGGGGGCCAATGGCTTGTGCTGCTATCAATCTATCCCATGAGGACCCGAGACAGCGGCCGGAGCTGCTGTGCTCGCCCCTGTCACTGGAACGATCGGGTTCAGGTAAGAAAAAGGGGGGCTCCGGGGGGCTGCTGCACTACAGAAGATTTTTCACCTTAAAGCAGTTGTATACCCTGGAAAAAAAGAAAAAACCTGTAAGGCAAAGGCATAATGAGCTAGTATGCACTGCATACTAGCTCATTATGAAATACTTACCTAGAACGAAGCGTCCGCCTCCCGGTACCGTCTCCAGGTCACCGCTAAGGAAGCTGACATGTTCCCTGAGTGTTTCTTCCGGGTTCGCGGCTCCGGCGCTGTGAGTGGCCAAAGTCGCGGTGACGTCAATCCCGCGTAAGCGCGAGGAAGTTCTCTTTCCGGCAAGGAGCTCCGATTTTCCGGCAGCATCCGCTGGACCTTCACAGTGCATGTGTCGCTAACGTCAGTGGCTGCATGCAAGGTGAATATCTCCTAAACCGTACAGGTTTAGGAGATATTTATTTTACCTATAGGTAAGCCTTATTATAGGCTTACTTGTAGGTACAAATTACCTACAGGGGTATACAACCGCTTTAATGCATAGAATGCATTAAGGTGAAAAACCTTGAGAGTTTACAACCCCTTTAATTTGAAGAAAATTTTCCAATGTGACCGTTAATATTTTTTTCAATCATGAAGTGGAAATCGATTGATGAAAAAAAGCACCCTTATCAGAATATCGAATGATTATTCAGGAAATGAAAAGATTTGCTCGATCTTCTATCCCTCTATGGCCAGCTTTGGTCTCTATCCAAATCACTTAGTTGATGTACAGAACTAATTAACCCCTGCAATGTCATACTTACCAGACTGGGGATTGAAGTTATCTGTACCAAGGACTAATCATTTGTCCACCCATCGGCCTCCCAGGGGGCAAACAGGATCCTTATGCACCTTTGGTAGGTAATAGATCACTGGTACTGGTGATCTATTACCTACCAAAGGTGCATAAGGATCCTGTTTGCCCCCCCTGGGAGGCCGATCATAAGTGGCACTGATTCGGTTACTTTCAGGGTGGGCAAATATATTGATCACTTCTTGCAGCCTTTGGTGGTAAAAACTTCATCTTATTTGAGAGATTCTACGCAAGTTATCAAAGCCCTCAAACTGTTGGAATTGAAGGGGAGCTATATTCTTGTTACTGCGGATGTATCCTCATTGTATACTGTTATCTCGCACCGACATGGTCGTGAAGCAGTAGAACATTTTTAAGATTGGATACTATCTCTGACATTCAGAGGGAATTTATTTTGCGCCTCTTGGATTATGCTATGGGGCACAATTATTTTTGATTTGTTGGGTCCTATTTTTTGCAGGATAAGGGGGTGGCCATGGGGGCTAAGTTTGCGCCCAGCATGGCCAACCTTTTTATGGCCAAGTGGGAGGAGGATGTCAGCTATCAGAGACCCAGACCAGAGTTGGTTCTCTGGAGAAGATACATAGATGACATCCTCCTCCTATGGGATGGGGACTTTGAATCGCTAAGCGAGTTTATGTCCATGCTGAATAATTATAGGGGCATTATTCTACAACATGAGGCAAGTAAAACAGAGATCCATTTCCTGGACTTGAAGCTTCAAATTGTTGATGGTGATATTATCACATCAACATATTTCAAGGAAACCGACAGGAATGGCTATATTAAACACCAGAGCCAATTTTTAAGGCTGAGAAGGAATTGTACCAACTTAGATGATTTCCTGCATGAAGCTTCTTTCCTTAGACAAAGATTTTTGGAGATGGGATACGAGATACAACTTTCTTTCTTTCAAAATATGGGTGTTTTTTCCCATGTAGGAAATGTCCGATCTGCAAGATCAATGCTTATAAAATGTAGGAAAACAGAATCTTTTCAGTCAACCTCTACTTATGGACAATTTCCTATCAAGCCATTTATCAGATGGTCGTCCAAAAATGTTGTGTACATTATTCATTGTCCATGCGGGCTTCAATACATAGGTCATACTGTTCATACGTTGCAGACCAGATTGGGCGAACATGTGGCCAATATAAGGAAAGGTTTTCCTAAGCACAGTTTGTCTAAACATTATGCTTTACGACATGGCTATAATCCTGAAGGTACCACCTTTTTGGGAATAGATAAGTTTACTGGCCATTGGAGCGGAAGTAATACTGTTATGCCCAGTACACACGGTCGGATTTTCCGACGGAAAATGTGTGATAGGACCTTGTTGTCGGAAATTCCGACCGTGTGTGGGCTCCATCACACATTTTCCATCGGATTTTCCGACACGAAGTTTGAGAGCAGGCTATAAAATTTTCCGACAACAAAATCCATTGTTGGAATTTCCGATCGTGTATACACAAATCCGACGCACAAAGTGCCACGCATGCTCAGAATAAATAAAGAGATGAAAGCTATTGGCTACTGCCCCGTTTATAGTCCCAACGTACGTGTTTTACGTCACGGCGTTCAGAACGATCAGATTTTCCAACAACTTTGTGTGACCGTGTGTATGCAAGACAAGTTTGAGCCAACATCCGTCTGAAAAAATCCGAGGATTTTGTTGTCGGAATGTCCGATCAATGTCTGACCGTGTGTACGGGGCATTAGAGAGATTTCCAGGTTAGAAAATAGATGGATATGTCAAGACAAAACTTATACCTCATTCAAAATGAACATGGAATGGGATATTAATGCCTTTATTAATAATAGTTGAAGATGTGGCCACTGTTATATTGCCTACAATAGGGTGTTATTTTGTTTTTAAATGCATATGTCAATGTGTTTTTTTTTTTTATGTATTATGGGTTTTATTATTGCAAGGTACTCATTAACCAGAAGAAGGCGCTGGTCCCCGGTATGTTCATTCACCATGAAAAGAAAGGGTTAATAGTAAATTATTTTCTTTTCCATTTTTATTTATGACCTATTTTTTGTTGAGGGGTGATCTCTTACAGCAGGTCATATAGTTAATTCTTATATATGTGTACCTTTCTTGATTACGAATGGTTTGTGGCTGTATTTCTGGTCACTTGGAATGCAGCTAATATCCGTTTTTCGTATAAGCCGCCCCTATATAAACAAGCCGTATCGTAAGTTTAAAGCCACGCCCCTGACGACGTCACCCGATGACGAAGCACATAGGTAGGAGCTGGAACGTGTGACGTGAGTACATGCCTAGGGACGCAGCGCCCATCTTGCTGGTTAGAAACGCTGGTTGTATTCGACCACGTAAATGTGAGTTTTACTCTTTTGTTTTAATAAATCGTTATTTGGGATGTTTGCGCAATGAGGATTATTTTATTCATTTCTTGAGAGTATCTTTGTGGTGGAAGTTCCTATTGGCATTTGTGTGGGCTGTTGGTGGATTACATAATTGAATCAGCATCCATTACCTGCCTACTAGTGCAAGTCTAATTTCGCTCAGGAGGAAGTGATATTCTTGGAGCTGAGGACTGCAGAGATTACCATGAGATGCTATTGCTTAATTGTCTTTACCTAAGGGTAAGAGTCAGTGTGATTGGGTGTTGTGACGGCTTCCATCTATCATCACAATGGTTTTGGAACATCACTTTGAATACCTATGAACTTATCATTCATATTGAACATTATTTAATACAACGCTGCACCTCTACCACATACTATTGTTTATGGTCTCCAACAATATTGTGCTAGTTGCTATTTATTAGTACTTTCTATTAACCTAAGCGCAATAGATTTGTGTTTTTATCTTCATACAACAGTAGACCACTATTAGAGCAGCAGGGGGAGCAGCACCATAAGATACAATCACTGCTTTCTTTACCATCAAACAATACAACAGCAAGAGGTGGCAGGAATAGCTAAACTTTTAGACTTTACTAAGGCTGGGACATGTGAACCTTGGCCACAAATGCAGCCTTGATATATTATGAATGACAATATCATCAGTCAGCATCCAAACTCCACCATATATCATGTGTCCTATTGTGAATGCCAAGATGTTGGATATTAAAACGAAGATTTATACACTATTAGACAGGCAGTAAATAGGTTTGAGACCATAAATAAAATGTAAAGGTAATAGGTAAAGGATAATGGTATTAAATACAGTATATCACAATCATTTTATGAGATGTATTCTTACTAACTTCCAATTCATGTCTTACTATGTTCTGTATACCGCTGTATGTAATGAACTGATAACTTCCTGTGCTATCTGCCTCTACTGACCCTTATCTGTTAGTATTGCTCCCAGTTTTCTCTGTGGATTACAGAACATTCCTATGTTATGGAAATGAGGAGAGGGAAGGGTGTCTTGTGTGCCTAACATACTTCCTGTACAAAGGTGACAATCAAAACAAATGAAAAAAAAAGCTCCAGTGGAAGTGCTAAAGTCTGTGAGTATCCTCAAATGAAAAAGAGTCAGTAAAATATATATATATATATATATATATATATATATATATATATATATATATATATTTATTTATTTATTGTTATTAGAGTTGAGTCCTGTCCAACAAGGACTTGATGAAATATGCAGTACACCACATAAAAGGGCAAGGCTTCTTCCAGTTAAGCCCTTAAAACTTTCTAAGTGCCCCAAATAAAAATAAACACAGTTTATGGGGTCAAGAGTATAGCCTGTAATCCGCCCGATAGAGGGTTAAACAACACTACTGATGCACAGGACCGTGCAGCTCCATCAGCCAGCGGGACAGTGGAAACTGTAGAAACAAAAAGGAGAGGCAGAGCGCAGCGGCTTCTTGTGCAATACAGTTTATTGAGTAAATGAACAAAACTTAAAAACAAGTTGCACTCACAAAGGTTATATGACACAGAGCGTTCCTGTGGAAAAACCACAGCCAGCATACGGACAGTGATCATCCAGACAGCGGGAGAGCAGGAGCTGAGTAGAACAAGGATCCAGCTTGCAGCGGCAGTCAAGCTGCGCGCAAACTGCTCCTTCCTGCTAGGGAGTTCCAATCCTCGGTGAGGCTGGTCCCACCTCCACATACACGTGACTCGGAGCCGTGCCAGCTGACAAAGGACGCTTTGAGGGTTGCTATTACAATGCGTTTAAGAGGGCGTTGAAATAAAAAACTAAAATAATGTGGTTGCATAAGTGTGCACACCCTCTTATAACTGGGGTTGTAGCTGTGTTCAGAATTAAGCAATCACATTCAAACTCATGTTAAATAGGAGTCAGTACACACCTACCATCATTTAAAGTGCCTCTGATTAACCCCAACACGACATTTTCTTAGTTGCATGCTACAGCAAAAGCCATGGTCCGCAGAAAGCTTCCAAAGCATCAGAGGGATCTCATTGTTAAAAGGTATCAGTCAAGAGAAGGGTACAAAAGAATTTCCAAGGCATTAGATATACCACGTAACACAGTAAAGACAGTCCTCATCAAGTGGAGAAAATATGTAACAACAGTGACATTACCAAGAACTGGACGTCCCTCCAAAATGTATGAAAAGACGAGAAGAAAACTGGCCAGGGAGGCTGCCAAGAAGCTGCAGGAATATCTGGCAAGTACTGGCTGTGTGGTACATGTGACAACAATCTCCCATATTCTTCATATGACTGGGCTATGGGGTATCGTGGCAAGATGGAAGCCTTTTTTTACGAAGAAAAACATCGAAGCCCGGATAAAAACACATCTGAAGTCTACCAAAAGCATGTGGGAAAATGTGTTGTGGTCTGATGAAACCAAGGTTAACATTTTGGCCATAATTCCAAAAGATATGTTTGCCACAAAAACAACGCTGCACATCACCAAGAGAACACCATACCCACAGTGAAACATGGTGGTGGCAGCATAATGCTTTGGAGCCATTTTTCCTCAGCTGGAGTCAAGGTAGAGGGAATTATGAACAGTTCCAAATACCAGTCAATATTGGCACAAAACCTTCAGACTTCTGCTAGAAAGCTGAACTCAAAGAGGAACTTCTGCTTTTAGCATGACAACGGCCCAAAGCATACATCCAAATACACAAAGGAATGGCTTCACCAGAATAAGATTAACGTTTTGGAATGGCCCAGCCAGAGCCCAGACATGAATCCGATTGAAAATCTGTGGGGTGATCTGAAGAGGGCTATGCACAGGAGATGCCCTCGCATCTGACAGATTTGGAGTGTTTTTGCAAAGAAGAGTGGGCAAATAATGCCAGGTCAAGATGTGTCATGCTGATAGACCCATACCCAAAAAGACTGAGTGCTGTAATAAAATCAAAAAGTGCTTCAATAAAGTTTTAGTTTAAGGGTGTGTATTGCAACCCTTCCAGAGTTTGTGTGTCAAAATTACCATTCTGGAGACCAAAATTTCTGTAACATTATTACCTTTTCACCGGATTTTCCAAGACAATGCTGGAGGAAGAGGGCATCGGAAATCTGACACGCTGTGATTTTTCAATCATTACACACTTTGGCTCTGTTGGAAAGAACAGCAAAAGCATATAAATGTATTTAAATATAAGGGGTTATACCGCGCTAGAGCGTGCAATAAACATATACAGCAGCAACAAAAACTATCAAATGTCTCCACAGTGCAAAAAATGTATATAAATAGGATGCGCTCATATACAGTGTGAGTGATCACAAAAAATGATTAAATAAATGAAATAAAGTGAAATAAAGTGCAAGTGCAACACAAATATAGGTCTATAAGTAAAGACTCTGCATAAAAAGAAATGAAAAAAAAAAACATATTGAGTCCACACATAAAGGATTGCACAGTGTGAGAGGGAGTGAATCCAATGAGGTGATGAACTCCAGGTCACTTTCACCGTCACCAAGGAGATGGGGGTATCTCCTCCAAAGGTAGAAATCTGCAACAAAGTGATGGATGTTGTGACGAAAATAAATGATAGTAGTATAAGATTAGCTGCTTTGTGATGTGGGGCAGGAGAAAATACTATAGCGAGTGCGCCCCCCCCCCCCCCCCCCTTTTAGACGTGATTTCCCATTTTCAAATTGGATATTGAGAAGGACTTCCAGTCACTGTCGGAGAACTCCAGTCTATAGGTCTGACCTTGCTCTTTAGGGGGTCAACCAGTTCCGATAAGTGTCCCCGCGTATCAAGTGGGTTTTTTCTATTCAAGATACCCCCATCTCCTTGGTGACGGTGGAAGTGACCAGGAGTTCATCACCTCATTGGAATCACCCCCTCTCACACTGTGGAATCCTTTAATGTGTGGACTCAATATGTTTTTTCATTTCTTTTAATGCAGTCTTTACTTATAGACCTATATTTGTGTTGCACTTGCACTTTATTTCATTTATTTAATAATTTTTTGTGATCACTCACACTGTATATGAGCGCAACTTATTTATATACAAATACATTTATTTGCCTGAAGCAATACGCTTATTACGGTTTACAAAAACAAGCTATGGTCTGTGCAGTATATACTTACTTTTTGTTAGCTGCAAATATCTTTATCACCTATACTCACAGGTTCATAAGTAGTTAATAAGTAGGCAGAAGCCTCATACACTGGTGGAGGTATCCTCACCTTTCACCAGGAAACCACTTCTGTCATAAGACCACATGACATAACCAAAGTACTGTTCACACTAAGGCAATGTTCTTGCTTGGATGAGACACACACACACACACACACACACACACCCACACTTACATTGTATAAATATATTAATAATTATCTGCCAAATAAAATGCTTCCACTACACATGCCCAGTATAATAGGATTTTTCTTTTCTTGGAGTCCATTGAGGGATAGGAATCACACTCAAAGATAGGACTGCAAGTTCCGAGTGTGTTTCTCCGGTCCCCCTCCACAGTGAATGCTGGCTTTAGGAGCTCATCCCGCTCAAGCATATACTGCAATAACGCAGAACAAAACCACACTTCTGTAAAGTGTCACCATAAAGATTAATTAAAGCAGTTGGCCTCTGTCATAGTCCCCACCCTGGGCCATGCCCCTTCGGAGGTGGGAGCTAAAATGCTTTGATTAAAATTTATGGTGAGAATTTATGGGCGTGTGGCTTTGTTCTTCATTTTTGCTTTGGCATATACTGTTGCCTACAGTAGGATTCGATAATGGCAAACAAAAAAAACTGTAAATCACTCCTTCCATTAACAGCATGTCTCAGTTTTGTAGTAAAGCAGTGGGATGGGATTGTGTCCCTCAATGGACTTCAAGAAAAGAATTATGGACAAGGTAGTGTTGAGGTCACCAGGCACAGCATAAGGCCACCAATTCAGACACTCACCTCACAGATGTATTAAATACAAAGAAAGCACGCTTGACAGTGTGAGTGGACATAGTAATAACCTTAATGGGTTTAAATGTTGGCTTCTGAATCGCAGGAGAAAATCAAATTCAGATCCCACAGGAAAGCACAGAGTAAAAACATGGGAGACCCCTTGCACAAAGACCTTAATCTAAGACCGAGGTCAATAGTCTCAGAACAGAAAAAGCAGAGACTTGACCTTCTGGTAAAGGCCAAACTGCAGGAAGGAGAGGACTTGTCCCATGGAGAAACTCTTGGGTGAAAGCCCCTACACTCACACCAAGTTAAGTAAGAAAAGTGTACTTCCAAGTCTTGAGCATTGTAGGAAGCACAGACTCAGAGCTGCCCCATGCCCTTAGAACTGGGCTTTAATGGCAATGCTGTTAAATCTAGCAAGGAAAGATGGCAAAGCCCTTGGGACAGTGGATTTGGAAAATATTCTTGAAGTCTTATCATGTTGATGTAATACATTCACCTGAGCCAATCCGGTGCAGCGAGGATCACAGGAATGCCCTCCAACATGATCCCGTGGAGCAGGAGGGAAAAAAACCTGTCCAGTTTATTGTTGGACCTGGAGGCCAGGAGGTCCACATCTGATGTCACCTACCTGTGGTATAGGTCCTAAAAGCTTTTTTAGGTGAGGAAATCTGCCTGCCAATCATCTACATCTGGAATGTACACAGATGACAAGAGAGTCTGAAGCTTTTCTTAAAAGGAACACTCTGGACCGTGATGAGTTCAAGACCAGACCCAGATATTCCAAGCAAACACTTTGTTCCAACAACAGTTTTTTTTAAGGTTCAGGATCTACCCAAACTTTTCTAATGTCTGGACAGTCAAGAATATGTTGCCTGACAGAGCATTCACTGATTGTTCTCTCAATAGGAGGTTGTGTAAGTATCTCTCTATGGGGATCCCTTGAGAGCGCAAAAGGATCAACATTGGAGCCAGCACCTTGGTGAATACCCGAGGTGCCCAAGAGGGCAAAATGGCATGGCCAGGAACTGACAATGCAGGAGCCCTACAGCTTACCTCAGGAAACATTGGTGCACTGGAGAGATAGATACATGTGAGTAAACATCTTTTATATTTACAGTAGCCAGAAAATCTCCCTAATGGAATGCAGTGGCAGTTCTGGTAGATTCCATCCATAATTTTTGGATCCGAATAAAAACATTTCACAGTTCAGAGATTGAGGATGGGGAAATGCAGCTAGGAACTGAATCTGACACCTCAGTCCAGAAAGCAGAGAAAGACTGATGGGGAATTTACCAGTCTGTGAGGAGACACAGGAGAATCTGAAGGGAGAAAGCAAGGTGAGGGCAAGGAACGAAAGTCAAATTTGTAGCCGTGGGACATCACCTCCTGCACCCAAGCATTTGGAATCCAAGGTGCCTGAGCATTTTCAAATGTCTACAGATGTCCCCCCACTTCTGTAAAGTGAGGATGCTCCTTAGTCCTCGAGAAAGGCTCTCTGCTCTGCCCCTCTAGCGCTCACTGGAGCACCAGGCTGTGGAGGGGACAGGAGCAGCTGGCTAAGTCCCTCAGTGGCTCGCTGAGAGGCTGAGCCAGCTGCCGGTCCACAGTCGGGATCGATCCAGAGTCTGGACCGGCTGAGTGATGTCACCCAACAGCAGACTTTAGCCCGCTATCAGCTAAAAACAAGTCACCTGAGTGCAGATCGAAGTGCACTCCTGTGAGTCACAGGAGTAGGTGAAAAACAGTTTTGGCCCTACTTCTCCTTGAAAACAGCAGAGTTATATTATTGTGCTTTCGTGTGAATAATCATATGCAGATGCTCGTTTGTAACTTACATTATTGGGAAACCACTGATTTGTGTAATTTAATTGATTTTCTAAATCAATGTACCCTTAACTTTTTTTTTTTGGCCTCCCTCCCTAAAATTTTTTTTACAAAACCTGTGTAAAAGTGGCAAAAATAAGTGATTCAGCCTTGTTAAAATGGGTTGATTTTGAAATCACTCTTCGCAACTTTTCCCCTTGCAGTAAGAAAACAGCGAATGTGAAGTACCGGACACTCTCAGAAATGTTATGTGCCCAGTCCCTTTAGTACACCATGATGATTGACAACACAATGTGCACAAAACTGGGGTAAGAACCCCCCTGTATTATTTGAAACTTTCTTTAAAAAAACAAAAAACAAACACACTTTTATTAAGCACAGTCGTGTGCTTTACAAATGTGCTTAGTGCTTCACTTCTTCGGAACTCTGAAACAAGTGAGGCTCTGCAAAATAAATGTAAAGCATGGTCACATGACCTTTCAAAGTCAAGTAACCAACCTCTTTTCCAATAAAGAGGTTCTCTCTGCTCCACTAAGCAAAGTGAATTTTGTGGCATTTCACTAGATCCACACTGCAGCCTGTATTTTTTTTTTAAAAGTAATCTTAAAATATGTGATGTGGACTAACATTATGGTGTCCATTGAAAATTGGATAACGCAAAGTTATACCTCTACTATAAATAGCCCTCTCTATGTCATCTTATTAGGTATTTTATCTGGTAAGATACACCTCTATTGCCTTTGGAAAAGCCAGATTCTATCCAATATGGAATTTGTGGTCCATGGTGACTGGACAGCATCGCATAGTTGCTGATGATGTATGTTGCATACTCATGCTCCAAACCTCCCAGGACAGCAGCTATTACAAAAAGTAGCAAATTGTTCAATATACATTCTAAACAATCTAGGATTTCAAGCATGATCATAAGAGAATGACTGCTGAAGCATTTACTCTGTGAGGCCAAAACAAACGTGACAAGCTACCAAAATAGTTTTCCTTTGTACATCCCTCATCATGCAGATCCCCTAATCTAAAATACAAATTAATTTTGGGTTATTACTCAACATTTTCCCATCTACAGAGAAACATGATTGATGGTTCTGTTTGAAAATCCGGGTCTACTTGAAATGCTTCTCACTGGCTCCCAATATCATCGGCGATGCGTAAAGGAATACGGTGACATGATTGATTACTGAGCATCTGAAAATGTGAAGACAAGTAACATTTAGGAGAAATCTACAGTGTTACATTTAAATAACAGCACGGCCCTGTGATAACTGTACTGAAAAGAGTAATTGGATCAGTTTTATGTACTGTTCTAGTTCTCCTCAGGACTGGATTCTCTCCAAATCAGAGAGACCTTGTAAAGGATATAAAGTATAAAGAAAATTATTCTATTATCCAAAGATAAAAACTTGAATTATCAATAAAATCTACACTTAATATACTAAGCAAATGTCAGCAGTTCAGTCTCCTGGTATGGTCAGACGGCCAACTCATTCTATTAGTTTTGGCTACAGACAAGATATACCTGAACTGCATGTTTATAAAGAGTTAGGACTATGTCCTCACTGGTGACCCTGCCACCAGCGAGGGACAGAACAGGAGCTTGCAACTAACTGGTATTGGAAAACTGACAAAGGTGAGAAAACATTAGACCAGTAACCAGCAGAATGATTATCTAAAGATGAACACCAGGAAAATAGAAATGCTCTCTTGCAGTGAGGCTGCCCCTGTGCTGCAAAATTTAGAGGGCAGTTTACCTTGCCTAATCCTCTGCTTCCTCCAAGCTGCAAGACTGGTCCCCACAGCCTCTTTTCTGCTATATGCCAGTGGTCGCAGGTCCTCTGACATTATCAATTTCAAATAAGAACACACAGCCCTGTACAGAACATGAGGATGCCAAGGAGTTTCCCTTAGTGGAGATGGCGGCGGCAGCACCTGACAGTCGATCCAAAAATCAGCTGGGGTGCATTCATCGCGTGCTCCCTGGACAGGTAAGTGTCTATATAAAAAAAGTCAGCAGCTACAGTATTTGTAGCTGCTTACTTTATTTTTTTTTCCCCAGGTGGAACTCCTCTCTAAGGACACAAGTCCTAGAAAAAAGTTATCTGAATAACCTGGCTGATGGAGCAGGAGGCTGGTTGGCCTTTACAAGCACTTACAGGGAGAAAAAGAGAATCCGTTTAGCGAACAGAAGCCATGGCTGCCAGGTAAACTCTGACAGGCATTATACTGTAACATCTAAGCTGTGTTGAGACGTATGTTTTGGAACAGAACATAGGGAAGGGCAAAAGGACAACCTCCTCACTGAAGTGAAATGGAGAGACCACGTTGGATACAAAAGAAGTGCTTTGGTCTCAAGACTACTATGTCCCTGTGCAATACAAAAAAGGCTCCTTAGAAGAAAGGGCTGCTAGCTCAAAAACAAGCCAAACAGATGTAATGGCCACCAGGAAGGCAACCTTACAGGTGAGGTCTACCAGAGGTATATTTCTTTTCAGTGCAAAGAGGGGTCACTGGAGTACAGAGAGCACCAGGTTCAGATCCCAAGGTGATACAGGAGATTGAATAGGGGGATTTACATGAACAACTACCTGAAAAAAGGTCTTGATTATGACTGGAAAGCAACAGGTTTTTGAAAAAGAACAAAGCAGAAACCTGTCACTTAAAAAGGTACTGAACGACACACGCTAGTCAGGTCCAGATTGAAGAAAGGCCAAAACAAGAACAACAGGATTCCCTGGGACTCAGATGTCTATCCTTGAACCAGGTAAAGTAAGCCTTTCATGTGTTATGGTAGATCCTATGGGAGATAGATTTTCTCTCTCTAAGTAAGGTGGGGATAATTGTGTCAGATTATCCCTGATCCAGCTGAGCTATAGTGAGACAAAGAGGGGGTGGAACACAGCACTTTCCTTTTTCACATTTTGTTATTACAGTCTTATTCCAAAATGGATTAATAGCCTCCATCATACGTAAATGGAAGAAGTTTGGAACCACCAGGACTCTTCCTAGAGAGGGCCACCTGGCCAAACTGAGCGATTGGGGGAGAACCTTCCAGAAGAACAACCATCTCTGCAGCACTCCACCAATCAGGCCTGTATGGTAGAGTGGGCAGACAGAAGCCACTCCTCAGTAAAAGGTACATGACAGCCCACCTGGAGTTTGCCAAAAGGCACCTGAAGGACTCTCAGACCATGAGAAATAAAATTCTCTGGTCTGGTAAAACAAAGGTTTAACTCTCTGGCAAGTGTCATGTCTGGAGGAAACAAGACACCACTCATCACCTGGCAAATACCATCCCTATGGTGAAGCATGGTGATGGCAGCAATATGTTGTGGGTATGTTTTTCAGTGGCAAGAATTGGGAGACTAGTCAGGATCGACGGAAAGATGAATGCAGCAATCTACAGAGACACACTTGATGAAATCCTGCTCCAGAGCGCTCTGGACCTCAGACTGGGGCGAAGTTTCATCTTCCAACAGGACCATGACCCTAAGCACACAGCCAAGAAAACAAAAGGAATGGCTATGGGACAACTCTGTGAATGTCCTTGAGAGGCCCAGCCAGAGGCCACACTTAAACCTAATTGAATATCTCTGCAGAGATCTTAAAACCCAACCTGATGGAGCTTGAGAGGTCCTGCAAAGACGAATGGGAGAAACTTCCCAAAAATAGGTGTGCCAAGCTTGTAGCATCATACTCAAAAAGACTTGAGGCTGTAATTGGTGCCAAAGGTGTTTCAACAAAGTATTGAGCAAATGCTGTGAATATTATGTACATGGGATTTTTTTTGCTTTTAATTCTTAATAAATTTGCAAAGATTTCAAACAAACATCTTTCACGTTTTCATTATGGGGTATTGTTTGTATTTTGTGGAAACTAATGAATTTAATTAATTTTAGAATAAGATCGTAACATAACAAAATGTGAAAAAAGTGAAGCGCTGTAAATACTTTCTGGATGTTCTGAGCTCCACTAGAGTAACGATGGGAGAAGCTGACAGGCAAGAATGGAAGAATTAAACAAGGGATTTTCTTCACAATCCATAAGCTTTACCTTAGAGAGGAGAAAGCTATGAATGAATCCAATGTAATTTTTTAATGTTCGTGAGAGTTTAAAGAAAAAGTTTATTCTTATTATATGTTATCTTTCTTGATTCTTCCCTACCCCCAATCAAATACTAACATTTTTAAATAAATGTTTCAATTTTCATTATGCTGTGTACCTTATTTTAAATCCAGTAATGTCATCACTGGATCTCTGTGCTTCTTTATGCAATGCGGGCAGATCATGGCTGATGGGAAGGGCTGACAGGATGCTTTATATAGCTTTCTGAAAACATCACAGCACCCTGCCCTGCCACCCAACCCTGATGCAAGAAATGGTCTGATTTCTATGTGGAGTTATGCAAATATGTAAATGACTTCATGGGCGGTTGTCAGTTTGGAGGAGTGGGTATTTCTAAGCAGACTGCCTGAGTTAACACCCACATGCAATGCTGAGCCTCCATGATTAACCTGAAAATCCATTCCAATGAATGTAATCCTGGCACACTGCTACTGCAGGCTCCTTTCTGCATTTCACATAATAAAAAAAAAAAAAACGGATGTGAAAAAATGTCAGTACTTAAAAGGATCTTGTAGTCAGTGAGAAAGAAAAGCTATACAGCACGGGCTTAAAGAAGTACACTTCTACCTCTACTGTAAGGTGTGGGGCTGGCATGCATCATCTGGGGCAAGCAGCAACAACTAGGAAGAGACAGCCGGGCTTCTGATAACATCAATGGGAAGATGGCGTTGTGGGACCTGGGCTGTGGCACTTTAAGGCCTAGTCCACACCTCTGCATTTTTTAGTGCATTTTCAGTTTTGCAGAAACACACTACAGTCCATTTAACATGGTTTCCTATGGATGTAGTTCACATCTATGCATTTTATGGAATGGGCCAGGGACCTTTTTCTGGTTTTTGGTTCCATAGACTTTAATGGATCAAAAATGTGTATTGAAAAACAAAAAATGCACATGGAATATGCAAACTGCAACCTGCATAGGTGTGAACTAAGCCTAACAGCGCATCACAGCAGGGCAATACTGGATTTGCTGGGCAGGCGAGGGCAGGACAGTGGTGTAGTGGTTAGCACTTTCACCTAGCAGCAATAGGGTCGCTGGTTCAAATCCCAACCACGACACCATTTGCCTGGCGTTTGCATGTTCTCCCTGTGCCTGCGTGGGTTTCCTCTGGGTACTCCGGTTTCCTCCCACACTCCAAAGACATGCTGGTAGGTTAATTAGATCCTGTCGGAAAAAATTGGCCAAATAAGTGTATGTGTTTGTAAGTGCGTCAGGACCCCACAGGGTAAAGGACCGCGCTATACCGCAGATGGACACCAGCGGCAAAAACCGCCCTGAGGCAATTCAGTTCGCATAGGTAGCGCTATACAAGTCACTCATTCATTCATATGTGAACTGGGAACAACCTTGCATAACAGATAAGAGGGGGAAAAAAAGCAAGGGGAGTGAAGATCCTCTTTAAAGTAAACTTTTGCCTCCCTGTTCAGCAATAGAAGCAAGGAGATGGATCTCTGTGTCCATCCCAGACAGGGCTGAGGCCATCTCTTAGGCCTCACGTGACAATGCAGGCCAAATATACAGGTCCTCTATGCCTGGAAGTGCTGATATTTCTATTATTTCCAGCAGTGGATGGACCAGACATTCATTAATCTGCCTGTTCTCTATTTGTAGATTGCTTTTCATTCATGGAAACAATAGTACAGCTCCATGAATGGAGTGAGGGGTGGGGGGTAGAAAGGCAGTCAAAGTCTTGTGCTTGTGATAGGTTCCACGCTCATATTAACCCCCGCAGCACCCGAAGACTACAACTGCAGGGGTATGGTGGGGACTTTGGATTCCAACTGGGACAGCCAGCATGCATATTATGGGAGTCTACTATTTCTGCCACTGCATATATTGTCACAAGAGGTTAAAAGTAAACTTGTTACCTTTTGATATTCTGTGACCTTGTTTTTTAAATTAACTTACAGCTTTTCCCATTTACTTAGAACTGTACATGAACTGTAGTAACATTCTGCGTACCTGTGTTTTAGTGAGCCTATTGTATATAGCCCTTTCCAAATCGGCGGTAACTAACTGAATAACCTTGTGGTTTGTGTACTTTAAATGTCATGAAAACTTCACTGTGCAGAAAGAATGATATAATACATTCAGAAGGTCAGCATATGCAAAGCTTGCTCTCAGCTAACGTGAAAGAAATGTGCTCCTGTATATCTTCTGCTGCATTTAACGCTCCCTGCAATGCATTGCAAAAATATGCTGGGCTGGCAGAGATAAGGAATATGGTATTAAAACGATGGTTTAATATTTTCTTATCTTACATGTGTTGGTTGTGACATTTTCTATATCTTTTTGCAATACAACCTGATTTTAACTAGAAATTCAAAGGAATGACTGTAAAACTGAGTCACAAAATAAATCAGCAAGAGTGTCATGGGTGTCTACATTTGTCCACAATAAGCCTGAGGATGGCAAGCCCATTTTGTTATATACCTCCAGCAGATTCAAAACAGCTTCACATCCCAACATGTTTAAAGGGAATGATGGTGTTTATTTATTTAATCATTACATTTACAATTAAATGTTTAAAGCAACCCTGTCATCACAGGGTCACTTATAAATAAAAGGCATCTATAGCATACTTAAGCTTCCTACACACTAATGCCCTGTACACACGGTCGGACATTGATCGGACATTCCGACAACAAAATCCATGGATTTTTTCCGACGGATGTTGGCTCAAACTTGTCTTGCATACACACGGTCACACAAAGTTGTCGGAAAATCCGATCATTCTGAACGCGGTGACGTAAAACACGTACGTCGGGACTATAAAACGGGGCAGTAGCCAATAGCTTTCATCTCTTTATTTATTCTGAGCATACGTGGCACTTTGTGCGTCGGATTTGTGTACACACCATTGGAAATTCCGACAACGGATTTTGTTGTCGGAAAATTTTATAGCCTGCTCTCAAACTTTGTGTGTCGGAAAATCTGATGGAAAATGTGTGATGGAGCCTACACACGGTCGGAATTTCCGACAACAAGGTCCTATCACACATTTTCCGTCGGAAAATCTGACCGTGTGTACGGGGCATAACAGTTTTTTTTCATTCAACCCAGCGGGTTAAACAAAACAAAAAAAACTGACAGCTCAGGTTAGAGCCGCAGTACTAACAATCAAATGTTAGTACAGCGATCTCCCCTGCTGTGTTATTGTGTGGGGGGAGCAAGCATGCCCATCACATCCTGAACCATACCAGGCCACACGCATTCACATTTGTGAGAGCATCCTGGAACCTGGAAGAGGGATGGTAAAGCTCCAGGGTTGCCACCTTTTCTTTAAGCAAACCCGAACACGTTAGAGATGCATGGCAAAAAAATTTGGAAAAACAGCTGCATGGCAAATATTAGCACAACACATTTTGGAATGGATTTATACCTCTATTCATACATTATTATATGTGTATGGCAACTGCACAGTATATGTTTAAATAAGATTGGAGTGTATTAATACTTGGATTATGATTTGCGGTTTCCACCATCATTCACAATTCTTTTTTCACATTTAAATTGATATACACTATAGGATTGTAAGTAAAGACCTGGGACACCTTTGGGTGCACTAAGGAGAGCAATAATGCGGGACGCTTTATTGGTCAGTGTTACCCTCATAATACAGGGGTCAGTGTTACCCCCATAATACAGGGGCCCCCCATAAAAGGACCCCCATTAGATCAGAGTCCCCTTATATCAGATCATTGTAAATGATGGTGGAAACCCCCAAGGATAATCCAAGTACTAATACCCTCCAATCGTATTTAAACATATACTGTGCAATCACCATACACATATAATAATGTATAAATAGTGGTGTAAAGCTCTAATCCATTCCAAAATGTGCTAATATCAAATTTCTTTTTGTTGGATATTAGCACAACACATTTTGGAATGGATTTACACCTCTATTCATACAATATTATATGTGTATGGTGATTGCACAGTATATGTTTAAATAAGATTGGAGTATATTAATACTTGGATTACCCTTGGGGGTTTCCACCATCATTCACAATTATTTGTTCACATTTAAAATTAATATAATTATAGGGGGAGGTTGCACTGCATTTTAATTTATTTTTGCATAGTTTTTTCGAGGCATTTTAGTTTTATTTTAGGTGTTATTTTTTAGATCAGAGTCCCTTATATCTGATCCCTGTAATATAATGGGTTTCTCTAAGGAGAGGGAGGGGGAGGTAATATAAGGACAAACTGATCTAATGTGGTTGCTGATATAAGGAGAGCTTCTCTTATTTAGTAGAGGTCTCTAGGGAAAGGGGGGGGGGGGGGTGCTGATCTAATGGGTCAACAGCAGTCAGCACCCCCTCTACATTAGCTCAGAATCCCCTTATATCAGCACCCCCCTTAGAGATCTCTATTAGATCAGTCACCCCCCCCATCAGTTTAGAGCCAGGAAGTGTGGGAGCCGGAGTTTGGGGGCGGAGCAAAGTTGCTCTACTGTAGTGCCATTTTCCTTCCTTCCATTGTGTGGGGGGGCTTGGGAAGGAGGCAAAGTAGCAAAGTAGAGGCAGATGCTGCATCGCTGTGCCCACTGTGTCGGCAAGAAGCATTTGAACTGGTACACTCACTCACAGGGCCGCTGTTAGGAATCATGGGGCCTCCACCCTCTGAGGGGTGAAAAGAGGTGAGGGGGGTGAGAAAGGGGAGGTGAGAGAGGAGGAGGTAAGAGGGGTGAGAGAAAGGGGAAAAGAGGCAGGAGAGAGAGGGGGTGGCTGACACAGAGGGGGGGGTGCTGACAGAGGGGGGGGCACTGACAGAGAGGGTGTGGGGTGACAGAGAGGGGGGTGCTGACACAGAGGGGTGCTAACAGAGGTAATGGGCTGACAGAGAGGGGGTGCTGACAGAGAGAGGGGGGGTGCTGACAGAGAGAGGGGGGGTGCTGACAGAGAGGGGGGGTGCTGACAGAGAGGGGGGGTGCTGACAGAGAGAGGGGGGGGTGCTGACAGAGAGAGGGGGGGTGCTGACAGAGAGGGGGGGGGTGCTGACAGAGAGAGGGGGGGGTGCTGACAGAGAGAGGGGGGGCTTACAGAAAGGGGGGTGACAGAGGGGCAGGCTTACAGAGAGCGCCACGCTGACAGATGGGCTGGTTGAAGGGCAGATAACAGAGAGACCTCAGTCAGGAGGAGAGACAGCGCGTGCCAGGCAGGGAGGCGGGACTCAGGGAGACCGCGATCACCCACAGTCCAGCCCCGCCCTGTCTCCACATGTGACCAGTCACCAGCTCCACCGGGCCAATCACAGACCCTTATGTCCCCCGCCTGCACATGACCCATTCAGCCAATCACAGAGCGCCCGCTGACCAGCGCTCGTACAGGCTGTATGTGACAGTGTAACACTGATGGCGGCGGGCACAGGAATTGGGATGCGCCGCTCTAGATGTTGCAGCCGGGGGCCACTGGTCATAGGACGGCTGAACGGTTATGTGCCTGGGTTTCGGGCTGCTTGAAAACTGGGCAGATGTGTCCAAACCCGGACTGTCCGGGTCAAAACCAGACAGGTGGCAACCCTATAACGCACCTTGTCGCTATGTTGAGAGGACAAGGGCCTCACTCCAGCATCTTGTCTCCAAAAGGGAGAGTCTGCAAAGAGGGACCTCACAGAACCTGAAAGCCCCCCACTAATTTAGCAGCTAAAAAACAAATCATGGCCACTATTTGTAAACAATGTCACTATGTACTGCATCTCCAACTTTACGTGCAGCTTTAGAGCATCCCCAAAGAATGTTTTTTAAAAGATTTGTGTATTTTGAATGTTGCCCTTTGAGGCGCATTAAAATACCCTCTATTTATTTATTTTTTCCATTGGTACATGCTCCCCATAGCAGTGCTTACCTACCTAAGCCCTTAAAGATTGCACATTTGCACTGAAAAAAGCCAGAATAAAGTAATAGGATTTGTCTCCCATATATAAACCACCTCCCCTATATGTAATAGTGATGAATCTGTCCTTTAAACACACTTCCTGCCCTAGGGTGACAACAATGCTCCTCCGTAGATATAGTAGTGAGTGAATGTTGTCACCATAGGAGAGAAAGTGTGTTACTGACAGGACAACCAGTTAAAAATAAAGTATTAAAGTCAGAAAAAGGAAAACCAATGCAGTCACCATGTCTAAGGACTGGTAAGATGCAAAATAGTAGAGATTATTATTATTATTATTATACAGGATTTATATAGTGCCAACAGTTTATGCAGCGCTTTACAACTTGAGGGTAGACAGTACAAATACAATACACTTTAATACAGTAGGAATCAGAGGGCCCTGCTCCTTAGAGCTTACAATCTAAGAGGGAAGGTCAAGAGATACAAGAGGTAATAACTGTGGGCGATGTGCTGATTGAGAAGATAAATGTACAGTTGTTAGGTGGGGGCCAGATAGGCTTCTCTGAAGAGATGAGTTTTCAGGGATCGTCTGAAAGTGGACAAAGTAGGAGAAAGTCGGACAGATTGGGGTAGAGCATTCGAGAGGATGGGAGAGGCTCTAGAGAAGTCCTGAAGGCAAGCATAGGATGAGGTGACAAGGGAGTTTGAGAGCAGGAGGTCTTGGGAATTAGAGAATTATTAGGTTGGTATTTTGAGACTAAGTTAGTGATGTAGCTGGGGGCCAGGTTGCGGATGCTTTGTAAGTTATAGTTAGTATCTTGAATTTAATTCGTTGGTTGAGTGGCAGCCAATGTAGGAATTGGCAGAGGGGTATAGCAGACGCTGAGCGGTTTATGAGGTGGATGAGCCTGGCAGCAGCGTTCATGATGGTCTGAAGTGGGGATAGCCTATTTAGAGGTAAGCCAATGAGGAGGGCGTTGCAGTAGTCGAGGCAGGAGATGACCAGGGAGTGGATTAGAAGCTTTAAGGTGACATTGGTTAGGAAGGGGTGTATCTTGGAGATGTTGCGGAGGTTGAGGCGGCAAATTTTGGATAGAGATAGGATGTGGGTCCGAAATGTTAGTTCAGAGTCCAAGATTACACCTAGGACCTTGGCATGTGGGGATAGGTTGATAGTTGAGCCATTGATATTGACAGAGAAATCAGGGGAAATGGCACCTGAGGGAAATATCATGAGCTCGGTTTTGGATAGGTTGAGTTTGAGGAAGTGATGTGACATCCAGGCTGATATATCTGCTAGTAAATTGGTGATGCGTGAGAGGACGGATGGAGAGAGCTGGGGGGTGGAGAGATAGATTTGGGTGTCATCAGCGTAGAGATAAAATTGAAAGCCATGGGAGGCAATCAACTGACACAGGGATATAAATTAGAACATTTTCACATCTTATGCAAAATATCATATATTTGGAAGATTTGGCTTTTGCAGGTAAGCATTAAGAGATATATGCCACCTATTCTTGTGCCTTTACAAAAGGCCCTATACAATAATATATATATATATATATATATATATATATATTTAGCTGTGGGGCGACCCAAGGCAGGTGTGACAAATAATGGCACACTAGACCTATATGTTGCCTATTTGTAAGGAATTCCAAAAGATAGATGACATAAGAGTACTTCATACATATATATATATGTCATAAGTACTCTTATGTCATCTATCTTTTGGAATTCCTTACAAATAGGCAACATATAGGTCTAGTGTGCCATTATTTGTCACACCTGCCTTGGGTCGCCCCACAGCTAAATGCCAGCTGTGAGTCTGGTAAATATTCACACTGAAAACTATTAAAAACTTACCTTGAGCACAGAGATTCTCCTGAAACACCACGCTGCCATTTTTCTCAAGAATAAAACTCGTCTTTGGAAGGCTGTCTTCGAAAAGTTTCCTCTGATTCATGACTGACTGTTTCACTGCAGTAAAAAGAAAACAACACTGAAAATGTAAAAGTGTTTTAGAAGGGTCTGTAAAGCAGAATTAAAGTCACCAAATGTGTTTTTAAAAAAAAAAAAAAAAAGATAACCCACTTTGTAAGCTATAAGGTTTGCAACCCCCAGAAAATGTTTAAAAAAGCCTGTTTTGCAGCTTGTTCAAAGGAAAATAAAACAGTGCATGGCTTGGCGTGGCCTAAACAGTTTTTAGTGCAAATTTAGACTGGTGGGGAAATTCTGATTATAGGTAATATTTCTTAATACAATATGCTGGGTAATAAGTTATAGTGTTAGCCCTGGTTCCCATTGGCATGAGTCACATTGGCGATTTGACATGTCACATTCACACTGGCATGGTTCACATTGCCAAATCGGTGGCAATGGCACCGTCGGAATCGGTGTGACGCCGCACCGATTCCCACAAGTGGTTTCTGGACTACTTTTGGCGACTTTGGGGTGCGATTTCTATAGACATCTGTGCAGCAACCCGCACAGATGTCTCTGAAATTGCCCCCGAAGTCGGGACTGACATGCAGGAATGAAATCATGCGAGTTAAAGTGATTATAAAGGATAGTTTTAGTTTTGTATTTTTTTTTTTAAATAACAAACGTGTCATACTTATCTCCACTGTGCAATTCGTTTTGCACAGAGTGGCCCCGAACATCCTCTTCTGGGGTCCCACGGCGGCTCTCGTGGCTCCTCCCGGCATCAGATAACCCCCTAGGTGAAGCGCTCTCCCGAGAGGGTTACCTCACGGGCACGCTCCCGAGTCCAGCATTTGCATCCACAGACATGAATGCCAGACTCGGCCCCGCCCCCAGGCGCCCACGTCATTGGATTTGATTGACGGCATCGGGAGCCAATGGCTGCGCTGCTATCAATCTATCCAATCAAGAACTGGGACCCCGTGGAGAGAGGGACAGCGCGTGCCCACCGAGGAGATGAAGGGGCTCAGGTAAGTAAAACGGGGGGGGGGGGCTGGGGGGCTGGTGACTGCCATAGGATGCATGAAGGTGAAAAAACACAAGGGTTTACAACCACTTTAAGCTGAACTCGCACAATTTCATTCCCGCTGTCGGTGTGAACCTGGGCTAAAGGTGTGGATGGGTTTACTTCCACTTTAGGTAAACTTATCAGGTTCATCATTAGTGTACAACATTACTGGTAAATTGGATTGTCTCCAATTAAGTTCCTTTGAAGGCAAGCGAAAAATACCACTTTCAGAGTGATCGTCTGATAATTTGATCATTAGTACTCGGTTTTCGAGAACCGACCACTACAGTTCATGCGAAAATATCCGAAGGGACAAGCAAGAACAATTTTCTCTCATGATAAAAGAATGAACAATTTTTGTGTAATTAGTAAAGTATTTGTATGAAAAACATTGTGTGACCAAGACCACAACTGCTCAGAAATTAAAGAATACATTACAATATAATACATCACTTCTAAAGTTCTATTCTATTGTATGAGATTTTTCGTAACTTTAGTAACCTATTGGTTTTCGATCTAAGACGAGCATGCAAAAAAAAACAGATGATCATTCATCTGATATTTTTATCGTGTGTACTAAGCATAAGGATCACTTCTAGTATGTTACAGGTGAGGCTTCAATGCATTTCCTCTGCCTGCAATATGGTCAACCCAAACTCATCACCATCACTTTTTACACAGACAACTGCCCATAAAAAGACAATGAAACTTAATGGATGGAAGTATTCATAATAAATGTCCTTTAGCTAGGTCTGTATGTCTAAACACAATTGTTTTCACTGATAAATTCCTGTCACCAAGTACCCAAAAACGAAAAGGAATACATTTATTGATACCCCTACCGCTCCATATACTTTCACTCTCTTAATCGGTTTCCCAATGGCAAAATACCTTAGAGTGTATATAAAGCCAAAACATTTTTTTTTAGTTTTGGATACAGCAGGAAATGTTTAAGACCCTTGTCTGTGTCCCATATAGTAGATTTCCCTTCACTTTCACTTTCACAGCTCAAAGTAAGAGAAGATCCCTCATAAGCATAGGGATATAACCTCTTAGACAGGTTTACCCACGCTTTTACATGAAAACCAAGAATAATCAGTACACAGAACTGCCGTCAGAAACAAAACTATATCTTTTTTGTTTGTTTTACTTTATCACACCTGCTGTCACACCTTGTTAGCTGATTTATCTGTCACTCACTTATCCGTAACAAAATCCAAATATATGTTATATAGAATGATCCCTTTATTGCACCTATACTTGAGGTATCAGTGTCAACCACAGGTGGCGTTTCAAGATAACCAATAAAACAAGGAAAAGGAGTAAAGCTGAATCCTAAAGAAGTTGTAAAGGCAGAAGGTTTTTAATCTTAATGCCTTCTGTGTATAGCAGCACCCCTTAATTACCCATCTGAGCCCCTTCTCTCTCCAGCAATGTCCACGATCCCCTCAGCCATCCAGGACACTGATTGGCTGAGACAGAGCAGTGGCGCCATTGGCTCTCACAGCTGTCAAAGTCAGTCAGCCAGCCAATCAGGGGAGAGAGGGGTCGGGGCCAGGTTGAAGCTCTGTGTCTGAATGGATACACAGAGCTCTGACTCGGCTTGGGTGCCCCCTGTAGCATGATGCCGGCTGAGGGGCACTCAAAAGAGGGAGAGGCTAGGAGCAGCGAAGAGGGACCCAAGAAGAGGAGGATCTGGGCTGCTCTGGCAAAACCAACTGCACAAAGGAGGTAAGTATAACATGTTTGTTATATAAAAAAAAAAAATAAAAAAAAAAGAGCCTTTACAATCACTTTAAACTCTATCCCCAGGGCACACATTGAAATCTCCTACTACTTCCTCCCTCCCACCCCTCCCATGGGGTTGAAGCAATGTTTTACTGACATATGTTCGCTGTCCAGGTAATTTTCTGGCACCATTTCCAAGTAAAGGGAACATTAGTCCAGCTCTGCAGGTGTGCTCAAGCTGCCCCGTCCTCTTGCACTCATGTCATAGCCTGCAAACTCTCTTCTGGACCCTGAAAGAGCCCCTCCTCCTGTACAAAGCAGAAATAATGCCCGGCACCCGAATGTTCCACAATCGTGGATTTACATGCATAAAATGGGATTTTAATTTTTTATTTTTATGCCAGCAGTTAGTTAGGGGGGTGGGGGAACCAGAGATCAGCTTTAATTACATAAATAACTGAATTTAAATTACATGTATATATTACAATTATAGGATGACGTATTAACAAATAAGGAGAAGAGTAGCTTCTAAGTTTTTCTTACTCTTGTTATAAAAGCAAATGCAACAAGCATTAGGTTTGATATAGTCCTTGTCACAATTACTTAAAGCCCAACTTCAAAGAAGAATCTAAATCCAAAGACGGCCATACATAGATCGAAATTCATCTGGTTCAGATTGGAAAGGTCGAATTTCGATCCATGTATGGACATGTTGATTGCACCCAAGTCGATCTATTGATGGACTTGGGTACAACCAGATTGTTGGATTTTTCTACATGCGATTACTGCCAGAGGCTATAGCCTATAACTTATCTATGAATGTACATTGTTAATGAGGAGCCTTTCCTAGCTGTGCTTTCAGCAAACACATCTTCCCGACAAATATAGCAAAATACTCTCTGAAATGTACAGTTTTCTTCCATTGTAAACCATATTTCTCACCCCAGGGACCAGACAGGTTTGGCTGCTTATCTTCAGGGGGACTGGTCCCCTCACCGCCCCTTGTCGTGAAGCCAACAAACACGCTAGCATGAAGAGAGTGTTGGTAACCACTTTAAGACCAGCCTCGTTTTGGATTTTAGGTGTTTACATGTTTAAAACAGGTTTTTCTGCTAGAAAATTACTTAGAACCCCCAAACATTATATATGGTTTTTCTTCTAACACCCTAGAGAATACAATGGCGGTCATTGCAATACTTTTTTTTGCACCGTATTTGCGCAGCGGTCTTATAAGCGCACTTTTTTTGGAAAAGATTCACTTTTTTGAATAAAAAAATAAAACAACAGTAAAGTTATCCCAATTTTTTTTTATATTGTGAAATATAATGTTACGCCGAGTAAATTGATACCCAACATGTCATGCTTGAAAATTGCGCCCGCTCGTGGAATGGCGTCAAACTTTTACCCTCAAAAATCTCCATAGGCGACGTTTAAAAAATTCTACAGGTTGCATATTTTGCGCTACAGAGGAGGTCTAGGGCTAGAATTATTGCTCTCGCTCTACCGGTCGCGGCGATACCTCACATGTGTGGTTTGACCACCGTTTTCATATTTTTATTATTTATTTTACAATATTTTATTTATTTTTACACTTTAAAAAAAAAAAAAAAAAAAATTGTGTCACTTTTATTTCTATTACAAGGAATGTAAACATCCCTTGTAATAGAAAAAAGCATGGCAGGACCTCTTAAATATGAGATATGGGGTCAAAAAGACCTCAGATCTCATATTTACACTAAAATGCAATAAAAAAAAAAAAGTCATTTAGAAAAATGACATTTGAAAAAATATGCCTTTAAGAGGCGTGGACGGAAGTGACGTTTTGACGTCGCTTCCGCCCAGCAGTGTCATGGAGACGAGTGAGCGCCATCTTGGCCTCACTCATCTCTATACACACCACGGCAGAGGACGCGATCGCCTCCGCCGCTACCGACGGCTCCGGTAAGCGGCGGAGGGCACCGGATCGCGGCGGGAGGGGGGGGGGGCCCCTCTCCCGCCACCGATAAAAGTGATCTCGCGGCGAATCCGCCGCAGGGACCACTTTTATCTGAAAGCCGGCCGCCGCACGAAAACGGGGATACCGGGGTTATGGCAGCTAGCTGCTGCCATAACAACAATATGCCCGTTCAAACTTAGGACGTATATAGTCGTGCGGCGGTCGGGAAGTGGTTAATGACTATCTTCAGACTCCAGCCTTATTTCTGCTCTGACTCCCTTTAGGGCAGTGGTTCTCAACTCTTCCAGTGCTGTGACCCCTTGATAACATTTTCCAAGTTGTGGGGACCCCTAACAGAAAAATAATTTTCGTAGCGTGGGTTGTCAGCACCCAAGGCAAGACAAGTAATTAGCACCCCTAACCCACAGACATTTAGCGCTCCCAAAATCCCTTCCACTCGTACAGTATTAAAACTCCTTATGGTACATTTTAGGATGTACCACTCTCCTTGTTCTCCTTTTTTTGCCTTTTATCTCTCTCTATCCTAATTTCCTGTTTTTTTTCCCTTTTCCTCTCACCAGCCGTCTTTCTTGTTCTCTTATTCTTTCTCTACTTTTTTCTTTGTTCCTCCCCCTCTTTTACTCTCCCTTTCATGTATTCTCTATTTTTATTCCTTCTCTTACTCCTTGGTGGGGGGAATGGGACGAGTGGCAGTGCTGGCGGGGAGTTGGGATCAGTGGCAGTGCTGGGGGGGTTCTGATCAGCCAAATTAGGTGCTCTTGATCAAGGTCATCTGCTGATCTGAGAAATGTAGTGCAGACTTTTAATGGCAACTATAATCACAGGTAGTGTTACTCACTGTGTCTCCGACTTTGTGGTGTCTTGCAGCAGTAACACCTATGCCAAAATCAGGAGATAGGGTCTCCTCCAGCCCCTCCCACTTCACATTCCTCACCAGTCAGCTGACCTCTAGTCTCTACCCCCCCAGCCATGCTGTGAATTGAATGGGTGGTTGGGAGAGTGGTGCAGGCTTCAGGAACAGCCCAGGATTTGGTAACCCCTGGCAAATTATCATTCGACCCCCGAGGGGGTCCCGACCCCCAGGTTGAGAACCACTGCTTTAGGGCCAAAGCCAAGCTCCTTCTCTTGATCTGTGGCAGAGTTAGAAAGCCCAAATTTCTGCCTGCAACTCCTCTTGTGGCTCCGCCCACAGACAGAAAGCACTTGCCAGGAATCATGGAACATGTAACCCCAGAAACATTGAAGAAAATGACGTTGCACTGCTGCACACATCCTCCTTCTGGCATCCAAGTACAGCCGAGAAACCACCGAAAAAATATAATTTTTCTCTTTTATGCAGCTAGTAAATTTAACCACTTGAGCCCCGGACCATTATGCTGCCTAAGGACCAGAGGTCTTTTTCCAATTTGGCACTGTGTCGCTTTAACTTTTAATTGCGCGATCATGCAATGCTGTACCCAAACGAAATTTGCGTCCTTTTCTTCCCACAAATAGAGCTTTCTTTTGATGGTATTTGATCACCTCTGCAGTTTTTATTTTTTGCGCTACAAACGGAAAAAGACCGAAAATTTTGAAAAAAAATGATATTTTCAACTTTTTGTTATAAAAAAAATCCAATAAACTCAATTTTAGTCATACATTTAGGCCAAAATGTATTCGGCCACATGTCTTTGGTAAAAAAAATGTCAATAAGCGTATATTTATTGGTTTGCGCAAAAGTTATAGCGTCTACAAACTAGGGTACATTTTCTGGAATTTACACAGCTTTTAGTTTATGACTGCCTATGTCGTTTCTTGAGGTGCTAAAATGGCAGGGCAGTACAAAACCCCCACAAATGACCCCATTTTGGAAAGTAGACACCCCAAGGAAATTGCTGATAGGCATGTTGAACCCATTGAATATTTATTTTTTTTGTCCCAAGTGATTGAATAATGACAAAAAAAAAAAAAAAATATTTACAAAAAGTTGTCACTAAATGATATATTGCTCACACAGGCCATGGGCCTATGTGGAATTGCACCCCAAAATACATTCAGCTGCTTCTCCTGAGTACGGGGATACCACACGTGTGGGACTTTTTGGGAGCCTAGGCGCGTACGGGACCCCGAAAACCAATCACCGCCTTCAGGATTTCTAAGGGTGTAAATTTTTGATTTCACTCTTCACTGCCTATCACAGTTTCGGAGGCCATAAAATGCCCAGGTGGCACAAACCCCCCCCCCCAAATGACCCCATTTTGGAAAGTAGACACCCCAAGCTATTTGCTGAGAGGCATATTGAGTCCATGGAATATTTTATATTTTGACACAAGTTGCGGGAATGTGACACTTTTTTTTTTTTTTTTTTTTGCACAAAGTTGTCACTAAATGATATATTGCTCACACAGGCCATGGGCATATGTGGAATTGCACCCCAAAATACATTTAGCTGCTTCTCCTGAGTATGGGGATACCACATGTGTGGGACTTTTTGGGAGCCTAGCCGCGTACGGGGCCCCGAAAACCAATCACCGCCTTCAGGATTTCTAAGGGCGTGAATTTTTGATTTTACTCTTCACTGCCTATCACCGTTTCGGAGGCCATGGAATGCCCAGGTGGCACAAAACCCCCCCAAATGACCCCATTTTGGAAAGTAGACACCCCAAGCTATTTGCTGAGAGGCATGGTGAGTATTTTGCAGCTCTCATTTGTTTTTGAAAATGAAGAAAGACAAGAAAAAACATTTTTTTTTTCTTTTTTCAAATTTCAAAACTTTGTGACAAAAAGTGAGGTCTGCAAAATACTCACTATACCTCTCAGCAAATAGCTTTGGGTGTCTACTTTCCAAAATGGGGTCATTTGGGGGGGGGGTTTGTGCCACCTGGGCTTTCCATGGCCTCCGAAACTGTGATAGGCAGTGAAGAGTGAAATCAAAAATTCACGCCCTTAGAAAGCCTGAAGGCGGTGCTTGGTTTTCGGGGTCCCGTACGCGGCTAGGCTCCCACATGTGGTATCCCCGTACTCAGGAGAAGCAGCAGAATGTATTTTGGGGTGTAATTTCACATATTCCCATGGCATGTTTGAGCAATATATCATTTAGTGACAACTTTGTGCAAAAAAAAAAAAAAAAAATTTGTCTCTTTCCCGCAACTTGTGTCGCAATATAAAATATTCCATGGACTCGACATGCCTCTCAGCAAATAGCTTGGGGTGTCTACTTTCCAAAATGGGGTCATTTGGGGGGGTTTTGAACTGTCCTGGCATTTTATGCACAACAATTAGAAGCGTATGTCACACATCACCCACTCTTCTAACCACTTGAAGACAAAGCCCTTTCTGACACTTATTGTTTACATGAAAAAGTTATTTTTTTTTTGCAAGAAAATAACTTTGAACCCCCAAACATTATATATTTTTTTAAAGCAAATGCCCTACAGATTAAAATGGTGGGTGTTTCATTTTTTTTTTTCGCACAGTATTTGCGCAGCGATTTTTCAAACGCATTTTTTGGGGAAAAAACACACTTTTTTAAATTTTAATGCACTAAAACACACTATATTGCCCAAATGTTTCATGAAATAAAAAAGATGATCTTAGGCCGAGTACATGGATACCAAACATGACATGCTTTACAATTGCGCACAAACGTGCAGTGGCAACAAAATAAATACATTTTTAAAAGCCTTTAAAAGCCTTTACAGGTTACCACTTTAGATTTACAGAGGAGGTCTACTGCTAAAATTACTGCCCTCGATCTGACCTTCGCGGTGATACCTCACATGCATGGTGCAATTGCTGTTTACGTTTGACGACAGACCGACGCTTGCGTTCGCCTTAGCGCAAGAGCAGGGGGCGACAGGGGTGCTTTTTTTTTTTTTTTTCTTTATTATTTTTTTGCTTTTTTATCTTATTTTTAAACTGTTCCTTTCATTTTTTTTTTTTTTTTTTTTTATCATTTTTATTGTTATCTCGGGGAATGTAAATATCCCCTATGATAGCAATAGGTAGTGACAGGTACTCTTTTTTGAAAAAATTGGGGTCTATTAGACCCTAGATCTCTCCTCTGCCCTCAAAGCATCTGACCACACCAAGATCGGTGTGATAAAATGCTTCCCCAATGGCGCTATTTACATCCGGCGAAATCTAAGTCATAAAATGCTCGTTGCTTCCGGTTTCTTAGGCCATAGAGATGTTTGGAGCCACTCTGGTCTCTGATCAGCTCTATGGTCAGCTGGCTGAATCACCGGCTGCATTCTCAGGTTCCCTGTTGAGACAGGAGAGCCAGAGAAAAACACGGAAGACGGTGGGGGGGGGGGGGGGGGGGGCATTCCCTCCCACGGCTTGTAAAGGCAGTCTAGAGGCTAATTAGCCGCTAGGATTGCTTTTACATGAAAGCCGACCGCTGGCTGAAAAGAATGATACCAAGATGATACCTAAACCTGCAGGCATCATTCTGGTATAACCACTCAAAGTCGTGAATGGCGTACCTGAAGACAAAAAAATGGTTAACAATAAAGCACAGTAAACGGTAAAATATAAATAATTACATACCTGAAAAACAAACATGATAAAACATAATAACAATAAAACATTGCAGAATAGAATACAGTAAAAAAGAGCAGAACAATAGAGAGAGAGAATAGAGAGAGAGAACAATAAAACGACAACAATTTTTTTTTTATTTTATATATATTTTTTTTTTTACACTTTTTTTGTAACTAACTTTTATAACGGTAACCGGTTCCAGGTTCGGGTCTCTCAAAATGCGATGGCATCTTGGGAGACCCTGTGAAAGTGTGCCTAGTCTGTGCAATGCTGTACCCTACGCTAATACTCAGCTAGTGAATGGTAGCGTTCAAAACATTCACCAATGCAAAGACCAGGATTGTCAGGACAGGAGGGACAATGATAGCGGGTGTCACGCCTATATCCGCGCTTGCTGCAGACACGACATCTTTTTTGGGGGGGTTCGTTGGGTAGGGGTACTCGGGAGGACATAAAGAAAATGCCTCTCATGCAGCCGACTGCATTTGGTTGGGGATGTGAATGGGGGAAGTACGGGCGCTGCAGAAGTGGTGGGTTCCCAATTAGGATTGGCGAATGCAGCAGGAAGGGCACTATGGGCACGACGGGCCTGTGTTTGTCTTCTTGGTGGCAGCGGGACACTACTTGTGCTTGCCACCTCACCAGCTTGAACTGCACTTATGGGACTCGCCACGTCACCAAGTGTTACTGCAGTGCTGGTTTGACTACGACCGGGGTGTACTAGGCCGCTGGTGCTTGCCAGTTCACCAAAACGCTACAAAAAAAACTGTTAGCGATCGCAGGGATCAGGCCTGACTCTGCGAACGCTGCAGTTATGCGTTTAGTGTTTTGTAAGTGACAGTGATCGATCGATACTGCACTTGGGTGGGCTGGACTGGGCTGGGCGGAGGGGCAAAACACAGGTGCTAGCAGGTATCTGGGCTGATCCCGCTAACACTGCGTTTTTGGGAACCCTAAACTGCTGGAGACACTAGTATAGATCTGATCAGATATTGATCCGATCAGATACTATACCACTAAGGGAGGCGTATGCTGCGTGCGTGGGTGTTAGCGGTACTGGCGCTAACCTGACGCTGCCTGGGGCTGGTGCTTGCTAGTTCACCAAAACGCTACCAAAAAAACTGTTAGCGATCGCAGGGATCAGGCCTGACTCTGCGAACGCTGCAGTTATGCGTTTAGTGCCTTGTAAGTGACAGTGATCGATCGATACTGCACTTGGGTGGGCTGGGCGGAGGGGCAAAACGCAGGTGCTAGCAGGTATCTGGGCTGATCCCGCTAACACTGTGTTTTTGGGAACCCTCAACTGCTGGAGACGCTAGTATAGATCTGATCGGATCAGATATTGATCCGTTCAGATACTATACCACTAAGGGAGGCGTATGCTGCGTGCGTGGGTGTTAGCGGTACTGGCGCTAATCTGACGCTGCCTGGGGCGACGCATATCACCGCCGGGCGATCGGGGGGCTAAACCTTTATTCGGTAATAAACGGCGGGTTCCCTGACACTATAAAAAATAAACGAACTAACCAGCGTCACCCGTAACGGTTATACGGTGATCAGTGGTGAAAGGGTTAACTAGGGGGCAATCAAGGGGTTAAAACATTTATTAGATAGTATATGGGGGTCCCTGTCGCTATAAAACGCTGACGGCGAACCTAAATATTTACCTCACTAACTAGCGTCACCAGCGACACTAATACAGCGATCAGAAAAATGATCGCTTAGCAACACTGGTGACAGGGGGTGATCAAGGGGTTAAAACTTTATTAGGGGGGGTTAGGGGGGTATCCTAGACCTAAAGGGGGGTAATACTCACTGTTCCAACACTGTAACTGTCACAAACTGACACCAATGCAGTAATCAGAAAAAAAAAACAAAAAAAACAAAAAACTGCTGGTGTCAGTTTGTGACAGGGAGGGGGGGGGGTGATTGGGGGGGGTCGGGGGGATCGGGGTGTTTTGTATGCCTGGCATGTTCTACTGTGTTGTGTAGTGTTGGTGCACTCACATTGATGTCTTCTCTCCTCGGCGCTGCAACGGAATACCAAGCCGAGGAGAGATGACATAATTTCCTTTGCTGCTGTTTAGCATACAGCAGCAAAGGAAGTGATCTGATTGGCCGGCGGCGATCGCGAGGGGGGGGCCACGAACAGATGGCCTCCCCCTCATCTCCGATCGCCGGGGGACCAAACGGGACTGCCTCGGGCGGCGGGGGGGGGGTCCGTTCGGACCCCCCACCCGCGGGAGGCAAATCACGTACATGTACGTGATTTTGCCTGCCCGTGCCGCCTTGCCGACGTACATCGGCGTGAGGCGGTCCTTAAGTGGTTAAAGGGGTTGTAAAGGTAAAAGTTTTTTCACCTTAATGCATTCTATGCATTAAGGTGAAAAAACATCTGACAATACCGGCCCCCCAGCCCGCCCCCCACCACCCCCGCCATTGATTGGTTACAGTGGATGGATTGAAAGCAGCGCGGCCATTGGCTCGTGCTGCTGTCAATCACATCCAATGACGCGGCGCGCCGGGGGGTGGGGCTGAGTGATACAGTGAGCGGCTATGGCCGCTGGCTGTATTATGGGAGAGCGCCCGCAAGCACTCAACACCATGCAAGGGAGCTTGCATGAAAGTGTTGAGTTCTGGCGGGGGGGGGAGCCGAGACAGCCGCCGAGGGACCCCAGAAGACCAGGTTCAGGGCCACTCTGTGCAAAACGAGCTGCACAATGGAGGTAAGTATAACATGTTTGTTATTTAAAAAAAAATATATATATATATCTTTAGTGATCCTTTAATTATTTAAATAGGATTTGCCTGTATGGGCATAAGTAAAAAAAAAAGCCAATAAGAAGGCAGTAATCCTAAATTAGGGATTTAAAAAATTACATATTTGGGGGGAATTTATTTATTAAAACTGGAGCACTCAGAATCTGGTGCAGCTGTGCATGGTAGCCAATCAGCTTTTAACTTCAGCTTGTTCAATTAACGTTTGACAATAAAACCTGGGAACCGATTGGTTTCCTTGCAGCGCTGCACCAGATTTTGCACTCTCCAGTTTTAGTAAAACCCCCTATAAGTCTAACTTTATAATGAAAGTACAAGACAAGAACAAACAGAATATTACCTTCAGACTCCTCCCCATGCTTCACATGTGACACGCGGAATGCCTTAGGTCGATCAAATCTGGCTTTTGCTGATACTTTGTCCTTTGTATCCCATATTTTCACTTGTATCTGATGTGATAAAGCTTTCATTAAAGCTTCTTTTGTCACCTGGAGATCAATGCTATGGCTCCATGACAACCATATTTTGTCACCTTCTTGCCACGGCTTTATTAACTGAAAAAGGAAAGGTTTAAACTAAGATTGTGTATATTTGACAAAACAGATCTGTACATTTCAGACTGGGATGAATGTCACTGGACATAGCAGGGGTGGCACAGGATGATTATAATATGTTTTATAGCTTTTACCTGATAAATTCATCATTGTCTGAACTAGTGACCTGCATTTCAAGCCACATATGTGGCTTCATATGCTACATCTTACTATAGGTGGAAACTATAGGGTGGAGGATGAAGCAAAAGGTTTTGTGTTGTCCACAGAAGTCAATTAGATTTTATATGGAATATGTCAGCTGATAATTTTCTATGGCAACCATAGGCAATTGTTTTACATCAGTTTTTGTTTATCTACAAATTGCAGCATTGATCAAACATAAGCCTTTTAACAAAAAAAATAAAGCAACGTGATATTTTTCACATGTCAATGCCTACACACAATATACAAAAGTAGCAAATACTGTATCTATAATAGACACTTATACTAAATATACTGTTTTTTTTTTTTTTTTCGCAAAGCTTTACAAAGAACCATGATATGTAGCAACTAATCATCTTGGTTTAAATACTCATACTGTTGTGCGAGAAAGGTTTTTCAAGGATACACTGTAACAAACTTCACATTTCAACGGCAGTGACACCTGCTGACAAATTGTGGTATTACACAGGAACAAAATAAATGACATTCATTATGACACAGGTCAGACTCCAGTCTGAAAAGGTATTTAAAGCGGACTCCATCAAATATTTTTCTTTTTTTTTTAGTTTTGAAGTGGGGAGAGGAGGTCAGATCAAATATTTTCTTGAGAAGTCTTTTAAAGCGATAGTAAACGGCAAAAAAAAAAAAATATCCAGAAAAATGTTCCCCTGCAGGAAACTTTAGTGCCTTGGAAAAAGTATTCATATCCCTTGAGATTTTCCACATTTCATATGTCAAAACATAGATGTATTTTATTTTGGAATTTTATGTGATAGACAAACACAAAGTGGCACAAAATTGTGACGTGGAAGGAAAATGTTTACAAATAAATATTTGAAAAGTGTGGCATGCATTTGTATTCAGCCCCCTTTACTCTGATACCCCTAATTAAAATCTAGTGGAACCAATTGCCTTCAGAAGTCATCTAATAAGTAAATAAAGTCCACCTGTGTGTAGTTTAATCACAGTATAAATACAGCTGTTCTTTGAAGTCCTCAGAGGTTTGTTAGAGAACCTTAAAGGGGTTGTAAAGGTAAAACATTTTTCACCTTAATGCATTCTATGCATTAAGGTGAAAAAACTTTTGACAGTACCGCCGCCCCCAGGCCCCCCGTTTTACTTACCTGACGCCTCGAATCTTCGCTGCTCGTCCTCGTCAGCTTCATTGCAGCTCAGCCTGGTCGCTGATTGGCTGCAGTGGATGGATTGAAAGCAGCGCAGCCATTGGCTCGCGCTGCTGTCAATCACATCCGATGACGCGGCACGCCGGGGGGCGGGGCCGAGTGATACAGCGAGCGGCTATAGCCGCCGGCTGTATCACGGGAGCGCGCCCGCAAGCACTCACCACCGTGCGAGGGAGCTCGCATGAAGGTGGTAAATGCTTGCGGGGAGGAGCTGAAACAGCCGCCGAGGGACCCCAGAAGACCAGGTTCGGGGCCACTCTGTGCAGAACGAGCTGCACAGTGAAGGTAAGTATAACATGTTTGTTATTTAAAAAAAAAAAAAAAAAAAAAAAAAACTTTACAACCCCTTTAATGAACGATTAGCATCATAAAGGCCAAGGAACACACCAGACAGGTCAGGGATAAAGTTGTGGAGAATACATCACCTATAACATTGGGAGTCTTATGTGTGGATGTTGATGCGGTATGTAAAAATATTAGAACCATTTTTTACATTTTAGACTGGGGTGCCTTGAGACTGTTCATAATTTTAAGGGTGCCTTGACGGAAAAAAGGTTGAGAAACACTGGTTTAGATCAAAGCATATTTATGTGTTAGAATGGCCCAGTTAAAGTCCAGACCTTAATCCAATTGAAAATCTGTGGCAAGACTTGAAAATTGCTGTTCACAGACACTCTCCATCCAATATGACAGAGCTATTTTGCAAAGAAGAATGGTAAAAAAAGTCACTCTCTAGATGTGCAAAGCTGGTAGAGATGTCCCCAAAAAGACGTGCAGCTATAATTGCAGCGAAAGGTGGTTCTACAAAGAATACAAATGCAGGCCACACTTTTCAGATAATTATTTGTAAAAAATTTTGAAAAACATTTATAATTTTCCTTCCACTTCACAATTATGTGCCACTTTGTGTTGGTCTATCACATGAAATCCCAATAAAATACATATCAATACTTTTTCAAGGCACTGTAGCATAATGTGCTAGTATGCATCACATTATGAAAGACTTACCTTAGAACGAAGCCCTCGAGCGGTGTGAGCTCACTTCAGACAGAGGGCTTCCATCTTCACCCGATCTTCCTTCCTGATTCGCAGGCTTTAGCTGTTTGACTGTGTGGAGCCACGATGACGTGGCATGGGTCTCTCAACGGCGCACATTTAGGAGATATTTACTGTACCTACAGGTAAGCCTTATTTTAGGCTTACATGTAGGTACAAGTAAACAATTACTTTTTACAAGCTACTACCACTTTAAAAGCAACATAGTCTAAATTTCTTCTCAAACTGACTGTCCCTGGTCTGCCACTTTCATTAGTTGGTTTTCAGTTTTGTTAATCGTGGAGGCTCAGCATCACATGTGGACATTACTTTGGGCAGTCTGCTTAAAAACACCCCTCCTCCAGACTGACACCTGTCCATGAAGGATTTTTGATATTTGCAGAACTCCACCTAAATGGCAGACCATTTCTTGCAGTAAGGTCGAGGGATCATGAGGGAGTAGCGAGGCAGGGTGCTGTGATGTGTCCTGTCAGCCAATCACACCAGCCATGATCTGCCTACAATGCATTATAATGGTTGTAAACCTCAGACATGAAATATGAACAAAGCATACCTCTCTATAGTGTGTACTCATCTCAATTAATAACACATAGCTCATGTTCATATCGAGTCATTTTGACACGTCAAATCGCTGGCTATTACTAGCAACGGCACCGCCAGAATCGGTGCAGCGCCGCACCGATTCCCAAAAGAAGTTCCTGTACTACTTTTAGAGACTTCGGTGGCGATTTGAATAGACATCTGTACATGAACCGCACAGATGTCTGTGAAATCACCCCTGAAGTCGGACTGCATTGCCGGTTTGAAATCGTGCAAGTTCAGCTGAACTTGCACGATGTCAAACCTGCCCTCAATGTGAACCTGGGCTAAGTGTCATTTCTGCCTGCTGTTTCTTTCTTCTGCTATCAACATGAATCCCTTTTGACACATTTTCCTGACACCAAGTGAAAAGAGGTGACAGGGGAAGGACCTCCAGCTGATTGACAGCCTCAGCTCTGTTCCTGTGTGCTGTGTGAAGGGGGTGTGTACCTTCCCTCCAACCAGCTCTTAGACCCCTTTCACACCGAGGGCGTTTTGCAGGCGCTATAGCGTTAAAAATAGCACCTGCAATCTGCCCTCAAACAGCTGCTCCATTCACTCCAGTGTGAAAGCCCGAGGGTTTTCACACTGGAGCGGTGTGCTGGCAGGGCGTCAGGAAAAGTCCTGCCAGCAGCTTCTTTGGAGCGGTGAAGGAGCGGTGTGTTTAACGTTCCTCCACCACTGCTCTCCAATGAAATCAATGGGGCAGCGCTGCGATACCGCCAGCAAAACGGCGCTATTGCAGGTGGTTTTAACCCTTTCTCGGCCTCTAGCGGGGGGTAAAAGTGCCCCGCTAGCAGCCGAAATGCGCCACAAATCCGATGGTAAAACGCCACTAAAAATAGGCGGCTCGGTGTGAAAGCCGTCTTAGAGCTCTCCTCATTGAGCTCTGCAGAGTGTAACTTCAGCTCTCCGGCCCCTTTTTTCTGACACCTCAGACAAGCTTTATAAATTCCGGACTTTGAACAATTAGAGAAGACTTCAGATAAACACATACAACTTATGTAGGAGGATTTGTTTAATCTCTGTGCATCACATGTGGATAGTCACTTCACTGGGTATATGGAAGGGTGTACAACCACTTTAAAGAAGCACACAAACCCAGGGATGACATCACTGAGTCTAAAATATTGTTTGCTAGCTCAGTCAACCTACCCGAGACTCATGATCCATATACAGCTTTGCCACAACCCCAAACATCACCACGTCAACTTTAGTGGGTTCTGTGAACTCGGGAAGCAGGACGTATTCAAAGTGGAAATATTTTTGTGCTTTCGGAGCCTCAATCACCTTCTTTTGGTGCTTATGTCCTTTTTTTCCTTTGTGGGTAGAACCAAGTTCAAGGTCTTCTATAAACATAACAGAACAGTCATCCATTATGAATCCACCTTATGAACAACTTACATTGCAATGATATTTTAAGAAAGAAGAAGAACAAAATAATATCTATAAACAATTCAGGCTAAAATCTACAAAAAAACCTACACGGCAACAAGAGCTGTCAGTTGTGGGACCACCCCTCTTTGCTAAATTTATTATCCACAACCACCACCACCACTATAGTCAAAATATTCCGTGCTGTTTAGAAAAAAAAAAACTAAAAGCAGGATACACACTATACAATCTTCTTTAGATTTTTTCCAAAAACCATATACAGTATCTCACAAAAGTGAGTACACCCCTCAAATTTTTGTAAATATTTTAGTATATCTTTTCATGTGACAACACTGAAGAAATGACACTTTGCTACAACGTAAACTAGTGAGTGTACAGCTTGTATAAGGCTTCATGTACATGGGATGTTGTTCTCCTGAACAATTTTAACTTGACAGCTGGAACCCAACGTCTAAAAATGGCCGTTTAGCTGCGTTTAGCTGTCGCATTTAGAAGCGTTTGAAAAATTTTTTTTTTTTTTCAAAATAGCCAAAAATAAAAAACCTCTGTAAACAAAACGCGGCTAAATGCGAGTTACCGTGTTTAGCGTTTGAAATGCCTCTAACACGCAACTGTCTAGAAAGGACTATAAACAAACCTGTGTACATGTACTGATAAGATAACAGAGGAGGGTTCAGGAGCAGTTGAAAAAAATGCCCAACTGCTCCTAAACGTTCGTTTACCAGCAGTAGTGTACATGAGGCCTAACTGTGTAAATTTGCTGTCCTCTCAAAATAACTCAACACACGGCCATTAGTGTCTAAACCACTGGCAACAAAAGTGAGTACACCCCTAAGGGAAAGTGAAAATGTCCAAATTGGGCCCAATTAGCCATTTTCCCTTCCCGATGTCATGTGACTCTGTAATGGAAATTTGTAAGTTCTGTATATAATTGTATTCTATTTTGTATGTATTGCACACTGCCCTCACTGTGCACACAGCACTAATAATGTTTTCAGTACATATTTACATTCTTTCGAGTCCTGATTAGAATTAGCCTGCCTATGTTACGCCCCTTGTTACCATAAATGTACAATTGTAATATTAATGTGATACCTACGTAATCATGTGTATAAAAACCTTCAATTGCGTCATAATAAAGCAGAACAGTTATTTGGAAAGATGCTGAGCGTATCTTTTGTGTCCGTTCCCTACTGCAGTAGTTATTAATTTGGAACCACTAATCAATATGAGGATAGGAGTTGCCTATCATCAATTTAACCGAGTCAGCACGGCGCGCTTTGCCTTAGGAGGGGTTTCCAGGTAACCCCGAGTATCCGAAACGAGGTGCTTGAGACGATCCGGGAATCCGGCTGAGGTAAGTCTTTTGCCTTTTGAGTTATCAGACTTCCTTGATCGGTAAGGCATTTTCGGGACAAAGGATACCTATTTTACTCCCCTTAATCGAACTGTATTGATTGGTGGTTATATATGTTGTCACTGTCTATTGTCCATCGGAGTGTTATAGATAAGAAAGGGAAGAATAGTGTTGTTCACAGGTTTATGTAGTACATCTGCTAGATAAAGCAGTTTAGAGGCAAGAGGGTATAGGCACACGTAGAGAAGACTGGCCAGTCATTATGAGCATTGAATTAACCACTTGACCACTGGGCACTTAAACCCCCTTCCTAACCAGACCAATTTTCAGCTTTCGGTGCTCTCACAATTTGAATGACAATTACTCAGTCATACAACACTGTACCCATATGAATTTTTTGTCCTTTTTTTCACACAAATAGAGCTTTCTTTTGGTGGTATTTAATCACCGTTGGGTTTTTTATTTTTTGCGCTATAAAAGAAAAAAGACTGAAAATTTGGTAAAAAAATGAATTTTTCTTTGTTTCTGTTATAAAATTTAGCAAATTAGTAATTTTTCTTTGTAAATTTTGGCCAAAATTTATACTGCTACATATCTTTGGTAAAAATAAGTACAACTTGGTGTATATTATTTGGTCTTTGTGAATGTTAGAGAGTCCAAATGCTATGGTGCCAATATCTGAAAATTGATCACACCTGAAGTACTGATGGCCTATCTAATTTCTTGAGACCCTAACATGCCAGAAAAGTACAAATACCCCCCAAATGACCCCTATTTGGAAAGAAGACATTCCAAGGTATTTAGAAAGATGCATGGTGAGTTTTTTTGAAATTGTCATCTTTTCCCACAATTCTTTGCAAAATCAAGATTTTTTTTTTTCTTTTTTTTTTTCACAAAATTGTCATATTAGAAGGTTATTTCTCTCACACAGCATATGCATACCACAAATTACACCCCAAAACACATTCTGCTATTACTCCCGAGTATGGCGATACCACATGTGTGAGACTTTTACACAGCGTGGCCACATACAGAGGCCCAACATGCACGGAGCACCTCCAGGCGTTCTGGAGCACCCAGGCCAATTCTTATATTTCTCTCCTACGTGTAAAAATAATAATTTATTTGCTAGAAAATTACATAGAACCCCAAAACATTATATATATTTTTTTTAGCAAAGACCCTAGAGAATACAATGGCGGTTGTTGCAACTTTTTATCTCGCACGGTATTTGCGCAGCAATTTTTCGAACGCTTTTTTTTTGGAAAAAAAACTGTTTTGTGCTTTAAAAAAAAATAAAACAGTAAAGTTAGCCCAATGTTTTTGCATAATGTGAAAGATGAAGTTACGCCGAGTAAATAGATACCTAACATGTCACCCTTCAAAATTGCACACTCTTGTGGAATGGTGCCAAACGTCGCTACTTAAAAATCTCCATAGGTGACGCTTTAAAATTTTTTACTGGTTACATGTTTTGAGTTACAGAGGAGGTCTAGGGCCAAAATTATTGCTCTCGCTCTAACGTTCGCAGTGATACCTCACATGTGTGGTTTGAACACCGTTTTCATATGTGGGCGGGACTTACGTATGTGTTCGCTTCTGCATGCGAGCACACGAATGTGGGCGCTTTAAACGTTTTTTTTTTTTTTTTTTATTGTTTATTTTACTTTATTTATTTTAGTTTGACACTTTTTCCCCCCCCAAAAAAATTTTTGATCACTTTTATTTCTATTACAAGGAATGTAAACATCCTTGTAATAGGAATATGGCATGACAGGTCCTCTTTACAGTGACATATGGGGTCAATAAGACCCCACATCTCACCTCTAGGCTGGGAAGCCTGAAATAAAAAAAAAAAAAAAAAAAAAACGATCTTGGCTTCGATCGTAGCGGTGAGTCGGTAGAAGCACCGGAGGGTGGCGGGAAGGGGGGGGGCATCCCCTCTCGCCTCCCGTAAGAACGATCAAGCAGTGTAACAGCCACTATGATCATTCTTATGGTGTAGGGAATCGCCGGCTGAAAAAGCTGATATCTGAATGATGCCTGTAGCTGCACCCATCATTCAGATATCCCCGCTCAAAGTCAAGGACGTCATATGACTATGGGCGGGAACTGGTTAAAAATTGCGGGGTATTGCAGAGTATTGCGGAGTAGTGCAGGGTATATTGCTGGGTATATTGCAGAGTATTGCTGGGCATATTGCAGAGTATTGCTGGGCATATTGCAGAGTATTGCTGGGCATATTGCAGAGTATTGTGGGGTATATTGCAGAGTATTGTGGGGTATTATGCAGAGTATTGCGGGGTATTATGCAGAGTATTGCGGGGTATAATGCAGAGTATTGTGGGGTATTATGCAGAGTATTGCGGGGTATAATGCAGAGTATTGCGGGGTATTATGCAGAGTATTGTGGGGTATTATGCCGAGTATTGCGGGGTATTATGCAGAGTATTGCGGGGTATTATGCAGAGTATTGCGGGGTATTTATGCAGAGTATTGCGGGGTATTTATGCAGAGTATTGCGGGGTATTTATGCAGAGTATTGCGGGGTATTTATGCAGAGTATTGCGGGGTATTACGCAGAGTATTGCGGGGTATTACGCAGAGTATTGCGGGGTATTATGCAGAGTAGTGCGGGGTATTACGCAGAGTAGTGCGGGGTATTTATGCAGAGTAGTGCGGGGTATTTATGCAGAGTAGTGCGGGGTATTACGCAGAGTAGTGCGGGGTATTACGCAGAGTAGTGCGGGGTATTACGCAGAGTATTGCGGGGTATTACGCAGAGTATTGCGGGGTATTATGCAGAGTATTGCAGGGATGGCTGAGCATGGAGGGATGGATGGATGTGACTGCAATTGTCACTGAGCACCGCTGTGGGCACTACACATGCAGCCCACAGCGGTGCTGCCATCCGATCCCTCCCCCTCTCCCCTCGCACTGTACCGATCGGTACAGAGAGGGGAGGGAGGAACCGGCGTCATGTCTGTTGACATGTGATCGCTCCGTCATTTGACGGAGTGATCACATGGTAAACGGCCGCGATCAGCGGCCGTTTACCGTGATCCGTGATGCGCCGGGTCCTCTGGACCCGGCGGTCACGGAAGTTCTCGGGTGCGCGCCCCAGGGGGCGCGCGAGAGCAGTATTCTGGGAGGACGTCCCACGGACGTCCACCCAGAACTAGCCGACCGCGCTGCAGCCGTCTTTCGACTATGGCCCGGTCGGCAAGTGGTTAAGTAAGGGAATGAAGAGACCCTCTAAAATGCCCAGTGCAAGAGGAGCGCTATATATGAACCGAAGGTGCGGTTCCGCCTATACTGAGCCCCTAGATTAATGGTTAAAGTAGACAGGGATCCACAATGGGTAACTGGGTTACCAAGGTCCACAGGGACTAAGAATCATGCAGAGTAAACAGCTAGAGAAACAGCTATCAATGTGAGCAGGATGGATGAAGGGTGACATTTAACACTAGACTGAAAGGGACATTTTCATGTTAAGTTGTGGGATGAATTTGGGGTCAGGCACAGAGAAATGAGAGTTAAAACAGAATACTTTATATGTTGTCAGAGAGGGAAGATGGGATGAGCACTCTGGCTGCCCGTCTGATCATAGAAGCTAGATATAAAAGATTTCTGAGCAAAATAAGGAAAGCGGAATTTAGGCAGGGAAATATTAATGAGAGTTAAAAGAAAGTGAGAGAATGATATGCATGTGTTGTGTACAAATGGGAAAATGTATTTTTTTAGAGAGATATTGTATGTGTGTGTGTGCGAATGCTGGGACTTTTAGTTCTATCTCTTGTGTGTGTCATGTATGCAGATGTGACCCCCTCCTTTGTGCTCTCAGGAAAGAATGTAGCGGGGATGAGAGGTCAGTGATAACCTGGAAGGACACCATGCCAATTCCAGTTTTTTAGACAAAACAATTATAACAAAATGTGGCGGGTTAACGAATCTAATGGTAAACAATGTGATCACAATTATTTTGAATCTGTTTTCTAAACATGGTAAAATGAAGGTTACATTTAACTGTGTATTACACAAATTGAATATCCTTTGATAGTGGAAACAGTGCATTTAAAAAAGGGAAATTAAGTAAAATTAAGTAATAATGAGTATTAATTTCTAATATGAGTTTAACAATTTTATTAATAATATAGATATATTGAAACTGGTTTTGACAACCTTTGGTTGGAAATGAAATCCAGGTTAATGGGGAAATTTGTAAAAGTGGGATTAGTTTAGATTAAGATAACAATTTTGTAATTTTACATTTATACAATAAGCCCTTATTGAGAGAAAAAAAAGATTAAGATGAGGGTGTTATTTGGAATATAGCCTCCATAATATTTAACAAAGACAAGATGGATGGGATATATAAGAAGTTTTTCTACAAAAATGAAATTTTAAGGTTCTTGATAACAACTTGATGTGCGGTCCATGATGTGAGAGTAATAATAAATGAAATTTAAATATAACAGACCCATCACATCAAGTCCACACACCGTTAAGATAGATGCCACCTGCAGCCAGTTGTTTTATAGTTTTTGATGCTTTCTGGTTCATCATACAGATTGATGATCCTTTTGTTTTTATCTATTTTTATTTTTGAAATCCAAAGCAGAATGTGTGGATTGTGAAATGATGTGCCCCTTTTCCTTGTAAGTATAGTGGTATAACCAGAAGAATATTTTGGATTTATGACCGCAGGGTATTGTTATCATTTATTATAATATTGCCAGGAAAAAGTTGTCTTTTGAAACATGAAACTGGAGTTCTTACACAAACAGCGTGATAGAAAACAAGCCATTGTAATAGATTTATGCAAGCTGGACCCAGTAATGAAGGGTTCATCCCGATATATCAGAGCTGTAGCTTTTATGCAAAGGTGCTATTAGACAAAGTTAGATATTGTTTTGGTCAAACATTTAATTTTTAATGGTCCCACATTCTGTGCAGCAAATATACAGCTAACTAAATGTTTGTCTAATGAAAGGTTTAAAATATGAGTTTGTTTATGTACAAATCTAACAATGAAAAATGCGTATATTTGAATACAACCACCTTATTGCCTCTATTGGAGGAGGCTGGAGACAAAGGAAAACCACATGTGTTAAATTGATGGTGTAGGAATCAGCTGCTATGAGCCCAGTGCAGGACACACTCCCTGAAGACCCAGATATTACATTTTTTGTAGAGTTATTCCCGGTTTTATACTGAGGATGCAGTTTATCACCCAGAAGGATACTCTGTATTGAAAGTCATTGGATCCTTTTTCCCCAGCTCAAGAAGCAGAGCTCCATGTTTTAGCAAAGTCTGTGAGCTATAAAAAGAGTATATATTTATATAGATAGTCAAGATATAGAGAGCTTTTGGTTCCATTTGAAGGGCCAGAAGTTTGTTTTTACTTCTGCAGGTAAACCAATAAAGCATGTCAAGTTAATTTGATTGGCTGTTTTCAGCCTTCCAGGTTCTTGCTGAGGTAGCCATATTAACTTTCACACATGGAAGCAGACCAGGCGACTAAGGATGCTGCATTTACAGCCCCGGACACTTGATGGGTCTGTGCAACTCACAGATTCCACCCTAGTTCTGGCCCAGTATAGCTGGGATTAATAATTCAACTTTAAGGAACCCAGAACGAGAAGAACAAGTGGTCCACAGGGGGCAACTTCTTATGAAACAGGACTTTGGAAAAGGTGATCATTTATGTCTGCCAGCCACTCTTTTCCCTCCAGCTTGACACATGGACCGTGTCATCAGTCACAAGCAGTTATGGCTGCCTTAGTAAATGAGCGTGGGATAGAGCCAGGGTTCTCCACAGTTGTTTTTATAACATACCACTTCTTGTTTTACCCGTTACCAAAGGTGTTACCAAAAGCTGAACATCCCTTCCAGATTTTACAAAAAAAAAATATCGAGATGCCCAAGTCAGGATTTTATGAGTATGCATTTTGTCTGTATGGACATGTTTTCTGGATGTCCAGTGGCAAATGCTACTGCAAAGGCCACAGTAAAAAGTGTTATCAGAAGTAGTTTGTAAATATAGAGTGCAGAATCTACAGAGAGTAACAGAGGAAATCATTTTTATAGGAGAGTCCTTACTAGAAGTTTTGAGGTTTTACTTTTACACCCCCCTACTGTCTACAATGTAGCGGACAAAGTAGAGTAAGAAACTAGGAAACTTTTGCCTGAATGTTTTCTTATATTTTATGAAGCCCCTAAGGGGGATGTTGGACTCTCTCCCTATGGATTTGGTTTGGGAGTGTGTTACTCACTTGCTTATATTTTGTCTCAGCAGCTGAAGTCCTCCATTCGGATCTCACAGAGAATGTTGCTGATCTTTTAAGGTTTTTGAAAAATTAATTTATGTGTTTTCTCCCCAATTCCAGATCCTAAAAGTTTGGAAGGATCTAAAACTAAAGCCAGGTGACTTATGGATTGTTAAGAGACATTTATATATAAGGAAATGTTTGGAGACTCAATACAGCATCTATTTCATGTACAGTTTTTGCAAAACTTGTAGGAAAAGTCACCTGGATCCACATTAGACACTGCAAAAATGACTAAATTAAAGAAATCTCTGTGTTTGATTTGTTTCCCTCTTGTGATCACAGTCTAGGGTACTTTTTGATTCAATTACTTTAATTGTAAGGGATATATATATATTTGAAAGGTAGTTTAGCCATGTTGAAGTCATACTTGTCTTTTGTACGTCTTCCATTTTATGTAGAATTGTCTGTGTTTACATATGCTGATAAGTCAGCATGCCCACAATTCAGCTAGAAGGCCATTCTGGCCACATGAGAGTACAGTCAGTACTCTGTAAATATGTCTTATCAATCATTTGTTTTTCACAATGAAAAGTCATTTTGTAATGAAAAAGTTGCTCAGCTATTATTTTCTCCACAATGGAGTTTTTTGCCTCTTTGGCCAGGATTACCTAATGCCGCGTACACACGGTCGGACTTTCCGGCATACTTGGTCCGGCGGACCAGAGTGTGCCGGACAATCCGCCCGTGTGTGGGCGGCGGCGGACTTTTCCGGCGGACTTCTTCCCAAAAGCCCGCCGGACCTAGATTTCAAACATGTTTGAAATCTTTCCGTCGGACTCAGTTTCGGGCGGAAAGTCCGCTCGTGTGTGTGCTGGTCCGACGGAAAGCCCGCTCGTGTGTAGGCTGGTCCGACAGACCAAATACGACACGAGGGGATGGTATTGCATCTCGCGCTCGCTGCAATAGGAAAAACAAATCTTCCTATTGCGGCGAGCGCGGGGCATACCAGGCCCTTAGGTCTGGTATGGATTATAAAGGGGAACCCCGCTACGCCGAAAAAACGGCGTGGGGTCCCCCTAAAATCCATACCAGACCCCGATCCGAGCACGCAGCCCGGCCGGTCAGGAAAGGGGGTGGGGACGAGCGAGCGCCCCCCCCCCTCCTGAACCGTACCAGGCCGCATGCCCTCAACATGGGGGGTGGGTGCTTTGGGGGAGGGGGGCGCCCTGCGCCCCCCCCCCCCCAAAGCACCTTGTCCCCATGTTGATGAGGACAAGGGCCTCTTCCCGACAACCCTGGCCGTTGGTTGTCGGGGTCTGCGGGCGGGGGCTTATCGGAATCTGGGAGCCCCCTTTAATAAGGGGGCCCCCAGATCCCGGCCCCCCACCCTATGTAAATGAGTATGGGGTACATGGTACCCCTACCCATTTACCTAGGAAAAAAGTGTAAGTAATAAAACACACTACACAGGTTTTTAAAATATTTTATTAAACAGCTCCGGGGGGGGAATCTTCCTCCGGCTTCGGGGGTCTTCTTCCGGCTTCGGGGGTCCCTCCGCTTCATCTTCTCCCGGCGTCCGGTTGGTTCTTCTCCGCTCTCCGGCCTCTTCTCCCGGTGTCGCAGGTCTTCGGCCGGCCCCTCCGCTCTCTTCATGTAGCTCTATTGCAAGCGGAGGTCCGGACTTCTGGGCTTCTTGGCTTCTTGGCTTCTTGGCTTCTTGGCTTCTTGGCTTCTCTTCTCTTCTCTTCCCCCAGATGTTGACACGACGCTCTCTCCGGCTGGACTGGTCTCTGAGGGCTGCGTTGTGACTTATATAGGCGGAGACCCCGCCCCCATATGATGTCACAGTCCCTGGGCATGCTGGGACTGTGACGTTTTAGGGGGCGTGGTCGGGGGGCGTGGTCGACCACGCCCCCTAAAACGTCACAGTCCCAGCATGCCCAGGGACTGTGACATCATATGGGGGCGGGGTCTCCGCCTATATAAGTCACAACGCAGCCCTCAGAAACCAGTCCAGCCGGAGAGAGCGTCGTGTCAACATCTGGGGGAAGAGAAGAGAAGCCAAGCCAAGCCAAGAAGCCAAGAAGCCCAGAAGCCCAGAAGCCCAGAAGCCCAGAAGCCCAGAAGCCCAGAAGCCCAGAAGCCCAGAAGTCCGGACCTCCGCTCGCAATAGAGCTACATGAAGAGAGCGGAGGGGCCGGCCGAAGACCTGCGACACCGGGAGAAGAGGCCGGAGAGCGGAGAAGAACCAACCGGATGCCGGGAGAAGATGAAGCGGAGGGACCCCCGAAGCCGGAGGAAGATCCCCCCCCCGGAGCTGTTTAATAAAATATTTTAAAAACCTGTGTAGTGTGTTTTATTACTTACACTTTTTTCCTAGGTAAATGGGTAGGGGTACCATGTACCCCATACTCATTTACATAGGGTGGGGGGCCGGGATCTGGGGGCCCCCTTATTAAAGGGGGCTCCCAGATTCCGATAAGCCCCCGCCCGCAGACCCCGACAACCAACGGCCAGGGTTGTCGGGGAAGAGGCCCTTGTCCTCATCAACATGGGGACAAGGTGCTTTGGGGGGGGGGGGCGCAGGGCGCCCCCCTCCCCCAAAGCACCCACCCCCCATGTTGAGGGCATGCGGCCTGGTACGGTTCAGGAGGGGGGGGGGCGCTCGCTCGTCCCCACCCCCTTTCCTGACCGGCCAGGCTGCGTGCTCGGATCGGGGTCTGGTATGGATTTTAGGGGGACCCCACGCCGTTTTTCCGGCGTAGCGGGGTTCCCCTTTATAATCCATACCAGACCTAAGGGCCTGGTATGCCCCGCGACGGGGCTCGCAAGGTGTCAATCTAGCCGATAAAAGCGGCAAGATTGACATCCTTTTCTAGTCCCGTCGCACCTGAGTCACGTTCAAAATGAACGGACTTGTCCGTGTGTGGGCAAGTCCGTTCATTCTGAAAGTCCGCCGGAACTCCGGCGAAAGTCCGTCGGAAAGACGGGCGGACTTAGCCCGCCGGAAAATCCCGGCGTGTGTGGGCAAGTCCGTTCGTTTTAAAGTCCGGCGCACCTGGCGGACAAAGTCCGTCGGAAAGTGTGCCGGACCAAGTAGGATAGAAAGTCCGCTCGTGTGTACGCGGCATAAGTGTGTGGAGGTTCCAGGTTAAAGGTGATAGCAGGTATGGTTAGTGATCAAAATATTGATCAAAAGAGGGGAGACTGTAATGGAAATTTGAAGTTCTGTATATAATTGTATTCTATTATGTATGTATTGCACACTGCCCTCACTGTGCACACAGCACTAATAATGTTTTCAGTACATATTTACATTCTTTCGAGTCCTGATTAGAATTAGCCTGCCTATGTAACGCCCCTTGTTACCATAAACGTACAATTGTAATATTAATGTGATACCTACGTAATCATGTGTATAAAAACCTTCAATTGCGTCATAATAAAGCAGAACAGTTATTTGGAAAGATGCTGAGCGTATCTTTTGTGTCTGTTCCCTACTGCAGTAGTTATTATTAATTTGGAAACACTAATCAATATGAGGATAGGAGTTGCCTATCATCAATTTAACCGAGTCAACTCGTTAGTGTTACAAGGTCTCAGGTATGAATGGGAAGCAGGTGAGTTATATTTGCTGTTATCGCCCTTACTCTCTCATACTGGTCACTGGAAGTTCAACATGGCACCTCATGGCAAAGAACTCTCAGAGGATCTGAAAAAAAGAATTGTTGCTCTACATAAAGATGGCCTAGGCTAAAAGAAGATTGCCAAGACCCTAAAACTGAGCTGCAGCACTATGGCCAAGGCCAAACAGCGGTTTAACAGGACAGGTTCCACTCAGAACAGGCCTCACCACGGTCGATCAAAGAAGTTGAGTGCACGTGCTCAGCGTCATATCCAGAGGT